>NC_046348.1:7238414-8558145 GCF_000738735.6 Corvus cornix cornix | reverse complement strand
GTGCCTATTCAAACCCATGACTGAGCTGCCTGGGCTCCTCCTGAGCTCACAGTTTTTGGGAGATACCAGGGATCAGTACCAGAAATTTGACAACACAGTCCTGAGTGTCCCCCTTGCTCAGCCCAGGTTAATGATCTCCACTGCTCTGGCTACATCATCTCTCTGATCCTTGCAGGACACACACACCCTATGGAGATACCTTCCACTGGAATGTTTTTCCCCTTACATATTCCTGATGTTCCCCTTCTTGCCTGCTCTTACATTTCCTGCTGTTCAGTTGTTTTAATCTCAAGTCCATTCTCACCCTCCTTTATCTGTTTGCCAAAAGGCACCTGTGACCAACCAAGGTTGCCAATGTCCATAAAAATGCCAGTCATGGCAATGTTTTAAAATCCACAATGATTTAATTGTTCCCTGAGACTGAATTACAGGAACACAAGAGAGAACAAACTCAACTTTCTTGCCACCTCGCTCAGAACCTGTTCTTGGCAGCATTAACAGTGTGATGCAAGCAACGTTTTCTAAAGCCAAGTGTTTCATTGATTATTGAGCTGACAGACAGAGCTTTTCCTGCAGGTTGAGAAGCTTTCGAGCCTTCAGCTGTCAAACAACGTCTCTACAGGTTACATGGAATGCAGGTAACAGAACATCTGCTTATCTCCTGAAGGAAAGTACCTGGAGGGAATCTACAGGAAACACGAAGAGAGACTTTTTACAAGAGCATGGCGGTTTAGATTAGATATTAGAGGGAAATTCTGTCCTGTGAGGGTGGGGAGGCCCTGGCACAGGTTGGCCAGAGAAGCTGTGGCTGCCCCATCCCTGGAAGTGTCCAAGGACAGGGCTTGGAGCAACCTGGGATAGTGGAAGGTGTCCCTGCCCATGGCCTGAGATGATCTTTAAGGTCCATTCCAACCCAAATCGTTCTATGATTCCGTGATCTCAAAGACTCCAAGAATGTCATTAGTATTTAAAGAGCAGAACGTAAATGCAGTGGCCGCTTGAGCAATAGCAAACGGTTGATATACAAAACAACACCAAAAAGCAACAGAAGCTCTAGAAAAACATAAACAGATGATGCAATAAAATCCCCTAAAGCCTTGACAGAATCTAGATGAACATCACGAACTGCAAACCGCACATTATCAGGTGCACTGCTCACGAAAGCACGAGATGCAAACAGCCGCTAACCCGCCTAACGCAGCATTTTAAACCTCTGCTTTTAATTTTGGCGCGAGAGCAGCGACTTTACACGGCTCCAGAAAGATCGGCATTTCTGCACTGACGCTCGGACATGTGACAATAAATAAATAATAAAAAAAAACCCCGCTGCGGCGCTTGTGCCGGGATCGCAACGCCGAACTTCCGCGGGCAAGAGCTCCGGCGCTGCCCGCAGCCCCAGCCCGCTCCGGGCGCGAACGTACCGGGGCAGCACGGGCGGCTCGGGCCCCGCCGCGCTCCCGCCGCCGCCTCAGCGCGGCCCCCGCCCGGCCCCGGGGCGCCTCCCGCGCCCTCCCTCCCTCCTTCCCTCAGGCCCCGCGGCCTCCCCGCTCCCTCCCCGGCTCGGCTCTCGCTCTCACCCCCTCCTCCAGCTCCTCGTCTGAGCCCGCGTCCTCGGGCTGGTCCAGGTCGATGTCGAACACTCCCGCCATGGCGCCGCCACCCCTCGCTGGCTCCGCCGGGTGCCCGGGGCCTGCGCCCGCCTCATGGGCCCGCGCCCCGCAGCGCCGCCGCGGCCGCCATCACCGGCTGCGCGGCCGCAGCGCGCCTGCGCACCCGCCCCGCCCGCGCCCGCCGCGCACGCGTAGCGCGCGCCCCGGCCCCGCCGAGCCTGCGCGGTGAGCGCGGCGCGCGCCCGCCCGCCCCCGGTACCGGCGCTGCGCGTGAGCAGAAGGCGCGGTGAAGCCGCGCGGGCGGCGCGTGCGCAGAGAGCGCCGTGAAGCCCCCGCGGGCGGGAGCGCCGTGCCCGCCTGCCCGGAGCGCGCTCTGCGCAGGCGCGAGGCGGGCGGTTCGAAGGCGCGGCCGGAGCCGGGGTGCGAAAGTCGGGGACGAGGTGAGCCCTGAGGGGCGAAACCGGGACCCGGACCGAGATCGGAATCCCGGAAAGGCAGCGGGACTGCCGGGACCGGCTGTCGAGGAGAAAGGCTCGGGGACGGGGCTCGGGACCGAGGGGTGTGAGGGCGGGCAGCGCCGGGAACATGGCGGCGTTCCCTGAGGGGCGTCCTGTGGCTGCGGGGACCCGAGTGGGGCTCCCCATGCAGAGAATGGGGTACAGGAGGGTCGGTATTACACGCGTTGGACATGAGCCTTTTTTTGGGACAATTCGCATAATTATTTATTTTCTGCGTGAAGAGGACTCGGTCTCCTAGTGACACTCAGGCTGGCCCCAGGCAGGCTGGCGGCAGTGCTGAAATCAGGCCCGGGAATGGAAATGAGCTCGTACCTGCCTGCAGAACGCGTCACAGGCACTGGCAGCGATCCAAGGAATGCTGGTACAGGAGTGCTGCTGCACAGCTGGGGTGGGAGTGAGGAACAGCAGCCCAGAATAACCAAGAGAGCTTAAAGAAAAATTGACCTTGTTTCAGTGAAAAAATAGAAAAGTGAGAAAGCAGAGCTGCTGTCAAATGCTGAGTGGGGAAAAACGTCAAAACATACCAGGATGGAGTCAAACACTTTGCTCTGTGTGGTGGAAACAAGGGGAATTCTCCAGGGAATCCTTTTGTCACCTAAGCAGACTCTGGCATCAGGCCTGGTGCAGTACACAACTGGACAATAGCTACGTTTTTGAACAGGCTTAAAACTTCCGAGTTTTCATCCCAGTTCTGTAGTTCTTGGCTTATAATTTCTTGTTTCCATCCTGCTTTACTAAGCAAAAGCGCGAAAACAAATAATTTTCTTTTTCAGGCTTAAATACCAAGCGAATAAGGATGTCAATTGTCACAGTGCAGCTTGGACAGTGTGGGAACCAGATTGGGCATGAGGTGTTCAGTGCTCTCTGCAGTGACATCCGTGGCAGCCACGGGTTGTGTTCCAAGAAGGAGAACAAATCCTACCATGATTCCTGCAAAGAACGGTTCTTCTGCGAGGAGGAATCTGGAGGTACAGTTTTAAAGAGGTTTTTTTCCCCTCTCAGGGTCTGGTTTCAGCACACAGAAACATCAAGTGGTTTCTTTCCTGTAAGATCTATGGTCTCTGGAGTTCGGATTTGTTTTTGACACAATAAATGGTTCAGCAGAAATCAGAGCATGGCCAAATCTGTTCTGTTTTGTCCCATTAATGGTGTGGCTAATGTGGGTGGGAGGAATAACCCTGGGATATTGTATCCATCCAAGTCCATCCATCTCACCTAAATAATTGGCACGTTTTCCCCAATTTTGTTTTCCTTTCTGTGCAGTACCCATTGCCCGGGCTGTGCTTGTTGACATGGAGCCCAAAGTGATCAGCCAGACCTTATCCATGGCTGCCAGGTCTGGCCACTGGAAATACAACAGCCACTCCCACTTCTGTCAGAAGCAAGGATCTGGGAACAACTGGGCCAACGGGTAGGAACAGCTGCCTCAAGCTCCACTGAGGGAATTCTGGAGGCTGATGAGCTGCTCAGACTCCCTAGGAGTGCTAATAGAGCAGCTGTGAGAGTTAAAGTAAAATTGGCTTTATGAATAAATTCACCTTTCTGCTTTTATTTCAGTATAACCTGCCCTTTCTTGCTGTTTTGTCTGTTACCCCACAGTTACTCTGTTCATGGGCCCAGACACAAAGAAGCCATCATGAATCTGGTGCAGAAAGAAGCAGAGAAATGTGACCGACTCGGGGGATTTTTCACAATAATGAGCATGGCTGGGGGCACAGGATCAGGCCTGGGAGCATTTGTGACCCAGTGCTTGAGAGATGCTTTTCCAACCTCGTTCATACTAAACCACGTTATCTGGCCCTATGGCACTGGGGAGGTGAATGTCATATTGCCTTTTAATAGATAATAATAGTTTATATAGAATTTCTATGTTCATAATCACAGTTTACTTTTAAACAAAATATCTACAACAGAAATAAACTAGAAAATAGGTACATTTTACACTGAAAAAGTTCCAATGACTCAGTAACACAGCTAAAGAATTTTCACCAAAAAATCTTGATAATTTAGGTGCTGAAGTGATGCAGATTCACAAGAAGCTCTGCTATCTAACTAGAAATCTCCTGATATGCTCTTATCTCAGCATTATAATCAGTTCCCAGGCAGATCTTGTTCCAGCATGTTTCTATGGAGAGAGATGGATAACCTGATTTTCACGCGTCTTGCCTTCTTTCTGTGAAAAGGCTCTGAGCTCTTGACCTCATTCTGCACTCTGGCAAAGAAAATTAATCACTTCCTAAATTACAGCTAAGGAAACAGTAGGAGCCAGAGGATTATAAACTAGAAAGAGATTAAGTTGTTTGACTCTTGTTTGTGTGTGGTTTTTTGTTTGCTTCCAGGTCATTGTTCAAAACTACAACTCTGTTTTGACTCTGTCACATCTGTACCAGTCATCAGATGCCCTTCTTGTCCATGAAAATGATGTCATCCACAAGATCTGTGCCCAGCTGATGAATATCAAACAGATTTCCTTCAGGGATGTGAATCAAGTCATTGCACACCAGCTGGGCAGTGTTTTCCAGCCCACTCACACAGCAGGAGAGGGCTCAGGCTACAGCAGAAACCCATTAGGTACCAAACCCAACATCCACACACACCTTTCTGGAGTCAGTTCAGCTGTGAATCGAAGTTCTTCAGTCTCCTTGCTATGTATTTGGATACATCCCAAGTTTTAAGACAGGAAAAGACCAATTTAGAAGTTCAATCCCAATGTTGTAGCAAAATCAAAAATAGATCCCCCCACTTCTGGTTTCATTCTTTACCAAAAGAACCCTGTTTCTCCTTTTTCAAGTGATCACAGACACCCTTGTACCTATTTACATTTCAGAGGAAATTTGTGCAGGGCAGTAATTTTGGACTGATTTTCACACTTCACTTTGGGTTAGAAGTTTGTTTGAACTGAAACAAACTGAGAGTTTTGTGTTTTGCTCAGGCAGAAGAGGTGAGCAGACAACTGGGTAACAACACACAACAGGCTGACATTTGTACCTTTAAGGAATTGGAAAAAGTTGCCCATATTTCTTGTAAAATTAAATTTTCACATCTGTCTGGAGCACAGAGAGTCCTTGAGATTTTGAGCCAGACTAAAGTGAGAAAGTCTAAATTGTAAAATAAAAGCTACTAACACCCTGTATAGAACTCAGTAATACACAGCAAGTTTGCATGACTTTGAAATTGCTAAATCTCTGAACATTCCTCACTCTTCTCCCATTTTAGCTGCCCTATGCAATATTTTTGTCAAACATGAGCAGCTGTTGATCTCTTCTTTCAGGAGACTTAATGGAGACGTTGGTTCCACATCCTGAGTTCAAGCTGCTGGGCCTGCGGAACATCCCCCAAATGCCTGAGAACTCTCTGGCTTACAGCACCTTCAGCTGGCCTGGCCTCATCAAACACCTCAGGCAGATGCTCATTGCTAATGCTAAAATGGAGGAAGGTAAAATAAACACCATTCACTCCCCTTCAGTCTCCATCACTCTTTAAACGTTTATTTTTACAGATGGAATAAAGCTTAATGTTTTGTGGAGCTCACAGTTCAGAAAGGAGCTGCTGCCCTCAGCAGGAATTTGCCCCCACAAAACCAGCTGCTCCTTTAACCATTCCCTCAGCTGCCACAGCAGCTCCTGCTCTGCTTCCAGACATCTCAGTTAATTATAACTATTGAAAATACACAAACCAAATGAACAGTTTGTGGCTGTGCACTTAATTTACATAACTCATTTGGAACATTCCTTGGATAGTGAGCTCTGCTTTTTCCTTTTACACCTTCTACTCATAAAAATCAGGCTCAGCTCTCCCATATAATTCACATGGAGAATTCAGTTACAGCTCCCAGTTATGCAAGGAATGGGCTGGAGGCTTGCTAAGTATAGAAACGGGTATCCATTTTCTCTGGCAGAGTGACTACCAGGCAAATACTGCTGGATTAGCAGTGGTTTTCTCTGGGCATTGTGTGATTGCTGCTTAATTCATGTGCAGCAGCTACAAACTCCAGTATGGGCTCAGTTTGGGGCACAGTGATAGTTCCCATCTGCATCTTCACAAAACATTAACTTCCTTTTATATCTCTTTTTCCCAAATCCCAAAGGTATTGATTGGCAAGTACGACCACCACACCCAGGCTCCTCCATCCCCTCCACAAACAAACCTCTGCACTTCAATACTTCCATTGCCAACCTGGTTATCCTGAGAGGAAAAGATGTGCACGACGTAGACTTGGGTAAGAGGGAGAAGCACAGCACCTCAGGGATTCTGGTTTCACATCTCACTGCTCTTTGAAACCGTATCTGATGTAAGTGGAAACATCCCAAGACCACATGTTTTGACTCCTAAGGTCAATATTCCCTCTAGAAACATTTTGCTGTCCAAGGCCACATTGTCTAATTGCTTAGGGCTGTTATATTTTACTTTTGAGTTTCCTGAAGCACTTCAGGGAAGGAGGAAGAGACTCAATTCTGTATATCTGGAATTCTTGGCTATAACGTCTGAAAATGTATATAGCTGTGTCTGGAGTGATGAGCATTGCTGGCAGCTGAAGTATCCACACAAGAGTGCTTCTAGATAATCTAATGAATCTGTTTAAAAGTTGTATTTTCAACAGGCTGCCCACTCTGCAGATGTTTTCCCAGGCCTGAATTGATCTGACAGCATTGATCAGGCCACACAGGGATCAAGTTTGGGTTCTGTCCAAAGGGCTGTCCTGTTTCTGCTACAGGAAGTTTCCAAGATCCCTCATTATACACATCATGGCTAAACCCTCAGGATGCTTTTAGTGCATGGAAAACACCCAGAGCATTTAACAAGTATGAGAAGTCTGCTTCTTTGGTCAGCAACAGCCAGTTCCTGCTGAAACCTCTCGACAGCATCGTAGGAAAAGCTTGGAATATGTTTGCTTCCAAGTAAGTGAAAATAATTATGCTGATACTTCACTAATAATTGCCAATATCTTCATTGATTTCTAATGTTTGACCCATTCTTCAACACAGGGCTTACCTTCACCAGTACACAAAGTTTGGAATTCAAGAGGAAGATTTCCTGGACTGCTTCACAACCCTGGAACAAGTTATCTCCAGTTACACCAACCTGTGATTTCATTTTTTTGTTAAAATGGTCTGAAATAGAGATTTTCTGAAAGAACCAAGCTAGGAAACCTTCCATCAACTTCCTGAAGTATGTGAGTTATTGTACTGGAGTTATTTTTCAGTCTTAGGAAGTGTGTCTGTGTTTGAATAGCAAGAACTGAATCTGAACTGAATATATTGATATATTCATATTATTCTTTATATAATTTAATATATATTTTTATATATATAGGTATTTAATATATCTAATAAATACCTATTTTTCAATACATTTGCTATATACTGTAGCTGTGTCTCTGAACATCATTTTTGGTCCTTCAATATTCAACTACCGTGATCTAATATTTGACAAAAATTGAACAAGTGCTTGACTGCAGCAGGCAGGCATTCCTGATCCTCCACTTTCAAATTTTCATTATAACACTTTGCCCTCTGAATGCTTCAGTATTGATACAAATGCACAGAATCAGAATTATTAATCCAAGCCCCATCTGGGTGCCATTCAAGATAAAATTTGCTTTCCTTTAAAGCAAACCAAGATTAAATTCTATTTTAAGGACCTTAATTTTGACAAAACAACAAAAGTTTTGAACCATCTTTTAAAAGAAATATGAAGAGTTCTTCATTTTCCTTTCATCCTCAATTTATATTAGAGATGATAATTAATGTCCTTTTCTGACCATTTCACTTAGCAAAACTACTCCTGTTCTTCTCCCTGTAAGTTATAAGCTAATTACATTGTTAATTATTTAAACATATTTGAGATGAGGAGGGCTGTTAGATTGCAGCTCTAAGAGCATTTATTTGATATAATATAATTAATAGAATACATTTTATGATTTCCAAAGTCAATTTAAGGACTTGGCTCTTTTTTTGCACAATTTTACCACGACCACAAGGTGGTGCCCTGGGAAGCTGCAGCTCCCTCCTGGCAGGAGAAGGGATGGAATGGCTTGGGAAGGCACACACTGAATTAAAATAAAATAAAAAGAGTACAGTAGAATTAAAGATTAGAGCTTTCTTCTATTAGCCTCTAGTAGCTTTTCATTAATGGTAGGGAGAGCTTTGGGAATTCTTGCCATTCCTCCCCCCATCACACTGTTCTCCCATGCCATTTCATTCAAAAGATGGCAGCTCAGAGCTGGGGCCTGCTCTGGTCAAAAGGGGTTTTCTGATGTGTTTCTGTCTCTTTCAACCATTGTCTAATTTGGGTATTTTCACAGAAGAAATTGCAGGAAAGATTGCACAAGAAGTTCAGACAAACAGCACAGGCAATTTGAGTTTGCAGGAACAAAGGGTCAGGAAAGGAGACCATGGTGAGCTTCTCCCTCCTCCAAAAGGCACAGGATGTTCAGCAACGCAGAAATAAATTTCCCTGGTGTTTTCAGCAGATCCCAAACAGAATTTCCAGTATCAGAAATGAGAATAGGTAACTCCATGAAAAAATGGCCAAATCCCAGGAATCCTTTTCCTCCTCACTTCACAGAACAGGTAAAAGAGACTTTCAAAAGGCTGAGGACAGGTAAGTTCTCTGAGAAACAAGGAAGAGAGCAATGGGTCATTGTACTGCTGTAGCAATAAATAACTTTATTGCAGAAATAACCTCATGTTATCTCTATGTATTCATAACTCTGAGCATGAAGCAAACACAGCAGGTGCTTAGTGCCCTATGAATGATACAGACCCATATTTATTATTTATGGCACTTCCAGCTAATGGAGCAGGATATTTGGTCTTTTTTTGTTTGATGGCAGAATTTGTGCCACGTCAGGAAACACAGCACACAGGTAAGATGTCTAACTCCAAAGCAAAAATTCAGATTTTAGCTGTTATAATCCCTTACTGCTCTGGAGAAGGGGCTGACAGGAATTGTTTTATGCATCTCTAAGCTTCTTCCTGTGAATGTTTTTCAGTCCTGAAATTCTCACACCCTTTCCCAAACTGAGCCTTCATTTTTTTGATCTGTGATGGGATTCCTTTATTTTTTCCCCAGGATGTGGAAAGGGTCAAAGTGACAGGAAGTAAATAGCTACTATCACATAATCATCACTTACAATTACATTAAAAGGTGGAGGAGTAATTCTCTCTGTTATTGATAAAATTAATTATGGAAATGGAGCCTGGAAGAAGGCCTTAATTTCATTAACAATTACAATTAATGAGGTAGATCAAAGGTCAGCACAAGCCAATGGCTCAGAGACAGGAAGAGCAGAATCGGTGGCCTTGACCTTGCTTGTTGTAGGCAAAGTCCCGACAGGATGTCCATAAACCAGGAACAATGCTCCAAATCTCACTATTGTTTGTTGGAATGGACAGGTGCAGCTCACTTGGAAGCTGATTCAAGGACTCCAACTATAGCAGACATTTCATGAATAGGAGAATATTTGAACACAAATAACAAAACAAACAAAAAAAATGCCCTACCCCCTAAAAAACAACCCACAAACAAAACAAACTCACCAAAATCCAACCCAGGAACAAAAATAACCTTTAGTAACCTAAAATGCTTTAAAATGTTTGGCAAGTGACAGGCACTGAGGTAGTTACAGATAGAATTTTTGGGGGGGAGGGGCATAAATAATAGATATTGGTGCTTTTAAGGTTAAACCCAGCACCATCACAGGAAGGAAGGAAATATATAAGGGAAAAAATCTGTGGTTCCCACAACAACCAGGGTTTAATACATGAAAGGTGGAAGTTGTATTCAAATTACCAGTTGAAACATTACTGAGAAACACTAAGGTACAAAAGGGTATTGAATGAATAATTCACTTCTTTCTGCATTTGCTAATAAATTTAGTAGAGATAAATATTGTGAAATGAGAGCCCAAACATCCAAAAGGAAATAGGACCAAGTGTACTTTAAAGAAATCTGCTTTTTGCTCGACACCACTTTAAAAACTGCACAGGAGGAATCAGGAAAGTGATTCATGGATCCGATAGAGCACAAAAAGGAACTGAGCTGCTGCCTTTCCTCAAGGGCAGCCCAGACACAGCTTTTCCAAGGCAGCAAATTCCCCCGGAGCTTCCTGCTCCAGCCTCTGCCCACGCTCCAGAGGCACAGCCCGGACACTCGGGCAGCTTTTAACGGGCTGGAAGTGGAGCTGATAATCCTGAATTTGAACCATTGAGCCTTTCCGGCTCTTTCAGTCCAACTGGGGCTCACAATGGTCCCTTCTGAGCTCACATTGTGGGAATCCTGTCCCTGCAGACGGCCACTTCCCCTGCCCGGGTGGGGCACTGACTCAGCCCCCGCCCTGGAGCAGCACAACCCCGTTTAACCCTTTCCAGGAGCTACAGCAGGGTGGCCAAACAAATACTCCTGCCAGCCACAGGGAGCACGTGGAAAAGGTGAAAACGGCCCGAGAGAAGAGATTGGAGAAGCTGCTCGTTAGGAAATAAAGGCAATTTTTAGAGTAAATGTGTTTCATGATAAAGATCATGGAAGATATGTAAATTTTAACCCCATGTTCATACAAGCCCGAGAGATATCAAACAGTGGCTCATAAGAAAGTCACACTTATCTGTGTGAATTAGGTGCTAGAAACCTTGTCTTAACTTTTAAAATCCCAAATGTTACACTGTAAGATAAAAAATAAGTAAAATGAAGGTGCTCTCTAGGCCAATATTCCTACTTTAAAAGTAAAAGCATTAAGTGGAGAAACTAAAATAAGCCACTGGTTAAACAACAACAAGAAGACAGAAAAACATTGCTTGAGCTTTTGTTTCACTGGTTGTATGTGAGGAGAAACAAGCCCCGTGTTGGATTTGCACTGAAATGGGTGCATTCTGCAAAAATGATCATTCTACATACTTGGTTACATGGACAATGTCACGTTTATTTAAGGCTCACAAAAATACACTTCAGTTGCCTGAGAATGGTGTAATTGTGGTCAGATGGCAGGATTGAATTTGAACTTTTGCCCAGCAGTCTCCAAGATGTAATGGATCATTTACAGGAGCACGTCAGGAGAGCAGAGCCCTTGGAGCCAAGTGGGAAGTGGCCTCATCCCACAGGCTGAAGGTGGAATAAAATCCTGCCTGGACTTGGCTGGCAAGGGCAGCTGTGGCTGCTCCCTGGAATATCCTCAGTGAGGGTGGTGAGAGCTGGGCACTAATTCAGAGCTGCTGCTTTCCAGATGGCCTGGAACAATCCTGAGTTCAAGGATCCATCTTTCCATGCTTGCTGCTGGCTGTCCTGTCCTTCTGTCACTTACAAACACCAGGAAATTTCCTCCCCACCCCACTTCGGGTAACTCCAGCCTGTGTTAGCTGACTGTGAGTCATTTAAGTCAGCAATTGTGTTTATGTAGTGATTTGAAGTTGTGACTCTCTCCTTTATATGCCAAATTTGGGGAAGAAACTTGAAGTTCAGGCTTCAACTTGGCCAAAAATTGCTCCACACCAAGGGCAGAGAGGGCTCCAAGGCCCAAGGGATGGGACATCAGTGACAGTTTCAAGCAAGGGCTCTCAGGACCTGCCAAACAACACTTAAACCCTTTCCTTCTTCACTTAATTGGAACAATCTCTCAGTCACAACTGAAATCTGTTGCCAGAGATTGCCTCACTTCTCCCACAAACACCTGGCTCCTCCTCGGCAGCCACAAGGCTCCGGTGCTCCAGGGCTGCAGTGGGGTTTGCCACACATAGAAGTGTGAGAGACACTTTGTACAGAAGTTAAAGGAGGCAACAGAATTAAAATCACCACTTGCAGTAGCAAAATATTGCCTTGAAAATGTTTTTGGCATCCATTACTTGGAACTCAAGTAAATACCAGCTTCAGGCATCTTAAAAGTTTCTTCCTTGCTGCTCCCCACCTCGAGCCTTACACAACACCCAGGAATGCACTGACTGTGTCACAAGAGGTCAGCTGGGTTGAGGAGAGACCTACAAATCCAGGAATCTGAGAAATGAAATGTGTTGTTATGAAAATATCCTAAATATTAAGAGCTCTCCAGAAAACAGCTGCAGCAAACGAGGCACTGAGATCAGTGAGGGTTTGAACCAGACCAGAGAGGTTTTGTGACCATGGCAAGATTTGCACAATGTTGTAAATCTGGACATGTGTTTTCTCTCTGAGACAGAGAAATGACGAGCACAGCAACCTGCTTTTCTCATCAAAGGATGGAAAGATCCTAATAAACTTTCTGAGGAAAGCCACAGTCCCTCAAAGTGTGAGCCTTGAACAAGGTATTGATGTTTAATCAGCAGCAGCTCCTGCAAGGGAACTGCCAGGTTATTTCCTGAGGGTACAGAAGGAAAAAGGCACCACAAGGTCATTTCCGGTGGATACAACAAGCTTTGGGAAATGCATTGGCTCTCTTAAGAATTTCTTACAGGTGGTACCAGAGTCACCAACCCGTTTTACAGGGCCAGAAGAGCCGTTTCCAGGAGCCGGGTGTGGCCGCGGGGCCGTTATCGAAGCAGGAACAATACCCCGAGCTGACAACTCCTATCTCTCGCCTTTCAGCAGGAAACAGCCGCCAGTTTCCTTATTGCCACTGCCCGGGCAACCCCGGCAACAACCCCGGGAAGCTTCTTGGAACACCCGAACAATGAACTGGGAGCGACTCCCCTGGAACACGAAGATGCCACATTACCCCCGACCTCAGCAGCTCCTCAAACGAGCTCTAGAGAAAGGTGACCTTTGGTTTAATGCTAATGGAGCCACTGCTCTTTGACTCATTCCAGGGATGAGAATAATAATAACAACAATAATAAAACGCCCTCAGCACAACAAAGGGCAGCGTTAAAGCAAACTAAACCCAAGCTGGGCCCATTCCACAGGTTCACATTTGCACCTTTGTTTTACCACACCTGAACACCACCAGAAATAAACACAAGGAATGGCCTCAACAGCCTCTTCAGATGGGGTAATAATCCCCTTTTTTGACCAAAATACCAGTTTTTCTCCTGAATTCCCAACACATTCCAAGCACTCACTAACTGCTGGGCTCTCTCCGTTTGCTTGTGCCTGGGAGGTGACAGAACAGCGGTGAGTTTCTGTGTTTGAGCTCCTTCCCCTCTTGTGACAACTGACCCAGGTTGTTCCAGCCTCTCCCTCTGACACCACTGCCAGAACAATGTTCTGCTGCCTTTTATGAAAGCCGAGTGGATGCATCAATAAACAAGTGAAATGTATAATGAAATTCATGCCAGCACTTCATGCCCTCAATTAGGCACTTGAATTAGCAAAGCCACAGCAGGCTCTGAGAGTTTTTCGGCATAATCCTTCTAAAAATGAGTTTGCAAGAGCACATGCAAATATTTACCCTCATGTCTGAATCCATCAGAGGTGTTTCACAGGGAAGGCGATTGCTCCACTCCCCTCTCCTGAGGTTACAGTGATCCAGCACTGATCCCTCACCTGCCCAGCAGGATCCCCTCCCACACCCACACACCACCGGCTGCTGCAATCCGGAGACCTGGGTGAAGTACTTACTGGTTTTCCTTCTCGAAAAACCCAGCACATTTACAGAAAAAAGGGCATAATATTAAATCTCAGAAGAGTAATTTCAATTACCTTATCTATAATTACATTCAGCCTTTTAACTGCTGATTACAAAGTATTTTTTAACCATGTGCTTCAAAGAAAACCGATTATTTTTACCTCCAAGGAACTCACCCAACCCCCACTTATCTTTACACCTGCCATCAATTTTGTTCACTAATATTTACATTTCTGCTTGATAATCAGGGAAACATCCAGAGTGTTTAGCTTGTGCCTGCAGCGAGAGGGAGGCTGATTCTAACAAATTAAATAATGAAGGCCAAAAGCACAGCAGGGAAGGACTCTCTGGAACAGCATTAAGCCACTGTCAAGTGTTAATGACAAGGATCTTTTAGCAGGAACAGGCAGCTGGGGGAGTTCTGAGGGAGCTGCTTGAACAGAAACACAGCGTGACACTGGCACGGAGGGAAGGAACTCCAGGACAGGGAGCAGCAGCTTTCCTGACTGTTTTGATGGATGTGAGGCTGGAACTGGACGGTTTGACTTGACCTGGCTCGGTGTGACCTGAGCTTTGCTTACACCAACAATTCCTGCCTGCTGGGGCACGGGGTGGCTGCCAGCAAAGAGGCACTGACACCTCTCGGTGCCCTCAGAGAGCTCGGGGAGGCACAGTCCTCAGCGCAGGCAGGAAAACAAGGAGAGAACGCAGAGGAGGAGGAGCTGCAGCCCTACCTGACCTCGTTCCACAGATAATGAGACAAAAAAAAAAAAATCTCCATCACATTAAAGTCATTAGCTGTTCTTAGAGGGCTGTTACTTCCGTGTGATTTTCAGTCATTCCCAGAAAAACAACCCCCAAGATACTTTATTTAGTGGCTAACTACAAGAAACAGCAGCTAAAAATAGGGATTTGTGCCAAGATTGTTCCTCTTGCAAGAGCTCCCTTTGGATTTGTGTCCAACACACTGAACTGACTGACTGCTTCCAATGTGTAATGAAGATTATGTGCAACAAAAGGAAACTTTGGGTTAAGGGAGCAAAATCCATGTTTTCAGGTCAAATGCTAAAGGCTGAGTCCTTCTCTAAAGGCACAAAATGCAACTGCTGAATTATCTTCTGTGTTCACACCTGGAGAATGTTTGGGATAGCAAATGTCACAGTGTTACCAAGAGAGTTCAATACAGAGAATGGAAACAATCCAGCTGAAATAAACACTGGGAAACGTTATTTCTTTGTTTATTTAAGCAACATAAAGCTATCCATTGCAGATCTCATCAGGTTTGTGTCACTTTTGTTTCTGTTATTAGGTTTTTTTTACCTTTTACCAAGTCTTATATCCCAGGTAGAAGCAGGTAGAATGATCACTTCCTTAAGTGTTAGAAAGCTTCAAATTAACAGCAGAGCTTATTGGAATGGACACATGGAAACACAAGCTGAAGAACTATAGATATATATATATTTCACACTGTATATATGTAAACATATTGAACCAAAAGTGGGAGGAAGCTTTCAGTTTTCCTTGTGGTTTTCCAGCAGGCAAGAGGCAGAATTTTAAGGAGACCTCTAAAGCATTTAGAAAGGTGCAGTTTGTTGGCTCAGGCTCTAGGAAAAGGGGTTTTTTTTTCTCATTTAGTTGTTGTTGCAGAGTCCTAATTCCAACCTGAGAGCACACAGGAACCCCAACCCCTCCCAGAAGTGTGAGAGGTTAATAAATACCTGTGTCCCTCAGGTGACAGATTTGGGGACCAAAAAGCTGCCACTAGAAGTGGGGAGAGCAGCCACGGGCTGTCACTGATGCAGTGTCCTGAGGGGAAATGCAACTCTGAGGGGTCTGTAGGCTGAAAAAGTGAAGTTCCAAACAGAGCTGTGGGGTTTGGAATTGTACCAGAACGAGTTCTTTGTGACATTATTTTCAAAGGCCATATTTAGGGCAAAAATTTGAAAGATTTAGTAAATACTGTTCACCTTTTAAAAATCACCAGGAGCAGCTGAACGGCCTTTGTGCTTTCAACTCCCTCGTAGCAAATCCTGCGCTCAGACTTTCAGATATTGGAATTGAATCTGTCCGAGCAGTCTATGCAAATCCTCCCCACTCATTCCCAGCACTGCCTGAAGGTCCCTGTGAAGCCAAGAGAATCGGTACAAACCTCACTCCCCAGGGGAAGCTTTACAAGGGCTTTGTTCTGCAGGACCGCGGCACCGCGGGCCCTCTGAGCTCATTTCCAGCCCAACCAAAGACACTGATGTGCTGCTGATGCTCAATGGAAACAGCTGGGGATGGATGAGAAACAGTCAGATGAGAGATACCAAAATGTCAGACAGCCTACCGACTGTTGTTGCCATGAGATCCAACAGTCAACATCAGTCTGATAAGCTATCCGACAGGATGGTACAGCCATGGCATGGCACGACGCTGGCAACACGACAGGACACTCGGGCAGGGTCGAACACACCTGGCTCCAGCCCTGCCTAACCTGGGGCACCGAGCAGCCTAAGCTAAGCAGGAGCAGCAGCTCAGCTGCCCCGGACTCTGGGCCACCTCCTGAGAACGCTAATTAGAAAGGCAAATTAATTCTTGGTGCTTACCCCTTAGGATAAAAGTAAAAAACAATCGTTCAGAAGTGATCAGAGCAGCGATACAGGTACAGCAGCAGTGGGGATTTATGCACTAAGGAGGGAAAAGAGCCATTTTAATATCAATTCTGTTCCTGTACATCAGAACTGACACACACTGATCATAACAAATCTGACTTTAAAAGCATGAGGTTAAGGGTTCTCTAAAGTTCTCTGCACCATTGCTGGGTAGCCATAAAATCTGCTTTCAGCTGGAATCTTAACTCTTCCCCCTCTCTTCTCCTCCACTGCCCACAGTTCTGGCCTCAGGGGCAAACACCTGAGCAGAATTTAGGATAACCAATCTTGTTCTCTATTTTATCTATTTAAGCAGTGACTGTGCTTCAAGCAAGGCATGGCCTTCCCTCCTTCCTTTGCTAAGCAAGAAGTTCTGAAGAAAAAAGAACAAAAAAAGAACAAAACAAAACAAAAAAAGAACAAAGGATTTGAGCACCATTAGTACAGGAAGGATGAGCAAACATGCACAGAGCATCCAAAAGTGAGAGAGGAAAAGAAACAGCTTAAAAAGACTGACACAAGAAATTCTGGAATGATCAAAGATGACTTTATAAAGTTTTTATCTTAACTTCATTCTAAATATACAGAATAAAAAATGTTGGCTTCAGCATTTGACATCAACCATCTCTGCTAACATCATGAAGTGGGAGAGGGTGGCTTTTCCAGCGTGCAATGCAATGGGACACTGGGAATTCAGACAGAACAGCCTTACCATGAGGGACATGCAACAGTTGGTACCCAGTCTGTACTCAGTTATTTACATTTTGATGGTCTTGAAAGTTATGGAAAAAGCAAAACAGCCACCCTTCAAAAGGAAACGTTACCCTCAGGTCAGTCTGAAGTTAAATCAGGAGATGGAGAGTATTAAATAATCAGTTTTGGAAGTAATTTGGATGGACAACATTTGTGTTAAACTCCATTTAACATCCCATTGTCCATCCTGTAAACCACAACCCAGACTCGTGAAGCATTTACACCTTACCTTAACATTTTTAAGTTTGTCAGTGAAACCTTTGCTCTAATATCCAAATTACTTTCAAAATCAAACAAAAAAAAAAACCTTGTTAAGAGTTGAAATTTGATGTTAAAAAATTTTTCCCCCTTTTGAATAATGCTGATTTTTAAACATATGAAAAGATGTGTCATTTCTTGTGTCTGCCAAAACCCATCCTGGGGTTTTTCCCATTTTTCCCAAGCTCATTTGGTTTTTTCTTCGGAGTACATCTTCTGTTGCAGTCGCTTGGCATAGCTCTGGGCCATGGAGTTGATTATAGATAAGATAAAATAACAAACCATGACAATCACCAATTTTTCAAACATCCAGGATAGCCAGTTTTCCCCCTGAAGAGACAAAACAGAAGGAGGAGGAGAATGAAGATTAGTGGACAGAACAACGGAGAGTTCTGGGTGAAAGGGGGAAGCCTGACAGTGTCTTTATTCTGCAATTAATCAAATTAAAAACAGGAACCAAGTGCAACCCGACAGGATTCCTGCAGGTCCCTCTGCAAAGCTGACTTTAGTCCCTTGAAAGACAATGCAGGAGGGGCTGCCAAATCCACTGGCGGGCAGATGACGAACCCCGATCGTTCCCAGTGTGCTCCCACAGTGATTTATTATTCCCAGTATTGTTTGGTCTTCGCTAACAATTCGTGGAGTTCAGAATTAGCAGCCCCTGCCTGACATCCCCCGTCATGTTCCTCGCAGAGAAAACAATCAGGTCATTGGTTAACAATGTGTTTTTTCCCTAAACTGCCCATTCTGGGTTATCTCCCCATTAGGATCCGACTCTGGTGCCCCTGGAAGTTGCGGCGCCGGTGCCACTTCACGGGAATTCTCACGTTGTGCTTTTTGTCAAAGGAGGGCAGCAATGCTCTGCCCAGAAATCCCTGCCCAGAAATCACTGCACATTTCCTGACTCCAGCCAGAGCCTCCCCAGTCCGGCTCTTTTGTGGTAAAATGGGCAAAGGGACATTCCCAACAGCTACAAATATTGCACGTGAAATGTGAGTTGGATTCACGGATTTTATCTCAAAACGCCTCAGCAGCCTAAAGAATTTCATATCAAAGTTGCTCTGTTCCACTGAAAATTCAGGGCAAGTTTTTTAAAATACTGCTTTTTACATTTTAAGGGTTTTTTTCTGTATGAAAGTACACTTCTGCCCCTTGTACCTGCTCTGAACACTGTAATTTTTTTTCCTTTCAAAGACTAAAGGCTTGGGGATTTTATTTCTCTTACTGTCCACTGAGCCACAGATCCCACTGGCTTCTAAGGCAGCGGTGCTGCCCAGTCTGTTACCATTTCACATGGAAAGGCAACTTTTTTTTTCCTTAAATTGAACTTTCCCAAGAGGCAGCTAATGCAGAGGCAGGACAAACCACTGGTTTTGCTTTATACTTTCATTTATTCTCAAAAGGATTTAAATGCAGTTGCACACAATATTTTTAATTCCCAGGTTGCTTTTTAAATGAGATTTTTATCTATTCCCTGGGTCAGTGCAGATCTTTGAAAAACAGAATCGGGAGTTCCATCGGTAAAAACTACAAGGCAAAGACAGGCAGGGAAGGGAAAAATGAGCTGGGGAGGGAGGGAGGCAAAGAGGGTCTTACCTGTGGCACAGCACTGTCGGATTTGTGGTGAAGTTTTATCCTCTGAGCTTCCAAATATTCTTGAAATGGCTTCTGAAGAGAAGGACCTATACTCGGAATAGCACTGATGGAAAGTTCATCCCAGAGAACAAGACAAAATAGGGAAGAAAAAAAAAAAAACAAAAACAAAAAAACATTTTTTTTAAACTTACCACTTTACCTAATTAGAACAAAGTTCAAAGGCTGAGCCACAGCTCAGAAGGAAACTTGAAGCTACTCGAGAAAACAGAAACCCACGAAATAAAACACATTTCATCTTTTGATCTGATACTTCGGGAGGGATGTATTTCCCCATCCTCAAAAAGTGCTTAAAAAGAAAAATATTTCTGAGCAAGACAGTGCTGGGAAGAGAGGAAGAAGCCGGGAGCGGGAGCATTTCCTTGGAGGCAGGAGGAGGCAGCGGCGCTGAGAACCCAATGAATGACTTCGGAGAAGTCCCACATTTATCAGCGGCAGTTCCTGTAAGAACTGGTTTGAACCGATTAATAAGGAAATGACTGGGGCTTGTGTCATCCCTCGGTTAAAAAAGAAACTGCTCGCCCCAAGCCTCGCCCCCTCTCCCGCACGGAGCCGGCCCCTCGCCCCAGCCAAGTCCTTATTAGGACAATCCGTGCGTCATCCCTTCCCAAAAAGAATGCGGGAGCAGATCCTGGAGCGCCTCCCCCGAGCCGGGATTAACAAAGGAACAAAGGAGCGATCTGAACCCTGCCCCGAATCGGGCCAGGCTCCCTGGCAGAGGGCTCGCACAAAAGCTGAACACCTTGTTCCCGATGTTGGAAACATCCCGCTTTGGGAACGGGAGCGCTCTGAGTTGATGCTGGGCAGGCTCTCAGCAGCCTCCAGGCTTCCAGCAGCTTTTCCTTAAATCCTACTTAGCAGGAGATCCAAAACCCTTTAAGAATGGTCACAACCTCTAAAAAACTCCCAAATCAAATATAAATTCTAAATGATCACCACGGCCTGAGCTGTGTGGGGAGAACGCTCCCAAAGTTGGATCCACACCATCCACCTCATCCTAACTCCAGCCACGGGGGAGTTCTCATTACTGACCACTTGGATTTCAAAGAGAAAGGAGATTTTTTTGTTTAATTTTAAAGAAATCACCATGCTCTTCTACATTAAAAAAACTCACCTAAATTTTGATTATTTGGTTTTATTATTTCCACCACTCCTGCTGCTACTCCAGGGAGGGTTTAGTAAAACACACTTCAGACCCAGGATACACCACTTGTACATCCAACAAGTTGTACGACTGACCATCTCCCTCTGGGTGACTCAAACCATTCCCCTCAGCCTCCTATTCTGACACCATATTCCCTTTTCCAGGCCAAAGCCCAATTAAAAACTAACAGCTTTCTAATTTTAGGAATTTATGAAAAGCACGAAACAAAGTGTCTCATTCTCCTCCAGTAAATCTATTTCCTTCATGGCCAGGGGCAAAGGAGGTTTTCTGAACCCATTTCCCAGCAGAAGGTCGCTTCCCCCGTGATTCACCGCCCCGTGAGACAAACGGGTGAGGAAATTCTCTGCCCGGACTGGTAAAAATTCAGGGAAACAAAAACCTGTGGAGCCCAAAGCACGTCCCTTATCCATTTTACACAAGAGTGTGTCAATGTTGCAAAGGATTCCCAGTGTTCCAGAGCCGTCTCAGCGCTGACTATTCCTGGGAAAAGCTCTCCCAGGGACTCCGGGACGAGTCACACTCTGAACATGAGGAACATTTTGAGGTTTCTTTTCTTTTTCAGACAGTTCTTGGGAGCCTGAAGAGCGACTGCAAGGTAATGGTTTACTTTTCGACTTCTGCATGATTAAGAAATGAGGAATATTTAAATGATGAGGGATCAATGATTAACAGGGTGGTGTTCAAATGACTCCGTTCTTCACAGAAACTCAACTCAGTCAGTCCCCAAATTGAATTAAACACAGAACAAAAACATGAAACCCAAGTTCAGAGACTTGAGGAGCTCCTGGTGCACCAAAACAATATTTCAAAATTTTTCTCACTAAACAATTCCCTTTTTTTTCCCCCTTTTCTGAGCACGACAATTAATTAAGTGCACAAAATAATTTTATTAAAGCAGTTTTGAAGATCTACAAGATCCTCAATGCAAGGACCTCAGCTTCTAAATCTGCAAATTTTTGTACATTTGTAAAGACTTTAATTCTGAAAAAAATTGTGCAGAGATTTAAATAAGGAGAGGAAAACCTAAAACATCAGGAATCCACATGAAATTCTTGAAATCCCATCTTGGCAGCATAGTATTAGTTACTGGTGCTTTTTTGGATCAAATTAAATCATTTAATCACCCAGATATGTGCCACCTGATATCCGAAGGCATGATCTTAAATCTAAAAATCTTAAAAATAATTTAATTTAATTGGAAATAAGTGAGTTCTGTGTCCCTGCAAACCTCACAAATTCAACTCGGAGATCCCTTTGCGCTGATCCGAGGAGGAGGGGGAGGACTTGGGGATGAATTTTGTGGGATCCGGGTAGGACCAGGCAGGGCCGGGCCAGAGGGGCCAGATTTGCATCACAATTCCTGCACTCAGCACCTTCAAAAACCGCGAATTTCACAGGACGGGAGAAGGAAGATGCTGGGAAATTATCCCGGAATAATGCAAACCCCATTCCCTGCGTTTTCCTTCGGGAATCAAACCCATTTTCTTTCAAATCCAGAATATGGAAGGAGAAATTCTGATTCAGAAGAAGTTTTGATTCAGAAGTTGTTTTAGAAACTCTTAACGTTAAATATTAAATTTTTGTTCGGATCCATTCTGATTCTCTGCTAAATTTTAATGTTTCACAGGGAACTGAAACTGAGAACAAGCTCCCCAAAATTGGACTAGCCTTTGATAATCTTAAATTTATTAAAAGCATAACATTTCAGTCAAAAACATGACTTCCAATACTACAACATAGATACCCATTAAAAATCTGTATTCACTGAAAAAACCCCTTGGTGCCTGTTTTCAGAACTGTTACCTGGTATCTGTAATTAAACAGATGCACATTTATTTATTTTTAACTCAGAGCTATGATTTCTATCCAAATGACAAATTCCAAAGCTCTTTTTCCAATAAATCAAACAAAATTCCCATTTGTTTGAAGCACCACATGACAGAGATTCAGCAAAATTGCTCGAGGATTATTTTAAAAATTACACCAAGAACCTGCAGAATCTGACTCCTAAAACTTCCAGTCCAGTTACAGCAAATCTGTGCTTAAATTTATTAATTTTCTTTTCCAAGAACAACTGTCAACAGCTGCACCTCAAATGCCTTTCACTGGTCATTAAGTGATTTTTGGGAAACTTTAAATCTTTTTAACAGAACCATTGGAACTACAGGGAGGATTTTACTCAAAGGCACCAGGATGAAGCACTAAACCCACAGGAGAAAAAAGTGTATTTTCCCTGGGCCAGCTTACAAAAAGGAGGAATTTGATATTCCAGTCATCTGCATTTTTACTAATATTAAAAATACTTACTTAAGACTACTTAATCATAAGCCATAATTTTCATCTTACAAGATCTTTAGGAGTATGGGTTGCTCTTGAGTGACTGAAATCTCTCAGCCCGTGCTAGGAGAGGTTGGGAACACTCAGGAATTAATTCCAACTCTGCTAAATGCTGAAGCACAAGTCTCTATCAAATGCTGCCTTTCAGTGTCATTGCACCAATATCTCACAAAAAATCTGTCGGACCATAAATTAGGATATAGAATTCCCATTTTATCAAAGCACATGTGGATATTTGCCTGCTTTTCCAGAGAGAAATGTTAGAATTCACAAGTGTTTTCCAAAAGAAAGAAGCTGCCACTGCAGACTCAAATTTTGGGAACAAAACCACAGGATTTTTCATGAATGAAAATTTGAAAGTTTATGGAAGTTTCCCATTTATAAGAGACCTCGAACATCCAGAGATGCTGAAGCAGCTGATTAACCCTGAGCTGTTCTGATGGAAATTAAAAATGTAAGTAAGAACCTCAGTGCAGCCAGCCCTGAGCCTGACCCCTGTGAAAAACTGGGATCCTTCCCCCAGGGGGATGCTCAGCAAACTGGGAGCACTGGGGGGTCACAAACATGGGATTTCTTTAATTTAATTTAATTTAATTTAATTTAATTTAATCAAGGAAATTCTAACCTGGAGGGAAACCAGAGCCCTATGGGGAAACAGAAGGTGCAAACAAGGCTGGACACACCTCGGGAAGGTGATGCAATTTTGAGTCACGGCCCCACTTTATGGATAATCCCTCCAATATCCACAGCCCTCAGCTTGGAAAATCCCTTTCCCTCAGACTCCACACGCTCGGGGGCTCGGGACAAACACCAGCAGGTTTTGCCCAGATTCGGCTTTTTTGGGCTGAAACACCGAGAGAAAAACATCCTTTGGGAAATGCCACCACAATTCCAAATGAAGACGACAGGGAACAACAGAAGAGCAGCGAGAGGCAAATCCCCGTGGGGCTGGCACTGCCCAGGCACTGCCCAAGGCCAGGGATTATCTCCCGCTGCAGAAAGGGAGTGAAGTGGCACTGAGGGATCTCACAAAGAAAGGGAACATGCTGCGATGGGCTCCTCCCTGCCTGGACCTTCAGCTCTTCTAAAATAATTTATTTCAATCAGACTATTGACAGACAGGCCAGAGGGGGAAGGCAAAGGCTTTCACCTTCCCAACAATTTTGGAAAACACCATTAAACAATCCCACCAACACCAATTGGTTCCCATTTCTCCATTCCCCTGTGAGAACACAAGAAAAATCCATCCTGCAGCTCCAAAGCCATAAAACATTTAGGAACAGGCACCGAATTTGGGTATTTCAGCCATCCCTCCCTCCCTCTCTCAGAAGTTTCACTCCAGCACGGTGGTATCGACTTCTTTGGAAGTCAGACATTTTCTAAACCACTGAAAAACAGATTCCAGTGGAAATATTTTTATGTCACTGGCCAATTAGCAAAGCTGAATCATTTGCATAACGTGTCCGCTGTCTAAACAGGGCACCTTTCTTCCTGTGAGTCCTCTGAGCCTTCAATGGTTAATTTTTTTCCAGACAGTGATCTAAACTGGCTTAACGGTTAGTATTTTAATGAGCTGTCATTTCCTGTGCTGATAAAGATTCTCACAGTATTTAAACCATCCATTTCCCCGAGGCTGCACCACCAGCAGGACCCTGCAGTGACTCAGAGGGGCTCAGCCTGAGCCTGACTCAGCTCTGGGAGCTGGGGCTTCCCAAAACCTGAATCCTGGGATCTGGGGCAGTCCAAACCTGGATTGGGTTTAGGGAAATCTGGGGCTGCCCAAAACCTGAATCCTGGGGGCTGGGGCAGCCCAAAGCTGGACCCAGCTCCCTTTCCAGCCAAACTTGGGCTACCCAGCCCCTGAGGAGCAACCAGAGCCCCCAGCTCCCACCACCACCCCCGGCCTCAGCACGGCTCTGGAACTGAGCTGTTTTCTGTGCCCAGAGCTCTGAAGCTGCAGAAAATAAATCTGGTTTATGGTCAGGATCAACAGGAAGGTTTGGGGGTTAAAAGGCTCCTTGGCAGCTTCATTTGCTTTATGAGATGAAGAAAGGAAAGATCTTGGTGAAGTTTACAGAGCTCAAATGGGCCCAGGTCTGACGTGGTTTCCACCTGAGCCACGCTCCAATGCCCACGGCAGCCCAGGAGGCTCCAGGGCTTTCTCCTTGGGACATTCTGTTATGTTAAATCAATCCTTTCAAAATTAGGAATTGCAACATCTCTGACCTGCCCGTCCTTAGCTCTGCTCACTGCTGCTCTTTGGAACAAAACTTCTGCTTGCTTTTTAAAGATTCTTTTTTTAAAACTCAATTTAGGGTAAAAACCCTTGCTTATTCAGAGTTAAATCCTTCAAGCCTTTTGCAAATAAACTCTTCTAATTCTGTTGTGATCCACTGGAAGGCTTTCAACACCAGAGCTCCTCAAATTTCAGCCACATCTGTGTCCCTTTCAGGGCCATTTTTGTGTGGAGCTGCTCTGTTGTGCCTAGGGCACATCCCCCAGGTTTCTGATGAACCTCTGCCAGGAAGGTTGTTCAGTTTTGAACCAACAAGTGCCAGGGGTATTGGTTTAACCTCTCAAAATTCCTCTCAGGAGGCTGTGAAGTGACTGCCCAGCTCTTCCCACCCCAGGACAATATTTCTGGTTGTTCCTTTATCACTTCTTGCCTTGTGTTCTAAAGAAGTAACCTAAATCTGTATTGTAAATTATTTTTGACTAAAGAACCCCCAACAGTCTTTAAGAAAACTTTCCAGTCACATCAGTCACCATGATCTCATTTGTGCTTTTTTGGTGAAAGGAACACCACGCTCCCTTTACCAGCATCAACTGAGATTAAGTTGTAAGCAAAGAATTATGGCACAAGAAATAGCAGCAAACTGGTTTGTCCAGGCAATGCTTCCAGTACCTGTGACCAAAAAATTGCTTTTCTTTCAGCTGTGCAATCACTCACACTGGCCTGCAGAGCTGGGAAGGGTGGAAAGCTGTTCCACAAAAACCACTGAGTTAAGGACACTTCAGGAGCCCTGATATTTTTGGGTGGATTTGTTGGATTCTCAGAGGTGACACCCACAGAACGCAGCACTGAGCAAGGGACTTAAAAATCAAAGTAGCACAATCTCACTGGTTTCTGTTTTAACCTCAAATCAGTTTATTCACTCACTAATTACCTGAATAGATGAGTCTTAAAATTAGGAAGGCATCAGAGAGGCTGTGGCTGCCTCATCCCTGGAAGTGTCCCAGGCCAGGCTGGACGGGGCTTGGAGCAGCCTGGGATAGTGGAAGGTGTCCCTGCCATGGCAGGGTGGGATGGGACTGGATGAGCTTTAGGATCCCTCCCAATCCAAACCATTCTGGGATTCTGATTTACTGCAGGTAAAATTCACTGCTGCTGCTGTAGGATCCAGCCCTGGTGCAGCACCTGGGCACCTCTTGGTGAACAATCCCAGACACTGCAGAGTTCATCATCACCCACAGCCAGAGGGAATCTCTGCCTGCAGGGCGGGATTTCTCCCTAAAAAAATGCAGATTTTTTTTTTTTCCTTTCTGAACATTTACCACCAGAATGGATGGCCACTGTTTTGTGGATGGTGTGTGCTTTGAGAACTACTTCTTCAGTAGTTTTCTGGGCATTCTTAATCTGCATTTAAAACTGCCACTTCCCAGCAAACATCATCCTGCTTTGAAGCGCTTTGCACAGTGTGACTTCACAAACAGCCCTGCAGCTGTAGGTAAAAAATAGGAACGGAAAGATAGAGGAGCCAAAAAACCCCACAACACACACCATAATGAAATGTCTGAACAGGGCTGGGTTTGGCCTAAAATCAGCATTAAAGTCTTCTTGAAGGGACAGGACACAGAACTCCTCCAGAGCATCTTCCCTCACCAAAGCTCAGGGAGAGCAGGATCCTCTTCCAGCACTGAGGCACCAACAAAACAACTCAAAAGCAGTGACTGGTGGAACTGGTTGGAAATTCCCAGCCCCAGTGAGTTCCAGCACCTCTGGAAATCCTTCTCAGCTTGGATTTCAACCTCACACCAACCCCACTTCTCAAACCCACTCATCTCCCTCATTCCCCAACGTTTGTTGCCAGCACTCACCCTCTGTCCTGTTTTTGTTCTCCAGCTACCACCAAAAAAATTCTCAAAAAATTTCGGATTTTCTATAAACAGCTTCTTAATTTCCTGCCATGTTTTCTTTTCCATTTCCTTTTTTATTTAATTAACCGAAAAAAAATATTTTATGATCTGTTTGTAATGGAGACCTAGACAAAACTGTAAAATCAAATTAAATGATATTAAAGCAGCCTCATGATATTATGGCAGGCTCATTGTGGGACCCAGCAGCATCCAGTGACAATAAAGAGCAAGGTCTGCACATGAATCAGCTTTGCTTTTTGACTAAAAATCACATAATTGTCAAAAAATTCTCCTTGGCTTATAAAATCAGATATTCTCAGACTTTATCTCACAATTTAATCTTCTGTCTAGGTTCCATTTATCCTGGCTATCAATATGCTCATTATTTTCAGGTGTTGTGCTCAGATATTTCCTATTGTGTAAGAACAACAGCCCAGACAAAGAAAGTCTAAAGTCATTGTGGTGGATAGAATTTGATTAAAATAAAGTTACTGACCATTAAACAGAGCTCTGTTTTAATTCAATAATAGGGCTTTTAGAGCAAGGTATTGTTTAACATGTTTGAGGCTCCACTCTAACAGAAATTGATGAGGTAATGCTGGAGACAGCTTGAGAAAAGTCAAGGATACCGGGACATTCCAAAAATCTCACTGTCTCCCAGGAACATTTTTTAACTCTGACATCAACCCTCCAATAAAACTCGAACCCAGCAGAGCTCCTGTGAATGCATTCGAAGTAATTCAATGCAAAATTATCTCCAAGACAGATGAAGTAGGAAAAATCTACTGGTTTTGGCTCAAAGCATCCACAGGAGAGTAAATCCTTGGAAATGTACCTGAGCTAGGGGCAGATCAAACTGTCTGGAGTGATTGATACTGAAAAAAACTCAAGATGCTTAAAAGAAACCACATTTCTCTCTCTCTCTCCCCCTCTTTTCAAAATAATGTTCAAAGCAACAAATTCATTGTGAGTTTAGGTACAAAGCAGATGCTCGAGCAGAAGATCAGGAATAATAAAGCCAGGATTTGTTTCGTCAGTGAAATGCCCTGCCAGGTTCTTCTGACACTCCTTTTCTTTGTACAGCATCCCTGCCTGGAGTTTTGTTTTAAAAGGAATTATTTCTAGACATTCCTCCCCTCAAACTTTTCTTGAGGAGTGTGGATTTTATGTGAAAATAGTTATTACACTTTGGGTAGCAAAATATCCATTTGCCCCAGAGAAGAAACCCTGGAGAAGCAGAAACACCTTGGAATTCATTTTATGGATTTAGACTAGAGGTTGGATTCATTTTAGTTTAAAAAAACCCAACCCCCCCGACAATAAAACTTTCCATTTCCATGTTAGAGACTCACACTTAAAACTCCAACCCTGCATATCCCTGAACCCAGCAGTGCCCTCAGAACAGGCAGGAGCTTCCACCCTGCTCTGAACAATTAAATGGGAATTTTGGATGCAATCCATAGGGTTTGATGCAGCTGCCTACATTTAAATTCATTAAACTGCATCCTTTGTTTGCATCCAAGCAGTTTATGAAACTCCTGCATGGTTTGATGGCATTTGCTGGATTATCTGACAGGGAAGGGTAGCATCAACAACGGATTTTAAAATGACACAGAATTTCATGACTGAACAGGTAAAATGTGAGGCAAATAAATCCAACACTTCACCTTCAGTGTCCCACCTTCATTAGTGTAAATCTGGTTTTTGTCTGTTTTTCCCCCTCTCAGTTGCCAACTGAGGGTTTCTAATTTTCCTGTTTTGAACTGATATTTTAACTTAAAAAATAAAATAGGCACCAGTTACTAAAGAATTAATAAAAAAATAACCCAAACCAAACCTTCTCGAAATCAGGACACTTCATCCATGGAAACTCATTTCTACCAAATTTAACAGAATGGGGATCAAACTCTACAGACCAAATTCCTCATTCTGATGTTTTATGAGAGATTTAATGTTGTAAATGTATAAGGTAGTTCCAGTTAAGGAGGATGTTTATTTTCATCTTGGAGCACTGCATAAAATCTCAGGTTTTTAATAGAGAATCACAGAATTCTGTGATTTTCCTCTATAATTTTCTATTAACTTTCTCATTTTTTGCCATAGGATCACACTACACCACTGCAGAAAATGCAGGGCAAACAGCCCATGTGCAGCTGTAAATGCAGGGATGTGTGAGTGGAAGAGCTGGATCCTGCTTTGGGGTGAAGGTTCAGTGCTGATCCCACAACCCTGAGCCTCCGGGCCAGCAAACTTCTCCAAGGACTCGGGGAAGGAGCTGCAAGCGAGACCTAAACTCTGTGTGGGGCTAAGCCTGGAACAAAGCACGCCCTCAGCACATCTGAGCTGACTCCTCCAGTACTTTTCCACTTAATGGGTGCAGGTATTAATTACTGTGCTGGGAATTACTCACCCGATGAGGGCCACCATCTGCTCCACGATGTGTTTGCTGAACGTGATAATAACGAAGAGTTTCTGTAGGAAGGAAAAGAGCAGTTACAGAAAGCCTGGAGCCGAGGGGAAGCACAGACAATGGGGGGGACATTTTGTGTTCCTTCCCAAGCAGCTCCTACCCAGCTTTCCCTCCTCTCCTCTTTATTTTTCAACATTCTCCTCAAAAAGAGGCAGGAGAGAGAAAAGCTGCTCGCTTTCTGCCTCTCTTTCCTCACAGTTTGCATTTCTTGCAGTGTTTTTGCAGCCAGTTGCTGCCCATTCTCATCCTCCCCAAACTCCCATTCCCAGAAGCTCAAGGTCACTTTACTCCGTCAACAATGTCTGAATGGAAAAACAGCCAGAGAAATTCACAGCCCCTCACACAAACACGTGGGCTTCCAGATCACAGGAGGGAAAAATAATGTGTTTTAGTCTCCCTGATTCAGACAGAAACAACAAAAAATACTCAATGAAAAACAAAGAAAGAGCCTTTGGGCACCTGTGAGAGTGCCTGTGATAAACCAAACTGTTTGCAACAGAGTAATTTCAATTAAAAACTTCTGTAACACATCTTATTTCGCGGAAAATCTCAATGCCCATGATTTTACCACTTCTAAAACCACTTAAAATGCTGTTAAAACAGCCTCTGCACATTTGTCCTGCTCGCCAGCAAGGAGTGAGCAGCCTGTGAGTGGTAGCTGAGGGTACACACAGCTCCCACAGCCTCCTCAGACCAATTTAAGCCTGGCCTAAGCAGAGCTGCCCTCCCCAGGCTGGGAACAAGGGCTGTGACTCCAGCTAGAGGCTCCTGTGGTCCGGAGGAAGGGGCCAGTTCAAAGCAGCCCCGGGATGGCCACTGCACCAGTCACTCACTTCCTGTCTGAACATTGCATTAAAAGCCTTTCCATGACTCTCACATTTCCTAAATTCCAAGTCCAGCCAGATCACTCAAAAAAATCAAGGCTATTGCACAAGGGTGTGCTTGAAAAAGAGAATTCTAAAAGCTGAGCCTATTACAAAATCAGATGATTTACCAACTGTACAAGACACTGGGAAATGTTTTTTCACTTACATGGGATCTGAGTGTGGAGCACTATAAATTACACAGCAAACACTGTGGTAGCTGAACAAGGCAATTAAAATAATAAAAGGAATATTGATCTAATATTATTTCACTTTTCTGTGTTGCCAGAACCCATTTGAGCAACACACGGATTTAAAAGCAGAAGAAAATTCAGATAATACAAAAATAAGTGTGGAGAAAAAGCTGTTCTATCCCAGTAAACGGAAGAATTTCCAAATCTATTTATTGTTTTCTGTTTAAGCACTGGGCAAAACAAAATAACCATTTAAAAATGATTGGAAGAAAAAAGCTTGTGTTTAGAGCAAAACAAAGATTTTTAAAGCCGCTTGATGAGGCTGTAATACAAATTATTTTATACTAAAAGCTTCTGCTATTTTGATGGGAGTCACAGCAGAGATTTCCAAACAACAGAGGCACAGGCACTGCAAAAACCCAAACTCAGCTGAAAACATCCCAAACAGAGACGTAGCTCATGATACAGCCCTGACCACACCAGAAAATCCTCCAGGGAATCAAAACTTCATCTCTCCTTGGACCAAACGGTGACGCACTTACAAGCAAAACTCAACATCTTGTGAAAACAACTGGATTGTCAAACTCAGCACATCTGGCACAGCCCTGAGCGAGCAGGAAAAACGGGGCCCACCAAAGCCAGGCCCTTTCCAAATGAGCTGGCCTGGGACACCAAAAATCGCTGCTCCAGCCCCAAAACTGCGGCAAATCCGCCCAGACTGGGCTGGCCCAGCCCCGCAGGGCGCAGTGGGGTTCTCTGAACTGAGCTAAAAAGGGCATTTCAAAGTGCAAATGAGTGTTTGCTACCAAAAAGGCGAGTTCACTCCGAGTGGGAGCCCTGGCAGTCTGGTACAGGCTGTAGGTAAATACCTTGGCTAACCACCAATTTCCTGAGCAGGTCAGCAGCTATAAATTACTCACTTGCCTCAGTTTGGAGGAGCCCAGCAGCTCCTTTATTGTAAATCCCTTGCACCAAATTAATTTCCATTACTTCAGGTCGGGCAAGGAGACTCCAGGATTCATTCCCAAGTAACACAGTGGAACAGGCAGGGAGAGAATCAAAGGCTTCACCTCCCCCCCGCCCCAGCCCCGAGGAAGGGGCAGCACTTGCCTGGATGTGCATTTTAATCACGGCTTTTCCAATCAAGGTTGCACCAAAGAAGGTCCAGAAGGGAACCAGAAAGTGGCCACAAGTTATCCCAGCCAGGTCAAACAAGGGGTTTGGGATCTGTGGAGTGCAAGGGAAAGAGGTTCAATAATTGCAGCACACATTGGATGGACAGGAACACGACAGACCTTGAAATTTTGAAAAATGAACAGTTTCCCCTTCTCCCAACTTGATCCAAAACTCTTGTGCCTTAATAATTACAAAAATGTTGATGTCGCACCACATAACTTAAGTCTCTGGGAGTCAGCTAGACAATGTCCCAGACAATTCCATTCTCATGGTCCCCCCTTACCCCTGGATCCTGAAAAAAGCCAATGAAAAGTTTTCCATGTGAAATGCACAGAAACCACAGCAAAGCCATTTTGAGTGATTTATCGAATTTTCTCCCTGACAGGCACATCACTCTTGGAAGCCAATGTTCCAGCTGATCCCCAGTGATTTCCAGCTGAGAAACTACATTAAAAACTGGCATTTATAGTCATATGTATCCAGTTTAAAAGCACTGATTAGATTTTATTAAGCATATGCATTTCATTTAAAATTAAAAGAATTTTTTATTATTATTAAACTGTTGGCCTGACTTTTGGTACTGTGATACTATCTGTAAAATATTTCTGAAATGAAACCAAGAAAGTATCCGAATTCCAACCTTTCCCTCTCAGCCTGGAGCACAGGGGCAGTGTCTGAGCAGGGTCACTCCCAGGAGCAGTGTGGTGCTGGGGTGACACTGCAGCACTGGTGGTGTTTTGTGACATAAAGAAAGAAAGAAAGAGTGTCGATTGGGAAAGAATAAAGGACACTCTGCCACCACTCTGCCACCAAGCCTGCAACCTGTGAGAAAGGGTTGTACTGGGCTGTTGGAGAGCAGCAGTTCAGATTTATGAGCAGCCACAACAGCACCTGCAGAGGAAGAAATCTGAAGCGGGCTCTAATCGTGCCCCGGAACGGTCCCTGAGCAGGCTCCACCTCGGCTGCAGCAGCTCCCTCCCTACCTGGGGCAGCTGCTCTGGGCACAGGAGCTGGTCAATTATTGACTCCACAGCGTTTGGCTCCCCGGAGCCAAGGCTGCTCCAGGTCTCCAGGGTGTTCTTGGCTGCTTGGTCTGAGGGTCCTTTTGTCGGTTCACAGAACATTTTAATCCCTGCAGTGAGTTTGGGGCAGGGGTGCTGTGGGTGCCTCTGAGCACACCATGGCAAGAAGTTACTCAGCAAGTCCTCAGGAGGGTGTCTGAGCAGCCAGCGAGGTTTTCTCTGTGCTTGTTACTCAAAGTTGCCAAAAAAAGCCCACAGAGACAAGAGGGCAAATTCTCACAAGTCACAGTGAGGAACTTCGGAGCTGATTCTTGCTTTGTTCCTTCCCCAGAGCTGCCTTTATATAGAAATAAACTCCAGACAATCCTGACTTCCTTACTGCCACTAAACAACAGGACAGTCAGTTGACTTCACTGGATAAACTTGCAGACTTCTAATTTCCATTTGATGGTGTTTTTAGGCAGCGTTTAGAAGCCACCATTTAACAGACAAGGACCCACAGCTGGGACAGTGGTTACCACTTCACCAGCAAGTCCTCCAGTCATAAAAAACACATCAAATAAAACTCTGCCTAAAATCCAGAAGTAAGATCACAATTTTAAGGGAGGCAAGCAGAGGAGACACCTGGTAGTGCAGAGAGAAGCAGCAAGAAGCCAGAGAAAGCCTGAGTCAAAGCCCTGGGGCTCGTGGGGGCACAGCCAAATGCAAGGAGCACACATGGGGGGCTGCCTTGGTCCCCCTGCCTCACCCAGAGGTGCCATGCAAAGGGACAGCTCTGCATCCCCGCTTTTGCAACGCCTCTGGAACCTTTCACCTCTCCCTTTCTCCTGCAGTTGTTGTGTGAGCACATTTACAAACCCTCAGCCGTGCCCTGGTGGCTCCTCATCCCTCCCCCAGCCCAGCTGGAGCTCAGGGCCCGAGCAAGGCCTGCGCAGCAAAGTGGGGAAGAAGTTAAGCAAATGTTTAAATATTACTGAGCAGGAATTCCAGGGTGTTTACAGCCACCTCTCTTCCTCCTGCTCTCCATTTCTCCACCTTGCCCAGTCACTCATCCCTGCCACCTCCAAGCCGTGGGGGTGACACAGGAATAGGGAATGGGGCAGGGATGTCTCCCAGGACACTGAGTCAGAGCAGGGAGCAGCACCCTGAGAGCTCCCCAGCCGGGAGGATTTAAGGAGCAGCTCGTAGGCTACGACTCCACTCTAAACATGAAGACATTTCAAAGGATTAGTGAGCAGGAGCTTTATGTCAGCAACTCCAATCAGATTAATTCTCCCCAGCTAACACAGGTTACCTACATTTGAGCAAGCAGTTGGCTGTGTCATCTTTACAGTTTAGGAAACCAAGAGATGCTGGGCAAGTGTGGAGTGAAAACCTCAGCAGCTGGGTAATGCCGTGGTTATTCCAGAAAAATGGGACTGGGGGGGTCCCACAATTCCCAATATTTTTTTTATTCTGAAAGAAGAGCATTATCCTACTCAAAAACTAAAACAGCATCACTGGAGATGCTCCTTTCACCTCTTGATTAAAAAGGCCACGAGCAGTTTGTAGCTCCACAGCCATGACTGAAATTTGTTTCCTTGTTCTGCCCTCTCTGGTTCCTAAGGACCCAAAGAGCAGATTTGGGAGGATTGCAGTGGATGGACACCCTAACCAGGGTTTCTGCAGGTGGTTTTCCACTCTCCAATCCATGCACACCTCTGGATTTGAAGATGTCAAGAATGCCAGATACAATACATGAACACCTAAAGAAACCATAACACAATTCCAGCAGATTTTGTTTCCCTGAGCACCCCAGAGATCACAGAAACTGCAAACAAAAATGAATCCCATGGCAGTACATCCAAGCTGCAGCTTGTGCCCATAAATCCCCCTGTTCCTGGGAAAAACTCACCGAGGCACAGGCCAGGATCCCAAAGAACCCAACCTTCTGCACCAGGTTCTGCACAGCCAGCTTAGCCCGGGAAGCAAAGTCCTGCAAACAGGAAAACAAAGGTGTTAATGAGGAAAACCCCACACAAACAGAGCTCAGAAAGGGTGTGATTTCCAGGATTTCCTAGCTAGCAATTGGGAGAAATTTTAAACCAAAAAGGCCAGTTTGAAACCCTAAGTTTAGAGGGACAATCATGGTGCTCAGGGTGGAAATCTGCCCACCCACAGCCACTGAGTTTTGTTTTTCCAAACCCTGCGAGTGGCACTAAGCTCCCACTGCTATGGAAACAGGTTTTCCAGTATTTATTCCCCCATATCTTTGGAATGCCTGTGCTGCTTATACCTTATTCCTTAAACAAGCAGAGGGAATTAATTCCTTCAGTGCCATTTCCAGTGTTAAAAAGGTACTTTTTGAGAACAGAAAGAGCACAACAATCCCATTATATCCTTAGATCTGTTGTCCCAAACCCATGATCTCAATCAAAACAGCCAATTCCAGGTACTGCCTACAACAGACTTGTAAAATTCATTAAAATCCATCAAGTTGAGCCCAAACGACTTTAAAAGCAGGGAAGGTGCAGCCCCTGTGACTGGAGCTGTTCTGTACAAAGCTGCCTCCTTTTATTTTGTGATCAGACCTTACTCCTGAGTCCCAACATTTGCCAAACACCCAGGAAACCCTTTAAAAAGCAAAAATAAAGATTCTCACAAGCAGTTTGTTTGAATGTGAGAAGTGAATTTACAGGAGATTAAATTCTTTTGGAGCAAAACTGTCCAGAGAAATAAAAGCAAGGTCAGTGCTCCCTGCTCAGGCTTGGCCACAACAGTTACAGAAAGCTGGGAATCCTTGGGAATAGCAAACATTAAAAAATAATTATTAATTCCTTTTTAAAAACCTACAAATAAGCAATAAAATTCTGATTTTCCAGGAGAAATGCAATAAATTACACAAGGAAATTAATCAATAATTAATGATAGTCTAAATTCCACCCTTTACTACTGAATTGTAGAATTTAGACTATCATTAATTCTTGATTAAAGCAACTGCAGTGTAATCCAGAAAAATCACATTTATGCTATTTTAACTTTGTTAAAGTTCTGTTGAAACTTTAAATACTAAACACCAATACAAGAAAACTACAATTATTTGACAATGTTCTTGCATATTATTAAAATATTGAGTTGTAGAATTGACAAAATTTTCTATGGTAGATTAAAAAATAATAGATCTATGATAATCTATTTTTTTTTTAAACCCACCTTTTTTAAACCCCTTTTTCAAGTAGTAACTTTTCTCCATTACTGTGCTTTCAAACAGTTAAATTCTCAATTCAAAAATTAAAAAACCCCCCAAAAAAACTACTTTAGTCAGAATAATTCTGTTTATTGTGTTTAATGTTTGGCAAAGTAACTCACATTAAAATTGAAAGAAAAATGCCAAAGAAATGAGATTTCCTAAATCTTACAGTGGGACATTTTTAACCACAGGGGAGTATTAAAACCCTCTAGAATATTCTTTAAGGGTGAATTTGCACATTTTGACCAGGAGTTACACCTCGGGATCGTGATTACAAAATGGAAGAGATCAAATATTCACTCTTTTAATGAAAATTTTTCCTGCTATTTTCCCATTGAACTCGTAGGATCCCCACAGAACACAAGGGATTAAACCTGCTCCCAGCGAGGCTGACACCAAACCCTTGAGCTCATTCTGATAGGAAACAATCTGGAAAGTAAAATTAATTTTTTCATGGTGGTTTTTTTTCATTAAAAGAGCGAATTTTGCCATAAATTGTTATAAACAACAAAACATGACAATTTACAGACAACCAAGCCCAAAAATCTTGCGACATCCAGGGCAGTTCCTGCTCCAACTGCAATTCCCTCGTGGTTATTTCCAAGGAAACAGAACCCAAAAAGGGGATCCCAGATCCCTGACATGGGGACCCTCAGGATTTGGGATGGGCTGCCAAGGATGGAGGGAATAAAATACCTAGGATTTTCCCCAAGGAAAACAACAGCTCTCCCAATTCTCCAGCCAAACACACAAGTGAAAATCACTCCTCAGGATTTCTTTACCAATTAATTTAACACCAAAAAGTGCTAAACCAGATTTTGTCCTTGGGAAAGGTGTCCTGAAATAGTTCCTTCCTCAGGGATTTCTGGAACAGTGTGACCAGGACATTTTCAGTTCCTATTTTCTCCCCCATTTCCCAAAGCTCAGGGGTTGGAGCAATATTTTCACTTTTATAAGCCAATAAATATTTTTTCTTGCAGCTCCATAAATCTCAGGGCAAAGAATCTTTAAAATAAAACACTCCAAGACAATTATTCAAATGGATCCATGATTTATTTGCATGGAAGTTGTTTCTATTCTGATTTTAATTTATTCCCCCATTATCTTTTACTGTGTTGCTAATGCACTGTTGTATTCATTTTCACAAGCTGGAATTGCAAATAAACTCTCTAGCAAATGACCTTTAAATTAATACTTGCAGCACAGCTGCTTTAATAAAATATATTATTATAATTAGATATAAATTGTATTAACTTAGGGTAAGCACAGTGCACCATTTTAAACCACATTTCTTAAAAAGAACCAGCTTCCCTCACCCACATTTCTCAACTGCTGCAAAATTCAAGGCTGCCTTGAAATTAATATTTCCCCTCCAGCTAAAAACATATAAAACATTACAAAACTAATGATGAAAGTCTTTTTAAAAAGTGTAAAAGTCTGCCTTAAAAAAAAAAACCAAACCAAACTGAAACCAATGTTGGAGCAGTTTTTCTCACCTTATTAATGAATAACTTAAAAAAATAAAGTTATTACTCAGCTTGTTTCTTTGTTAAGTTTTGGTTTTACATTGTCTATCACAAAGTACTTCATGGAAAGCACAATTTTAAGTTCTAAAAATTTCACTCAAGAACTTGTCATTTGTTTTCCTTTCTTCAAATTTTCTAAATAAGCCAAAAGGCAAATTAAAGATTTTTTTAACCTATTTTCTATGATCTAAGGTAATCACAGCTATGAATAATTTGCAGGGTAACAAACCTACCAGGGTTGCAACAAAACTATGAATTCCAGCCTCAACATTTACTCTGTGAAAACAAGTTCAGAACTATTTCTCTTTGGTTCCTTCCTTAAATTTTGTTTGACAAATCTTTGCAACATCTGGAACAATAAAAAAGCCTTAAAAGTTTCATTTCTCCGAGAATACAATCCCCAGTTTCACAACTTTTACCTATTTCACAACTGATTTTTTTTTTTTTCTTTTCTAAAGCCTGCATGGGGAAGAATCTTTCCTCTGTTTTTTTAAGCATTTGAAATGAAAGAAAATAACTTTCTGCTTTAAAAAATAATATTATTTATATATATATATATACATGAAAAAAGACAAAAGTTCAGCTACTTACAGGCAAACCATTTTCCCCCCAAATTAAAGTTTCTAGACTGGACTGGCCTCTCGGCTAACTGTGATTCATTCTTTATAACATTTCAGGATGCTTTAGCTCACTGTGTCCCTTTCAAAGATGATTGAGTTTTTGGGGTTTGGAAATAGATTTCCTGTGAGTGCCACAGCGCAGGCAGAGGAAGGTTAAATGATTAAACATGACTTCATTGGGTTAATCATCAGATCCCAAGAACTGGGCTGGGAACAAGAGGCACGGAAAGGTCAGGGATGATTCCCCAGGCCCAGCTGGCAGCTCAGGGGGAATTGTCCTGGATCTGCTCAGCCTCAGGAAAAAGGAAATTTTCATCATTTGATTGACCCCAGTGGCTCCATAGGACAAAAAACCCTCTCAAAGCTCCACACCTAAAGGGGTGGTAAAGAGAATTTACATGGTTCTGCCACAGTGTTCTTCCTTTGTGGAGCAGCTCTGTGTAAATATGGACTTTTTACCCCTGGAAAAGTCCTTCCTGAAAGAAAGAATGGACAACCTTGTCTAAATTACAAGGCTTTGTCCCATCCCTCTGTTTTATTTCGTTTCCATTTGTAATTCAATCTCTCTCTTCTTCTTTCACTGTAAAGTTGGTGAGCTCCTCTGAAGGTGAGGGAAGAACAAGCAGCTCACCAGATTTAACTAACAAGCTCAAGGAAAACAAAATAATTTTAGTAAATAAGTTTTCCTCTTTTCCCTCTGAAATTAATTTCAATTAATTGTTCCCATTGAAACTGTGAAACCTCTTTTTTCTCTGCAAGAGCAGAGCTGGTTGATGGATCCACAGGAGTAGTTGGAGGTATCCAAGGAGCTCTGAATAATCGGAGTTGGACTGAATTCCACAGAGAAAACCTGTAATGCTTCTGCAGATCTGTTCTCTGAAGCCTGCACAGATTATGCAATGTGACAGTTCATTTTCTAACAGCTGCAATCAGATTTTTAGGAGCACTGAGAAACCCATGGCTCCCATCACATCCCAGCTCAATCTCTGAAAAACACGATCCAGATTCCAGGGATTTGAGGCCTGGAAAACCTTATCTTCTCTCCCATTTCTTTTCTGCTGTAAACACCTCGAGCACTTTACAAATACATTGATAATACTGGCAGATTTAACACAAGGATGAGCATTATTTCTATTATTGTTATAATAAAAAAGTTTAATTATCCAGATAATCATCTCAAGAGGAGAACATTTTTCCCCCCAAAGACTGAAGACTGCATATGAAGCTACCATTTAGATCACCAAAATTATAGATTTCTTAACATTTAAAGAGCTGCCTGCAAAGACAGTGCCCCCCTTTATATAAAAATCCGAGTTATGTTAAAAATGAGCTTCACAGTGTTTTGTTTCTTCTGGCTTTCTGTTACAACACAATGGAATCAAACACAACTTATGGGAGAATGACCATTTGTGGCCAGGCAATGGATTCCAGGATTTCAGAGGACTGGGAAGAATTATTAACTCCTTGGAATAATGCACTGACTGCAGAGGAGCAGTTGTGAAGGAGTCAGAGAGGTACCTAAGGCTGGGAGGTCACAACACATCCCTGCAAACTGTTCATCACTCACTGACCAAAAATGACTTCTCAACCCTCCCCAAAACCTCAGAGGCAACAGATCTCATGAGTGAATTACAAGCAGGAATACTGTTATAGTAGCTCATGGATCTTTGTTCCAGCTTTCTCCAAAATACTTCCAGTTAAATGCAAACAAGGGGCAAACTAAAAGGGGATATTTCCATCTTGATGCCTGGAGAGCAGAGGGTGTGAGGGGTAAGGTTTAAACCTCCTTATCACCCAAAAATATGGGAAAGAAAGGTCCTGTCTGGGAAATCAGACCCCCAAAAGAGGAAGATGGAAAAAGTTTTCAAGGATTACTGAAAGCAGTGAAGGGATGGCAGCAGAACTAAGCAAGTACTAAGTTTGATGAAAGAAAGGGATTTACACACAACAGGCATAGGACAGACATTCCAGATTCTAAGTAAGTTTCACTTCATGAGAAGTCTGGGTTTTCTGAGACATTAAATTCTGGAAAAGGAATTGGGTAATCATGGAAAAGCTGCAAGAGAAAAAGATGTCAATGTTGAACATGAAAACAGTTTTAAAAGGACAAGATGAAGGCGACCAAACAGCAATAAAACAGCCTTGGCTTCTCCAAAGAACTGTGGAAAGAAGAGAGCAGCACCCACAAAGTCTCATTAAATAGACTGTGCTGGAGATCTGAGGGCTTGAAACTGGTAAGACTTCAATATTCAGAATATTTGTAGGCAAGGATGAACATACAGTAGGTATTATAGACAAATCACAAATCAACAAGAAATTAAATCTACAGGTGGATTTTTCTACTACATTCTACATTCTGAGGACGAGAATGCTGGACACAGATTGTGAGGGATTTATTTCCACATCTGTTTGTCTTCAAATTCCTGAGGTTGGTTGCATGTTAAGGTTAAGGGGTGATGCTGCAATCCAGAGACAATCAGGAGGATGATCATCTTTGGGACTTTGTAAACTCAGACATGAGTAACTAACGTTAGTTCTTGGGTCAGAAAAGCTGCAGTTTTTCTATAGAAAATACAATGAAACCCATTGTCCTCCTAGCAGATTTTAAAAGTGATGTTAGAAAAGACAGACAAAAGAAGCCACGGAGTCGTGTGAGGAGCTGAAACCTTTGCAAGTCCTGTGGGAGCAGAGACAACAGAGTGAAGTGTCCATTCCAACAGCAGCCATGGCTTTCTCTGGTCATTTAATTTTAGCCTGTCTTGGAGTAAAAGTGTGAAACTTCCACTTTATGGTAAATAACATCTCCCCATGAACAGGAACAGGAATGAAGTCAACCAGCTCTAGATCAGTCCATTAGTTCCAGTAGGAACTTCCAGGTATTTTCTTTGTTTCATTAATCATCTGTATCATGGCAGGAACTTTTTATTTCCATCCCCCTTCTCCAGGGAAGAACCAGCAAATGTTTCTTTACAACAAACCCCATCTCAGGAGCTTTAATTTCAAGATTTCAGCCTGTTACAATCCAACACGACACTCAGGCTCAGCAGGGAAATGCCAAAAGGAAGGTGGATTATAGAGCTCAGTGAGCTCTGTAACTCAAATTTAATGCCAGCTTTTTCCACAACTAGAACTGAAACCCTCAGACTTCTATATAAAAAGTCCTTTTGCTTCACACACTGTATGAATAAAGAAATTTTATAAAGAACGAGACACAATTAAAGGAAATAGCCTAAAGGAAGAGGAAGGAGCGTGTCCTTTCGGCCTTATCAGATCTGTCCTGCAGAGCTGTAGCCCCTTTAACCACATTCCCTGCCACCTCTGCTCCTCAGAGCGGCGACGTGTCCACTTTGAGACTCTGCAGCTTTCCAGCCCTGCACAAAAACATGAAATGAAACGATTTCTTTCCTTGCTGAACAACCACTTTCTATTCACATCTCGCAGGAGACCTGGCAGAGCAGATCCTGCAACCCATTTTCAGGGAAGGGAGCTGTCAGTGGGAATGTCACCAGCACTGGAGGAGATTTCCCAGGGAGGTTGTGCAGCTCCAGGACCAGCCCAGACAATGCCCTGAGGAACCTGAGCTGGACTAGAAAAGAAAAAGTTGGACTAAGAACTGCCTCAATTCCCTTTCAAGGTGACTTTTTCTGTGATTCCATGACAAGATACTACAGCCACAGGCAGGGAGAGGAGTGGAGTAAAGGGACATCCCAGCACTCCCCCAAACCCCACTGCAGCTGCTCATTTATCTCAAAGCTACAACTGCCATCAGTTATTGTGGCCACAGCTCTGCCAATTCCAGGACATTGTCAATTTTTTTAAAAATCCATTCTAAAGCATCAATCCCTATTTTGAGGCAGTTTAAGATCCGGACATTGTAAGGAAGGAATTTTTGATAACCAGTCATGAAAATTTACATTTTCAATCTCTGACAAACCTGAGAACTCAAAGCCATCAGCTGAAAAAAATACTGTTTCTCCACACGGGACCTAGACATAAGTTAAGGATTAAAATAGAATTGAAGTGAGGAACTTCTGACAAAGCCTTTAGCACACACAAGTCTTCCCTCTCAGCCCAGATGTGCAACCTCACCCCCGTTCTCCCTGGAAGGGACAGAGGTTCCCAGACAGCTCAGAGAAGTGGTCTGCATACCAGACTCTTGTACAACACAGATATTTAAACAGTGTCTGGAGCAGGGGGAAAAAAAAGCAGCCATTTTCTTGATTGTGATACTATAAGTAATTTCTATCAGTTATTGAAGGTTGTCCTTAAAAAAGCAGCTTTTCTGACCCAGCCTTTGATCATTTATTGGTCTTTCTCAGAATGCTGAGGAGTGAAATATCAAGTATTTAGGGCCAAATTTTCCCCTTAGAAACTTGTGTTGAGCATTCCCAACACACAGAGAACAGGGCATGCAAATCCAATGCCAGAATCCAACCCTCTGCTTCTCCACAACTCCTGTGTAAATGCAGCTTCCAGCATTTCCAGGACACATGGTGACATTATTTATCATTTCTGTTGCAAAGTGAGAAATTTGTTACTGAGAAAATCCTTCTGACCTAATACTGAGCGAAAATGTTGCAAAGTAACCCAGGTTTCCTCACTGCCGGGGTGATTTCTGATTTATGTACTTACACACTAAACAATAAAATAATTTTTTAGGGAACAGATACAAAAAGCCCTTCAAAACAGAACTCAAAAAGTCATCTCCAGTCACCATTAGTAATTACTGCAGTGCTCTGTGCTATTTCTTCCTTATCTGTGAGCAGGTGTGCAAATGAATAGAACAATGTGGGCACGTTCTCCTGCCAGTGCCCAAAGAAATCCAACCAGGAGGAGGTTTACACATTCCTTACTCACAGCTCTTATTGTCTACCCTCTGCCTGTTTTAACTCTTTGCTACCTCTTTTCTCAGCAAGTGCTCAAGATCAAGTTCCCTTATTTAAAGCTGTCATTGACTCATTCCAAAACGTATTTTAAACTCGGTAATTTTGGAGAAGAGTTCAAAACTGAGCTGTTATTCAGAGTATCCACTGCTCACTATATTGTCTGTGAAAACACACTGTCACTTTGCCACCTCACTCCCCAGTGCTTGTGGGGAGTTTCTGAAGTGCAGCTTCAAGGTTTGATCAGTTCTGAATTTCTATTTAATTAAAGGCCACCCTAAAAGAGGGGAAGAACCCTCCCCTACAGCTATTAACAAATACAGGCATCAAAGTTGAGGAATGCAGGGTGTGAGGAGCAGCCTCCTGGTGACCACCCACAGCAGCAACCTCCTTGTGCAGCACAATTAATAAAGAAAGGAAGCCGATGAGGAAAGGGGGTGATTGGAAGAGTGAGCAAGAGGAAGGATGAGTGGAGTTTGATGTTCAGTTTAAACAAGTGATTTCTGGGAAGGCAAAAAAGGGGGAAAAAGAAGAAGTCAAGGTTTCCCAGTTATTGTACGTGACCCTTCCACTTCCATTTTTATGATAAATGCTTTATAAAACCTGCTTGTGGTCTCCTTTAACTTCTTTTTTCTTCTACCAAGTACCCTTAAACGCTGTTGATTAAACAAGCCAGCAGCCTTTTCAAGCAGGAACTTATCAGATAGGAGCTGTTAATTTAATCACGGGAGAGATCCGTTTATAATTTGGCCATCTTTAACGCTGCTAATTAAGTGAGATTTCACTTATTAGTTGAGCCTAATCATTCCCCGTGAGTGAAGTCAGTGTCGTGTCAGAACACAGCGCTGGCTTCTCCGGGGTGTGGCACGGATTTTGTTCTGCTCCTGCACAGAGCAACCCCACGTGAAGATGTGGAAAAGCAACCCAGGGTTTTCAGAAACGCTGGGAAGATGGGATTAGCATGTGTGTGACTGTCACCATCACAGAATCCATGGGTTTAACCCCTTGCAGCCCTCGGGGAGCAGGAAGTGGCTCGGTGGAACTCCTGACGCAACCAATGCCAGGCGGTTGCAGCTCAGTTTAATACGAACCCTCTCGAGTCCACGTTGACAAATTCTTTAACAAGCCCTGTGGTTACAGGGAAGCTGGTTTCAGTCTGAGTCACTCCTGTTCAAACAGTTTACTGGAAATGGAGGGGAGGGGGAATTTTCAGAGAAGTCATGTGATGGCCAGACAAACCACAACCAGTAAAGGTTCAGTGGAGGCAAAAACAGGTCCCAGCAACAACTGACAGCCAGTGTGCAGATAGCACTCGATCATTTCCAAACCAGTCCTGCTACATCTCGGCATTTCTATGCATTTAACCCTTCTCCAAGCCTGTATTCCTCCCGAGGCAGGACACAGCTTGGAAAGTAAACAAACAGCAGTGGCTGATAGTAACATAGGCAACTAGAAAATATTTTTACATGGAAATTTGGCTGCGGCAAGGCTGCACAGAAGCAAAGCCCCGATGTGTAAATCATTAGTTCTTACAGAAATGCCACTTAATGAAGCCAAACACTTACAGCCATTAGGGATTAGCTATGCAAAGATATCAGTACTTTCCCCTCCTAGCAAGGAGTACCAGGATACAGCAATGCCCACGCACTGTCACTGAGCACCTTGAGGGAAGCTGGCACCAAAAGCTGCTTTTTCACTCCTCAGCTTGAAGTGTTTCAGCATGACAAAGAACCCAGAAAAATCACCAACCAGCAACTATTAAACTGGCAAAAAGAGAGTCCCTGCTCATGTGTGTGGGGACACAAAACTGCACGAAGTGTCTGTGACTGTGTCATTACCAAAGTGCTGCCCCAGCGCTGAGCAATGGATTCACTTCCCCTAATTGAGAGGTTGCTTTGAACGGCTGCACTGGAGATACTCCCTGTGGCTAAAAGGGGAGCTCTGATAAAAACACTCCTTCACTCTGGAATTCGACTGGAAGAGAGCTAACAGCAGCTGAGATCCCGGTGGGTTTTAAACACTGCCTTAAGTATGAACAAATCCCAGCGAGCTGCTCTGTCTGGGGCGTGCTGGGCTCTGCCTTGTGGCAGCTCTGGGGACAAAGAGCCCGGAGTGAAAACCACCCCCCTTCTGCAGGGCACGGCCACGAGGCAGCTCTGACACTCCCTGCACGGAACTGGGACTCGCTGGTGAGCACACAAAGGGACACAGGAAGGAGAAGTGAGTGTTCCTTTAAAATAAGGGGCTTTTTCTCAAGTGTGCTAATGGAAAGTACAGGACAGACACATCGGCTGCAGGTTAATGAGCTCTCTCAAAAGCCAGCACAAGGAGGCAGGTCACTCAGATGTGAGATTCAGGACAGAAAATCCATCAATAGACTCTTTAAAGTAAATGGCGTTTTACTCTGTGTAACTCTGAATGGAGCATTAAACCTTTATGCTGTTTAATCCTCTTAGGCCACCTTTTTTTTAAGTGCCCAGCCAGCAAGCATATTCCCCCTCACAGATCCTTCAGGCTGGATGCTATAGCCATGATCTATTCACACCAGAGAAGATGCTCATCTGTTTCTCCAAATTACCATTGTTTTTGAGGAACAGCAGCAACGAGCCCTCTGAGCAACACACACGCAGCAAAAACGTCAGAGCAGCTGGCTCTGCCTCGTAGGCAAAGAGCAGCTCAGCTATTCTTCAAAATCCAACACCCATTCCCAAGCCTTTCCAAAAGGCTGGATGTAACGAGGCCTTTATACTGAAGGAAGGCTCCTGTCACCTGACATCAAGCATTTGCAGCATCCCCGAGGCACAGGACACTTGTCACAGCCCCCGTGTGTGGTGTCAAACTCGGGAGAGTGGGAGAAAGCTGATGGAGGTAATAACAATTGTTAATGAGCAATTCAAAAATAGACATCACCACTGCACATGAATACAAATTACAGGGCAAAGAGTGATAAGATATGCTGGGATTTACAGAGGTCATAGGAAAGGCAGGCCTGTCTCCCGCAGACATCCAGAGAAAACATGATTGGAGCCAAAAGCAAAAAGGAAGTCACATTAGCAAATGGAAAAAACTGAACTGTCAGTTTTATGAGCACAATACAATTTAATCGGATTGTCAAAACCTCATGTTAAAAGAGTTTATAGAAACCAAACCACAAGTGGAGTTTAAAACACTTCTTTTTTTTTTGCTGGCCATCCATCCACCAAACAACACGCTTCAATCCAAATTCAATTGCCAAGAAAATAAAATCAAAAGTACTGGTAAATAACACCATCGGTTTTCTTCATTAATTCCACAAGGCCATTTGTTCACTCCGGGCAGTCAATACAGCTATAGTTTGGCCTGGCCTGACAAAATGCTCTCTAGCAAAAATTGTCTTCCCAAGAATCTCCCTGTGCGTTCTGGAAACCATCTCTGGCTGCTCCCACAACTGTACACACATATAATTTGCTGGGAGAGTTTCAGTAAACACAGATACTGAAGTCATGTATTGCACTGGTTTCGTTGTTGGTTTTTTTACCACAACTTGATTTTCGTACAGTTAGGGGATTACTTTGCACAGCAAAGATTGATGAGAGAGTAAAGAACAAAGCAGATTCTTTCTTCCCCCTGCTGCATCTTTAAAAAAACAGAAGAATTTACTATTTATAATAGCAGAAAAACCCTTTGGAACCTTCTAGTAGGGGGAGGCTCTCAGGAAACACAGGGTTTACTGTTAGAATTACTAGATTGCATTCAGTATTTCCAGACTAACCACTTTCATGGAAAAGCTTCATCCATGTTTTTGAAGGAGGAAAAAAAAAAAAGTATGTATTTATCTCCAGAAAATACCCTGGCAGAGGAGTTTAAAGACATCAGTGCATGGTAAATAGCATCTGCTGGTTTTTAACAGCAGTCTCATGACCAGTTTCAACTTAGTGGCAGACAAAACAGGATAAGAAGGAAAAATACAGAGGGAAAAATTCAGTGGCAAGCAGCACGAGGAAAAAATGTTTAATTTCTTCTAGAACACTATCAGTAACTTGTGACCAGGATGCAAACTCCTGACCTGAAGGAAAAATTATCCACAGTAGTACCAGACTGATGTGCAGCATCAATTGCAAAATGTGCTCTGTTTAACCCCTTGAGAAAATAAATGACAAGAGCAACAAAAAGGCACTTGGAGCAGTTTTGCTGCATTTCCACATCAGGAAAAATGTTTCCTCAGGCTGATGAATGGGTCACACACTGGCCCCTGAGGGTGTCAGTGGCACAGCAGGCAAATGTCATCTGAAAGGGATGAGCTGAGGCTGGAAATAATCTCTGGCCCAGGGAGGCTTTAAATGCAGCCAGAACCACCAGGATTATGGAACAGCAGCTCCTCTACCCCTGTTTTCCCAGCCCAGTGTCTCCCTACCTTTATTGTGCTGTTCTTGGAAATCTAAATAATTGTAGTACTTGTAGCAAATACTTGGCTGCACTATTTCATCTGCTCCAACAAGCTGCATTCTTGTCCTCCCATCACCACGGGTATCTACCCAGTGTAGGATCTTTTTCCATCCCCGGGAAGTCCCCTGTGAACTCACACCAACTGATTTTTTGGCCCCTTCTCGCTTAATTGGAATGGTTATTTACTCCTTAGTTGTTCTGTGTTTTATTAATTCTGTTGTTTTGCACGCTGTCCTTACTTGTGCAGTCTCTGCGTGTTCCAGCATCTCCTCGAATTCCTGGTACTCCTCATCATCAGGTTCAGCACCAGAGAGCCGGGCTGCCCTCGCCATAAAATACGGGGGCAGCTCTCCAATGGCTGTACCAGCACCCTGGGAAAAGAACAATCCTGATTTATTTTCCTGTTTATTCCCAAACACAAAACATGTGACACGCACAAATCCCGTGGACATTCTCCGAGCCGACGAGACCAGCTGTTTGGAGCAGTTTGCTTTCATCCACCAGGTCAGAATTCCCATCATTTCCAACAGAATGCTGTCCACTTTGAATCCCTATTTCCCTTTCTTTCTCTGTGCAGGGGAAAGCCTGGGGGGGTTGCAGGGTCGGGCAGACAGGACCTGTGCATCACTGGGGCCCCGTGGAGCGGCGCGTGGAGGAGCCGTGGGAGGCTGGAGCTGGTGGCCCTGCTGTCCCACACATCCCTATCCCACACATCCTGAGTCAGCACTGCTGTGTCTCACCCCACCACATGATGCCAGACACATTCCCCAGCATGTGACAGCCCCTGATCCCGAGGGGCCTTCAGAATAATCCAGGAGCTCCTCCCCGGTGCTGTCCCAGAGTTTGCTTGTTCAGTCATGAGACTCTGGGCAAGAGTTTGTTAGAAAACAGGCTCGGGTTTTACTACAAGAAGGAAAAAAAAGGTAAAGCAAAGCCTGAGCTCGAGTTTCCCCTCTCCTTCAGCTGGGATAACTGGAGCCAACCCCAGATGAAAGGAGGGCTGCTTTCTCACCGCAGGAAAATTATATTTGTTTTCTCAGGACATCAAATGACTCATTTCAGTCTTGTGGGTAAAGGCAACTTTAGCTTAACCAAGAGAAAAAAGAGAGACAGCTAAGATTGAACATATGGATAAACAGAGGCTAATGGAACAGGAACTTGGAATTAACTCAGGATGGTTTAAATTTAGGGCAGGTAAGAGACAATAGTTGAGCACTGTACGGGAATGTGCTCCCTGCAGATGGCTTTTCTCTCCCAGGGTCAGCAGTGAGTAACAAATGCTTTTCTCCTCCTTTGAAGCAATGTGAAAGCTTTTCAATTTCCTTTGTTCCTGCTCTATACACAGCTGCAAGCAAGAATTCCAGCTGCTGTGGATATTCCAAATCAACAGGTTGTGGTTTTAAATACCACCGAAGTTACCCAAGCTGTTAAATTCTCAGTTTAAGCTCCCAAAGTGCACGGCCTCCAATGTTTATGCCCTTGTTTTCCACAGAAGAAAAAATTTAAACGACTGCAACAAGCTGAACTCCATTAATCTGCATATTTCTGACACAAGGGGAAGATAAGCCTGAAAACAGTAGCAACAACACTTCAGAAAAATTAACTTGAGGTTATGTTCTCAGGGTGATGCAAGAAGAAAAAGTCACATTGCTCCTCCAGGCTCTGCCAATTTGCTTTGGCTTCGTTCTGTGAACTGAGGAAGAGGTTTGCATGTGTGTACTGGACATGAACTTTCTTTAAATTGGTTAAGTCACATGCTCATTATTACAAAACATTTCAGAAGTGCAACAAAAATCATATGATTTCATGTCTGCTGCAGATAGGTTCCTTAAGTGCAATTAAGGGCTCCAAACCAGTAACTATTGAACTGCTTTTTGTAACATTAGCTATTTTCACCACTTAACTCTGAATGCCAGTTTTACATGGAGATTCCTTAGACTAACAACAAACTGGAAAGGCAAATGCTAATCAAAGTTCTTTTACACAAATACATTCAGAAAAGGAAACTGGGAAATTACTCCACTAGAAAGAGTCTTTCAAACAGATTTGATCCTGCTCAGGACACAGGCTGCCTGTTCTGCTAATCCCGAGCAATTAAACATTTTTATTCTTTCCCCTTATTTCTTGTAAAAAACCAAAAAGGCTGCAACACATTAAAAATATAGGGCACTATTGAATTCCTTGTCCCCATGGGATGGGAGGCTGTGAAAACTGGCATTCACCTACGAGATTGTTTCTGAGCCCTTCTGCAGGCCAGGGCTGCTGGAGCCAACTTTTACAGGGATTGAAAAAAGCATCATTTTCATTCCACCTAATAATTCCTTGGGCACAGGGATATTTAATCCTTGTAACACTCATTATCAGCAGGAATGGCCATCACAGACATGCCAGGGACTAGTAATGATTTTAATCTCTGGCTGAAGTTGGCTGCTGATGGTTTGGTGACCTGAATGAAACCCCTTGTGCAGGTAAATCCTCACATTTCACCCCACAGAATGCTCAGCCTGGGCACTCACAGCTCTGCAAAGTCATCCTGGGATGATTTGCAAAAATCAGCCTTTTCACTTTCTGGAAGTCACCATTATCTTTGCTAAGTGGACATTTAGTTTCAGAGTGACAGAAGCAAAAATAAGTCTCTTCAACAGCTTCCATAAGAAGTGAGCTGGAATTAGGACAAAAGAAACACGCTGGAAGAAGGAGCAGCAATTGCCAACTTGATTTGGCTTACAGGAAATTAGCAAGCAATGTTTATGTACTCATGAAACATTCCAAGAAAGCATAACATTACATTAGACACCACTGGTAGACAGAGGATGCTCCCAAGGGAAAACCCAGAGGAGACGGAGTTCAGTGCAAAGGTAGCTGACAGGGAATTTGAAGAAGGGGGGGAAGGGTGAAAAAGTGGGATACAAATGCTCCTATTCCCTCGTCCCTTCTCTAATCTAATCCAAGGAACACAGCTCAGACGACGAAGGCACTGCCTGTTCTCCCTCATGGCTGCTCTGGAGGACACGAGATTCCAGAGGCTGCAACTCTGTTCATTCATTCCTAAACTTAATTCTTCTCATAGCTCAGTTTTTAAATGCTGCAGATGAAGCAAGAGATGTTTACCCTCAGCTGCATTTTTATTTTCTAGCCCTAGAAACTTAGCTATAAATGCCATTTTTATTGCTTGTCTCCATTAAACAGATTTCAGCAGAGGAAGAAAATAAAGAGAAATCTTATATATAATTATAGTCTTGTAAGTATTTGTATGTTTAGCTACTTATTGAGCATTCAGGCAAATCTGGCTTCTCATTAGGTGTGAAATTTAAGGTGTACTTTGCTTTTTGACAGGGCTGTGAGTCCACTTTTCTCTGTTACTGTTTTGACTTTAGTCTGTAAATTCACACAACCTGACTGGAATTTTTTTAACTAACACAACTGCTTACATTAAAAAAATTGTAGTGACCAATTACCTGATAAATTAAAGAACACCAGGGCAGGCATCAGATACTGTTTTTAGAATTTCCTTTCTCTGCATTTCAATTGGACAACCAAGAATTTAGTAATTAAATCATCAGCTAAGACAGGAAGTCAGCAGCAAAATAAAGTTAATTTGGCATGTAGTTCACAGCAGATGCATCTGTGTAAACTGCAATTCCAAATGATCTACATGTAATGAAAAAAAACAGCCTAGCTGACCAAAATCCTCTAAAAATTAAACTTCTACAAGAAGCTGCAGAGAAAAAAAAGAGGAAAACGGAAAGGAAGTTCCAATGGCAGCGTTTCCTAAGACCCTGATTCACTTAAACAGGAAAAGCAGGACAGCTTTTAAGTGAAACGTGGAAACAGGCAGAGAAACAGAAATAAAATATGTAAAACTGTGCAAAATAACACTTTTTTATTGAATCCAATTCACTGATGCAGCCCAGAACAAGCTGTGAGATGAGGGCCTGAGTCCTGCAGATGAGGAACTGCAGCTTCACTTGTGTTACAGCCTAAAATTTTTGAAATTATTTCTTGCTTAGACCTGAGAGCTGCCAGATCATCTGGGGTACAGACACCCTGCCTAAAATTTGCTTTTTACATCAACAGCCTTCAAGTTTTCTGCTGGCATTTAGCAAACAGCACTGCAGCTGATAAAAGATATCCTATTAATAAGCATTAAAATTATCAGGGCTAAAAGGTTCACCAGGAAAGCAACTTTTCACATTACCTTGGGCAGTGTAAACCATCATTATTTTGCTAATTCAGGAATTTTTGTCTATTGCTGGCCACAGAAATTAAATACATCAATGGAAATTGCTGGTTTTCTAAACAAGCCTTACCCACATGCAGGCCTCCAGCCTGACTTTTGAGATGATTGCCCACAAGGAGACGGAGCCTTCAGTTGTCTCCTCATCAGGGCAGATAATTTGATCCGGGTAAGGAGGCTCAGGGAAATTCACAGAGTTACATTCATAGGCAGCAAGAGTGACTGATGCTATGTGTGGACCCTGAAAAAAAAAACCCAAAGAAATTTCAATTGCATTTTATGTTAGAATAAAAGTTCAAATTAGCCTCCCCCAACTGTCCCTAGGCTAAAACTTAGTGCTTTTCACTTTGGCCACTGATAATGTGATTTATGTAAAATTCTTGTTTGTTGGCTGTTTCTTTTTTTTTTAGACTATCTGAATTGCAATGCTGAGCCACTAATGTACTTTAAAAAAATTAAATCTTTCTTTTGAGCCACTAAATTGTTAGGGAGCCTTTCAGTTTTTGCCCTGCCACTTATGAGGTTGCCAAGGAAAAAAAAAGAATCCTTACTTCTTATAAAAACCAGGAGTTTTCAAATATTTTACAATGCTCTCCTTAAGGTATTTATGACCTACAGCTTTATTAGAGGAGGTGTTTTCCCTACTGCTGCTTTTAGAGGATTAGGCATTTAAATTATGTATTGATTTTTTTTAATGACTGGGTTTAATGACATCTTGCAGCAGACTTTCTTAACTTCTGTATTTTTCTCCAACAGCCAGTTGTTTAATTTGTGTCTGTTTTTTCTGAGTAAACAAGAAAATGACCTCACTGCTGTTTGCTAAAAATGGTTTGAAATGTAATTCAAAACCTAAACATTATTTAAATACCATTTAACTGAATTAATTTTAGTCTCCATCTTACATTGAAAGATTTTTTTTGGCCAGACCTCCAAATAAAATGAGCATAAAAATCTATTCAAGAAATGAACTGCTGCATAGTTTAAAAACCTGAAAGAATTGCCATTATTTTTAATACAAAAGAATTGAGAAGCAATTCAAACAATCTGAACACCAGACATTGTACCTAAAAAACAATCACTTAACAAAGGTCATGGAAACACTGTCCAGGGAAAAAAGAGGGAAAAAAAAAAATTACTACATTAAACTGAGGTCTTTATGTAAAAACCACAGATTTAAATAAATCTAAAAGTTTCATTAAGTGCAGAACAAATTACACAAACCTTAACTTCTGCTATTCATTATTTTATGGGTTTTGACATTGGGCTGGGAAATATTGCCAGCAATTTTCTTCTGTGTTTTTATCTGCAATCTTAATTTATTTTCATTTTATTAGAGTGAAAAAGGGAGTTTGATACCCCCCAAAAAATCAAAGCTAAATTTATTACAGACCAGAGGGAAAGTGTGGCAGACCTGAGCACTGCCCTTCCCTGCACAGGGCTCCCAGAGCTCCCTTTGAAATGCGGGAGCCAGGGACACATCCAGCCCCCAAAAGCTTCATTTGCACATTAAAGGGTGAAATTCCACCGCAGGTCCCACACAAAAGGAGATGCTCCATCACTCCTGGATTTGCTGGGAAGATGAGGTTCACTCACCAACATTTCACAGCTCTGGACTGAGGCAATTACATCCCCACTGTAATTTTTCAGTGAATTAAGAAAGTTGAAATAAAATACCAGTTTATATTTTCTGTATGGCAGCTGCAACTACTGTTGTCATATGCAAAGAATTCAAAATAAACCCATTCTTCTGGCATGCAGTTGGTAAAGCACAAGCTGCTCTGATAGCAAAAAAAATTCTTTTATTTATTCCTTGTTACTTTACAGGAGACTAATTCCAAGTGCTTGGGTGTATTTTGGATTGCAGAAATACAGAGCCTGTGAGATGATAAATGAGGCACAGTTTCTCTTGGGGAGAAGAAGATTCATTGAAATAAAACTGAAAAAGAGTGGATCTGGAAATTGATACACAAGAATGATTTTGATATGGAAGGGAGAACAAAGACTGGGAGAATGAACCAATGAGCAATAATTTCTATTATCAATATTTCTGTAGGCCCCAGTGGCAATAAACTTCTTGGTACTTGTAGCAAGATCCTCTGTCCACAGCAGCTTCAGAGCTAAATAAATAACATCTCTCTATTTTACTCATCGAGGGCAGATGCAAAGAGAGTTGAAACTTCCCTAAAATTGTAAAGTACATTTATGGCGAACCTGGGAACCTCTTTCTCCACTGCACTCTGAAACCTAGGGAATTTAATCCCATCCCCTGCTTGCCCCTCCCTAGGTCTGACAGCTACCTTGGGACCAAAAAAGAAAGTCTCAAGCCATTATCCTAAAATTAATGGTTTTCACCTGCAGAAATTTGCAGTGAAACTCTCCTGAAAGGCAGATTTGCATGGAGGAAACTCCCCCGTGTTTGAGTTGTAAATGACCATTCCCTCGGCTCCCTTGAGGCCGTGGCCAAGGCAGTGAGATACGTGTGGGAATCCAGAGGTGTGGCTTTCACTTCCACAAAATTTGGAATACACACCATAGAACAGAGCAACTACAGCCAGCTGCTTATTTAGAACAGCAAGAGATAAATTTAATCACTACTATCAGTAGTGATAAGCAGCCCCCAGCCCTTGCAGGGCTTCAGCATTTTCTTCCCAAAGTGCACCCAGGGTGGATAAAGCGGATCCTAAAATTCCAGGGGAGCACACAAGGACAAAATGCCCAACTGGAGATGTTGCAGGAGCCTCTCCCAGCAGAGCTGCCACACTGAAGTGGCTGAACAACCTCAAAACCCTCCTGTTGAGAGCCCTCCCAGTCTCAACAAATGTCTCCAAAAGGCAAAATTTCACAGGGAGTAGCCAATGGAAAAAAAAAAGGCATTTCACAAAACAGCTGCAAACAGCCACCTGAAGCCCACGCCAAGGGAACAGAACTCTCCCAGAGCAATGTAAACAATTCTATAATGAAAAAAAGTCGGAGTGATGGAACCCACAGAAGCCACATTTGAACTGGAATGAAGAGTGAAGCCCAAATGGTTCGTTTAGAGTGATGAAGTGTGGGATGGAACTGGAGTGAGCCGAAGGGAAGCAGAGCAATCCTGCATCCTCCTCCTGTGTCTGGGTGTCCTGTGGGTCACAGGGACACTGTTCCAGGCTTGGCAGGCTCAGAGCAACACCCCCAACATCTGCTTTTGGAGCGTCCCCAAAGCCCTGGTTACCAAGCACCTCCAAACAATGCTTGGCTGAACAGGCCCAGGGCTGCAGAGGGCTGGGAGGAGGAACGGGAGGCTTAGCGGTGGTTCATTTATATTTCATTTGTATTTAGTGATGGTTTAACTCTGAATGGAGCAAGGAACCAGCTTCAAACAGGCTCGAGGTGCCACCTTTGGAAAACCCCTGACTATATACCCAGGAGGATTCATTCTCATCCAGTTTTTTAATCCTCTTCACAAATAACACTCCTCCACCCTCTCCCCCTCCTCCGCATGGGGCCGCAGGAAATACTGAGTGTTTTGCCTCCCTGCAATAGTTCAGTTTGTTTCAACACTTGGGGAAGTCCTCTCAGATGTCCCCCCCTTGACTGTGACTGCAGCTCTACCTTTGAAAAGGGCATTTGCAAAACTGCTTCAAACCCCATCACGCCAAATACTAAATCCCGGGCAATTTAGATGTGCTCCTTGCCAAACCAGGAAAAGTTGCTGAAACTCAAGGCATGTAAGATCCTGAACACCAACTGTCTTTCCCTCACCCTCTTCCAATGATTTTTTTTTTTTTCCTTTTAAGCTGCAGGAGGTACTAACAGGGGATAGCAGAGAAGAAATTGAGAAGCATTCTGCTGACTCGGGTGAGAAACATTCGCTTGCCACTGCTGACGACCAGAAGGAGCCTGTGGTCAGGCCGGAATGTGATGTGTTAGAAATATCTGTACAATTTGCAAATCAAACAAGACAAGATTTGGTCATCGAGATGAACTCAACACAGATCTATTTTTTAGCAACAGCAGTTTAGGGGAGATTGGAAATCCCTGCCTGCACAACCCCAGTGTCTCAGAGAAGGTAACTTCGAACTCTTGAACTCACAGGCCTTCAAAGGAGTTTTGTTCCAGTGATTGAAGGCACCCAAGTCGGAATGGCACAGCTAATCCTCAGAAATGAGTTACTTAAAATGATGTATTATGAAATTTCTAGAAAGTAAAATCTTTTTATCTATAAATTATGCTTGGAAATTCATCTCTGGAAGTAGAAAGAGACAGCAGCCACATGTAAAAAAAATCATGAGTTAAAAATCCTTAAAAACATGCTGATCTGTATAATTCTTACAGCAGAAAGTCTTTACCATAAGGAAAAGTGACTGAATATCCAATGAAAAATTAATCATATTTTCACATTATTAATCATTCTGAGCACCTGGACTGGGAAGTCTATTAAAGCTCCAAACAATTCCTGTATCGAGTGTTGGTTTCTCACATTCCCCCTTCACAGTACGGCCAGGCTGCTCAAGTGATACAAGAACAACCACATCTAATTTTAACCTTTTATTTTGGGGCAAGATATAATTTTAGACTGGCTTTAATTTAGAAACATTTCTCAAAGAAAAGTGATATGTCTGCCAGCAAGAAAAATATTACCCTGAACTCCTTGCTGAACGTAATGCACTAAAAATCTGTTTTCTTCCATGGATACGCTGCTTTTCATACTGGGTTCAAGACTCAGCCCTTGCACGGGGGTGGGGAACTGTATTTGATGGAGATGAATTGGAAAAACAAAAGCTTGCTTCTCATGGGAAACATCCTGCAAGCGGTGCCCCAGGCCACGACTCATCCCATACTTATCCACGAAGTCATTACACCTCTCCAGAAAGTCACACCACGGTACAGCATCTTTTTTATCTCTGAGAGCGGTGAACAACTACCCACAAAGAGAACTGCTCTGTGATTAAGAGGGAGAAGCTTGGTCTGGAGGTGGCTGGTAAATATGTCCAGTTTGTCTGTCTGTGTTACGAGATTAAAATGTCTCATGATTCTATAACGTCTGGTATGTGGTGCTGGCTGCAAATCAGGGCTGGGGATGGAGGATCCTGTACCTAGAGCATCCTCAAGTGACACAAACATCCATCAAGTGGTCAGGGCTGGGTTTAGAAGACCTTCACAGCATTTGAAGCCACGTATTAATTTTACACTCACGTGGCTATGGGTAAGATTCTATTCCCACTTCAGCCAAGCCTTGCCCCACAGTGCAGAGCTGATGGAAATTCCAAATGATCGGCCACAAACTCTGAATTTAACTAAACAAGAACCACTGAGGGAGCAGCACGTGGCACCACTGCCTGTGTAAAGGGCCACGGTGCTGCTCTGAGGAGTAACATGAAAAGCAGATGTTTTTTAAGGCTGTGGTCCCCACTACCTTCTATAGAAGCAGACAGACTCATGTCAGGGGAGGGCACAATTGCAAGAATATAAATTGATCCTCTTGTGCTGACAGAAAACTAATAATAAAATAATAAAATAATCTGTCAGGGTTTTGTCCTTGCCCTTCCCTAGCCGTTCACTCATTTCTGAAGAATAAACCTCAGCATCTATTCAAATTGCTACCAGCAGTTGTGATTGGCTTTAGAATCTCCAATTAGAGATCGGTTTGCACAATTATCGTTATTTCCAACCTGCTCCAGGAAGCAGGACATGAAAGGTATAAAGTTCAGGCTGTGCATAAAGAAAAAAAAAGTAGAAACTCCAGGGAGCAAATGAGGAGAAAGCACAATGTGCCCTCCCGGCAGAGATCTGACAGAACAAACGTTGAGGAAGTGGAGAGCAGATAATGAAAACAGGGCGTCAGCTTCTAAAAGGTAAAGTCCATCAACCTTCAGGAGGAAGAAAAGGGTGCAGCCATCGTCCCATTAACTCCTCCATCGTCCCATTAACTCCTCCATTGTCCCATTAACTCCTCCATCACCCCACGGGACTGTTCTTGCACAGTCTTGACCTAAGCCAGCAGTGTTGGGTTTACTCTCTGTAGGTGTCTACAAGGATCAGACGCAACAACGGGTGCACTTAGAGGGACCAAGATTTCAAAGGAACGTTTTTCTCCTTGAAAACACCACTTTCCATCTCAGATTTTTAAAATGCAAGCGAGCCACCAGAAGATTTAAGAAACACCCAGATTGCACAACTGATTTAGCAGCAGTGTTCAGTTAACCCAGCAGACCCTCCCAGTTCATCAGTGCATTATTAATATCAGTACTGCAGTTTCAAGCACAACAGAGCCCAGGTGAGCTGTAAGCAGGAGTTTCTGGTGAGATACTTGCAAAAATGATTTTTAAAAAAGTTTTATGTTGATTCAAGTATTCCAGCTGGAGGAAGTAGTCTAAAGACAGGAAAGAAACAAAGGACACAGTAAGAGACAAAAACGACCCTCACACAAACAGGCTCCATTTCAACTTATTTTAGAATTAATTTCTGCCTTCTGCACCCTCCATGTATTTTTCTTTAAACCCCCTCAGCAATTCAATAGCAGTAATCTGAGCACAGGTATTAGGCAGAACCCGTTTTTATTTCCTTTGTTTTAGGCTTGCAAGTTGATGTGTGAACTGGAGAACAGTGAGGGCTGGAAATGAACACCTCACTTCACAAAAAGAATTCAGCGCTGGGAAGGGGAGCACTGCTACATCCTCCCACCTGGCTGAGGCAGCTCAGCCTTTGTTTCTCACTTTTTCCTTTACACACAGAACCATCATCTTCTGGGTTACTCACAATAGTTTTGAATGATCTGCGTGGAAAGTGCAAAACCTCTCCTGAAGCTGATAATTACTATGAAAATACTCCTGTATTAGTCACGAGGAAGTAAATGGAGTTAAAAAAAAAAAAGAGAATAAGTTGTGTGGGTTTCTAAATTATTCTGTGTACTTCATAAAAGTGGAGTAAGCCTCATTTTTGAGCTTCTCTTTTAAGAAGGACTTAAGTAATTTTTATCGTGAGTCCTCTTACAAGCTCAGCTCCTGGAACAAGAAAACTAAAAGGAATTAGGTTTGACTTAAAAAAGCTTTCAGTAGTCCTGACAGGAAACCGTTTATTTGTGTGAGTTTGTTTTTTTAAAATTATTTACACCACCAACATCTTTTTTTTCCAAGATAATGGATTCATTATTGCACAAGTGTCTGGCTTTTAAATCTTCAAATTCTAACCTAAACCAGTTTGGGTAGGGCCAACACAGGATTCATTTCAGCTGCAAACTATGACTGTTTGGGGAGGCCAGAATGTGACCACTGGTGAGGGGAACCAATTCAGAATGAAAGTGAGATGCTGAGCCCTCAAACCCAGACAAACCCAGCCCGGCTCTCTAAGGGTAGCACTGGCAATAAGGGCACTGCCTTTCTGACTCAGTTTTCTCTTTAAAGGCACATTTCTGCTCTTTATTTTTGCTGTGCCCTCTTCCACTCTGCTGCCGAGCAGCCCTGTAAGAATTCCTGACAAACCCACATATTCCAGCGCTGAAATATCCGGGCTGGTGTGTGACCTCGGCACAACCATGGCTATTGTACCTCACATTTCCTGTTTGTGCTCGCCCAGGGCCTGGCCACCAGCACAAACCCCCTCAGCAGTTGCCCCCTCGGCTCCAGCAGCAGCAAATAGAATCCACATTTAAGCAACAAAAACACAAACAAATGCAAACAGCCAGAGCTCGCCCTGAGCTTTTGACCGGTGAGGAATTCGGTGCCATTCATCCCTTCAGGGATTTCCCATCCCCAGGGAGAGGGGACGTTTCCCGCCCTCAACCACTCGTTTTCAAGCCCATTTTTTTGGCCACATCTTTGACAGTCCGTTTTTCAGAGCTGAAGTGAAACCAAAGCACGAGGCAGAGCGTTGGGTGGGGATGGCCACAGCCCATGATCCCAACCCAGCACTCCACCTACTGTCCCCTGCTCCGGAGCCCTCCGGCACCGCCACCTCATTCATTCATTTTCGGCAGCAAAGATCTCTCAGAGATGTACAAACACAAGAAATTCCTCATGAGTTACCCTCAGCCATCCTCTGCTGGTAATGAGGTGATTCATGCTGTTCATATTTTAATCTACCACCAACAGAAAACATCGCAGGACCGAGGAAAAAGCCATGTGCTGCTAAAACCAGTATTTAGAGTCATTAATCATAATATTTTATTTCCTACAGAACCACATCATGATTACTATTTTTAAGGGTTGTTTTTAAAGAATTGTGAAAAACCTTTAATGGGCTGCAGGAAAATAAGCCAGCAGACTTGTTTTGAAAGTGTCAGAATGGAAAGGATTCTTGGAAGAGTGGTCTGCTTCCCTGTTCCTGCGATGAAGATCTGCTCTGTGCCAGCCCTTAGCTCAGTGCCAAGTGCAGCATGAGAATTGTTTCCCAAAAAGCCATGTCAGATTTTACGTCTAGTGCTGGCAACAACTAAGGAAGCAGCATTAAACTAGGAACTGACACATCAGACAATGTTCAGGCCCTTTATAACACATAGAAAGCTCTCAAATCACAGGAACAGCAATAAAAAGCTGGGTGTCAAACTCACACACTCGACCTGTCCCTCTTGCACCAAGGACTGGTGACCAAAAAAATCCCAATCAGATGTGAACCAAAATGATCCTGAGGCAGTAACACCCCTCCCACACTAAGGCTGCTTTAAAACTGTCAATTCCACTTTTAGCAAACTGTTTCCAAGTACTCTCTTCTCAGCTAACCCTGGGATCTCTCCTGGCACTGGAATGCAGCTCCAAAAAGCAGCTGGTGAGAGATGCTCTAAAAGATCCAGACAAATGACAGTTTTCAACACTGGAAAAACAGCTAAGCAGGCCAGGGTAAGCAAACATCAGAGTTATTCATATACTGCAGCCATTGCATAACCACTTCCAGTGCTTGGGAATGGCCATATCCAGTAAATGGATAATCCAGTGTATTTAATTCAGATGCACCTGTGTGACAGCTGAAGGAGCCTGAGCAGGTGCCTACATGCCATCAATTCCTCCACGTGCCCTCAGTGGCACAGACAATGCTGCAAGTCCCAGCAGAGCTCAGCACCACATGGGTGGGCCCAAGGGCATTGTTCTCCCAGCATGTAATTGCATTCCCAACAATCTCCCTGTACATCCAGCTTTAAAATGAGCAATTAATTAAAAGCAATTTGAAAGCACTTACTGGGTCTATTCTCTATTGCCAGCAAATCCAGGCACTAAAGCAGGGGAGGATTTGTTTTGTAACTTTTCCTTTCTTTGAGTCAATGGAAGAATAAGTTTTACCATAATGAAGAAACATAATTAAAGTATATGGAACATGAAAAGTAGATCAACGGTAATGCAGAAGTTAATATTGAGAGCCCCACTTAATGTGTCATATTTCTACTTTTAGAGGGAACTGCTGTAAAAATAACAAAGCAAAATAGTTACAACTCCTCCCTTTGAGAGCTGGAGCTTCTAATTGCATTGTTTCCAGATGGGTTAAACCCAGAACACTTCTCTGAAAGAGTTCACCCCTAAAAGCTGCAGCAGCAGCCTTATGTTAGTACTCTGTGTTCCCTCTCACAGCAGCTCCAGCTGAGCAGGTATCAGGCACTGTTTTACTACAGTGATAACATATTCCATGCGCACCTTGCTGATACAGCTGCAGTGATAAGAATATTAACAGTTCAGGTACTTAAAACGGAAACACGGTTTGCCAGGGCCAGGAATTGCTGTTTTTACACTCCTTCTGCCATCTAGTGGCAACAACCGCGTGGGTTCCACCGAGGTGTAAACCATGAGGTGCTCAGACAGGGCCCAGAAGGTGTTAATTGACCTCAGCAGACCATGCTAAGAAATAAATCTTGCTCAGGAGAAAAAAAGGGAAGCAAATCTTGACTTCTCTTTCTTCCTACACTCACTGCCTTCACGAAATTCCCTCAGTGTAATAGGAACATGCTCATCTGCCTCATATATTTAAGGCAAACCAGCATTTCTTCTGTAGTATTTACATTTCAGATGTTGATGGTACATTTTTATTAATTTTACTCTATAACCATCTTCTAATCACTCACTGTAACCTATTCAGTCTGTTTCCCCCTCCTAACAAAGTTATGTGAAACCTTCCCTCTTATGTTCCAAATAAATACCTTCCCTAACAGTATTAAACTCAATTTCTTCTCCTGGGTGACACATCCCTGTAATCTTTGGAAGACTGTTCACCTCTTGAACACCCATCGTAAGTTATACTGATAAATCAACTGAGAATTTATATTTTCTGTAAGTTACTTCAATGTCAGCTCAGGTCATGGCTAAAGTACATCCACGAGGTTCACGTACCCCACAGTATCACCAAAGTGATGTATTACGGAATTTAAGTTTTCTACATTGAAGTAATTTAGAACTTTGATTTTTAAATATAGAGCAAAAGAAAAGTTAACTCATTCCACCTCCTTTAAGAAAAGAAGTTGTGCTGTCTTAGGAAGATTTCATGTGCCAAAATCATCTTGAAGTGGCCTGGAGTATGACAGTGCTCAATGCACAAACTTGGTTTTGTTTAGTAGGAATTCCTTCCACAGTCTTTAGGACAGAAGCTCCACTAAGAGTAAATCTGATGCTACTCATCCCATGCCATTCCATCTCCCAGGCACTGCCCTGCTGGGGGGAAAGGCAGGAGTTTCTTGTAGTGTTTTCTGTGTTATTGTTAATGATTAAAGCAGTTCTGAAAGTAAACATCTGTAATTGTTCCAAATACAAGATGACATTTGTTGCACGAACTGGTTTCAATTATTTTGTGGCCATGAATCCTTTTCTTGAATCCAGGACAGTGGTTTCATAAACCAGGAACTAATCCAATGGCCAAAAGCAAAACACACCCAAACATCTCCCTGACTTTCATAGCTAAGTTCAGATAAACAACATCATGCAAATTTTCAGAAGATATTTTATCTTCATAGGAAAACATTTTCTTCCTATTATTTCCAAAGCAAAATTAATACAGACTGAACTTTAAACCAGCTGCCTACTTTTGTGGTTTCAGTTAGAAAAATGATCATTTTAAGCTACTAAAAAAATACTCTGAAAAATTTTAAATGGAAGCACTTGAGCTGCACACAGCAGAAAATGCTTCATTTAAACGAGGAGATCAGAGGATAGAGCTTGCAGATTTGGCTCATTGTTTCAAAGTGAGGATTAACCAACAGCAGGCCAATATCCACATCAATAAACACAGAGCTTACAAACTACAAAACAAGGTGATGCAGTGTAGAACACGAACAGCATCCACTAGAGCACCAGCTTTAGAAGTATTTGATGTTTAGAACTTGCAGAAAATTATTTATTCACATATTTTAAAATCTGCACCAATCAAAGTACTCAATTCAGAAAGGACATGGTGTGGAAATATCCTTACCAAGTAGAGCAGAAAGGTGTGGAGACCTGTTCCAAGCCCAACAGAGGAGAGAATGCCCAATCCTACCCAGTAGGCACACCAGAAGAACTTCTTCTCCATGTACCGCACATACTGAGCAAGGAAAGTCACAAAAAAGAAAAAAATATATAAATTATGATATCTCCAAGGGAGAAAATTAAGCTATAAGTCAACACAGACATTTATCTGGATTATAACAACTGAAATAGAATCCTAGATACTTCTGTTTGCAATTTATTATAGTTACAGCACAGACACATAGAGAAAACAGTGCACTTTCAAAAGAAAAAACCCACATCTTGCAATCAGCAAGTTTCCAAGGAGATAGATGAAAATTCAGGTTCAACAGTAGGGGGTTGAAATCCAGAAGAGGCCCACGAGAAGCAAGCCCCAGACAGTGTCTAGTAGAGCCCAGGCAGCTCAGAGAATTGTCTGAACAGCTTAAATAAAGGAATAAAATCAGCTGCACTCCCAGTGAGTCTGTTGGATGTTGTACCTTGGAGCAGTGAGTAGCAGGTTTGTTACTTTTAAGAAAACATTAAAATGCTGGTTGTCTGCTGCACACAGACATCAAACCATTTTATCTCTCTGTATGTGCCTGTCCCAGCTGGGCAGGAGACCCTTCCACAGAAACACAAGAATCATTTCTTGGGAACCACGAAGCTCTGCCACGACTCAGGGTAACATCTTCCCTCAAGAGCTCCCACCACTGTGAAAAGCTTATTGACAGCAGCTGTGAAGGAGTGCTGCAGCACCCGAGGTGTGCTTTACTCAGGAACAGATGAGACACCTCCAGATCCAACAGAACAGATCAAATGACACGGCTCATCCCTCCCCACCTCTGAAACACAACTCATGCACAGCCAACGGAGCGGTCACGACTTGAGAAACAAACCCGGAGTGAGCAGTTCAAAAGGTACATTATAAATTCATGGAGATCCCAGCACAACTCATTCAATTCCCAGAACAGGGACAGGGAGTGTGAGGCAGCCAGGGAAGCAGAGGTGGTACCTGTTGATGTGCTCCTTCGATGTAGTACATGGCTGTGAGCAGTGCCAGTGCCAGCAACACACACACCAGGACACCTCGCCGACGCCACAATCTTAAAGACAAATGGCAAATTAGGGTTTTTCATCATTGAGCATGCATTTCAAAGTAACTCAGTTACCCCTGGGGACTGGGGCTGCCTGGATGTACTCAGCAGGGACAATGGCAGCTGAAAAGTTTGTTCTAATAGAAGTGTAAACCTCCCAAGAAAATATCTGGGGAGCCTTTACTCTTTAGGGAGAAATCTCTGCTTCGCTGTCAAGCGAGATCAAAGTTCAGCCACGCATATTTAATTTTTTTTAACAAAGAAAAACAAAGTAACTGTCTGAAAACAAACACAAGTTGAAAACAATTCAGCTTCTGGAGCCAAGAGTCAGACCCAGGCCCTGAGCAGCAGCTGTGGCCAAGCACAGAGCAGAGCAGGCCCTGCACTGGCCCTGGGCAAGGACGAGCTGGGTGGAATTCAGAAATGCTGATTTCCAGCTGTGCTGCTGGGCAGAACCACAGTGACAGTCACAGGAACACATCTTTACATTATTTTGTTTCCCCTCATCTATTAAAATGAATTTCTTGTAACAGATCCAAATTTGATAAATATAATTTAGGTAACTCTGAAGCATTAGGTGAGTAAAGGGAGAAAAGTGTTTTCCAAAGTAATTTGCTACCAAATAATTTTTGAGCATGTTTGGTTTTACGGTTCTTTTTTTCTGCTTGATGTGTATGTGGCCACACACAGTAGATTAGCAAATACACTTATTATTTTCCAGAAATAAAATTAATAAAGATAAATGAAAAACAAGTGCTAGCATCACTTAAATTTCCCAGACTATAACAGCAAACTATGAATGTAACTTAGACAGAGAGAGATAGAAATGTGAGACATAATACAGGAAAACAGTCCCAAATATTTCATATTAAGCAAACTGAAAAAAACACTCAAAATATTTTAAAATTAAAGTTAGTGCTGCTTACATTAGTACAACAACTGAACCTTCAAGTGATTTTCATTCAAAACACAACTTATGCAATGGAACACAGGAGATCATTAAGAGTCAATCTGAGGTCTCAACTTAATAGCTTACAATAGTCAGGGTTATTTTCTGTAAAGATTCTGTCAGGGGAGTGCCAGACAACTGAATGTGCTGCTCAGCAGAGGAGGCAAGTGCTATCTGTAACAGAATTGCATGTCTAGGAAGCCAAATAAAATTTGAGGTCTTAAAAATAAATCCTCAAATGTTATTTCTGCTTAGTTTAAATAAATGCTTGGAGATTTTCAGAAATTACAGATGTCAGACCCAGTAAAACAGTTCTCAGAGACAATTCCTAATGGTAGTTGAAAGAATGTACATAATAAAATAAATAAGCTTGGGGGTTAGATTTTTTTGGGACGTGGTGTGTAAAAGGGAATTAAGACTACACTACATAAACCTTGTATTTTTCATACAAATAATTTCAAAAGAAAATGGAAAATAGAAGTTTCTCTCAGTAAATCTGAACTGCCAGCACCTCAAGCCTAGCCCTGAGGGTCAGTGAGCACAACCCTGAGCACCAGGCTCAGCTCACCCTGCAGAGGAGCAGCCCAACAGCTGGAGTCACCCAAGGTGACATTAGATCCTGCCTCCTGACTGGGAAAAGCTTGGTGAACTCAATCCCAAGCACAACAGAGCCCAGTTACCAACACAAGCGCTGGATGGCTGCTATTCTTGGCATGTTTTGGCAGCCTAAACCCTCGGGCCTTGTGCCTTAAGAACTGGCTCTACATTTCAGCACTAACAGGGAATGGCAGGACTGGTCCTAACAAATTCTCTCACTGGAATAAAAGCTGATTTTATCCAGTGTGAAAATAACACTCAGGGAAAGTGCTTTAATAAATCATTTCCTGCTGTAAAAGGGCCCACAGAGAAGCAAAGTCCTCTTTACAGCATCATAAACATCACTGCAAGCTCCACATAACCCTGATCTCTGCCCTGGCTGAGCTATTTGAAGATTACTCAGTGATACCAATACCTCCATTAGTAGGTCAGTGCTTAACACCGCAGTTGTAACTACAATATCCCCTGCCTTAAGGGTCGCTAAACACTGTCCCACTCCTTCAAATTGGAATATTCAACTCTTCAGAAAGGCAGTTTGCCATTTGCTCCCCCAAGCACCTTGCTGCATTTAGGTAATTTAGGCAGAAGGTCTGAGTGCACAGCTACAAGTGAGGGATGTTCCAGCAGCCACCTTTAAGGAACAAAAATAAACACGTTCTCTGAAAAAAACAGTTTTCAAGTTGTGAATCATCAGGGAAAGTGAGATGTCAGAATGACCTACTGAATCAGAGCATGGGTTTCCCCAGAACGCTTAGTAGAAGTTAAAGAAATGATCTTTACTTTATGGTCCATTCCTTCAAGTTTATTAGAGTTTCCAGGCAAAAATACTGCAAGGTAACAAGCGGTTTTTTCCACAGTACAATATTCAACCTCTCCTCTCGTTCCCTTCGCTTCCGCTCACTCAACATAGAGGAATCTGCAAATGAAAAGCAAAAGAAATATGTAACAGCACAGGCTGGCAGGTCAGGTTCTATCCCACTGAAATACACGGATTTCTTTTTTATTTGTTAAGAAGTTAACGTGAGCTCTCAGTCATCTTTTCTCCTGATCCCAAAGCATCTGCTTCCAGTGCCTCAGGATTCAGGTGATATCCAGGAAATGCAGTGGTTTGCTCCCCCCTGTAGCTGGCAGGCATTCAGGAAACCAGGGTGCCACAGGCCTGGCACCTCCAGCAGCCTTTCTGCAGGGCACTGCCCGGGGAGCAACAAGCAGCCACCACCCCAGGTCAAACGTGACTTTAGCAGCCACTGCAGGGACATTTCACTCCAAACTTCGGAGTTGGTTCTTTGGCAGGAGAGCTATTCCCAGCCTCCTGCGCTGGAGGCAGATGGAATTACACGTGCTCTTTATCCCCCTCAGCCACCGTGTAACTGGATAAGAGCACCTGCCCTCCCAGCCAGGAGCCTGTCCAGCTTCCCCCAAACTCCTCCTGTGGAAAGGAGCTGCTTTTGGAGCACAGCCCTGCCTGGGACTGAGCTCACACCCAGCCCAGGCCCTGCTCACTGCCAGGCAAGGACACAAAAAGGTTTTTCTTATCAACGTGTTATTTTGTGCTCACAATCAGATGAACAAACTCTCAAACCCGAGCTGGTTTTTTTGGGGGAGAATGGCTTGTTCAAAGGTTGTCAAGCTAAGGAGCAGTAACAATTTTTAAACTTTTAAAGAAAAGGAATTCTGGAATAAGATTTTAAAAATAATACCAGTAAACAATGACAAAATACACTTGTATCCAAACAGACACCAAACTTGTTTAAACATCACTTACTACACAGTCACAACACATGTATGCTATTTTGCATTGTAATAATATTCATGAATTTTAGATTTTTAAAAAGTTGTTGCATTTAAAATATTAATCTCATCTGATCTCCAGCATATTGCAACCCAAGATGTACTATTTCAGTCTTACTCCAGTAATTGAAACATTCTGCCTTATCAGATGCTGATATTTACACAGGAATTGCAGATCTCATTAGTCACACAGCCCACTTAATTCTGTATTCCTTAGCTGTAAAATCAGTTGCTTTAGATGAACTAACAGAAATCCTGCAATGGCAAATTCTGGAGAACATCCACATTCCCTCAGAGTTACAGAATGATTTAAGGCTTTAAGTAAAAGGCTTTAATTTGTTCCATACATACAAACATGCAGTTAATCTTTCTCGCTTAATATGTGTAATAAAAATGTTTCAACCTTGTTTTTATGACCTTGTTTTTAGTAAAAGGTCGTAAAAGACAATGGTGTAAGACTGCACACAACTTGAGAAATCACTTGATTACAAAACTTAATTAAATGTGGAACTGGCACATTCAAAGCTGACAGGAAACAAACAAAGAGGATTATAATTTCCATACTTTACTACACAGCACAGATAATTCAGTGACACAAAAATCATCATTAAGTGTTTTCAGGTTATTTTGCATGAGTTCTAAGCATTAACCTCAGGCTACTTCAGACATACCAGTAGGAAAAACAGAGGAGAGGCAGGAGGTGAAGTAGTTAAAACTGTTTTGTTGGTAATTTATCACTGAAACCAATAAATTAGAGTGACATTGAATTTCAACAGAACAGCTAGAAATTGGGAGACTAATAACTGGATCTGTCCCAGTGTAAAACAGATTTTTATTACCAAGAACTAACTTTTCAGTGCCAAAGGGTGGGGTTGTACAGCCTGACTTCCATAGCCACACATTTGCCAACAGAGTTTAATTTTTTTAGGTTTTCTTTTTTTGTTGTTGTAGCCCCTGTTGGTACCCAGGTCAGCTTTGTGGGGCTTAAATGTATGTGAACCACAGATCAAGAGGAAGAGAAAAGAGTGTAAGAGAAACGTGAATGGAAATACACAGCATAAATCTATTCCATGGCTTTGAAATCCTAAATCCTCCAGGCTTCAGGTTTAGAGCTGACTGAGGTTTCTGAGATTGATTCAGGCATTGAGGCCCTTTGCATTATGTGGGAGTAAAGTCACAGAATCCCAGAATGGTTTGGGTTGGAAGGGGCCTTAAAGCCCATCTCATTCCACCCCCTGGCACTGGCACAGGTGCCACTCACTAGATTAGGTGGCCCCATCCAGCCTGGCCTCAACAGAAATGCAACATCAATTCCTTTTCAATCTTGTGCTGGTCATTTTCCACCCCAAACAGGCCAGCTGAGAACACAAAGTGATTTTCCACCTACCTGTGAAGTTTCCATTGTGCTGCTCTTTGCTCATTCTTATGCGTCTCTGGTCACAGTCTGTGCCATTCTCTGCCATTTCATAGATCAGTCACGTGTGGGGATCTAAGAGCAGAAGAAACCCAAAAAGCACAAGGTGTGTTTCTGGTTAGAAGGACTCCATGGTCAAAGGATACAGGCAAACACCCAGCAGCTCTCCAAATCCAACTCACAGTCAGTCATCCTGCATTACACCATCAACCAGGAGAAAGTGATTCAATTCCCACAGTGACAAAGATTAAAACATTCCCACCTACATAATTCTAAATTTTTCACTCAAATGGCAAAACTCCCTCACTTCTAACAGCTGAACAAAAGCTCTTTTAAACAACCCCTTCCACGACCCAACCCACTGTTTGGGCTCCAGGAGGAGCAGAGCTTCATACAAACCTCACTTCCATCCTGAGATTGGTGCTTCAGGTTCACTCCTCATCCTGGCACTAAAGCTTTGCAGGTTGTTACTATGTCAAAAACCTCCCTGGCTGAAAGATTAGCCCTCAGTGTGGTAACCAAGATACAGAGCTGCATCTCCTGTTTTGCACAGTCTGGTATCTCTGAAGCACAAAAGGCAAACTCTTCAGAGGACAAGAGCTCTCTGATGGAAGCTTTGCTCACACTGTCCATACTCTACTGGTTTAGCCTCTCTCTAGAGATATCAGCCCTAAAAAAAAAAAAAACAAACCAAAAGAACAGAAGTGGTTTTCCTTATCCAGGAGAGTAAATAATGCAAGAACTGGGGGCCAGCATAAACCAGAATGTTGCAAGAGCTGCCTTTTTTTTTCCCCTTAAAAAAAACCCAACCTGAACAGCTGACAATTCTTATGCAATCAAACACAAAGAGAGTAACCAGTCAGACTCCTTGTTTTAAAAACCCTCTCCGGAATCTTAGAACAGTTTCTGGAGTTTTGTTTTGGAAAAGGGAGCCCCACAAAGCTAAAACATCTTATTTGCACTATATTTCTCCCTGTAAGCAAACCTGATTTACAGTTTTTGATACATTGCTTTTGTTGGAAAGAAAAGTGGTGCAGTATTAAAATGACAGGTTATATAAAACTGTCCAGTGGAGGAAATTAAAGTTCTACAGAAAAAAATACTTCCCCATTGATTTATGTTAGGCTTAAGAGCCAAGCAGCAACTCAGGTTTGGTAAACAGGAGTGAGATCACCCCCTGGATTCAGACTGCAGCAATTTTGTCAAATTGTTAAATAAAATGTTCCAAGATTTCAGGTACTGTATTTGGCATTTCCAGGGTCTCACAAGTAAGTTTTAAAAAGGTGCTTTCTAAACAGGTACAAGCCTTGTGCATTACTTGCATTACAGATGAAACTGCTAGCTATAATCTGATTATTAAAGGTTTTAGTTAAAATCCAGTAGTGAGAAGCATTGAGGTCTAAGGAAGGAGTCCTTTCTCCAACACCTCCCTCTGACACAAATTGTGCAGAAATAGAAATCTGTCTGGTTAAACAAGGCAGCAGAAACTCATCTCAAGCGTGTTACAGTTTTTATTCACTGCAACGTGAACCCCAGAATACCCAAACCACCTAAAAAATTTGCAAAAGCTGAAAAATGCCAAGGGCTCCAGAGTCAGCCAAGGACAAGAGCCCTGAGCTGCTGCAGTGGGAGCTCTACAGCATCACTCTGCAGTCACCTGCAACCCAGGGATTGCTCAAACCCCAGGGAAACGTGAACCTCTCCCTCTCCCCAGGTGAGTTTAGAGCAGCCTGACACTCTGGGAGCCACTGGAGCTACCCCAGTCCTCAGGTGAAGATAACTGGCCAGTTGCTATGGCAGTATCAGGATCAAATGTTCAGCCACCCCTCAAATCCATCAGGACAGCGAGTCCAGGTGGATGGTGGAGGGTTTTGTTTCTACTGACTGCACTTACTTATGCTTATTTTTATATACATTTAAATAAGTATCTATGAACATCTACAGTGTAAGTTTATATACACACATACACATGTATGCCACATGAATTTACACACACAGAGCTCAAATTGCAGAGGGCAATATTTAAATTACACACCCACACACGGCAAGCCTGATGTTCACAGAAAGCTGCTTAGGAAGCAAAAGCCATCCAGAGCTGTTGAGCACCCACAACCACACTAAAAAAAGTGGTCTGGTTTAGGGAACTTCAGTCACATTTTGTTGACTTAAATATAGCAAAGATTAGGAAAAACACCACAAATTTCAGTGGAAGCCACACGTTCCTCATTTTGAAGTCCATCTTTTTCAATGTGGGCAAATCTAGCCTTCAAAATTAAAGTCTTAACCGGTTTGATCTCTGCTCTCAGCTTAATTACACTCCAAGGAAGTTCACTTATTGTAATGCCAACTGCCCTCCATGTTTGATGCTAAAGCCCAGGCTGTGCACAACACTGAATTCCAGTGCAATCCATAAAATTCCTGCATCGCTGGGGGGGGGTCTCAGGTGTGTTGTTCCCTAGGCATGACAGCTTTTTTTTCAGGAGTTCAACTGCCAGAGCCACTTTTACCCTGCCTGCTTGGAAAGGCACTAATCCAGGATTAGCTTTGCATAACACCACCTCAAGTATACAAGTCAACATTTGCAGTAAAGCAGATGAATAATCCTTATCCATACTTCTGTAGGACAAATACTTGTCAAGAAGGTCTTAAAGTTCAACCATTCTGAAGGAAAGCTCTAAAAATTCCTATTTAAAACCAGAGCTGGCTTGGAGAGTGGATACCCATCACATGGCAGGGCTGAACGGGCTGCAAACCCTTCCTGGCTCCAGAAAAGAACCTCCCTGGTTTGCCCAAGTCTAATTATACTTAAAGCATCTTAGCAAAGGGACTGGAGGATGCACATCCCCTCAGCTCAGCACCCTTGATCTGCTGTGCTGCTTGATGCCCATTAGAATCACTAGTCCTGCACTAATGCCTTCTCACAGGGATTAATTGGAGTGGGAGTCTGACCCCAAATGGAGTTGTCCTTCATTAACTCACTCCATATCCTCAAGTCTACACTGAATCTATGAGAACTCACCACAGGAAATTAAATTCCATCTGCTAAACAGAACTTCACTTCTGACAGATGCTGGGAAAGACACAGAGCCCATCTCTAAAAATAAATTTGCCTACTACATGGAGTAGTTATCAGCAAACATAAAAATAAACTATTTAAAAGAGCGAGGAAAACAACTATGGACAGTTTTTGTATCAGGGTGGCTTAGATCATTTGTTAGAGCTGTGCTCACACAGGAACTGCTTTGTAGGGCTGAACAAAAAGCCCACAATACACCATTGTGCTTTAGTGCAACCCAAAACATGAAGTATAAAAAGACAATTATTGCTAGTCAAAAATGCAAATTAGTCAACAAAAAGGGTTTATGGTAACTGTGACTGGCACTTCACAGCATAAGTGAGACAAAGCAAAACAAGCTATCAGAGCATGAGAACACAACAAAATTGGGCACTGCAGTATCTGCTTTCTGTAATCAGAGAAAAGGACTAAAGTCTCTTCTCTGAAGCTCTGGGGAGGCTGTGGAAGCACCCAAGTGTTGGGTGCACTTCTGCAAAAGGAAACAGTTTTGGACAAGGCAGTTGGGTGTTTGCACACTCACTTGGAGGAGCAGAATGTGGACTCATGTTCTGTACTAAGGATTTTTGGAGGACTCCTTTCCAGTGTGCTGGAACAACAAGGAAGCTGTTTTCATGATCTCACTGCTTTCCCAGACATTGTTTGAATCACTAAATCTTACCACTTCTTACTGAAAGAGCCCTGACTCTCATCTCTATCAGTTCCTGGTCACACAGCTCCCAGAACCAGGGCTAGAGCATGGAGCATTTTGTTGTTCCCCCCCCAGCCACCTCAGGAACACATCATTTCCAGTTATTCCTTGCATTTTAAGCCAAATGTTCCAATCCTGCTGCTTCTTTCTCCTCAACTTTTCTGATAATTATTCTTCTTCTTTCTCTACACTCCTGTCCTTCCCTTACAATAAGGAGAACAAAGGATTAAAATCCAGCCTTTCCAGGTGGGTAAGGAATTGCACTAACCTAGACAGTGCTGCTCATCTGTGAGGGTTTTTTTTTCAGTCATGAAATGCTCTACAGAGAGAATAAGTTAACAATTTCCTGGCAAAGAAACAGCTTGGAGAGCACTTTCCCTCGAAAGCCAAAGACTGCCTGGCACAGGAACACACTCAGGTGAAGGATGGGATCAGTTTGGAAGTGAAACATTACATACCCCTTTCAGCTCCTCACAGTTATTCCCTCTCCACCACTTCTCCAGGATCTGAAGGCAGTGGAAGAGCCAACCACGTCCTCAGCTCTGCAGCACTCGAGCCCAAAGCGACTCCTCTTGCAAACCTGCTGCCCCTACAGAGCAAGAGAACACCGTTCATGTGACACTGAAGTGACACAGCCCCTCACTTGGAGGTTAATGACTTTCCTGAAGATGACAGAAAATAGAAAAAGTAACTGCTCGATTTTTTTCCAGTCCTTCAGCACTCCTGGGAAGCATTCAATTAAAATAAATTAGGCCACATCTGAAAGATGTTCCAAATCTCCACAGATTTAGCTGTAATGGGTTATTTTGATATGAGTGCATTTATTCCCATACTAAAAATGTTTTCCCAACTAAAATAGTTCAATTCCTCAAAGGAGAAGTAATTCAGTTAAAGACCACAGGATTCCATTTTGTGGGTTATGCCTCTGTACACCAGACCTATTTTCCAATTCCTACCCGAATAAATCATCTTAGAATTTAGAGTTAAAATTCACATTTTTTTCCAAAAAGACTTTGGGATGCCTTTTAGGAAAGACCGTTGTAACATGAGCTTCAGGAATGCCATGAAATTTCTTTTGAGTTGACAGAAAGTTCTGTCCCTACCATTAAAACCGCATATATTAAACTGTTCTTTTTGGTGTGTTTTTTTCTGGTGAAACATGCATTTTGATTACATCCAGAAGTAGAATCAAGTGCTAAAATAATTCAGTAGAGACGCTGTGCAATAAATAGATGAAAAGGTGAGACCCAGGGATAAGAGGATATGCAGAGGAGGCACAGCACAGATGAAAAGGGATGAACACGAGGACCTGACAAAGCCCAGAGTGGCTGAAAGCAGCTCCTTAGGTAACAAGTTCTGCTTTTCACAGGAACAGTCTCTAAGTGGAGCCAATTCAGATCTCACACTTGGCCATCCAGTGAGGACACACTGCCCAGACAAGGCTCACACAGGCCAATTCTGAGCCCTGGGAGAAAGAGAAATATTTTTTTAATAAGCTTGAACAACTGCCTGCCTCACTAATAGCATCTCCTGGGTTCCTCTGGGCCAAGCAGCACCAAAACCAGCAAGGTTTGGTGGTTTTGGTGCTGTCCCATGCCTGTGTTGGAAGCTGGTACAGGGGTACAAAAAGCTCAGTGTTGCAACAGCTTCGAGGTTGTGCCCTTCGTCCTCAGGGAATAGCAAAGTCCACCCAGCTCACACTTATTCACAAGGAAGAGAAGTTAAAGTTCCAGCTGGCAGATAACAGTATGTCTCCCATCCCCATGCATCAGGAATTATAGGGGTTTTTCTGTTTTAAAGCCACAGCTTTTTAAGAAATAAGGAATCTCCAAGCATGCACTAATGACACAGATCACCTTAAGGAGAGCTGTTCCTGAGATGTAGTCAGAGGCAGTTATGACATTCAGAAGAAATTCCAAGACAACAACTTAGGAAAAAAGCTTTAAGGTGGAAAGAGTGCAGTTGTTCCAGCCTACTCACCTTTCTCATTGTTACCACCCACTTGAAAGCTACTAAGTCTCCTACTACCCTTCCCCACAGCAATTACAAACACCCTTAATTTCAGCTGCTCAGCAAGACGTGAAACAAAGCTCAAACTAATAAAGAGAGCTCACCTCCCATTGCACAACTGGAAACTGGCTTTTGAAACCCTCATCTGAAAACAGGGGATGAAGCCATCGTTACAACTGTCACTTATCCAGTAAGGAATAAAGGAAAGTTTATTCCATGCTGCAGAAATAATGGATTGGAAGAAAGAGTACTGACATAACAAAGACTGTTTCATTACGAAAATTAATGCACTAAGAAGAGCTGATATATGTTATTATGAGGTGTTATGAAGCATGAGAACCCCCCATCAAACTGAGCTGAAACAATCTCCAAAAGAGCAGAATTCCTAACATCAAAACAGCACCAGAATCCACTGCCCAAACACAACACATGTGCTCCAAGGCATGAAAGAGTAACAGCACACTTTCTCCACCTAAACCCACATTGTCACCATTAACTAAACCAGGATACACACTTGTTGGTAAGCACATAGCAGAGAAAACAAGGAAAGGAGAAAACCTGCAGAAATGTCATAGGTGCAGTTGAAAGGGGATAACCTGGATTCGTAACACTTCATAGATAAACAGCTGCTATCAAACACACTTACCACCCCTTCCCTCAGGTCACCTACATGACCTGCCAAGCATCTGAGAGGCAAAACTGGAATAAAACAAGATCCTTGCTGCTTTATTATCTCCTGTAAACACCAGATAACATTGGCTAGAGAAATAAAAACCAGACGAGGTGCTTAACCCTAGTCAGCAGAAATGTTCCCGTGGATTTGGGCCTCACACCCACAAGCCCCAGGCGGTCCATGGGGATGCAGGGAGGACCCAGCCGGGAAAACACAGCCCATTTCTATTGGAAAAGCAGACAAAGGCCATCGGTATCTGACTCTCCGCAGGGAAAAGCACGGATTTCTCCCTGTGTCATCAGGCACCGTCCCTTGGGCCGGAGCAGGGCGAGTCTATCTCACCCTTCCCGGGGCTATGGAAGAGCAGAGCCGCTCTCCAGCAGGGTGAGATGGCAGCGGCACATTTCTCGCCCTGAAGGCCGGCAAGGACCAGTCTCTCCTTCCGACCTGCTCCTCCACAGCGTTCCCGGCCGCTCCCCGGCTGGCCACACGGGTCCCTCGGTTCGCACAGCACCGCCCGGCCCGGGGGTCCCGCCGGGGCTCCGGAGCCGCCCGGCCCGGGAGTCCCCCCTCGCCGCCGTCACCTCAGAGCCGGAGGAGCCGTGAGGGGAGCGGGGCGAGCAGCGCTGAGGGGCGCGATGGGCAGCGCTGAGGGGCGCGATGGGCAGCGCTGAGGGGCGCGATGAGCAGCGCTGAGGGGCGCGATGAGCAGCGCTGAGGGGCGCCGCTGAGGGTGCCGCTGAGGGGTGCCGCTGAAGGGCCGGTGACGAGACCCTCGCCCGCCGGGAGAGCCCCAGGCCCAACCCCGCACTCACCGTACTCCACGCCGGCGGTTCCACTGGGCCCGGCACAACGCGGAACAGGGCCCGGCACAGCACGCCCCGTCCCGCCCCTAGGGCTCGTCACTTCCCGAGCGCCGCGGTTTCCGTCACCTCCGGGCGGGCGCGGGGGAGCGGCAGGTAAGCGGTGAGGGGGGGATGTTCCTTCGTGGCCCCCATTTGGCCCCCTGAGGGCCGCGGGGTCCCGCACGGTTCGGTTCCCGCTCGGTCTTTGCCCTCCGTGTCCTCTCGGGCTCCAGCGCGGCCGGGCCTGGCGGGGCTGAGCTGCCGCAGCCCGCGGTGGAGCTGGAGGCGGCCCCGCTCCTCAGTTGAATTTGGGGTATTGGCTTAAAACCTCCACCACTGCACCATTTCTCTCCCCGTTTTTAGGTGTAATTTTGACATGAGGAAAGGCTGAGTGAATTGGGAGTGTTCAACCTGGAGAAGAGAAGCTTTCTAATACGCGAAGGGAACTTACAGAGGAAAGGTGGGGCACGACTATTTACAAAGGCCTGGGGTGACAAGACAAGGGGGAATGGATTCAAATTGACAGAGAGGAGGTTTAGATTGGATACTAGGAATTGTTCCCTGTGAGGGTGGGGATGCCCTGGCACAGGTTGCCCAGAGAAGCTGTGGCTGCCCCTGCATCCCTGGGAGTGTCCAAGGCCAGGCTGGATGGGGTTTGGAGCAATCTAGTCTAGTGGAAGGCGTCCCTGCCCATTGGCAGAGGGTGGAACAGATGAAATTTAAGGTCCTTTCCATCCCAAACCATTCTGTGATTTTATAATAATTTGCCATTTTATCTTAGCTCTGCTTGCTGAGTCGAAGCCCATCACCGGTGAGGTGTTTGCAGTCAGAGAGCTGTGTCTGGGGAGCTGTTCCTTTGTGTTTCTAGCAAATGTTCTTTGTCCTCAAATAACCAAGTGCAAACCAGGCAAGAGCACACAAAATGCTCTCAGAAGCTGCAAAACCCTCAAGTAAATTCTGTCTTTCCCCCCGTTCAGAGCCACTTTCCAAAATCCACCATGATTTCTCTCTTTGAGCCCGAGTTGCTGAATGTCATCATTGGAGTTGTGTGCGGTGTGTGCCTGGGCTGGGGCATCCGGGGCAGACTCTGCAGGAAGCCTGGAGCTGGAATGCCAGAGACTCCCAACAGCCTGGGGGGTGAGGCCGACATCATGGGAGAGTCCGGGGAGCTCAAGCTGGTGCTGATCGTCCGCAACGACCTGAAAATGGGCAAGGGCAAAGTAGCAGCACAGTGCTCCCACGCTGCTGTCTCTGCCTACAAGCAGGTCCACAACAGGGATCCCGAGCTCCTGAAGCAGTGGGAATACTGTGGACAACCTAAAGTGGTCCTCAAAGCTCCCGATGAAGAGACTCTGGTGCAGCTCCTGGCTGAGGCGAAGCGCCTGGGGCTGACTGTGAGCTTGATACAGGATGCTGGGCGTACCCAGATAGCTCCAGGCTCCAGGACAGTCCTTGGGATCGGACCAGGACCAGCTGATGTCATAGATAAAGTTTCTGGTCACCTTAAACTCTTCTAAACCAGTACCAAAAAGACCTGGATGCGTTCATGTATGTCAGTACTGGTGGGATAAAAATCCAAGTTGGGCTTTTTTTTCCAATGTTAATAAAATAAGCAAGTTTTGTAAGATTGAAATTTGTAAAGCATGAGTTTCTCTAGCTTGTGTTCCAAAGGGGGAAAGAAAACTCCAGGCTCAGGGCAGTTGAGGAAAGCAGAGCTGGCACAAGAAGGAACCCAGTAAATTTACAACTTGTGCAATTGGTTGAGGATTTTGCACGGTGGTTGATAGAGTTTAAGAGTTTCCTCTTTCTGCCTATTCTTTGAAGTGAATACATTCTCTAATTGAGAAAGGCTCAGCCAGTGAAGCAGTTAAGAACTGGAGCTAGGGGTAACTGTAGCCAGCTTCCTGCCCAAACAACTGCTGCAACAACTTGTAACTGGTCCCAGGCTGACCAGTTCAACTGGATTTGCAGCCCAGACCAGTAAACAGTTGTGGGGAGCAGCTGTAAGCTGAGCTTCCCTCTGGAGGGGTCTGTGTAGCTCCTACACGTGCAAAAATGTGCAGCTGAGCCAAGGTGTGGGGAGTTACCCTCATATAAACAACTGGGCATGCAGAGACAGACTTAAACCCTGGTTTTCTTGGGACCAAAAGGCCATCCTGGGTTTAAAGCACCTTGTTACAGAGTACAGAGCACCCTAGGGGTTCCAGTAAATTCTTTCCAGAGACTCAGTGCAGACTACCGCGAACCACAGAGCCTGGGGCAGGTGAGCCCCTGCCAGACCCCCATTCCATGGAAGTGCTGCAGTGCCCAGCCCCAGGATCACAGGACACAACTGTGGAGCTCACAGGAGGAAAAGGGAAGGGGATTTGGCCTTAGAGCTGCATCCTGATGCCCAGTGTGGCTGCTGGAGCTTCTAAAGGTGTTGGAAATCTGTCCAGTGCTGTCAGACTCATTACACTCAAATATGACAGTATTCATAGAGAACCATTTAAGTCAATTTTATTTGAAGCTAAATATGTTTAAGGCAATTTACATACCTAGAACATGATCTCAATTTAACTGGCACACCTTACTACAATCCTAATGTATCATCTGGTCAGATATGCTGGAGTTGGCCACAGTGCAGCCAACTGGTGAAAAGTGCTATTTTCTTCTCTCTGGCATAATCTCTCTCTAGAAAAAGCATTACATATTTTCCTGTATTGCCCCCTCAGTGCAAGACCCCACCACTGGTCCCCATTGCTACTCTTCTGCCAGCCCCTCAGACCCCTGGCTGCACACACCTGCATTGCCCCCCACTACCAGCACTGGAATACTTGGTTTGAGTCCAAAGGTCCTTTTTTGAAGACAGTAAAGTGAAGCTACCACTATGCAGCATGTCCACAGTCCAGTAATTTATTTTTAAATTGCGTAATTTCAAATTGCACAAACAAAACTGAACAGCAATATGCTTGAATTCTCTCTTCTGTACACTCAAAACAGTGATCTAAAACACCACAATATCCAACATACACAAACCTCAGGGCAGGGTTAGTAAATACACAGATTGGAATCATGGTGCTCTGTTCCTGAATGGAATGTCCCACAAAAGCACAGGATACAGCACAACATAAGGTCATCTGTTACATATGGAGTGAGCAAAAAGACACTAGCATTTTCTATATGCATAACTGGAAAAACCTGCATAGGTTAAGGGAAAAAAAGAAACAAAACCAAAACTTTTACTCATTTTAAGTCAGGCAAGGTTGTCTGTACGCATTTTAAATTCTTTTAGAGCTATGCAATCCAACCCAGGGAGGATATGCTGATTAGTGTTGTCTCTTGTCAGCAGTTTTGCAAGGTCAAATACAAGTATCTTGGCTTTAGCTTTCTCCAAATATACAGTGAGACTTAAATGCATTTAGAATAGACAGTACATACCGTAAGCTGCTCACATACAATGAACTTAAGATTCAATATTAGAGTGTAACACTATAGAGTGCAAATCAGAATCTTCACAATAGACTTAATGGTAATAAGCAGTCCTGCAAAAGCCCACTTGAACAAAGTCGTTTAAACTATTCCCCTTTTGAAAGTAAAAGTCTAAATGACATGGAATGTGAAAAAGATTTAACAGAAGTGATTCAAATCGTTTGCGCTAGAAAAAACAGTCCTTCATGAAATAAAGGTTACAAGAACACGAGGCAGAACTCTTTGCTTTTCCCTGTTATGAGTTAAAGCGGGGAGGGACGGTGGAGTCTCAGTAAGAAAAGTTGCTGCTCCAGACTGACTTGTGCTGCATCTCACATGCTGTAGCCAAAGCCGGGCTGTGGCTGCCCGTACGGAGGGGCCGTGTAGCCGTAGCCAAAAGGTGCCTGCGGAGGAACTGCCACACTGGGTCCCGCTGTCAACATCAGCTGGGGCTGGCCTGCAACACACAAGGGGCATCTTACTCCTCCCGAACTCAGTCAGCAAAATGCCTGCAAATTTTCTGTAGATATTTGTATGTTGAAGCAGGAAGTCCCTACCCTTCGGAGCCAGAATGGGTATTTCCCCACAAAACTCAGGGCACAGCACAGTAAAAACACTACAGTGTAAAGTATACGAAGAAACTCCTGATAGAATAACCTGGATATAAAGCAAATACCCAGGCTAGACATGAAGCATATTGCACAAGATCCAATATCTAGTATTTTGGAACACATTCCTTAAGACTTGATTTCACATGAAGAACGTTCCCATTTCCCAGGACTTCCTTGGGAAAAAACCAAGATTAGGGAAGGGTTGTTTTAAAAGTGAACTATGTTATTGATAACACATGAACTAAAGCATTACCATAAACAATAGGTTGTGTTTCTGTAGCTTGTTCCTCTTCCTTTCTCAAAGACTCTGATGCATCCAGTTTATCCACCTGGAATTGAGACCAACAATTAAAAAATCTCCTCTAAAACAGGTACTTATTCGTGGCAGAGAAGTGGAAAAGCCTTAGTGGTATGTTAACACCCATCAAGAAAAGGAGACCATTTACAAGTTAAGATCAATTCAAGTAGCAATGTTGGTACTGGTGCAGTCAAGATTGTCTGTTTCCTGAAAAAAAACCCTCATTGAGGGATTTTCAACTACTTTGAAAGCTCACTCCAGACTGAAGCTTTGTACAAAATGTTCTGTACTGGACTGGAGCTGGACACAGACTCAGATTTGAGCTCAGTCTCAGTTGCAGACCTCTGGCATTGGAGCAATTGTCAAGATAATGCCCAGACCTGGAGAAGTTTCCCTGGAGGTGACATTGAGGCAAAGTAATCTGGTTTGTATTTGGATAGAGCAGACTGCAATAGCATCCGACATGTCACTTGAGCCTCAAGATTTCACTTTCCAAACCCATTCACTCATGCAATTTAAGTTCAAATGCAGAGAATGCATGTGTATAAGACTTGCTTTTTCCACTCCAGAACTGTGTGGCAGTCAGCCTAAACCCACAGCTACTCCAATTCTTCCAGCTTTACACACAGTAACAGACAAGCCTGGCCAGCTGCACTGCGAGCGCAATGGTGCTGTTTGCCCACCCCTACAGAAAGGCAAGAGAAGAAACTTCTTCTGTAGTGAAATATAGCTCATTTCTAAGACAGATCCAAGGGAACTCAGCATTTCTACAGTCTAAGGCAGGCCCTGAAACTAAAACCACAAAATGAGGTATCGGTATTTTACCTGGGAGGTAAGATTTAGAACAAAGTCAGAGATAATCATGCCAATTACTTTGAAAGACAATAATACAACTCACAAGATTAATGTTTCATTTCATTTGTGCCCTTGATAAAGGTGTTTGAAGGTTTCCTGCACTTACACAGGGTCAGTGTTATTTATTCAGCTACAACATCCAAGAGTGAGTTTGCAGCTTAATTGTGCTACATGAGCAAGTGTCTGCTGGCAGCTCCAAGAGCTGTGAGCTCCTCCTTTCAGCTGTGAGTTACAACCTGTGTTCCATAAACCTGTTCCTCTGTAACCTCAAGCTGAGGCACAACTCCAGGGAGTGGCAGAAGTCCTGAGCTCGAGTTCCCTCATTGACTGGGCTTCCATGGCCAGCCTGGTGGTTGCCTCCCACAGTATCTGGCTTGCTGCTGCCAAAGTGTACAGGATCGTATCCAATGCTCCAAGACTCATTTCCAGACACCGTGCTGGGAACTGCACTGTTTTTAACTCAAAACAGCAACACACTGAACACAGAAGCACAAGTTTAGAGATGCAAATCCAAGGAGAATGTGCAGAGTTTGCTACTAAGCAGAGGCATTTGGCTTACTCACACTTGGAAAGCCTCCAGCCCAGGACATTCAATGCATTTTGGACCCAGTTTTGATGCCTCCCCTCAGAGCTGAACAAATACTGACAAGAACAAGCGCAAGTTTGAAACCAGCCTGCAGGATGGTTCTTACACCACTTGCTCGAGCATCACCAGCTTCAGGGCCCTACACACTTGGAGCAAGATTGATTTAAAGGCTTTTCCACAGGGACTGCAATAAGCTGCAGAGGAAAAGTAACATGCATTCAATGTTATCGTGTTATGTGTGCATGAAAAAGAGGCAAAAGTACTGAAGCACGAGTGAGGTCTGAAGATGACTGCCAGACAGGCTCCCCCCAAAAACCACACGCAGCCCACAGCAATGCCTTGGAGCTTAAGGAGTAGTGGGATGTAATTGCAATGACTGCTACACATGCGTAGTTTATGCAAACACTGCAGTTCAATTACCTTTTTTCACACACACGCTTTCCTACTTTCCTTACTAGCTGCTGAAGGACCTTACACTACGTGTCTTAGCCTTCAGTTCCAGTGGTGTCTTTACAACCAGCAGTTTTTGCATTTAGTCCATCTTCAAAGCTGTTTGTCACTTTGGTTTGCCCTTTGCTGAACCACATTAATGGAAAACTCATGCTAGGGCTGACCCCTGGGCTAAGGAGGATCACGGTGGCATTTGTAGGGAAGCAGATGGACAGAAAACCTTGGATTGCCCTTCTGAAGGTCAAAGTTACATAGCAAAAGGCAAGCCCTGGAGTAGCCTCAGAAGAGCAATAAGCATTACCATTTTTATGTATTTTTTTTAATGAGGTAGCAAGAGAAGTTTAGTGAAGCTGGAGAGCTTGGAAGGCAGTCTTTTCTTGGACAACTACTAGAAATTTACTACAGGGAGGAGAACCACAGACTTGGTGTAACAGCTGAAGTTTTAAGTTGCTACATGAACTAGAGCACTGTGTGGATTAGATCAGCACCATGAGAACTGACACCTGAGTGAGGAGGAGTCCCTCTGAAAGCAGCCAGTATCTACTCTGCCTACGGTCAGCACGCATTAGTCATGGTCCAGAGATCAGGAACTGGATCACAGCCCTTCAACTAGCAAATGCCAGACTGATCTGTGCATTCACAGACTCATTTCTTATTGTAGGAGGTTCTTCCAGTCAGATTGGCAGTCAAATAGTAGCACTTGTGTAAGTATTTGTGTGTTGTTTGAATACCAGGCTGACTGTGATCCAACTGATCACCTGTATGCCCTTCCTGAGGATCTATTAGCTTATTAGTAGCAAATGAAACTACTTTTCTCCTACAGCACTAGCTACTGAGAGTTAAACAATTTGCATATGCTTTAGTGATATTTTGTTTGGGGAAAAAGCAGTAGCAGCAGTGTAGTAAACATAGGAAAGAAAAAACTCATGCAGAATCCTTAGACTTAGTCCTCCAGACTTAAAGATGGAAAACAAGAATCAACTTTCACCTTTTCCTTTATTGCATCAACCTGCAAAGGAATTCAGAAGGTGCAGCTTAGAAAAATCAAATTCCATATTTAGCATATAAAAAGGTAGAAACAAAAGCGTGAGGGAAGAAATAATTAAGGTACAGGCGAGTAAAAACAAAGGTACACCAGAAGTATCTGCTTTAGAAAGGCAGCTCTGCTTGTTGCTGGCTCTTACTGCATTGATTTCATTAGCTACACTAAAGCTACATCCTAATCTTTTAGTAGATCAGGAGATTTTTATCTTTAAGAATCTTCCTACTCCCACCAAAGGCCTGGTGTTAGCTTGGTTCATCAGGCACCTCTGACAAACAGTTTTATTGCTCAGCCAGCTCCCCACCTCCCCCAAAACAGCATTTCAGGCTGGCTACAGAAATACAAGGTAGTCCTGCCTTTAGAAGGAACAGCCAGGCAAACTTCTGGACAAACAGGCACCCTGGTCTTCACTGACTGCATGAAAGTAAAAGCTGAACTTCAGCTTGGAAGAGTCTTAATCATTAAGGAATTTACAGCATTTCACTGAAAGATACTCTAAAAGCTTGAGCTGGGCAAATCCTGCTAGTGACAGTTAGATTTAACTCAAGTCTGTTCAAGTCTGTCAGAGCATTACCAAGTAGTTCCCCCATCCTGAGTCACTTCAAGTAAGAGTTGAGTCATAATTAGTGCCATTAAGTATCAGAGCCACATTTTAGAGTTAAATGCACAGCAGAGTAAGTTATCTCCAGATCTAGCTATAAAGCTGTTTTAGTACACAGTCTAGAATTTAGTTAAAGCTTGATCCCACCGGGGATTCCTGACACAGCACAGGAAAAGCCTGGAGCCTGGAACTACTTTAGACACTGCCCAGGGTCAGGCAAATACTACTGATGTAGGTTCTGTAATTGGTAGAGAGGGTGGAGCCTGTAAGTGTTTCAGCCTCTTAGAGGGCGAAGTCTCTCCCCAGATGGACTGAAAAGTAAGTGTGGACATGGACAGACAGACATTGGACAAAGCCCAAATCAATGTTAGTAGCAAGCAGACAGTCTCAAGGCATTCACCACAGTGACTAAGAAGCTCTGGATGTTGGAGGGGCACCTGCTCTTACCTTGGTCAAGTATTCCTTCATGACCTGAATAAAGTATGGCATGGCAAAGTCCATAATGTTGTGCCTCCACGCTGTTTCCAAGACAACATCCGGCCTTAGGAGATCGTAGCAGGTGAAGAGACAAGCACCAAAGCATTCCCTCTTGTTCTCCTGCAGGAACCACTGCAGCAGCTCTTCTGCCAGCTCGGTATCTTTGGATTCAGAAGCGTACTGCATCGCATCCTGCAACGGGAGAGAGCCTCAGCCTCGGGGCACACAACAATCCACAAGGTGCTGTTAACTGAGCTCCCTTTAGAGCCAAACAAGCCAAGGCTGCTAAAGCTGACCGGGTGGGGTCTCACCTTGTACAGCCTGTCCTTCTTACAGAGCTCCACACTCTGTTTCCAGCGGTTGTTGCCTTTGAAGAGATAGGCAGCGATTCTTCGGAACTCTATTAGCTCGTGCTTCTCCAAACGTTGGGCAAGAGAAATGTTGTCAAAGTTGTCATAAGCATCTATAGAAGTCCTAAGAGCCTGAGTGAAGCACAAAAAAAAAAAAAAGTTACTCACACCTCAGATGTACAAGTGCATCCACAAAATGCAACATTTTCCATTAGTTCTGTATTCCTCCTGTTAGGAGGATAAAGTATTCTAGCCAGACCTGCAGAGATCTGCTGTTTTATTTGAGAAGCTGCTGTCTGACACATGTGGAGTTTAGAGTATTTCAGTCAGTATTTTTCAGTAGGTTAAGAGCCTCTGAATACCAGGCAGCTGTTCTCTGAAAACAGTGGAACAGCCACATCACAACTGTTTGCCTCCTCCGTGAGTCCTTTTCTTAGCACCCACTGTTTGTTTGCCTTAAATAAAAGCTGTCACACTCATAACAAAGTAGCCACTCTACCCCCAGCAGGAATGACACAAAAAGCTCTCAGAAAGCCACTAACACTTTTCCACTTAATCCTTGGCTCCTCACCACTAATTCAGTTTGAAGTGTTAGAGAACATGAACTTAAGGAATTAAAGTTAACAGCAAGCAGGTAAAAACTACTGAAAATGAGAAAGAAAACTGTGTTTCTACACATTAAACAAAGACTGAGGATATGAGATACATCCAGAACTACGTGCTTCAAGACAAGACATACCTGGTAGTCTTCTTCAATAATGAAGAGGTTGTTGAGGGACTCATTGACTGATTTGTTGTTGTGATTCTGAACAGAGCGCAGGTAAGGCTTAACCAGGGGCAGCTGTTTAACCTTTACGGAATCAGGGAGATACATTTAAGTCAGTTATTGTGGAAGTCTCTTAGCATCTTCCCTGGCAGGCGAGTAGCTAAAAGCATTTTAAAATGCCACTACAGCTCAATGCTTCCCCAGCTTTTGCATTGATCTGGTTAGCAAGAAAATTACCTTTGTGAAGAAGGTGACAGCACGAGTGTGGTCAAGCCGAGGGGACAACACCATCAGCAGATCATTGAGCAAGAGAGGCTTAAATTCCAAATAGAACTGAATTGCCTTGTAGTACAGCTCCACATTGGCCACCTAGAGAAGAGTAAAGATGCATGTTCAGAGCAGGAGTTTGATTGTGGGGAAATGCAAAGGAAAAACAGACATAACTTTCACTAGGAAAGCAATACCTTAGTGATGATATCTTTGAACTGGCCTTCTTTCCAAGCATCTGTTGGGTGATTCATCATTGTGATTATGGCATTATCATATTCTTCATACTTATCATACAGGAACACCAGTTCAGCCCAGAGATGGGCTTGTTCTGCAGCTCTCAGAACCTAAGCAGAAGGCAGAATTAGCAATATATGTTAACTGCAATTTCCACCAGTGCTCAGGCTTTAGTGCCATTAACAACCTCAAGAGCTGCTGGTGCAAAAGCCAGGGTACAGACAGCCCAAAAAGGTGTGTTTTAAGCTAGATTTCAAGCCTCAGACATTCACCTTAGGAATGTTGACTCTGGACCAGAACAGCTCCAAGTGCTCCCTCATCTTCTGTGGCTTGAACTTGGAGTAGAGAATTGCCAGCTCTGTGAACATTCCCATGTGTGCTCGCTCCAGTCCAAGTGCTGCTTCCAACATAGTGATCAGCTCTTCAAAGTAGCCACGATCCTTAGAGACACAGACACAGACATTTCACATCAGGAAACATCCAGAATTTCAGATTTTGACAGGGTTGCCATGACAGAACTGACTGTACAACAGGAGTCAGCTTAATTACCTGGTAATAGTTGATTAGTTCTTCCAGCTCATCTGCATGCACCACAATGTGGAGCCCACACATCTGAGCCAGGCGGAATTCTTTTCCATCCACACAAGCGAAGCAAACCTGGAATTGAGAGTTGTGTTACTGCTTATAATCAAGGTTTCTGAACAGGCTACAGCTTTGAAGTCCTTGAACTCAGAGCCAGTAAATTCACCTCTTTCCACGTGCGAGTGCTGTTGGCTTTCCGAGCACCATCCACGGCTGCCTGGTACTCGCCCAGGTGCACTAAAGTGGAGGCCAAACGGCCAAAGTTGGACACGTTGTTGTACAACAGTTTGGCTGCTTCATACATCTTCTCATCATAACAGCGATCACCAACCTAGGGCAGAGCACAGCCAGGTTATTCCTGCACACTTGCAGCCTTACACTAAATGTGTGGCATTCAAGCCCTTACCAAAATGGATTTAAAGGCCAAGATCTGCATATCCAGAGACAAAATTCCCAACACCCCTCTGTGATTCAGCAAAACAAAGTCAGTCTCACTCACCTGCTGGATATGTGCATTGTTGGGTCCATTGATGAACTCCTCGAGCTCTGCCAGGCGGTTTGTTTTAGCAAGAGCGAAGATTAATTCTGTTTCCACATACGACTCCCGGGCCTTCTTGCGTGCCATCTGGAGGTACTTTACCAGTTCTTCCCAGTTTCCTATGGAAAAGAGTTCAGAATGTTTACTTCCCACCACTAGGGACACTTGTGTTTCAGTTAAACAATCAGCTGAACCTCATTTTGACATATTTCTACAGCTATTCCCCAACAATCAACAACCTTCACACTGCTCATTATGCATTAATCAAATCATCTTAGAATGGGCCTAACTAAAATCCTATTTAACTTCATGCAAAGCCTCTGAAAGAAGTCTCCAGCTAGCTAAAGAAGGAAGTTACAGGCCACTGATTATCTGCAAATGGAATACACTACCTTTTCCCATTCTTATTTAGGGCAGTCCTTGAAGGGCCAGATTCCTCTACTTGCATCAAGATACAGGTCTGGCAAAACTGCAGTTTGAGCAGGCCAGGCAAAAGAGCTGAGCAACATCAACAGCCAAGATGTAAATAAAACTTAGTCATACCACTGGCATTAGCAGCTTGAACAACTTCCATGTATGAGGAAGGATCATCTGCTTTAATGTAGGAGTCAATCGCTTCCTTTACCATCCCCTTCTGGAGCTGTGCTTTGGCCAGCTGGCTCCACACTGCAGGTTCATTGCAGCGCTCAGCGAACTCGTATGCACGGTCCAGGTTCCCAATGTGCTCTATCAACACCTGCAAAAAGGATGACCATGATCAGCCACTCTCACAAAGGTCACTTTTACAACACACTAAGCTCTGGTTTATGTAAGTTCCTCAACGGATCCACAGCTTTTAAATAGGGACTGACTCCAAACAACCCACACAGCGCCGAGTGATTTTAGGCTTACAAAGTTTCAATAAACACTATTTGTTCTGCTTCATAAGACAAGACACTGAGCAGCTCTGGGCACTTTGCTAATTGGTTTTAAGCACTGAAGGCACCAGCAAAGTCCTTGTGTGGGGATGCACAGGGAGTTTTTACAACCTGAGAATGGAAGATACCTGCACAGCTGATGTATTGACATCAAACTTCCTGAAGATAGCAAATGCCTCCTCGAAAAGCTCGTTGCTGATAGCAATATTGGCTATATCAGGGGCATCGTAGTTATCCAGGCGATTGATGTACTCCATGACACGGGTGCGGTCAGCCTTGATAGCTGTAAGGATGAGAAGGTTCTGCAGATTCCTGAAGAGAGAAAAAAATAGTACTTATCAAATCATGATCAAGAAATTCACCCTGCCCTCTGGAGAAGGTATTAGTTTATTTGCTGTCTCACATTACAGCAATAACTCCAAGTTTCCTGTGGCTTAGTTTTGATTTCACACACCTGTGCTCACTGAACACGGAGTTATCCAGAACTATTTTCTCCAGCAGTTCAATGAGCTCATTGGGAAGATCTGCAGTCATGAAAGCCTTCACAGTGACAGAGACTTCCTCGGGGTCCTGGGTCTCCGACAGCGCAGTCTGGACAACCTGCAGGCAGAGTCAAGGCATGGGCAAATCAGTGATGTCAGGTTCTGCAAGTCCAGTTAGGACAGGCAAGGCTGTGAATGTCCTGCCAGTTGTACCTGGTCAATCAGGGGTCTTCTGTAGGGGTTGCTTTCCAGTAGCACACTGGCCCAGAGCTCGGGGTCTTTACGACGAACTAAGTAGCGGGAGAGACTCTTGAAGAGGGAGTTCTCATTGCACACCTGGAGGAAGACACAGCTCGGTCAGAGCGAAGGCACAGCTATGGAGCCTACAGCTAATTGTACTGCAACTCTGAACTGAGGTGCAGACTAGAAATCCCAGGCTTTGATATTTCATTAGCCTCCCATTTTAGGATGTGCAGGAGAGCTTCCTATTTCTCACTAAGTTGCAGAGGGAGATTAAACAGCTACCTCGCCTTCTGTGTTAGAAGCATGCACTTCCCAGCTTAATACATTTTAGGAAATACATGCTTTTGTCAAAGAGCTTTCTATCTACCCCACGACACTGATGTCAGAACCCCACCCACGAGGCAGCTGCCTGGGCATACATACATTAATAAGCTCCAGATCGCACTGTCCACGCTCGTAAGCCACACAGGCCAGGTGAGGGTCCCTCTTCTCACAGTACTTGCCAACAACACGACTGTCATAGTAGGGATTCTCCCGCAGGAATCTCTCTGGGTTGTTGTTGCTGTCAATGTATATCTTGGCCAGTGCATTGTGAGTGGCAGGCTCCTCACAGCCCTCGTGAATTCTTGCTTCCAGCCAGGGCAGAAGCAGCTTCAGCCTAGAAGGAAGTGATTTTCACGTTAGAGGTTGAGTAAGTAAATATCCAGTTGCACAATTTCTACACTCTGGAAGCCAGCCAGCCTTGGTGTAGGATAGAGTCAGGAACTAAACCAGAGTTACAGTGCTCTGTTTTAACCTACATTTTGGCTCATTATTATAATGGTGTAACTTTCTGACACTATGAAGAACACACACCAAAGACTCATTATCTATCTCGAGAGATCCCCACATCAGCCAAGAATTAAAGCTGGTTCTCACCAGTGGCAGCTTCTGCTTGTGTCAGTACCAGCTTTAGCTGTGTGACAAGGATATGCACTGATGGATGAGCAGCAAACACTGCCAGACTGGGAATTGTTAAGAGACTTACAGAAGTTTAATACCTGTTTCTTTTCTCAACCTCTGCAACAAGTTCATCGGTCGAAAATTGACCTCTCACTACAAGGATGAGGTTCTTTATCACATCTTCAGAGCAATCCACATCAAGCAGTCCCCCAATAACAACTGGCAGACGGCTTGGATTCACCTAAACAGAAGCATTTGAAGAGGTCAGTGTGTTGTCAGGGAGCAAGGACAGCCAGTATTTATCCCCAGAACTACACATGAAAGTCACTTGTTAAGACTGAGCCCATCTTCCTGCCTTTACTCCCAGCCTCCTGAAGTTCTGAACAAGCTTAAAAGTCAATTCTTCAGTCAACAGGTGTTCCCATCCCAGCTCAGTGGCTCATTCAGTTCCCATAGGAAGAGCTCCTGAGCAATCAACTTTGTCCCTGCAAGAAGTAAAAAGGAGAACTCCCCCTCCTCCTCCTCCAAAATGCTTAAGAGTTAAAATCACCCCAAGAACTCCAAAGTTATTCTACCAAGTCTTCCTCCTTCAAGAGGCACATGAGTGGGAGTTATTGCTTAACCTGACTGAAGAATGAGATCTGACTCACATCAGGGCAAATTTACTGGAGGCCACTAATAATCACTTAAATGTCAGTCTCAAGTACAAAGCTGTTTGCAGAATACTTAAACATGATGCCTGTAGTTGTATATAATACTGTAAAGATTGATCGATTTGACTCACTGAAGGCAAGGGACAACTTGTTACTTACCTTCTGTACATAAATCTCAATATATTTTTGGAGATTATTTCTATACAAATACAGCACCAAGTCGTGGACAAAGTCAAAGCGGTCGCACACAATGATGAGAGGCAGCTGGTCAGTAAGTTTAGCTTCCTAGAAAGAGAAAAGCTTTAGTAATTTGGTTTTGCTCTTGGACTTAAGCAGACAAATAATACAGTCACTTAAACTGTCAAAGCAGCTGAATTTGGAAAGCCAAAACTCAACAGTCAACCAAATAATGACAGCTTGTTGTTCAGCTGATTGTTTGCAGTATGTAGCAAGTGGGAGCACTCACACCCACTGCAGGGCGTGAGGAGCAAGAAGCTTTTTGGAGTTTAACCCTGCTCCTTTGCATGGCAGACTCTACAGAGTTGTACAACACAATACAACTATTACAAGCCTAGGCTATAGAGAGTATTTTTAGCTGCCACTGGTGTTTGGTGTGCAGGATTAGCACTCTGGGATTTCAAAAGAAATTTAACCAAGACTAGATAAGGTTGTATAACGTAAAACTTATATACAGAATTGACTTCGAGTGCCATGTGTCTTGTGATACCTCCTAACTATGGATTTAGAGAACAATAAGAATTAAGCTCTATAGCAGTACTGCTTAAATTGCTTATCAGATTAATTCTCTAAAAGCATTCCAACTTTCAGCATAAGGTTACAATGGTTACAGTACAGAAGCTTAGTCTATGTGGCAGACAGTATTCCGGATGCATATTTCAGATCACTTATTCCAACATGCACATCCCAGAATATAATCCTACATATAAATTACACTTAAGGACTTTACACAGGGAGGCCTGTACTGGGAGATTTACCTGGTACATGTCCTGCACATTCCAGACATGGAACAGCACAAAAAACAATAACTTTCATCAGGAATTTGACAGCTTGATAACATATCTTAGGTGGCTTGATCAAATTACATACCTTACACCTCGGTGACACCAGGTTAGTTTTAGAGAATTCTCTTGGGAAGAGTTTTGCCATCTTCAGATATGATCAGCAAAATCTATGACTATGCTATGTAACCAACAAACATGAAGGCAGGAAATGTTCCCAGATAAAGTTTTCCCCTCCCACACGGTTCCTCAGGTATTTCTCAGAGTGTTGTGTTTGTCAATAAGCTCAGCATTAAGACTACAGAATCTGAACTTTGAGCACACCATCTTTTCCTACTCTCCAGCAATGCTCTGGATCAGTCAGGATATATTCACACTGACTGGCATCTCCCAGCAGAGCTAAACCATGGCTCACCTGGCTGCAATTTCAGTGTGTATGAATAAGACAGATCAGCCCTGAACCTGAAAGCATTTATGGCATTAATTTACTCTATTCATCTGTTGTTTCTGTAGTTGCTCAGTTGGAGTTGATTGCATTGTAAATAAGCATTAAGTTATCAACTCATTTGGCACTATGGGTGTTCTCAAGTTAAGCAAACTGCTTCCTACTTTACAGCAGACATTTGGAACAAGTTCTAGGCGAGCTGGTGCAATTATTACAGGTTAAGAGTTCAAGCCAGATTAACCTTACCAAGAGCAGTGAGGAACTGACCTGACATTCTCATTTTTTAGACAATATTCCAGGCCCGGACTTCATTAGGAGGCACTGTCAACATGGCAGATGCCTCTGGTTTGAGGACACTTGGATCCTTAAGTGCAAAGGTTTAAAACTCATCTATTTTCACAGAGCTGCCTCATTTCACTAGTGACACACCATCTTTTATCAGAACCCCAAACAGCCCCAGATGGTCCAGTGTTACCCAAACGTTACCTTGAGGAAGTTTTTAACACGTTCTGGATCATAGCAGTTACTTTCCCTGCAGATTCTTTCCACTTCTTTAATTTGTCCTGTCTTGCATGCAGCTTGAATGTACTTGAAGTGCACATCTGGATCCTGGCTGAAGTTTACAATGGAGCCCAGGAAGTAAAACAAACCTGGAGAAAAACAGTCCACACATTATTTGCTAGTCTTGTTGAAAAGTACAAAAGCCCCAATGCCAAAGGCTACAGAAATTAAAGATAACCATTTTGGACAAGGGAAACAGGCCAGCATTTTGGGTTTTTCTACAGTTCCAAACATTTTCCAGGATTTCAGAAAAACAACATGCAACTGAATAACGGTACCCATCCTAAACAGGAAAACTTTAACGTTTAGGTCTGTTTCAAGACAGTTTGAGGCCTAACTACTTAAGTTCATTATGGCTTTCTAGATTTCAGCAGAGACAGTCCTTCATACGCACATCTATAACGAGGTGAGCACCAGCTCCTCTTGCAGAAGTACAAACTCACCTTCAAAGCTCTTGAAGGACTCAAAGAGCTCAATGAGTGACTGTGTTGACAGCTGCTCATGGTATTTGGAAGCTACCTGGACACAGATCTGCAGGTTCTGACGGATGTTAGCGGACAACATCGCACGCAGACACTCCAGAGAGTCTTCTACTGATAAGGACCCAAAATAATTCACTAACCACTGCAAAGACACACAAGCCATTTTAGAGCTGAGCAGAACAGCAGTTATTAAAGGCTGGATTTGTTAGATGCAGGGTGTTTGACGCCTTACCTCAGGATTGAGGAGGTGAGTGTGAACTACCGCACGCTTGATGTCGTACAGGTCTGTGAAGTGCTCGAGTGCTCTCTGCAGCAAACCAGCCTTCTCACACAGCTGAGCTATGTGAGCCCGGTCATAGTGAGTAAACATTTGGTTTCCCAGGATGGCATCTGCAACCTAGAAGGAATATTGAACATTTTCACTCAGTTCCTGAACACTGCCACCAGTATCTGTCACGTCCAGCCCCAGGAACTCTGAGCACGTACCTGAGGTGCGTGCATGAGGTTCATCTCAAGTAAACGTGTTTGCAGGGGACCTTCTGAGGGACGATTATTCTTCAGTGCATCCAGCAGAAAGGCTGTACATTGCTGGATTAAATTATATTCCATAAAGACATCCACAATCTGCAAAAAAAAAAGAAATTTAGGTTTTTGATTAGGAACTTGAAGCATATTTAAGCATCAACGCAGCTTCCAAAGTTAAATTCAAACTCATAGCTCTGGTGGTCAGAGCATGGCTCCTCTTACCAACTTAATGCTTTGAAGTCAACGTTTCATAGCAATAAAATACAGTTATTTACCTGTGTTATATCTGCAAGAGGCTCTTCATCTTGAACGAGCATTTGTGCAAACTGCTGTCCTTGATCAGGGCTGATTCTCATTACATTCCTCAGCAAAAAAATCCAGTCTGGAGTATATCCAACCTGAAGAGATGATGAAAAGTGAAAACTCAGCAAGAGCACACACCTTGTTAAATATAGAGCTCAGTAAAAGCTGCTGTCAGGAGATTACACAACCCAGTCAGGATTTCCTCTTTTGGGAAAGGATACACGGGGAAGAAGAAAAAGACTCATGTATGAAGTCTAGCAGTGATTATTCATAAAGGCAAAAGTAATTATTCATAAAGGCAAAAGTAAATACTATACAGGCTCTCAGATTCCCCCACAGTTACTTTTAGCTACTTGGAACATGCAGTTGTTACTCTTAAACACAGGATAGATACAGCAATTTAATTTTCTCTCACCTTCTTAGCATACAAAACAATCTTCTGGACTTGTCCGGTTTCAGCAAAACACTGGATGACCTTGTTTGGAACGTTGGCTCTCAGATAGACACTAAGTGCTAGCGTGGGATCTACGGATTTCACAAGGTCTCCCAGCTCCTCCGAGCACTCCAGCTGTTCAGAAACAGAAACGCAGTCAGCCCACCCTGACAGTGCCATGCTGAAATGCACTACCACCCCCTTCCTCATTTATCTTCCTTTTGGACTTCTCTTTAAAAAATTAAGGTTCAGCTTGAGAGCCTGAGCTGACTTTCCCAGCAGTCATCTAGCGGGCTCTGCTCCTCATGCTGTTCTACACGAGTCAAAGGCATTTTCAGAGCCAAAAACAACTGGGTGACACATTGTATCAGTGTGTGTCTTCCCTAATTACACAAATGTAACCACAGCTCAAAAGCACTTGCAGTCAGCATCCAAAGGAATGGTTTGGCAAAGCACAGCAGCAGCTCGGAGGCTTTCCATGCTCATCCTGCTGTGATTTTAAAGATAGAATGAGTGAAGCTCTGAGTATTTGATCAATGCTCTTGCAGTAACTCGAGTCATAGTGACAGGTAGAGTGAGCACCTATTGCTCAGCTATTTGCTGTCACAGCTGAGCTCCCAGCTGAGTTTTCCTGGGAAGGGGGGAGGCTGTCACACAGTGCTGCTCCTTCCCACCCACGGCTCTGAAGGTATGGATCCCGAACTTACCTTATCTTCTTTTAACCATTTTTCCAAGAGCTGCTTGCGGCCCTGCTGGAGCACTGGTCTGCAGAGCTCCAGTGACTCATACTTGTTCAGCTGCCCTTGGTCCAGCAGAATGCCAAAATACTGCAGGAGAGGGGAAGTCTGCCCTGGCTGAGCTGGAACACTCTGGAACCGGCGTATGGTGTCTGGAGTACGCAGGATTCCCTGCCAGAGAGAGAGAGAGAGAGCCACTTTAATTTTCTTTTCTGCTATTGTGGCTTGGCAAGAGTTGCTCCAGGAAGCTGGAGGTAATGTCATTGTAGCTGTCACAAGCATTTCTATGTTTTGCCAGCCCAGAACGTCAGGAGCAATATGGCTGAACATCAGTTCAGGCACTGAGATGCTTTGACAGAAAATGTGCTATTAACAGCCCATTAAATTTATTTCAGTAGCAATGCAGATTTAAGTCCAGAATTACGACACCCTTGGCCTTGCAAGCAAATTCCTCTCATCTGAATTTAGTCTTAGTCTGTACATTTTTATCCTGTTTCCAGGATAAGCCTCTGCTAGAGGTTGTCTTTTCACAGACACTTTTTGGCGTAACTGGAGAAGTAAAGGTAAGTACCAGAAACACTGTGACTCATAGCCATTAGTTCATCATTTATTCCTCCCCTCCTCTGTGGGCTTTACAAACTCATAAGATCATCCAGCCTGCAATCAGTGTCAGCACCCAAGATACCTGTGAAGCACCTGTACACCTTAGGACAGGAGCAACAACAAGACTGTGCCCTTGGCACTTAGAAAATTCACTGAGCTTTCCTGAAGCAAGAAGCTGAAGCCAGCAGAGTTCAGTGCTGTTCTGAACACTTTACCTTTGGGGCATTAGCTGCCACTTTTGCTGCCTCTGAGTAGTTCCCTTGTGCAAAGAGTGCATTGAATTTTCTGGCAAAGAGCTCCTCGGCCCCCGCCAGGTTGTTGCGGACAGCCATCCGTAAAGCCAGGTCAGGATTCTGCAGCACGTTTGTGATGTAGGGAATGATGTTCTCCTCTTCCACACACACTGAGAGCACCTGAATAAACCATCAGGGGAAACCTCCAGTTAGTCCAATTATCAAAAGTGAGACAAAGGCTAAGCTAACTTCTAAGAGGAAAGTTATGGTATTCATGGAAAGTTTTTCATCCCTTGATAACTGATACTTGTCATTTTATTAAAGAGACCTCTGGTTAGAAAGAGCCAATGTCATCCATTGTCGGCATCAAAGCAGGCAACTAATAGTTTAATTAAGGTATTTGCAGAGGTAGAAACACAATGGATCTTTCAGGGATACAGGGCTCTTTCTAAAACCTGTACTCAGTGTCTTAAGTAACCAATCCTAGGGGATACCAGGAACAAGTCTGCTCCATATTCCCCATGCCCAGCAATACCACCCAAAATCAATCTGGGCTAAAGGCATGGCTGTACAATGTTAGTAACTTGTTTAAAGCAGTTGAGTTAGATGTGTATGGAGATAGAACAGCAAATTTATTTTGGGGCTCACAGCACTGACAGACCTCATATGTTCTGAACAGAGTTCAAAGTCACCATCTCTGGAAACTTTTAGACATAGATAGGAACCCTGCAGTGTATCACAAAGAGCCAGTGGGATTAGCTAAAGAAGTGGTTTCCAGGCCAGGTTTCCTTACTTGTCCCTTTCTGTTTACTCCAATAATTCCAGCTGTTGCTTCGTGCTGTGCAGTAACAAAAATGGTCTCTCCACTGATCCTGTTCATGTAGATACAGGTGCCAGTTTCCAGGTCATACAAGTGGATGTAGCCATACTTTGTTATGAGGAACACCACATCGTGCTTGTCACTGATCTGCAAAACACAAATAGATTACTCAAATTTGGCACTGGATAAATGAGTTGGTGCTTTTGAGACTCAGCAAACAGCTGGGCCATTTCAGGACAGCCAGAAGTGCTGTTTTATTTTTACTTGAGTAGTATCACAGCAGAATGATGTTTGAAGAGCTTGAAAAGCAGTTAAAACACATGGATATTTCTTCCATAAATAAGAATAGGCTGCTTTTGAATGCTGCTTGTCTCCACCTTTACTTTACCACTACTGAAGCAGGAGCAGCAGTCACACCAGTCACACCAGTTTAGGGCCAACCCTCAGGTCCACATTAACCAGCTGACTCCCAGTGCCCTGCTCCAGTCACATCCACCAAGAGAAGCTGCAGATCTGTTTGCAGCTGTCATACCTGCATAGCAACAGGAAAGTCACTTTGTGCTTCAGGAGGAAAGAAGACATCCACAGCTTTCTTTGGAAAGGGCTGATTCCCAGTGGGTGGTGTGCCAACCTCAATGATATGCAGCTGTGCAAGAGATAACATTAGTTCTTGCATCCAATTTATTTAACAATAGATTCAACAATGAAGTTACAGCATCTTCTTGCTGCTCAGCCTTAATCCCAAATTTATGCAAAGACAAACTAAGTTAATCTTTCTAAATTCACTGGCTAAATGTCACTGGCTAAAGGTGTGGCATCTGGTATTCATGTACCATAGGAGAGGGAAACAGTTAAATACAATCTTTAGTTACCCCTAATTACTTGGAAGTTTCAGGATTCTGCTGGGTTACTTTAGATGCACTCTTTTAACTTGGTTCACATTCTAGAGACAGTTCTGAAGATTCAGTTTCTCTGAATTTAACTCTGATTTTACCCTGGTTTTGCTGTAACTCACATAATTCCAGCATTGGCACTGGAGCACTATTTAGCCTTGCAACACTATTGCTTCATTTTAAAAAATTTTCATCCAATAATTTGGAAATTAGTTGAGTCTGATACCAGGGATCAGCATCAAAGAAAGATTGCGACAGCTTTTCCCTCAAGCTTAGCCTGTGAAGCTGAGAGTCACATGTTTCAAGCAGCTAATTAGGCTGGTCATGACATGCCACTTAACTTCTCCACTCACAGATTCTTGCTACACCAGGTAGTCCAAGCTCTGCATGCACCATATGCCATATCCAGACTGACACAGTCCTTCACTTTCTTCCTTAAATGCAACTTTTTGCATTAAACCACTTGTTCTCCTGGAAGCAGAGAACCACGGTGAGTCACTAAAGATTACAGTATATTTAGAACCAAGCCTTACCTTACCCCCAGCTTGCCCTCTTACTGCAAAACAGAAGAGAGTGGATTCTTCAGCATTCCCTTCCATCTTGAACTGTGCAAAGCTGGCTGCATGTCCCTCGATGGGCTGTGACACTTTTCTGTCCACAGAGTACAGCTGCATTGCTCCCACTACACGGTTTTGCTACACAAAAAAGAACAAGTGTCAGGAAAAATAGGCACTCAGTAATTTCATTTAAGTTAATACTGGTAAATATGCTGCCATTTCAAGCTTCCTCTTACAACAGCATCATTTCAAACTCTTAACCTTGTACTAGTGCTTATATCACTACAAATCCAATTACTTTAAAGTGAGATTTTCAGTTACACTTAGGTTTGTTATTTGAAGTTCAAGACAAGCATTTGCATTTAATAAAATAAACACATCAGTCCTGTTCCCATAGAAGGAGACAACAAGACACGCTCTGGGGTTTCCACACCTTCCTGGAGGTGAAGTACCTGTGCAGATATTCCAGTCAGCAGGAGCCATTTCTGCTTGGCATCAGTCCTGTAGTTGATGATCTGGCAGCCAGCAAGGCTGGAGTGGCGATCAAACATCTTCACAGGCTGGGACTCCCCCTCCATGCTCCAGTGGTAAACTGCATTATCCGTCACAAGGGCAACAGTGTTCAGAGAGATCCACTTCCAGAAGGTGACATCATCTGTCATGGTGTGAGCCTTCATCTTGCTCTTCATTTCAATGTTGAAGATTTGCAGCGTTTTCCCAGCTAGAAGACACAGCATCGTTAGCCACGTGACAGAGCAGAAGAGCTGCACTAGGACATGAAACCCTGGGGACTTCCTTCAAGAAAAAGCTGTTCTACACTGGCAGACCTTCAGGGACCAGCTTTTACTTTGAACCAGACCACACTCCTAGGGATGATTTTACCAATTTGCCACTACTGAGCAATCAAACAGATGTGGAGAACAGGTTGGTAGGAGACAAAAGCTTCAGCCACACAAATGGGTTGGAGGATATTTCACGTACATCAAAACCAGGTTACAATCATGCTGAGGCTCTTTGGAGTTGTGAGGGAAGCTATGCCAGTGGCATTAAAAGCTATGTCCACATCTGTTTTAAATATTAAAAGGGCACAACATGGAACAGTCAGGTTGGCAGAGGGCTTTTGTAATTCAGGCTAATTAACCAAAACCTTGGGGATGCACTAATGGGATACACAGCTACTGACTGCAAACCAGACTGACAGGAACTGTGCAAGGGAAGGAATCTAGTGACCAACACAAGCTCTAGAAGGCAAGAGGAACAGTTCTCCAAATCACATAGAATGGTGCATACAAAAATCCTGAACAGCCACCTGCAGTCATTTCTACCAGTTTTTATAACACAGTGGCCTAAGAAATTATTTCTTCCTGTTGAGAAGATAAGAAAGGTTCGGAGCAGTTCTACTCTTATAGGAAAGAGTTATTTAAGCACACACAAGCGTAGCCCAGGAGAAATACAGAAGATCCCATGAAACTGGATGCAGGTCAGAATATCTGCTACAGTTACTAACTGCAGCCCAGCCTGAGGAAGTCACAGTGCCACAGGGGCCAAGTGCCTGTGCTCACCAAGGACTGATCTAGTTCAAAGCCATTAGTTCAGCAATTGATGCAAGATGCTGAGTCAGGAGTTTCTCCAGAACTTGGAGAAATCTCTCTACTACAGAATTACTCAGGCTATAGGCAGCAGTTTGTTTCTGCATCTAGTGCAGCTGGAGCTTTAGGGTCAAGGGAGAAGGACATTCAGGTAACACATTCCTACATGCTAGGCAAGGTATATTACGAGGCAAAATCTAGACTTGAGTCAAAAGGGTCAGTCCTGTTCATAAAAAGCTCAGTATCAAGATCCCAATGATTTAAGTACGCTTTGGGTTCTTGAGTGGGATAGTTTTTGGAATCTTAAGGACTCCCTTGTTTGGGAGGGTATGAAAAACCTCTGAGTTTTAGGCCTTCAGTTGCTTAAACACCACTGTTCAGCCATGTGCACCATCAATCTGAGCCATTTTATTCTGCTTTTTCTTGTCATAAGACACAACAGGAACTAGTACAGTCAATTGAAGTAACTCACCATCTGCACACACAAGAAAGCATTAAAGTTGTGACAAAACAGTAGCACAGTATTAAAGTCAAAGTTAGGTAACATTGGATACATATAAATCTTTCCATTAGCAATACATGCATTTCTAGAATGGCTGCACTGAAGGCTTTTTGGGGCTCTTAGGGGAAGAGACAGACATTTCTGGAGACTCCAGAGGAATGCTTGTTCTCTGTATCATCCGAGATACCAAGCTGGCTGACCTTGTACTTCCTTCACCACACAAGTCTTCTCTGCATAGTTCTACTGCTCTTATCACTGACTGATACAATAAATATGCACTGGTCTCTTTCAGCAAGGCCAAACTAAGGCCTTCAGGAATATTTGTCCCCCCTTCCCAGCCTCAGTTTTCCTTTCTCTAAGGAAAGGTTTAGCTGATAGACCTTATACTGTTCCCTCTCTTCCCTCTAACATGATTCCTTAAAGCCCACACTTGGCTTCCAGCTCTCTCTGCTCAGAAGCTGCAAGCATTTGGACTGAAGGAAAAAACTCATCCTAATGATCAGCAAATGGCAGGAAGCTTCAGCTGAAGCTCCCTGCCCAGCTGCCTCCAGAAGAACTGAAAATGCATTCAACTTAAGCTCCCATTAAGCTGTGGAAAATTGCTACAGGATCCTCCCACATAAATTACCTGAGAGACCTCAGTCACTCAAACTAGTTCTACAGAAAGCCTTCCATCCACTTCAAACAGCCCTTTATCAGGACTTCATACCTTTTAATGCAATGACTTTACTGGCAGGGTTCATGATAGCACTGTCAGCTGAAATGGGTCTTCGGATTGGGTTGCTGGGGTCATTCATGTCAATGATCACCACTTGAGCCTGTTCTCCTACTTTCTCTCTGATGCAGATGAATTTGTCAGACTCCATTGTCAGAGTGCTGAACCCAATGTTTGCTGGGTTGATGCCCAGATTTTGGAGCTGGAAGAGAAAAATAAGGTTTAACATTAAGTGATTACCTTGGTATAGCCACAAAGTTTTTGTGAATGTCACAGGAAATATCAGACTTTGCTTCGTTTTGTCACAAAACAGCCATGCTACCCAAAACCAGCATGACACACCGTGTTGCACAATTTCAACTAAGCCCAGCAGGCTTCCTGGAGAAGCCCTGCAGCATTCAAGCACTTGGTGTCTTGTCTTCAAGGTCTATTTACAACTTAAACGTTAATAACTCAATTTTTGAGCCCCCTCACGTGGTTTAAGGCACACTGAACTCGCCATGCTGGACTTGCAGCTTCAGTCCTCACTCTCACCAGCTTTCCTCCCTGAACTCATCCACTGGGTTTGACAGCTATCACTATTTCACGCTTAACATTACACGTGAGGTGTCTGAGCTTTATCTTTATCCTTGTGGAGCTAAAAAAAGCTGCCTGTCTAGCAATTAGCCCAGGCCTGTCTCGCAGCAGGAGGCAGAGCTGGGTACTACTGAAATCAGCAATGGCTCAGCCACGGCCCTACTTAACACCAAAGTTATCAATAAACTGCTTCCTTCTCTGCTGAGCCACAGTCTGCTCCCCTAAGCCTTTCAATACCTACCTTTAATTTATGTTTCTTGCACTGCTTGCAACAAAACAGTTTAGTTAATAGCACTTTTGCAAAGCTACTGTACGAGGATGTCGGTAGGGAAACAAAGTTTATTGCATTTTTAACAGTGAAAATGCAGCATGGTCAGTTCACCTCACACACAGATATCCAGCTCGTCCATACCTTAAGAACTCCAGTTTTCTACTATTAGAAGAACTATCACTTCTAATATTCTGGTATTTTTCTTTCTGGAAGACCTTCAAACCCAAGATGTCCCAAGAAGGGCGAGACCTTCAAAGCCAGTTTAGGATGATTGCCCTGGTTTGGAGCACTCAGCTCTTATCAGCTGTGCTCTGCACCAGCTCCAAGGAGGCCATGCCCCAGCTCTGCTCCTGCCTGTTTGCAGCTCCTGATAAAGAGGATTTTACTCCACTTCCCCTTTGCCCAGGCTCTCCAACAGTACATGTGAGGAGCAAGTAACATCTGAGCTATGGCACACCAAGTTAACAGAACAAGCTTCACAAAAGTCACTTTGACGGATGATGTTGATTGCCCAGGGAATACCTGACAATAAAGGCAGGAAATTTCCCGGTGACAGTGTTTGACAGCTATTAAAAAAAAAAAAAAAAAAAAATCAAACCCTACCTCCTTGACAGGTCAGAACTCTTTTACTCAGATTTAAGTGAGTGTTTGAGGTCCATCATCCCAGCACCTGACTACATATTGTCCAGCCACTTAGAAAATTTTAGATTCAAGCTCATGTCTCCTTTTCACACTTGGAGCAGTGTCCTCTAGACCTGGGACTCTGGCATTGTACACGAGCTAGGCAGGGTTATATGCAACCCAGTCACACCCCTGCAGGGAGGGAAGGTTTGAAGATGTGAGAGTTTGGTGTGACTTACTGGAGTGACTTACTGGGATGTGGCAATTCCTTTTGCTAGGGCTGCAGGCTTAACAAGTGCAAAATCATTTATCAAGCACTAAGTTTCCTTGTTAATTTGGTAGAGGGGGGCAGCTGCAGAGAGCCAAGCTTGGCAGTAACTTACAGCACTACACTCAAAGGTTGTCGACAGAACAAATCAGAGAAGCAAGCCCGAGCAGATGGCAGGATGTCTTACAGAGGTCTGGACAAAACCACCACATCAAAGGTGCTTGGATATTTCAAGACAGATTTACCTTAATCACAGCAAACTGCCATCTGCTAGTGCCAGGTCTGAGGCACTAACCCTAGGTGGGAGATGGGAGACTTTTTGCATTTCTGTTATCAAAGGTGTGGTATTTCTCTGCAAAGGTTTAGAAGATTGGCACAGGAGATTGGCACAGGAGCTCTGAAGAAAGCCTGGAGTTTTCTGATGGAGGTGCAACCATCAGCAAGGTCTCTAAGCACACAAACTCCTTCTGCTAACGCTTCATCTTTTCATCTCAACAAACCAAGTGTGTGAAGCAGTGTGAACCACGTCTGCTTCAAGGGTCAGGAAGTTGGCTCTGGTGGTGACAATCTCTTTGTCTGGTTACACAAGAGTGTCACTGGCCAAAAGTGGCACTTGCCTCGCCCAGCTGGTAAAGCCAACAGTAAATTTCTTGGCTGCACCAGAACTCTTGAGCAGAGATCATTCCCTGGAATATAGGTTGTTTTCCTGCCCAAACAGGCTAAAGTTCAGGTGAGTGGGGCAGGCGTGTTTATAAAGCTAAGCAAAGCAAACAGAGATGAAGATTACTGTTAGGAAACATGACAGCAAATATTTCTTTGAAGGCTTTTATTCTGAAAATTTCAATACTATTCCATGTACAAACTCGTGAGTTGAACTACAACTAAAGGTGCACAGGGGTTAATGGCAGATTTTCTACCTCTCCTCTTTATACAAAGGGAAAAAACTCCAAATATTTAATGTTGCACTAGGTCCACTACATTTCACTGATTCATAAATTAAAAAAGGGAATTTAAGACATTGCTACATTTTACTACAAAACCCACTTCCTTGGCTTTCAAGCAGATATGAAAGCAGAACTTGCTAACTGTGCTTAGGCAACTGATTTACAGTTCGAGTTATTTTACACCACCATTTGTTGGAAAGATCAGTTACACCACACTCCTGCTAGGAATAAAGTGTTCTGTGAAATAGCTGCTCCAGTAGAGTGGAACCATGAAACAGATTGTCAGGGACAGCAGCAACTCTTGTGTTCAGCAGAGATGTCGCCTCAAAGGACTCATCTCACCCAAGATCAGATACTTCAGTCACTTGCAGGCTCTGCTGAAGCATGGAATTCTGTGATGGCCTTTATCTGAGCGGCACCGAGATGTGAGTCATTGTAACATGGTAAGGCAATGTTTGATTACCAGAATTATTTTTTCACTGCAAGATAATTCAAGTGCATTCTTGGTAACTTAGCCAGAGAAGTTGTCACATGGATGGGACATCAAACTGAACGGTAAAACTGCTGACAGGAGTCTCTTTGTTGACCCCTTCTTGTAATGTTCCCTTTCTTGTGACAGTCTGCTTAGCTGTCAGATAATTTCTCCTTGCCTATGAGGAAGGGCACAGAACTGCTGAGCACACATTTCACCTCGACTCTCACACTCAACAGGATATAACCATTGCTCTTGTGGCCACAAGCAGCTGCTCAGCCCCTGCCCAGAGACTCCTTATCTACATGCAGCTAGAAATGACATAGCTGCAAAATGCCACTTAATTGGAAAATTCCCATTTTTTTGAGAAGTCCCCCAATGTGCAGTGAGTCACATTAGCTCTCTCAGGCCATGCTTTACTGGGCTTTGACTGAACAAGGCAGACACCAGGCTACACTTCAGCTGCTCCTTTAATTCTATACATGAAAATTCATAAAAGCAAACTTAAGTCACACAAAACTATTTATGTTTGTGCTGCTCTGTTAGTTACTGCCTGCAGTTCTGAGAGTCCCAACAGTCAGTCCACGGCAAAGTACTTCATATTTACCAGTGCAAGGTAAGAGTTACAGCTTGTGGCAGGCTAGGAAGTCATGTTTTCAACAGATAAGGGACCTCTCTAACATTCAAGAGCTCTCCTATTTCTGTATCCTTCCTATTTTCTGCCTCACTCCCAGCAGGCCGAGGCACCACCCGCTCTCAGCAGCCACAGACGTGCTCTGGGACTGTTTCAGCTCCACCACTGAAGCTGTACCTGCTGAAACTGGAGTTCAGAACCACTGAATCCCATTCCTTATCTTTGGCTGAGGCCCCAATCCCAGCAGGAAGCACTAAATCAGCACGGCCACCAAGGCAGCCAGGGCCCTGCACCTCAGTGCCTGCTGCGAGGGATATGCCCAGAGCAGCTTATAAACTGCTTAACTAATTGCTCCTATCCAATTAGTTGACACACACACGCAATCTCTCTCTCCACAAGACATTTCAGTTCTCTGTTAGGTATTTTCCCTCCACAGGAATACTCTAAACTCACTGGCTTTAGGAATTCAGATCCACTAAGAAGCAGAGAGCAAGAATCCCACCAAAACAGCATTAGGCACAGCAGTCCTCTAATTCCTGACTTGTATTATCAACAAAGGATGTAACTGCTTCAAACTAATGCTGTTACAGCAGAGATTTTGTGGTTTAGGCTGTATTAAACTCACTGTCAGCACAATACATGGAAGAATTTTGCTCTTTGTCATTTTTAGAACAACGTATTGAATTTATGTTTTATTCTATGGTGCTCTGGCTGTCCTGTTTTATTCTTTGGCACAGCTGTGATTCCAAGAGCCACCCAAGCACCACCACAGCAGTACAGCACAGCTGCCATTCAGGTTTGCTCCATCAATGAACAATAGATACAAACCCCCTTTTCCTAGTGTTAAAAAAGCAGTTCTGTCTTGGTATCAAGTGCACAGCCTGAGATGGCAGTTTTCTCTACTGTCTACATTGTCTTACAAAAATATTTAGATTCAGAAGAGTATTTATTAATGCCTTAACTCAGTACAGCAGAGGGCCTGGTCCAAGTTCAGTATTTATATATTTCAGGGTAGTGTGATTAAATTAACTGGCAATCACAGTTCATCAGCTGCTAATTCATCTGGTTCCTTCTCACTCACCAAGAATTGTCATCTTAGAAAAGCTCCACTGACCCACCACAGTAAGCAGCTGTTTTACTTTCACCCTCGAACACACACTGGCACATTTTAGGAATCCCTGAAGCCTGGATAGAAGCAAGCAGATTTGCAATCATCCCACACACTGAACTCTGATCTCCCACTACATGCACAGTGGATTGTTTCCTCATAGCCACTTTGAAAAAAAAAAGAAAAAGAAGTAGCTATATAAAGTTTAATAACATGAGTTTTGATAGCACAGGAATCAGGTTCCTCCTTGAAAATTCCCATGGAAAGTTTCTCCACAGCCTGTTGTTGATGTTCTTTGGTGGCAAGGCAGGGATGTCCAACAGACACCACACAGATAACAGCCTGCACACCTGGGGCTGCTGAGATTGCAGAGCATGTGATGGAACTCAGACAAACAAACCCTGAAACCTGACAACACTTTTTGGTTTAAGCTCCCCAGAAACCTCCCTCCCTTAACTTCTTGTCCAAAGTACACCTTTAGCTCCAATTAGGGGTACAAAGCACTGTGCACACAAGAGATGAGGCACTCAGGAGCAAGGTTCTGGAACTTTTCTCTCTTCATTCCCAAATCACACAGCCGAGCTGCACAGCAACAGGCAATGGACTGGCCTGAAGCTGAAGATCAGACAAGCTTTGTACTTGACCATTTTTTAACCTCTAATAATGAATCTGTGGAGAGCTACGATCACACTGTGTGTTGACTGATTTCAATAATAGCCTGCAAAAACTTTCTCATGTAAATCCATCACCTGCTTTTTATAGCTAATGCTCCAGTTGGGTACCTCATCTTTCATTAAGCATCACTACAAACTCGCAAGTGCTGCACAACACCTGTACAACAAGTTTCCTAGACAATGTGGGTCAGGTACAGCTCAAGAAATTGTATTATAGAGTCCATGAGGACTTCCTAGGAGCAGCCTGGATAGCAAAAAACATCGCAATATGAATGTTTCTGCTCTCAAAATTTATGTCAGAACCTCCAGCAGAAAAGCAATTAACTCCTAGAATTCAAATTCCTCTGAAATTTTTCAATGAAACGAAAGGAGGAAGTTCAGTAGCTGCAGCCAACTGCAGCATTAAGGGCAAGAGCCACGTGCACCCAGGCTCAGAGGGGTGCACACCCATCCCAGAAAGGATCAGCTCCTACGTGCAGCTGTAAAAGATTCTGGTTCAGCCAGTGTTCCACACTGAATAGGCACAGGCAGAGAAAATGCAAATTAAACCCCAAATAAACAGATAAATCAGTCAGAACAGTCCTGCTCCACCATGTGCTAGCCTGAAAGCTCCCAGCACTTCTGGCGTGAAGCAGATGAGTTTCATTATGTAACAGCACTCATGTCATTAGAGACCTGGCAGTGGGTCACATGCAAGGTTGGGGTCTTAAATAATGTATCAGAGGTGTGTTGCCACAATACTTGATTGAGAGTTGGGCTGCTCAGAGGGATGAGTTTCTCCTAAGTGTACAGAACCTCCTCAGTACCTGGTTCTGGGCTTTGCAGCTACCAGGACAAGGCACTTGCTTGGAGCTGAAGCTCTGGCCAACTCCTGAGGTTCTCCTATCTGTGCTGCTCACTACAGGGACACCTAAACTATGAATTCTGGCTGGGCTTTAAAACGATATTGGAGTAAAATAATTCAGTGCTCAGCTGCCCACCTAAACAACAGCAGCGATTTTAGACACTACGAACAGCTGCAACCTTCAAATAAGTATTAACTTTTTCCTATTTGAGTTTGGAGAAAAGTCACTATAAATCATGCAAATCCATCACTACATTAGTGCCCACCACAGCCCCAGCTAGCTGAACACAAACTAAACACAGACACTGGCACCACAGGGCAGCAGGCTGCCAGAAGACCTTGGCCAGGTGTGCCAATGCAGCTTTTATTACACGAATTCTCCTCAAAAAACGCTCCTCAGCAGTGAAACCAAGTTTAGTAACACCGTGGCCCGTAGTACTTCGCCCTTCAGACCTGTCAGATAGGAAGTGCCCATTGCACAACTGGATCATCACTTCCAGACCCCTCCCTGTGCTCCAGCTTCACCCACGGACACGGGAGGCACACACTGCTCCGGGAAGGTAACCCTGCATTCCCGCACCAGAGCCCGCTTAGGATGTGCTACCAGCGCCTCCAGGAAGTCATGTTAGAGAAATTAAAGGCCATCACTCGGAAATAAACGATTAGCATGTGGTTATGGTGCAATGAGAGCCAGAGCTGCGACTGGGAAGAGGCCAGCGGACACCAGAGCTGGCACCTGGGCACCTGCACTGCCACAGCTGCACTGCAGGGAGCCGCAGCAGCTCCCACATTTCACTGCAATACGTGCTTTTCCTTCCAGAAGATGACATTACAAGCGGGAACACCGGCAAAACGATTTAGCCTGTCTTTAGAACTACAGAGGCTCCACCACCATTCAAACAAATAAAATTAAGCAGCACACAGAGACAGCTCGGCCACCCGACCAGCTCACCCCTCGTGCCCTACAGACCCCGCGCTGAGCCGGGATTTCCTCCCGGCGCTGCCCCGGGAAGCGCAGAGGAGCCACCCGCGCCCCGCCCGCACCGCCCGGCCCGCACGGGCACCGCGCCAGCCTCGCCCACCCCGCCGGGCCACGGCCCGCGGGCCACCGGCAAGGGCGGGCTGCCCGGCCCGGCCCCTCCCGGAAGGTGCCCTTCGGGAAGCGCTCCCCGAGCCTTCGGACATCTGGAGGGCGAACACCCCGCCGAGGGCGCTCGGCCGCCCCACACGGAGGCACCGCGGGCAGGCCCGGCGCTTCTCCCCCGGCACCGTCCCCGGGAGGCTCCCCCGGCGGAGCGAGACAGCGGCCCGCCCGCCCCCGCGCCCACCTGGAGATGCTCCTGGAAGCGGATGGGCAGAATCTGGGCCATGGCGGCGGCGGGGCGCTCCGGGCCGGGCCGGGCCGGGCTCAGCGGTGCAGGCGGAGCAGGGCCGCGATGGCGGAGCGGGGCCGTGCGGAAGCTGCCCCCGCCGGCGGAAGGATACCGCCGCGGAAGGATACCCGCACCTGCCGCCGCGGGCCTCCCGCGCGGAGGGATCTGGGCGAACAGCGCCAATGGGAGCGGCGTGCGGTGATGCGCCGCCGGAAGGGACTATTTGAGGACGCATCACTCCCTCCCTCCCCTCCCCGGCCTTTTTTTTTTTGCCACATCATGCGACCGAGGGGCCGCGACGTCACTTCCGCCCCGCGCGCGGGCCGGCCCGCGCGGTCACGTGGGCCGGGCAGGGCGGCCGGACAAGGGGACACCGAGGGGACACCGGGGAGACACCGGGGAGACACCGGGGAGACACCGGGGAGACACCGCAGGGACACCGCAGGGACACCGGGGGTGCCCCTGGACCACCCCTCTTGCCCACCGCGGGGTGTCCCTGTCACCGCGCTGGGAGGGATCTCCCCCACTTGGGGCCACCGAGGGGACGGGGATGGCCCTGGCACCGGGATGCCGTGGGTCCTCCACCCTCGGCGTGTCCCTGGCACCGGGGTGTGATGTTTCCCCTCCCCCGGTGTCCCTGTCCCTCACCCCCCGGGGCTGCGCCCCAGGACTCTTCTCACGGTCTCCTGTTAATGAGTACAGTAAAGGAACGAAGCTCCACATTTCCTTCTGTGTTTTATTAACTCACACTTTAACTCCAGCATGTAGAAAACGGTAAAAACTGAACTCTTTTTCTGGGATGATTGCAGCATTCCAGGTGCTTTGCCCAGAGCTGTGTGTGCTGCAACACGTGGGATGGCTGAAGTCTTATTTTGCATCTCGCGGTTATTTCCCCAGATATTTTTTACTTTGTCTTAAATTCCCCATTTTCAAAACCTCTGAGAAACCCTGGAACACAGGGTGGGAGAAAAATCCCTCATTTCTTGTGGGGGAAAAAAAAAAAAAAGATCAGAAAGCATTAGGATCTGCCAAGAGATTTATAGCCCCGAGGAACAGTGGGCATTCTGTGTACTCATTTCAGGCCCACTGGGTGGTACAGATGGCATTTGACTCATGAGGGGCTATGACACTGCAAATATAGATCAAATTAAACAGCAAAATTCAGAGTAGAGGATGAGTCAAGCCCAAGTGCTGCTGCTCCAAAGCAGAGCCTGAGCAGCAGTGTGAAAGAACAAAACCCTTTGCCATCCATCACAGGCAGAGGAACAATTAGCAGACCCAGCGCTTTTATGGGCCATAATATTGTCATATTCCAAAGAATCCGAAGGTTTTGGAGAGTTTGTGATGCTGGGCAGCGCTGGAATGCTTGAGGTGAGGCAGAGGTGGAATGGTGAAGGTTTATTCAGGCTACAGCAGCACTTGAACCAGTGCCCAGGGCGACACAGAGCACACAGCTGAGGCAGGAAAAACGACAGCAAGTTCTTCCAATTATTTGGAAATTCTTATACAAACTCCTCACTCGAGCCCTGGAGCGTTTTTTGGATTATTATGGTGATAAAACAGGATTATTTCTTTACTGAGAAGGAAACAAACTTTATGATGAGAAAGCACCACGGCTCCTTGCTTTTTTAGGTGCTTAAGGAAAACCACTTCTATTTCCTTGTGTGTTCCTGGTACAGCACAGCACAGGGCAGGAACAACACAGAATGCAGGTGGGAAATGTCCCTTTGGAGTTAATCCTGCTGGTTCCATCCTTCAAAGAGCCCTTCCTGCACATTTTCCTGAGCATGAAGTCTGTATGACCACCATCAGACAGAATAAAATGGGTAAAAAAGTTACAGTTCCACTCCTTAAAAAAATAACCCCCAACTGACCTTTAAGGAAGTTTTATTTATAATGGCACTGAGACCTTTTAAAGTCAAATAAATGCCAGAGAATTGGCACCACACTTGGTATCAGGGCTTCAGCCACAGCTGAGGCCACTAAATTGTTGCCACTGACCTGTAGCAACAGAATTCAGCTTGGGAAGTTCTCCCTGCTGGATGCAGCAAAGGGAAGGTTGTGTTTGTCCTCTTTGGCACTCGAACTGAGCACAAAGCAGAAGTTTCCCTGCACTCCTGTCAGTCATTTGGCATTATGCAAACATCCCCAGACCTGCACAAACTGCCTCCCCTTGCAGTGGGAGCAGAGCTGCCACCAGTGTTACCCCATTTCCTTCACTGGGCTGCTTAAACCCTGAGCTCTTTGCTGCTTCCTCTCCAGGTATCGAGCTCGGGCATCCTGGATGGATTGGTCATCATTCCTCCTCTCCATCTTCCTTGCAGAGTTGTCTGTGACTCCTTCTGGGGGCAAGAGGAGAGAAAGAAATAAACTCTTCTGTGTCAAGACCCCCACCCCCAGCATTTCAAGTCCTCCTATTTGTTAAATACCAAAAAAAACCTCAACAGAATCTCAAGTTTTTTTCCAAGTCCCAGGCAGCCATTTGAATGACTTCCAGAGAGGACAGACTGTACCACAGCAAGAGGGAAAAAAAAATTAAAAATAAAATCATGCCTTAGCTCCCATGTCAATATTTGCAGCTGGGCTCATCTCATCCCTGAATCTTGCTTCTTATTCTAGCAGAGAATATGCATCCTGCCTTCTACACACCCATTTCTTCTCTAAATTGCACATCCCAAACTCAGGGTTTAGGCAGGACAGGGACAGCACAGGGAGCAGGAAAAAACATTGGGATAAACTATCTTCAAAAAATTTCCGGAGGCAGGAGGAAGGGAGAGGAAAACATGCAGATAAGGGAGTGGGAAAAGTCAATTCTGCAGATCAGCCACCATTAGAAATGCACATTCCCCAACAGCACTGAGACCTTGGGACTGCTTCTCACAGAAGGGAAGAGAAGCAGAAAATATTTTCAGTCTAAAGTAACAATAAGAAAAATAATCAAAGACTCTGAGAGCCTAAAATTTGTGTGAGTGAAGCAGCTACAGCAGCCTGGTCCTGGGGGCTGGGCACAAGGTTCTGGATAAAGAGGAAGGAGCTTTAATCAGCATCCACTGTTAGACTATTTGTAATTGTTATGTCTTGTCAGCTCTTCAGCCACCTATTTTCATGAAGGTCCCAGAAATAGAACATCTGTAAGGTCAATATTAAACTCCAATTAATTGGCAATTGCCTGATGAAGCCATGATGTAAAGGGGGATACGGAGAGCATTTCCTTGGACTTCAGATAAATTGATGAGGCTCCTCTGCATTATTTATAACCAAATCAAATTCATGTTTAAATTAGTGGATTTATACAATAATGCAGGGCAGAAAGAGATGCTGGTCTGAGCCCAAAAGTCTGCATTTTTTCCTTTGTTAAGGAAATTGAAGAGAATCTGTATTTACTGTACAAAAAATGGATGTTTTGGAAGGGTCAGCTCAGGAGTAAAGAGGCCCTTTGAATACTTGGCTGCTTTAGGAACCTGCTGACAGAAGAATCCCAAGAATGTCAAGCAGCCAGATCAGTTAGCAGGCACCAGTTCTAATTAAAACTGACTATTTAAACATATGGCATTAAATTCATTGTCAGAATGAGACGTTCACCAAAATGTGAGACTTTTTCCTCTGTGTTTATTGCTGGGTGATGTTTTTTGATTTTTTTTTTCTTCCCTCTGCCCCATGGCTCTTAGGACTTCTCCCAGGGCAGCATTATTTGGGCATCAATGGCTAAATGTCCTTCGCAAACTTAAATAGCCAGACTCAAAATGTTTTTATTCAACTCTGTTCAAGCTCTGCTCTAGGACACAAAAAGGGGGGAGCGTGGCAAGAAGCAGCACAGAAACACGACAATTCACACTGCTGGGACAGAAAATAAGGATTGCAGAGCTGTGGGAAGAATAAAACAACCAGAACTCCACACATCAAACGCAAACCAACACCTTCTACCCCAGAAGGTGCCAAAATAAACACACAGGGCTCCAAAACAACAACAAAAACCACACATACACGGACAGGGATGAGCACTGTGCTTACCACACTGCCTTTTCAGCTCCTCTCTCTGCTTCCACTTGGTTATCTCCTCCTCAGTCACCTCTTCCCTGGCCACACTGCTCAGCTCGTAGGCGTCCACCTGGTGCAGCCTGGGCAGCAGGTCCTTGACCCACTCGTAGCGCACGGGGCACACGGTGCGCACGTAGATCTTGGAGGTCACGGCCACGTCGTGGAAGATGATCCACTCCAGCAGGGTCTCCTGGTTGTAGAGCTGAAAAATCAAAAGATCATCTCCCAACTGGTTTGATTTTTAGAGCCCCCACCTCCATCAGAATGGCAGTGATTGAGATGCGAGGGGGTGTTATCCTGGATTTTCAGATTGAGGTGCAACGATTTCCAATTGCCCATGAGATCCAAAGAGCCAGAGAGATAGTGCAGCCTGTGTCACACTCACTTCATAAACCAAACATTTACCAAGTTTGAAAGAGTGAGGCTCTTCCCCACTCTCAAAATGAACACTGCAGCAAACACCAGGGAGAGTTTAGGGACCTGCCCCTTATTCCTTTTAGAGATCCCTTTGCTACTTTATCAGCAGGGTTTGGGCACTCACTGTGGATGAAGGGTGGATGTAGACTATGCTGCCATGTCCATCCATTGTGCAGAATGTCCTGGCTGCAGATCTGAAAGGTTTGTGAAAAAAGAAATTAAAAAACCAACAAAACAAATCCCACATTGCTGTGATTAGACAGCGACACAGACAGCAACACTCAACTAAACAAAGCAGCAGCAGTATAGAAAAAAAAAAATTCAAGTATGTAACTGGAAGAAAGTGCTTCCAGAATTAGACTGTAAAAAAACATTTAAAAAGTGAAATACAATATATCTAATTTACCACAGCAGCACTGCAGGTGTAACACCACAGTAACCACAGGGTGATAACTGGAAATCTCCAAGCCCTTTAGTTGAATATCTGGAACCACTCATCAGCTGGTTCATTTCACAGACAGAAAAATTACATTCCTGGGAAGCTGCTGACATCCTTGGAATAGTGAAGAGTCAAAAGCAGAGAGCCTCCCAGGCTTCCAGCCCCTTGCAGAAACATCTCCTTCACCTGCAGTTACTACTTTGCTACTTTTACCAACATACAGCCACACTTTTATGCAATTTGCATAGCATCTTTTCCATTCAGCTCTCCAAACTTCACTCCTTACCTCCTAGCAACGTTGATGAAGTATCCTGCACATAGGCATCTTCTCAGGATTTCAGTTCTGGAGCCCTCAAATGTCTCTTTAGGGAAGTCTGGCAGCTGGGAAAAGAAAAACCAACACGAATGAGGATCTTTCTTCAAGAAAAAGCAGTTATACCCCCTCCATCCCATGGATTTTAAACTGTGGGTTTCTTGCTGTATGGAAAGCAGGAGGAAAGGAGAAAAACTCTCCCTCTTGCCTGTTACCACCACTGCACCTGTGAGTTATGCAAGCAAAGGTGCTCTAAAAAAATATTTAAGTGGATCAGCTTCTCCTGGAGAAAGGCAGCAGCCATCTGGGAAAGGCTCAGCATCCACTACATCTCTTAAATATAAACTTACACAGCTCAAACATACCCAGAAATTCTATTTTCTCACCTGTTTCAGTTTAGTGGTTATTTCCCTCAGCTGTCTTTCCACACTGAAAGCAGATTTCACAGCTCTCCAGTGGATCCAGTATTCCTGGCACCAGGCTGAAGGAGACTTGCTGAGAACAGGAATATTTGAATTATAAAGAGGCCCTTTGTAATCTGCTTGTAAAGAAACTTGCCTCTTTTTTTTTTGTTATGGTCATACAAAGGCAACAACCTACACAGGCAGATACTTTGTTGGGTTAAATAAAAGGTGTCTTGATGGAAATTACAGACCACACCAAGGAATAAATCTGAAATTAGGAATGAGCACATGCATGTGTATCTGCAGCACATCTAAAAACTGGGAGTTATGAGCAATGCAAAACCACTTACTGTAAAGGGAACATTTTATACCTTGCTTTGCACTGTTCAAAAATATTTAAGAGGGTTGCAAAGTCATTGCATCCTCCCACTTGTGAGGCAAGTTCCTGGTGTTGAAGCTCAGCCTCCTTTTGCTTCTGAGGATCACCTGAGGAATAAGTTATATCTCACTTAAAGTCATCTTTATCTATCACTACCTAATATTGTGTTAGTGTGTGTTTGGCAGCCTTGGCTCTGTATTCCTGTTATTTTTAGTTTTGTCTCTCCTTCTACAGCTGCATTTACAGCTCTTCCTCCTTCCACTACTGCTGAACAAGAGCACGTAGATGCTATTCAATCTATGATCAATCTCATCAGTCAGCACCAGGCATGAAGAATTCCAGTCTCTTAGAAAGTATTTCTCACTCACAATCAATCCAGAGGCTGACATGGAAAGGTAAAGGAATAAACAAACAGCTCACAGGGATCAAGTGAGAGGGAGACCAAGGCTGTTGAACCCACCCCATCAGAGCACCCTCTGATCTATTGAGCTCAACTTTGTCCTACTGCCACAGTAACGGAGGTCTTAAAGTAAGTTAGAGCCTGGAAAAAACCAGTGGATCTGTGAGTTCAGTGGGAATTCAGAGTTAGCGAACAGAAAAGATAATCCAGAGGTGATGCCCCATTTGTTAAAAACAATCAGTCCCTGCTGTCTGCACTCAGACCAACAGTAACACATCTGCTGTGGTGCATTTGGGTTTCCTGGTGGTTTTTTTTTTCCCTTTTATTTTTGCCTTTTCCCTCCTGTAACAGAGATTTCCCCTCATGACCTCTCAGTTTACGCACACGCTGCTTTTCCAGCTCGACAGCCTTGGGACAGACACAACCCAATTCCTGCTGCTCTGAGGTCTCTGGAACAGCTGTTGTCCAATTCCTGGCACACAGAGTGCCCTGACTCCAAGACCATGGAAAGCTGTGAAAGCTTTTTTTGGGAAAAGGGGCTTCCCACCTGGACGGATGAAGACGTTTTCCACGGACAGCATGGCTGCAATGGGAAGCAGGAGATCCTCACAGTCCAGGGATGCAGCTTTTATGAGAGCACAGGACAGGTTGGGAGGAAGGGGAAACTGCACCAGGAATTCTCCCAGTCTTGTCACGTGGCCTCTCCTTATCCCAGGGGAAAAAAAAAAAAAATATATATATATATAAAAAAATAGCAGATTCAATGAAATGATGTTTAAATGTAAATTGGGTAAGAAGCACTTCCCTCTGGACTGTGAGTGCCCAGACAGGTGCTGGGGACATGGAGAAGTGTCACAAGCAGAAGAATTATCCACATTTCTCCAGCTTGCTTGTCTCTGCTCCATGGCAGGCACAGCCAGCTCTTCTTGAATTTACAAGAAGAATTCCTGGAAGCTTAGGATAAGATCTCACTTCCTGTCTTAAGCTCTTGGATGGACCTCCCAGCCCAGAGCCTGAGCTCCTGAGCCACAACAGTCTGGGATGTGCCCTCAGGAACTACAGAGCTGAGGTAACTTGTCTGAGGTCACTTAGGAACTCCAGGACAATGAGGAGAACTTGATCTCTATCTCCCAATCCCCAAATTGTGCTCTATCCCTGTTTTTATAGACAGTATATTAAACCCCAGTAAACTTCCTGGAAGTTAAATAAGGAAACACATTCTGCTCCTGAGGGGGGAATTCCTTTAGTCCACACAAAACACCAGCTTAAGCATTAGATTTGAAATTCTTGTGGTGACTACATCCCTTTGGATTTTACCTGTCAATAGCACTGCACTGGTAAAGTTCCTTCAGAGCTTCCAAAATATGTCTTTCTTCAGGGGGGTCCAAATAGGGAAATCTATGGTTTAAAAAATGAAGTAGCGTTGTTAGTTTTCATACTTATTAAAATAATTTTTAAAACCTCCCAATGCAGATTTTCTGACCAAAGTTAGATAATCATAACAATCATCTGCAGCATATGGGTGTGTTACTGCATGTACAGCCTCCAGCTGAGGAATTTCTGATGACAAATCCCAGCATGGCACACACTAAACTGCATTTTCTGCACTTGTATGGTCTTAGAACTAAAAAAATCCCGCAGAGGTAAAGCTTTTTTGGGTATAAAAATCAGTATTTTAAGGATTTTAAGTATTTAAAGGAATGCTATGAACTGTGCATTTAATTCGGGAAGGATGGGAGTTTTGGCAGAGCCTCAAACTGGACTTGAGCTCAAACTGCATTTTCTGCACTTGTATGATCTTAGAACTAAAAAATCCCACAGAGATGAAGCTTTTTGGGTATAAAAATCAGTGTTTTAAAGGAACACTACGAACCATGCATTTAATTTGGGAGAGAGGGGAGTTTTGGTGGAGCCTCAAACTGGACATGAGCTCAAGCTCCAAGCTGGAATTACTCTGGGGAACAGCAGCAAAGCTGACTGAAGTGTCACAGTTGGCTGGGGATCTAATCCTGCCTCCTGCCACTCCGGGGGCGGTGCCGAGACTCCGGGACAGGGATAATCCCTCTCCAGGGAGGTCACCTGATGACATCATGCACGGAAAGGCATTTCAAGGTGAGGATCACAGATGTCAAGCTGGTCCTCCTGATCTCTGGCACGGTGTGGTCGGGCATGCACTGCTCCCAGAACTCTCTGCTGTACAGTCCGTAGCTTTTCCCCGCCGACGTCCGGCCGGCCCGGCCAGCTCGCTGCTTGGCTTCACTCCTGCCCAAAAGAAACCCCAACATCCAAACCTCTCATCCCTTCTGTGACCACCCAAAGAAGTACAGAAAGTTCTCTGTTTGGAGATGGAAGAGATATTCCTGCGTAGCAACTCAAAAATCCAGCCATGACAGAAATAAGGAAGAATTTCTGTGCATGGAAGAGTTTTTTTAAGCTTCCAGTGCAAACCTTGCTCAAACAATGCACTTCCAATTCCTCCCTGATGTCTGTAACTTTTAGGAAATTGTATGTCCCGAACCACTTTTTACTTGGCAACAAATAAAGTGGCTTTAAATCATGGAGCTTCGAGGTTGCTGCCTAGCTTTTTATTTCTTTTTTTAAAGATCAACCAATACAGAGCATTATTGCCAGAGCAGCTCCCAGAAACAGCAAGTTAAGTGACATTTGTAACTTACTTTGAGATGGGAACCACCTCCAGGATGTCCAGACCAACTCGGGGGTTATGATTCAACTGCTTCACAAAGCCACTGTCTACCACATACCTGAAAAAACAAAATCCAGAGAGGTAAAAATAAGAGGGCTCAGCAGGTAACTGCCAGATGCAGTTCATCAAAAAACCCCACATTTACCCTACTTTTTATTTAGTGGAGCCAAGATTTGATTTCAAATTCAAGTCCAAAAATATTGGTCACCTCTAAGACTATAATAATATCAAGAATTTTCTTACTACACACCTAAAAAAAAAAAGAAAGCAACAGGGCAGGTACAGTAGCAGAATAAATGTGTTTTTCCAAAGCCAGACCTTTCTGAATTATTCCCTCTGTTACAGCTTTTTATGAGGGACAGAAATCAGTACCTGACTCCTTCAATGGTCAGAGATGTTGCAGCAATGTTTGTGGAGACCACACATTTTCTGATGCCTCTGGGAGCTGGCAAAAATATCCTTTTCTGTTGATCTAAAATGACAGATATTCAGTCAGTCTGTTCTGTTACAGAGCTCTGGCCTCAAACCACACCTCTAACTGTGCACATTTACCCAAATGCTTAGTGAAAGTCATTTGAATAGCATTAAAAAGCAAGTCACATAAAATTCCAAAATACAGATTTGGTATTATTTTAGCATGTGCCAGAAATCAGGGAATATTTTCTTTATTGTTCACATATTCAAGAAGATTTGGAGATGGAGCAAGGGCAACTCTCCTGGATGTTTCCTAACCCAGAGCCAGGAAAAACAAACAAGATGTCTGATCTTAACAGAATCTTCAAGAAAGATTTGAAGGGCTTTAAAAATCAGAGAAAATAAATGTGGACATCAAAAAATTGAATTATCCCCCCTCGTTGTTTCCAGCAAATCTTCATTTATCATGTCACAAAGCAGCATATGCAGTTCCCATTCATTCATTTGGCTTTCCAAGGAACAGAGAAGAGGTGGAAACTCAACCCTCCCCTGAAATTTTCTCCCTTCTTAGTTTTGAAAGACATAAAAATCACTTTGAGGAACATTTTCTCTTTAATACAACGGCCTTTGAAACAGTGCCACAAAATCAAAATAAAACATCACTCTCAGGTTGGAATCACCTTTCATGGAGTAACAAAGAAGCTTTGATTTCCTTTTATGCAACTTTTCATTTTGCTCTTTCTAGAAGATAAGTTTTGCTCTTTTTGCAGATCTTTTTTGGAAGGAAATTTCTGCCCTGCTCTTCTGAACACTCACTCAGCCCCAGGTCACTCCAGTCCCTCTGAAAATACAGTATCTGTGTTCAGCAAAGGTCAGGGGGGCCTCTGTTTTTAACTCTTTGAAACTTAACTGTGATATTGCTGCCAAATAAAACAGTGACTCCTTCTGATAACCTTATTTTCTGTCCTGGAACACTGCACTGCTGCTATCTCCCCCTCTCACCACCAAAAACCCACTGGCAACATCTTTGCCATATAAAATAACATAAAATAGCATAAAACAGCATAACATAAAATAAAATAATATAACATAAGATAAGATAACATAACATAAAATAAAATAATGTAAAATAACGTAATATAAAATAAAATAAATTAAAATAACATAACATAACATAACATGTGAGGACAACTGGACTTTCAGTTACACAACAGCCCCTTCCTAACTGAGGATCTTGAAGTCATATGCAGTGGATTTGGATTTTAACTGGAGGCTCCTGTGCAAGCGGAGAAAGCTGAAGTTTGATTTACTTTATGAAGATCACAAAAAAACCCCCACCCCAAAGTGCGACAGTATGGTAACAAAGGGGTTAATTAACGCCCTTTTCCCAACCCCAGCAGCAAATTTGATGAGGATAATGTTTATGTGAATTAAGTGACCTTCTGTGCTCTCACCTGTGGACATGGAGCCATACAAAGGCAGGATGAGCAGACCTTCCACAGCCCGGTCGTGGACCTCGTACCTGTAATCGATGGATTCTGCTTTCTTGAAAAGCAAGTCACAAGCTCTTTCTATCTCATTTTGGCCTAAAAGACACACAAGAGCATTTCAGTGACTTCAGAAGCTACAACTCTGCCTTCCTGGTTTGCAACATCTTTAACAAGGTTGTTTTGTCACTGCTACAGAGTTGTCATATCATTAAAGTAAGGAATTAATGAGAGGGGGGTTTGGAGGGGATATCCAGCCTTTCCACAGGGCCTCTCACCAAGGATTTTCCTTAGAAGATGGCTGAGGGCCTGGCCCATGCACTGATGTAAGGTTTTACAGCTCAAATAATTCTCCCTCCCTGAATTAACAACAAAGTCAGCCATGTAGACAACACAGAGTCAATCTGGCTATTCCTAAAATACTCTGGAAACTATAATTTCACATCAACCTGCACCTTTCCCTTCTCACTGCTCTGGGAGAAACCAGACAGGCTTTGGAAGCTTTTTTGCTTTGCTTTGCTTGGAGTAACCAGGAAAATTCTCACCTGTGAGGAAAACCAGGATGTCACCTTCTGGTTCATTTAAGTGCACATCCAGAGTGACCTTCACAGCCTGAAACAAACAACAAACAAGCCAAAACCAGTTGAAATCCCACTTATTCTGTCTAGGACTCGTCACACCAACTGATTCTCCCCTACTTCCTGCAGAGATGCTGAGAACACAACACAGCAGCTCATTCTTGTGCCCCCTCCCGATGAAAATCACCCCAAAACCAGAGGAAACACAGAGAAAACAAAGCAAACCAGACCTCTGTGACATAGGCAGAGCTGCCCACGTCCCTGGGGCTCAGCAGGTTGCAGAATATCTCCTTGACAGGGTAACTTCTTCCTGGAATGTGCAGCACTGAGCAGTGCCCAAAGAACTCCGAGAGCTTTTCCACCTCCAGGGTGGCCGACATCACCACCACCTTCATGTCTGTCCTCCTGCCTGCTGGCTTCTTCTGCAGGAACAGCTTCTTCAGCAAGCCAAATAAAATATCCTGGCAGAAAAACAGAAGCAACTGATGTTAGTACCCTGGTTTTGTTAGAAGTGCCTGACAAACTTGGAAGTTTGAGGATTTTATCCCACTTGAGTCAGTGAAAATCACATATTCCATGCCTAAGCGCTCTGAAGAAAACCTACATTTACCCTGGACATTTTGGTTTCTAGAGTTTAATTAATGTTTTTCCAGCTCTTCTCACAGCCTATAGACACCACCAGCGTAACTTCAACTCCTTTGTTTTTCATTTTCATACTCTCTTGGTCAAGTCATTTGTGAGAAGTTACCTCAGACCCTTTTTTCATTCCCTTTCCCAGCCTATGTCCCCTGACCGAGTGTGCACCCTTCTTTGGTTTTATTTACTGGTACAACCTCAGGAAGTTTATTTTACTCTGTGGTGCTCTGAATTACAAATCTGCTCCTTCCATCACCTCAGCTCAGTTATTTGCCATACCCTCAGATGCCTGAGGGCAAACTGGGATTCAGAAAGCATTTTCCCTTTTCCTAGCTGGACTGGGACATTGTTTGCTGAAGCAGGAGGTTGTCTGACACACAGCACAATCTCCTGAGGTCTGAGTGACTTGAATGTCCCTTTGCTGGCCACAGAAGGGTCAGGGTGACATTTGAGAGCTTTTGGGACTCAGGTCTAGATACTTCCATGGTCCCAAAAGCCATAATCTCTTTGCACAGTCATATACACACCCTAAGAAACATTGCTTAGGGCAAGAAGGGTGTTTCAGGGGTTTTTTTTTGTGTTTGGTTTTTTAAATATTTGTGTCTTTGTTTTTTCAATTCTAGAAAGCTTGTGTTCTGGCTCAAACTCCTGGAAATTTTGGGAAAGTATTCAACAGCCAGCAAAGTCTTAACTGCATTTAAATGCATCAACTATAAGAATTCTAACACTATTAGAGGCCACATCTTATTTCAACTTATGTAATAAACAAAGCAGCAGTTCTGTGCTTTTAGGACAGCAAAAGGATAAAGCACATCCATGGAAAAGTCAGTCAAAATCCCTGGGGATCGTGCTGAAGTGAAAGGAAGGTACAAGCAGAGCCCAGAAAAGGAGAAACAGTGACCCAAAATACAGATACAAGGTGACACTCACAGTGCTGAGGCTCCGCTCATGGGCTTCATCCAAAATGATGACACTGTACTTGCTGAGGAGAGGGTCTGTCAGGATTTGCCTCAGAAGGCACCCATCAGTCATGTACCTGATGGCAGTGTCCTGAAAGGTTTAACGAGACATTCAGCTGCTGGCCTGGGCTTTTATTTCAAATGGAACACTTCTACACCGATCACACATTTGTCCAGGACACACTTGAGATTCCAGCACAGCTGCTCATGCACCACAGCACAGGTGCTTGGCAGCGTTTCACCTGCAAGGTGCCCAAAAAACTTCCTCAGAGCAGTTACAGCACACAAACAGCTGGGACAGACACTTCCAGAGCTCTGAGACAGCCCACAGACCCCAGCTCACCCTCACGGACCCTGCCACACCCCCAGGGCAGTCCCCAGGGCCCCACCTCGGAGGTGCAGTCATCGAAGCGGACCTGGTACCCCACGAGAGCCCCCAGCTCACAGCCCATCTCCTCGGCCACCCTCTGTGCCACCGACACAGTGGCCACGCGCCGGGGCTGGGTCACACCGATGGCACCGTGCTTGGCCAGGCCTGTGGGAGATACAGAAGGGCTCGGGTTGGAAGGGACATTAAAGATCAGCTCATTCCACCCCCTGCCTTGGGCGCCTTCCACTAGACCAGGTTGTTCAGAGCTCCATCCAACCTGGCCTTGGACTCTTCCAGGGATGGGGCAGCCACAGCTTCTCCGGGCAACCTGTGCCAGAGTCTCACCATCCTCACAGGGAGGAATTTCTTCCCACTATCCCATCTAACCCTGCCCTCTGGCAGTGGGAAGCCATTCCCCCTTGCCCTGGCACTCCAGACCCCTCCAGGCACCGGAAGGGGCTCTAAGGTCACCCCCGGAGCCTTCTCCAGACTGAACACCCCCAGTGATTGTGGGACAAACAGGGACCCTGAGTTGTGCTGCTCACGGTCACTTTATAACACGTACCTACATAACGTACACACGGCCACAGTTTGGTTTCTCTTTTATTTAAAATATTTAATCAATCCACCTCCTGTCACCACAGCCCAGCCCGAAGCTGCGTCACCCGCGAGGGGACAGGGAGACAACTACATGAGTTTATCGCTGCTTGTGTCCCACATCCGCAGCCCGCGGAGGGGGTGGGGGGGGGCGGGGGGGGGAAGAAGTGGGGGACTCGTTACCTGCCTCGTAGAGATACTTGGGCAGCTGCGTGCTTTTGCCGCTGCCCGTCTCGCCGGTGACGATGAGAAAGGGCCGCTCCCTCACGGCCTCCACCAGCTCACGGCGGGAGCGGCGGATGGGCAGGGCGGGGCCGTCCATGGCGGCTCCAGGCCTCACCTGAGGCCCCGCCCGCGCGCGCACCTGCCGGGACCCCGCGCGCGCCCCCCGGGCCCGCCCTCCGCGCGCGCCCCGCGCATGCGCGCCACGCCCCCACAGCTTCCCGCCTCCTCATCAAGCCACGCCCCTCCGCACGGTTTCCCGCCTCCTCATTAAGCCACGCCCCCCGCACGGTTTCCCGCCTCCTCATTAAGCCACGCCCCCGCACGGTTTCCCGCCTCCTCATTAAGCCACGCCCTCCGCACGGTTTCCCGCCTCCTCATTAAGCCACGCCCCCGCACGGTTTCCCGCCTCCTCATTAAGCCACGCCCCCCGCACGGTTTCCCGCCTCCTCATTAAGCCACGCCCCCACAGACCACGCCCCCTCTCTCCCCTCAGCGCCTCACGGCGCCTCGGGAGTTACGAAATCTTCGAGAAACTCCACAAAAATCAGAAAAATCTCAAAATTACAAAATGCGAAGGGTTGGAAGGACCTAGAAATCAATGGGCGGGGACACCTCCCACCAGGCCAGGTTGCTCAGATGTATTTCGTGGCAAAACTTGACCCTCTCGACTCCACACATTAATGTCTGATTGAATGATCCTGATTAGAAAGAAAACATCCTGCCACATTTTAAAATCTCTGATTGAATGATCCTGATTAGAAAGAAAACATCCTGCCACGTTTTTAAGCGACAAGAAACAATCTCGAATTCTATCCTAAATCAGAGTAATATCTTCTTTCCGTAGGTCAGCTAAGTGTCATACTGTGTTACATTAGACCGTTACACAATACTGGACATAACGCAATTGTACACCTATAGAAAATAATAAAATATTGATAAACAAACCTGCTTCCCCAAAACCTCTTTCTCAAGAAAGTTCTTTGATGTTCGATCTTTTTATACTTTCAAGCCTAATCAACAAGAAGGGAGATGTAATCTCTGAAACAGAGAGCAGCCAGCAAGCTCTAAGTGATGTGTTAGAAAAAACAAATTACTTGTTGTTAGAACTGTAAAAGTTTGGGGCTGGACAAGCTTCAGTGCTCTCAGACCTAGGGGCAGGTTAACGAAGCTTGGAAAAAAAAAAAGATGCCCTCTGGTAGTAAACACAAAGAACACAGAATTTATGGGACATCTGGCAGAACTCCCAAGATACGGGAGAAAATGATAAACCCAACCCAGCTCCAAGTGGGTTAAAGGTAATTCTGGTAATTCTGTGACCACCGAACCAAGAAACCCACTGACCCCAAAGAAGAGAAAGACTCAGCATGGCACTAATTAGCATCAGAAGCGAATCATTAACCAATAGAAGATAGACTACTAATTAACAAGAGAAATATGTAACTCGTGGCAAATGAACACTAATTCCGTTGTTTGCTAAAATGTATAAAAAGTTTTGATAGTTGGGGTGCCTGATCTGTGGGATTCTGCTCGGTACCCAGGCTTGGCAAGGCTGAAATAAATAATCGATGTCTCTCTGGAGTGTGCCTTTATCGCCTTGTTGCACTCCGGGTAACAAATCTGATTTTTAAGGGCATTAATAACCCCAGAGCTCCCTGTGATGAACAAATGAAGGCGCTCGCCCCAGCTCTGCAGCACTGTCTGCGAATTCACAGCAGACCTGAAGGTGGCAAGCGCTGAACACTGAACACAAACCAGCTGCAGTCCAGCTCCCCCGTTTTCCCCAAAACACGATTTTTGTGGTGTATTTTGCCCGTACCTCAGAGTTTGCTCCCTTCACACACTGTTGTTTCACCCCCCATCAGGGTCTATCAGTGAAAAGGATCACACAGTAAATTTGGTGTCGCACCAGGAGTGAATTCAGGCCATCCACTGACTCTGGTTATCACAAATTCCCTCAATTTTCGCCTCTGGTGCGATGGGAGAAATATTTCCCCACTGGGAATGTGCACCCTGAGGCTTGGAAGATACTCTGTCAGTGCCCAGTGTTGCCACCTTCAGCTGTGTCTAACCTACAAATAACTGCTTAGTCTGCCAACAACCGGGCATTGTAAAATCCCACAATAAGCTGGTTTGCAACAATCTGGCAAAAAACAGAGGAATGTGCCAATACGTTTTATGTTGGTACACCCCGTTATGGAGAATATCACATTTATCGCCTCACAATTTACTTGTGTCATGTTGCCACTGGTAATTTACAATTATTGGTGATCATATACACATTGGAAACTTCAAACATGCCCTCATTACACTTTTTGGTGTGTATATACCAAGAAGTATTTAATGGTTTTAATAGACACACATTTATGCACGCACACTTGCAGTTTGCATTATTTTATTTAAATCACATCCTGCTTTTGGCAGACATAGGGCTAGGTAAGGTTTTTCAATTCTCTTTTTTTATTTTATCCTCCCAGGCTGGGAATAGCAGATTTGGTTTTAATCAACCCCTTTGCAGTCTTGAACTTTGTCCTCCTGGAATACAGTGCCATTCATTTAAGGATTTCCCTCTGTCTAATAAACATTAATGAACCACACTTTACAATTCCCCTGTGATCTTATCTCAGTTTCACAGATGGGGAAAACAGAAACAAATTAAGGGGTCTGCACACACCACAAATCAAAGAGCTGGGGGAAGAACCCAGCAATCCTAGCACAATTCCCTGCTCCAATAACCCAGAAATGTGTTCCTACCCCTGCAGCTGCTCTGGCAGTAACTGCGTTGCACGGGGCAGCACTGTTACCTTCAGGCCATCCAGGAAATCTGAAATTGCTCTTTTCCTGACGTTTAGCTCCCCACATAACTGCAAGTTCTGTGAGGTGATAGAAGGCTGCGGCCCCGCCAGCTTCCTCTGCTGGATTATCCCTCAGGATGTCTTTATTCCCTCTGAGCAGAGGATCTCTTTTCTTTTCCGATTAGCAGAGATCTAGCAGGATGTGGGGAATATTCCAGTCCCTACTGGTACACCGTGGGGTTTATCCATCTTCCCAGAAGAGAGGCCTGATTTCCTAGGGAATTTTCATCTCCTGGCTCTGGACAATGTGGTCCATTCCATGACGAACATGGCATCCCTCGGTGCCTGTGAAGAAAACCACATCTATTAATTACATCCAGCAAGGAAAGACAGGTAATTGCCTTGTGCCTGGAATCTCTAAGTAGGGCCACTTTCTAGAAGAACAATCCCCGAGCTGTGATTTCAGCAGAGACAGAAGAAACCAATGTTCCCTGCAAGCCGCACTCCTGTCAGCCACCCAGCAGTTTTTCTGACAGCCAGGATTTTTGTGGCACTGGCTGTGAGTCATTATTGAAGAAGTGTTATTCTTAAAACAGAGGAAGAGTGCTGGAGAAAGGAGGTGTTAGACAGGAAAAAACCCAAACCCCTTTCACACCTCCATCTGCTGTCTTACAGTGCCTTGCTACCAAACATTTACAAATTGACAAGTTTTATTGCAAATCTTGCTCCGCTTGTTAAAAATTGCTTGTTTTTGAAGACAGAATCAGACATTTAGCCTTCCTCCTCCATAATGAATTTATTTTCCTTGTGTTTAGCTCCATGGAAAGCAACAATTCCTACGGTGCAGCCTTCTGCCAGGACAGCCAGGTTACTCCTAACTGCACTCCCAGGTTTCTGATAAAAAAAAGGCTGCAGGAAATACAGCACTGGCGGGAATCTGCACTGGTTTATCTTGGTTTGTTCTGCAGGTGGGCAGTGTCCGGCCAGATCCAGGCTGGGAATTGCTCTGGTGGAATAAAATATTTCCGTGCTGGAGAGGGATTTGCAGTTCTCTGCTGAGAGCCCATCTCGACTGCAGCGTTGAGAAGCTCCTCAGCCAGGTCTCACTGAGCTACGCCGGCACAAAGGGGGAGAGAACTGCCACAGCAACTGCTCCTCCTCTTGCTGTTGGCCAGACAGCCCTGCCCAGCTCACACTGAGGCCGGTCCCATTCCCCTTCCCAGCTGCTCCGAGGCGCTGGAGCTGTGTCTGCCCATGGCCCAGACCTGCAGTGAGTCACAGTCACACACTCAGGTCTCTGTGCCCCAGTTCTGCAAACGTTTCTGCACAAACATCATTGTGTTCAGCAGAAGAGACCTGGCATACTCACTGCAGGCCTCAACTGATATCCTTAAAAGCCCTGTTTTCTTTTTAAAGTTGGTCTAGGAAGTGATTTTGTTAATTTGCCCCCCTCAGACATTCGCCTGCATCACCCTTTTTAAATTTAACTCCAGTGTCAGATCTGCAGCTGTTTCTGAGGCCACATCCATGAATGATTGCTGCTCCTGCCAGGTGCAAGCATGAATAAAAAAGGTCACGGGCTGGGGAAAGGATTAAGCTTTGGCTCAGCTGTTTGCATTCTCACACAGAGCACAGTCTGTCCATCCATCTGTCTGTCAGCCCTCACACACCATCCAGACAGGTGAGGAGCTGAATATTGGAAACAATTCAGTGACGCTCATACAAAGCCACTACACGGTGTCTGTGGTTTAAAAAAAGCTCCCCAGCAATCCTCCAAGCAGCCCTCGGATCAGTGAAATTATCTGTGCAGAAATATAAATGCAGAATGGCATGGGAACAGTCTCCCTGGAGACTGGGGTAGGGCAGATTGGAGAATACCTAAATCTCTAAATGGTGTCTGTGGTTTTCATGTTAAATTGGAACATTTTCATCCCACGCTTACCTAAGGAGATGAAGGAAGGCAGCTTATGGGCACTTAGCACATACACTGAGAGCAAGCAGGGAAAAAAAATCCAGAGGCATGGAGCAGATCCATCTCCCTGGATCTCCACCTGAAGTATTTCACTGATTCAAGGCCTTTTGTACCTGCAGTAGTGAATGCTGTTGGCTATTTTAAGACCTTCTCATGCTTGCACTTCTGTTACAACCCATGGGAGGCTCCCAATCTATTTCTGTATATCAGACATCCTTCCTCTTCTGACTCCCTTATCAAATGTGCAAAACAATCAATAATTCACTTAGGCTCTACATTCCCATTAGAGTGCACCATGGCTGTGATTTAAATATATTTCTGTGACTGTAGAACAAGCAGATATCCTAAACTACCCTGGAAATGTCCTCTGACATGTGACAGCATCTCCTGCCACCCAAAGTAGTTTTATTTCTCCAGCTGTTAGATCTAGGACAAAATACTACTCTTTTGTTCTATATTAAGACCATGGAATAACAGCAGCTGACTTCCCAGCCTCTGTCCTCGTGGAGGGGAACACAGGATGAAGAATCAAACCCCAGCATGAGCTTTTCTCATGCTAAGTCATTAAGAAAGACCAGATCTCCTTGATGCTCTCGCGCATTAAGTAACAAAAAACTGGCGGTTGATGAGCTGGGGGTTGCCTTCCTCCCCTTCCCATGGTCCCCACTGTAGGTCCAGGCTCACCTGTGATTTCCTTCCACAGCCTTGTTTTGAAGGAGATGAGGTTCATGTGGTTTAATTGAGAAGAAAAAAGCAGGTTTGAAACCCTTTATCCCTAACTACCTCCCAGTAATGAACTCATCCCTTACACCCCTCTGGGTGGGCTCATTTTGGAAGAGGGAGCTGAGCTCCAGGAGATCAAGTGGCTTGACCAAGGCTCTGGGTCGGAGAAGGTGTCCAGAGTGACAAATACCCAAGTGCCACATCCCCCAAACTTGAGAGATCTGTCCAGACCAAACAAGTGTTAAAACTTTTCCTTACCAGAGACGGCCTCAAGACCCAGGGACAAACAGCCTATCAAACAGACCACAAAAACCTCCTCATATTTTGTCTGGGATTCTACAACCTCTCCCATTCCCTCTTGTCCCTGTGTTAAACCTTTCAGTATCATCAGCTCTGTGTGCCCACAACATCCAGCAAGGAGGGCAGAGCACGCGGCAGCCACACACCACGTCCTGGTAATGACTTCACTTCTTCCACCAGCTCTGGAAAAAAACAAAAACAAACCCAAATCCCTGGTCCCGCATAACTGTGGCTCTGTTATTCATGGATCTTAAATCGTACTCCTTCGTGAATTTTAATGTGCAGTCCATTCTCTTTCCACTAATCCTACATTAGGCTGGAGGCCTTTATAGACTGAACATTTGCCCTCCTTTGCTTTTCATTCTCCGCAGCAGCACCGTGGCTGCCTGTCCCCAGGCACTGCCCTAGTCTCAGCTGGGCTGGCACTGAAGTTCAACCAACATGAAAGTGTTTTCTTATTAGATCCTCCAGTTCTGTGCATCCCTGGCAAAAGCAGCAGGGCTGCTGCACAGGCAGCCTGGGAACAGCAGCTCTTTATTTTGCCCACGATCTGGCAATCTCGTGGTGTGCGTATGAGTTGTGCAGTGCTGATTGAGGCAACGCCTGTCTGCGAGTCTTTAGCACCATGCTTTTATAAATCCCTTTTTCCAGCTAAAACCATCTCCACAAGCCATCAGGAAGGAGTGAAAGCCCTTCAGGAAATTCTCCTTTCCAAGGAATTCCTGATGAGTGGCACACAAGAGCAAACCACAGACGGTTCTGCACCACCACAAACTCTGAGATGCTGAACAGCCCTATTTTAAATGACACTTGGGTTAAAAACCAGACAGGACCATGAGCTACTCTCATCTCACCTTCTGCAAACTGCGGTTTGAGCCTGTTCTTTCACTACTAAATTTAATAATTTGTTCAGCTGAAGGGAGGCTTCCAAAGGGAAGATACCCAGACTCAGTCTGGATAGAGGAGTAAGCCACCATTTCCCTTGGAAACCATCCCTGAGGAATCATCTGAGGCAAGATGCTCTGTTTGTGTAAATTGCTAAGAAGATCTCAAACCCAGCCCTTCCATGCGTCTCACAGAACCCTTATTAGATGAGAAAGAAATATTGTACAGTTCTCAGCTCTAAAAATATGAGAACTTTGATATATAAATCCATGTTGAGGACCTTGCTGGGGCTAACTACAAATGTTCCCAGTTGCCTCTAATTCCACACCACTTGCAGAACCAGTGGTAATATTTCTTTTCCAAGATGTACAGAACATACCCAGTATTCTAAAGATTCCAGCCCTGGGGATAGTTTGTGTGCCATCAGAGCACCAGGCAGGGGCAGGAGGGAATCAGGCTGAAAATCTGATTTGACTTAAACAACACTGACCTGATGAGAAGCACCGAGTCCGAACCAGGCCTGCAAATCCCATCTGTTTCTTATTTCTATAACGGGCGAGCTAAAACCCTAAATCCACACAGCTCTGAGCTTTGAAGCCAAATTTTGCAGCTTGAGTCCATTACTAGCAAATGATGACTGCTAGCCCAGCACGGACCTGCTCCTTAAATTAAAGGCTGGGATTTATAACTCGACATTAAATGAAGGAGACGTATTGCAGGGTGACTAACAGCTAACCTGGGAAGGCACTTGGAGACAGAAATTCATGGACTGGTGAATAAATTGCCCCACCTCTTTGCTCCCCATAAAATTATTATCACAGCACTCGTGGTTAATGGTGTTCTGAGGGTTAACTGATGTTTGAGAACCCCTTGGATGCTCCTCAGTTGTTGGCAGCTAATAAAACCCTGCACTGTCTTAGTTATTATATTAAGTTACAGTTTTTGCTGGGTTTTTTTGCAGCAATTTGATGTCAGAAAAAAATCTAATCTATAAAGCAAGCAGCTCTTTAGCTTTGCGAAAAATAAAACCGAGTGTATTCAGAAAAAAAAAGCCTCGTCTCTGTCCTTTAATTCCCAGGAACAAAGCTGGGGAAGGCTGGTCCTCGAGTGCAGATGGAATTTGGCAATTCCATTCCCATTAGTGCAGAGCAAACCCGTTAAATATATAATGGCTCGAGGACAATGTGGATTGGAAAAATAAGCTTGGAACTGTAAGGCTCCTAATTATTTTCCATCCATCTACCTTCACATTAAACCCCAGGGTTTGATGCTTCCCCGGCTGCTGGGGCAGCCATTGAGTTTTTGAAGTGATGCTCTGTTTATAGAATTGCAATTACTCAGTATCGGCCTTTGTTTGGAGAAGAATCCCTGTCCATCCTCGCTAATGGCTTCTTCTGATCTCATCCAGTGTGGAGGATTTCCTGAGCATATTAAAAACATTATTCACTCTGCCTTTTTAGTTTAGCCAAAGATTTAACGACTTCAGCATAAGAACTGTGTGTTTGAACTAGATTTGCTCCCTGACAGCTGATGCTGTGCACTCTGTTCCCTCCACATGCTCACAGGCACAAGAGGAGTGCTTGAACTGCTCAGAGTAGAGATTCTTTTGGGGCAAGAACCTGTGAGGGTGCTGAGGAAGTGTTACCCTGAAAAACTGTGGCTGCCTCACCCTTGGAAGTGCTCAAGGCCAGGTGGGATGTAGCTCTGAGCAACCTGATGTTTTTAAAGAGTATTTATTCTCTCACTGGAGAAATGAATGAGGATTGTAAAATACCACAGCAAAACCAGACTTAATTCCCCTCCAGGACACATGAGCTGGCGTGAGCAGCACTTCCAGCCACCTCGTCCTTTGGACAGGGTGAGGCTGGGGATGTAATTGCAGTTACTGTTTGCCAGAGTGGTGCATTTTCATGGTAGATTTAATTTTACTCCCTAGTACTTCATTTTTTTCTTTCCTTAACTTACAAAGAGAAAACAGCCCTGCAGGGCACGAGGGAGGGCAGGCTGGCAGTGCAGGGCATCTTCTCCCCTGCTGCAGTTCCTGGAGGGGAGGAGGTTAATTAGCAAATTGTAATCAGTGTGGGGGGAGATCAGCACCTGAACACCTTTTGGTGCCCTTGTGGGGCGATTTTGGGGGTGCACAGAGCTCATTAAACCCATTTCTTAAAACATTCAGAACACAATTTCAGTGTGGACATAAAAAAAGATACCTCGCTACCCCTGTCCTATGAGTGCCGTGTCAGACACTTCTCCAGCTCTCCAGACTTTGCTTCCCCTCTCAAAAGAAAAAGGGAAATGAAAAGAAAATAGAAAATTCTCACTACTGGACTGCAGAAAAACATTTCCCCCTCATTCAATACTCATTCATTGAGCCTAAACTAGCTCACATCTATGTGTCAAGCATAGCAGAACTGTTTACAAACAAGCCACTAAAGCAGCTGTGTGACCAAAATTTCCTTCAACCATAATAATTTTCACCCTCAGACTCATCAGACACGTCTGAGACACACATAATAACTCCCACCGGTGCACACTGACAGGCTGAGTTACTGATTCTCCCTAATTCCTTTTTTCTGCCATGAAATATGGTCTCCTCTATCTAAAGCAAATTGATCTTTTCACCCAATCTATTTGACAGATCTACCATTTAGTATTCAATTACCATTTCAAGACTAAAACCAGCTTGTGATGCAGACACCAGTCCCCAGCATGAACTCCTGGTGTCTGCATCAACCCCAGGTCTCTGGAAGGCAATGAAAAACCCCTTGGAGCAGCTGCTGCCTCTGCTCTCATTATCACAAATAAAACTAATGCAAGAACTGGGGAGATAATCGCGGAAAAAGCAAAATGTTCTGGTCAGGGCTGTGTTGTGGGCATCTGGGAGGTGCAGGATGGGCATGGAGGGGGATGGATCATCTCTGGAGGAACTTCCTTGGGCTCTGCAGCTAAACCGTGACCATTTAATTAAATGTTTTGAAGTAAAAGACCTTAAACTGCAAATGGAAGGAGCATCAGCAGCGGCTTAGAGGATCTCAAATTCAGCTGGCCAGGCTGTGTTTGCAGAGATTCCCGGGATGGGTTTGCCAGGGAAGGCCAGGCTCCATCCCGTGTGTGACGATGACCCCGCTGCCCTGGGGTCCAGGCGGTGCGGCAGCCACGCGCCTGCTCCTGGGCAGGAGACAGCTCCCAGCCTCATCCTAATTAATCATCTCCTAATGACTTTGTGAACCGGGAGGATTTCCTTAATTATACCACACATTAGACTTTAATCAAGAAATCAATTTTTCACGCCACCCCAAAGCCGCGGGTGCGGCGTCTCGGGCGGGGAGGGCCCGAGTGTCCCTCGCCCTGCACAGAGTGGAATTATAAGTGGAATTTGGGAGCGGTGCATGCCAGGGCTCATTCCCAAATCCAGCTGTAAGTGATTTAATTAAGATCCCTGCACAGCCCCGTGCCTGTGCCCTGCTCAGCCAACAGTTTTTCCATGTGTTTTTCAGCCACCTGACACAGATGCCAGGCACGGCGGGCCCTCGTGTGCCCGGCTGGACTCGGTGGGAAGGGATTTGTATTTGCAGCAAAGTGGTTTCACCCATTCCCACCAACACCAACACAGCCCCTCATGCACCTCCTGCCTCTGCAAACCCTGTGGAATTAAATATAAATCCTGAGGGCACTGGGATCTGCTCCGACGTGACACCGTGCATGGCGGCAGTGATCCGAAGGAGAGAAGTTAATTAAATATTAACCTCACTTTTTTGTTGCAATTTTCAGGATGCTGCGAGGCTGAGCACAGCAAAGGGTTTATCTGAACTTCTTGTTCATTGGGGAGGATTGATGGTTGCTCCTGGCCTGATGCAACCCCTGATCCATTTCCTCTTTCCCTGGTTTTGTTGGGATTCACCCCAGCCCAGCAGTGCCAGAGCCAGCGGCTCCTTGCAGGGGGATCCCACAGGATCTCTGGGGTCTGGGGGTCTCACCCCAACCAGCAGCACATTCCCAGCAGAGTTTCACAGCACAGCACGGCTCAGATTCTTTACACTTGCTTAATTACTGGGGTTTTATTCTCTCCCTTCTGAGGAGCTCTGCGTGGCACAGCCAACCCCAGCCAGTTTTATTTTCCCTGGTACCATCCTTCCTCCCATCACTCCCCTGCACAGATGATGAGGCTGCTGGGACAGGGATGGGATTTCCTGTACCTGCTGCCTCTGCGAGGAACTAAAAATAAAAAAGCATCTGCTAAAAATACTGAATGATCAGGGAAAAAAAATGCTAAACCCCAGAGATCTCCCTGGACCCTGAGGATTAATTTTAATTTCCCTTTAATCCGGACACAAATTGTGACGTCACCACTGGCAGGCACGGCTCGGCTCCATGGACAGAACCTGCAGTTGTGCTTCCCCAGCTTTTGGGTGCATTCCAAAGGAAAATGGACACACGACAAGCAGGAGGGAACAGGGTTCAGTGTAGGGTTCCAGAAATGTTTCTTCAACCCCGTGGCTGCAGATCCCAGTGTCTCCTTCCCCAGCTCCACTCTCAGATCCAGGCTTTGTGTGCCTGCCTACAGCCACTTTTGGGATGCTCTGATCCTGTACCCCACTGTGGGAAAGAGGAGAAAAAGGGGCCAGCAGTCCCAGATTACAGCCTGGACTTCTGAAAAACAAGATTTGCCAATACTCTCCACTTTTAAGGGAAGGAAAACAGTGATTGGAGCGAGTTAATCTGTAATCTTCCAAGGAGACAACAGAATTAATTCCTGGAAGGAATTTCTCATCTAAAGGAGCAAAGGATGTTCTGTCCCCAAAAACCTCTGTGAGCACTGCAGTGACCACCTGCCCCCACACTGCCCAGGGCACACAGCCTCTCCCTCCAAATCCTTGGAAAATACTTCCCTGGCCTTATCCCAGCGGTGAAACAGGGATAACATGAGGAGAGGGGCACATGCTGGGCTCTCCCTGCAGTTCCCCTCTCCCAGACACCCACAGCAGGGGGGCTGAGCATCATTACACAGAAACTTTGCTCCCAGCTTTCCCAGCGATCAGATATATGCAAATATATGCATGAAAAATTTACATACAGAGCTCGCCTGGGACTTCCTTCCGTGCTGGCAGGAAAACTCCCTTAATTCCCAGAACAAGCCCAGCGTTTGGTGCTCCCCCCATGCAGCAGGTAAATTTGGGGTGGGGGTTTGGGGATGGTCAGGCTCAGAGGAAGGAGGCAGGAAGATATTTTGGGGGTCCTTGGGCAGGAAGGGCTCAGCCTCAGGAATATCTGGAGCACTGAGGGCCCATGAGCAGACAAGGGCTCATGGTTTGAGGTGTGATTTATGTGCAGCAGCACCTAAACACCTGAAACAGGGTCTTTAAAAACACCTCAGGCTTCGCCATAATGCTGCTGCTGTGGGGCTCCACGTGGAAAAAAATATAAGGAAAATCAAATGTAAGCAATTCCTTAAAAGCTGCTCCAAATGTGCTTTCAGTCCAGGAGTGATCAGAGAGGCAAGTCAATATTTTCCTGGAGAGGAAACGCCGCCGTGTTTACTCCTGCTGCTGTTTGCTGAGCGCTGCTCTCAGTCCTGCTCTGTGTTTGCCCAGGGCAGGATGTGGGGAAGAATTCAGGGTTTGTGTGGAGGAAGCTCTGTGGTTTCAGGAGCTGCAAGGCACAGGACCTGGGTCGTGTTTCTGTGAGTCTCAAACAAGGGGCTGCTGTTGGGCAAGGTGAATAAAACCCAAATATTGAATTCAGCAGGGCCCAAGCTGCAGCTCTGGCCTGCAGGACTCTTCCCACCGTGATGAGTTTGCTCTGCTTGTTGGGAAGATGCCCCACGTCTGCCTTTAAGATTTCCTCCCCCAAGTGCTCGAAGGCACCTGACCCAAAATTTGCTGTTTGTGCCACCGTCCTGTACCAGATGCAGCGATGCTGGGTGTCACATGTGACATCCCCGTGCTTGGCACAGCAGAATGGAGAAACCCATGGGAATGAGCCATGCAGCACCTTCCCTGGGGAAAGCTGTATCTGTGCAATTCCTCCTCAAAATCCCACCCAAATCCTGCACCCTTTGTTTCCAGGCACAGCCACTGCCCACTCAGAGCATGGAGCAAGAGCTCACCCAGCCCAGGGTGGGAATCTCCCACAGAAAAACTTACAAGCCCCTGAAAATGGTGGCCAAAATCCAAATATTTCCCTGGGATATGACAGGATGAACACACTGCCAGCTCCCTGGTGTGGGTAACATGGGGCTGAAGGGCTCAGGAAGGTGCCCCCTGTGATCCCTTTGCTCACCAGCCTGGAAAGGAGCACAGAGTTCTCCCCTTCCCTGCCAAAGGTCAGGGTTGAGCTCCACAGACCTTGGCAAGGGTTTGTGCAATGAAATCCCCTCCAACACCTCGGGAAAGGCTGCCCTGAGCTTCGCCTCCTCTCACTCATTGGAGATTGGGGTGGTTTGGCTGGGCAGAGCAGCCAGGGGACGTGGCCGGGCTCCCTGTGCCACCAGGATCTGCTCCAAATCTCCCCCCACGAGCCCTTAATCAGCTTCCACCTGGGATTAGCTCAAACATTCCCAGCTTCTGGTTCAAAATAGCTTTTCTTGCTTGTGGGCAACTAATCCAAAAGGAGCCCTGTCCCCATTATCCAGCACTTCCAGCAGGGGTGGGGTTTTCCTAAGGCTTGAACCTTGCCTGGTTCCAAAATATTTTGGGATTGAGAACCCAGGGCATGGAATGCACATGGTCAGAGCTGGGTTGTGGTGGGGATTCATGGAAGCAGCTCCAGTAAATCCAAGCAAAGCCTGGCCTGGTGCAAGGCAGGTACAAAGAGCACAGGAGCCCAGTTTGGGCTGAATTATCTGTATTTGGGGGAAATTCAGGTTTGGTACAAGGGATTTCACTCAGGAGCTCACAGGGGGCAATGTGCAGACCCTTTCTGCCAATATTAAATGCAGACAAAGAAACTCCCTGTGTCTCTGAGGCCATCAGGACCTGGGGATAAATTGAGTAAAAACCAGCCCCTTCTGTAGGATGGATCCCCAGAGCAAAGAACTGCTGAAAGCCCACAGAAAAAATCATCTCCCACAGCACGCAGAGGAGCAGGCAGGTTGGGAAGGGACGTGCAAGCAGTCACATCCCCAAGTGCAGCTGATGACGTGGCTATGATTTAATAAAGGACATTATTAGTGCCGTGCTAATGGCTCCGGGCGCCGGCAGCGGAGCCGTCCGGCTGCTGGCAGCTCCCAGCCCAGCCCAGCTCATTCCCACCAGGCTTCAGTGTTCTAAAGATTAAATTCACCTCCACAAGCCTGCAAAAGGATTTGCATCAACAGTCCCCCATCACAGTCCCAGTGCCAGCCTCCTGTGCAGCCCCAGTGACCGGGCACACGGAGGCACAGCAGCTCAATAGCAGCTCCAATCCCGCAGTCGGGCAGAAATCCCACTCAGATTAGAGATAACAGAGGCTCATCCCTTCAGCCACTTCATTTCCTCCCCATAAAACCTGCTCCCACCTGGCTCCTTCCCACTGACCTGCTGCAACACCCAGCAAGACTGAGCAGCAAAACCCAGCTGAGGTTCCAGCAGCACCACCACTCCCCCAAAAAGCTCCCTCCCAGGAAAAATATGTCCAGAAACCAGCAAAACCTGGGGACTGGGGGAGGCCCTGGTGATGGGCACAGCTGGTACCTCCTCAGGGGCACCTCAGCTATCACTCCTGGTGCTTCCTTACCCTTTATCTCTTCAGCAGTAATTGGGGTGTTGATGAGCTGCCCTGGGGGAGATAAGGGCTCCTTCTCTGTCAGAAATTGATATTGACTGGTGAGGTGTTAATTTTTGTGTCCTCAGAGAGGGAATTTTGGCTGAGCTCCCATTTTGTGCCACAAAGGCTCCTCTGCTTCCCCCTGGTTCGGGCAGCATCTGTACCACAGTTCATTTCTAGGCAGGGAACTCAAAAAAAAAAAAAAAAATCCCTGTGAAGCAGAGATGGAGCAAATCCCCCATTTCCACAGGGTGAGACATCTGCCAGCAAAGGGACTTGGCAAAGACAGGGAACCTGCGTCAGAGGCTGAACCCTCCAGTGCTCCAGCTCCTCCAGCACCAGGGCTTGGCTGGGAGAGGCCCTCTGTTTCTGTCTGAAACCTCCATAAAAATAGCACAATTATGGGAAAATCCTTGTCCAAGTGGAAAAGAAAACACCAGTCTGGCTTTCACAAGGAAGCAGAGCTCTATAAAAGCGCTCCTATAGCATTTGCTGTTTCTGTCAGGCATCCAAAGCCTCGCTCAGAGCCCTTCACCCAGTGGCACAGCTCCACGGGGCGAGGTCGGGCCCCTGCTAAAGGATTTTATGATTTTTTCCCCCAGCATTTCACTTCACCTCATCAGAAGTTTCCATACATTGGGAACAAACTGTCTGCAGGAGCCTTCCCTGTGGAGCAGAGCGGGGCAGCCCCCGCCGGGAGCAGCTGCTTGATCCCGAGCCATAAATAACAGGCCAGGCTGGAAAGCTTCCATGGTTTTTTTTTTTCACAGAAGTCGAGCTGGTGATGTCTGTCACCCCCTGTCCCTGCTGTCCTTCCAGCAGCCTTTCCCTGAGTCCCCCAGTGCCTGCCCTCACAGGGCTGATCCCCTCTGACAGACTTGGGGTGCCCTGAGGGATGAAGGGATTTAATCCTGGAGAGATTTAATTAGAGATGCCCATCCCTGGACAAAGTTTGTGCTCACAACTCCCCCAGATTCCCCAAAACAGAGCAGAAACCTGCCTGGCTCCGTGGTTTTTGGGGGCCACATGAAGAGGGGTGGCACCAGGGCTCTGTTATTTCCCCTCTCTGCAGCCGGGGCAGGGTCCCTGAAGGGGTGACCACGTTCTGGGTGACATTTCCTTCGTGCCTGGCCCGATTCTGTGGGACATTTCTCGGTCAGCAACAGAGAACGGCCTCGGCTCTATTTATACCCCACCCTGGAGCCGGGTAAAAATAACCCCGGCATGTTTGGCAGCCTGAACACGCTACTGCAAATCCTCCCTGTCAGCAAGAGAATCCTGCTCGGGTCGGAGCCGGGGTCCCGCCGGGAGAGGAGGTGCTGGGGGAAGCCCAGGGGCATCCGTGAGGTTGGACCCCGAGCGGAGGAGGAAAGGGATCAAGTGAACCCATGGAGCAGCAGCTGGCAGCATCCCTGGCCGGTGCCAGCGTCCCAAAAAGCCGGCTGGGAAGCAGAGCAGGAGTGTCAGATCGCTCTTGAACCGGGATTAAAGGCCACTGGCGCTGCTGTATTTTTAGCTTCGTGATCATCCTTTGGGGAAAAAAAAAAAAAAACCAACCCTCATTGTGGCCGGTGGGATGGGAGAGGAGTCGGGAGCTGCCCCAAGCTCGGCCCCGCCGCTCTTTATGGCCCGTCCTCTGGCCACGGGAAAGGTCACGGTGACTCCTGCAGCACTGTCACCTCGCGGGGACCGGGGACCCATCCACCCATCCATCCATCCACCCATCCACCCATCCATCCATCCACCCATCCATCCATCCACCCATCCACCCATCCATCCATCCATCCATCCACCCATCCACCCATCCACCCATCCACCCATCCATCCATCCATCCATCCATCCATCCACCCATCCACCCATCCCTCCCTCTTGCAGAGCCGCTGCCGGAGCCCGGGGCTCCTGCTGCCTGAGTCAGCTTTATCTGCCGGGCTATTAATAGCTGCTGCTCGGCTCGGCCCCGCTCTAATTGCAGGTTAATGAAACAGTCGGGGAGAGGCTGCCCCGCATCCCGAACCGCAGCTTCTCCCTCCTCGCCCCGGCTGGGAACAGCTCCGGGATGCGGGAGCCGCCGGGTCCCGGTCCCGCCCCCCAGCCCCGGGGGTCGTTCCACGCCGGGGCTGCCGCGGTCCTGGCGCTTTTCCACCTCCATCCCAACGGCCTGATAAAGATTTGGAGGCTCTTCCCAAGGCCACTGCTCAGGGACAGCCTTGAGTCGTCCCTCCTGTTGTCACTCGGATGCTCGGGGTGGGAAATACTGAGCACGACGCTTTTTCCTGGGGGAATTTTCCCTGCAGGACTCGCAGCTGGGCGGGTGAGGAGCCGCGCACACAACTGTGATGGTGAACGAGGAACGCTCCCATCGGAGAGCAGCAGCCTCATCTGCGGGTCCCCTCCCCACCCCAAGGGATTCCCACTGCCCACACCACACAGGGTTAAAACCTTTGGGCTTCCCGAGTGCCCCGGCAGCAGCTCCGGGGGTTGTAGGAACAAGCCCAGTGCCGGGAGCCTGCACAGGGGCCTGAAGGTCATTTTTTGGCGATGCCATTGTCCCCAGGGCGGAGGCAGTGCCTGACTCTCCCGTCTCTTAGGGACACATCCAGGCTGGTGAGGTGCCAAGAACAGCGAATTAAGGTGTTGGTGAAACCAAAGCTCCGACCACCCTGACCGCAGTGCATGGAGTGTCCAGCTGCCCAGGCCATGGGATGTCGGTGCCCGGTCACATCTTCCTTGGTCCTTTCCCACCTCCCAGGAATCCCCCGGCTTCTCCTCACCTCCCACACCCCCAGCTCCTCCCAGGTGCAGCTTTTCTGGCCGTGGCCTGAGCTCAGAGTTCAGGGCTCAGAGTTCAGGGCCCCGCGCTCTCCAAAGAGGGTTAAGTTGCTTTTTCGGTCCCGTGGGGAATTAAGGGCACGCAGCAGCATGGAGCAGTGGCACAGGGCACGGGGACAGGGCACGGGCACAGGGCACGGGGACAGGGCACGGGGACAGGGCCCTGCCACCTCCAGCAGTGGGATGAACAGGGATTGCATCAGCCCATCCCGAAAAACCCGAATAAAGCACTGCCTTCCACCTGTCCGTGCTTGGATTTGAGGTGGAGGCAGCAGGAATTGCTGTATCCCATCCCCTGGGAGCAGCTCTGGATTTCAGGGATTTGCACAGAACAGAGCAGAAATTTGGACCAGCAGCTTTAGTACTTGAAAATTTTATTTTCTCAAATGAGCACCAACACATATTGTAAATATGACAAACAATACGCCTCCCTCTAATACTGAAGAACTATATACAATGTACAAATACATGAAAAGGTGAAAAACAATTATTTGAAAACAAACAATTGCATTTATGACTGAAGCAAACGACCTGAAAGAATATGCCAAAAAAAAAAAAATTAAAATAAGATCAAAGAAATAAAAGTATACACAATTTGTAAACACAAGAGCATCCAGAGACAGGCTGGTATTGGAAATATTGTCCTTAGTTTTGTCAGTGGGGAAAGCATTCCCATTTCCTTAGGAAGAACAAAACAAAGGATACACACAGTTGTAACGATGAGAACAGCTCATTTGTGGTTGTACCTTACACAATGCCATTCTGCTTGCATTTAAATATGTTGGTTTTTAAATTTTTTTTTTCTGAATTCAAGATGATTTTGTTTCCCCTCTTCTGCTTGTTCTTTTTCACCAGGATTTCTGCAGAAAAATCTCTGTCTAACCTGATTGTTTCTGAGCACTGAGGCCCCTCCTGTGGTGGGAAGAGCTCCTTCCCACTGAGCTGAGCTTGGTGTTTGGTGTCCCCTCTTCATCCCAAAACTGCTTCCTGTGGAAGCTCCTCTGGAAACAGGGAAGTGCAGTGAAATGCATGATTCACACTCTCACAGACCAGTTAGAAAAATGCATACAGAGAAAATTCTCACTTGATTGCCACGAGAACATCAGGTTTTATTTCGCAGGGTTTGTTTTGTTCCTGGGTGTTTTGAAGTCGTGTGCACCAAACCCAGAGAATTCAAGAGCCTGCAACAGTTCTTGAAAAGCTCCTTGCTCAGCAAAACACAGTCCAGTGGTTTGTGCTGTTGGTCCACTTTGGGATAAACAAGAGACCAAATGAAATAAAAATGAAGAAGGGCGAGAAGGGGGGAGATTAAAGACAGAAAGGAGAACAAAATAAATGAACTTTACTGCCAAGAGAGGTAAACTTTTACTCTAATTTGTTATGTAGCAGCCTGGTTTAAAACAAATAATAAACAACAAAAAAACTCCCCTCAAAAATAAAACCAGGATCCAAAGATTTATGGTTTAGGTTAAAAACAACATCGAGTTTTTAAAAAGCTCCATCCTCCATCCCTGCTGTCCCCGAGCAACAGCGAATCCGAGGCTGCAGCTCCTGCCCAATCCCAATTCCTACAGCTCCGGATCTGCTTCACTCCAGCCAATACTGGTGCAAGACAAAGTTCCAGGCCTGGATCCTACAATCCAGGCAAAGTCGGGAGCCCCACCGGGCTCCAGGGAATTCCTGGTGGGAGCACGAGGTGACGCTGGGCTCGGCCCCAGGGAAACCCAGAGGGAAACTGGAGCCCTCCTGAGTGCCTGCAGCCCCTCCCATCCCAAATACCCTGGGGGCTGCTGTCCCCAACCCAGCCCCAAATCTGCCAGCTGGGAGTGGGAGCGAGTCCCGTCTCCTGCCACATCCAGAGGAAACACGGATCCACTTCAGAGGACAATGTAAATTATGATTTTTGTTTCCCTTTAAACATATTTTCCAACAAATACAGAAGGCAACAGGATCATCATAAACAGCAACAACAAAAAAAGTGCTCTCAGGGAGGGGCTCTGAGAAAACAGCACCAAATATATTATTTCTTTTAAAAAAAATTAAATATTATTTACAAACGTATATTTCACAAGATAACGCCTGGGGGTTATTTTTTCAGCTTTGTATATATTATCATCTGAATATTTCTTACAGGGGTCAGGATTTCACACCAGACAATTCACCAGAGCAAGAACAATTTAAAACTTACTCAAGTCTGAGCTTTGGGGTAGAGGAGGGGATGTAAACTCGAGGGTGCTCGCAGCTGCCCAGACACAAGGCTGGACATCCAAAAAAGAGGGAAAACTCGCTGCTGTCCGTGTTTTCCCGAGGATGCTGCCCATGGAAAACAGCACCAAGTGCTCAGGAGGCAGCTCCCATGGGCCACATGTCCATTTCTCCTGGGAAAAGGCCCCACCTGGCTCAGCTCAGCATGGAAGTTCTTTGGTTATCTCTGAGTGTGTCACTCTGGGACTCCCCCACTTCTCCCTGTGCTGCTGTGGGAGCCCCAGGAGCACAGATCCCACATTCCTGCCAGCCCCCAGCACAGCAGCTCCCAGGGCAATCAGCAGCCAACTAAAGCTCTTCCTGCTTCCTGGACACACCCAGGAGCTGCACAAGCCCATTTCTCCTCATCCACCTATGCAGGGCATCCCAGTCCCTCCCCAGGGAATCCTCTGGGTGCTGGGGACAGCCACAGTCACACACACCGGTTCCCAGCAGGGCTCGAGGCCGGGCTCTGCCAATGCTGATGGGACAAAACCAGTTAAAAGCAGATTAAGACCTTGCCCTATTCAAGCTGGGACTGGTTGCCATCAAAGCCCAACACCTGCGCCCAGTAAAATCCAGCCAGGTCTGATGGGCACTGTCCTTTTTTGTCCCAAATAAATGGATAAAAACATTCCCACCTGGCAGCTCTCTGGAGCTGTTAATTTCTCAGAGCAGTTCTCTGCACAGCCCTGCCTTTTATATCGCTTTTTCATCAGCAGTCACTCCAAATACCAACATCAAACCACAAGCTCTGTGTGCTCTTCTCGACCTCATAGGATTTGGGATGATCCCTTCCCTCTCCCAGCTCCTTTAAAGGCTCTGTGGAGACTAAAGAGCTCTTTGAAGAACAGGAATCACTTCCCTCTAGTCAAAACTCAATAAATTGCCACGGATCCTCAACCACAGGACAGGGAAATGGCACCAGGTCAGTGCCAGAGTCCACAGGACAAGAGGTGCTGTGGAATCTTTGATTTCTACTGGATTTGTCACTGGAGGGAATGTGGCTGATGGAAGCAGAGACAATCCCAAACAAAAGCTGAAGCAATTGTTACACAGCCAGAGCAGAAGGGTGAGGGCAGAAGCCACCTCTGGACAGGCTGGTCACAAATGGATCCAACTCCATCCCCTGCAGGAGCCTGGCCAACTCCACCTCATTTCTCCAAGGTTGTCAAGAACAGAGCTTTGAGAGAGAAAAAAAACCACCTCTGCTTCATCAGGTTTGGGTTTCAGCACAAGGATCCCACACTAAATTCCACCCTGATCCTTAAGGAGAGTCTCTATTCCCATTCCCTGCCAACTTCACACCAAATGACTCTTCCACAGCCCCCTGGAATCTCTCAGGGGTGGGGGCCAGAGACAACAGATTACATCAGCTCCAAAGCTTCTGTTTCATAAGGAGTCACCACCCCCTGCACAATACTCCTTCCTTCTGGATTAAGAAAGATTTCCCCCCATGGATTAACTGACTTGAAAGAATTCTGCAAACAGAAAGAAAAACGCACAGAGGGAGAGATAAACAAGTTCAGCTCCTTAGTCTCGGGTTATGCACCAGGTACTGGCTGGACTGTTGCAGAGCAAACTCCGTGTTGTCATTCTGGCCTCACACAGTTTCCCTCTCGCCCACGACGCCCCTTCCCCAACACCCACCTTGGGAAGGTGCCCAGGAATCACAATGGAAAATTAAAATGGGAAGGACTTGTTGTCCCTTGCAGTTTTGACACCCACATCTACCCCCCCAAAAGGCATAGATCATTCCAGGGGTGGTGGGAAGATGTTTCATCTCTTTTTTTTTTTTTTCTTTCCCACTCTCCCTGTGCCTGCACCAGGCTGCTGGGATTGGGAAAAGGGGGGGGAAGGATTTGGGGAGGATACCTCAGGGCTTGAAATATCCACCTGTGCAACACAACCGCCAGGAACTCGGCTCCCTCCTCGCCCCACTCTCACACCATTTCTGTGCCAGGCTCCCACAGTGGGGCCTGGGATTCAAGGAAAAGGTTCTGTAACAGCATTTTCCCATTTGCACTTGTGAAAGGTTGGTAAAACACCGCCCAGGGTGCTCAGGGGAGGCCAGGAAATCCAGGGGTACCCTCTGTTACTGTTTGTCCCCATCCTCCTCTACGGAATTTCCTCTTCCTTGCCTTGCACGTGCCTTTAGTCACCCCTGCCACATTTTCTAAGCTGCAGCTCCAGCCTCCTCTTGCCTGCAGTGGTTTTCTCCTCCTCTCTGAAGGGCTCAAGAGTCAGGATTTGGTTTCTCCAGCTCTGAGGACGCTCCCCACAGCCTGTTGGGACCTTCGGCCTCCCTACCCTGAACCAGCAAGAAAAAGGAGAGGCAGGGAATCTCTCCAGCCTCCAGGTCCTGCCCCCTCAAACAACAAGTTCATAAATAGCAAACAAAACACAGATTGTGGGGGAACTGGTTCTGCCTCGGGCTCAGCCGGCTCGGGCTGAGGCTCCGCCGGTGGATTCGGGACTCGGAGAGAAAACGCAGCCGTGAGGTAATTTCTGTCCTTTTAGACAAGGAGAGATTTCTCTGTCCTTTTAGACATGGAGATGGTTTCAAGCCTTGCTTAACCAGGACTGAAAGGAGAAGCACAGCGTCACCTTCTGATGGTTCTCCTGCGGGCCCACTCCCCCACCCCTCTCCCACCTTCTCCTGCCCAAACCTCGGGGTGTTCCTCCTGCACCTGGGGAGGTGCCAGGAGAGCCCAGGTCAGGCTGGATCGAGCACTGGGCACATGGAATGGCTGTCGGGCATTCGGTGCATTCTCTGAGCCAACGCCAGAACAGAGAGAGAAGCAGCCAGGGTCAACTCACAAACAGAGACAAAGCAAAGAGACAGAGAGACAGAAATTTAGAGGCCAGTCACCAATAAAGATGGAGAAGGGTGTGAAGATGCTCCCGGATTGCAGAGCCTCTAAATGCATGGAACCAAGCGTTCAGTCACTCTCTCACTCTTGGATATAATGTTCGGTTGGATGGCATTCTCTTACACGCTGCTAGGGCTGGGCTCTTCCCACTCAATCCCAGCCATTATCCTTGATCATGTGAGCTAGTTCAATGATGTATTTGCCTTCTTTATACTTCTGGCTGCTTTCAAAAGCGTGTTCCTGAAAAAAAAAAACAAGGAGGAAGAGTGAGATCAAGGTGATATTTGGATGTAAAGCACGTTATGGATCAGATCTGGGAATGCTGGTGCAAGTCTGAGCCTTGCCTCCAGAGAAAAAGTCAACTGCAGGTCTTCCTGTTGGCTTTCAGGAAAACTATGAGGGGAAAAAAGTCTTAAATCCTACTTCTAGAACCTTAAATCCTACTACTAGCTGTCTTTACAGGCTGGGAAAAAGGAATTGGCAGCATGGAACATGCAGATTTCTGTAGGCCAATGGCAACTCTCCATGGACCAGGATGTAGGGATCACTGGTGGTAAAATCCACCTCTCTCCAGGGTGGTGTGGGAATTTATTAAAGTTTGTTAGAGATGAAGTGGTTCTCACTGAGAATGGGATGGATTATGGGGAATTAAATGTGGAAATGGAATCCCATGTGAAGATCCCACTCTGCACAGATCCATGCCTGCAGCTGTGGAAACCCAGGAAACCTCTGGGATTGCCAACATCCCTGAGGCAGGAGGGACTCCCCTTACTGAGGCTGCATCTCCAAACCAACTCAGCTCTGCTCAGGTGCTCTCCCTGTGCACCTGAAACTCACCTGGCAGGAGGTCATTCCTTGCTGTTCATGGAATTCTGTGTTTTCCTTTACTCAGTTGATGCCCTGAGTGCCTTGCTCTATTTGAGAGACCCACAATGTGTTTCTGCATGGATTCCTACCCCATCAATTTTTGATGCTTTGTTTTTTACAGCCTTTCAACTGATTTAGTGAAGAATATTTCTGCCCAGAGGCCACAGATAGAAACTAGGATTTGTTTAGACACTGGTGAAAATGTTTGGACAAAATGGTTTTGTCCAGAAGCAGAAATTAGGATTAACATCAGATTTTATTGGGAGGTAATTGAATTTATGAAGAGCAAACAGATAAACTCATGTTCAACAGCATGTCCAGTGAGAAGAACACAGCATTAATGGAGCATTCTATTATTCTGATAACATCTACCAGAATAATAGAAAGAAGACAGTGTGAACCACAAGACTGAAATGATCCTCATTTATGTTAAATGTCACTGAGGGGCACTCACCAAAACCAGGTGTAAACTATTAGTAAAAAAACAACTACATTAAAGCTGATGCTCCAAGCACAACACACACAAGGCAGGAGGAAAATAGATGGTTACAGATGAAAACCTGCATTTTGGGTTCCCAAAACGGTCTTTCCACCCCCTCAGCTGGAGCAAAGCTGCCCAGGGGCAAAGCCAGGGACACAAATACTCACATATTTCCAGCCCAGCGTGGTTTTGCAGTTTTCACAGTAAATATCTGCCACGGCGTGCAATCCTGTTAACAACACCCGCTCTTCTGCAGGGCCACAGCCCACGTTAACTCTGGGACAAAGCACAGATGCTCCCCATTAGTGCCTTTCCCCATCAAGATGCTCCAATAAAGCTGACAATGATTTCATTGCAGTGTTTGAAAACATGAGCAGGAGGTTCTGAGTTTCCCAGCTGTGCCCAGAACAAAGCTCTCCCACAGTTCCAGAGCAGAATGAAAAGGTAAAATAGGATTTTTATTCAAAGCTTTGAACAGAAGATTAATAACACTCCAGTCACTTGTGCTAATTAGGCATTTGAGAAAGATTTTCATTCTCAAATTGATAAAATGGTACTTTTACTTTCCCAAATGGAAAATTGAAAAATGTGACTGAAATCAGCAGTTCTGCTGAAAGAGAGACCAGCAGTGACCTCCCCAACACTATTTCCAGTCACTGGGAAAATTATACTTAGTTTTCATGAAGTGCATATTTAGATAACTCCACATTTACAAAACTCTGGCTCTTTGGTCCAACTACACCCTGGGAGAAGAGAATGACTCAGCCATTAGCTCTGATTGCTCAACCTGATGACGAAAAAAATCACCTTTTCCTTGCTGCTTATCTGAAACCTCTACACGACTCAAATATGAATCAGGGGCTATTTCTGCCTCTTTCTCCAACTTTTCAGGAAGCTCCCAAGCCCCAGGCAGAGGTTTTCTGACAAAAACTATGGGTTTTTTTTCCTTTTTCAGGAGGGTTTTGTTAAATCCGCCCCGAGCGATGCGGCGCGCGCGGGGTACTCACACGGAGTTGAAGAGGTACGCTCGTCCTTGGCTGCCCTGGAAGGACTGGAAGGCAAGAAAACAAAGCTCAGTTGGCTGCTTGAGAGGAAAGAGGCAACTGTTATCCAGCTCTAACACCTGCCCTTTTCTCAGGACACACCTGGAATCACCAGTGTTCTCATACAGGCCCAATGTGCTGCTCAAGAGTTGAGTTTTCACTCTTGCGTCCCAGCAAAATCCCTTCTCACCCATTCAGTGCTTGTGAACTTCACACCACACCTCAGCCTCACCTGAAGGCTGCCAAAAATTGGTTTGAATCTCTTTTCAAACTGCACTTGCACACTAATTCCCCTTGGGAATTGCACAGCCAGATGCTGAACCAAGCTGAGGGATTGGGATCTATCTGTTCCAGGAGCTATGGCACACAAACACAATTCCAGGGATTTCACAAAAGCCTCAGCCCTGAGGTGCAAGCCTCATACTCCTACTGGGGCCTGGGAGATCTTCAGGACTGGGGTTAAACACAGTAGGAGATCGAGAGGAAGATGGACAAGAGAAGCACGGAGCAGCCAAACCACCCCAGATAATCCGGGCCCATCCTCTCTGCCTCACATTTCCTCAGGATCTTTGAGCATCACCATGGAAAGGCAGCGTTTTGGAGGGAGCAGGGCAGTGCCAGCCTGGCAGGACACTGCAGGCACTCCCAGCACTTCCCAGCAGATCCCAGTGTGCCATGTCTGTGACAGTGCCTGGCTGACAGGCACCAAGTGCCACCTGCATTTTTAATGTGCTTTGACAAGCACACACTGAATTAAACATTTGGTGCTTGAGCGAGAGCTGGGCTGTCTGTACACAGGTTACCTTGTGGGACACCTCAGGGAATGCCTGCACTGAGGGGCAGGAGCTGGGGAAGTCAAAAAGCTGCTTTTCTGGACCATTTAATCCTTTGCACCTCACCAGGAACCTTGGAATGTTCAGTGGTTTTCTTAAAACCTCAGCTGATGATTTCAGACCAAAAACCCTTAAAAGGGGGGACAGGGTTTTGAGGAAAGAGAAACATTCATGTTTTACCTCCCTGGCCCTCTAACAATGGTCATTTATTTGGTTAAGAGCAACCCCACATCACATTAAACAATCTCGGGGGGGTCCCTGCCCTCCCTGGGTCGTCCCATTCCACTCCTGCACCTGCCCAACTCCTGCCTCGTGGAGCAGCAAAGTCAAAGCCCTGACAGCTTCCTTGGGAAGATCCCCAATGGCAAAAGGATCCTTTCCACAGAGCAGAGGCACCTCAGAGGGCAAAAATGCCACAGGGCACCCGGGCAGGGAGCCACAGCCAGCAGTGCCAGCTGCCTGTGAGGTCTGCATGGCAGCAAGGGCTCTGCCAGCTATAAATTCCCTGCCTGGCACAGAATTCCCTCGGTCCTGCAGGAATAACTGTTCTTCAGAGCAATCTGAAGCCCAATATTAGTTGCCACCCAGGGCACAGAAGAGCCACTGTGGATTCAGAGAGGATGCCCGAGGCACTGGGATATCTCTTTGACTCAGACAAAAGCAGTGCCCCGAGGAATGCCTCTTTTCTTGGGAAGGAATTAAATAGGACACACGGCTCAAGCATGTTTGTGTAATTGCATTTATTAGAGAAGCTGCTTTTAATCCCTCTGCAGAACTCGGGCTCTGTGCTCCTGCTGCTGTCATACCCCCCATCCAACCAGCCTGGCTGCTCCCAAACACACCCTGCACCATCCCGGTGTCCTGGGGGGAAATCAAATGATGATTCCCTGGCCAGAAAGGAGGGTTCAAGCCAGACCTGGCTGCAGCAAACAGGAGGGCACTGCCTGTCCCTGCTGCACGACTGGGATGCCCTGGAAAAGAGTTCAGGGATGAAACACAAAGTCCCACAGCAACGTGTGTGCCATCAGAGCAAAATGAAAGCAGATGAAGCTTGCTCACCATCCAGTCCTCCCCAGTAAACACTTTTCCATAAACACCAAAGTGGCTGAGTTTGCCAGTAACAGCAACTATGGGAGCAGAGTTTTTATTGGTACAGAAATAGGATTTTCCATTCCTGCTGTACAAAGGCCTGTCTTTAATAAACAACAAACCCAATCCCATCAGCTGTGCTGGGGCCCACTGGACATTGTTCCACTCCCAGGGACAGTAGCGTCCTTCCAGAGGTGCCTGCCCTTCCTTCCAGCTCAAGCCAGTGCTTGAGGGTATCTAAGGGTGGTCACTGGAAAAAAAAAAAAAATCACAGTATTTATCCCCTGCCCAAGCAGAAGTTTTCAACAAACCACTGCTCAGCTTTCAGTGCCATCTTAAAGTCACCCTGCAGCCAGCAAAGGATTTGGCAAAACATGTAAAAAGAAGGGAGAGAAGTCTGGTAACCACAAGTTCCCCGGTGCATTTGCCCTCTGTAAAACTCAGCTGGCTGTATCTTTACAAAGGTGGCACAGGCAGCTTTTATCTCAGTGTTGTAACCTGAGCATTTCCTGGAGATGTTCCTGCTCCTCTGGCACGCCAGAGAAACTGGCATATGCTGTAATGGGAGCTACAAAATCAGAAAAAACCAGGTATATTTATACACGAGCAGATGCTGCTGTGTTTGTTTTTGTTGTTTTGTTTGTTTTTCTAAGAGACACGCAAAGATTTCCACAAGACACTTGATTTTCACTGAAGTGACAGCCAACAGCCAGACCTACTTTCTGTGCTCTGCATTTTCTCTGTGTAGATTTTCCTGATACACATTCAAAGGTGCATCTCACCCCGCCTCCCACAGAAATCCAGACTTCTTGCTCTCTGAAATAACAGCTCCTGGCATCACTTTCCAGCTGAAAAAAATGGAAAGGATCTTTCTGTTGTTGTTTCTCACTGGAAGCCCAAGCACAGATTTTTTCCTGCACTGCTAATGCTCAGAGTCTGGCTGGAAACACATCTGGACATGCCAGCAACACAACCCTCCCTCCCCATCCTGCCTGAGCCCTCCAAAAGACAACACGAGCTGTTGGGATTTGAGATGCACGACAGCTCATTCCTCCTGACACCCAGCTCAGGAACCTTCCCCACTCCTGGGCTGCTCAGAAGAGAGGCATCCAAAAGCTGCAGGGCCTGAGGAGGGCTGATTGGAGTATCCAGGTGGGGAGCCACAAGCCTGGAGTCAGCAGTTTGGAGCAGATCCCAGCCTGCCAAGCTCTCTCCTCATGGCAGAAGCTCCATGTTAAGATGCTTTGCCAGCTGCTCTGGTTTAAGAAGCTCCTGCCACCCAGTTTGCAGGCACTTGTTATGGCCCCTCAGCTGTGCTGATCCCAAATCAGAGCTGTGAAATCGTTGTTTTAAAAAATACAAATGTTTTGCAAGGGGTGGGGTGGGTTTGAGGGAAGTGGCTTTTCCCTCTTTACCCCGTTATCCAGGACAATCCCAGGGAGTGCTTCCTGGCCACAGTGTGGGGGCCTGTGGAGCAGGGAGTTCTCTACATGCTTTGGCAGAGAGGCAGAGTGCAGAACTGCAGCTCTGGTGAGAGACTGAGTGTGCAGAGAGGGATTTGGGGTTTCACAGACGCTGCTCAACCAGCCCTGCTGCAGGAGCAAGTGGGACCTGCACCCACATCCAGCTCCTCTGGGGCAGACAGGTCCTGCTCACCAGGGATGGACCCAGCCTGCAGGACCCTGAATCCTGCTCTATTCAGCAGCCATGACCTTGGGAGCTGCTGGTCTGGGTGAGTCCATTTGTTACACTCTGCTCTCAGCCCAAAGTGCTGAACCCACTCTGAGCTCCCCTCGGCAGAGCCACGCAGAGCGGGGCTCTGCCCTTCCACCCCTCCAGCCTGCTCCCTGTTCCACCTCCAGACCTTTGCTCTGGCACATTCCCCTCTCTGGTGACACAGGAGGCAATTCTGACATTCCATCAGTGATGCCAGGGAAAGGCACAAACTCTAAAAACACCGTCCTGCTTCCCCCTGCACCTCCAGCTCCTCATTCACAGCACAGCCCACTCAGCAGTTCCACTCTCTGAGCAGATGACAGGATTAATACCCCAAGTCTTTGTGACGGTATTTGACAATAGGCTAAACACAAAAAGAGCTGCTGGAATCATCTGGAAAAAGAGGAAGCAGTTGCCAGGACTAAATGGCTCCACAGTGATGCTTGTTCCCTGCAGACTGCAGCAGAGAAAACCCCCACTTACCTATATCCAGCTGGCAGCCTTTTAACAATCCAATAAAACAGAAATGAAAAGGCAACTGGTCCCAAAGAGGTCCAAAAGGGAAAAGGAACAGCGTGTGCCCCTTCACGCTCTGCTCCTGAAATAATTCCCACTGCAGGGATGCAAATGGAACTGAGGGCCCAAAGCCACCCCGGAGAGCCACGGCCGTGGCACGTCCTGGGCAATGCGGAACGGCCGTGTCAGGAGGAGCCAAACGAGCACAGGAACCAGGACTGCCCAAACAGGACACGTTCCCTGTGATATTTCAGTGAGAGAAGGGATGTTACAAACCCTCAGGCACTGAGTCTGTGCCTGAGAAATCCACCCAACGACCTCTCCAGAGAGATCTGGGATCACCGATTTCCCAGCTTTTGGGTTTGAGTTACTCCAGCCACAGCACAACACTGACTGGAAGCTTTATCCATTCTTGCTGCTGGTTTAACCCTTAAACCCATCAAAGATGAGATGTTCTCATAAAATACAGCTTGAACAGGGAGAGGACATCTTTAAGTAAGACAAAATGTGACGTCAATCCAACGTGACACGAGTCTGAGTACCAAGATGTGCCCCAAATCCCAGGTTCCCTCATGCTCATGCACTTAATCCCAACTCCTACCTGCTGCTTTCCCACATCCCACACAAAGCTCGGCCTTCACGGCACCTTTCAAGCCCTATTTGATCTGATTTGATTAAAAAAGATGAGCCCTGGAATGTGTGTAAAGGAACCACTTCATGTAACAGCACCAGGTGTACGACGGCTCCGTGAGGAGTTTCCGCGTGAGTCACTGAGCAGCAGGGAGGAAACTGGAAAATAAAACTCTGAAAATTCCTGCTGCAGATTCCTGCACCAGCCATTCCAAACATCCACTCACATCACACTCCAGCGTTTCCCATGGGAGCAGGAGTTCAATTACTTGGTCCCTGTATCCACACAGACTACAGAGACCTCCTCAGGGTTCATTAATTCCACCTTGTTCTCCCTCACAGAAGGGGCAGCCCATGATCAGATTAAACAGAGATTCAATTTTGCTCCTATTACACAAGACACAGACCCATGTCAAGGGAACAGGTTCCATTATTCCACCTTGTGCACAGATGTGACCTTACCCTGTTCCAGCTGCATTCCTGAGTTTTAATTGAGTTTTAACACGGGTCCTTAATGCTATTTAAAGCCCAAAGTCGATATGGAATTAGCGGACCAAACTCATCTCTGAAATAATTCAATTAATTCAGCACGGCCTTTATTCCCCTGCAGTTTATGTCACAGTGCAAAAACACAGGGAATAACCAGGATCTGCTGCATTCCATCCTTGGAACAGCTCCATCCCAGCAGCTCACATGGATTTTGTGGCTCAGGTTATGCAGCCTGTGAGCAGGAAGGTGCACAGATGAAAGGCTTTTTGTCTGGTTTTATTCTGATGGGAGATACCATTGCAATTTTTTATTCTGCCTCCCAACTCCTAGCCCCACTCCAACCCACAAGAATCCTTGGGCTCCAAAATCCCAGTGTTCCAGTGACATACAACAGCTCCTGATCCTTAAAATCCTCAGGCGAAGCTAAGGAACGGTTCATTTTTAAATTCTTTTCAAGAAGGACTTTTTTGGTTCAGTTTGGTTTGGTTTTCAAATCTCCCATCCTCTCACACTTCTGGGGGCTGGAGCCAAGAAAAATCCTCATTTTCAGAAGATTCTGTGAAAATGCTGAAGTATCATGAAGCACAGTGGGCATCCAGCATTATCTCTGGAATGTCACTCTGCCCAGGAAGATGGAAAACCAACAGGCACGTGGGGCTTCATGAATGGATTTAAATGGGTCAGGATCCAGGGGCACATTCCCAGTTAGCAATCCATAACCAGAGGGCAGGGCAGGGGATGTCTCTCGAAGGGGAAATTTCATATTGCAGTTGCAAAAGGGAGAGACAGAATCTCATCTGAGGCTCTGCAATTAATGAAGAGCAGCACTCAGGGAAGTACAAACTGCCTAAAATCGAGGGGGTGGCTTTTCCTCGAGCACTTGGATTTCGAACACAGATTAAGACACTGCTCTGCTGAGCTAAATCCTGAGCCAAACTCTATAAAAATGTCAAAATTCACAAAATAGTTGTGAACTGCTCTGTCCCCTTGTCCCTCATGTGCCGGCCAGGCTGTTCTGACTCACTTCACATTGAATTCTCCTCGTGTTATCACAAGCCCAGTGCTATTCCCCCTCCTTCCTGAAGCCCTAGGCTCCTGGACTCTGTTCTTATTTATTTTTAAATGAGTTTCCAGCTCACAGACTTCAAAGGGAAATTTCAAAATGTGAATGCTAAGGGCGCAAACTACTGAAGGCAAATAAAAGAAATACATCAAATTTATTACTTCTATAAAACTTCACAATATTTTGGAGCTTCTCTTGTGATTTCCACAGTCTCTGGTTACTGCTGCTGTTGTGCTTCAAAACTTGACTTTAAGATGAAAAAGGATGAAAATACTGTGGGGAGAAAGAGCAGATGGAGTGTTTACTTTTAAAAGCAATTACTCCAATTTATTTAGGGGCAGAGAAAAGCAGAGCAGCTCCAGGAGGCAGATCCCCGTTCTCTGCAGCCCAGGCAGCGAGGAGAGATGTGTGTGATTATGAATCCCAGAAGGGCAGGGAGCCTGGGCATTGGTTAACCCTGATCCCTGCACTTCCATGGCCTCATTCCCAACAGGCACCAGCATTCCCTGGTTGAGAGCTGGAGTTGAGATGAGTTTGGCACCTCTGGCACTTCAGTCACCAGTGACAGCCATTTACATTTGGCATGCAGAAGAGAATTTTGTTATTTACTGTGAAATACTACAGAGGGTGACAATGAAGCCCTTTCTGGATAGACAGGGATGGAAAATGTGATTTTTCCTGTGGGTTTTATCCCCCACTTTTGAGTGCTGCTGTTTTCCTGTAGGCTCAAAGCATCCACCAATCCAGTCATTTTAAAAAGCAGCAGCAGGGGGAGAATAAAGCCCTTTATTTCCACATTAATTATTGCTGCTGCATGGGTTTTGGAGATAAACACAGAGCTGGGATGGAAGATGGAAACTGCTAATGCAACGAGTTATTTAATTAGCAGCATAATAGTGAGTGCCCACGTATCAGTGGAGCACTGTTTGCCATTAATGCAGCCCATAATAGCAGCAATGCTGACAGTGAGGGCAGACTTGCTTCTCAGCAAAAGCAGATCTGTCCAGGGCAGCAGCTCCCCTGTGTCCCTGGGGAAGATCCACTGCAGGGAGATGAAGCCATCAAACACCTCATGACTGAGAATTTCGAGTTATCCTTCCCTGTTTAATCCATCACCTAAATTCTCAGTGTTTGTCTCTTGTCAAAACAAGTTTTGGTACTGGAATCTATTTTATTCCTGTGGATGTGTCCTCAGAGCTGAGCTGGAATCCAGGTGTTTTTATTTGAGATGCTCCAGTTCAATCAGATTTTAACTCATTTTTTCCATGGCAATCATTGCTGAAAGGGATCATTGGAAATCTCCCCAATTCCAGGTATTCAGCCCCAGTTTCTACCTTTGTTATTGCTACTTATCCTGCCAGTTGTGATTCCCACTGTGCATTTTAAGAGAGGAGACTCTGGGTGGGAGTTTCTTTGTCTCCCTGAGCTTCAATCCTTGCCCATTCCAGTCCTGCTGGATGAGGAAAACTGCAGATGCTGCTCCAGGGAGGACAGGCTCCTACAGACTCCTACAGGGATGTGCTGCTGCCTGGCAGACACAACAGCTCCCCTAAAGCAGATGTGAGAAGCCCTCTGACAGCATTTCCTACTACTCTAAAATAGGAATTATCATCAGGGACCCCTCAGGGTCTTCTCCCCAAAGGCAGCAGGTGGGAAAAGCCCCCGTGCATTGCCCCCTTATTTGTGTGGGTGATTAAATTACAGATTAAACCAGAGCTCTCTGTTGTTCCTGGGCTGCTCCTACCACGATAAACCAGATTAAAACCACACACCTGCAAGGGAAATTCCCAGGGCAGCTCCTTGCAGGAGCAAGCCTTGGAGCCTGCTGGAATTCCCTCCTTTTCCAGCTGCAAGGGCCAACAGCTGAAACCCCCAGGAAGGCTCAGACCTCACCAGCTCCGAGCTCCAGTTGTTCAGGATTTGCAGCAGTTGCAGCAAAAACTCTGATGATTCAACTGTCCTTTGTCCCTGGCAGCTCCCTGGATAATAAATGGGAACAATATTTTATTTATGCCCAGGTCATCAATTCTAAGGCAGAGGAAGCAGCAGATAAAAGGAGAGCTGTTTCCATGAAGAAAGTGATGGATTAGAAAAATCCATTTTTACCCTGTTCCTCCTCCTTGAAAGGGAATTCTAAACTCTTATGATTTATTGTCTTTTCCCTTCTTTTTTTTGGAACAGAATGAAATATTTTTAAAATCGCACAGCAGTTAATTGCTGTATAAACACAATTATGCAAGGAGCTACAAATTACCTTGGGCTCGTTCTATTAAACAACCATAACCTGACTACATGAAAGGCTGATCCTGACTCTCTTCAGTCCCTTTATGGACAGTAGGATCTGAGGGAACACAGTCACTTGTAGGATAAACCCCAGAGGAAGCAATTCCACAGGACAGAAGGATCTAATTTAGGTGGCTGCATTATGGAATGGGCACCACAAATTCTCATCGCTCAGCTCGGATTTCACATCCTGACTTTTTCCTGCAAAGGGCACTTGTTGTTTGTTTATTCCCTCCCAAACACAGAGCTGAGGGACTCAAATAGCAACCTTAGACCCTCTGCCCTCCTCCCTGCAAACACCAACTTGCCTGGAAAGGGTTCTGGGGATGGATTTGTCTGGAAAAGTCTAATCAAGGCTCCATCTCCTGCTGAAGGAAAAGGCCCATTGAACAGCTTTGATGACACATTGTTCTACTGAGGATTGAAATCCTCTCGACCTGCATTTAATTTTAAACTTCATGGAAGCCCAGAATTACAAGGTGCCTCCCCTCTCACGTTCACAGCAGTGAAATGGGAAGCTAAAAAACTCCTAATGACTTCTCCCGGAGCTGCTTTGCTGTTTATCATTTACTGCTTGAACTCTAATACTTGCAATTAAGAGCAAGCTCTGAATAATGCCTGGAAGTGGCAAATTCATTAGGGAACAAGAGCTGGAAATGAGGATCCAAAAGCTACTGGACAGCTTCTAGAAATGTGCATAAAATTGATAAATCTGGTGCATGAAGAGCTCACAGCAAATAAATGAACAGAAGATTTCTGTGCAGTGCTGAGCCAGTGAGACTGATACAATTATGAAACGTGTGAGCTGAAAAGATGCTGCTGCTGAGTGTGAGGCTGCAACAATGAGATCAGCCCTGTTCCCATCCCTAAAAAAGATACTGAAATGCTAAAAATGTAGAAGAGAACCACAAAAATTATATGGAACTGGAAAAAATCAAATTGCACCATGACAGAGCTGAATCTGTTTAGTCTATCCAAAAAGCGATCAAGAGTGACTTTGGTTACTGCAGACCTTTTACAGGGAGAAGAGTAGGGACTAGAGATGTATTTTATTGGGACTAGAGATGTATTTTATTAGCAAAAGAAATAAAATAATGGCCAGTGACAGGCAGCACAAGTCAGACAAATCTAAGTTCAAAGTCTCTGATTTTTAATAGTAAGGATGATTAACCACTGGGAAAAAAAATGACCAAAGGGAGCAGTGAATTTTCCCTCTCGAAGTCTTCAAATGGAGACTAAATGCTTTTCCTGCAAGAATTGCTGCAATCCTGGTGAAATCCACTGGCCCATGCTCCAGAGGTCAAGTGTGATGATGTGATGGCTCCTCCTGGCCCTAAGAGTTCATTACTGTGGAGCTGGGAACTTAAATTCATATTTGGGAAGGAACAAGATCTACTTTAAAGCAAGAATAAAACCTGTGTAATGAAATATAAGAACTTCACCCTTGAGAAGGGAATACCCATCTCACCTCATACACTGCTTTTTCCTATGATGGAAATGCAGGATTTTCATCAGACTTGTCTTGGACACCTATAAAATGCCTATTTTTCCATTAAGTCAAAGATTACCACGTTGTAATTTTAAGATTATTCTTCTACCTTCTGTGCACGTTGCCCCCAGCCAGCAAATAACTTCACATCTTCAGAGTGAACTGAACTACAAATATCAGCTGGTTCCTGACATGTAAAGCCCTGAAGAACATTAAACACTGCCTTGTCCACATGAAAGAAAGAAAAAAGAAAAAAAAAGCAAAGAGCCAAACCAAAAAACCCAACAACTGCCGCTCCTTTCACCTGTATGTGGTGCATCAAATACTTCCAAGCAGCTGAATTCCTCCAAAAGTTCTCTGGAAGCACCAAAGCTTCAAATCCTTTTCAGATCCTCCAGTTGCAACATGGAGCAAAGTTTGAAGCTTTCAGCGAGCCATAAATCTCACCAAGAGGCTGCTGAACCACCAGGCTCAGTCTCCAGCAGCCAGGGAAGAGAGAGGCCAGAAGGACTGGGAGGGAATTTTCCTGATAAACCTCCCAACTCCCGACTGAGAAGATCAAAAAGAGCTTCTAAGTGCTCCCTCATTAACAACCCAACCCCAAATAAGAAAGTCAGGCACACAGAAGTCCTCTATTTTTCCTAAATTCTCAGTGCTGGAGGAGCTGCAGCCTTTTGTGCTGAAGAATTTCCCATTCATGTTCAGCGAGGTTCCATGCAGACATCAAAGGAAAACATTAAACTTCCCCGGCAAGCCTCGGGCTAACTTCAGAGGATACATCACTGCATAATGTTTAGCAGTTGGATCACAGCAATTCGTGGAAAAAAAGAAACTGCAGGACGCCCACAAGACATTCTCCACATATTTCCATAATCAGGGACATTTCTGCTGAATTACTGCTCACATAGCACAAAAAACCAGCACCCAAGACACTCCAGTGCCATCTTCGACCTGGATCTTTCTGCTCTTGTTCCCAACCTCCTTGAAGGGCACCAAGGACGTGTGGATTCAAACAGAAAAGGCACACAAAGAGTTGGAATGGCACAGAGGAGGTAGAAATCAGCATCACCCCTGCCAGTTGGAGAAACTTGTTTAACTTTACCTTGTTAAGTGTCTATTTTGTTGGCTGTTCCCTCAGGCCCCACCAGAAAATGATGCAAAAGAAAACCTCCTGTGACTCCTTCCTGGTGACATTGATTATGGAATATATTTTTTTCTTAAGCATTCTAAAAACCATGGGATGTTGTGCCTGTAACAAGAAGTACCTTTCACTTATTTTTTGGCATTGAAATGTGCTTTTTAAGTACAGTTGCCTGGCACAGTGGTTTTGTTTTTACATTACAATCAAAGAAGATTGGGACACCCTGTACTAATTTGGAGGAGCAGACAGGACCTGCTCCAAACTCTTCCAAGCAGAGTGGACAAAGCAGCAGCATTTCAGGTGGGGAGAAGAAGGAATAAAGACATCCAGTGACTTCCTCAAGGTCACACAGGAATCTGTTGCAGGGCAGGGTTGAGTTCCCAAAGTCTCAGCCCACTTAAGCACTGGAAAAAGCAATGAAACAAGAGTATGTACTAAATTTGGCACAGCCTTTTAAATGATGCATTGCTCCAAGGGAACAAGAACCTCCACTCATGCTAACCCAGACACCAAAGGAACACAGAAAGGAAAACTACTCACTCCACCCAATTTATCTGATCACCTTAATATTTCTAAGTCAATAAGGCCTTTCTTGGCCAGACAGTCCAACCTACAATTCAGATCTTGTTACAAATCAGACACACTAAACCACTTTTTCCCTCAGGCTGCAGGAGATAAAAGGCCAAGTAAGAAACATTTTGGTAACTGGCTTCATGTAACAGCTTTGGATTTTCTTAAAAGCCTCGGCATCGATTGTTTTCTTTAAATAGCAGTGGTTTATTGAGAAACCTTCTCTACTCCTGCACAAGCACAAGGTTTTCCTGAAGTAGAGAAAGGAGCAAAAACTGCCCTGCCAAGGCATATTTGTCAAAGAGTTTTGGATACCTGGTCCTGGCAAAACACTTTGAAGCCAGAGTTAAGTTAACACTGGTGCTGAAGGGCTGGGAGGGGAAACTTGGGAGATGGAGAGGAAATGAAAGTATGGACTGACACAGAACAATCCTGGGAATCACCTCCAGCTTGTGCTTCATCCAACAGCTCGAGCCAGTGCTGCAACTTGTGTGCATCCAAAGGAGCTAAAAGCTCCTGGAGTGCAGAGCAGCCCAGCTCTCGTGTGGTCTCTGCACAGCTCGGGGCAAAAGGAGCAGAGGAATTAATTTCATGGAGGCAAATCACCAACACCCTGCTGTTCCATAAAAGCCTGTTTTCTTGGGAATGTTCCCAAGGATGGTGTCATTTGGGCTGTTTGGATTCGAGTGGCACAGTCAGGTTCAGGATGAGCTGCTCCACAGCCTGAGAAACGCCCCCGTTTGCAGAATCTCCCACTCCCTTTCCCATCCTCGTTCCTCCCTTTTCCTCTGCCACGTTTTCATATGGAAAACAAGCAGTGCCTGGTTCAGGGATGTGAAAGTAAGGCTGTGATGAAAGAACTGAAACATTTCCCCGAGGCTTTCTGCAAACTGAACTCAAACAGATAAAAAGGCAACAATTTAAGTTTGCCTGGGAAAGTTCCTCCACATTTTGGAAGCCCCTTGAGGCAGGGACTGCCCTTCTGTTCTGTCAAACAGCCACTTGTACAAGCCACGATTGCACAACTACTTCTATAAGGTTTCCAATTACACAAAGAATGTGTTTTTATTCATGTTTACAACCCTGAGAAACAAACCCTGAAACCCCAAACCCTTTGCATTGAAATTCCATGACTTGCTAGTGGCTCCACCAGCAGTGAGGACCCAACTATTTACACCTTGGTCTAGAACGAACTTTTTGAAGGAGCAGATCCCACAGCACACTTCCACAAGTCACACACACCCTCACATTTTGCTTTCCTCCTTTCCTCTCCTGTCTGTATTTTAGCAGTCAGCATTCCTGAGCAGTTTCTGCCTGCCTTGGGCTAGAAGCTCAAATTCCAAGCAGTTGGCAGCACTGGCATTGCCCTGCTGGAAGCTACTTAACCTGCAAAGCTGGCTGCATTGGAGCATGGACATGGAACAAGGAGGGGAAGGAAGCATCAAAGGTGAAAGCACTGGGAATGTACAGCCTTGTTTTTCCCTGGCTGGGGACCAGCTGTGTCGAGAAAAAAAAAGCAGAGCACAAACGCTAATCTACTGTAAAAACAGCAAGTAAAACAAGCTTCTTTCCTCATCCAGTAAAGCACCTTCTGTGTCCCAACACAAAATCCAGGGTACCAAATGAAAATCCAGGGAGTCACTCCCCCATCTCAACTGGGCACAGGAGTCTGGAGTCACCCAGCTGCCCCCAAAGGTGAAGCAATTTCACCTCGAGGGCACAGATGCTGTTTCATTTACACTTCACACCCCTTTCCAACTGGGCACAGCACCTCTGTCCCTGTCGATCCCAGCCTTTCCAGGCTGCTCCAAGAAGCTGAACTGTTTCAGCTGCACACACAGAGCTCACAGCAGCATTTCCACTCAGCTCAGCTCGTAAATCTCTGGCTGTGCCTGTTTTTTCTGAACACAGACTTTATAAGCTGAATAAACTTTACGGAACAGTTATTCCAAGGCAGCCGAGACCTGGGAACTCGACGCCTGACCACAGCCAGGCACTGCAGGCTCCAGCAGACACTGTGAAAGTTTAGTTTTCCCACTTCAGAACAAGGTCCTCTTACTGGCCTGCTCCTTCTGCATCAAAACACTTATTGGCTCTGAGAGCTTTTAATTTAGCTTATCCTAACACCCCTCAGGAGCTGGAAGGGACCCACCAGGATCGGAGTCCACCTCCTGCACAGCACACCCCAAGAATCCCACCCTGTGCCTGAGAGCTTTGTCCAAATGTTTCTGGAATTCAGACAGGTTTGATGCTGTGACCAAACCCCAGGGAACCTCTTTCCAGTGCTCAATCACCCTCTGGGTGAAAAACATTCTCCTGATATCCAACCTAAACCTCCCCTGACTCAGCTCCATCCATTCCCTGGTCATGAGACTGAAGGGATCAGTACCAGCCCCTCCACTGCAACCTGTGAGGATATTGAAGACCCCAATCAGTTAAAACAAATAGCAGCTCACAAATAGATCCTTTGGGCTGAGAGCCCATTTCCCAAGGAAAAAGGCAGCTGGATAAGGCCAAGCACTTCCACAGCCACTGATCTGCAAGGTGAGCAAACCGTCCGCTCCTGGGAGCACCTACCTTGGAAATGAGCTCATCGTGGTTGGCCAGGTGGGCCCTGCAGTGGATGCAGCTGTAGGTCCTGTGGCACGAAGGCAGATATGCCTGGAAAGTCTTGGACCTTGTCATCTTCACCATTGGAGCCACTGAGCGCTGGCTGAACTCCGGGGTGGCCCAGGAGGCGCTCCCGCAGGACGGGTCGCACGGGAAACACCGGAACACGCAGGTAAAGGCCGTGGTTTGGCAGGGGATGGGTGTGTGGGGCAGGCTCCACACGCTGGTGATGCTCCAGAGGAAGAGATGTGGGCAGAGGAAGCGGGGATTTCACACAAACCTGTGGTGGAAAACAGACAGAACACTCAGCTCGCAGAGGTGACAGCGCTGTCCCAGCCCGCACAGGGATTTAGGGTTGGATTGAGGAGCAGGAGACAGGAGTGATGCCTGGGAATTAGATCAGCAGGATGGAGATTTATTTGCTTGCTGGCTGCCCTCAAACCTCCCTGCTGCTGTTATCTCCATCCATTCTTCCAGCACTTAATGGCTCTGGAAATGACTGCAGAGGTGTGAAGATGCTGGGATGATTTCCATCGAGCCTGGTCTCCCAAACCCCTCTGGGGAACTCGGCACCGCCCCGGGCTCTGCCACCCAGGGAGAAAGTGAGGAGCAGAGGTCGGAAGACTTTCCCTGCTGTCCCCTGTCTGAGTCACTGCTGTGACACCCCAGAAGCCCATGGGAAAACTGGGAGCTGGACCTGGGTTTTCTGAGCCACCAGGTAAGGATATGAGTCACCAAACCAGTTTTTCTCCCCATTCTGCCTTACTTTCCACATGGGAAATGCAGGATTCCTTCATTACACTCTCCTTTATAACTCCCTGCAAGCTCTGAAGGTAGAAGCTACTCTATAAACCGCACTCCAGTATTTTATTTTTTTTTAATCTGAACATCTGACAGCAGCCTCTGAAGACTACTCCTGATAGCAAGAGACAGTTAAAAACCCTATTCAGGAAGGAAACACCATTTCACACTCTGACATCATCTGACAGCACCTGCAAGGCAGCTCAAGTCTGGGTCTCTTTTTGTTGGCAGAAATGGAGTTTTCAGATCCCACACCTATAAAAGTCTTACCAGCTACAAGTGTTCCTTTTGAGGATGGAAAAGCATAAAGGAAGCAAGCTCTCCTCCCTCCCGGATCCACGGCATGCATGTGTGCTCTACAAATTAATCGTGAACTCTGACTGCTCCTCCCAGGAGGATTTTCCTTTCCATAAGACACGTAGTTCTGCTCAGTTTCTGAGCCTGCACTTTGTGTATCAAACATGGAACACCACCAGCTTCCCCACTACCACCACCACCCATCCCCAAAATAAAGAAAACAAGAAACAACATCTTAGGCACCCATGAAAACCCTGCCTCCAACACTTTCCCCGAGCCTTGTCACAGTTGACAAGGCAGATTCAAGGTATCCAAGCCATGGGCAGAGACACTTTCCACCATCCCAGGGCATTCAGAGCTCTGTCCAACCTGGCCTTGGACAATTCCAAGGATGGGGCAGCCACAGCTTCTTGGCCAGGCCTCACCACCCTCACAGGGAAGGATTTTTTGGTGATACCTACCCTAAACCTCCTCTCTGTCAGTGTGAAGCCATCCCCCTTGTCCTGTCACTCCCTGTTCCTATAAATGGTCCCTTTCTCTCTGTCTTGTAGCTCCCTGCAAGTACCAGAGGGACCATGACCACACACAGTGCTCAAAAGGAGGCAGAATCCAGTAAATAGGAGACACACAACAGGATACCCATTTTTTTGTTCCTTTTTTTCTGAAATATTTTTCTTCTGCTGTCCAGGAGGCAGCTTCCTCACAGTCAAATGGGAAAAAAGCATCTTGCTCATCAGGCAAACTGCTGATAAAGCATATCTATCATGATCATAACAGTCAGCACTTCCACAGCAGTGCTCATTCCTAAAGCTTTCTGCAAACACCAACTAATCAAGATTAACCTTTTCCAATTCAAGTTACAGCCACAGCTAAGCAGGACCCATCGTGGCACAGAAGGGTTCATTTCCCAGCTTGTTAGGAACTCACCCCTCTCTTGTTCAGCCCAAAGGGGGTCTTGCCAAGAATTTACCTGGCCAGCTGCTAAGGGCTGGGCATTGTTTGCTCCACAGCTGCAGCTCTGGATTTCAACAAGATTTGCTTTTTACACTCATCAGAGAAGGAAGATAAATCAGTCTCCACCTGTATCCTGCCCCAGTTCTCTGTGTGCACCAGAATTTTGACAGAACAGAGTTCTGCATTAATCAGCATTGTTTTCCCATCCCAGGTGAGACACACTCAAGGACTGCACCCTAAATTTGCAACAGGGCAGAAACCAGACATAAACCAAAGCAGAATCCTCATTTTCAGCTGATACAAAACCATCCCCGAATTCCAAGGCCCTGATTGAGCAGCTGACGTGTTTTATGCCAGCCCTAAGGCATCCCAGAACCTGGAATCTGTGAACATCCAAGTGCAGGGAAGCAGGAGACCAAGTGTGCCCTTCCTGGGGCCAAATGCAACTGCATCCCAAGGCACCAAGCCCTGTCTGGAGACAGATTCCCTTGGACAGAGCACCTGGAGGAAAGCACCAGGAAGGACTGGCAATCACTGATTCCTGAATGAGAATCCAGACTGTGTCTAAACCTTAAACTTGAGTGATTTGTAATGAAATGGTGCAAACCCCTCTCTCCTTCACTTCAGCATGGATCAGTAAAATGCTCATCACCACTTTTACCACTTCCATCCTGTCGTGCCAAACTTTCCTTTCCTGATCAGCTGGAGAAGGTAATCCACAGGCACCCCCAGAGCCCAGTGGAGAGATAAATAAACCCCAACCAGAATAATATCACAGCAATCCCTTAATTTGTTGTTTGCTGACCCCTCTGTCCAGGCCTGCTAAGCATCAATGCTCCAGAACAATGAATAAAGCAGGAAATACTACAGCTGCATTTATCTGACAGAGCAATGAACACACTCAGGAATTATCTGCTGCACACAGCTTTCTGCAAAGGCATTTCATGAGCATTCATTTATTTGACCTCATAACACACTGAACATCAGCAAAAAACATTTGACCTTTTAAAAGCAGACAAAAAAAAAATATTCAGGCGAGATGGTATCAGAGGAACTGCAATTCCTGTTCTCAGGGCTGTGCTGAGAAGGCAAACTCGATCTCTCTGCTTCAGGCAGGGCAGAGAATAAAGATTTGTGAGCCAAGATCTTGGTGGGAAGCCTCGTTAAGAAAATGCCTTGAATAAAAACTTCAGATAAGCTCAGCTACGGCAGCTATAATTTATCAAGACAGCACTTTCACACAGTCTGATCACATGTGCATTGTCTACCAAGAGCTCTGTCCTCATCCAAGTGTGGGAGAGGAGGGAAAACCTACAGGAAACGTATTCTGACATCCTACAAGCACAGCCAGCAGCTTGTAAGGACCAATTTCTGTCTTAAATATAATTTTGAAATGTATTCAGTGGCTCCCAGCAATGCAAAACCCAACCCCTTGGATTTTTCATATCCTAATGACAACTACATTTGAATTAAGAGACAATTACCAGCTAGCAGTGCATTTGTTCTGCTGCAGAACAAAGGCACGAGGATGAATTTGGGCTGTGCCTCTGGTTTTCAGAATGATGAGTTCATGTGCATCAGCATCATAGGCAGTGGGCATCAGTGGAGTCATTCCACTCACTTTAAAACAGAACAAAAGAGGGTTTGCTCACTTTATCATCATGCCCAGTACTGTCAGAGAGATGAGTATCTGTCACCAGCAACATCATCCATTATTTTTCTTTTCTCATTCAGGAGAAATTTATCTCTGGGATGGGATTCACTCAATTCAATGGAAGAGAAATTTGTGCCTATTAATTAATTCACAAGTCAGAAAGCTGGTTTAGACAAAAGGAAGGAATTCTAAAGAAAAAGCTTTCAACATCATTTATTGTGGGTTATCAGTGAGAGAATCAGCTGAATGTTCTGCTTGCCTGCACTGGGTGTGTTGGGCTGTCCTGCTTCATCCTGCTGAGTTTTGAGCAGATACCAACTTCCTGATGGAAAAATCACGCCACACATTTTGCCATTTGGACAATTTCTTGGTTCAGAATCCACCCTCCACCTGTGGGTGTCCAACACCCACTTTCCACACAAAGCTGTCAGCAATTCAGGAAACACAAAAAAAGGGAGGAAGTCTGTGCCAAGCACCTGCCAGACAAGGCCACTGCGTGTACAAGTCCATATGCCAGAGAATAAAACCATCACACACAAGTCTAATTTTGAATAAAATCCATTTGCAATGCGGCTCAGATGCAAATGTTCATTGTGGCAGGACAAACAACAGGTTTGTTGGGTCTGAGAGTTTGTTTTAGGGATTATTCCATTTTAAAGATAAATTTCAGCCTGTGAAATACTTATTGAAATACAGCAAATGCTATAGAAAGCTGTTTGCTGCAGCTCTGAAACAATCCAGATATTTGGAAACCCAACTTTTCTTCCTTGGTGGGTCTCTTCTCATTAATATAGAAAGAGTTTGAGCTGTGCTGATTGCCAGTGTGAGGAAAGCACAAGAGGAGCTGGGTTTGTAGAGTTTTCTGTGTCTAAGGTGTGGCAGCCTGGGTTGCTCCAGGTTCTCAAGGTAAGTACAGCCACTTACCAGGGTTTTCTTCACAAAAACTGCCTTAATATTCCTTACTGAAGCTTAAAGAAGGAAGGCTGGTCTCTAATTGGAGTCTGGGTTTGATGCCCAGTTTTGCTTTCCTATGGAATAGAAGTTACCAGTGTCAAGTGTTGGACCCTCAGAGACACCTGGCACTGCTAAAGGAGCATTTTATACTCTGATGGTGACAAAAAATCCTGGTTTGGGGCAGTGTGGAGATCCTCAGTTCTGGGAAAGATGAACTGGATCGTCTGAAGGTGGGAGGGTGGGATGTACCTTGTGGAAGGTCTGGGAGGAAGGATGAGCATCCCCAGTTTAAACAGGGAACACAGGGGAAAGCCAAGAAAGGAGCTGAAATAGCAGACGGGTGAACACAATGTGCTTCACTCCTTCAGCATCGAGTTTCTGAAATGCACCAATTTCAAACCCTGGCTAAGGTGACACTGCAAAGAGCTCAGCAGCACCACTCATCCCTGACTGTCCTTCTCTAACACCTGCACTCCCTCAGCTCATCCTCCAGACCCTGGAAGCAGGAAAAGAACATGAGAATATGTGGAACAGGAACCTTTTGCACTTCTATCAGCTGCATGGACACAACTGCAACACAAATAATAATATTTAACCCCTTTTCCTCCTCTGGGTGTCTCCTAGCAAGTGACTTCATGTCTTCCTGCACTGCGAGGAAGCACTTCATGGTTTTGGGAAAAAGGGGATGGATGGAGGGATGGATGGATGGATGGATGGATGGATGGATGGATGGATAAAGGTGATACTGATAGCAAACAGCATTCCAGACACCTGCCAGGAAACCACTAGAGGGCATCAGGAAGAGCTGCAGCAGGAGGCAATCCCAGACTCTCCAGCCGGCCACAGGGAATCCGGGACGGGCAGGATGCCAACCCTGCTGCACCTGCCGTGCTCCACATTCCACAGCCAGCCTGGCAGGAAAAACCCCGTGTTATCCTGCTGAACAGCTCCCACCACCAAACCCGGCAGAACTGCCAGGCTGATTATATTAATCACCTTTGAAAGGCTGGGGTTTGGTGGTTTTTTCGCTCTTTAAGACCATCACTCCATATCTATCACAACTCTTCCCATCAAAAACAGACACAACACCCCACAACAAACCCCCCGGGGTGTCTCTGATGGACAGGCTTCCTATAAAGGTCATCTGGAAAGTACAGGAAAATGAGCTGAACTTAAAAGCAACAAAGAGCAAATTTTAAAACTCACTTCGGGTTAGAATTTTGTTTAAGTCTGTGTAGTTTTGTCACTGTAATCCAGTAAAAACCCATTAAGCTTATTAAAAATAAATATTAAAAATATTTTTAAAAAATGGTTCTTTACATAGTTGATTTATGTTCTGCCAATTTGGAGATTAAATCAAATTTAAAAGTTTCACTTATTTTCATAACCCACACCAGTGCATCTTCAGGTTCCCAAATGCAAGAAGCAAGTCCACAGGGCTCCTGCATTCCAAGCAGGAATTCTTGTGTGAATTACAGCGTTCAGCCAACTGGAAAGGGAAAGAACAGGTTAAAATAACTCAGTGAAGATGGTGCAGAGGTGCTGTTCTCTGTCTCCTGACTACAGAGAGCAGGAGACAATGAGAATTTTCTGAGTTTCTTTACAGCCTAAGGCTGGGCTTGGACCATTCAGTGTCAGCACTGCTCACTCATCTCTCCCCACGACTCAAAGCATCATCAGACAACACTGGGAAGCAGAGAAGGGAAATAATTCTGGATATTTTAATCAAAGCCTTTCCTTTACAATTGCATCTCAAAAAGGCAGGGGACAAGCTAGGACAGACATCACCTGGCTTCATAATTTATTACAGAAGGTTTATTTAAGCCTTTTTTTATTTAAAGGTATTACTGAAAGATTATAATTTATTACTTTTTCCAGGCCTGTCTCTGAAACCACATAAAGCAGGGACTGCAAGATTCAGCCTCTCCAAGGAATGACTGACACCTCTGGCTGAATTCTCTTCCCACTCTCCCGAGTTGCCTGGCAGCGATATCTTTGCAATGCAGAAGAGCCTGTGCTGCTGCTAAGGAGCAGCAGGGTGAGATTACAGCTGCAAGCTGCCCACCTTCAGGTCCCTCCAGCCAAATCCAGGGCCCAATTCCAGCAGCGGCCACTCCAGTGGTACCAAACAGAGCAGGAAAAGTCGCCTGGAGAAGCAGCGCGATTCCGAACGAGGCAGCGCTTCCGTCTGCTCCCACCAGCAAATCCCACTCGTGCCACAAATAAAAGCTGCAAGCTGGACTAATTTAACACACAAGTGACTCCATTTCCTCCTCTACATTTTGCAAAGCTCCAGCAGCCCCAGGAAGGGTAAGAGCTCTGCAGCGGAACTGGCTGGGCTGCAGCTCCTCGTTTCAGACCCACCCTCGTGCTGAGCCAAGCCACACGTTCAAGGTGAAGGTCACATCTGGAGCCCCAGATCAAGGACTTTGCCAGTGTGTTCCACAAAATGAAACAAGACCCTTGCCTTGTTATTCTAACACCATCCCGAACTAAAAGCATCAAGGAAAAGCTCTTCCCATCCAACCAATCACTTACTGACAAAAAATGGAAACGCTCTTCATCATCCCAACTTCTCAGCTTGATTTGCTTTAATTGCAAAACAGTCTGGCTGTCCAAATCAATCTCGTATCGTTTCATTTGCTGTAGTGTTCCTCAGATCACTTTATTATCTCCCTCTCTGGCAAACGTAGGTATGACCAGGATTCAATTACCTGGGGCTGCTGGATGGATCATCCATTTCTCCCTGATAAAGCCAGGGAACACAGTGAGAACATTTATCTATTGCAAGGATCATTCCAATATCCTCAAAGACATTAAATAAGGGTTTGCTAGAGCTGCCTGCCATGACTCACTACTACAAGCTCTCCTTATCAAATTCCTAAATTTTCACCTGCCCACAAACCCCACCTGCTCAGAGGGTTCTTCCCAGGAACATCTTTAGCCTGGCCCTGCTCTGCCCAGCAGCTCATCTGTCATGGGACAGACAGGGACTTTATTTTCTACCCTGGTACATCTGACTCTTTTCTGAGTAAAGCAAAGGATAAGATGGTGAATTCTGACCCATCTCTGTCAGAAACACTTTTAATGCAACAGTTCCTGCATTAACAAGGGACAAACTGCAGCACTTCAGCCACCACCCTTCTTGCTTTCCTTTAGCAGCGCCGTGTGTCAAGGTGGCAAAGTCAGGTGAGGATTTAGAGCTTGAATCTTCACATGACAGATACTTTAAAACTGAATCTAGTTTAAGAAGGTCAAGTCAGCTGTTACCTTGCCAGGTTTTGTCATTAGTTCCTCCTGGATATCCCCTCTAGCCTGGCAAGGTAGGTGAACTGACTCACCTCGCACAGTTCTGCGCCTACTGACACATGTTTGAGCTGGGAGTTCCTGGGATCCTCGTGAAGATTTCTTATTTCCCCACAGTTAATAATTCACCCCATCTTTTTTTGTTTGTGATGCTGGACAGTCTGTTTTTAGTAACATCTTGCTCCAGCCATATTTCATCAGTGAAACCTCAGAGTTTCTTCTGGAGCTCCACGGCTGAGCCGTGTAATGCCCAGGTCACACCATGCTATGTTTTGTCCTCATGGTGCCAATGTGAAACAGGAGAAGTGGCACCACTCTGCCTTCTCTCTCAGCAGATCAGAAAGTTCTCTGAAGGGCAAATTCAAAGCATCCTCAGCTTTTGGAACTTTTAGTAGCCTTTGCTCGACTGCGGGAATTTCGTTCTGTACAAGTCACGACGGCAGTGAAAAAGGAGTCTAAAAGTGATGTATTTTTGTGAGTCAGCAGAACATCTCACACTCTAACATTCTCCACCAACACCTGGGCAGGTGTAAAAGAACCAATCTCTAGATGGACATGTCAGTGAGGAGACCGGAAGGCAGCTCGGTTGCATTCCCATAACTTCCAGTGACTCACAGTGCCTGGCACTATCATTTGTTAAAGCAAGAGTGAAGCAGGGATAATAGCTATTTACTAAAAACAGAGGAGCGTGATTAGCTTTAATTAGCATTGTCAAGTGACTTGAGATTGTCAGGTACAAGATGTGGGAGAACTAAGTCTCATTAATTATGTTATTTCCTGCAGCCTTAAGTAGCTTGGCCAGTCCAGTGACGCTTCCGGAGACGGAGCTGCTCCCGATGGCCAACACATCCCACATCAGAGGGTGGAAACACTCCCACACAGGCCTGGAAGATGGGGCTGTCCAGTAAAGGGTTGCAGAGAAGGAGAAGAATCAAAACCAATCAGCTTATGTGCTGCAGGACAGCCACAGACCCTGACAAACAGGGGCAAAAAGGCAAAATGACATGGCAAAAACCAGACTCGGAGGTAACTGACTCCAAATTCCAGGGAAGGGAAAACCAGGACCAATAGGGGCAACAGGGAACATGATTCAGGCCCAGTGCACAGCACTCCTGGAAAACTTTTTATCCCCCCAAAAAAGACAAACTATAAGAAATCCACATTCTCAACCAGCATCACACGACCAACGGACACTGATTTACCACCTAAGATCTGCTCTAAAGAAATGAAAAATCTTTGAGTCAGAATAGTCCCTCTCTTCTATGGACTCCTCTTGGCTTCTGGAAGGAAAAGAAAACCTGTCCTTAGCCATTAGCTACTGTGACTAGATCTAAAAGACAAGACCTGCAAATAAACAGGCACAGAAAAGAGGGAACATCCTGAAGGACCAACTCACAGGTCTCTATCAAGGAGGGGAAAAAAGGCAGCTGTGTATCCTGGTTTCCAAGCAATAACTACACTCTGCTACATCTTGGACATCCTGATCAGCTTCAGAACAGCCCAGCGAACTGAACTCTCAATTTCCCCATTCCAGACTCCACTCTGTGATCCCTGTGCTCCAGCACTCCACAGCTGACCTCTAATGAAGACTCTGCTTAAGCTCAAGCCAACAAAGCTCTGCCAGGTAATGACCAAAGCCTGGCTTTACTGGTGTCTCTTCTTCCACACACACGGTCAAAGGCAAGGCCGTGATGCAAGAACTAGAAATAAATGGTTTTTTACTCCTCTGCAATCCCTGAAATGCTTTTGTAGTACCACACCAGATGAAGGAGCTCCCACTTTCTAAACTGCCAGCCAGGACCCAGAGTGACCAGTTCCTTAATTAAATTCCCTCTCAGCAACAGGTATTCAATCCATGAGTCAAGGAGCCTTTGAGGGAATGTGGATTTACAGGTAGGGATACTGTCTTCTTCAATACAACCCTGACTCAACTGCACACACCGAGCAGCAAGGAAAGGAAATAATTTATTCAGAATCTATGGATCCAGAGGACACGAGGGAGCTCAAGGACCAACACAGTTTTGCCAGTTATTCCAATCTTGGCACTGGGAAAGAGACACCTGCAAAGAAAACTAAAATAATAAATAAGTAAGAGAAGCACTTGACATCTCCATCAGATGAAAGCAACATCTCTGGCCTCCCTACAGTATTCCCAACTTCAGCTTCAAAGCACAGCCCTCACTTTCACATGGCCTTTCAGCAGGGAACAGGAATCAGGGATCCACGGAGAAAAGGAGAACATCTCAATTCCCTGTTCCACACACAGCAAACAATGTTTACAAGGAACCAGAGGTGGGGATCCAACACGATGAGATCTTGAACAGAATCAGTGGGAGTGCTCTGTGAGGATGAAGTCACAAAACACATCCTTTCCAGGCAGAATCCTCTCACGGATTACAAGGCAAGCTCCCTCAGTATCTGCTTGTTTACAACCCTCTCGCTCAGCACAGGCCTCCCTGCACTGCCCAGCTTTAAGTAACCATAAACGCATTAGGAAAAATCCTTATCTGGAGCAGGCCCTGAGGAAGGCAGTGCAGGAAGGCAGGTGCTGTGCTCTGTCCCGCCCTTGCCCAACTGCACGCGAGGAACACTGGTCTGACAGGCCTTCCTCGGGCTGTTTTCTAAGACAGAAAAACGTGGGGACAAAGCCACTCCAGTAAATCGTAGGGTAAGGAGGCAAGGATTCCACTTCTTTTTTTCCCTACCCCGTTAAAAATCACATTTTAAACAGGAGCATTTCAAGTCAGTTTGGCTTCAAAAATCAGCATTAAAACCTGAAGCTATGGACCCGTGGCTACTTCTGCCACCTCGAATTTCTCTGGCTTTTCTGGATCAAACCCAGATGTTTCTATGGAGATGCAGAACCCCGTTACCATTTCACCCTCAGCCCTGGCCCTCGGCGGAGCTCCGCAGAAGAGGAAGCTGCTACACCCTTATCACAGGCGACAGCAACAACACAGACCAGCTGAGTTACCCTGCGCCCGGTTCCGGCGCTCCGTGTGCCAGAACTGCCCTGGGAGGGGCATCCCCAGGGCGCCCTGCAATCCCTGTGCCCCCCCGGGCACGATGTCAGCGCTGTAGCAGAGACACAGCTGGGCACGGCCCGGGCTCCGGGGACTCGCAGCACCGCTGGCAAACGGAGCTGCTGCCCCGGAGCCCCGAGGGAAGACGCTGCACCTCGGCGGGGTCACCGCCCGAGCCCCCCGCACGCCCCGTCCCACCTGCGGGGTCAGGGTGTACAGCGCGTTCATCGCCACAGCGAGATGGGTGGCGAGGAAGGGCCACCTCTGCTCCTCCTCCTCCTCGTCCTCCCCCGGCGTCTCCTTGTTGATCCCCGGGTCGGTGGGACCGAACCCCTCCCGGCCGGACCTGTTGCCCCCCGGCCTCCATCCCCTCGCCCGGCCGCACACACAAAGGCCGCCGCTCGCCCAGCCCGGCTCTCCCACCACCAGCACCGGGGGCTCCCCCACCTCCTCTACCGGTCCCGATAGAGCCTCCCGGGGATGTTCCCCCGGATTCACGCAGCCGCGGGGTGGATGGAGGGGGGAAACACAGGGACACACGGACACAGATGCGGCTGTGGCGCAGCTGCGCCCGGCCGCCCAGCCCCGGCCCCGCCGCGCGCGGGCCGGGACGTTTCTCCTCGGCGGCCGCTCGCCCCTCACGCCCTCACGCTCTCCGTGCCGCCCTCACTCACCGCGGCCGCACCGAGCGCGTCCCGGCGCGGACCGAGCGCGGCGGCCGCCGACGCGCACAGAGCCCGCAGCGCCTCCCCCGCCCACCGCCTGCTCCCTCCCCTTATACCCTGCCGGCACTGAACGACACCGCCCCGAGCCAATCAGCGCCCACCGGCACATAGCAACACGCCGCGGATTGGCTGTCGCCGGCCGCAGCCCATTTTTGCCGAGCCATTCAGTGCGCGGCGCTGGCGCGGCGCTCCCGCCCCCTCCCCCCCCCCGCGCGCACCGCCGGGCCCGCACGCAGCGGCTGCGGCGGCGGCAGCCAATGGGAGCGCGGCTCGCGCGGCCGCACAACAAACACGGCGCGGCCTCTTAAAGGCGCCGCGCCCGCCCGGGGTGCGCGCAGGATGCGCGGGGGTCTGCGCGTCCCCGGGTGTCAGCGCCACGGCGCAGGGGAAGGGGGGCGGCTGTGGTCTCTTTCGCATAGTTTGTGCGTTATTTCCGTCTTTCCCCGCGCAGGTAATTAGCGGCCGTTAATAAACGGCGGTAATTAGCGGTGTCTGGTGCGTGGGGTGGGCTCTTGGGGTGCCCCCGAGGGAGCAGTGGCAGAGCACAGACACAAAATCCACCTATAGTAACCTCAAAATTCACTAATATTAACCCCCAAATCCACCAATACTAGCCCCAAAATTCACCAGTGTTAACCCCCAAATCCAGCAGCGCTAATGCAGCTTCTCCAACGCACCACGGGCTAACTGCAAAAATGAGGATATTCCATATTGCTCCTGGAAATCTCCATCCCTGCCCTTGCCATGAATTTTTCCAGGCGAGGTCTTGGCAATTTTATACCCAAACATCTGCAGATGTGCTCACAGAGCCTGAGCACACACACAGCAAACCCCAATTAAATGCCATCCCCTCAAAGCTCTGTAATTAAGACACGAGCAGCCAGCAGCTCAGGCCGAGGTAATTCGAAGGCTTCCCCCTGCACGTTTTTATTCCCAGCCCAGCCTTTGAGGGCTAATAACAATAATTCAGTGTGTAAAGTACACGTTTAATACTCCCAGAATGGTTTGGGGTGGAAGGGACTTGAAAGCCCATCACATTCCACCCCTCTGCCAGGGGCAGGGACACTTCCCACTATCCCAAGGTTGCTCGAACCTGGCCTTGGACACTTCCAATATTAAAAATATTTAATTAGTATTTTCTATCTGTCCATTTCTCACACCCAAGGATTAATGTTCTACATCTTCGGGGATGAAATATATTTGCTTTATGAGATTATTCCTGTTCTAACACTCTCTGCTTAAGCAAATTCTTAGCAGTATTTTACTGCAGAATTCCTTAACTGGTAATTCCTGGTAACGGCAAGGGCAATGGTCTGGTTCAAATGTTAAGTATATGGACGAATAAGGCAATATTTCTATTAACTGGGACACTTCTTGTGGGTAAAACAACATTCTACCTTGTGCTATAAACTATTTCCCTTCGACACAAGCCAACCCCAACCCCTCTGGATCACAATACTAAGCCAGCTGGCAGCTGGTTAAGGAATTCCACAAGGAGATTTTAAATACTAAATGACATTTTTTTTTTCCACCCCCTGTACACTCGTGGTACAATTGAAACACGCTGGTAACAAAGACTCAAGCACCAGGGTAGTTAGCAGCTATTAAATACACCCAATAAAGAGGAAAATTGCTGTCTTATCTTTAGACAGCTGCAAGAGGAGCCTGCTTTGAAGGCTTACTTTAAGCTTCTTGTCTTAGATAACCTCCTTCCTTCCCCTGCCAGCAGCAAAGAGCAAACACCACATTTTCAGCCCCTCTCCCTCGGTGCTAAAAGTTCTGTATTTAACAGATGTAGACAAGGTTATCAGCAGGAAGTGGTGACAGAATTTACTTGAACTTTAAATCACCCAGAAACCACAAGAAACCATCAGCAAAACAAATTTACATCATCAAGAGGCTGCTGCACAGCAGTGAAATTATTTTTTTTTCCCTCCACCTGTGCAGCAGAATTTTCAGTTTCATAATAAAAATACATTATTATTTATACGGTGCACATCAATATTCTTTTTATATATATATATACACACACACACAAAGGTTTCTGTTGGAATAAGGTTGGTTTAGGATGCGGATCAATTGGAATTATATTGCTTTAATGTCAGCATTGCCATGGAAATCTGGGGGCTCACACAGCTTTGAAGTTGTAGTAAAATACCACCATAAAAAAGCCAAAATTTCTTCTTTATGTTCTAACCCCTATGATTTACAAAAATTTGAAGGTTTTTAGGGATAACAGTGTTTTACCAGCAGAATTTCACTCACTTTTGCAAAATAAAATGCTGGTTGGATTAAATGCTCCTTACTAAAGCTTCAAGCCCCATTTTCACATTTGATTCTGGGTTACAGAGTCTGGTTGCAAACTTTGCAAGCACAGCTTGAGCAGCACCATGAAAACTTTTACTGGGCTGAGCTTTGAGGATATCTATTGATTTTTTTCTTAAAAACCCCTGAATTTCGGCTCTACAATATTCGACAACTTGGCTTTCAACTGAACGGGATTTTTAATTTCACTATTTGCAAACAGTCATTTTTTGGAGCCTGAGCAGTACAGCTACTGTTTTTCCCTGCTCAGTCAGACATCAGTTTAAACCTTAATTATCATTTTAACAAGAAAAGCCTAGCTGATAAAGCATCACAGCCTGGGGGAAACTTTTGCCATGGCAATACTGAGAGGGGAAGAAATACCAGATCACCCACTGAGCTACTGCCTCAACATCTTGGGAATTAAATGCGTTTAAATCTGATAAAAATCTCAGTTTCTTGGCATTCCCAAATTGTATCTGCAGCAGGTGTTAATGGCCTTGTAATCAAGATATATCAGGTGATGCTGCCCTTTTTCTTTATTTGTAAAATGGGAATACTTTACATTTTTTAGAGACATGAGGAAGCATCCTTCAGGTGTTTCCATCATTAACAGAATTAGGTTTTTTTTCCCCCAATTTGCAGCATCACTATTTTTGGTCCAACAAGAAACCAGCCAGCATCTCCCAGTGCTTTATCCTGCCCCAAAAATCACCAAGCCATGCATGACTGTGCAGCTGTAAAACTCAACACCTACAACTCATCCCTCATTTTCCTTTCCATAGCAATATTCCAGATTTTACAATTAGGAACTCCCCCTTCCATAAATCCAGCTTTAATAAACCGATGGCAAAACTGAGAATCTGGGACCGAAGGAGCATTTCTTTTTAATCCAGCTCTGCACTGCGGGTTCCTCATCCCGCCTGGCTCTGGGAATCGCTGTGTGGAAGACGGATCCCTCTGGAAATCCATCGGGAATGTGCGGGCTGTGGCGGCCTCCCGCGGCAGGAGCGAGCAGGGGCCGGAGATTCTGATTTATTCAGCTTTCCTACCAAAATTCATCCCTTCTCCAGGGGTACACTGAGAATTCCAGGGGCAAACCGGAGTAAAAAAAAAATATATTCTGAGAATTCCTTAAAATAATCAGCACCTCGAGCCTTCTTGCTTTGGATAAAGTGCTGGGAATTGTTCTGAAGTTTTTCTGAATATTCTGTTTGAGCTGCAGATTTATGACAGGTTACACCACCTGAAGTGAAGAGTTCAAAGACACTTTAATGTCCCCCAATTCCCTTTTCTGATTTACCAGACATTTAGGATGTATTTTAAGAAATCAAACAGCATCCAGAGCCATCTGGAGAATCCTCTCATCACGCTGGAAAAATCCTTTCAAAGTTACTAAACACTAACATACAAACCCCTACTTCACCTCTCTTACCTCAATATGAACCCTCAAGGTTCTAAAATTACACTCGACCTTAAAACCTAGTATTTAATGTAATTTAATGGCAATCCAGTAGGAAAGCTGGAAGTTTACCTCTAGGACTAGAGGAAATGTTATCCTGCTGATCATCAGAAAGGACAGAAACTTGCTGCAAGTGGAATTCCTGTGGAATACAAACTCAAACCAACTACACTGTAAACACAAAATCAGTCTCAGAAATTAGGTTTTTAGGGAAAGAAGTCACAGCTAACAAGCATTCAGTTTTAGATCTTTTATGAGCAAAGATGTTTTAATGTGCCACATTTCAAGAGCATCACATCTTTCTTCACATGAAAAGAAAAATCACTTCATAGCTTTGGAGCTAGAGAGGTCCACGAGACTTTCTGCAAATTAAAAGTGCATGAAATACATGCATCATCCATCATACATAAAATAGTCTGCAACAGGGTTGAGAACACAGTGTTAAAACAATAATTAGAGTTAAAAGTACCTGAAAAGAATCTCTCCTCAGAGAGAGAGATTAACTGAACATCCTCCTGGACAGTTGTGCAAGTTCTCAACAAAAGCTTTTCTGTACAAGTGGTTTTTAAAAAAAAAAAAAAAAAAAATCACACAGTGAGTTCTGGAATATTCAAAACAAGGATTTGATACAACAAATGTTTTACAGTAACCCCAATTCCATGTTATTTTGTTACAAACAGTTATCATGGCCTAAGCCCTGTGCATTGGTGCTGGGATTTGTCCATGGCACATTATCTGTCTCAAGAGATCAAACTTGAGCTCCTCTACTCACCCAAACAGGTGAATGAATAAATCCAGCAGCCTTTCCAGCACTGGACCCTTTCCCTTCCCAATCAAATTTCAGATATTGAGCAACAGATTTATCCAAGAGAGGTCAGTGTATAAACAGCACAGTCAGAAGCTACATCAGATGTAAGAACACTGGTGGTCTGACAAAAACGTGGTTGAAAAATCTTAGAAGCCAAAAATTTCCATCTCTACTACTAGAGAGAGAATAAAAATATTAAAATTAAATATAAACCACTGTCACTTCAGTACCTGTGTTTTGTCATTCAATATAGAATAATGGAAAACTATTGAGTGGTGAGGGAAACTTGAGACAAACTCAGAGATCAAAACTGGTATTTTAAAACTTAGCTCTTCCTAACAAAACAGAAAAGTTTTGTATAGCTAACCTAAACAAAAATGTTTTAATGTATAAGAGCTATTTGATGGTATTCTCTAAAACCAGAATTGTATTTGCATCTTAATATCGGTGTGTGTGTCAAAAATTCAATAGCAATAAAATTGAGTTTATAAAAACCACACAGCATAATAACTATCTGGACCTACAAACAGGTAATAACCCAGGATTAGGACAGAAAGGTGGAATTTTTAAATTTACTTACTGAGCTGTGTGTGAAACATCTTCGGTAACTATTCTGTGACTTCTAAAAAGCAGGCAGAGCTGTGACTTGACTGATTATTAGCACTTATGTGACCAGACAGAACTGGTCTGAAAGGGAAACAGAAAGCTTAGTACCTAATAAATAATTTCATCCTTTTCCCCCCATGAACAGTTAGGAAGTTACATTTTCCTCTCTTCCATTCAATAAGCAACAAGGCTGATTAAATTAGGAGGAAATTGAATCTGCAGTCATCTTCACCAGGCAGATATTCAAAAGGACAACATTAACTCATTTGCCCCCATCACCACATGTTCCCTGGAATCCTAAATGCAGTAGTTTTTTTCCATTTCAGACAGACATATTCCTCAGAAAGGAACTGGGGTGCAGAAACAAACACTCTCCATGCAGATGGATCTGGCAATTTCACAGCCTCCTGACAGGCAGTGGAACAGCAAAGATGCTCCACAATTATAAATATGGCACAGCAGCCAGGGGGGTGAAACAAGAACCCTCCCAAATCTGAGCTACAAAGGGGAAAAAAATTACTTAAAAATCAGTTTTTAGCACAGTGGGTGCACCTTGCAGTAAATACACATTGGTTACTGTGTTTATTATTAAGATCTATCATTTTCACATGAAGCTCCTTCGAGAAACTGAACAAAACTCTTGTTTAGAGAGAGCATCTGATGATTCAGTGACTGAGCTCTATACATTGGATGTAATTAAGCCACAGTAATCAAACTCCTCCTGGACTCCCAACCATGACATGAGCACACCAAGGCACACAGGCACTGCAGGCTCCAACCTGTCTGACACATGGGTAACTCCTGATCACAAGGACAGAACAGCATGGGAAGCTTCTAGAAATACCTTCCTGCCTAACCCCATTCCAGCACACCTGGGGTTTCCAGGCTTTTGCCAGTTATTTCCATGTCCATGCACATAAACTTAATGGATATTGGATGTATTTTTGTGGAGAAAAAAGACTAAAGTCTACACACATTCTAGATTGACACTCCCTCCCTTTATAAATATACATATAGATCTACTTTGGGTGAATTCATTTAATAGGAACATTTTCATTTGTCCCTAAAACTCCCGACCAAATTTAAGTCTTCTTTGGTCCCTCACCCTAGAAACAACTTCTCGTTCATCAAGAACCACAAATGTGCAAAAGACTTTTAGGACACTGTGAAAAGGCTATTTCAAAGTGAGTGCAACCTGTAATAAGTGCAATTTTCCATCCTGGAAATCCAGCTACTGCCATGCCTGACAGGCAGGCCAGAACCAGGGGCAAGCCTGGACCCTGCAGTGGAACTCAGTGTCAAACCCAGGTCCTGATGTAAATCCTGAACCAACAAGCCACAGTGTTGCCATCACCTCAGGAAGGGTCTAAATCCAATTCCAACTCAAAGTCAACATTCTTGTCAGTGAGAATAATGGAGTCAATTTATACTGAGTTAATTTTGGCTAAAAAGTGACCACCTTCACTGAGTACACTTCACTACCTGGCCAGCCACAGGGTCTGCTTTGCTATTTCTCCTGTGCCTCTTTTTCTATTTTTTTTTTTCCCCTCTAGAAGTTATCTGAAATCTAAAAGCAACACAAGAAATGCAAACACACAGGCTACACTTTCAGAAATTCTTCAGTTTCTGCTCACTAGAATATAACTGGAATAACTGACATGTCTTGACAGCTGCTTAGGAACACTTGTGACAGGTAAGATAATGCTTATTATCTACAGGTACCTTATCAGGCAACTTTCTCCCTAATCATCACCATTTGTGAAGCGTCCTGTTGCTAAATGAGCTATTTACAAATGTAAACTATGTAATCAAAGTTTTAAAATAAATAGACAACCTTTACATTAGGTAGTGACTTGATAAGGTAACAGATCATCAATTATATCTTTCCAACAAAAATGATCTCTGCATGCTGCCCTCAATTATTTTTTTAATGAGGAAAATCCTTGGCTCACAATCTGTTCTGGAAGGACTTTCTCAGTTTTCCTCCTTTAGGCTGGGTAATTATGTAAGAACTCCTTCAGTTTTGTTGGATAGTCTGTCATCACTCCAGTAGCTCCAAGATCAAATGCTCTCTTGTATTCTTGCTCTTCATTCAGTACCCAAATGTACACCTATGAAATGGGATAGAAGAACCAATTAATTACAGGAAACAGTTGTTTTAAAAGGTGACTTTTGACCTAAATTGTTTTATCTGAGAGAGATGCTGCTGCATACAAACATACCCAACTTTTCCTCCTCACCTTCCAAAAGGGACATTTTTTAGTGGTGACTCCAACTCCACTACCTGAGACTTCAGGTCCTTCTAAAAGTCAAAATGTTATTTTGTGAAAGCCCCACAACAGATAACCAGTTTTGCGTATTTTATAGGCTTAAGTTTGAAGTGGGGGAAAAAAAATCCCTAAACTTAAAGGATTTCAATGAAAAAAAATCTTTTTCCAAATGCACGAATCTTCCTTTGCAATCAGAGCACTGCAAATATAACAGCAGCAGCTTTTGCTTAGGAACTAAACAGCAACTTACAGTCCCAGAAACACAAAGAACATGCTGGGGGGATCAGGAACCCCTTTTAAGGCTGTGTCTGTCTGGTTTGAATTCTCACTTTAGCTTTGCCCTACTGTACCTGGATGCCCCGAGCCGTGAGGTGGTCAAACAGTGCCTTCCTCATCAGCAGCCTGGGGAAGGAGAGGGAGATTAATTAATAACTTCAAGTATATATGGAGTTTTCAGTGTCTGTTGATGTCCTGCAATGAAGTTCCCATAAAGTGTGTAGAGTCAATGTTTTCCACAAGAGAAAGCTAATTCTAGGAAACTCCTAGTTTAAGCAATTCAAGTATTAACTCTGCTGAAGATCAAATCCAGCAGCTAAATCCTTCATCCTAAAGGGACCTTATACCATGTCTGATGAACCAAGCACTCTGCTTTCAGAGAGATTTTATCCTTCAAAAGACATGAAAATATCCTGGCCACTGGAGAAATTAAACTAACAGATGTCAGAGACAGGAGCAAGAGCCAGGAGACACTGCAGTCACTGAAAACCTATGACTAAATTCCCTCTGAAGCACAGATATTCTTAAAATGCAAAGTGTTCCTTGTAAGGCAAACAGTGTCTCTCCTCTGATAACATTGTGGAACAGTCACATCCATGAAATCTGCATTCTGCATCTAACCGCATGTTAATTAGCTGAGCACACTTAAGGACAGAAGCTTCACAGACAATTGGAATAATGCCCACTGCTACTGCACCTTAGGATGCTTCAGTGTATGGAAAATAAACAGCATAAAGCACACCTATGTAAGATTTGAATATGATTTATCCTGCACTGACAAAAAAAAACGCCTGAAAAAATATAATGCATAGATGTAGAAATAGCTAGTCTTAGTTGCTTGAGTCAACTGTTAATCTAAAGGCAAAATATAAATAAAAATATAATCAGATGAGAATCTTACGTGTCAGCCAGCCAGATAATAAATTTCTGGCTTCTTGACATCTTCTCTGGTTCTTTCAGCCTGTTGAGGAAAAGGAAACCAAAAATTACCAGAGCACAGATTAAAATCTTAGTTGAGATGTTCCTGCAAAAGGAACATGAGGAATTAATCTTGCTCAAATTAGAGCAGTAATTTCACTGCTCAAGACAGTGACTTAGAACTGGGTTATACAAGAGAAGTGAGCTACATTTAAGAGAAGCAGCAGAGATGAGAATTCTGCAGCACTTTGAGTGAAGATGAGAAAGATTGTGAAATCTCATATCCATCCTACTGCTGACTTGTCTTCTGGCCCTATCAGACTAATTTGTTCTAAGAAAAGAGGAGAAAAGAGCAAGCATTAGTTGTAAGTACAGAACTGCTGTGTATTACCATGCACAGAATTCCCTCAGGAATATCCAAAAGTGCCTAAACCAACAGAACAGTAACCTCAGCCCAAGGACACCAACAAAACCAGTGCTCAGGGAGGCATCGTGGTTCACCTGCTTTACACTGATGCCAGTGCAGCACCCACTGATGGGCTGTAACTCACTTGAGGATGATGGAAGGCATGGGAATCTCAAAGAATTCCTCCTTGAAGGGAATGAATGGCAGCAGACCAGTGTAGAACAGGCCAAGAAGCAGGAGGACACGCTGGGCACAGAAGATGATGGGAATGTCAGAGTTCTGCAGGAAGCAGGGAAGAGATTCTCAGTTATCTTGGTAGTTTTTGAGTCTGTTGCAATTAGACTTACTCATCAATGCATGTCTCAAGTTCAGCCTAAGATTAAACTGCTTTATATGAATAAATCTAACTGCTCTTCAGGTAGGAAACGGGGTGTTGTCCTGCACAGATAAATTGAAATAATCAACTAGACTGAACTATCAACAAGATGAATTTCACTCAGGTGCATAACTCCCTTGGACTTATAAGCACAGTTTTAATTTAATTCTAAATTGTAAAATTCATCAGCACAAAAAGGAGTTTGAGAATTATAGCTGTGAAACAATAGCTTTATGCTGATGCAACTGTCTCCACTAGTGGCCACATCCATTATTTTCATGCAAAGAAACAGACAATAAGCAATCCTTGGAAAAAATTGCTTTTTATCAGATGAACGATGTGCAAAAGAGGCTCTAAGAACCCCTGGCATAAAATTGCCATGTCCTATATTTCATAAAACAAGAATAAAGCACGAGTAAGCATAATTCCTCAAGTATTTTATGGCAGGGTAGAGGAGTGTTAACTGTGCTTGTCTTATTTCAGCAGTATGGCAAGCAGAATACAATCTGAGCACAGAATTTCTCACCACAAGTAGGAGCCTGGCCTAGCTGGTAAAATCTTGATTTGCAGGGTGCTTTTCTGTAGGTTTTGTCAGCACACAGTAACAAAGCTTAGCTGGACTCAGCCTTACCTCCTTGAAGCACTTAGATACAATCTCATAATTGACATTCCCCCACACGGTCAGATGCTCTCTCTTGTACTGACTCACCAGCTCTGAGACCTGCAGCACAGAAAGCACAACTCTCACATGGAGTCACTGGAAATTAAGTGCAGCATTACTGAACTGGAACTCTACTTGCTTTGGAGATCATTATAGAAGAGAGTTCTCTACTCTCTCCCATCATAAAGTGGTTGTGGTGCTTTGATGGGAAATAAACAGGTGTTCAGGACAATGATAGAAGACCATTACACCTACAAAAAGCCCTAAAGAATTCAAGAAACCTAAATGACAAAATAGCATTTGCTGGAAAGATTTCCTTCTCTGTGCTGAACACATCTACACAATAACATCATGTTTTTATGCTGCTTTGGGGAGCAACAGTCCCTAAGAACATCCTCCCCAGGAAGTACAAACCAAACATGTCTCCAGCTGTGCTGGAGCAGTTTCTCACCCAGATGAAGGGTCCTAAAGAGCTTTTACTGAGTATCTTGCACAAGATCCTTTCTCTGTCTCCTTTATTACCTCACACACAGAGCAAGACCCAACACGTGAAGGGTGAAGCAGTCCAAGAACAGATCTTGGTATCACAAACCGCCACAACTCCAAAAAAACTTTTGGAATATCAGCATCATTCCACTGCCTTCACTCTCAGTTCAGCAGAGATTCTCACGTACCTTTTTGATCAATACGTTGTTGTTCATTTTGATGTCAATGTTGACAGGAGTTTCTGGAAATGCCTCAAACACCTCTTGCAGGAGTGGGATACGATTGTCCTTCCCCTCACACTGACATTCTGGGGAAACAAGAAACTTGTCACTGCTGTAGCCATTTTTAACAAACCACAGATAAAACCAGAAATGTCAGAGCACTCATTAACTTAAAACTTTTTATAAAGTTCCTAGGATTATCACGTTTTTAAACAAAAAAATTCATTCAGCTGTAATTAACTATGACAAGCTCATTTCCATAATGAAAATGCCCTGAGCATGTTGCACATTCATGTTTTAACTTCATGAAATTCACTCATTATTTAGCAACAGTAGGAGTGCAGGCAAAGTTAAAATCCTGAAATAGCAAAGACAGGCTCAGTTACCACACACCAAATGCAACAAGATAAATATGAAAAAGACCAAATAAGGACAAAATTTCCTTCTGAACTCCAAGTTATACCTACAGTAACTACTGTACTGGTTTCTACAGCCAGGATTGTATTTTTCTTTTGAAACTTCTCTCATCATGATATTGAGAGAAGCAAATGCACTTTTCTACTCCCTTTGCCAAAGCAGGAAACTGCCACACTACAAAATGGAAAAGTGAAACAGCAAGAGACAAACATCTCACCTTTCTGAAATGTGACATCCAACTTGCAGAGATAGGGTGGAAGTTCCTTAAAAACAAAGAGAAATGGAACATTAATTCACATGCAGGGATATAATCATGACCCTCCTCCAGAAAGGCAAAAAAAATCGTAATTCATAAGCCACTTACCTTTAAAGTCTTTTCACCCACGAAAGTGATTTAGTAGCACCACTTTCAGTATTAATTGAACTATCTGGCATTGTTAGATTTTTGTCACCTGTAGTTGAATAAGGCAAAACATTCCCAGATGCCTTTCTGAGAATTCTGAAAATTCCAGTGTCAAGGCAGGAGGGAATCATCTCCCGGTTTTCCCACTAAGAAGCTGGTCACACCAGGAAGAGCTTGTTGATTAATCTTCCTCTGTCATCAGTGTGGCAAAACATCCCAGCTCCAGAGCCATTCATCCAACCTGATACTGGAGGAGTTAATCACCCTTTGGAATGTGCCAGGTTTGATCCTCTGACTGCCCAGGGAGTTTAGTGAACTTTGGGGGTGGTTTGTTTGGTTTTTTTATTAAGATGAATCCTCCCCTTTGGTTTTGGGCACCAGGCACACACAGACATGCACACAGCCCCCTGCCCACCCCACAAATGCATTTTTCAACACCCCCCAGAGCCCATTTTCTCCTCAACTCACCGAGTATTTGAGGTCAGATATGTTGACATCAACTCCTGTTGATCTCTTCAGGTTCTCATCATGGGACACAACCACTTGCTCATCTTTTGTCAGGTGACAATCCAGCTCCAACATGTCTGTCCCCAAATTAACTGCGCTGCAAGGAAAGTCTGCCTTGAACCACTCGAGTTCTTTGTGCAGCTCCAAACCCAACACATTCCATAAACTAATCCCACTGGAAGTACTTTGGATGCTTTATGGTGCAAGGAATCCTCACAATCCTGCTGCAGAGCAAGGAGCAAACAACTCTGCTGCAGTGGGAAGCTGACACAAGAATAAAAAACATCTCATGAAGCAGAGATGGGATTTTTGGCTCTGTCTCCCATAGGAATCAGGAAGCAAACCTATGGCTTGCAGCCTGCCACCCCAGGATTGAGAAACCTACTCCTAAAGGACTGGTTGAAGATTTGGAGTGGGGTGTTTATTTGCAGCAGCACATCTGCCCACTGGAAGAAGTGAGGTTTTGAAAAAAAGTAATCAAATTTACGGTAAGAAACAAAAAATGACACGGATGTGAAAGCTGCCTTTTTTTTTTTTTTTTTTTTTTACTTGATTTACATTAATCAGGAAGAGATGAATCAGGAAATTAGCAGTGGGGCTTTCAGGCTTTTGGCTTTCTTTTGGGCAGCAAAACAACCTGAAGAAATTATTATTTTCATGAAAATTTTTCATTTAAATTGAAAAAGAAATAAACCACTAAACATCCAGTCATATTTTTCAAAGCAAAATAGCTATTCCTGTTCCAACACCCTTCTTTGAAAAGCTCTAATCCAATCCCAAATCCATTCCATGGAGTTTAGCCCACAGGAGTAAAGAAACCAGAAAGTGATAACGACATTGATGAAAAACAAGTACAAGAAACCTGACGCCAGAATAAAAAAAAAAAAGCTTTACTGCAACAAGCACTGAATTGCTCATTTAATTAGAAAAGAGGTGTCATTCCAGCAGACAGATAGAAGTCTGAACTGTTCCTTCAAAACCTTCTTTTTATCCATCTCTGAGCAAACCTACACCACCCTGTGAGTTGTGTCTACCTGAGAATCAAAGCTCTGTAAATTCAGTAACAGGTTTTTCCTTATGGGCTTTATTGGCTGCTGAACACAAGCCATGAACATCCACAAATGCAGTAACAAACAAACAAAAAAAACCACCAGAACGTACTCCCCAAAGTGTTTAACACAATTTCTGGTCCAGCTGGGATAATGATCAAGAAGGGTTGTCAAATTAAAGCCAATTTGTAAACTGTTTTCCAGTGCTGCTAATTAAGAATTAGGAGAGGAACAAAATCCTGTTACATATGGAAGAATCACAGGCTGTACTGGGTGATTTTTTTTCTCCTGAGGGAAAGCATCTCCAAATCTGCCACAGGAGATTTGCCAAATTTGTAGATGTTCCCATGTAGTACCAGGTTTTATCATTTCAACAGCAAATTTTATTAGCAATATTTCTTGCTTAAGAAAGTCAGGGCTGACATTGCATGGAAAAGGGAGAACAACAACTTTCCTTGTTAACAAATTTGAGACTCTGCCAGGCCCTTACAAGCAGCTCACTGCTAAATAAGCTTCCTCAAGTGCTGAGCTTTCCCAGCTGGAAATCAGTTTGCTCTGTCAAATTCACACTGCTCCAGAGAAGGCTCCAGACTCAGAACATCGTTGTGGATTCAGATCCGACTGCTCCAGAACTCAAGATGTGAGGCAGGCTCACATTTGCAAATGAGGATGAGAATGCTCTTGCTTAAAAGCTGTTATTTTATAATCTAAAACCACCACAGAAGCATTTAAATATGGTAGAACAAGATTACAGCCCCCCCCATCTATTATGCACTTTACCTAAATAAAGAAAACAAATCAAAATATTGTCATTGGTACAAAAAGCTTGTAATTTCTGTCCAGAATATTTGTAAATTAAGCAGTATAGAAACAAGGCCTCATCCCCCCATACACACATTCTCTTCTGGATTCAACGACAGCAACAGCCAATATTCCTGCTTGTGCAAACCTGCAGGAACAGCTCCTGCAGACACACCCTGCTTGGCTTCACACTGAATCTGATGGATTATAAACTGATCAGCTCACACCAGCTGTTTGAGCCAATCCTGATAAATTTTCACCAACTAGATCAGCGATCTTCTACCCCACTCCTTTTGCTACCTCACTCATGGAGATGGGAATGAGCAAATGTGAAGGACAAAGCCTTTTTACCCCTTCCCAGAAGGAGCCAGAAGAGTTTCCATTGCCTTGAAAAAAAGCAGGCCAGCAGAAAAAAAAAAACAACCAAAAAGCCACACAAAACTACACTGAGCTTCCATGGAGATAGAAAATAGTGCAGTGTTTCTTTTATTTGGTTGGGAAAGCTGGCACCCCTCAGGCTGCAGGGAAACAGCAAACTGATGAGGCTCCAAAGCACAAAGCAAGTTAGAAAAATCCCAAACAAGACAAAGAGGAGCTCACATAATGGGGTCCCTTCTCAGCAGCAGCTGGAGTTTCAGATATGCTTCTTTTCCAAATGCCTTTGAGAACCTTGTTAAAATTCACTACTTAAATGCTGGAAGCTTAAAAAGGCTTTCTGGTCCCAACCCCATTCTAAACCCCTGGGTAAGAGGCTTTCACACATTGCGTGACTGCAGTGTGTGTGCAGGAAAAAAAACAAACAGCAGCATTTTTAGCTTTATAATGATAAATAAATTAATAGAAATAACCACCATTAAGCACAGTATTGTTTCTGTTTTATTGGCTAACACAGATCGGGCCTCAGGGGTTTGTTTCCATTTGTTCTTGTGCACAGACCGTAATTTGTGGTATCTCAACTCCTTCTGGTGAAACTGGAGTGTATGTTTGGCAATCCATGAGTCACCCAGAGGAGAGCTGACTTTCAGAAACAGGACACTGTAACCCCAAAGAACTGATGAAATCCCACCTCCCTTGATTGCTGCACTCGATAAAGACACTGAGAACACCTAATTTAGGCATTCCCATCCTTTTGTACTCACTGGTGAAAGGCTGCCATTGTATTCTCCAGGTTCTCCCCAGCACCTGCAGAAATAACAAAAATAAAACTTACACAAAATCCTTTTCCTCCTCTCAATCCCACTGAAAATAAATTTTAAAAATAACAGATTTTAAAATGTACTTATTTTGAGAAATGAGTATGAAGCTCAAGGCAGAAGTCCCTGTTGCCACCAACCTACTGGAGAGACACAACGTTCTCCAGGTAGAATGATTTTAGGAAAGAACTTATCTTGGATTTGTGTAACACTTTGAATAGTCATAACAAAGTGTTTATTTTACCAGAGGTATAGCTAAGAAAATAAGCCCCACATGCACAGTATATGCAAAAATCTATTTAAGAGTTGGTGGGACAAGTAATGAGAAAAAAACACAAACAAAAAACTATGAATAAAAACACCCAAGACACTCTAAAACTGACACTCCCTAAATGTATACCCCAGCTGATGCTCAAAGAGGTGACAACCTCTTTTTTCAGTACAAGGACATTCCCCAGCAGCACAGATCTGTCAATAAAGGTTTGTGCTGCTGGAAAAAGGAGGTCTCACACATGAGGAATGAAACACACATCAATTTTAGTTCAGAAATGAAAGGACAAGCAAATTTAATTTTCTCTCAGGCAACAGTAAACTCTGCAACTCCTAAACCAGCATTCTCTGCAAAAAAAAAAAAAATTCTTTAAAAATCAGTCTGATTAGGGACTGGAAAAGGTTGTGCCTTCTCCTTACCTCAGAAAATAGGCAATATTATAAACTGAAAAACAAAACAACCTCAGGATGATACGTGTGCTGATGAAGATATCTATGCAAATTTTAACTGCTCTTTGACAGTAATGAATGACAGACTTTGTAAACAGCAATTATAAGAGCTCCAATTAAGGCCTTGCCTATTAACAAGGCCTCACCAGGACATACTTACCTAAACCTGTTCAGTTAATTAAAACAATGCACAACTATCAATTAAAAATTGTTGTTCTCAGGTAGGTTTACAAAATGGAAGACTTAACTTAGAACCATGATGACAAAAATCTGCAGGCTTTAATGTAAAACAATATGGCGAGTCCAGAGCAGCATCTCTGATCAGACATTCACCAATATTTTATGGGATTTGATTGCAGAACTAGGAATTGGCTGAGTGGCAAAAGTGAACCAAGGGACAAAGGAGAGCACGAGAAGCTCATGGCATCCATCTGCTGATTGCCTAACAAATGGGACACCCCTGCACAGGACCTGGCTGATTAGTTACAAATTAACTGCAATAATAATTGAGGTTTTTAGATAACTGATCAGCTGTGGCAATACAGCCCATACATCCTGAACGGTGAGGGAAGGGCAAAAACACCTGAGTCAGGTCTTCAACTTGTGAACGAAGCAAGAGTATCCTAACATTCCTGGGCAGAAAGTTCCAAACATAAAACTTTTAAGTGGCTGATCTGACAAATCACATGTCAGGGAGGAGGTCAAGAGCCAGGGATGGTGAGTCAAATGCCTGACTAGTAGCACTTGGGGGAAATAAGGAACAAAGTTGAGAGGTCAGCTGAAACAAGAATTCTAAATCAGCAACCACACACAGAAAAGGGAACTACACAAGTTATTTGATCCAAGTAATTTTGTCCCCTGAAAAGTGAGAAGGCTGGGCTGACCAAAGGGCTTCTGACAGTTCTTCAAACGCTCCTCCACCTTCATGTGCTGTTGCATTCCCTACGTGGAACCGACCTTTCCCAGCCGAAATGGGCACATCCAGACATTGTGAGGGCACGTTTGCACTCTGAAAGCACCACCACGGCCAAGAGAGAGCCAACACCAAGCACTGGCGCAAGGAGATGACCCTCAGAAGTTTTTGGGGCCAGCAGGTCAAGGGAGGTAATCATTGCCCTCTGCTCAGCACTGGTGAAACCACTCCTGGAGCACCACATCCAGTTCTGGGCTCCAAAGCACAAGACTGATAGGGATCTACTGGAGTAAGCCCAAGGAAGGGCTGTGAAAATTAAGGGATGAGAGATTCTTGTGTACAATGAGAGGCTGAGGGTGCTGGAATTGTTTTGTTTGGAGAACAGAGGCTGGGGAGGATCCTACACCGGTAAATACCAGATGGGAGGGAGTAAAGAAGACTCAGGCAAACTCTTCTTGGTGGTGCCCAGGGAAAGGACAAGAGGAATGAGAACAAATTTAAATACAGACATTTCAGTTTATAAATATAAGAAAAAAACCCCCCTTTTTTATTGCAAGAGGGATCAAACTTTGGAATTGGCTTCCTGGAGAGGTTGTGGAGACTTCATCCCTGGATGTATTCAAAACCTAACTGGACCAGGACCTGCTCTGGTCAGATGAGATGAACTTCAGTTCAGATGATTTTCCAATCTGAACTATTCTCTATAAAAATCATCGTGCCACCCTTTCTCAGAGACCCTGCAATCCAGGGCTGCTGGCATTGACAGAGCACTCCAGCACAAAATATCAAGACTTAGTAATTATTCTCAGAAATGACCAATTTTAAAATTATGCAAAGTGCAGAAATAATTCAGGGATGATTCTACAAAATGAGGTGAGAAAATTCTTGAATGAAAAAGCAAGTGAAATCAAACCCCTCAGACTTAAAAAACTTCACTGTACAAGGTTTCATCTCAGAGAGGAAAAAGCCAAACAAAGTTAAGTGTTACCTTGATCTCCGAAGTTAATTGGAGTAATGCAATAGGAAACCTGACACTAAGTCTAAAGCTACAGCATGACTAAAGGAGAACTCAAGTCCCACAGGAATTTATGTTACAGGGTAAACACCACGGAGAGTAAAGCATGAGTGATCTTCAGCCTCGGATGAGCAAGAAGCTGCTGCAACGTTCAGGGCTGTGCTCCTGCCTCAGGTGGATTTCACAGGACGCAGAACAATTCACAGACAGTGAACTTTGAATGCCTGAGGAATAATCCTCCCTTAAGTGAGGCTTTCCTGCTGTTCCGATGGAGCTTAGAGCAACTGGCCCAAGCACTCTCATTCGAGGCTTAGGGCAGTGTATCTTAACTAAGTTCCTTGCAAAGGAGTGAGAACAGAAGATTAAGGGGATCATACCAAGTTCCAACAAAGCCACCTGCAAGTTTTTAACCACTTACAAATAATAAAAAAAACAAACCAGGAAATCCTCAAAATTAAGAGCCTTTTCTCTCGTTGAAGGAATAATATACATACCAAGAAACAGATAGTACACACATTCCACACCAAAAGGCACATTTTATGCTATACTTAAGGCTATAATTATAAAGAAACTTAAACTGTTGAATAAACTAAATGAAAGAAGTGCCAGGAATAAAATCATTAAGAGATCAGCTCTAGATTTTTTATTTTGATAATTCAAGGCAGCAGCAGTAGTTAAGGACCACTGGCTAAAACTGTGATCAACCCCTGCATAAACTGGCACTAAGTATGATATTGAGAACTGTTTAAATGCAGCATCAGACATCTCTCCCACAGAATATCAAAAGATACTTACTAGAAAGCTGCCTATTTTCAAAAATTAAGTGAGGCAGCAGGGAAAAGCACAGAACTGATCTCTACAGAAAAGGAAGACACAACTTGCTGCATTTTCTCCCTCCCAACGCTTTGGAAAAGGTAGAAGAAACTTAAAAACCTATTTTAGCTCTTTTAGACAGAATCAACATGCCTGACTCTCAAATGGGATCGGTTTTACCAGGGCACTGAGCCATTCACTGTCTGCCTGCAACACCAAGGGGAGCAAGAACAGAGTCACAGCAAATTCTGTTTCCCCTGAAACAGAAAGCAAAGCAAACAGGCGGTCACAGGCAAGAAGATTGATCTCTTGTACCTGATCCAAGCAAAAGCCAGACACCCCTCTGGTTGGGGAGAGAAATACCAGGATACAGAATCGTTAGAGGAAAAAAATACAGACGCGTTTGAGAGGGAAAACATCACGCCCCACGCAAAAACCAAAGCTGATTTCGGCTGGCGCGGCTGGACTTCGGAGATTAATTCCGCGCTGAACCGAGGCACTGGTCAGCAGGTGGCACCTAAAATTAGGCTGTGGGAGGAAGGTTTAAAGGGAGCCCGCTGCAAACCACAGACACCGCGCAGCCCCTCACGACCCTCCCGTGCCCCGGGGGACAGAGCAGCGCCCCGGGGCCGTGAGGGAGCATCGCCCGGGGGCCGCGGAGCCCTGGGCGCCGGGAGCCAGGCGGGGACCATCCCTCAGGAGCGGCTGAGAGCAGGAAGGCTCCCGCATCCCCTCCCCTCCATCCCGCGCCCCCTCACTCACCGCCGCGGTGCGAGATGTGCCGGCAACGAAAGCGCTGCCGGCTTGGGCCGGTGGAGCAGCCCCGGGCACTTGAGGAGGAGAGCGGAGGTGAGGACGTATCCACCCAGCGTGGAGAGCACGTAGAGCGTGGCCGACATCCTGCGCCTGTCACCGGCTGCCCCGGCCGTCCTGCCGCGGTCCGTGTCCCTGTCCCAGCCCGCAGCCGGCTCGCGGCGAGGCGGAGCCGCTGCGGGACCCGGAGGCTCTGAGGCAGCGGAGCCTCTGCGCCCGCGCAGCCGCCCCGGCGCCCGGGGGAGCGCAGCGCGCAGGCGCGGCAGCCCCGCGCCCTTTCCCAGCCGGCCGTGAGGGGCTGCCCGCAGCCGCGGCCGCTTCACAATCGCTGTGGGGGCAAGTCGCAATTACGCTCTTTTGTAGCCCACCGCGCCCTCCTGGCCCCCTGCTCGCAGGTGGAGGGATGTGTTTTCCGCACCCCCGCCCAGCGCCCGCCTCACGGGCGGGGCTGGTAGTGTCAAAAAGCACTTCGCAAATGCTGTGGGGTATATCTTAATTACACGCTTTCGTTTTCCACCTGGTTGCGCCGGCTCTCTCCTCAAAGGTGGAAGGATGCGTTTCCCACACCCAGCTCCTCAGATGTCGTATTCCCAACGAAGGGATGTGGTTTTCCCCCCCTCAGAGACGTCATATTCCAAAGCGGAGGGATGCTCTTTCCCCACACAGCCCCTCAGAGATCATAGAATGATGGAATGGTTGGGTTGGATCTTTAAAGATCATCGAGTCCGGCCCCTACTGTCGTATTCCGTACAGAAGAGATGCATTTCCCACACCCAGCTCCCCAGAGATGTCATATTCCAAACGCAGGGAGGTGTTTCCTTCATCCAGCCCCTCAGCAACGTCGTATTCCAAAGGGGAGGGACACTTTTCCCACACCCAGCCCGAGAGATCACAGAATCAAGGAATGCTTGGAAAGGATCTTTAAAGACCGTCTAATCCAACCCCTAATGTTGTATTCCAAATGAAGGGACGCATTTTCTTCACCCAGCCCCTCAGAGATGTCATATCTGAGCAGAAACCAGGTCTCAGCTCTGGTCATGAAGTATATTACTGTACTATAGCAAACTGGCAAATTAAATTTTGTGTGCATACTAATTAGAAACAAATATTCTAGAAATTAAATTAGGTCTCAGCATACAGCTGCTGTCACTAATACATCTTACCTCAGTTAAAAGTTGATTTACTGTGGCTGATTTCTTGGCACCAAGAGGCACTTGATACAGGTGAGCAGCATTTGCTGTTAATACACATCAGAACTGCAGTATCTTTTTTTTTTCTAAAGACGATTTCTCCCATCATCACATTAAAAGCATCATCTACATACAAATAGCTTGTTCAGAAAACCAGAAAATATTTTGCTCATCACTGCCTCAATATGACAAAGTAAACTCTTGATTTAAGGCAATGCTAATTTTTGAATATTCCTAAATAGGTATGTAAAAAGATAGGATGGGGTAAAGCACTGTCATCAAAACATCTAGTAATACAGGATGAGCACTTTACGAAAACCAGCTTTTATTTTTTACATATGAAAACTTATTAAAAGGAAAATTTACATGCCTCAGATTCCTTTTCCTGCTTTGATATCAACTTTATTTCCAATCTGACCGTGTTCCAGTGAAATAGTGGGGGCTTCACACAATTGCAGTGACAACTGTTGGGTAACCAAAACCCATGAATTAGACAGAAGACAGCCTTCTTAAACTAAAACAGGTCCAGCCCAAACCATTCTCATTGTGTAATTGCTTTCAGTATTCCTCGGAGAACTTTGTAGCTCATTAACTGTTGGCTTTCTTTGGGAGGGAAGCAGGGCCCCCGTTCTGTCACATATGCGTAGGGAAACCTCAGCACCCAGAGTCCATCAGAGGGAAGGGTGATTTCCTGCTTCTCAGGGTAAAATATAGGACAGGGTGGTGGCCCTGGTTGAACCTAAAACCGGAAGAAAACATGCGTAGGTAATCAAACATCATTACTACCTCAAAAAGGTAAAAAAATGCAAATGGAGCTTTTTCAAATGTGTATTAGAAAAATGGAGAAAATGGTGAAGAGTTAAGAAAACCAACATTCTTTTGCCTCCTAAATTCAAACGGTAACTAATAATAACTATCTGAGCAATAAGTCACTGCTTTTCTCCATGACATTTAAAATGACAAAGTCATTCTTACAGAGTCATTGTTAGCTTTTTTTTTTTAAAAAAAAAAGCCATTATTACAGTAGGGAATGCCAATAACTCATCCTTGATAAAACATTTTTTTAAACTTACTTTATACAAAGAATAAATTTGGCATCTTGAAGTTTAAGAAATCCCAAGTGCTTATGTAACAAATACTTTTGGAAATGACTGTCTTGGCTGAAGTTGGTTTGAGTTGGAGTTTCTTGAGACTCTTTTCCTGTCACCCATGTCAAATAATGTTTCCACAACCACCCCTGCCTCTGCTGTTCTCAGATTCCCTCCTGCACTTCTTACCTGAGGCGTTAAGGTGATCTGCAGAGGAGCATCAGGAACCACCACGAAGAGCCTCATGAACTGGGCATAGTGGGGCTTGAGGCCCCGTCCCTGCGTCGAGGACAGGATGTACAGGGGCATGTCGGAATTGAGCGCTTTGAGGGCAGATTCCTTTGGCCCCCCTCCCATCACCTTCATCACCTTATCAGGCCCTGAACACATGAACCTCCTCCCACGTGCATCTTCATATTCAAACCCCACAAAAGCTCGAGCGATGTCGTCCCTCCGCCGGCCTCTTCCCATCACCACCGCGCTTCTCTTCCCAGGAACAGCCTTGTTGGGTGCAGGCCAGGAATTGGTGTCTAAGTCTCCTTCATCTTCAGTTCTCGTCCTGATGACAATGTCCCAAGGCATTAAATAGTTTGTTCCTGGGATAAAGCCCTGTTGATCTAAGCCTGTGTGGAAGTTGTAAGCCTTAGCAGGCCCCAGCTTGACCAGTGACCAACTGGAGAATTTGGGCAGAAGGCCTTTGGGGCAATTGGAATGGAGCATCCCGGGGAGGTACTCAACAGTAGATGCCTGGCGATCAACCAGGCTCGGCCTCTTCTCACTCTTGGAGTCCCCGCTCTGCCCGTGGCTTTCTGCATTGTCCCCTCCGCCCTGGGCATCGGGTGGGTAAGTGCCCAGGCTGCCCGTGGACTGGCCCAGGCTCAGGGCTAAGCTCAGGCCTGTGCTCTCTCCCTGAGTCTGAGGTTCTTTCTCTTTGAGTTTCTCGATCTCGCCTTCCGGAGGGGCGGGTGATGATTCATCCCGAGCAGGCGCTGGGTCAGGTGTGCTTGGCTGAAATATGGGGAAGTTGATGTGCTCCAGTTTTCCACAGCACTTCTCTTCCAGCAACTACGAGAAAGAAAACGTGGTTTAGTATCCACCCCGAGACGAGGGAGCTCAGAGTCACAACACTGAGCAGCTACAATTAAGATTCAAGAGGTTTGCACCATGTGAGAACCAAAGCAGCAGTGGGAACACAGCCCACAGACCTGTATATTTAGAATTCACGTGAACCAACACAAAGTGTAAACAGGTACATAAACAGGTGCTCCTGTGTGTGTGCACTGGTGAAGACTGGAACTGCCCAGCCTGGTCAGCCCATTTCTGCTCCCAGAAATGTCTTCCCCAAGCAACAAGTTGATAAGGTTAAGAGGAAACTTGTGGTCACTTCAGAATACAGACTCTGCAGATGAAACAAAAGCACTGCTTCAAGTACCAATAGACCTAACAGTTACCTGGTAAAAATCATAATTAGCTGCTTTGATATCAAAGGGGTCCTCCCGAGGAGCTTGTTTCCTTCCGCAGTTACAGGCACCAGTGGAACGAGCCCGGCTGTTGTGGTACAGAATCGGAGGATTTCTGTCTGCTTCTGGCTTTTCCCCTAAAAGCAAAATCAATCAAACCTTGGGTAAATTGCTCACCATTCAAAACCTTTTTATTCCCTTCATCCATTGCTCCCTCCCTGCTATACACATACACAAAGTGATTTGCCACCAGTTTGTCAAGCAACTCCTCCCTTTCCCACTTTTAATAATACAAAGTTCTAGCGGAGTTTATACCACTAAACCAAATAGTCTTTGTTTCTACAACCTCCTCCTGAAGGCTCAAAGTTCTTCTGCCTACAATAAACGTGCAGAAGTCAGTTTTGACTCCCTGATCAACCAATTATTTAAAACAAAGGGGGACACTTATGCTTTTTAGAGAACTTTGTTCTTACACCCCTCTTACTAGAAGGATTCCGGTGTAATGCTTCTAATTAGCAAGACAGAACCAGAGTTACCACTAAATCAGAACATCAGAGTAACTACAAAAATCAGAGTTATTACTCACAGTGGACTGGCTCCTAAACATTACACAACATAAAGGAAACCTGCACAGCAGCTCTGCTATGATCCCACTGTACAGAGATGATGACAGAATCATTTGGGTTGGAAAAGACCTCTGAGATCATCGAGTCCAACCTTTGCCTGGTCACCACCTCATCAGTTAGAGCAGAGCACCGAGTGCCACATCCAGTCCTTGAACTGCAAACTTTCATCTTGCACAACATTTCAGAGTCGGTGCTTTCAGCCTAAGACATTTTAAAGCAGATACAAAACTAAACCATGACACCAAAGCACAAGTGAGCATCTTTACCTGCTTTGGGGAGCAGATGGAACTTGTGCACGCAGTGCTGGTCGGTCAAGCTCCGCTCCTCGCAGAGCTGGTGCCCGTTGCTCCAGAACTTGTAGCAGTCCTCGTTGAGCTGCATGGCGTATTTGTGGAAGGCTGGGCCCCGGGCGTGCTGGCTGTACACGCGCAGGGCCTGGGCCAGCTGGTTCTTGTGCACTGTCATGGTGTAATTGTGGGGCAGGTTGGACTGGTAGGCACTGTGGGCCATGGGCAGAGCCTTCTGGCAACGGTTTTCGGAGAACTTGGTGTCTATGTCTAAGTAGCCTTCCAAAACTTTGATGCTGCTCATGATTTTTGAGCTCAGCTCACCACAGGTGGGGTCATCGTCTTTGCCTTCGATGGTCACTTCATACAGTTTTAGAGCTGCAGCCACCCACTTCTGGTAGGTTGGGAGCTCAAAGTGAGAGGGCTGTGGGTTCCTCCCCACACTGTCTTCGAAGCCCTTCTTGCTGAGCACCAGCTCCACGTGCTGCCACAAGAACTCCTTGAGGGTGCAGTCCACGAGCTGCCCAGAGGAGCTGGAGCTGCTGCTGGTGCTCTCTGCGTGGAAGGAGAGCTGCTGCCGGCCGTGCCTCATCATCTGATACCTCCTGGCTCCCGACAGGGTGGGAGCCAGCAGCGAGTCAGTCTCTCTCATAGTGCAGTTGCTCCTCAGCTGGTCGAGAAGCATGGCCACGGGATCATCTCCATCCTGGGGCCCACCGGCCACAATGTACACGAAAGCCTGGTTGGCTGGCACGGTGAACAGGCAGTTGATGCTCTGGTTGGTCAGCACCCTGCTCTTGCGGAAGATGCGGTAGATCTGATCCTCCAGAGCGTGCTGCAGCCTCCTCTTGGGGGAATGCTTCTTGGGGGGCGGCTTTTCCAGGTGACCACAGGGGTCCTGGCCCCTGCTTGGCAGCGGATCCACCTTCAAAGCCCCGTTGAGCTGGAAGAGGAAGAGGAGGCGTGGAGGGCATGGCCTGCAGTTGAGCTTCCACTCCTTGCCGACCGGGCAGTCCTTGATGGCAGCCTTCAGGGAGGGCAGCACCTTCTGCCGCAGACCGTCCAGCGCCCTGAACACGCGGTCGTAGGTGATGTCGAAGGAGCAGGTGGGATGCACCAGCAGCAGGATGTGGCAGACGGAGAAGAGGTAGAGGAGGCTCAGGCAGTGCAGCTTCTCCTGGTGCTTCCAGAACTCGTGCGCCTCGGCGTGGGGCAGCGGGGCCGGGCCGCCGGAGGGGTGGCCGGGCCCGGCCTCCCGGTTCTCGGCCGCCGCCAGGTCCCTGCAGGCGCGCAGCAGCTGCGGGGTGTCGCAGATGGAGGTGAGCACCAGGTACAGCACGCGGCTCTCCTGGCTGTAGTACGCCTGCAGCTGGTTGTAGTCCTTTGTCGCCGGGTCACCCTCCTGCCCCGCGGCGCCGTCCGCCAGTTCGGGATCCTCCTCCGGGAACAGCGGGAACACCTGCCGGTCGCACACGGTGCTCACCAGGGCCTCCTTCTCGGAGCACAGCTGCAGCGCGGTTTTGCCGAAGATGCCCACCACGCACACCTCCTCCTCGCCGCCCGCCGCGCCGCCCGCCTCGGCCGCCAGCAGCAGCTCCCGCAGGCTCATGGGCCCCACGGCCGTGCCCATGGCCCCGGGCGGCCCGGTCCCGGGCAGCGGCATCGCCCGGCCCCGGCTCCGCTCCCGCCCGGAAGCGGCGGAGCCCCGGGCCCGGCCCCGCGCATGAGCGGCCCCGCCCCGGAGGGCGGGACACGGCGCAGGGAGCGGGGGCTGCGGGCGCGGCACCGCGCCGAGGGTGTGACCGCACAGCCAACACCGGCCCCGCGGTTCGGGTCCGGGTCCGCGCGGTGGGAGCGGGATGCGCGCTCAGGGCTGTGCCACCGGGACTCACGGTCTGCCCTTGTCCTGGTCCGTGTCCTGAGCTGAGCCGCGGTACAGGCACAACCTCTGCCCACCCCTGAACTGGACTTGGAAGGAGGCTTTGAGTTGCTTGTCTTTAAGCAGTGCAGCCTTTTAATAGTGATCAGACACCAGCCAGCAGTGATACACGGTGCAGCGGCTTCGTACATTTGTAGCCACAGACTTGAACTGTTTGTTGAATCTTGCAGCTTTCCACTTTAATAACATTAGTGCATTAAACTGTTGCTTTTCTTTGAAACTGTACAAATACCGTCAAGATATTTTTTGTTAAAAAAAGATATAAAAGATATAAAAATAACTGAATTTCAGCAAACACACACATATTTGTATGACAAGCAGCACCAGTGCTGGGAACATAATAGTCCCTGCTTCAGCAGCACCCAGGTGTCAAAAGACTTGGGAAATTTCCTATTTTTTTCCTCCATTATGAATGAAGATGCAACCAAATCGAGAGACATTAGAGAGAGCTAAAAAGCACAATCTGCTTTACAGGGTTTCATAATGGCCCGTTTTCCTGTGCACTAGATTTACTTACAAATACATGTGCCTGAGTGTGCTAAAAATGGGATTCAAGTGGCTTCCTGACCACAAATGGAAAATACATTGTTCCATAAACCTACTTTCCTTTTTACTTTTCATCAAAGCTGTTTGCAGCACTCAACCGTGCAGGCGAGGGACTCTTTGGGTGAGCCATCTGTCAAAAGAAGGGAAGGGTCAGAACCTGGATATCTGAACTCATCATCACTGAGGTAAAACAGTGCAATTCATAGCTGAAACCATGAAACAGACACAGCAAATCATTCAAACAAGAGATGCTATCAACCCTCCCATTTTCTTCTTCTGCAAAGTGGAACTATGACTTTTAAAGTCAGCATTGAGGCACCCAAATGGCCACCAAAAAAGCAATTTTTCCTCTTGGGATTGTCAAACAATCTGCCATGGAATGTCCATTCTGCAGTGTCCTTCAATCAGTAAGGAATTCTGTGGATTTTAAAGCCACCTTATGATTCCAAGAAGAGAAACAGAGTGACTTGCCTGAAATTTGCGCCGTAGTGCCTGTGTCATTATCGGTGTCAGCCCAGAGCCACTTTCAGTGTTTTCTTTATTATTTAGAGGAGTGCCACCAGGACTTCTGAAAGGGGAATCATGATGAGTTTGATTGGTTCTCTATTTTTTCTAGATTAGAAAAATAGAATTCAAGAGAATAAAAAGGAGCAGACCTTTGTATATCGACTTTCTTCAGATGTTTCCGAAGATCAATCTGATTTTTAGGGGAGGTACTAAGAGAACAAAAGAAACTGGTACAATGAAATATTTTCCACTCAGTAAAAAATGTTAACCACTGTTTAAAACAGAAAAATCTAATATCAAAATAAGGAAGAAACATCTTACATTAAAGATTTTGTAGCATGAGCTGATGGCTTGGATTTAGGTCTCAGACTAACGCTCTGTAGATCTGTGACTGTAATTAATGCCCTGCATGGCTTCACTGGTGATTGTTCCTAAAGCAAGGAAAGAAATGTTACCCCAAATAAAACTTCAGAAAGTCTCACTACCCTGAAATCCATTTAATATTTATACTCTGAAAGATTTTTGTGGTTTATGGCTTTTATGCTTTTTTTGAATTATTAAGATTTGAATATGTCTTGGATAAAAATAGATTTATTTAGGAAAAAAACCAAAAAAAAAACCCCTAAACACTTCTGCAAACAAAATTCCAGCTGGGCAAAAGCAAGTCCAAAATCTACTGATAATATGCAAAGCTACATGAAAGCCCCACACCCTTAAATGTAAAATTAGAGCTGTCCTGAGTGCCAGGTGAGATTGGAGTTTGTCACTTTATTTCTTCCCTTCCAAAGCCCAGGTGCAGAATTAGAATGGTTACTTGAAACTGATCACTGGGTGTTTGGATGAGCATCAATTTTGCAGGAAATACAGCAGTTCCAGGGTGGATTTTCCCTTGATACACCACCACCTATTCATCCCCGTGTCCTCCAGTTTACCTTGTCCATTCTCAGGTTGCTGTTTGTCTTCTTCAGTTTAACATTCAGGAGGTCTTTGAGGGTGATGTGCATGGGCCCATCCTTTTTCACTGGTGGTGCCTGAAAGCAAAGGGGTTTGGAAGGGAAATTAGGATGGGAAAGTGACTGAGCGCTCACGGAGAGGCTCATTCCCGATGAATCCAGGTCCAAAGAGAATGCAGACATGAAATCAAAAATAGAGGAACTTTCTGATTCCCTACCAGCAGTGGTTTGGAGGCTGTGCCCCGTTGGAGGAGGAGAGGTGCTGGAGGCAGTTTTGGTGGGGGCAGCGGCGGTGGAGGAGGAGGAGGAGGAGGAGGAGGAGGAGGAGGAGGAGGGGGTATGGATGGCACGGATGTTGATGGTGGTGGATCCATCTCTGTCCCCACAGGAGCACCCAGAACTGGCTTATGACACCTTTGGCAAAGAGAACTTTCTGAAGACAAAGCTGCCACTCTGTTCATCTGAAAGCGACACAAATAAATAAAGAGAACATTAAATCTGCTGGCAAAAGTAGGCGGGATTTTAGACAACAAAGGTGCTGGCTAAGATTGAGCTATAAGGATATAAACAGTTCCCTCCTGCTGTGAGGTAGCAGCAGTTTAGCAGCTCTGAGTGCAGAGAATGCCCCTGAGGAGCTGCTCAGATTTCAGTGTATCTGCACTGACCACAGTTCCTCACATTCTCACCCAGGCCAACGTTCCCCTGCCCCAGCCGGACTGAGACTGACCTGGAGTGCTCCTTGTAGCTTGGAAAATTCACTTTCCAACTTCTCCAGCTTCTCCCTGAACATATTTAGTTCCCTTAGGTAGACTTGTGATGGAAATATGGTGTCTTTAACCACCTTAAAGCTCTAAGCACAAAAAGAAAGCAGATTATGTATATTTGTGTGTTGACTTTCTTCAGATGTTTCTAAAGATCAATCTGAATTTTAGGAGGGGTACTAACAGAACAAAAGAAATTGGTACAATGAAGTATTTCCACAAAGTAAACAGCATTAATCCCTCTTTGAAACAGAAAAATCTAATATCAGAGAAAGGATATACCTGTGCAACCCTGCTCTGGCACCACCAGTACAGAAATGATGCTGCTGTTGTCAAGGGTTTTACCACATTTTTTACGCTGGGCAAGGCTAAGGACCAGAGGGAGCACCTTGGGACTGGTGATGTGTTCAGAGGGAGATGAGCTGGTGACCTGCAACAGAACATTTCAGAATGAGGCCAGAACTTTATTTACCATGTCAGCCTCTAAAAAAGTTAACTGTGACCAATCATCTGGAAACTACAGGTAGGTACCAGCAGGTAACAACAGAGTAAATGTGATCACAGAAACCTGGAAAGGCCAAGATACATATCAATAAAGGAGAGGGGGGAATCCTATTTGAAACACTTTTTTATTCAAATTGCTTTTCCTGGTTACTAATCATAGAAACATTAAGGTTGGAAAAGACCTCCAAGGTCATCATGTCCAGCCTTCAACTGAATAACACCGAAAGATATGAAGTGCCACATCTACTTGGCACAAATCCTTCCCTCTTTTCCATGAACCATTGGGAGCAAACAGCAAACCCAGGGATGGAGTGAGAAGGCAAAGTTCGAGCTGAGCGTCTTACCGTGGAGAGGAACAAACTGAGCCCTGAGGGGTTACAGCATTTCTCTTTTTTTCCAGTCGAAAATTTGCTCGGGCTCTTCGTTTTCGTTTGCATTTCTTATACCTTGCCATTGCTGGTGAAAAAGACAAATTTAAAATGAATGTAGAGAGCTAAACCAAATTGTACATTGGGACAGAGATGCCACCAAAGAGAATAACGTGCGCTGCACCTCAGAAAGCCAGTCAGTCAGAGGTTAGTCACTGCTGCCTTGGTGGAATTATCATGTACCAGTGATAAAAACCATATCCTTAATTTAGTATGATCCATGGAGATGTGTTTGTGCACGAGTAGTGAATGCAGAAAGCACCATTTTACATGAACTTCTTTTTCCCTTTTCTATTTATACCATAGATAGATAGCATTAATAAATAGCTATTATAAATACAGTAAAAATATGAGTGAATTAAATACATACATAAATATATTATAAATAATATTATAGATACACACATAAATAAAGACGTAATTAGAAATATTATAAACGAAACAGAAACGTCATAACTATTAATAAATAAACGGACGTTCAGTTTTTCTTTATCCTGACGTGACAAGTACTGAATTTGGGGAAAATGACGCCTGGGGAGAACGGTGACAAAAGACACGAAGAGTCCAGGGAAGGATGCTGAGGGCGGCCCGGGCCGGTCACTGACCGGTGACCGGTAACACCTCAGCCCTGCTCACCTAGGACCCCGCAAGAGCGGGGACTCCTCTCCTCTCCTCTCCCTCCCTCTCCCTCTCGCTCTCTCACACCCGCACCTACACACACCTGTGGGGGTATCCCCGGGGGTGTCCCGGGGCCGCCCAGTCCCCCGGCCGCGCTCCGCGCCCGCCGCCGCCGCCGATTCAAACCGCTCCCCGCGCCGCGCCCAGCCAATGGCAGCGCCGCTCTCTGCCGGCCCCCCCACGCGGCGCATGTAAGCCGCGCGCTGATTGGCCGTCGCGTCGAGGCGCGCCCGCGCTCTACGGGAGAGGGGCCGGCGCTGCCCCGCCCCGTCCCGGGCGCGCTGAGGCGAGCGCCGCCGCCATTGGACGAGCGGTTCGGTCCCGCCAATCGGCTGCGGGCAGCGATCGCCTGGGGAAGGCCGGTGGGGTGAACGGGGAGAGCAGCGGCCCCGCCGGGGCCACCGGCGCAACCGGGAGAGGAGCGGGAAGGGGGAGCGGCGCCCCCGCCCCCTCAGAGCCGCAACAGACGGGCCCGCGCCGCTTCCCGCCAGCGCCGCGCGCCCCGCCCCGGCCAATCACCGCCGGAGCCCACTCCGGGCCAATGGGCTCGGCCGTACCTCGGAGCGGGTTTACATTCTCCGCGGGCCAATGGCGAGCGCGCCCCGCGAGCCGCGAGCCAATGGGAGGCGCGCGGCGAGTGACAGCTGGCCAATGGGCGCCGCCGACTCTCCCGTGCCGCGGCGCGGGGGGTGGGGATCTCCCCGCCGCCGCCTGAGGAATGTCAACTATTCAACATGGAGACGGCGGTTACCAGGCTCGAGACCCTGGTGAGGGCGGGCGGCGGCCGCGCTGAGGGGCGGCCGCGCCGCGGGCCGGTGGCGGCGGCGCCTCGGAGGGCGCGGGGCCGCCGCGGGAGGGAGGGAGGAAGGGAGGGAGAGCGGGGGCGCGGGCGCGGCGCGACGGAAGAGCGGCCGCTCAGCCGCGCCCGCGTTCCCCATCCGGGCCCTGAGCGCGGCCCGCGCCGCCCTCGATGGGGCGCCCGCCGGCCGCGTCCGGGTCAGGCGGGTTCGGCCGGGCCGGTCCATTCCGCCGCCCCCCCGAGGGGCGGGGCTTGCGCCGCTCCATTCACCCCTCGGCACGGGGCAGGGCGCGGCCATTTCCCGCGCACCTGGGGGGAGCGGTGGGGGTGGGCGCGCTCATTGCCCGCCTTGCGGGGGGACGCGGCCGGGCCGTCCATGTCCCCGCGGCGGGAGGGGGGGCGCGGGGCAGAGTGGAGCTCCCGGACTAGTCCATTTTCTCCCAGCGGGGGGCGAGGGTGGAGCGCTCACCTGGGCTGGACCGTTTTCGCTGCGGGGGGGAGAGGCGGGCTGGGCTGGTCCATTGGCGCGGGCGCGCGGGGGAAGCGGGGCGATGGCCCCCTCGGCCCTCCCTTCCCGAGCCCCAAATTCCTGTAGTTTTTCCAGCCTTTCGCTCCTTTCCAGTGCTCTGAGGCAGCCCCCCGAAGCACGACGGGGCTGTCCCATATGTAATGGTAGCCTCTCTGCCTGCCCCACTCCTGGAAAAGTGAAAAAAGGCAAAAATTAACCTCCCGAAAAAGAGCTGTGCTGTGTTTCCCCTCATTGGAGGGGCACTGCGAAGCTGTGTCCAACCAGCCAAGTTCTTTGTGCTCTCCCTCAAACCTTGGTCTTGCTTCTAAATAATATTTTTACATTTGTGCCCCATAGTGTAAGCTTGATCTCCCCATATATTAGTATCCTTTTTCTTTTTTAAGGCTAGTTTAATTCAGAAATATGTTTAGAGATACTTGGGTTAGAGGCTTTATTTATTTATTTATAGTAATGGTTTGTTTTTGTGTTTTATTGAAAGTGATTCTCATTTTAGGACATGTGAACAGGGAGGTGGTTGTGCTCCCTTTAAGTTAACGGGTGCTTTTATTCTGGAATTCAGAATAATCTCACATCTCACAGCTTTGTGCCTCTTGCTTTTCCTTCTGCTTTGTTGTTTCCTCGTCCTGGATTTCCTGTGAAGTCAGCTCTCTCCACAGAAGTGTGATAAAATAACACTTCTAGTTTCCCTGGAGGTTTTGACATGAATTTCATGGAAAGCTTCTTTTTAGTCGCATGGAAGCAGGGATAAAGTAATTAGTGGGAGCTTGAAGAGAACAATGGGTATGAAAATACCAGGTAATCAATGGTTATTTGTGACAGGAGCACCATAACATCTACAGTATTAGATTAATTATGGAAAAGATCATAAAACTGCTAATTTAAATAAGAATATGTCGAAGCCAGGTCGGAGCAACCTCATTTAGTGGGAGGTGTCCCTGCCCATGGCAGGGGTGGAATGGGATGAGCTTTAAGGTCCCTTCCCACCCAACCCATTCCATGATTCCCTGAACTCCAGGCGCTGTATTTCAGGACTCAGGACTGGGCTGCACAAGTTCCTTGGAGTCAGCTGGGATTTGGGATCTTTCCAGCAGCTTCAAGAGGCACAGTCAGGCCTGCAATGAATACACAGAGCATCCTTGTGCACAATCATCTCATTTACCTTTAATGCCCAGCCTGCACTGAGGGAAACTTTGTGGAGATCCATTTGCCAAAACCGGATAACAAATGGTTAAACTCTCAGATGAGCTGCAAGTGCTTCATTCAGAGCAATTCGATTCATTGCTGTCCCTGTTTTTTGGGATACTGCACCTCCTCTGTCCCTGTGTGGTGTCTGTCCAGTGCCCTTTTTATGTTGTACTACTGGTGATGATGCACAAAAAGCAGTGCAATGTTAAAAGGGCATTGGCCAGCAATACAATCTGCATTACTCTGTATTCTTACTGTGGTTACAGTCACATCCCAAGTCACTGTCTGAGACCAGAAGGTGATTTGCAAAACAGCTGTAAAATTAGATTGCCACTGGTTTGTTTTTTCTTACTCATTGTCTTCTACTCACTTGCCAAGGAGAAACATTGACTGTCATTTAATGACAAATGCCATCATCTCTGTGTCTTAGAAATGGTCCAGGTGACTCAGCTCTGTGTACATCAGCAAACATCCCCCTCTCTCCACTCCATTCCCAGGTTTCTTTGCATTTTGTTAAGGATCTCAGCACCTTCAAACCCCGAGAGTTCTCAAGCTCTCAGTAAAGTAAACAAGTTACTGTTGTGTTAAAAAACCCCACCTTCACTGAGGTTTATGGAATACACCCTCCCTGTGATGGTGCTCTCACACTCCAGTGGTAAAGGACATCCCCAGAGTTGGGAAAGGAGTGCTTAAGTTCATTTTAATGTGATTCAGCACCTGTAAATTATAAAGAACAAACTTGGCTGTCTAGAAGATATTCCCTGTAATGCAGTTTAAGAACATCTGTGTGATGGCAGTTTAGAATCTTAGCTTGCTACGAGGCAAATCCAAGCAATAAATACACTTGGAAAATGGAATTTCCAGTTTAAAAAGAACCAAGGAGTTTGAAATTGAATTTCTGACAGATCTGTTGAGCATTTTATTGAGTGGTTGGGTTTTTTTCCCCTCTTGATCAGTGGAATGACAGATTATGAATAATAACAATGTGAGTTTTTGTATGTGCGTGTTAGGACTTGGTGAGCTTTAACCTTATCCAACTCTTCACGATCCACAGAAACCTCTGGCTGAGTTGATGTGGTTTTTTCCTTTTTTTTTTGGTGAGTGTGTGATTGATTGTTGCCCAGAATTGTTGCTGCTAACGAGTGCTCTGACTTTATTGCACTACTGTACTATACAGAGAGCAGTGCAATAGTATTGTCAAAGCATCTGAGAGCAGAGCCCTCAGCACTGGCCTCACTCTTGCCTCAGTTTCTAACATTTTCTTCTAAGCCTGTGAGTAAATTACAAATTTACACTTCAAACCCTGCATTTTCTATGTGGTTGCCATGAAATAATCATCCTACAAATGCTTCTGACCTGGAACATTAAGGGGAGATTTTTGCAGGTGGATGTTTCCTGAAATGCAGCAAGAAATAAATATTTATAAAATAAAACCAGTCCTACTGAACTGTGTTAATCTTGTCACAAATCTTAATATTCTAGCCACATTTAGCTTCACATCCAGTTTTTAATGTCCTGAATCACAGTAGTAGCAGGATGTTAGTTAGCTCCTTGTGGAAGTCTCGGGTTATCAGTATTGAATATTTAATGGCTCATTTTGAAAGCAGCTCATCTTTGTTGTCTGCTTTCCCAAAAACTGATAAAATGGAGGAGCTAGAAAAAAGCAAAAAATGTTCTTTTGGGGGTGCCTGCTGTGGAAATGAAAACCTACAAATATTTCTTAGTGGAGGAGAACAGAAACCATTGAGCAGTCGGGGAAGAAATCCCTCATGAACTCTTTAAAAATGTACAGTGTACTGAAAAGTATTTTATTCTTGGATTTTGTCCTGGCTGGTTTCTGGGGCAGGTGTAGGAAGGAGTTTTCTTGGGCAGATGGTGAATTATGGCAGTACTGGGTGAAAGCTTTCCCCTTGATTTATAGATGCACAGGCTCTTCACTAGATTTATTTTCCTTTTCTTAAGCTATTATTTGAAAATGTACTGGAGGTGTATGAAACATCATCCATCTTCACTCCCTCAGAAAGAGGCTTTCACTGCAGAGTATCCTGGATCGAATCCCATTCCTTCAGGCTGAGTTTCCAGATCCTCAAAGGCATTAATGGCCATTCCTGAAGGTGGATCCCAAGGCTGATGTTTAAAACATAAATTTCCCTTTGGAATCCCAGCCTGACCACAGACTGTGAATATTTGTTGTTTTGTAGCACTGCCTGTAACAAATGCAGCCTTACTTTGATCCTTAAAAAAAAAATCAGAATGGTTACTTTGGGGTTAATCTCAATATAAACAGTGAAAACCAAGTTAAGGAAGTCACAACCATTTTAAACTTGCTTTCATCATTGTCTCTTCTGTGACTGTGAAATCACTGAGTTATTATGTCAAAGAATTAATGAGTTGCTTGGGAGCTGGGAAAACTGCCTTTCTTGAAAGTGGAAGTCTTTAATAGATATTAAAATTGCAGACTAAAATTAATTAAGTAGTAATGCTATCAGCAGACTGTTTTACAAGGCAATTAGACAATTCTCTGGTGGCTTATTTATCCCAAGGAAAGAAAAGTGATGTCATCAATTTTATGAGCTGTTAGTCAGTCTGTTTTATCAGGGAATAATAAAATGTTTTGTGGGTATTAAAACCATCTGAAAGAACACATCCCTAATATGATTATTAATAAAAGCTCTGATGATACTCTTGGATCCTGAATTTACTCATAACCTCCTCTGTGTAAATAACTGAGTGTTGTACTTTTGCTGACAGAACTCTTAATATTTGAAAAAGTTAAATTTGAAAACTTTTATGGTCCCTGAACCTTTCAAAGGGAGGCAGCTGCCTCCTGCTTTCCTGAAACACAGTTTGGGGTTTGTCTGCAGTTTTTGGTTTTTAATATACTGTGCCTGACCTTAAATATTTTAGTTCCAGAAAGCAGAATCTGATCTGGATTATATTCAGCACAGAGTGGAGTTTGAAATATTGAAAAGTCTTCCTGATGATACAGCAGCAGAGGTAGTATTTTCAGATTAAATTCAATTTTTTTGCATGAAGTTGGTAATAAATGGATATTTTTCTTTAAACCTGAAATATATGTGGCTGTTCTTTCATCTATTGTCAGGCTTTTATTATTATTATTGTTATTATTATTATTATTGTTATTATTATTATTATTATTGTTAAGTATTTGCTGTGTCATGTATCAAGATAAGTGGCCTAACATGAATTCAAACCAAACTCCTTTGGTTTCTTGGGATAGTGAAATTCTCCCATTTTCTGCTCTGAGAAATTAGTGGTGTTAACACCTAAATTCAGGCCACAGATTCCAATCTGAGCTAAAACTCACCCTTGCTCTGAGATCCAAGATGAACTTGCCAACAAGCAATGACCAAATTCAGCTTTGGGAGAGAGATGAGAAGAAAACAATAAATGACATAATGTAAAGGATTTTATAAATAAGTCCTTTTCTCTGGTACATTTTCATTGTAAAGGGTCATTTCTTGTTAAATTTTGGTGTCTCCAACAGCTGCACTTTTAATTGATTTGTGGCCACATTAATTTTATCATCTTACATAATTTAAATATTCTACTCACACAGGAGAATCCAGTTGCTCTCCTGAAAGAACTCCCAGTGCTGAAATCCCGTTACAAATCCCTGTGTGTGCAGATGGAAAAAATTTCCATGGAGCAGAAGGAATCCATGGAGAGCATCCGTGCTGCCCTGGAGAAAACAATGGAGATAGTTCAGGCACTGCAGCAACGAACTGAACTGGAGGTGGTATTTTCATTTAAATCAGTTTGTTTTCACTCCCGGGAACGAACATGAGCTTTGTAACCTTTATGTAGCACGAGTGGTTCCATTGGAAACTGTTGTTTGTGCAGACTCTTAGAAGATAAGGAGACAGTTTCCCAGAAGGAATGCTGGCAGGATTGAAGCTCCTCCTGTAAATCCCAATCCCCCCAGCAGTTACAACTGGTGGTGGTCAGATTTGGAGCTGAGGAGTGTGAATAGTGGCACAGTTTGGGTCATTTCATAGGAATCAACACCTCTGTGCACAGCTGTGTCCCAGGGCCACACTGACAGCTTTTGGAAGTAGACACCTTAAAGAAAATAGAAAGTGAAGCCAGTTTTAAAAGGCTAAAAAGCTTTTAAATGGCAAATGTATTTTCACTGCCTGAAGGGAGAAAGTTAAAACCATTGTAACAAACACCCTGGGATTGCTGTTAGTCCAAAGCTGTTTTTCCTAAGATAATGTTTAAGTTGTTAAAAAACCCAACAACAAACAACATTTTCATAAGTGGTCTTCAGACACTGCTTCATTACTGAAGAGATTGTGAAAGCATTAATTTTGTCCCTTTACAAATAAGGTGATTTAGATCAATATTCTAATGACAGTACCTGGAGATTGGGTTTAATCTGTCAACAGCTCTGGGCAAGTTACTGGTAACTTTTTATAGACAAAATGGGCTGTATCATGATTTAAAAGACAGTGGTTATATGTCACAGAAAGGAAAACAGATCATATCTCACTGTGTTTCAAGGATATTCTCCCCAGAATAATTTTATACTTGGGATTTTCTTAAAGTGGAAGATCCTTTTCTTGAGTTATATGTAGAGCTTTAGGTAAAGATTTTCTTGTACTTTCTGTATTTCCTAAACCAAAGGTGGATTAAACTTCTGGAGAAATGTAAGTCTTCTTTTTTTTAATTGAAAAATTTATCTTACTTGACTAATTTATAGCATTGGTACTAGAGGAAGATTATGGTTGATTTTTCAGAAATACTTAGCTTGTACATTTGCTTTCAGTGGAAGGAAATCAGGAGTCTACTGTCAGTTTCCATGAGCAAAAGGCTGCACAAGCATTGAGTCCTTCTGTAAATATCATCACCTCGGGAACTGAAGTATCAGACTTCTCTGTGTTTGCTTTTTTTTTTTTCCAGAGCTTGCCTCTGTCAGCAGAAGAACAGACTGCAGCTCAGCAGTTAAACTTGCAAACTGGAAAAGAAGTGGAATTGCCAGTGGAAGAGGTAATTAGGGCATGGAGTGTCAGTATTCCAGAAACCTTTAATCCCGAGTGCAGCTGAATGCAGAAGGGGCTGATTTGGTGATTTAATACCTCTCGAATGAATGGAATTTTTCAGAAATGGGATTAAGTTCTTTAACAGACTTTTTCATTTTTATTCTATACAGATTAAGCTTTTTTAATTGTTCCAATTAGATGGTCCACAAAGGAAAAATTAGCTTTGAGAAGACTTTGTTCCTGTTATTTTTTAATTGGGATGTGTTTATGTTTCTTGTCAGAGATGCAGTTGGTTGCTCTTGTTGATCTTCTTGATAAAGAAACATTTGGGTGGGAGTGAGGAATGTCATTGATTCAAACCAAAGTATCTCAAAGTGGGGAGAAACTTAATTTCCTGTGAAATATTCAACAAATTTTGGGATATGAGTAACAATCTATTCTAACTGCAATGCAATAGAACATAGATCTAAATTAATACTTGTTAAAAAGTCAGATCTTCTCCCATAGCTCAATATGTAATTAGCCAGTATCATTATCTGCAAATATTTGCTCTGGGTCTCATATTAAAAATATTAAATAAGCTTAACAGAGGGTGTTTCTCTGATGGACCTTTTCTTTTTCTACTTCTCCTCACTGCCCACTGTCACAGGAGACCTCATTTTCTGTCCCTTTGTTGCTTGTTGGTTTGCATGAAACCTGTCCAATTCCTGCAGCTTCACTCCCTCTTTGTTTGCAAATATGGGCTCCTCCCTTGATAAATGCTCTCAATTTATGTCCATTATTAATTCTAAATCATGTGCAGTGCTTTCAGATCCATGCTGGAAAGCTGGAGACGCTCATCTGACTTGCATATAAATCTTTCTGTATCCATTTTAAACTTAATTTATTTGAAACTGTGTTTAATCCCTAAGATTTTGCTGTTGACTTCAGATCATAGCAAGATCTTTGGTTATCCAATGGTAAAATGTAATTAATGTCAATTTCAGGCAGAAGTGAAAGTGTAAAAAATGATTTCTAGGCGAAATACTAACAAATACTGACATTATTGTTTATTTTTAGCCATCCTGTCCAGGACCTACAGTCCCTGACTCAGCTGAAGGTGGGTGCTGAAAAAATAAACTTCCAACTGTTTTCTTCTCATAGAAGCTGTGATAGGCAGTAAATTCACTGTTTTCAGTCTCAAGCACCAGTATCTACTGGTTTTATGTGAAGAATTTAGACTTTACTAGAAGGACCTGACCCCTTAGTTACATTCCATGAGTAGTTGTTGTGTTTCTGGGATTTTTTTTTTCCTTGCTTTTGATGGGACTGAAGTGGAAAACTGTTGTGTTTATGGTCTGGAAGAAATGGTGCACTAATCTTACCTTAGAAATAGCTCTTTTTAAATCCATTTATCCCTGCTTTGAGAAAGGAATTTGCACAGTTGGTTTAGTTTTTTTTTTCAAAAAACAAGACCAACTAGTCATTGACAGACCAAATTTATCAATTCTCATCAGATCTCAAATTAAACGATTTTTTACTAAGCCTCCAGGTACAGTGATTGTTTCTTCTTTCCTTTCTCTTGCTGGAAAATCTTCCTTTAGTCCCACTTAGGGGGGTGATTGAACAGTAATGGAAGTACTTTCTATCTTTGACCCAATTTCTTAAGAAACAAATATTTTCCATTTCCAGTTTTTTTAACAAATATCTTCTATTTCCAACTTTTTAGACCCCCAGTTCAAACCATTGACTGAGGAAACATTTATGAGTGTGCCTAGGAGCGTCAGAAGCACTGTCAAATTAGCAGACTTGAACTATTTGTACAAGGGGTTATTTAACCACTTCGTTGTAAAGAAGAACAGGTAAGACTCAAAGCCATTCATTAAAAGAATTTTATAAACTGTAAAGAATTTCAGCCTTTTCAAATTAAATAAAGCCAGCAATTTAAGCATTCACTGCCATATTGTAACTTCAAAAAGCCCTGACACTAAACTGGGAGCCCAAACTCTGCTCTCCCCTCTCTGACCCCTCTCTGGGGTGAGTGCTGGGGATTTCTTACAGGCTGATATTACAAAACCAGGAAGTTTTTGACTCAGAAATTCTCTCTTTAACCCTAAGATTAGAAATGACTGCTATGATTTGAGGTATCACAGAAAAGTTGATGGTAATATGAATAAGTTTGAGATTTACAGAGCACTTACAAAAATCATTGATTAAATAGCATGTGCGTTTTAGCCTTTTTCTGCCAGACCTGATGTTTTACTAAATTGTTTTTGTCTTACAGAGCAGCACTGAGTATTTCACAGATGAACAAGATGAATATGAAAGCCACTGACTCAAGAATTCAGATCCTGAAAGAACTCGGGATTGTGGAACTCAACAAACAAGGAAATGTTAAATTAGCTGTGTAAATGAAAGCTCATCTGTTACAGAAGCATCTTGGTCACAGCTCCTGGGTTATTAAGGAACAAGAATTTCTCTGGAACAAGAGTTTAAAGTCCACTGTTGGGAAGTTGTTAATGTTTCTGTATACACATTCTGTTGATAATACTTGGAATTGGAGAGTTCAAAAACACTGAGGTTGGCACTTTACCTTGCCTGTTTAAAGGATTATGGTTGATGCATTTTTGAGGAATGTTGTGACACTTCCACTTCCTTGCTGCATTCCTGAGGGGTTTCTAAAGCCTCTTAATTGTACTTGCATTCCTGAATAAAGATTTATTATACTTTTGTTTATGTGACTCCTGACCCCTGAACCTGCTCCCTGACCTGATTAATTTTCCTTTGATGTGAAATCCTTTGGGTTTTTTACAGTCCAGCTGGGGTCAGAAGGGATTTCTGGGCACTGTCCAGTCCAAGCGCCTGGACTGCAGCTCAGGGCAGGGTCCTGAAAATTCCCAAGGATGAAGAGTTCACAACCTCTGTTACACTGTTTGGCCACCCTAACAGTGAAAACCATTCTTATGTTTAATATTTCTATATTTTTGTGTTTTTATATATGTAATATAGATATTTTATATCTTATTTTTTACATTGATCTTGTTATATTTCAGCCTAATTTGAGAGAGTAAGATACCTGAAGTTGTATTCAGTTTTTTTCCTATGAAAAGTTGTGTCTGTCAAAGGAGAGAAAGTTTGAATTAGTGCTCTTAGGCAGGGAAAGGCTGGTTTCTGAGCTCATCTGTGAACTGCTTTAGGGTTTGATGGGAAAAGAAACAGGCTGGGTATTGAAAAGAACAGGAACAACTTGATTTTTTGATGTGTGCTGCCAAGTGTGCCCGTTTACCTACGAGTAACTTATCAGCTTCAAGCAATTAATCGGTTTCACAAACTTTATTTAGTAGTTTTTAATCACACTGATCTACTTCCAATAGAGGTCTCGATCCTTGCTGCCACTACACTCAGCAGCGTTAAACATTTAATTTATTGGTGAACGCTGCTTATAACAACTGAAAATAGCCGAAACCCATCCCCGCTCCTGAAACCTCGCCGGCAAGGAGGAATTAATAGAAATAATGAAGAAAAATAAGAGAAAATAACGAAAAATAAAGGAAAATCCAAGCCCGAGGCTCCCGCTCCGCCGGCTCCCCTCAGGCGCTGCCGCTCCTCCCGCGCGCCCCTCGCGCCGCCACGCCCCCTGCGGGCGGCCCCGCGCATGCGCAGCACGGGCGGGGCGGGGCGGCCGCGCTGCCGCGGTCACGGCCCGGCGGGTGCGCGGGGCCGGAGCGCCGAGTCCGCTCCTAAAAAACAACTCTCCTGGAGCCTCCGCTCCTCACCCGCGGGCACGGAGAGGGAGGCCGGGGACAGCCGTCCCCGCTCCCTCCGCCGGCGGGGCCGCAGCCATGGACGAGCAGAGCGTGGAGGTGAGCGGCGGGCGGGCGGGCGGCGCGCGCTCCCTCAGGGCGGTGAGGGGGCAGCGGCTGCGGCTTCTCCTCCGCACCCTCCCGGTTTGCCGGGGCCCCTCGGAGGGTCCCTGTCCCCTGTGTGAGCGGGGGAAAAAGGCCGAGTGGTACCAAGCGGCGGCGGCCCGGGCGCTGGGAACAGCCTGCGGCGCTGCGGGGCTTGGCTCGGGTGGGCAGGGAGGCGGCAGGTGGGGAGGGGGTCGGAAATGAGCTGGCGGAGCTCCGCAGGTGCCAGTTCCGGAGGTGGATGGATCTAGGGATGGATGGGTGGGTGGGTGGGAAGAGACCTGGCACACACGGAACCCGCCTTGGCACCGTGGCTGTAACCCGGCAGCTCAAACACCTGCTGGGGGCTGTGTCACAGCCAGGCTGGGGAAGAATGTAAAAGACCGGCTGTGATCGCCTCCTGTAAACGCATATGGTGCGTTTCAATGGCTCGCAACTGTTAAAGAAGACATTAATATATGGGAGATACTGTGGTATCTTTAAAATTAAAGATGTCGTGCTTTTGTGCTGATTCACAATCTCAATGATGTGGGGAGAAAAATTAGCACCTCTGAAGGACCTTATGAAGTTCCATAGTTAAAACCAGAAGGGTTATAGCTCCTGTATGATACAGAAGGTAAAACTTCTTTATCAGTTAACTATCTATCAATATGGAAAGCAAACATTGCTTTCAAAATACCTTTCTTGTTTGAGAAATGTTTTTATCACCCAGGATTGATTAAATGGGGTAGAAGAGAGTGTAGAAATTATAGAGCTGGTGCTAATGGTAGACCTTAAAAAAAAATAAGTCTTTTAAAAATAAAAAAAATACCCAATTCAATTCAAGCCCTCTTGTTTGTAACACGTACATGCACTTACCACAATTCAGAAATAGTTTAGTGCCAGTCCACTGTCTGCAGGTACAACACCGTTTCTTCTGGCAACCGCTCGATCACAAGCAGGAATATCTTGGCTACAGGAAGGACTGCTCCAAAAGAGATAAGACAAATAGAAGCTGTTCCTTGAAGAAGGAGAATAGTGTTTTAAAATGGGTGCTGGGAGCTGGTGCAGTGTAGGAGAAGCTGAGGGGGAGAGTTGTTATGTCCACGTTATGTCTCCCTCGGAGATGCGCTGTTTGGAACGGAACTGAAACCTGGCACTGTGCCTGGAAAACAAATGCAGCCCTGGTGTGTTTGAAGCATGTTTAACAATAGTGATAATCCCCCTTTGCAGAGCATTGCCGAGGTGTTCCGATGTTTTATTTGTATGGAGAAGCTGCGGGATGCCCGCCTGTGCCCTCACTGCTCCAAGCTCTGCTGTTTCAGCTGTATCCGTGTGAGTTTGCTTGGTTTGGTTTATTCTTTCAAATGTTCGAACTGAAAACTGAGCTTATGAAGACATTCTTTTCCTGGAGTTCCAAGGATTCCTTTTTTTTTTTTTTTTTATTTCCTCCTTTAGTTTCCCTTTCAAAACCTTTTATAACACCCCTGAGGAAGAAGTAGGCAGGCTGTGCATTGCCTTCAGTGGTGCTAATTATAGGCACCATCTGGAATAATTGCTTTAAGGAAGAGACACACAATGATCCCTTCTTTAGCACCTCCTGAGAGTTGGCGATGCCTGCATGGAAGACAAAAGTTGGGACAGAAATCAGATGCTGACTTTGCATCTGGTAAGGTCATAGCATCACCTCCTGTATCCTGGAGGTGTTTTATAATGCTTGTCAGGCTGGTGTGGTGTGATCAGCTGGGGCTAAATCTTTCTCAGGGGAGTCTGAGGCAGCATCTCAGTCCTCATTCCTTTGTTGAGGCCGTGGTTCCCAGTGTATCACGCTCCAGTTCCAAATCCAGATGCTGTTTTGTGTTGGTGTAGCAGCAAAAGGTTCAGCTGAGGTTTCCAGACCTCCAGTAGTATTTCCAGAAATTGGAACAGACGTTCATCCTTCGCTCTGGAAGCTCTGACAAGAGCTGTAGGTGAAGGATTTGTGCTGCATATTAAGGATTGTAGATGACATATTGTTGCTGGGTGGTGAGAGATTATTCATGAGACTCTTTAAATGTAGTAGAGAGCTGACAAATATAAACCCATCAACTGCTGAGCTTTTACACTTGTGAGCTGTAGTGGGCAGGTGAAGTTCTTTGCTCAGCTGTTTGTCCCTGGAGCTTTCTGGAAGAGAAACATTCCCAGGCTCCTTGTGGATTTGATCACTGAACTTCAGGTATTTAATTTGTCTATAAATAACCCAAGAGGAAGAAATAAATTATCTTGAAGACTAATTAGACTCTGAAAAAGATACTTGTGGTGTCTTTTTCTTTCCTTTATTGAAACACACTCTTTAGTCTAAGACTCTGGGAATCTGCCAGGTGGGTGGTTTCTAATGCAATATTTGGTACCTCAAAATTCTCTGTATAATTTTAACTGAAGCATCTCTGACATCTGAAGCCAAGTGGTTGCTTGTTACTAAGACACAAGTAGCAGCTTCTTCTGTGACTAAGTGGTTGAACAGTTAAATTGAAAATTTGTTGAAAAAAGGAAAAAAATATAGGAAAGCTATAATAAAAATAAGTAACTCTTAATTAATGATGGAACATGTTTGCCTGCAGTTCTTTCATTCCACTCTGTTTAAAAAGGTTTTTCCTTTTTTCATCACAGCGTTGGCTGACTGAACAAAGAGCTCAGTGCCCTCATTGCAGGTAAGGTATTTTTAATATCAGGAATTGAGTGGATTGTCCTGTTATGATCAATCTCTTTTTCAGTGCAGGTTGCACTATATTTTTAAGCTTGATTTTTTTTTTTTTTTTTTTTTGAGACCTGCCTGCTGTTTCTATAAAAATTGGCCCTGGTATAATACTTATTGTAAAATGTGTTCTAGTTTTGTGACAAGCTAAGCAGGATCTTTGTTCTTCCCACATAACACTGCTGTGTACGTAGCTGGTGTAATAAGAGTAACTAGAGGGAATTCCTCTTTATATTCTTCTTACAAAAGTCAGAGCCCAGAAGCTTCAGTTTTCAGTGTGAAAGTGTCCATTTTTTATGCCTGTAATTTGTGTGATGTGCTCATGCAGCTATCCTGTATCCTACCTCTCCCCAGTCCTCAAATGAGCTAATTGACTTTTTTTCCCTTGGAATAACTATTACAATTTCTGCTTTTTTTTTTTTGCCTGTGTCTCTTCTAGTAGTGTAGAATTGAACTGAATTCACTTCAGTGCTTCTCCTTTGGCTCCTGGAGCCAAATTCCTGCTCTAACTATGCCATCCTTCTTGCAGAGCCCCCCTGCAGCTCCGAGAGCTTGTCAACTGTCGCTGGGCAGAGGAGGTCACACAGCAGCTGGACACACTTCAGCTCTGCAGCCTCACAAAGCATGAAGAGAATGAAAAGGACAAGTAAATGGAGTGTTCTTTGCATGAAGTGTTTTGTGGCTTGCGTTCTAGGAGCCAATTTTAGTAATGTACTCTCTGTATCTGTGAAGTGCTTCTTGAGAGAATACTAAAAGCAACATTAATCTTACAGAAGGTTTTTACTGAATGTAACTGTTCTTGCAAAAGATGTTTTGTGCTTTACTTGCAGGATTGTGTAGCAAAACAAGTGAAAATATTAAATTGAGTTTGTAGAAAATTCATTGCTGTTTTCTGTTGGTGATATGTGTATTTTTTGGTTTAAGGTGTGAAAATCATCATGAGAAGCTCAGTGTTTTCTGCTGGACCTGCAAGAAGTGTATCTGCCACCAGTGTGCACTTTGGGGAGGAATGGTAAGAGGAGACTTGCTGGAATGCACATGGTGTGAGAGACTTCAGGCTTTGTGTCTGACAGTGGTTTTGAAGAACTAGAAATGCTGTGAAACTGCTGTTACAGCTGTTGGATTGCCATGCAAATCCTGCAGTTTTATGTGTATTTATTACTTAATGACATTGCTTGTGAAACACAATACTTTTTGTTTGTAGTTAGAGAAGGAAATTGAATTTTTGCCAAAAGCAGGTCAGAATTGCCTTCCTTGTTATAACCTTCATGATGTCTTGGACAAATTCTGTGTGATGGAGAGAGTTTTGTGGGCAAAGGAAGAAGCCTTGCTCAAAAAACACAGATAACACTTGTTATTTAACTGCCCTGGCCTCTAATCTCCAAAGCTGTAGCACAGTTCCTCAGAGTTTATCCATCCAGCTGGGTATTTCAAGGAGAAACAGCTGTTGCTGTCTGGAATGTAAGTGGTTAACAGTGTGCTGCCTTTGTTTGGGAAGGGTGTTTTAATAATAATGATAAAAATAAACCTTCTATCAATATTTGATTTGGTAAAGGACTGTACAGTGAATGAAGCAGTTTATTTTTGGAGGACTCTTGAGACTCCAAATAACTCCTGACAGGAAGTTTTGATGGAATGAGAGCCAAATTCATGACTTCTTACAAAGGGAAGCGAAAGACTGACTTCCTACATACAATCTGCTTTGGAACCTTTCCAGAACGAGTGATACACTCATAGGCTTTCTTCCCTTCTCTTTCAGGAATTTAATAGGAGTGGAATAAAGTGGAAAAGAGATGCTCTGTTACTCACCACCTCCTCCTCCTCCCCCTTTTTCTCTTTGAACAGCATGGAGGACACACTTTTAAACCACTGGCAGAAATCTACGAGCAGCACGTCACAAAAGTAAATGAAGAAGTGGCAAAGCTTAGGAGAAGACTCATGGAATTGATCAGTTTGGTGCAGGAAGTGGTAAGGAAGTTTTCCTGTAGTATTCCAGTGGCAAAGGGTAACTGTAAAGTGGGAAGTGGAAGTAGTACCTGTTAGAAGGTGATGGGATTATTCCACAGTGAGATCTTTTTGCTTTTTCATTTGACTCTTCTTATACAATGTGAAAAGATCAAAATATTCTCAGCTCTGGTTTAGAGTTAGGTAATACAATTTTTCTTTTGGTGAGTGCTGTTTAAAAGCTGGAGTTGCACAGTACTTTGAAAGATGTGTTTTTGTCAACACTTAAAGTACATTCTGTCAGGCTAAATAAGAATAAAAGTGCTTTATTCTAGCAGCTTGTTTTCCTTTTCCTAGGATAATAATCTGTAAATGCATTTGAGTCTGCAGGATGAGCAGCTCACCAGTTGGAGATTTGTTCGTGTATCTCCTTTTTCTTCCCTGTGAACGTGTCAGATACAAATATTGGCACATTCAGCTTGGGCAGTTTCAGTGGGAATTCCAGCAATTTGATGCAGTTTCTTGGTTCCCAGGAAGGATTACTTTTGTGTTACATTTATGATGTGTAGTCTTTGTGCAGATAAAATCAGAAATTTTTTGATTGAGTTTCTGTATGATTTTTGCCTGTTGTTCAGGTGGTTGTTTGCCACATGCACTGATAGTTTTGCTCTGCTCCAGCTCAGATGTGACTTTATCACCACATGGGCCACTTGTGTTTATAAAATGCTGAGAGTTTGTGGCCTTCCCCTGCCAGGGAGATAGATGCTGGTTTTATCCATTATTGTTACCACAAAGAGCTTTTCTGTTTTTATCACATCATTCTTGTTACCACAAAAATAATTTTTCTGTGCTGCACAAGTTGCAGAAGAGAAACTGGCAGCTGCATTTACAGGTCTGATACTAAAGAATCCCCATATGACAAATCCCTGTGTGATGAGACAATGTTGCTCAGCTTCCCAATTAACCTTTGGGCACGCTGAGGGACCTGGTGAAATCCTGGCTGCTCCAGGAGCAACGCTCAAAACCAAAGCTCCTGTTTTTCCTCATGGGGGATTTAGGGAGACATAAGCATTTCTGGGATCTGAGAGAGTGGAGTTAAGGTGTGAATGAGTGGAAGATGCAGATGTGTGAAGGCTTTTGTCCATGTTTTTCCTGCCGCGTTCAGGAGCGGAACGTGGAGGCCGTGCGCAGCGCCAAGGACGAGCGCGTGCGGGAGATCCGCAACGCCGTGGAGATGATGATCGCCCGCCTGGACACCCAGCTCAAGAACAAGCTCATCACTTTGATGGGTGGGTATTGGCCTCTGTGAGGAGGAGGAGAAATTTGTTAACAATGTATAAATCCGCTGAGAAACTGTTTTCCTGGGAGCATGACTCCTTCCACGCTGCCTGGTGTTGAGCAAGCTCACTGCTGGTAGAAAACTTCCACCTGCAGCAAAGCTTTTGGTTAATGAGGTAGTTACTGTGATAAGTTCTAAATTTGACATAACCTGATTATATTCTATTAAAAACTCCTATATAATATCTTGGAAAACATTCCCATCTAGCTGGAGGATGTTTAGCACCTTTCAACTAAAGTGCTTTTACTTCATCATTTATGTTGGTCAAGAAGTGGATCTTTCTAATTAGAAAAGTTTGAAAATTACATCTTTGTGATAAATGCTCCTTTTAGTGTAATTTTAATATGAGTGAGGCTTGTCTGGATAAGAGTCAAAACTGCTTTTTTTTGTGTCCAAAAAAGCACCCCAAAACAACAATTCTGCTGTTTCTGGGACACAGAGGGTTTCGTTACTGACTTAACCTCAAATGAGTTCTTCACTACAGCTCTAATTAAAAACGTAGACTTGCTTTTCAAATGCTTTCTCAATCAACCTTGGTATATTTAGAAATCCTTTACCTTAGTATGTTCTGGGGCAGCTTCCATGTGAGGGAAAAAAGAAAATGAAAAGTACACTTTCTTAAGAAATAGTATGTGGTTTTGGGGGTTTTTACCATGTCTTTTCTTTAAACAGGTCAAAAAACATCACTTACTCAAGAAACTGAACTTCTAGAAACCCTGCTTCAAGAAGTAGAACATCAGGTGATTATGAAAAGAGATCCCTCCTCAGTTGGCTTTTCTTGATTTCTTTTTCATTTTAAAACTATTAATTGATGGAGATTTCTGGAGGATATCTCTTCACTGAAGTGGCCTTAGGTTGCACGATTTCTTCTTAAAAACAAGTACGTCTTCTAGAAACACTCAAAAGGTGTTGTATTGCTTGAAAAACTAGTACAGGGATTAGTGGCAATATCGTACAAAACTACCCAGTTGTATATAAATTAGTTTAACCTAAGGGAAATACACACTAGTTGTTGTAACTTTCATTGTGGAATTCTGGAAAACAAAATAACCAAAACCCAAAACCTCCAAGCTCCCTTTTACGTTGTGTCGTGGGGAAACTTTCTGAAGCTGTGACAAACGTGCAATTTAGTTGTTTAAAAAGAAAAGTGGATAAAACATCTGATTTTTGCTCAGCTAAGGATTTTTTTCCTTCCTTTTTTCCCTGTATAGTTACGGTCCTGCAGCAAGAGTGAGCTGATATCCAAAAGCTCAGAGATCCTGATGATGTTCCAGCAGGTCCATCGGAAGCCCATGGCCTCGTTTGTCACCACTCCTGTCCCCCCAGACTTCACAAGGTGAGTGTTGCATTTCTGTTCTGTTTGTTCAGTGTTTAAAAACATATTTAAAGTACTTGAGAGGAGAGTTTTCCTCTTAGCTTACTCCTGGTAGTAACCTGTGCTGCAAGTAGGCTTTTCTGTCCCAGCAGGGCTCATTTTGTGTCTGTAGTCCCTGCTGGGGAGTCAGGACAGTGGTTTCCAGCTCACAAGTTTTTTTTTTTTCTCTTTTACACTTAGTTTACTGATTTGTCCTTTTTTCTCTTATTATTGGGTCATTCAGTATATAATTGCCAGGCTCTCATGAGATGCCTCTGCAGGTCACCTTAATTCAGAATATACAGCCAAAACCACTTCATAGCACAATTCTGCATCAGGAGAATGCTGCTGGTGCTGGGTTCTGAGGGAGCCTGTGCTGAAAAAATGTCTTCAAAAAATGGAAAGTCAGAGAAGTCTCAAGAATTCCTCAGCAAAAATTGGTTTGGCTGTGTCTTGGTTTAAATCTGAATGTTCATTTTCTAGTGGCACCAAGGTATCTCCTCCTAAGGAGGCTTATAAATGGAATTACACTGCAATAACCCAGTGTAGTCCTGGTGAATTGCAGTGGCTCTGGTGACCTAAATCATCTAAAATTCTTCTACAGATTGTGAAAGTTGGGATTTTTAATGCCATGTTATTCAAGTGTAATGTGTTTATTCTTTTCCCCCACAGTGAATTGGTTCCAGCCTATGACTCAACTACATTTGTCTTGGAAAACTTCAGGTAAGAATGTATCTTAAATTACTGTGAATATTGGGAACATCCTTCTGTTCCTTCTCTACATGAGAAATGTTATTTAAAACACAGAATAATCTCCACAGAAAACTGTGAGATGTGGACTAAACTACAGAAATTCCATTAACAATCTCTTGTTTACCAGGTGAACAATTATTTTCCATGAGAAGGACAATTGCCTGTGCAGCTCATGGCTCCATGAGGGGTTTGCTTTGTCCCAGTACCAAATATTTTTCCTCCTCTCTCACCAGTACCCTGCGCCAGCGAGCGGATCCCGTGTACAGCCCTCCCCTGCAGGTGTCAGGACTGTGCTGGAGATTAAAAGTTTACCCGGTGAGTTTTGTCTTCAACTGCAGTTTTTATTCCATCCCAGTTCATTCCCAGGTTTTCCAGTGAGGAATCATCAGTTTGTCTCATGCTGTATATGAAAAGCTGTAGGAAAAGAACATTTTAAGAATTGATCACCAACCACTGGGGAATTCCCTCTCTGCCTCCAGATCTCCAGTGAGAACATTCTCAGTATAGTTTGTCTGGTTAATTTAAAAGCAATTAAAGATGGGTCCTACTAATATGGCATAGGAACCTTAATAGATATTTTAATGCCTCAGTGTTTTTTGCAGATGTTCCTTACAGAACTGAGGTACAGAGTAACTTACTCTATGTTTGAGTAATACTTACTGGGGAAGGTGGGAGGAGGACCAAGTATTAGTTGTTGACTTTGCATTTAATTCTCAAACTGGACATTAAAATGTGTATTTTGCTATGTCCCTTCAGTGGGCCGAATATTCCAGTTTCTGAAGCTTTGTCCATGTTGGAATGTTGACCCCCAAGCTGGGATCTTTCCACATTCCCTGCTCTGGTCAGTGCTGCTCCTGCAGCTGTGTGGAGAAGGAGGAGTTTGGTGGTGGAGCACCAGCTCTGTCTTAGTGATTTTTGTGGCATCCTTGGAGAATTGACTCTGTAAGTGAAGCCCATGGATGCCCAGAATTGTATTATTGCAGTGCAGAGGTGGAACTGTGTGGAAGTTTCCAGAGTACTGTAAATTCAGGATTAGCTCCATGAGCTGTGCTGTCAGAAGGCATTAAAATTTATTTTTTCAATGGTAAGTTGAAATGTTTCTTCAAGCTGGAGGATTCAAGTTGAGCCATTCTTCATCCTTGATTCAGGTGAGTGTAATGGAGGTTTTGCTGTATTTTTTCTTGACTTCTGGTGACTCTAATATTGTTGCTTAGTTAACTGCCCTAACTTTTCATGTTGCATGGGATTTTTTTCTGAACAAATTGCTCTTTTCTCAAAAAATAAGTAGCTTTGAAATGTGACTGTATGTAAAATATTTCAGAACTAATGTTTAACCTGAAATAATATTTTTCTGGTACATTAAGTGTTTGTCTATTCAGACTTCCACTTAATCAAATACCTAAAGTGCTATTAGAGTAATTAAAGCTTTGTCTTGAGATTTATATCTGAGATACCAGCACTGCACTGTGTATGTGCTTCTTGTTGATTCATGTTACAGTAGGAGGCCACTGAAGTCTAAAAATCACAACTGTAACATCCAAAGTAGATTCCTGCTGCAAATCCAGTGTTGATTGAAGCTATTTTCTAAACTTTTCTAAGTCTTCTGTATCAGTGCTTTGGTTTTTTTTATTTTTTCTGTTTTTTCCTTTCTATTTTTAATGAACCTCTCAATTTCATTTCAAGGATGGAAATGGAGTAGTTCGGGGCTACTACCTGTCAGTGTTCCTGGAGCTGTCTGCTGGGTTGCCAGAGACATCCAAGTAAGCAAACCTGCAGTAAGGACAGATGGTGGGGTTTTTCTGTCAGTGTTTGCAGAGACTGCAGAGCCCTTGGGAAAAGAATGGTGAGACTTCTGTTGTCCATTGAGCTTTGAATCAGGCACAGAGATAATATTTTAAAGTTGTTACTCAGTGGCTTTCTTGAGATAAAAAAGAAGGTGGCAAAAGAACTGATAAGAGTATCTGTGTGGTAGTTTGGTCTTGGAGTTCTCTACTCCGTTTTCCTTTTCCTTTTCCTTTTCCATTTCCTTGTTTATTTAAGTGTTCAGTAAAATTGTAAGCCTGACTCACCCATTCAGCTGGGCAGGGAAGTGCAGCTCTTAAACCTGACCCACTCAGAAATTCGGACACCTTTTGGCCCTAATCCCTGTGCCTTTCCCCTGGGCAGGTATGAATACCGTGTAGAAATGGTCCATCAATCCACCAATGATCCCACCAAAAACATCATTCGGGAGTTTGCCTCTGATTTTGAAGTTGGGGAATGTTGGGGTTACAACCGATTCTTCCGCCTGGACCTGCTGGCCAACGAGGGCTACTTGAACCGACAGAATGACACCGTGATCCTCAGGTGGGGCTTCCCTGCTCTCCTTTCAAAGTATCATCACCAATCTACTGCTGAAATAGGGAATAATTAACCGGTTGAATTTAAAAGATTAGTGATGTGTTTTGCTCTAAATGGATTTCACTGTCAGCAGCTTTAAAGACGGAAATGTGCCAAAGGGAGTTGTGGAAATGTTATCTTTCTTGGAGGAGTAGCTGCTCCTGGCACTAATGAGGGTTAGAGACCTGTAGCTACCAGAATTAAAGGAAAAAGATGCTTTCTCCCTCTCTTTAGAACCAGTTGTAGTGAGCATTGGAGAACTTTGGGAATAAAGGAAGTCTGTGAGTCTCTCCTACAGAACTCACTGTGGACAGTCAGGGTGTTCAGGACACTGAGTCCACAAGGACCTGTTGTCTGTTAAGTTTATTTCACCACTAGATTTTAAGTTTTAAGGTTTTTCTGCAGGGCTTTTTTGGATGGAGGAAGGGACATTTTAGAAACAAACCCCAAACCAAACAAACTCCTTCAGAAAACCCCTTTTGAATGTTCCTTTGAAGGTTCCAAGTGCGCTCACCAACCTTCTTCCAAAAGTGCCGGGATCAGCACTGGTACATTGCTCAACTGGAAGCAGCTCAGACAAGTTATATCCAGCAAATAAATAACCTAAAAGAAGTAAGTGGGATGTTTGTGAATGTAAATCACCTGTTAGAGTGTAGCTGCAAGTTAACAAAGGTGCTTGATTTGGTGATGCTGCTCCATTGTTGTCTTCTCTGTTATTTTTCTCACCTTTTAGAGGCTTGCGATTGAACTGTCCCGGACTCAGAAATCCCGAGGGGTTTCCCCTCCAGACACTCACCTCAGTCCCCAGAACGATGAGGGCACAGAGACAAGAGCAAAGAAACCTGGACAAAGCATTGAAGCACTGCTGGAGAATTTCACTGCTCCAGGATTAGCACGGGAGAACAAGGAAGAGGAGGAAGAGAAGACCCAGCAGGAAGACTTCAATGTAGGAATTCTCTGTTTCCTGCCTCTGTTTATATGTAGCTTTCTGTGATAAGGCAGCAATAGAAACAGGGGAGCTTCTGAATTGTAAATGAGGTTTATTATCCTTGCTATGGAAATAGGAGCTGACACACTTGAAAGCTGTGAGAGGTGACTCCAGAGAGATGTTCCAGAACAGAGCTTAAAAGATCCCACCACAAAAAATTCTCCAAGTTGCAGCTGAAAAATCTGACTTGTGTTTGTTCCCAGCCTTTAATGTGCTTTGAGAGCCCCCTCACTGCTGTGTGATAGTGACACAAGGGACAGAGAGTGTCTGCTCATAGCTTTTGGGGATGCATCAAGGTGCAAGTGAATGTTTCTTTATCAAAAACCTCCTGTTTTTCCTGTAGCATGAGCTCTCAGATGGTGACCTGGATATAGATCTTGCTGGTGAAGACGAGGTGAACCACCTTGATGGCAGCAGCTCTTCAGCAAGTTCAACAGCAACCAGTAACACTGAAGAAAATGATATTGATGAAGAAACTATGTAAGTAACTTTAAATGCCTTTCAGATCATCCTGTGCCTTGTACCCAGGGTAATCATCCCAATTCCAGTGGAAACTGAGTAATTTGCTGGGGTGTGTGGGATTCCAGTGTGATTTGAGAGGTGGTTCCTATACTGGGAGCAACATGAACTGATAGAGTTAGTGCTAAACATTGAATTTTTGGTCAGCTAATTACTGTCTTTCTGATCTCTTTATTTATGTTAGTGCTGCATTCTGTCTTTGACAAGTGATAATCTGTGAAGGTTCTTTCCCAAAACACTATTAAGAAATCTGTCTCAGCACTGTAACAGAACAGAGGTCTGGTATTGGGAAGTGTTGTAGTAGTAGGAGAGTGATGATAAGGACAGGTATTTAAATTAGGGAATTCAAGGCTGAGCAGAGCTGATGTCAAATCCTGGAATCTTAATTAAAACGTGAGAATGTGCTGCAACACTTACAAATACAGGAGTTGCAGGATCAGATTTTGCAGTCTAGGTACATATGGCACTTCTGGCCTCTTGGTTAATGAGTCAGTCATTTAATTACTACACTTCATTTGTTCAGTTTGGGTAGCTTGGAACGCAGGAAATACAATTTACAGCACTTTATGTTGTTTTTTTGTGCCATAACATTTAACAAGATCTGAGGAAAGCTAACAGTTGTATTCTCCTTTTCCCACCCTGATCATCCCCGAAGGTCTGGAGAGAATGATGTGGAGTACAGCAGTACTATGGAGCTGGAAGATGGAGATCTCATGGAGGATGCAGCAGCTGCTGCTACTCCTGGAGCATCAGGTATGAAAAACGACTCCAGAATTCCCATAAAAGCGGAACGCTGCTGGATTCCTTCCCCTGCTCCTCTTGGAAGCGACTCCAAGCTGCGTGTTCTGCAGGCAGTTCTATTTTGGGAACTGCTGCATCATGTGGTTTGTACTGATTATTGCAGTGTAGCAGAAACACTTCATTGGTTCAATAAAAAAAAAAGGGGGGGGGGAATCATCTGAAGGTGCTGGTTTAAAAATGATGTCAAAGTTTGGAGGGCAGCTTTGTGTCTCTGAAATTCCTGAGAAGGAATTTTTACTGATGTCTGTGTGACCTCTGAGTGGGTGACACATTCACTTGGGGCTTAGTGCACTGCAAAACCCAAAGAATCTGGAGGGAATAAGGTAAAGAATCCTCACAAGTCAAGCAGAAATACATTTTAAATGCAACACAGAAAGGTGTTCTGGGATTTTTTGCAGCCTAGAGATGATCACAGCCCAAATTAGCCATAAGATTCTGAAAGAAACATATCTATATGGAACACAGAGATATATTATGGAATTTAGGACAAAGATGCCAGAAGCGGCATTCTCTGGAATTGGTATTTGTGCTGCTGTACAAGTCTGTTGGTGCTTGAACGACAGAACTCCCTATTTGAAAGTTCTGAAGTTCAGAGACAGACATGTTTGTCTCCTTACTCCTTTAGAGTAAGTCTAATCTTTGTCTTGATCTGTTAACAAATCTGTTTATGAAGAGATTTTTATAAAAGGTAGGAAGTGGAGCACTTCCCCCTTTCCAGTTGTTTTTATTTTACTCTTCAATTAGAAGCATATCTGATTGCTTTCAGCACCCAGAAATCCATGAAATACTGGTGTCTCCTTATGTTTCATGGGATGCTTTCATTCCTAATCTGCTTGTGTAAGTCTTTTTATTTTTCCCAGGGAATAATGCGTGCCTGTGTCCCACACATGCCACCTTTGTGTCTCTCCTGGTCAGGCACCAGCCACAGCTACAGCAGTGCCAGTGGGAGACCCTCGCGGCGGGGAGCCAGCGCCCTGGGCTCCACAGCCAGCAGCAGTCTGCTGGATATAGATCCCTTAATTTTAATCCACTTGTTGGACCTAAAAGACAGAAATGGCATGGAAAACCTTTGGGGCCTTCAGCCACGTCCTCCTGCCTCTCTTCTGCAGAACAGAGGTAACTACACCATGCATCTGATGGTTTAATTCCAGCCTGGAAATGCTGTGGGATGACTGAAAAGCCCCTTTCCTGGAAGGGGTTGGCACTGGAAGCCAACACAAAACACAATTCTGTGCTGAGGCAGCAGCTTCACCTCTCCCTGCATACAGCTGGAGTGGCTGGAAGTACTTGGAGCACGGTGCAAACCAACAAAATAAATCCTGGAATTTAGAGGCCATTAGAACTAGAAAAATATGACTGATTGTAAGGCTGGAAAAGGAAAAAAAAGAAAATGGATCAAAATGTTAGAAGCCAAAAATAGTGATGGTATTTAAATAATTGAGGAATATTTGTGGTTCAGTTGGGACTCTTGACCCGAAAACAGCAATTAACTCCATGTGCAGCAGCAGCAGAGCTGGCAGTCCTGGCACCCCTGGCTCTTCCTGGAGGTTGCTTGTTCCTCTGGTAGTGAGAAATTAAATGTATTATTGAGGTTTGATTGGATTTGGTCATGATTGACACTTATTTGAGCTGCTGGCTCACAACCATTTGGTGACTTTGTAGAACAAAAGAGAAATAATTGTCCCTTTGCTCCAAGCGATGCTTGGGTTTGCTGCCACAATGCCATTGGTGGTACTGAATTTAACTCCAACTCTTTGTTCCTTTGTCATTAGCTTTTTAAATGTTGTTACATAAACAGTCATGAATTTTCAGTGAGTGTAATCCATATTTCCAAAAGTGGAAGTCACTTCCAGAAGTACAAAAAAAAAAAGGGAGCAGCACATGAACTGTGAGTCCCAGTTCTGTTTTGCTTTTGGAAAAAGCCCTGGACAAAAGGAGCTCAGGAGAGGGCACTGCACTTTGTGCTGTGCCACTCAAGCAGGTGAAGCTCTCCTGTTGTGCTGAGTTGTGTGAATCTTTAGCTACTGAACACACAGCCAAAATCACCTGGTTTGTGGAGCTTCCCTTGGGATTTGACTGTTCCCAGAGCTTACTGAAGTTGGTCAGTAAAGACAAAGCTGCTGTTCCATTTGGAGTTTGCCAGACCTCACCTCCTGAGGTGAAGGTTTCTAAGAGCCACTTGACTTTAGAGTTTGGAACAGCTGAATTTGCAGTGAAAACCAGAATTTATAACACTCCAGATAGATCCAGGTTGATCTAATTCCAGCTGAGCAACACAGAGGCTTATTCAGGTATTAGCTGCTCAACCTGATCTTCTGCTGTGAGGTAATTAAGAGAACTCCTTCCCTATTTTCAGATTTCTTTGAGTTCTCTGTGTTACGAGATGTTGGTGGTCTGAGAATCTTCTAGACACAGTCAACAAGTTTTATAAAAATTTGAGATGACCTGGCAGCCTGGCTGGCAAGGTGGTAGCTCAGGTGTCACCAGAATTCCTGCAGCAGTACTGGGAGCCTGGCTTCTCCCAGTGAGCAGGACTGGGAACCTTCTTCCACGACAGGGAACAAGCCCTGCTGTCCCAGCAGCTTGGCAGTGCTTGCAGCCTCAGTGTGGTGCTGTGCCAGGACAGAATGTGTGTCCCTCGCTTTTATAGCAGGACAAAAGGTACAATTCTTAGCTCTCCACGTTTATTTGAGAATAGTTTTCCTTACCTGCTGTGTTCTCTGCCTTTTCCTTTGGCAAAGCCTCGTCCTATTCCCTGAAGGATCGAGACCAGCGGAGGCACCAGGCCATGTGGAGGGTGCCCCCCGATCTGAAGATGCTGAAAAGACTCAAAACCCAGATGGCTGAAGTTCGAAGCAAAATGTCTGATGTGAAGAACCAGCTGTCTGAAGTGAGGAGCAGCAATGCTGGCTCAGGGGAGGGACAGCCCAGCTTCTTCTCCATCGAGCAGGGGGCCCTGGCTGCCTGTGGCACTGACAGCTGCAGCAAACTGCAGGAAATAGGGATGGAGCTCCTGACCAAGTCTTCAGTCACCAGCTGTTACATAAGGAATTGTAAGTGCATGGAGGATTTAAATCATCTTTACAGGTGGTTCATGTCCCCAGCAGTTCTTCAAACTTGGGTTCAGCTGGAGATCAGAAATGTAAACCTGCTCTGCCATTGAGTTGCTGAAACTGATTTCAGCCCTTCTCTGTAAAACACCAAAACTTCACCCCACAGCCACTGCCAAACCTGATGCAGTGACAATGTTCTGAGGTTTAACCCAGGCTCTGACTGGTCTGAGCTGGTCACTCCCTTGACTGCTCTGCATCAGGCCCATCTGGGAACTTGAGGCTGTTGCAGGGAACAAATTAAAACAGTCCAGACTTGCTGGAATCTAAAATACAAGTAAGCCAGGATTTAGGTTTGTCTATCCTTTATAATCTCATGCTGGCTGAAGGAAGCTTTCTGAAGGATGTTTCAGTGCAAGGCAGGTGAACATGACTTGTGCAGTCTTGGCCAGGCTTCCCTCCAGGCCAGGCCTTTGACAGGAAGGTGTGGCAGGATCTGTGCAGGAGTGGGAGTTAATGAAAAATGAGAATAATGTGGAGCTTCACTTACAACAAGCATAAGGCCAGGGTCCAGCAGTGCTTTGAGTGAACACTTGTCACATCTTTACACTTTTTTTGCAGCTGCCAGTAAGAAAAGCACCTCAGGCAAGCCCCTTCGCTCAGGAGCAGCCGGGAGCCTGTCCCTGAGGAGAGCCATGGACAGCGGGGACGGGAACCTGCGCCTGAAGGGGGACAGCCACCCTGCTGAGGGTACCTGGGCACTGTCACCTGGGTGGGATGGAATTGGCATCTCTTGTACTAAAGCTTTTCAAGGAGTCTTTTATTTGGCAGCTGGAGTTTCCCTTAAACTTGCATGGATCCTTTCTCCCACGGAGTGTTACTGTACCTTTGATAGCTGAGCTGGGAGGCAGCACCTCACATTCACTTACCAGAACATAAATAGATGTGTTATGTTCTGGTGTCTCAGCAAATACTTCAGGAGTGAACTTGACAGTGAAAATCCCGGATCAAACAGCACTGAGCCAGGTTTAAATTGTGATTTAGCTTAGAGGGAACTCAAGGAAACTCCAGTAAGAATTTTATGGTAGTGCTGCTCCTGAGTTGCACGATGCCCTTCCCTTAGTGCAAGCACAAGAAAACCTCTACCACAGAAATTGGAATTTTGCCTCTCTCCAGCACTTAGGGAAGGAGGGGAGGGTCGTGTGGGTCACATTTGTGCTCTCTCTGCTCAGGAGGCCTGGGGAGCTCCAAGCTGAGTGCTCGGCCCCACGCTCGGGCCCTGGCTGGCCCCGGGGCTGCCGAGGCGCTGCCAAAGCAGGAGGAGAGACCCTGTGAGGGATCAGATTCTGAGCTGGGAGCTTCTGGCTTGAATGGCTTGGCTGCTGTAGAGAAGAACAGAAAAGTTGGTGCTCTGGGGTAAGGGTTTCTTCATTTTTCCTCTTATCTCCTCCCCCACCTTCCCTTGGTCTACAAAAATGCCACAATCTCCTAAAACCAGGTGCTTGCAGCATGAAAGAAAAATTACTTTGAAGTTTACTTGGTTGATGCTGTTCCCTCTGGACAGCAATTTTTGGGTTTATAACTAGGTTACAAGTTGTCTTTTTTCCTTTTTCCTTCTTTTTTTCCATTTTTCTCTTTTTTTGATCAGCTCTGGCTGGAGTTTGACACTTGGAATTGAAAGGCAGTCCAGGTCTGTTTTCCCACTTACCCTCTAACTGAAATTTAATCACTTTTGATTTCCTCATTTAAGATGATGCTTTTTGCTCTTAACTCGATTTTTCAGCTGTTTCATGATAATTCTCTGTTGGCCAGCTAAGCAAAGAGCAATGGAGTTTTCAGGTTATTCTTTCTAAATAAGTAGAGTCACCTTTTTTGGGAAAATATTCAAACTTTTCAAGGTTTTTCGATTGATTTAGAAATATTAAAATGCTAAAAAAAAAAAGCTGGAAGTTTAAGTGGGTGTGTAGGAGACTTAAATAAGGAGTAAAACTCAATGTGGTGCTAAAAGGCTTTGTTTCCACCACTGAGTTAAGGCTGAATTTCTAACGTGGGGTCTTGTATTTCTCCCCAAGTTCAAACTCCAAGGGATGTCGGATGGAAGGAGCCCAGTCTGGTGGCCTGGAGAGCAGCTCTGAGCCCGGGGAGCTGCAGGGGATGGGCTCTGAAGGTGCCTCTGCAGGACCAGAGGAAGGTAAATTGGACGTTGTGGGGGGCAGGTGCAGCGTGGCCGCGCTCCGGGCGCTGCTGCTCCGCCTCTGGAGCGGGAAAGAACGAGAGAAAACCACCCCCAAAAGCTGCTTCCATGGCTGCTGAACTTTGCTGTAATTTGGCAGCTGGAGAATAAATCTGAGTGAGGAGAGAAGAGCTCGGTGTGGCTGCTGTCGGGGCAGGATCGGGGCTGTCACGTGGGGCCATCACTCTCTGGACAAGCAGCTGCTTTTTGTACCTTGAGACAGCTCCAGGTCTCTGCTTTGCTGTTCAGTGGAGTGGCCTTGAGAAGAATTTCTTACCTAATTAAAATAGCAGTCAGTGACCTTGGCTTGTAATTCTGCTGCCTTCAGGGACAACCCCCCGTGGTAACTTTCTCCACAGCCACACGAGAGCCTCTCCAGCACCTCATTCATGCTGGGTGTTGTACATAATCCAGTTTCCTTAGAGACTTGAAGGAAAGTTTTCCTCCTCCCTTCCTGCATCCTTTCCATGCTGGAAAAAAATAACACTGCTTTTTTTTTTTTTTTTTTCCTTCTGAAAGTCCACACAGAGTTCTTCTTATCTTGCTAAAACTCTCCTGCCTTCCACCCCTGCACTAATTTGAATTTCAATGACTGGATTGTAGCGCAAAGCCTATATTAAGGTGCCAGCATCCATCTCGAGCTGCAGTGTGCAATATTGTGTGGGAGTTGGCATTTACAGAAGGTCTCTCAGTGACAAAACTGAATTTCTGCTCTTAGTCACTGCAGCGTGATCATGATGTGCTCCTGCAGTTCTGCTCTCAGAGCAGGGAGCCCAATAGGAAAACGCTTTAGAAACTGAAATACTTCATTGTTAAAAACCCCAGGAAGCAAATATTACAATTTTTTTCCCTTCAGAGGAAAAACTACAGTAGAGTTGGCCCCTCACTTTGCTTTTTCTTAGCAATGAGTATCAGCTCTTAAGAGGCTGAGCCAAGCAGACCCTGTGTTGTCCACAGAGAGTTCTGGCTGCCCAGTGCCCACCCAGGGTCACCACCTGGAGACACCAACAGCTCTGGTTCTGCTTTGGAGGGGAAATTTGTTGTGTGAGACTCAAATACACTATTGCTGCTTGAAGGCTCTGGTAGGTCCATCTACCCCCCAGGTTGTGTTGCCTTTTAGCTCCTAGAAAAGCAACTTTTATTGTCTGTCCCAGTTGCTGAGTAGACTGAGCAGCTCAGCTGGTGGCATACAGGACAAATCCAGTTGTGTTCAGGGCTGGTACCCAGTGTTCTGCCAGACCCCTGAGTGCTTGGAAAGTGCTCCTTCCCTCAGTTCTCCTGATATCAAATCCCAAGAGCTGGCAGGAACTCTTCCATGGGACAAAGTCAGACGTTTCAGCTGTGCAGATCCTGCTGCCTCATTTTGCCCTGGGTGCCTCTGGTTTCTCTTGCAGCTGGGGTGTGTCAGAAGCACGTCCTTCACCTCCTGCCAGGGATGAGCAGTGACAGTGACATCGAATGTGACACGGAAAACGAGGAGCAGGAAGATGCCACCTCTCCCTCAGAGGTGTTCAACCAGGCCTTCTCTGTCCAGCCCCCCAGCGAAGGTAGAGCTGATAGAGCCTCTCTTCCCAAACATTCCCAGTCTTCCCAGAGCTCCTTGGGTACAGATCCCTGGGAGGGGCTGTGGAGGTGTTCAAGCTCAAGAAACTGCCAGTAAGATTTGGAACTCTTCTCTTGGGATCCCAATTAAAACAGCTCAAAACAGGAGAGGGAAACACTTGCTAGCCTTGAGAAGTCAGTTTAGGTGAGTCTCCTGGGAAGGGTTGGAAAACCCATAGCTCCAGTTCCCAGTTGGAACTCCCTGTATGCCAGGATTGGCACTCTAAGTAGGCTAATTCCAGGGAGGTAACCACTGCCTTAGACATGGATTTGCATCTTAATTGGCAGGAATGTGCTTCCAGCAGTTCAGAGGAGCTTCAGAAAGTCCTCTGGTTAAGCTTTCACTTCCAGTCCAATGGATCAAAGCCGTGAGGCCATGGGGGTGAAGTGTTGGCCTGAGTGAGGGGAGGGAGCATTCCCTGGCTGTTCCAGTGCTAACTGGTGAGGGTGACTGGGTTTTTCTGGTGTTGTTTTCACCCTCAGAGCACTCCTCGGTGTTACCAGATGGGGATCAAGCCAATTCTGACGATCCCAGCTTTGTTCCTGGAGAGGACAGCACCAGGTAACTGGGAAGGTTCTCCTTGGCCAGCCCTGGGGCTGCACCTTCCCTGTGCTGCTCCAGGAGCTGCAGCCACGGAGCCACTGCTCATCCTGTGTCAGGATCCTGAGCTCCCTCCGGCTCTGAGGCAGTCTGGGAGGAGGGAGGGAGGGTTGAGCTCTGAACACTTCCATAATCAGTACAAAACTGAGTGGGTTGAAGTAGCTGGCATAAAATTTTAACTCGTAAGATTGTGTTTGAAGCCTTAAAACTGCTCCAGCAGGAGCGTTTTCAGTTCAAACTGACTTTGTTTGGAGCAGGTAGAGCATGGGCTTGAGGCCTGAAGACCCACGGCTGCATCCCTGGGGAGAGGGCTGTGCATTCCCTGGAGCTGAGCCCGAGGCCGCTGTCCCTGGCTGCCTGGTTCTTCTGCCATTGTCTTAACCCTGTCCTGGGGCACAACGACCTTTGCAGGCCCAGCACTGAAGGGTGCACTCGTGCTCCACCAGCCTCAGCTGCTCTGAGGAGTGGTGGGGAAGGTGCTGAGCCCCGTCCCCGGGGGGGGGCATGAGTGTCCTGCTGTGCTGCTGGAATGAGTGTGTGACTGTCCTTGGGAATGCTGGGGGAAAACAGCCACCACTCCAGTTGTTTTCCCCAGTTGGTGACGTGGACCAACCACAGCCATTGCCAAACTCTTTGTTCGTTGCATTTTGAGCTGCTGAAATCCTTGTGAAGCTCCTCTGGGAGCTGATGCCTGGTTAGTGACAAAGCATGAGCCCGGTGTTGTCCTCGTGTGGCTGCCTGTGCCCTGTGTCCGTGTGAATGTGCTCTACAACTCCTAGTTTAAAACTGTTTGCACTTTGTTAATAAAATGAATGTTGAAATCTTCAGTCTTAGGTGTTTGTGTGTGGATAAGTAAAAGGGTGGAGGCTGTCAGGGTCAGCTCCACTTGCTGCAATGCCTGGCTGCTCATGGAGGGACTTTTTCCTGCCATCCACCTGTCACTTTTTTCCTTAATTATTCAGTGAGAAGCACTTAAACCCCCTCTGGGATTCCGTTTGTAGAAGCCAGAGGAAATGCTTAAATCTCGATTCAAACAGGAATTGAGAAGGATGCGGAGTTTTTCCCCAAAGTTGATTTATGTTTCTCAGCGGCAGAGGAAGCAGAGCCTGTTCCAGTGCTGAGCCTGCTGGGGGCCAGGGCCAGGCCCCACACCCTGGAGGTGCCTTGTGCGTGTTTGGGGCTGTGTGGTGATTACTGCACACAGCTTAATTAGGTTAATCATGGCGCTCTGCCTCTTCAGCACTTGCAGCTGCTTTACTCTCAATGAGAGGCCCAAGCTGAAGGAAATGACTGCTGAGGCACAGGGGCTGCACTCGGGGCCGTGTCCAGCTGTTGGAGGGGCAAGGGGGGAGCTGTTGATTTGCTCACCTTATGGACAACTTCTTTAGAGTTGGTTTGTGAAGAACAGGGGCGAAAAGAGGCTTGAAGACATTGATCTCCTTGGGCTGTGCTGTAACAGCCCCTCCCTTTTGGGCTGTGAAACAGCAGAGCTGGGCCACACTGGGTCCTGGGCAACCACATGGAAGCCAGAGCTCAACAGAGTAATTCCACGTCCATATCCCACAACGGAAACCCCCTTTCAGCACAGTAAAGGCACAGCTGCTCGCTGCCTTTGTTAGCTCTTAAATAACCAGGCTATCTGGAGTATGGTTTAAATTACTGTTTTATTAAGATATTGGTAAAACTCCAACAGTTTTTCCTGTATAAACAGCTTTCATAAATAAAATATGGATGACTAATACATGGTTAGAACTAAACTCGCGGGTGAACTGTAGAACAAGATTGCAAATGGAAAAGTCCCAACACTGGTACATGATTCAGCTTGAATTTATTCACTTGATAAAGAACATGTTTCATGAACAAGGTACTACAGAAAGGTCAGCAGGAGCACCCAGGAGCTGAGACGCGCCTGGCTGGCCACGAGCAGCAGCACTCGGGGTGAGCTCAGCCACCTCCCCTGGTCTCGTCCCGAGGTGTCTTCCAGAGGGAAGGAGAGGAAAAACCGGACACGACAAGGGTTGTATGAGACCCTGACAGGTGGGGGTTGTTTTTCTTTAGCTTTAACGCTGGCAAGGGCAGTGCCATGGCTGGGGTGCCAGGGCTGGAGCGGGGCACGGACATTGGAATCAGAAGTCGTGTTAATGCTTCCTTATTATTGCACATGATACAAGGGTAGAAAGTTTTGTTCCTGTTGCAAAGAGGATGTGAATTAAAGAAAGATTGCCCTAAATTACAGACATGAACAAAGCTGCAGTATCCCCTTGGATGGCTTTGTTTATGTGACTAAGTGCTGAGTGACGAAATTGTGCTAAAACAGCCCCTAATTTAGACCAATCTTTCTCATTTTGCTTTATTCCTGCAGAATCTTGGGGTCGGGAGGATTTGGTGAGGAGAGAGTGGACCTGAACTACAGCAGCCATGTCTATGCACACAACTCGTTGTGCCTCATCTGCCCATGGGACAACTGACACACAGTGCTCCGAAAACAGGCGGAGTTTCTAGGATGCTGCACCACCAGCAACGTGGTGTAAGTTAAAGTCTGCTTGGCCATTGTCCTTCGGCGCCGCGGCGCCACCGAACCCAACAGCTCAGCTACGGAACGGTTCTCACTCGCAAGGACAATGGATGGCACTTCTAGGTAAAGAAAAGTTCCACACGTGCGTTTCCACCCACCTCTAGTGCAAATGGAATGGGTTAAGAGCTCCCTGCTCTGGTGCTATTCTGCTCTCTGCACCGCACACATTCCTCAGAGCTGGGACAGCACAGCGGCCCCTCCCGCACGGGAGCCCCGCGGTGCTCACAGTGAAGAGCTTCCGAGCGAGTTTTGAGCAGCTCCAGGCAAACCAGCCCTGAGCCCCTTCCTCAAAACCACCACAACTGAAACAGAACAAAAATAAAGTCATGTTGTCACTGCTACCTCCTGGTTCTGCAACCACGGTCACCGCGTCGACCGAGAGGGATGCGGGGTTGTGTGAACGCGGAAAAGGGATACTTCAGCTCTTTATTGGAAAGATTCGTTGTACAAATTTTCACCACCACTAAGATACACGATAAAAATACAAAACACAGGTCACAGACTGAATCTCAGTATCAACAGTTAATAAATACAATGAGATACTTCTCTATTAGCCTAATATTTTACACTGTCACCAGATAGACGATCAAGGTACGAGATACAGAACACTTAGATACCGTTAGAGAGGGATTATTGCTTACGTCAGCAAGCAGCAGATAAGGGCACAGGAGTTTGAACTGAAGGAACTACTTCCTATCACCAGTGGCATTAAGAGAAAACACTGCATTTCACAAGCACTGCTTTTTGTCTAGTGTGTAGAATCAAGAGCAGCATAATCAGACCAATAACCACTACTTTTAATATTATAGAACTTTAAAGGACTTACCTTACAAATGGTTCCTATCTACTCTATAAATATGCAGTTAGTGAAGAAATGAACACTTGCTCTATCTATACAATGGTTTTACCTGACCACACTGCAACTACGATGGTGGATTTTTTTTCTCCTAGCAAGATAAATGGGATGAGTCGCAGAATTACCATTTATGAATCCACACCTAAAAAAGCTAGATCCTTCCCAAAACAGCACACATGCAGTCCAGTGCTCTTCAACTGCTCCTGCAGACTGGGAAGAAGTTTTATCATCCGTGACGGGTTTGCATTCTAATTTACTCACGTCAAGAATTGCACTTACACCACCTTTCTCTCCGGAATACGACAGTCAGCTAAAGATGGACTTTCAATGAGTCATTATTACTGTGAATAATTTAAAACAAAGGCACCACAGAGATGCCCCAGGGTTGCATATTTTACCATTTCATGGTTTCTCAAATTTCCTCGGTAAATCTGACTTGGAACAGAAGCTGCAGCTAAAGAGAACGTTGACAACAGCTAAGGCAGAATAAGATGGCAGATAAGAGCCAATGATCCCGTAAGATTAAAACAAAGTCTGAAAAAGATCAAAGGAATCTAAAGCCACACTCCAACTCCTGGTTGCTCACAAAGCCTTTTGCTGTTCATCAGATTGCTTTTAAAATAGTGCATCAAAGAGAGAAGCAGCGGAAATTGGCAGAATTCAAGCCTCGCCATCTCGTCGTGTAGAATAATTTTCTTGACTACTTAATATTAAAATACTTCGCAAATTCTAGCTAAACACTAATACTGCTATTGTTACTGCTAAAATGATATGAATTGTTCACTAAGTGCCTATGAAGACTTACTTTATTCATACTCCTCCCAATGCATCCCTGTGACAAAGGGTAGTAACAGGATCTGGACTTAGTGGAGCTGATGGGAATCGGGCTCTTTATTTATGTCCCAATTAGCGGCTCCCCTGAGGGTGTGACCTCACCTCGGGAGCGGGGAGGGGCTGGTGGCCGCTGCTTATGCAAAGAAGGGCAGCTGAGTTCCTCCCTGGCCCTCCTGGACCCGGGGGAGCCAGAGCAGAGCCCTGCCCGGGCAGGGAATTCCACCCTCTCCGCTGAAGGCCCAGCGCAGCCCCTGCTCTGCTGCATCCTCGGCCTTTCCATCCTCTTTGGATTGCTTCAGCATCCATCCCTACACACCCCGAACACACCCCATGGCAGCCGTGGTGCTGCATCCTTCCTGCTGCCATTGGATGTGAAATGCTGCCTTTGCCACCTGGGAATCCTCACCAGAACCACACAGCTCATCCAACAGCTCCTGATCTCTGCTGGGACGGGTGCAGGGACAGAGGGTGGGACTGGACACCTCCACGGGTTGGGTTCTCTTAAGACCTGAGATGAAGTTAAGGTGGGAAGAGGTTGGCTCAAAGCATTAAGCACAATCATGTTCAACTCATTGAGAACAATTTCCTAAACTGAGAAATGAGAAAAATGCCACTAAAAGCACCAGAAAGATACGAAATTCCCTACACTGCACCTCCAGCCATAGGAATTAATTTTTTTTTTTAAACTGCAAGAAAAATTTTCTTCATACTCCGCATTTTATATTACATGAGAAAAAAAAAAAAGGTAAATTATGAGTCTGTACCTCGATGGGAGTCTGAGACCAGAGCAGCAGGAGCTTAGTGTGTCCATTCCTAAGGTACCTGGTAAACCCTGTATGGCTTTTAGTCATCTACCTGCAAAAGTGGATGCAATTTTCTAATTCATCTTAACGCTCACCTGGAATAAACAGAAAGCAGAACACAAAAAGAAAAACAAAAAACCGAAAAACCCCACACCTCGACTCTATGGAAACTTCCCCCCGCTCTAAAAAAATTTGGCAGTTCTAACCCAGATCGTTCTTTGAGTATTGCTCCACAGACATTTCTCAGGCAGGTGCAACCTTCTGCGTGTTTAGGGGCCGTGCCCTGGCGTTGTCTGTCCACGTGCAGCGGCTGCTGGGCTCTCCCTGCTGGATGTGGCTGGACACTCGTGTGTGCGGGTGGTCGGGCGGCTGCGGCATTGCTCGGGGTGGCACCACCACCAAACTTTATTAGAGATTGAAACAACTACATTGGTTAATTCCTAGATCTATTTACACAGGGGTTGAGCTTGGCAGGGGACTGGAGTACAGTTCGGAAATGCCCACCTCTTTTTTTTCGCTTTCTGATGATGCCAGTTTTATTTTGGGAATGTCTACTTTGGGAGTCTGACAGGGGAACACGAGGGGGTGGTTACATTTTACAGCATTGATGAAGGTGTGGGTCTGGTATACAACGACTTTGTCTTCGCATCAAACACTCGCTGTAAGAGTCGTGGCTGGGCAGCCTCCGCCACGGGGAGGGTCGGGCCAACGCCCTCCTGCTCCTGCGGCCCCGGGCAGGGAAGGCCAGGCTGGATCCTTCTCCCTGGGAAGGCTCGTGAGCCGAGAGCGGCGTGTGAAACTTTGGTTTGAGCCTGGCTCCTCGCCGCCTCTTCCCGTTGCAGAGCCGGAAGTGAGGGAACGCAGCTCGTTTTCCCAAGGATTTGAACAGTTCATCTTCCAGCCCAAAGAAGACGGGGGATAAACCCCTGACCCTGTAGATGCCCTGCCCTGCAGCACCCGAGCTCAGAGGGGCCTCGTCCTCCCTGGGATCGCTCTGTCCGCAGCCCGAGGACGCGCTGAGCTCCGGGGACTCGCTCTTCACCGGGGAGCTGCTGATCGAATCCGCACTCTTTGGTATGCCAGGACTAAACACTTGGACTGGTGGCAGACATTTGGCACTCTGAGGTGTACTAGTTTCTGTTTTTGTCAGGTCTAAATAGCCTTGATCATCCAAGGGGTTAACGCTGGACCCTATGCTTAAGCTAGTTCTGTCGGTGAAGGAATCCACTCGTCCTTCATAGCCTAAATCTGCAGGTGCTGAGCACTGGTGCTGGGGCCACGGCCGTTTGCAGTCTCCATGGTTCTCCTTGTCTTCCCCATTGTCTTCTTGCCCACCTTGGAAAGAGTTCTCTGTCCAGTCCGACTCCTCGCTGACCGCGACCGCCGCGTTCATGTCCCTGAGAAACACCACAATGACGGTGATGTTGTCGCTGGAGCCGGCATCCCGAGCAGATGCCACCAATTTATGTGCTACCATGCTGCTGTCACCATTATTCTCCTTCAGATGGTCAGCCACCACTTTGACTGCCTCATCGGGGTTGACTGTGTCATAGAAGCCGTCGCAGGCCAGAATGAGGTAGTCTTCAGAGCCATCCAGCACCGTGGAGGCAGAGTCTGCGTCCCCACAGATGTATGGCTTGTGCTCAGCATCCCCTGTGGAAAAGCAGCAGAGAAACACAACTGTGGGTTTGCAGCCACAGCTTCCATCAGCCCTTTATGAACTCAGTGTGGAGCCAATGACTCTTACCCCAAGTTAAAGCAATTATGTGGGAATTATTCCCTTAGACTGTAGGGGGAAAAATTGAGGTTATTGCTCATAGGTCTATCTTCAGCTGTATTTCAAATTTTGATGACTAGAAAATAAAAATTTTATAGTTAAAAAGCAAAGAAAGTCTCAAAAAGGAATGGAAGCCCACTCACCAATAGCTCTGGAGACAGAGAGGCTCCCGTTCACCCTCCAGGCTCCAAACCATACCACGCAGCCACCCAGGGCCTCGATGCGCTTCTTCTCATCCTGAACAGCAACACAAGAGAGGTTTGGACAGAGCAGTCAGAGCTGCATCACACACTCAACTCTCCTGTAAGTACTTGGTTTTTCACAGACACAGCAGGCCCCATGAGACAAAGGATTTGCATTGTTTGGATTTACAGATCCAAACAAAGCAGGCTAAGTGGAACACACACTGCTGCTCCAAGAGATCCTGGCATGGCAGCACTCCCCCAAAGCTGGTACCTGTGGTGTCACTGCCCAGGAGTGTTTAGGCAGGCCATTCTCACCTCTCGATCTGGTTTGTGAGGTTTCATCAGTTCCACAGCTTGGCCTCTCCTCACGAGCATGACCTGGGAGTCCCCAAGCCAAGCCACATGCAGCATATTCCCTCGGATGAAAGTCACCACCCCGGTGGTTCCACAGCGCAGACTCTGGAAAAAATACATTTCCATTTCAAAGCATTTTCTTACTTAACTCAGGGACAGAACACGTTGAAACTGCAGCACAGAGCCTATTCCCAGGGAGGAACAGGCAGTGCTTTCCCTACGGCTACGACTGCTCAATAACAGCCCCTTGGAGCCAACCTGGCTGAGCACGAATTTTCCCCATGACATCCCTGCATGGGACCCACCTGCCAGGAGCTGGGCACTGCTGGGACTGCTCTGGCTGCCTCCTGCCACTGACAGGAACACCTGTGTGTTACTGAACCCAAGGACTGAGCCTGGTCAGCAGGTGAGTGTGGGAATGGCAGTAGCATCCTTAAGAGGAGCTGGATGCTGTCAGAAGCAGGAGCTGACATTTTTATGGGATGTGAAGCTATGGACAGAAAGCCACCAGTGGGGACCAGTGCATGGACAGCTCTGTGCTGACCCTGGGCTGTGCTTGGAGCCCCCCTCTGACACAGGCAGAATGTAGAGGTTAACGCTTTGGGAGCCCCTCACCTCCCTGGCTGCCTTCTGCACAAAGCGCTCGTCAGTCACGCGGAAGGCTCGGCACAGAGCCTCGGCTGGGTCGTGCTGGAACATCTCCTGGTGGACCATGTTCACGTGCAGGTGGATGGAGGCATAGATGGCAGCATCCACTCCTCCATGACCATCAAACACCGCAAAATAAGCTTGTTCTTCTTGGTCCTGCCAGTGGAAACACAGGGAGGAAAAAACTCAGGGGAAAGCAATGCAAGCAGCTCACTGGATTGTCTTAAACCTTTGAACTTGGGATTTGTGGTGTCCTCATTAAATTGCAATTAGAGACAGCGTCTCCACTGGAAAAGCAAAGTACCCTGACCACCTGCACTTGCATCAATGGGAAATTTCCACCTTGTTGTTGAATTCTACCTGCAAAGTGCAAGAGATGCCCTGCCAGAATCCCCTGTGCAGTGCTCTCAGTTCTCCTTAGGTCCCATTTGTTACAGCTCAGTCACACAACTCAAATAGGAAGTGCCATTCTCATCAAATTGTGCAGGAGATTTTGTGACTGCGAAAACCACACAGAGAGAATAACATCCAATACGGTTTGCATGAAGTCTACATCATGATTGGAATCCACCGGGGATGAAATGCCAGTACAGTTAAAATGTGAAGCCAGCCAGCCTCTGCTTTCACTCTTCTTTTTTCTTAATTCTAAAACATATCATCTTAGATGCCTGTGTTTTAAAAAAACTGTATGTGCTCTCTCATCAGAAAATTGTGATTACATTCACAAATCAAATACAGCAAAATCACTCATCCTCAAGGCAGTTTTCTCAGCTTCCCCATCTCTGCTCAGAGAAACAACGCAGTACCAGGAGACAGAAACTCCTGTGCCTATTCACACACACAACACCAACCCACTGACAGAGCCAATTCAACCTTGACAGCCAGCTCAGTGACTGGAATATTTGCACATTGTAATTTTTAGGTAATGGGCTCCAACACAAATTGGAATAAGAAAGCTGACAACTGACAGGCAAAGGAAACATCTGCCTCTGTTTGCATTAATATCATTTAAAGGTAAGAATGTGGATGGGGCAGAAGATGGTTATTAAAGTGACAGGGTGTAATAAAGAAGCAATTATGCAGCAATTTAATCCTTAAGGTAAAATTCTTGCCACTTCCTTATATTTCCCATTCCTCAGTGTCCAGTTTTATATCTCAAGGGAGAGCAAGAATGAGTGTCTGACCAATGGCCACATCAAGAGAGTAATGGAAGGAAAGACAGGCCCCAGTTCCACCAAACTACTCACATTGCTAGAACTGTGTGTGAGCTGCACCCCACAGTCCTGTAAGTTTTGGGTTTGGTTTGGGGTTTTTTTACTTTCTTTCCTTATTTTTGCTTTTGGCTTCTTCCTGCCAGGAGGAAGGGTTGAAGAGCAGAGCAGACCCACCCCCAGCTGCCAAGTGGCTTCAGAGATGAACTGTGAGGTGACCTGGTCAACACCAACTGCCAACCCTCCTCAGGTCCATCACCTTTCACTTCCTTTCAGTGGAAAACTGCCTGGTTTCCCAGAATGGAAACCACTGCTCATAGAATCTGTGTCTCCCACGTGCTCTGTGCTTACCTCAAGGTTGAAGAGCATGTTGAAGTCAGGGATGCAGACGTGCTTGTCCTCCATCTTCCTGCGCATGTTCTTGATGGCGTGGATGGAGGTCTCGTAGTAGCGGTGGGGCTTGGGCTGCAGAGGGAAATCTTTCACCCAATTGCTGCAGATCTCGTGCAGTTTGCTGTAAACTAAACGGGCCAACTTCACTGTCTCGATCTCTAGGGAAGGCACAAACCACAAAGCCTTGAGAATGTTATAAAGTCAGAGTTTTCTCCCTTGCATACATTATAAAGATGAAACAAAACCGTTTTAGCCAAGCAGTTGATGTCAGCAGGGAAATTCTGGGCTCTGATGCATGAAAAGAGGAAGCCAAACTCACCATAATCAGCATTCATCAGTAAGCAGCTCATTGTTTGTTTGTCTTTTTAACTTAAACATTTCCCCATGCCTTTGGGGAACTCATTTGCAGCAGCACAGAAAATGAAAGGCACGAAAGGCATTGGATCCCTCACGTGGCCCTGACAGGGACTTTGTCATGGCACAGGGTGCCACCTACAAAACCCCCCCTCCATAACAATGACACACTGGGTTTGGACCAAATTCTCTATTCTAAACACCATTGCACTGCAGAGCTGAGGCAAGACAGTGGAAAAAATCTGCAGGAATTAGTAGAGTCATTTTAAGATGTTTTGTGCACTTTCAGCAGTGCACAGGTGCCTTCTTAGCTATTTCCAGATTTCATATTATTCCCATATTCCTGACAACGGTGTGTCAGAGAAATCTGCAAGAGCAAATGAGAAAACCATAAAGGCCTCACATTTAAGAAAATGCTGAACTGTCACTCCTGAGAAATTGTCATTTTAAAACATGAAAACTCAGGCACTTGACATTTGTTCTGAAATCCAGGAGAGGAAAACAGGAAGTCAGCATCAGAGCTGAACACATCCAAATCTCTTTGTTCATGATCGCTCACCAAAGCCAGGGATCTTCAAAGCTAAACAGCAGCAATCCAGGGGTGCCAATCACTGCTGGAGGAGGAGGGGCTCACATGCAGGGAGGAGAGGGGAGAGTTAACAGCATCTCTCCGTTCACAGGAATTCTGTGAAGAGCCTAAAAGCAGCGTTTACTAATTTCTGTCCTAGGTCTGCAGTGACCAAGGGGCCAAGACCATTAGGAACAAGATACTGTCCCAGCTCTGTTGATTATGAGCTGGTTCAATCAAGAGGCATTAAGCTGGAAATACACTGGATAAATAACCAAAAGGAGTCTTGGCTCCTTGATCACACAGCTTTAAAACCAAGGGGTGGAAATCAAACCACTGGCTCATCCCACCACTGCCACAGTGTGGGGGTTCCTCACCCCCCCTGTACTGCTCTCCCTGGTGCCACCAGAAATCTCTTTGGGTAATGTATTTAAAGAGGGAACTCATCCAGCCTGATGTGTCCAAGTGCTATTTTCCAGAGGAAAGCCCACAGATTTTGCTGTCCGATTTCTCCCCAGTGGGCAGAGGTGAAGGGAAGTGGGCACATGTCAGAGTCACGTGGCTGTGGCACCTCTGCAGGAGGATGGCAGTGAACCCAGTGGCCCTGCTGAGATCCTAACACCCTTCCCAGGGGACCCTGCGTGCTGTCAGCATCATCAGTAACTGCTCGTGAGGTTAAAACAGGAGAATAATAAAATACCACAATAAAAACCACCCCCTCACAGCTGGAAATTACTCATCAATTGTTAATGTTGCCGTGCTGAGCCAGAGCTGACTCAGCTGTCACTGCGGTTGTGTCACGGAGAATTTCATTTCCCTCCTGCTGCTCCCAAATCCCCAAGGTTGGAAGTAATGCTGAGCTGCACCACAGTGAGTGGCAAATCCAGCCCAGGCATTGCTGCTCCCAAAGATGGCAGGGCTGAACCAGGATGAAAAGAATACGGGGAATCAGATCCTGCTTTGTAGTGCCATATTTCGTGAGCTGTGTTGAAAACATGGACAGTGTGACAACAAGGGTCAGAACCAACAGCCAAGGTTTTCCTTAATCCAGGAACTCTAGATTTCTTTGGAGATCTCTAGGATCTATCTCCTAGAACCTGGAACAACTGGGTAATGGGACATTATGATTTGCTTTGTGACATCTCCTGGATATTTGATACCACCACTAGGTCACACGGTCCTGCTATCCATCCTCTTTGGTGGCTCCTTAACAATGGCAAACTTCCATGTGATTCTCTTCCTCCACAAAAAAACCCCAAACCTAAATGTCCTTAACCTGACCTTTCCAAAAAGAAATCCAACATCATTCAGTTCTCATGGAAAATCTCTTGCTCCTCTCCAGTGCAGCTGGAAGAGTCATGGCCTGTGACTCAGATATTCAAAGACACATGGTCACCCCAGATATAAAAGACCCCTATTCTTGCAATCCTGTATTTGTGGACTCCAGCCAGTTCTCCTTCTTCTAAGATTTGCATTCTTCTGTCATGGAGCTTCTCATTTCCTTTCCACCAGCACACCAAGAACTCTCCTAAGTACAGGACATGATTTGTCACGTTGCAATTCTCAGAGTGAAATGTGCCACTAAGGAAATTTGAAATAGCTTTTTTTTTTATCTTCCAGCAAATTCAAACTTGAGGCAAATCAGGTAAATGTCTCCTTGTATTACACAGAGTAAAAATCTTTCTGGGTTCATAAAAAAACCTGACACAGAACTGGATATTAAAGCCAGCCAGCTAAATTCAGCTTGGTTTCACATTCTGCAGCAGCTCGAACAGCATCAGGGCACAGCGAACTCTGAGCATCAAACTTCAAGATGTAGAAATCCCATTTTCACCACCTGCCACACTTCCCTCTGCTTTCTTCCAAAGCATGAAAGTCTCCCTGTATGCTACCACTGAGGGCAGACCTCCTCTCAGCACCAGCCCAGGTTTCTCAAGGGACTCCCCTGGGAAGGTTCTCTAGGATGGAGCTGCTGCTCCCCCCGGTTTTGTTTGGGTTTTCTAGGCCAAACCTTGCACCCGTGGCTGATGAAGCACTGATGGAGCACAGGGTGCCCAGAGCAGCTGTGGCTGCCCCATCCCTGGAAGTGTCCAAGGCCAGGTTGGACGGGGCTTGGAGCAATGTGGGATAGTGGAAGGTGTCCCTGCCCATGGCAGGGGGTGGGACTTGATCTTTAATGTCCCAAACCATTCTGTCATTTCTATGACACTTGAGCTGATGTTCTGTTTTGGAAAATTATCGCTTAGATTATTTGAAATGGCAGGGTTTTTATGAAACTGTTGCTTTACTACAGGCCAGAAGATGTTCTCTCTCTTCCTCTCCCCTTAAAGCCTCACAATTTAACACTTCACATTGCATCAGCAAAGGGATATTTTATTTCCAAGTACCCTCATTATGACAATTCACCTCAACAAACTGCATCTGGAGCTCTGTGCTTAGTGCCTGCTCCAGCCTGGTCCCATCTTAATCTATGTTTGCATCTGTGTCTTACAGACTTAGATATATTTAAATGGCAATTCTGTAGGTGTGAGGGTTTTTTCCTTTCTTTTTTCCCTTTTTTTTGTTGAATTCTGTAGATATTCTGTGTGGAGGCTTAGTCAACATTTTCTTGGAGACTGTCAAATATTTATGCAAGTTTCAGAGATCTCAATTTTGAAATTAATGAAGGCTGCTCAGCCAGAACAATGACAAATCTATTCCATTTACCTGCTCAGCAGGAGGAGGCAGCAATACCTACAGAAAGGGAACTCAGAGCATGTTTTTCTGTTTCTCAGGTTTCCAAGGGCCTCTGGGGAACACAGCAGCATCTTCCTTTTTGAAGAGCCAGATTTATAGATCCTCCTTATCCCCAGAATAATTTACAGGGGGTTTTTTAATCAAAAAAGGAAGGAATGGACAAAGTGGTTTGGGGACTGTATTTTCAAGATCAAATGACAGAATTTCTGTCAATACCTTGGTCTTTGTTGTAATGAACAACCCAGCCAATTTTCAAGGTTAGTTAGGCCAGCAGAGTCCTGAAATGATTTAGGGTGCATGACCTTGAGCTAGATGCTGCAAAAATCTTGTCAGCCAACACAGATAAATGAGGAAAAGGAATTTTCTTCCTTTTAATAATGAAATCTCTTTATACTACCTTTTGCTAAAACCATATAAAAAACTTACAAGCCATAGTAAAAACCACACTGACTGAAATAATTCAGAATTAAATTATCTCTTCCCACATATATTTGACTTTGCTCCAAGGATGAGGGAGGACAACTGGCACTTGCCAGCAGAACCACATTGTATAAAGTGCTGAGAGAGAGATTCAGGACCATCAGATACAGCCATGAAGCTGCACTTAAAAGAGTGATTCCAAAGCTGAGAAAGCTTTGACTGAGAAATTAGACCTCCAGCTCTATCAGGAGTGGTGGAGAGCTCTCCATTAACCTTTTTACATCGACAAGGGATGTTCCTGTACCAGAAATCCTGTCCAGGTTCCTTTAGGTGGCACTTACGGATGATGCCGTCGGCGTTGTCCACATGCTTGGGCAGGAAATGCGCCGAGAGGTCGCTCTGCAGGACTTCATCTGAAGTTGCTCTGGCTAAAGCAGAGGCCAGGAATGAAGGGCAATTACTGGAAAAGAAAAAGAGAAATCCACAAAAAGATGTTTTAGTGTGATTCAGTAAGGTAACATAGAGGTATTTTTCACCAAGGTTCTTCTTCGCCAGACAGCACCACAACCCCGCAGCAAGACCTCAAACTCTCTGATGGATTTCAGTTGCCCTCTTTCACTCCTGTGTTCCCTGTTTCTTAAGTTTTAATGTTTCAATTCATAACCTCTATTTAAATTCTTTTCAAATCTAGATTGAGCCCTCCAGAGTCTGTCACATGACTGTACATTTTTTACATATGTATGATACACTTTTAACTCAAGTCCAGTTTCTCCTAAGAATTGGAGTCAGGATTCCAGAATTCGTCAGATTTCAAAGTGTCCAAAGCCTCTCCAAGGGGCACTGAAAGTTAAGTTTAACCCATAGGGAGCTGATGTGCATAAGGTTAAAAAGCTTCCTCAGGAATGATTTCTATCCAGAGCAAAGTGGCTTTAACTCACTCTAGCTTAATTACACCTGGTATCCCCCAAGGTTAATTAATCTATAGCAAGCCAAGGCCACTTTAATGTACATTCTCTCATTCAAGAGGAATTTAATACCTCTTAATTTATGTATGACTTTGCATTTCCCATTGGTCAGCCTGAATTTCTCCAGGTGTCTCCTGCTGACACAGCGTGAAACCTCCAGTTTCCACAGATATTATTGGGGTAACAATGTCTTTCCCAAGACATTCTACTGTCACAGGGTCACAGAGAGGCACAGGGCCGATTTCAGCCCAGAAATTGTCCATCAGCCACAGAATTCCATGTCAGAAATCCAGGGAACAGGCAATGAACACAAACATTCCTTAACCTATTCCTTCTGTTTAACATAACGATAAATGATTGAAGGATAAGATTAGCAATAAATAGCTTTGTCCAACATTGTCATGAGACAAGCTCTGGCCCTTGAAGTCACACAGAGAGCCACTCACACCTCGTTGCGGCCCCATCCTAAGGTTTTCCCTGGAATTCGCAGCCGGGCATTCCGCTCCAGCCTCAGCAGCGCTCAGGAAGCTCCGCTGCTGGCGGAAATCAGCTGCCTTAGGGCCGACTCGTCCCAGCAGAGCTCAGCTCTGATCCTACTTACATCCGGCAATTCCCGGTGTAGGAGCGATGAGCCACAGGAAAACACACCGGGATATCCCTTGCTTCTGGCACGTGGAGGAGCTGATTTTCTGTCTTGTCTTTTCTGTCTTTATTTAGCTCAAAAAGAGCAGGTTTTTCATGCAGTGATGCTGGTTCTGCTCATGTTACAGGAGATTCCCTCCAAAAAGGGAGAAATTGCAATGCCCGGGATAGAATAATTATGCCAGCAGTTACCAGCAGGGCACCCGCAGGAATCTGAGCTTGTTTCCAGTCCAAGGCTTCCCCTGAGCAGCTCAGTGCTGAAACTCTTTAGAAAAACCAAACTTGTTTTGTGTCACTTACAAACAACCCCTCAGGAACATCCACTGGGCAAAGAGGGAGCCTGGTTAAGAACTGGGGCAACAACAGCGCCTAAAATAGAGACTCAGCATCTAAACAGCAGAGAAAAAAAATATCCCTAACATGAGGAACTCTGCCTGGGAGGGGGGACAGCAATGTCTTTGGATACCCAGAGCCATGAACACTTGTATCTGAAATTTGAGATACTATTTTAACTGCAGTGACCGATGACACAACTGAAAGGTGCATTTACAGGGGGTGTAGCCGGTCAGAGTATTTTCCCCACCAGCTCCATGTGCTATTCACGTGTCCTCACAGCCAGAGCCAGCAGTTCCACACAGCAGCTCTTTATCCAGCCAAAGAGTGCATTTCCATTACAATGCTAAACCTACACAAAAAGCCGCTAAAGATGTTATTAGATAAATTAGAGGATTTTAAGTACATCCTTCCTGATTCTCTGGCAGCGTAGGTGTGTTTAGACCACCCACAGTTGCATTGCAGCAATCCTGAAATAACTCTAGGAAGGTATTAAATCAAGCCTAAAAGTGCTCTGCTTCCATTAATTAAGTTTGAGAAAACCAGTCTGAGGTGGGTTTAACTCAGCCCACATATTATTATGTTACCAGCTTAACACACAACTCCTCTCCATCCTGATAGCATTAAAGTGGGGAGGACTTTCCAAACGCCTTCCCTGAGCTATTCCTCTGTGCTCTGAATCTAATACAAACTCTCCTACTGAAAAAAAAAGAGATGGCAAATTTTAAATTCTTATTGCATGGGAGTTTCACCACGGGGGTTTGAGCAACTGATCAATTTCGAGGGGAAAGGCAGAGAAAATAAATCAGCTGAAGGCTTTCCTTCTATGTCTGGCCACTCTCTGTCCTAATAATAGCAGCTGCTGGCCAAAGAATTAATTGCCCTTGACATTTGTTGATCACAAAGCTTCTTATGCAGCTGTTCCAGGGCTGTGCCATGTGAGCAGGGAAGTGACCACACGCAGACAGATGACTTCCTCTTCCTGATTAGCACCACTCAACATTTACTTCTCTCACTTGGCTCCTCAGAGCACTTTTAGTCGAATTACTTTTTCCCTTCAAGGAACAGCAGATTGCACTGGAGGTTTAAAATAGCTGTTGAAGGCAAACTGCTCTAAGGACACTTCATTACTGCTACACCAAGACAAATGAAGAGACAGCTCTGGATCTCTGTTTCCATCACCAAAGTGAGCACTCAGGTGAGCAGCTACAGCATCCCACAAAACAGCAATCCAAGGAGGGCAGTTCTCCCCTCTCCTCACAAAACCCAGAAAGTATCACCAGGATCCATGGGAACAGGGAGGAGCTTCCACCCTGGGATTACCTGCTGGCTACTGAAAATAAATTCTTCTGCCACATTCTAGATGCTCAAATGTTAATAGTCATGAAGTTTGAAACTGGGAGGGCTCTGTCTTGTTTAGCAGAGAGCTGAGAGCTAAATGCCTTTGTCTATTCATAGCTGTGCCACTAACTCAGCAGCTGACCTTGGACGAGTCACTTCACCACTCAGACCTTCATTCCTCATCTGCAAACAAGGGATGAGAATGTCATTCCCTCGGCGAGAGGAGAAGGAGGAGGAAGGCTGTAGAAGGCCTAAATCTGTGTTTGTGATGTATTCTGGAATTTCTTGATAAGAGCACAACTGAAGGGAAAAACACAAAGACGAGAGTGGGAGATATTTTCAATCTATAGAAGATTTATACTTTCATACTTTTGATAGCCTTCCTAGCTTTTTCTCACTCTTTTCTCATACACTGCCAGAAGTGCTAAGTGGAACACACAGGCAAACAACAGCTCTGGATAACTCACAGTGTCATCAACAGCTGCAGGAAAGGGGAAAACCAGCAAAGAGAGACCTCAAGTTCTTAAAACTTGTAGTTCTGGAGCATTAGCACTGCTGATGGGAAAATGATGTTGCAGCCCCTGCCTAAAATCCACAACGAGGGCCACCAGTGCTGAAAATCCCAAAGGCTGTCATGGTCTGGGGTAGCTGATGAGGCATCACTAACCCAAACAAAGCAGGGAAAATGGACCGAAACGAACTGGGGCTTTCAAGGGGCAAAATGGGCAGTAAATCACAAAAGGTACAGTGTTCCTGTTACCTCAGGAATCCCCTGACACCACAGAACAGCAATTGTTTTAGTTAGAATGAGGAATGATTGAAATAGAAATGCTATTCAATCTGCTGAACACAAAACAAATCCACAGGCAAACAGGATAAAGCAGCATATTTGGTTTCACACAGCAATCCAAGACCAAGAACATGACCTGAAAAGAACCAAGTACAGCACATTCCCCAAAGGCCTATAATTTACTGTGTTAGTAAAAGACTTTGTAGGGATGACAAGCTGACGGCACCCTTTCCAAAAGACCTTCCACCAGGGATGCAGTTTGGGAAACACTCCCGCTCACGTGGCCTGTTGCAAGCTCTTGTTAGAAAGCAACTTTTGTTAGATTCAGTTTAAGAAAAACCTAGTTTGTCCCCTGCCTGTATTTACAAAACATTCCAAAGTCTCATGAGACTTCTTCCAGATGGAGCCTTGGATATGGCCTGGAAGCTCTTTGAAGAAGCCTTTGAAATCTTTATTACTGAAAGTTCCCATGCTGTGAAGTGCAGCAGTAACGAGCAGAGAAATTCTTTGGGAAGCTCCTTTGGCTGTTTCCCCAGCCCTCCCTTCCTCCACCTCCTGTTTCCGTGGCCATCCAGAGGGACTTGGAGGCAGCTGAGGGGCTCCTGTTTGTCTCCAAACTCCTCCAGGTCACCCAGGACTCAGAGGGGAATATTCTGTGAAGCATTCCAAGACCCCAAAATGATTATGGATGCATCCTCTGGTTCTGCCAAGCGGATGCTATTTCCAGCTCCCATCTCTGCAGGTTCTCCTCTCCTCACTCCCAGAGCAACTCTCTGACCTGTGCTGTTCTGCTGCTCTGCACAGCTGCTGGAAGTTTTGATGCTTATTTAAAGCCTGGTCACGGTGGACAAATGGAGTATTATTTTTTTTCCCCTAACACATGGCGAAACCCTGCACTAGATTTTATCTGCTGCAGTGAGTTACTAAAAAAACCCTGGCACACACACACACACAAACACAAAAAGAAACAAATAGAAAAAACAATGCACCTTTTAAAAGCTTGCATAACCAAAGCTCCTTGAGAAGTCATTTGAGCTGGCAGTGGTGAGACAGTAAAGATGCTTGATAAATCTGTTTGAAGGAGCTGCAAACGTGCTACCCAAGGAAGCTGCTATCTATAGGCTTCCCAGAGACAGCTGCCTGCTCACATCCCCAGCGATCCTGTCCTTGTGCTGACAGTTGTAAGCAACAGAAATATAATACACAAGCATTGCAAAAAGACACTGTTTGAGGTACATTTATCATACCCATGTCTGTGCAGACACTGCATTTACCAAATATTTAACCTTCTGCATTCTGCTCACTGACATTTTCTAGACCAATGTTATACAGATATGTTCCTGTAGTTAAGTCTATCTAAACTGGATGTTAAAAAATAACCAAACCAGAGGTGCACTGCTCATCAGAAAACCTCTGCCACAGCTGGATTAAGATGCTTCACCAGGGGAAACTCTTGGATTTTACCACACTGTTCTCAACACGTGAATTAGGCTCAGACCTCTAATGCACTTTCTGCTGTGTAGCATTCCCTTCTCCAGAGGGTGAAGTGCACACGACAGTACATAAAACCACCAAAATGCGAGCAAGACAAAATAAAAAGGTCACCTTTGTCTCTTTGATGAGGTACAATGTCATGAAGGGCAGCATGTATCTAAAATATAAATGCTTGCTGCCCACAAACCACTCATAAGCATTTGTGATTTAATGACTGTCAATAAAACACCATTGACCCTGCAGAGGTGAACTGTGAAGAATCCAAACCACACAAACCAGCCTCTCCCAAGCTCCTGGCTGGATAAATTGCCTGGGTATTATCTTTGAAACCAAATTCTATTCTTTCACTCATCCTCACAGCATGGAAGTTCTGAGGTTACTCATATTCCAGTCTCTGGGGCTGATGGCATGGCTGCTTTAAAAATGACAGAAATCACCTCCTGTAGCACCAACAACCCCTAAAAACCGAGCATGGATCTGCCAGGAGCTGGAAGCCAAGTAACTGCAAGAAATTGAATTCTCAGAAGTGACTGTGGGATGGTTTTCTTCATTACAGCAAAGAGCTGAAGATACAAAGTTTGCTGTTGAAAATCATATCCCAGCACTTCACAGCCAGATTGTATCCATCTGTTATTAAAAGAAAGGGAAACCTGGGCTTTGAAGAAATGCAGAGAAAAATGGACCACAATCCATGAACCTTTGGTATAACACCAAGATGTTGAGGATGTACCAATATAGACTCTCCCCCATCTAAATCAGAATATTTTCTGAGGAGCAAGATTCTGAGGGATCAGGATAGTTTTCTAATAAAATTTTAATTGCTGCTATGAAATGCCCTTTACAAAATTATAAAAATATTATTATAAAATATAAAAAACCCCAGCAAGCCACTTATTTGATGGGCATTGATTGTGCAGCTTAGATCCTTAGTATTCAGCTTTGCAAATGCAAACACATAGTGAAAATAAATCTGTGTTTACCCTATCATTAATTCATCAAAAGAAAGGTAATTTATTGGTATTACCCACTCATGTGACTTTCAGGGATTTATACTGAGAGGAAAGATCCTTTTGGATTTTGTTGTTGTTTCACAAGGATTATCCTGCATGTTTACACAGCACATTCTCTGCTCAGGGTGTGAGCGTGTCCAGAGTGCTCCAAAACCCACTCAGTGCCCACTTGGCACTGCTGGGACTGGAATGGGGACAAAGCCACATCAGTGCCAGGTGCTGCTTCCCTGGAGAAGTAAATTTCTTCACTGGAAACCCAGTGTCAACAGCAGTTACCTCACACTGAGTTTCCCTGCCAGACCAAGGCCTGTTTAAAAGCTCCACAGGACATTAAAAATGTCATTGATTTTTCTCTCTTTGGTGCTCAGTCAGTTTGAAAGTCAGCATAATTCAATATCTTTCTCCTGGTTCCATTAGCAAAGAAAGGATTCCATGCTTCAATCTATGCTGCCTTATTGGAAAAAGTAATTTAATTTTACATCTGAAAGTGTGCCAACATCAGCATAAAAGCGTACACTGTATACATCAGATTTAATTTATGAATTCTGCGTTTTGTCAAGCCAGAATGAGATGCTGTCTAAAATCAATGAGAGTATCCAAGCTCACTCTGAAGGTACTTATATACATTCTTATTATTTCAGATATTTTATGTCCTAGCTGGAGTTTTTGATGATTTCTCTCCTTGCTATAAAATATTAATGACACAGTCTCTAGAAAAGTTCATGTTGCAGCAAACTTGCAGAAGAGTTCAGGCACATCATTTACTTACCACTGATTCATGCCCTGATTTTTTCTCTCTGTTATAAATAAACTTTCACTGATACTTCCCTTAAGAGGAAGGAATATTCCATACAGATCTGATATGTCCAGAAATACAAATTAAATAAGAATCCCCCAATGCAGAGCCTCTGTTTTATTAGAGATCAGATTAACACACCCAAGTCCTCTGTCAAAAAGAAAAATGCATTTTGCTGTTATAGCTAATGACTTAATTTCAAATAAATGAAATAAAACGCTCCACAGCAACACATCCCCTGCTCTCTCCTGCAGATCATCATTAAGGCAAACAAACGTAAAATGACTTTTTAAAAAAGGGTGAAGATGGTGCCTGTTCAAACACCCAGCTCTCAGTAACACCCCACAGAGCCAGGCCCCAAAGCTCTGTGCTCCTGTTGTAACATTTGTCTTCATGTAACTGAGAAAAAATAAGAGCTACAGGCCAGGATTTCCAAATGACATTTGATCACTTAACTTCTTTCAACCCACTGAACAAATATCAAATATAAGGCAAAACACACCCCGGAAGATTTATGGCCACTGAGTCAGCAGCGAATGTTCCCTCGCTGCCTTCTCACTGCTGTGCAATGCACTTCATCACACAAATGGCTTGGGTGTTTATGCCAGATGTAAGATTAGATAATTACTCATCCAAGTCCTGGATGTCAACTCTTTTTGGTGGTAAAAAATTTATTCCAAATGCTCCATTTATAATCAGTGGACTTGCAAAAGCATTCTGGTGTTCTGCAGTGATACATCTCGGGATGTAATTCCGTGCGGGAACACGCTGTGTTTGTGCTGTACCAATGGCCTGCCTGATGTCAGCCCTTCCCAGCACGGAATTTTGTGTCTGCAAAACAGGGACAATGCTATTGACCTCTGGAAAGCAATTTCAAAGCCAATGATGAAGTGCCAGATATTATTAATTAAACCTAAAGTGGGGATGGAGCAAGAGAACAGCAATTCCCGTGCACTGATTCCCAGAAAATCCTGCTGCTCTTGTGCACAACATGCAAGAGAAAGAAATTAAAGCAAACATGAATAAACAATGCAGTACCTCTAAAAATAATTTTGCAGGCAGATATGTAACTACAAGCAGATTCAAAGATTACACAGTGGGGCACATTAAAGACTTTACTGGAACCTCAAATTCACAATTACTGACATTGATGCCCACGGAACAAGATGCTAGAGGGATAAAAGAGGCTCTATGATTGGGGTGAGTGCTCCTTTAAAGGAAAAACCCTTTAGTCACTCAGAAAGATCCCATCCTAATTCCCACTGTCACTTGTCCTTTGCAAAATTGCAAAGGATAATGGCAGGTTTAGGGGTTTAGGCTTTTTCTTTAAAGGATAATCAAAATGTTTTAGCTATTCTGTTTCACATTACAGTCCCTAATGCATTCTGTTCTACTCAGCCACATAGTTATTTCAGTCATTCTTAATAAATAACAGTTGCCAGTAGTAGTTAAGCCAACAGATCTGAATTATTTATAGTGTTGAGGAAGAGAACAGCAGATAAAATACGTTAGGGCTTTGGGTTGTTCTGGCCTGAACGACACAATGGCAGCCTTTAGATGTTTTTCACCAGGCTGTAAAATATCCTGTTACCAATCCTGGTTTAAAAGATTTCCTAAAGAGGCAGCAGCCAAACGTCCAGCCGTCCATCTTCAATAATCACAGTCATGAACAGCAGGTGAGAGACTCTCCCAAATACAGCACTGGCAGAAAGCTCGATTTCACTGGACAGGTTAAATGGCTACTTAGGATTAATCCTAAATTATTATAAATAAGCAGAACTTACTTATTTACATATCATTTAGCATGGATCTAAATCTTCCAGTAAATTATTTAAAATAGTGTCAAATTTAAATGTTTCTCTTCTCCCTTTGCCTATAATCCCCCTTCCATTCAGCTGGAAAAATATCACCTACATTTTACAACGGCAAATCCAACTTCCCATTCCAGGCTGGAGCATGGCAATCCCAGCCCCTGTCACTCCTTTTTAAGAGGCCACATCATGAAACATTGAACACACAGAAAACAACAGGGACAGAAATTATCTTGACATTAACTTGACAAATTATGTTACACACAGATGTTGAGTTTAATGTTCTTTGTAGCTTAAAAGATGCATTCCAGTATCTGTCCTGATGGGTTGCTGGGATAATGTGCCTCTGCTGGGCAGTGCCTGGGTGGAAATTTGTGGGAATATCTGACTTTTCCACCTTGTGCTGACATCACAGGGGACTGCACCAGCGGGAAATTCACTGTACAACAGATTCACAAGGACAATTGTGCCCACAAACGCCAAGGAGAGATTTACACTCAGATGCTGCAGGGAGAAGAACTGGGGGAGTAGTTGTAGCAACATAAGCTTCAACCACACAGTTTTCCTTTTATAGCTCACCTTCCACTTTCTATATGGATCTATTTACAGCAGGAAATGCTGCAAATTGTAGCATCTCTAAGGAGTAAAAAGAATTAAAAAATAACAAAAGAAAAGAAAATCTGGAGAGGTAAAAATCCAACCAGACTTTCTCCTACCAAATACTGATGAAATGGAGGAGGAATAACACTTGGAGGCAATGTCAGGTTATTAAGGCCTCTGGAAGTGGCTCCATGACATGTCAGACTGTAGGAATGAGGCACAGCATCCCAGGGAGGGGCAGGCTCAAGTGACAGGATCTCTGTGCTTCCCTGCTCCCCCTTCCTTGGCTCAGCCTCCCTCCTCTCCCAGTTCCGAGGTTTATTGAGGATCCACACTCTGAGGTTACCAAGGTGGGGAAGATTCTGTGAGGTCCAAAGCTGAGAAATGTGGTTTTCCATGGGGCCAGGCAGGTCCTGAGCCCGTGGAACACAGAGCCTGCCTGCAGTACACAGCTAAATTTAGCTCTTTTTGCTCACAAAGGCTCTAGGAATTGATTCCCAACAAACTGGAGATCAATCCTGCAGTGCTGTGGCCTCTCTCCTGTCCTGGAAGGTACAGGGGATTATTTAAAATTTGGGAGACATGTCTTAAAATTATTCCCAGCCCCATTTAAAAACAAATCTCTGCACATTTTCCAATCACTGTTATAAGGTCAACTGAAAAAAAAAGATCTGTCACCTTTTATAGCTGTGACATTACAAATCTCACCAGATTATGGATGTTGGTTCTTTACCATGGACTTCCAACACTACACAAATTCTCCCACACAAATCCTGCCTATTCACCAAAATTTGGGACTTTGTTTATGCAGCATAATCAGTCTTGTCTTTAAGTCTTATTTGTTGCATTTGATTTTCTATGAGATTAACACCTTCAAATCACCCATTTCAGAGGTGACAACTCTGCCTCAATCCAGTGCAGCTCATGTAAGAATTACCCAACAGCTCTGCTTTCCCTCTCCCCCTCCACAAAGAAGATTGCCAACTTTTCCCCTAAGCTTATTATCAAACCTGTGATCTCTTCAGAAGAGGGACGAGCTCTAAATATAAGAAAGAATCTGTTACATAATACCCTGAGCAAGGAGGCAGCACACAACAGCCTGTAGACAACATGAGCCTGAGTCCATCAAGAGTGGAAAAGGGAGGGAAATCTGTGACATTGCCCAGTGCCAGGCCTTGGGTCCATCCTGTGCAGAGCCAAACCCACAGAGAACATGGAATCATGTGCAAAACTTAAGGGTTTATCTCTGTGGAAGATAAACAAATGCAAACAGGTGACATTATCTGGAAGTTGATTCAGGATGTGGCAGAAATTTACTGAGATCAGAAGAAATCTTCCTCAAACACAAGGAGGACTTGTTTGAAGCTGCCTGAACCCGGATTGTAAATAATGCACTGGTGAGGACTGACTCACCCCCGTGATGAGGAGGCTCAAAGCTGCTTCCAATGGAGCAGTGTCACAGCTCTAATCAACAGTTAAGAGAGTTCCTCAGGAGCCACACTATCAATTACCCCGGTAATACATATTCAGGGATATGTAAGGATATGCAGGATATGCAGGGATACCAGACAGAGAGAATACAAAATCAAAACATCAATAAAAAATAAGGAACCTTTGGAGACAAATTATTATCTTCTATGTCTACAGTGCTTTGTGCATTCCCAAAGGATTTAGAATCTAAAAATAAATTATTACTTCTACCAGCACTGACATCCAAGCTACCTTGGATGAAAAGCAGCAAATTGCTAACCATGGATAGCAATATTACACAACTGTTTTGAACAAACAGCAAGAAATGAACCATGCTGGAAAGAACAGCAGGACTCTACACAGAAATTGAGGCTAAAATTTAACCAGAATAATGTGAATATTACCTTGATTTTCTACACTTGTGGTGGGATATAAATTAGAACTGTCTGCCTTGATATCTCATCCTCAGTCTCCATCATCCTTCTTTCATCATTCTTTAGCACCATACTGAGACACTGCCTTGAAGGAAAATACTCAACATCTGCAGCTGAAATACATTTTATATATATATACACACATATATGTATTTAAATATAAGCAATCACCACAGATTCCTTGGGAAAAGGAAGAAGGAAGATTCCTAGAGCAGGTAGAACATCGAAGGTCACACAAACCCACGTAGCTAACTCAGAAATTATTAGAACTCTGGGCTAAGTAATGTTTTGAAAATAAATTCGATCAATTCTGTCTCCAAAACACACTATGGTAATGGTATTGGTAGATAAAATCTTCTAACAATGATTAAAAAAATAAAGAAACAAATGGGCCTCTGCAAGGCACAGCTCTGGATTAAGGGCAGCAGTAAATTAGAGTAATAATTATATACACATAAAAGAACAAATTCAGGAGGAGGCAATCAAGGAAAGATCAAATACAACTAGGTTTTCTTAGTTGGAGCAGAGATTTCTGTGAAAGAGTTTGGAGAAGAGCCATGAAAGTGCAAGAATTTTTATTGGTCAACAAAGCACCAAACGTAAAAAATAAAATCAGTATTCCAAATCCACACTGGAAATGACAATGAATTATTTTTGCTGGGTTTATCTGTAAAACACTGCTAATAGCACACAATTGGATCTATCACACGTACAGTCAGGCAGCACCAAGATTCCTCAAGGGCAGAGAGTTTTCAAATCAAAATACAGGTGGTGCACCCGCCTGAGTGAGCTTTTTAATGAGGCATGGAAGCGACACAAGAGACACAACTGCAACGGGTTAGATTGAAAATAATATAGCAAGATAAAACTAAAGATTAGGAACACCAGCTGAGCTCTGAGATAACACAGGAGAAGTTACTGCTAAAGCAAGATTTGAGTTATAATAACCCAGCAGTGGTAAATTGGAAGATGTAACGTGATAGGAGCCTGAGCACTGCTCCCAGTTCTGGGGCTGACAAATGACACCTCTGCCAGCAAATCATTTAATCCCTGCACATCCATCCATCTAGGAGTCAAAGAGGTTTATTGCCTTAAAACTTTGGAAGAATACCATGAAATTTAATTTATTAATACCTGAAAACTATGCTTTAATCCTTGGGCAGAAGGTGCTGGGGAATGACAAGGTATTTACAAAGTTACCACTGCCTCATAAAATATTTCTGTATTTTGTTCAGTGAATTCTCATCTGTTTCTGTCCTGTTTCAGTTCACGATTCCACAGCACTTCTTGACTTAGAGATGTTAAAAAACAATAATGGACTGATGGCAAAACGCTCACTTTTATCAAAACTTGGTGTTTTCTAATATTTAATATGGTTTCTTTGATCAGGGCTGTTTATATCATCATCAGCCATCCCACATTTTTGCTGAAATCATTCATTTGATTTGTAGATTTTTAGAAGTACCAAAGACAGGGAGACAATCACTTCATTCCCAAATAAAGCTCAGCAAGGCTGGAGCCTGAGCACTGATTTACTTTCACCTGGCTGAGATGGCAGCAAAGGAAAATGCTCAGGAAAATAAAATAGAGACATAAGAAACCACCAAAGAAAATAAAAACTGATGCCCAGCAGAGTGGAATTGACCTCACTCTGCCACTGAGAGCCCAGACAGACCAAGCTCTCTCACCCACAGGGACAGCCTGTGGCAGGAAGGCTGAGAAATCCAATTAGGGAAACTTCCCAGGCTCCCTGTTTCCAGGGATATTGGATTCTTCTTGATATTTAGAAGAACTTGTCAAGAACAATTGCACAGTTCCTCCTGAGCCTTCAGCTCTGAGTCACCATCACATTAGGGAAAGGTGAGCTTCATTTAGACAGCACAGAAGAGTAAATTACCTGGTTTTTTTAAGGTCTCATGTAGCCTTTAAGGGACCACGTTATTTATGTATTTATTTATGGTTGTATTTCTCACATCTTCCCTTTTTTAAAAGAACTATGAGAATGTCATTAATCTTCACAGGGATCAATCATATTCCTGGGCATGAGGGAAAGAGGTTTCCATGTTTGATGGAGAACTTTGTATCTCTGGTACTTTCCTGCAGAAATGGCTTAAAGGAAGAAAGGGATATTCCTTTAGGATTCTTCCTCCTGCAAAATGTATTGCCCCAATCTTCCTAGCAAGGAAACTGGAAAAGCTGAAAAGAAATAATTAGCATTTATAGCCATTTCTTAAACACAGATCTAATCTTGTAAGAAAGAAAATGCCCATTTTGATAGCAAGTTTCATTTAGGCTAAAAAAGGAATATATGTGGCCCTTCAAGTACATGTGTTCAGTTTAATGTGATCTCGGTCGAAAACAAAAGTGAATATTACTGATTTTAACACCTCACTGATCAAAGCTCTTCTCTGATGCAGGGAACAAGAAAAATTAGCAGAGAAAAGAACAGAGGACATGAAAAATTTGCAGGGAAAAGAACAATAAAGTCCAATAAGACACATCTGAGTAACTGCTCAGGTTCTCATATCTGCAAAACCTCACCAAGAGAGAAAGAAAGAAATAGAAAGAAAGGAAAAAATTAATGGAATGATTGAGATTAATTTGCCTACTTGCTGCTACAGTAATTAAAGACCTCTTTCTTATCATGAGAATGTCTCAGGCATCCCATTCATGAGGGAGATTGACACACTGATATATTTTACTTCCAAGTTAGAATGGATTTCTCTTCCATTTCAGCCACTCTGGACTATATTGAAGGAAAATAGTGCAGAAGACTGATAAGAGCAAGAAACAGTGAATAACATTTAGTCAGGATTGCAAAGAATTCTGCATCCTGGATCTACCTTTGATAAAGGAGCAAGATGGCAACAGGAATTGGACATTTCTCCTCTCTGTCTTTTCTATGGATCTTTTCACCCTCCCACATCCCAGCCCTTGCCCACACAATTCAAATCAGCTCTGCCTTGTGTTACCCAAGGATGACAATTAACAGAGACCTCCCAACATTTTCCTTGCACATCCTTCCAGCCAGACCTCTTCCCTCCAAAAGGGATTGTTGTGAAGTGATGGTGCAGAAAAAGGCACGGGATGTGAAATGGTCAGGAAATAGGGGAAATTAGAGGAGTAAAACCCCTGGCTGTACTCCAGGTTGTTCCAATAATCAGTCTATATCTATTTCCTTCGAAGTCTCCCTATTGGAATAAAATGCCTGTTGAAATACCACATTCTTAAAAATCAAAAGCAGCAACCAATTAAAAAAAAAAAAAGGAAAGTAAACCCCCAGATTTCTCACTCCATGTATTTAATACGAGGTTGTTTCCTGATGAAACCCTTAGTAAGTGGGAGTAGTCAGGGAGACACTTGGATTTACATAAATTTGAGACAGAAAAATGCTGTTAGAGTAAGTCCATGGCACTGCATGGTTGGGATTGAGTCTTCCAGTAGAAATTACTCCAGGCTGCAGACAGACACAGCGCTGAGTCTCAGGCAAAAATTCATAATTAACTTCAGAGGATGTCCTTAAATTCAATCATTGCCCGCCCCTTTACAACATTAGCACAATATTTACATGTTGTTCATACACAATATGCCCCAACTCTAAGTTATTATTTTACCTTGCTTTTAAGTCCATTTTATCATTGCCACACAAATTTTAAATATGACTCCATGCCATTCCTGATATGATATGATTTTTACCCTTTTAAAAGGAGCAGTACACATATCACAGCAACACTCAGCAGTTAATATAATTTAATGCAAAACTACACACAATTTTCAAAATGGATAGTGGAATTTATTTAAGAGTTCTGCTAGACTCAACTTGATATAGTGCATCATCATACAGTGGAATAGGTAATAACTTAGGATTTTTTCCTCATAATGGCCAGTAAATTCAAATTCTAATAATTCTTCTATAAGAAATTCATCTGGTAAAGACCCAGGTGAAGCATAAGACACTCACCAAAAGATACCAAGGTTCTCAGCTTGCCAAACGCAGAAGAGATTTAAAAGAATCATCCATTTGCTTTTTTGGCACAAAAATCCCAACATTCGACGAACAATTTCTAAGAGATCCAAGATGGAAATAGGAAGGAGCACACCCAGCAATACCTGGTGAAGAGTTTACCAAAGGGACAGAGAGAAAGTGGCAGAACAAGACCCAGACATGCACCACAATCCTCACAGCCAGACAACTCCTGTGCAAGGTGTGTTCTTCCAGCCACTCCCATCTTTTTTCTGGTTACAATTTCATTTCCCTTTGGGGGAACAAAAAAAAAAAAACAAACCACATTCAGATTTGAAAAGAAACGTGTAAGATGAATGTATGAAGGCTTTGGAGGCTGCAATAAAAAACAACAGATGGCTGAAGAGTGCCTGCACGCCCCAGTTCACTCCTGGGCCCCTGGTCTCGTTCCAACGCCAGTGACGCCAGCAGAGCCCCTCCAGTGACTTCCAGCCCAAGGATCACGGATTGTCCCACGTGTGCTGGAGAGGAGAGGCCTTGCACAGGCTGTGCTTCCTCACTCCTCAAGCTGCAGCCATTCCATGCATCCTACAGGATTCAAGGATAATGTCTATTTTCTGATATTTTGTTCTCCAACTAAATTACTTCAGCTGCAATAAAGATTTTAACTTTATGAATGCAAATCAGAGAGCAGTGAGAAGGACCTAAAGTTTAGAAAATGTTGCCCATGAATAAATGATGATGGCCAAGGAAAACACCAGAATTCCCATGGAACAATGAGACCGAGGAAGATTTGATATTGTTTCCTGTGCTAATGAGGAAGGGATAAACATGATTGACAAAATTAACAGGAGGGATTCAGACTGGGCACTAGGAAAACTTTCCACCTGTAACTCCCATCACCAAGACCTGGAATAGCCTTGCAAAAGGACGTTGTGGGATCTCCACTGCCAGGATTTGAGGTGAGGTCAGAAAAGGAGCTCCCAGGATGGGTTTAGATTTAGTGAGTTCTACCTTGAGGTAGAAACATGGACTCAATGACCTCCTGAGCTGCTTTTCAGCCCTATTTTCTATGGTTTTTCTATTCTATTAAAACATGTGAAATTTCCCTTAGCTCTTTTCCTTAAAGCAAGGAGGGTAATTCAAGAGACACCGGATCTCCAGAGCATAGTCCTTAATTAATTAACCTCATAACGTAACCTGCAGTCACATTGCGCAGTGTGGTGCACTCCCCCTCCAGCACCTGCCCTACATTCTGGTGTCTTCTGCCTACGGAATGTGGAGCTGGATCACAAAGAGAGTGGTGTGGCCTAACTCTGGGAAATCAATGGGAATCGAGGTGACTAATTAGGAATTGTAATCAGGCCTTTAATCCAAAGCAATAGAAAGACATGCCTTTGGAATCCGATTAGCTGCTTAATAATTCAAAACAGGCCCCCAATAATATATTGACTGCCTGGGAAAAGGCATCTTTTTCTGAGGCCCAGAGTCTCACATTTCCACTGAACTCCCAAGGGAAGAGAAGCCAACCCTCAGTCAAAGCAAAATCCACGAGGCATCTGCACTGGCTGTAACATTTTGGGGTTGTTCTCAGTCAGGGCTGCTCATTTATGGCTGTAAAATGCTACAGGACTGAAGAACCAGCTCTTCTACATCTCTTTGTAAAGAATCATTCTGTAATGATTTCAATTCTTCTAAGACTTCTCTGCCCTATTAAAAAAAATATTTTAAATCATTGTTTTAGGGTAGCATCTCCCACACAGGCAGATCTTTGGGTGCATTACAGGCAACACCCTTTGCTGATCCCCTGCTCTCATCCCAGCTGCTGAGAGCCAGAACTGAGAGACTTAATTACTGCACCTTTCAATAAGGATTTAATTTTATTTTTGCTCTTTCTGCTGCAAATGCCCATGAATCAGAGGGTCACTTTAAACACAGAATTCAATTTAATTATACTCAAAGGCATTTTTATCATTAAACAGGTCAACTTATTAAAAAAAAAATACCTTGATTATGAGTAATGGAAAGCCTGGCAGGCAATCCAGGAGAGCTTCACCCTGAAAGCTCGCACACCCATTTGTTTAGATTTGTTTACTAAGCACTGGGCAAGGTCCCACTGAATGAACATGACAGCATTAACTGCAACTGCATTCAATATTTAACTGGAAGTAGATTTTAATGCTTCTTTACTGATTTTGTTTTAAAGGGAATATTTACCAGTATTTGTAAACTGGACTATTAATTTCTAATAAAGGCATGGAATGAGAAAAGCAACACAAGGCCATTGATTGAGAATATGACACTGAACTGGATCTGGCAACATCCTTCCCAAGGTGCAGAGTGATTCCACAGAATCAGGCCCAGCCCTCAGCTAGGATTGGATCCTTTCTCAGGTAGGACACTGTTTTAATTACATGCCAGGCAGGATGTCTCTGATGGACTATCCTCATGTGAACCAGATCTAAATAGAAAAATCCATGCTGTTCATGAAAGCCTTGATGAACAACGTAGAAGAGAGTAAACATTCTGGAGAAAAACCATTCTGGATAGGAGGGAACAGAAGAAAAGGAAAGCTATTTTCATGCTTGGGTCTTTTCAAGGCAAGCATTTGCATATTTTTGCTTTATTTCGTATGCAACTCCGTGTAACATGATTTCTGTGCTATTTATAAGGCTAAGTAGTCAAGTAACTGTGTGTTTTTTATATCCCCTTCCTTTATGCACCCCATTTTCATTAACTGTTTGTTTTCTAACAGTTCAACAGGCCTAGAACTCATCTGTTTATTTAACTGTATGGTCAACACTAATTTGAAAACTGGTTGTTATTTTTAACCACTTGCTGTATGTATAAAAATGAATTAATTCTATTATTTTAAGCTAAAGGCTTTAAAAGGTAATTACACAAGGATGCAAGGCAAGAAGTAAATACAAGTTTTTACTGATTTCCAAAAGGTTCTTACCTTCATCTTTATGTCCTCATGACACAGAAAGGGAATCAAACTGCAGAGATAAAAAGCTATTACCTGAGAGGAGCCTGATTGCAAAGCCAGTTCTTCTCTGGACTCAGAGGCATACGGAACACTTTCCTAACTCACCCAGGATTACTTTATGACCCTGATCACAGATAACCACAAACACACAGATATCTCAAATGGAAGAACTAGAAGCAATTTCTGTTCTTGGAAGAGTCTTTTGCTGATTCATGAAGGTATCCAGACACAAGAGTAGGAGCTCTCACAATCCACAAAGACAACGTGGTATTACCACAACCCTGGATTCTCATACTTCATTTTCAGCTTCCTTTTCTACATAAAATCAAACATTGCACAGCTACAGCACCACAGAACTGTCAGAAAACCAGGACCACATGGATATTTGCCATAAATTGGTTCTTATGGCAGATGATCTCAGAGGTTCATGAGGTTTGGTTTTATCAGGAGAACTGATGCATTATCTTCCTCTACAGACGTTTATTTAAAAAGGGATATATCCAGTTCTTCTCACATCAGTTGCTGGTGTTCCTTTCTCTCCCATGGCCTCGTCTCTCTCCTCTCCCGGCTTTGTAATATGCCCTCAGCTGAGGTTGTTACTCTCCTGTCCAGACTGGAAAGAGCAGCAGATTTCCTGGTAATGGATTCATCTGCTGTTCTCTGATGATCTATTTTTGCTCAGATGATTCAATTTAATGTTCCTACAGTGTACAAGGCTGACCTAAGCTCTCTCAGGTGATGACCTAAGGAGTACCATTACCTTCATTAGTCATAAAAAATTTCCAAGATTAAGTCTCTTAAGGAAACAAATCCGAATGAAAAAAAGAAAGCAGTGTAAATACACAAACTTGCTGCTGCAATGTGACACTGAAGAGGCACTAAAATGTGCTTAATAGTCTCCAGTTAGGTCTCAAACATTCATTTTCCAGGTATTAGGTAGTTGATAATTGTTTGTTTGGACACAAGAGCAAAGACCTTTCAAATGGCACAGCACTTGGATATTTAATTGGAATTCTCTGTAGGAGTTTGCCATATTTTTTTTGTTACCATTCTCACAAATTCCTGAGGTAGCTCTGTAAATAAGGTCACCACAAAGAAATTGGGCTGTGTATGAGCATAACAGAGCAGCACTTGGTTCTTGTGCTGCCTCCTCGCCCTCTTTACTTCTGCATGTGCCCCTTGCAGCCCTTCTGCAGCTCTGTCCGTGAGTTTGGCAGGTGGCAGTGACAAGAATCCCAATGATGTCATCTTTGTCACTCAGCACTTCTGAGGACACCATCCCTGTCACCTCCACAATAATGAGGAGCACACCAAGTGCAACAGCACTTTCCAAATGCTGAACAGGGTAAAGGAGCAATAAAGGCAAAGCAGGAGCAAGGGATGGTGGTGATGGAAAGCCCTAGTCCCCCCTAGAAGTCCAGGAATACACAGATATGTGTTGGAAGATCCGGGATCTGGGCTGTCTTTTCTTGCATTCCATTGGAATTGCAAGTGGTGGCTACTGAGCCCTGCAGAAAATGCTTCATGACCCGAGGAAGTTACAATTTCAATATTGAAATTGTCAGTCAAAAGGAGAGGAAAGAAGGGCAAGAGAAGTGAAGCACTAAAGGCATGAAAAGAATAATGATTTGCCTCCCAGGTTAGTTCCACTCTTTGGGATGTTGATTTCTATTCAAATATTGTTTAGATTGTTATTATGAAATTAGGACAGGTAACAAGAGCAACTTCCAAACACAGAGGTCTAATCCACAACCAAACTGTGCTACAAATTAGCAGCACTCAGAATGATAAGATTTCTAATGAAATATTAGTCTTGCTGCCACATATGTCAATCCCTAAACTTAGGGAAAGGAACACCCAGAATATAAATTGGACTCAAGGCAAAAGCAGCTGCAAAGCAAAAAATGAGCTGATTTGACACTTGCTAAAAAAAGTCCATTAATCAGAGGAGAAATATTTATGCTTTCAAGTCAGAATACCAGACTCGAAAAGCCAAATATCTGCATAAATCCCTCATTGTATTTCCAGACTTTCAGCCACAACACAACTATTTCTGTGAAAAACGTGATTACACAATTTTGTGTGTGCGTGTTAACAATTAGTGAGAGTAGAATTAACAGACGTCCCACATCAAGACATCTAAAAAATGCCACACAGGTAACATGAAGTATATTTCAAGCTGATACTGGACCACTTATTAAAAACAGATCATGTTTCATGTAATCTAAAAGTGGTAGATATAACCTGCAAGTTGGAATTCATTTTATATTGCGGAATTTCTTCCTATTAAATCAGAGTGGTTCTTTAAAAAGCAAATTATTTGTGATGGGTATTTTTAATGGGAATTTTGAAAAAATAGCCAATACCTAATCTTAAAGTTCTCCTGAATTTCTGTTGCTATAACAACGCATGAAAACCTTTTTCCTGTTGAGGACATCTGTAGCTATTTTTACAGGCAACAGCTGGATTTGTCTGTCTGAATTTCACTTAGTGAAAGAAAAAGTGTTTTATTTGCTGCCTTTGAACAAGCTTTTAATATAATGACAAATGTCAGAGCCCAGCAGGCTCAGTAGCTGAATAATCTGGTATAAAACATGGATTACATGGCAAAACTGTAAATCAAGCAACAATTCGATAAAAAGCAGTGAGTGTCTCACACTCCCCCATGCACAGACACCTCCTCCTCCCACATTTAGCACTGGAACAACAAGGGCACAACAAGTCTTTAAAAATGAGATCTCTGATCTCAGGAGATGCCACCTTTGTACTTGAAATTTGTCTAAAATTTACCAGTACAGAAGACCAAGAGTCTGACTTGCAATTTCCTGTAGAATGAGGTGTGTCAGGCACCTGGGAACATCCAGCATTCTGAGCTGCCCAAATCCATCGAAAATGTAACAGACAACCTTTCTCATCCTTCTCTACAAAACTTTCTCATACAATAAAAGCAGCAAATCAAGTCAGTGATGAACACACAGTTTTCTCCATAAATAACTGAGCTCTCCCAGCACCTTGCAGGATTAGGCTTTGTGTAATCTTGTCCCCAAATTACAGATATCTGTAAGACTGGAAGGAGAAATTTGGGGTTCAGGCAACCAGGCAACACCCAAATTGGCATTGAGAGAAGGCCATTTTAGTTGAAAACTCCACTTTATGTTGTGCAGGATGTATTTATTAATATTATTATTATTATTGCACATAATTTAGAATATAGGATCATTAGCACGAATCCCTGGAGTGAATTGTTTGAGGATTAGGGAAGAATGAGCTGTATCCTGATGCTGATTACAAAGCACTGCTCCCATGTGTGGGGAGAGCCTGCTGGAAGCTGCATCACTGCACCTCCAAGCGCAGCAGCCTCCAGTGGTGCAGAGCCTTTCAGAGTACAAGGAGTCACAAAAGGCTACGTGGATTCCTGAAAAATTCCCTCCTGCTGTTTCCAAAAAGACCTGGTACTGATTAACTGAAATCAGAAACAGAGATAGCACAGAGACTCCACTGGGATGTTGCAAATACACAATATATGCGTTACACAAAGACAGGAACTGCACCTATGCTGGGGTGCAGGGTTTAGGAGAATATTTGCTTTATTTTTCAAACAAAAGAGAGGAGGGCATGACATTTTGTGAGCAGGGTCCTGTCTCTTTTTTCTTTCTGACTTTAGCTGTAAATACATAATTACTGTAAATGCATTCAACACCTACACAACTTCTAAACCAGCACAGAACTGTTCCTATTGCATGTGCTGATCAATAATTACCAATTTCATGCAGAGACAGGTAAATTGCCAGTGCTTCACCCCAGGACACTTCATGTTCAGACAGACGCCTACAGTTTAAAGCAACAGTTTGCAACACAAAAGGCAAAACCAGTCTCAAAATTTTTCTTAATAAGTTGCTTCCAGCTGATTGCTCACCATATCAAGATGCACGAGTTCCCACTGCAAAAGTACTGAGTATGACTTGGATGTCAAGGAGATTTACAGCCCAGTGGCAGACAATAGTTTTGTTGACACTTTCTAAGCTGAATTTATTGGAGAGCTTCCTGAAGAGAGGAGAAGCATTCGATTACCCAGTAAATATCAAAGAACATGCTTGGTGCTGCTGTTCATCTCTTGGACAGGAATTCCAGGCTTTGAAGTGTGACCTTTTGTTCAGGCCTACTGGAGTCTGTGTTTAAATTGTGTGCTGGAGAATTGGACACAGTGCTCAGCTTAGGAGTGATTTCCATGCAGGTTTATCCACAATGCAGGAAGCAGCACAGAAAGTAGAGACTAAAAGGCCCAAGGCAGTAGTTTTTCAACAATTCTCTAACAGAACAAACCAAGCCCTAAAAAAAGATTAAGAGCAGGGATATGAAACAATTGAAATTTAATATCTGAACTCTGCCAGGCTGAGGAGCACCTGGATGCTTTGCTGTTGGTAGTAAGGGAATAAAGGAAAATAACACAGAGAATAAAACTGCCTTGGAATGCAGCCAGGACAAAGTAGAGAAATTCTGTCCCAGGATTCAGGATCCATGTGAAGGCTCACCTGAAGGGCCACTCATTAATTGATTGCTCTGTTGATCTTCAAAATATGAGGCCAACAGACCCAGCAAAGTGTAGGGATGTGACAGGATGGGCAGGGAGTGGAAAGCAACTTATTTGTTAGGATATTGCAAAAAACAAGTAGTTCAAGCAACTTAAAGAATTGGAGAATGACCTTGTGTTAATCAGGTTAGCATGCCCAAGGGAGTGGGAGGGAAATCTCCTTACTTAATAAGATCAGTCTTGATTTTAGAGATAATAGGGACATAATTACAAATTGGTGAGGATGATGTGACCTCCAACCCATCTTTTAAATCCTCATCTCGAGATACTTAATGAACCTAGTGAAAGTGGAAAATGAAATGGAGTAAGGAATAGTGATCAGAGCCAAAGCCTGGTGGAGAAGTCTTCAACAACAACCACACTGAATTTTGAGGAACTGAAAGAAACATTTTAACACCACGTGAAAGAAGATCTATATGCAGCAAAACCTTTTAACACATCCTGTAAAGCAAATTACTTCAATACACTCACAGTTTAACAGTGTAGTTTGCAGCTTTAACACACAAAACGAGAGCAAAACACAGAGAAAATGAACTGGTCTTTCTTTGTAGTAACCTTCACACACATCTTCTTGGATAACCTTCCCAAAATGTGGCCTTTCCTGTCTACTATTTATATTTACTGTGGCTGTTACAATGGGTTTTGGAAGTAAACTCTCAGCAATCAATCTTTAGAAACACAACAGGACTTGGGTTTTGCACAGAGGGATACAAACATCTGTAACCCTGCAGGTGCTACCATCTGCTCAGGCATTAGAATTTGCACCCACAAATACAAAACTCTTGCAGGCACTATAAATACCTTTGGTTTAATATTCTTGGTGATTTTATGAATGTTTTAAAAGTTAAAAGCTTATGCACAAATGTTAGAAAAAATACATATGTTAGAAAAGGAAGAGAGAGGTTTAGAATGGGTGTTGGGAAGGAATTCTTCCCTGTGAGGGTTTGAATTGCAGAGAGAGGATTGCTGCCAACAGTGACTGACCTTGAATTAGGCCTCAACATGATAGAAAACACTTGAATTTTCCTCATTTGCAGACCACCAGCATTCAAAACACGAGTGACAATGATCCCCCATGTGCTGAAATTCTGAAAAGCTACCTTTAAACAAAAGGATCAAAGTAACACCACAGCATTAGTAAATCTCTTTACTGCTGTTTTTCCAGATGAATTGTTTAATATCAAAACCAAAGAAAAAAATTCTAACCTAGTGACTTCAAGATGACATTGCTCTCTGTTCCCAATTACTATGTGATCCTCAAGCTGAAATCAAAAGTTGCAACATAAATTTAATGCTATTTAAGAAATCTAGGGTTTAAAGAAATTTAAAGCAGAAATAAGAACAGAGGATAGCTTGGGGGGAAAAAGAAATCAGTGGAAAGCCATGAAATTTCTCAGTGTTCCATCCTTCACGTCACAAATAATCTCTCTGGAGATATAAACACATTGGGAAAATTCAATTAATGCCTTCAAACTGACAAGAGTGGTTAAAAATAATAAAATTAAGCCTTTTTAATCAGAAAGCATTGCCAAAAGGTGCATCCAGTGAAGGCCAACACTGATTCCAAGGCCTGGCCACTCTGACTGGGAAGGATCCCACTTAATGAGCCCAGAGTGTTCCTAAACCTCCTGGGTCTGTCCTGAGCCATCCCCTCCTGTCAGAGCTCCCAGAAGTGCTGGAAGCTCTTCCCAGATCTCTCTGGCTGGAGGCTGGGTTGCTCTGATATATTTCTATGGAATAATAGAAAAAAAAAAGTGGAAAATGTGAAGATTGCGGGCATGTTCCCTGGAAAAAACATATTTGATCACAGGAAGTCAGCAGCAATCCTGACCTACAAATTCCTTACTAAAAGAAGTTCCTCCCACTGTTGGTTCCAATTTATGCTCATTTTGAGATGAATAAAAAAAAAAAAAATAAGAGGAGAAAAGAGGGGAAACAAAACAAGTATTTTGTTGAGAAAATACTAAGGCACTATAGAAAGAGTTTTGGTGTTGTTATGGAAACCCAGAAAGCCCAGGCTAGGAAAAAGAAAAGTGAATAAAGAAGCAATTTCAACTGCAAGTATAAACATGTCCTTGCTTCCCGGAAAAAGTCCTTCCAAAGGATTTTGTTGATGCTGCGCATCCAAGCAACTGAAAACTACAAATTCTTCCCCAGAGAAACACAGATATAAAATTTGAAATCCACTGTAACAAAATAATAAACAGGACAAGGAATAAAAAAAACAGATGGAGTTATCAAAGTGTTGTTTTCACACCCACAAAGAAGCAGTTTGCTGAAAATGCAGAAAACTTCAGACATTCTGTTTTAAGTAATCAATAGAGCGGTGGGAAAGGACAGGATTCTGTATTTATCTGGAGAAAAATAGTTCTCTGCTCCTCTCCCACATTTGTATTTGCATTTCATACATTTTGAGCAGGTAGCCAAAGAAATAATTCTGTTCTCTGAACATAAATGACTTATGAAATATTGGTTGTTTTATACAAAGCTACTCTGAATATGCAGAATAGACTGCAAAAATCTCCATTATCTATTAGTCTATAGTGCTTTGCACATGAAAAGTTAATTAAAATATATTTCCTGACACAACCCTAAGTTGCATCAAAAAGAATGGTAATTAAGTGCACAGATATAACCAAGTTTGGCTTTAAAATTCTCATTCTACCATTAGGTAGAATGCTCAATGAAATGGCACAAATCAGTCCTGCTAATGGCATAATGCTCTTATGTATCTGGATAATCTGCACTGCTCAGGTATCCTGGAACTCGTCAGTTCAGGATCAGGATGGATCCTTTAGGGAAGAGCACCCAAAAGTGTCCCTTTCCCTACAGAAGGACAGAGGTGCCTGCACTGAAAACACCTTTCCACTGCTTGAGAAAGAAAAAAAATGGATTTTTCACTTGTAGCAAAGATCATCTGCACATGTAAATCAACAAGAAGACAAGAGAGGGTTTCTCATCAATTCTAAATATTCAGGGGGTAGATTGTCATTGAATCCTCAGCGGTTTTAGCACCAAACATCCTGCCTGCACCTACTGAACAATTACTGCTGCTGATGGAATAATGGGCAGGAAATCAACTGCACACATCCAATAAGCACTTCTCTAAATTAGCTAATCTTTGAAAACAGTTTCTCTTCCTCACCAAAACAAAACACCAAAAAAAATCCCCCAAGGGCAGCAGACCACAGAGTTCACATTATGGACCCAGTGACTTCTAAATTCATTCTGGAAAGAAAACCATTTTTACTGCAGCCATCCATCACTCACCCAGCTCAGGAGCTTTTTACTCCCTGCAGGGCAAAGCCTCTTCATCCTCACTTCTGTCATTTTAAACCACAGAAGGGAACAAATCACACACCTCAGACTAGGGGGTTATTCTTTCTTAGACCAAATTTTTAAGTCATTTTGTGTAATCGCATCGAGGATTTTGTGGCTGGGAACTCTGAACTCAGGGATCTGAACTGTGCTGACAGTAATGGTACCAGTTAAGGAAAATCACTGAACTCTTCATGCACATACATTTGTACATAAATAAATAAAAATCAAGCAATATTCACAGAGGTGTTATCATTGTAGTTACAGAAAAAGACTGAACTGCACTCAGTTACTGGTATTAACTTTGGTTTGTTGATTCTATGCTCTTGCACACACCTTTAGCTCCAAATTCCTGTCAAACTCCTTAATACTCTTTTAGTAAAACTCAGAAATAGAAACATGGAACTTAGCAGGATCTAATGGGTCTTTTTTTGCGGGGAAAAAGAAAAAAACAGGTGAAGGAAAATTCATATGATTTTTCAAACTGAAGCATTTTACCTCATTTTGTGAGGATACTCACAGAAAGCCACCCTGTTTTCCAATCTACTTTAGCTACACACACACAAAGCCAAGGCTTTATATATAGAAGAACACAAAAGTGCCCCAGTAAAATACAGTCACCTCTCTATTTGAACCACTGTATCTCCAGAAATACAGTTTCAAATTCTAATGTGCAACAAACATTCCCATTGAACATCCTGGTGGGCACCTTCACTGCCAGTTCTGAGCCAGGAGCAGAATAATTGCAACAAAGAACCTGGGGAAATGGTACCAGAAAATGTATTTTCCTTTGGGTCAAATGGGAGCAGGACTTGAGAAGCACCAGGATGGTGTCCTGCTGCCCTCCTGTCCCTACTGCACTTATTTCTTTGGGGCACAGAATTAGTTACAATCTCTGCCATGAAAGATACAATGCACTGATTTATCCCTAATTAAGGATGAAGTAAAGAAACAACATTTGATTGTTATTTACCTTTCGACATCTGTCGGCCTCTTTCAAATACAGTGATTTGAAAGGGGAGAAGAAACCTCGCTAATTGCTCTCAGAGCTGTGTGAAGAGTTCAGGCTTTCTGTTTCTGGGTTTTTGTAGGGAAGAGCTATGTTTCAGATGTAGTGTGTGTTGCTATGGTAATTATTATTTTACTGAATGGTATACATTCAGAACTGATTTCATATTGTCAGACAGCAATTAAACAGATTAGGCTGTGTATACTCACAGTTCTGAAATATTTCCAATTTGTTTTAAATTTTAGGGCATGTGAAAAGCACTGGCCTGGGAAGTGAAATATCAATTCAAAGGGCAGCTCCAGCTGTAGAGGTTTCCTCTTACCTCCTCCTCTACTCACAGGCCAGGGTATTTAGGAGTAGAGACACAGCAGGACACTTTGGGGCCTCAGTTCTCACTCTTTCTATCTCCTCATCTCCTGCTCATTCTCCTGCTGCAGACTTGAAATCTCTCTTTCCAGATGGCTGCAGCAGCAGCTCCAGTAGCCATCCAAAACTGAACATACTGGCTTCCATCTCCTGTTATCACCCTGCTCCTCAGAGGAAGTTTTCACTTGCTAGCCACTGAAAAAACCTTAATGAAGATAAATTACTTTCCTCATCCTGCAGTCCCTTTGCCACCATCAAACCTCTGAAGGCAGGCTGGCATCACTGCACCCCAATTTGATCCCCAGGACACCTGAACAACAGAACCAAAGCATGAAGTGCTCACTCTTCACAAATTCTCTGATTCCAGGTCCAACAAGTCCTTCAGGCTGACAATCATTTCCAGATTTATTCAGCCCTCCCAGGTTATGGAAACACAAAAGAAGTCAAGGAAGAAAAACAGGAAGCAACATGATTTAATTTTCCTGAGAGATTCCAAGTATCTCAGAGTAAACAGAGAGACAATATTCCCCCAGGACAAAAATGATGCTAAAATTTGTGTAACCAAACCCAAGAAACCCTTTGGAATTTTATTTGCTAGGTCTTAGCTTGGCATAGGAAGAAAGTATAGCAGCCAGGATAGGAAGTTAAGAAAACTCAGGCTTGTGCTCAGCTTTAATACAGGTTTTCTTTGGTAAACCAATCAATTCCAGAATCCTATTTTTCCCCATGCTAAGAAATAACTCAAGACAAAATTTAATCCATGTGAGTAGGGATAGTCATGGAGATGAATGATGAGTTTGAAAACTCTTGGATGAGAAACACTTGAAAAATGTCCAGAATTGTCAGGAAGGAAAGGAGCTGTACAGCTTGTGAACAAAGGATAATAATCTCCAAAAAAAGAGCAAATGAAGCCTCAGTTCTGTAGGCCCATGGCTGGATATGTGCAGTAATACGGGTAAAAATAGGGTGTAGCTTTAAACTTTGTGGGGAGGACACCTGACAGACAGAACAGCAAGAGAAATGATAAGATTATCTAATTATCCATCTATTTTCCTGGTCATTCTTTCTCTCAAGTAAATTATTTTCATAGGTTGACATATTACAGTTTGTGGGAGCAGGTCAGTGAGGAGATCAGGAATGAGTCAGCAATGGAAGGCTGATGGAAACATTAATCTTGAAGAAAGCTAAAGGATGAGAGGAAAACAGAATCATCAAAGATCAGAGAGGGTATAATGGGCACAGAGGGTCTGAAAGGTGAACAGACTGATGGCTGCACAAGGGAACATCAGCCTGCAGGAAGCTGGCACAGCACAGGTCATCAACAGAGAGGAAACAAATTGACTAAAATAAGATAGAACCTTGAAAATTAGGATGAAAATAATTTGGATTCCAAAAGGATACATAATTTACCCAAAGGATGTAATGTCCTGGCAACGTGAGTGAAGCAATTGTACAGCATTTGCTATTTCTCCTGGTGATAAGGAATCAACATAATCTGGGCATTTCAGACAGTTCACAAAGGATTTGGCATCCAGTCAGGAAAGTCTTGACTTATCTTTTTGTCCCAGTTCCCAACCCTGTGAACAGTGGGGGCTTTGTGTGGCACCAGTGTATTGCCACATAGCCAGGTTGTTCACAACAGCACTCACTGCCAAAAATCACCAAAACAAGAATGACTTTTTTATGTCTTTTGGATAAAGCTGTCATTTCTGTAAAATACACATCGCTGGGTATCCCTGACATATGGTCAGAATAATTTAGGTTGTTTTCTTAAATACAACCTTCTCTTAAGGCAAATTTACTGCAAGAGCTATGGAGGGGAAAATTACACAAAATGAATCAGTTCCAAGGGAACTTACAATACATATTTAATTCTAATAGATACTGAAACTCTCTGTTTGGCTTAATTTTCAGGCTAATTATGACTAAACCAAAGTGTTGATTCCTTCCCTTTCCTATGTGTTTGATAAAATTTGGGTTTGTCTGGAGAGAACAGGGAAGTACAGACAAGGTCATTCACCTTCAGCTGCTGAAAGAGCTCAAAGGAAGAACCTGAACTTGCATGCATGCAAATGGTTAACTGGTGACAGGATTCCACAATATGAGTTTAGGAAAGCTCATAATCCCCAGGTTTCCAAAAGGGCTGCCACATTAAAATGCAGTGGTAAAGGAACAGATCATTCTTTAAGGCCACACTGGCAGCTGAAGTGATTGTCACAGCAGAGTCCCCAACTTTTCCTTAAAATGGTTCTAACAACATGCCTCAGCCTTTGCCGAGTTAACTTGCAGTTAGCACGTGTGAGGCTGAGCTCAAAGTTATTTTAGGAGCCAACTGGAAAGGAGATTCAGCCTTTTTAAAAATGGAATTGTTTTCTCTGGTTTAAGACTGTTTCCATGGAGAGACCACAGCATATGAACATCTTTAGGCCAAGTGCTTTGCTGCGGGCTTATCTGAATGGAAGCACCACAGGAGGAAGGATAACTGAGGCCAGTTGTTTAAAATTCATGGGCCTCCTCCTATACTTAACTCAGGAGCAATTTATTTTCATTATTTTGATCTGTTAAGCATTTAAAAGTTAAACAGTGCTATACACACCTTCTCTTAAGCGACATTTATTAATATAATATTTACTCAGGGTAGAATAAACTTAGTGGCAAAAATGTCATGCTGTTGGGTGAGGGTGACAAAGTGGCAGGAAAATCACACTGTAGATTAATGTAAAGGGATGCATGAGGGGAAGAAACATCCATCCTAAATTCACATACAAAACAGTGGGCTCTGAACAGAGTATTGCCTCTTGGGAGAAGCATTCTTCTGAGTTATAATGAATAGGTCTATTAAAAAGGCAGTTTACTCTTCACTAAAGGAAAATAAAGCCAACAGAGTGGTGGCAGTTACTGGAAACAGGGATGTTGTTATCCTACTTTATAAACCCTGCGTGAATATTGTCTCTGATTGGGATCTCAGTCCAGCTTCTCTCCTTACAACTTCCCCTCCCAGTACAGACAGCAAAAAGTACACAGAAGGCAATAATAAACCATGAAAGGAGTAGAATATCTGCTCTTGGAGGCAGAACTAAGAGTTTATACAGTTTAAAAAGTAAATATATTGGATATGCTGTGTGCTCTTGCATGCCTCTGTAAGGCAAACCCAAAATTCAACCTTTCCCCTCAAAAAATGTTAATTGGAATTTGGCAGAAACAAGTTTTGGGATCTAGGAGCTAATGTTTAAACTTGACAGACTGACAAAGATTTACCTAAGTCTTGAGAACATTTTCAGAGCTTAAAAATGCAGTTCCCCTCCAGTGTGCTCACCCCATCACATTAATTGCAGGTTTAATCTGTGTTTCACACAGTCCAATAATTCATGTTCAGGCTCCAGCTCTCAGGAATGTGGGTAGGAATGCCATGGGCCTTTTCCAGTCAGGAATGTTATGGGATGCAGCCCATTTGTGGTGGCAAAGCCAAACTAGGGCAGTCAGCACAGAACTTAGCACAATTCAGTGTAAATGTCTCAGTTCCATGGTCACATCTCAGGAAAATTAGGGTCAAACCAGTCGGATATAGTTCCAGTTTTTGCTAATGGAAAATGATCACCTGAACTACCTTAAAATCCAGTATAAGAGCCCTCCTTTGTTTATTGCATGGAGTTGTTTGTTCTGTGGCCGGGCCAGGAGGACACCTGAACACTTCTCCCAGGACAGAAGGGTCATTAAAAACCTGACTGGAAGAAGGACAGGAAGAAAATTTCCTCTGGCAAGTCAGGATGTTGCCACTTGCTCTGGCTTTGCTACTCATGATAAATGTGAGTGTCAGGCTCTCGGAGCTGAGTCCCAGATCAGACAAGCTGATCCTCGGAAGACAATGGTTGAGTCTAAGAACATTTTCTGTAGCTAAAGAAATTCCATTTAATAGCAGAACATTTACCTTTGACATCAGTACCTCTGTGTACACGAGAGGAACAATTTACCCTGACATTTTCCACAGCAATACTCTGTTCCATTACAAATGCATCATGTTCTTTCCATTCTTATGCATGAAGAATAATGACCTTAAAAGTAACATTTCAATTTACAGGAAATTTTAACTAGCACAATCACCATCCCCAAAGGAATATGATATTGAAATATTCTTCTCTTGAACTTTGCCAAACACAGTGAGATATCAACACAAATAACAAACCTTTCACTGATTTAACGCACTGATACTGTGGTGAGGTATTTTTGCAAGGAAAGGTTAATTTGCTCCTCTCTGCACAAATAATATTGATAATTAACAGACAGTCCATATTCACTCACTCAAACCAAATTTCCTGAGATGAACAGGGATACAAAGAAGCAAAATTACCAGATTTTGCCCGGGTTCTTTGACCTGCATTTCTTGGACTAATGAGAAAGCATCTCATTAAAATGCAAACGAGCAGCCCACGTGAAAGGAATTCCAGCCTACCAACTGCCTTTGTAATTTCCTGTATTATGACAAACATTTCTAAACACAGGCAGACATTTTCTAACCACTAACTGCAGATTTTCAGATTTTTTTAGGTCAAGATCCCTGGTTTACTATCAGTATACACTATGATATGTATATATAGGAACCCTTTTCTTTTCCTATAGAACAGAAACCAGCTCTACAGCAAACATGGGTTAATGAAACAAGGACACTGATGAGCCACAGAAGTCCTGTCAGCCACAACTCTGTAAACAAAATATGTCAGCAGAAGGAAAATGGAAATGTTCATGTATTTTCCTTCTTGAAATTCAGGATCTGATTCTGCTGTTTGACTGCATCTCTGGGGATAAACTCAAAAACCAGACAGGCTTGCTTTGTCATGTTTCTCCTCTGGAGAATTTTGAAAAAGAACCTATTTGCACCAGTGAAGGTTGAAAAAATCTGAATCAACACTGACACGCTCAGCTGGTTCCTCCCTCCAAGACAAGTGAAACAAGAAGATTTGTATTTTTTATCCAACTGAAGCCATTGCCCCCAATGGATTTTACACATTCACAAATATATTTATGATGCCTCATTAGCCTGGCATGATGAATAAACTCCATCAATCAACATTTATTTTACTAGATTTAACTGCTATTACTCTTGAGTTGAAAAGGAAATGAAGAAAAATGTAGGCTTGTAGGAGCTGTTCTCCCAAGGGCTTTGTTAAGGATGAAGGAAAAAAAAAGTAATGGAATCATTTAGGTTGGAAAAGACTTTAAAGATTAAGTCCAACTGTTCCGCAGCACTGCCAAGGCCACCACTAACCCATGTCCCCAAGTGTCACATCCACATTGCTTTTAAATCCCTCCAGGGACAGTGACTCAGCCACTTCCCTGGGCGGCCTGTGCCAGTGCTTGATAACCCTTCTGTTTTGTTTTTCTGTTTTTATCAGGGAACAAGAATTACTCATCTGCTGTAATTATTCTTGTTAACAGCCATATCTTCCAGCAGGGTGAGGGCAGAAGGTGCACTGCCCCTCACAATAAGAACCTCCAAAGTTAATGGGAGCTGCATCAAGAGAGCTGAAAGTGATGAGCTTCTGCTCACTTGACAAGGAACTGAGAAGTCAGGAATTGGTGACGTTGTTGTGGCTCTTCATGTGCCACTGTCAGTACCACGTAAATCACCAGCAGAAGTGCCAGTGGTGTGAAATTTTAGATGAGCACTGACTGGGGAAGGGGAGCAGGAACGCTGAGCTAACCCCTGGTACTGCAGCTGGCAGAAATTGTGCTGAGATTTAGCAGAGGACTTGGGTTTCAGGAGTGAAACCACAGCCTCAATCAGCCCGAAATTAACATATATTTCTTTCCAGAGCCTGTGCATGCACATCTGTGTGTGTATCCCTTTAAAGATAAACCAGCAAGCAGACAGATGTTGATTCATGGAGAGTTAGAATTAAAATTGCCTCCTTGCTGATTACACCATTCAGCACGAGGCTGTTTTGTCCTATTTGATGTTACTTTTTCATTGCTGAATGCTACAACATTGTCTCATCTCCAGTGTCCTTTAACACCATGTTCATAATGCCACAAAGGTACTAATTGACCAGAACATTCCAGTGTGTGTATTAAGACTTCCATCATGCAAAAATAACAACATAAATGGCTGGGTTTGCCTGTGCTATCTATCTGTAGATAGGTAGCTATAATCCCCAAATCTCTCTATATCCCAATCCCTCTGTTTTATCTCCACAACAATACTGAAAAAACCCACAACAAACCACGCTTACATTATGGCATATTGAAAGCTCAGCAGAATTTCATTAAATAGCTGCATTTGCTTTGTTTGAGATTACAAACACAGATCTCCCTCTTTCTGGCAATCCATAACCCAAGATATTTGGCACTCTATCAACAATTCCAGACTTGGAAGGATTATAGATGTGCTGACAGTTAAAGGGAGTTAGAGTTCCCTGCCTAAGACAGATAAGTAGCATGTACTTTTGATAAGTCCTATCAGAGCCCCACTCTGACAGGAATTCCTCCACGATACCACTAAATCTTGCACCGTGAAGCTCATTAAAGGCGCTGCCATTTGTCCCACCAGAGCCTGAACTCCCCTGTCACCAGTAAATATATTCCATTTCTTTCCCCAATTACATACACACTGCTTTATATTCCAGATTCAGAATATATTCAAAGATCTGGAGGCAGGGGAGATGGAAGGCTTCTGCAAGAGCACACAGAGATCCAGCCCTGTGCTTAATCTGGTGAGCTGTAAGACAAAGCTGTCCGGTGGCTTTGTGTCAGAGGAATGAGCTGAGTAGTACAACACAAATTCCACCGTTTGTAAACATTTCATTCCCATCATTTGCACAGGGTTGCTCTGTTGAGATGAGGAGTTTGTGGAGAAACACTGCAGTTGGGGGGTTCAATCTCAGCTCTTTAGTTGCAGTGATTCCTCCCCGTGCCAGGTTTTTGCGTTATCATTACCCACACGCAGAGCACAAGGATCCCAGCCAGCTCCATTCAGGAGCAGCACATCTAAGTTGACTGAACATTTTTCTCCTACAGGAATACCACGATGATAGGTTCTGCAGAATGTGGTCAGACTTGTGCTCACTTCACTGGATGCTACACCATTACGAAATCCATTCTGAAATCTCTTCTTGCCTTCAATATAATTGGGAAAATTAACAGAGCTCCAGCAGCAAAAGCCTTGCTGTATGTGTAATGAAGATCTCGGATCAAACATCTCAACAGATTCTCTTAAAATAAGTGTATTATAATTGCCTAGATTATTACCTGCCAAAGCTCAGTGGGTGGGCTCTGAAGGCCTACGCTGTCAGGAATCCCAGGTTCTTAGAATCCTGTCATATCTGTCTGCATCCACCCCCTCAGTGTTTCCAGTTTCCCTTCTTCTGCTTCTGAAAGTAATTCCCTTGGTAGCTGTCACATTAAGATATTGGGATACAGCCTTCCCACTGCACTTTTGGATTCCAGCTGAACCTGACTGTCAACTTCACTAACAGAAAGTGAGTACAACCTCCTCCAGTGCCTTGAGATTAATTTGCCTTGAGCTAATGAAAGTCAATTTCTAATTTCAACCCTTAATTGTGATCAATAGGGCTTGAATGAAACTTATCCAGACAAACAGGGAGAGAACTGATAGGCAGAATCCATATCCAATGTGGCCATTTAGGATTACGTGCCAGCCAGATTGGATTCTTCAGGTTTTGGTATCTTTCAGGAACAGGGAAATGACAGCTCAGAGTTATCACAGGAGCAAATCTGGTGAAGTTGAAGAGCACAGTAAATGGATTTAGAGTCCCACAGATTATCACTGTTTTTTACATAAATGGACATTCCATAAGGTGCCTCATACACTTTATTGGGAGAGTTCTGTTCCTTGCTGGTGTTAAGGCCTAAATCTTGACCAAGCCATCACCTCTGACTCCTTACTCCCTCACATTTACTCTAAATCACCTTAGAGCATGGTCAGCTTATTTCAGTTCCTACGGCATTCCCTGAGACACAATGGAGAGGAAAACGTCACAATTCTCCTGCATTCTTAATTCAGAACAAAAAACCCACCACAAGACCTTGCACATACACACGCCAACGCATCATTTAACCGATTCTATATTTTTAATAAGCTTCCAATCAGGTTATTTTTAACTAAGAAAACTCATTTGATCTCACTGGTGGCTCATGGAAAAGCTTGTTGGCTACAGATAAAAGCTGTTACAGACAGGAGCAGGGCTGTGCATTTGTGTGCTTTTTTTCTTATTATTGAACACCACGGCCAATATTTTACAGAGATAAAATAATCAGAACGATATTTTCAAGCCTGATCTCAAGGGCAACACTTCCCAAAGTGCTTTGTTTATGCTGCCATTTTTCATGAACTTTCCTGGTTGTTCCTACCAGTGTTATGATGAGGGCAACGATTTTAGACACTTCAGTGTAAAATTTCCTTATCATGTCACTTCCCCTTGCTCTAAGTGAGACTGGCAGCTTGTATTTGCTACTCATACTCGCAGTAGTAGTCTCTCCTCTTTTCACAGATAGTACTACAGTGGTTTTATAACTACACACAGAAAGCAGCAGTAAAAGTGTCAGTAAAATTAATCAGCCTTGTATCTGTTTTAAAAATACTGCCTTATCATGCATGTATTTTGGTTTTTCTCAGATTATGGTTACAACAAATGAATAATAAACCTTTGCAAGCAAATACAGAGAGGCATCATCCTCATACAATTGAATGCATTCACACAACAGAGATGTGTAAACTATCTTTGGATCCAGGAGGTGGAAAAGAACAGATGAATCTGTGGAGAAGAATAATACTTGTGGAATGTTTTCTTTTACAGGATATGTTGGATATCCTGTAAAAGAAAAATGGAATTGGGGGAGTTACAAATATACTTAATATACTATACTATATAGAGTATATACTATATAAATATACTTAATACTGCAAATTCCTTATTTTGATATTAAGTCAACACATCATTCCACACTTCAGTTCTGCCAGCAACAAGCAGAGAACCAGATCCCTTACAAAGGAGGAAGAAGAAATCTAATAATTACCAACTCCTCTTAGATATCAGAAAGAACAAATGACCAATCCCATCCGAACTGGTGTGAGTTCATCAGCACCACATTCAGGGGTAACTTGCCATGTCAATGTCCTTCTGTTTGTTATGAGATTTCCAATATATGAGAAATTCTTATTTCCCATGTATAAAACAACAATAGGAACTGGTAGAGAGCGATAGATTTATCTTTTCAAGCTACTCCTGGAAATCTAAAAGCATCTATAGCTGCTTAGACCACAGAAACACTGAATGAACAAGACAATTTGGACCATCTGTTTACCTTGTCAGACTTCCTTTGCCACGGAAGAAACACTTAACTCTGGCAAAAGAGAATGGTGAAACTTAAGGAAGATGACAACTCTACAAATCCATAGTTATGATATTTCAGCTGTTGCACTACAGCTACATCATTGACTAAGGAGTATGGTTGGGGAAAAGGTGCAGCTTTCCCCAAGGAATCAAACAATATCCAATTTTTCACCTTGCAGAGGGAGAAGTGCTGTAGTTTGTATCGATTTCAGCTGTCCAGCCTTTAACTGGAACTGATTGGGTGATTAGGTGCAATCAGTGTTTTACTGGGAGGTTTAAACACAGCCTGTTAGGTGAGGAGCTGGCAGGTAACTGAAGTGATCATCCTTTTAATTGTCTGAGCTGATCCAACATTTCAGGTCTAATTACTCTCACAATTTTATTTTTAAAATTATTTTCAATTGACACTGTGTCTATTACATTTTCTCATTCTGCCCCTTTCTTCTTGAAGTGTTAATTGGTGACTGCCATGTCTGTTGGAAAACAACCCCACTGACATTTCAGACTGTTCTTTTTTTAAGGCAAGTTTCCAAGCTCTTTGATTGCAGAGTAAAAGTCTAAAATGCTTCGAAGTACATTTTTCAGAAGCAAACCCAACACCAGAGTTTCTTCTCAATTATTTTAAATTTACATCAGTTGTATCATTTTGAGCTAAGTTGTGATACAGTGATTACTTAGTTTGGCAGCACTTTCTAACTCACCTTTTCTTTTGCACATTCTGGTTGTAGGAATTTTTAAGGCATTTTTTAATGCCATTTTTATATGGGACTCTTCTAGAGTCTTGTCAAACAAGACTCCCAACTGGATTAGTATTTGTAGCAGCAGCACAATATAATTATCATTTAATTTATAACTACAGAAAGGCATGAAAACTTTATCATGGAACAGGAAGAGGGCGGGAAGAAAAGATCAAGAATTAAAAGGATTTTCTTAAGTGGAGAAGAATTTTTGAATGTTTACTTTTAAACCAAAACTGACTTGCTCTTTTCTTTTTTTTTTCCCCTATAAATTTTTCCAACCTCCTGCCCTGCTTTATGTATTTATCCTTCCTTTTTCCTAGAAAAGTAAAACAAATCATCTTCCTTAAAATAAAGGATAAATATAGAGTAAATTAATTAACTCAGTTCTGAGACATAAGGCTTTATGAAACTGGAGGATGTGTTAGTTTATTCTTGGATTTAAAAGCAGCAATTTTTGAGGGTCATATCCTGTGCCTTTTTATTTAGCCCAAACTTCCTTTGACATAACTTGGAAGTCCTTGACATGCTAACAATGCGGATTAACTTACACACACACTGTGTAGCTTGGCATTTTCCTGGAACTTCCCAGGTTTATTGTTGCTACCAGGATCACTACCAGGTTTAACACCTCTGAATGTTTTCTGTTCTATCTGCCAGACAGCCACAGGCAAAAAGAACACTGTCATACCTCGTACACCACTGAAAGGAGACAGTTGAATTATTTTATCAGTCTTTCCAAAAAACCTTAGAGTGCAGCCTGAAAAGCATCTGGAGCTGGTAGCAGGATATTAATAGCAAACCCCATGAAAGCAAGAGCATGAAAAAGCACCAGATCCTTCTCCAAATTAAAATAACAGCAGAGCCCCGATACCTCACAGTGATGTCAAAGTACAAACACAGCCCTGGGTAACCAACTTCAGCTCAGGAACTTGGCCATGACAAAGAAATTGAGGAGTTTCTCTATTTTGCAAACCCCTTTCACAGACTGACAGTGATTCTCTAAGGAACGAATGGGTGGGTCAGGTTTGTGGTATTATTTAACTCTTTCTTCCTCTTTCTGTTTTATTATTTCACACTACCTTGATGAGCTGGCTTTCATATCTTTACAAACATAAAACAGACTTCCTCAAAGTGCTTTCCTTTTTCTTTCTGTACTTCCTCAACAGATGTTCTTTGTTATCTCTATTTCAGAAAACCAAAAAATAATACTGTCTCCACAAGGCGTAAATTCCAGATTTAATATTTTAGGGGTTTATTCCTGTTAAGATGCACAGACAGAGCATGGAAACAGGAATTGCACAACTTCATCAGTTTTCAGAGGACAATAAATTAAATTGAATAGTTTTTAATATATTAATGCAAAACCAGCTTTTTATTAAGTAAACCATATATTTTCTAATATATAAAAAATATATATTGTAATTGGTTTTTTAAAGCTATTTAACATAGAATTACATTAACAGAAATGGCAGAACAGCTTTTTAAAAGAATGATAACCTAAATATTTAGAGTTCATTGTGTTCTGCACTGAATTTTCAACTAGGATGAATTAAAGAAGTATTTTTCAGACTTACTGTATTCTACTCTATATACTCCCTGTTGACAAACCTTTCTACTTGCATCTCCCAAGACACAGGAAGAGTTTGTACAATTTGGGGGAGGAGAGAAATATTTTTAGGTTATTTAGTAACTTTGTAGGATAAACTATTTTTTCTCTAATCCCCAGAGCCAGATTTAGAACTTTGTGGCTTGGCTCACATTTTTGGAGATGACTTTATTGCATGTCATGGACAGCATCAGCACTTAGGAAAACAATGTGAATGTGAATTGTGAGGCGCTAAACCAAAAGTATCTGAAAGCCAAAAATGCTTCTCTAAAATTAGTATACAATGTAATTAGTGAGATTTGAAGCATCCTGTATGATCACTTGGGTCATTCCCAATCAGCCAAACTGAGAGAGGTTGACAGCAATGAGGAAAGTTTAAAGCATTTCAAATTGGTTCTCAGCTGAGCAATGCACTGGGGAAGGGGAGCAGTTACTTAATGCAGGCTTGGCTCCTCTCCAGCCTGGACACACATCCCCAGAACCTGCAGCTGCATTTCCCACTCACCCCAGCGGGAATTGCACCAGTTTTACACAGTGATAACTCTCACTCTCTGTTTATATAGAAGATAATTATTTCCATTGATTTACACAGTTTGTACCACTGAGGTAAAAGGTTAAAAGCTCACACTTCTGTTTTATCAATGCTTATTTCTACTGGGGACACTTTGACCAACAATTCATTTCAGCTTTGGATCAATTAATTTTCTGCTAAAACCTGGTACTTTGTATATTTTAGAATCTGAATTTTTTGGAGTGCCAAGAAGGGGAGACATGAAGTTCATGTTACACCAGGTAGATCCCTCACTCTCTGAGGAGCAAACTTCAGTGAGAAAGCAGAACTAAGAACAACCCAACACCCCCATGTTCTGCAAGCACGAAATGCATCTGTCCCAAACAGGACTGTTGCTCTAATCACCAGAAATATTGAGCTTCTGACTTCTCATTACCAAACATTTAGGTTTTTACCCAGCTTTTCAGAAGAAAGTGGTAATAAAAGAGCTGAGAGCATAAACTCTTTTTAGACAGGGATCTTTATAAAGAAATACATTAATTCAATCATATTTGCCTTAAACACAACAATGAGATGACAAACAGAATGACACCAGTTATAGGAAAAGTTTGGAAAAGGCTTAGTTTAAAATAAATGTCATGTTGTGTACCATTAGTTTATAACTTACTAAATTCCTACTTTTTATGCAGGTTGGAATTTTAGATAATTTATCACTGTTGTCAGCTGGTCCCAGAGGTTCCAATAGGAACTGAATGTTTCCCTGGATTTTCAGGTGATCTATTACAAACCAACAAACCAAACACCTGATTTTTAACATTTATTTTGTTGAGAAAAAGAAAACAACAAAAACGTGTTGAATTCTCAACTAGAGCATGGGGGTTTCAGCCTCGCAGAACTTTGAGTTAGGACTGAAAGGAACAGAATCATTCTGGCAGCTAATTAATCTAACATGCAGAGCACTGTGTTTGTAACACTAACGAGGAACAACTCACCATGTTCATTTCAGCTCTCTGAACCTCAGTAAGAAGGTCGTAGCCTGAGGTGAAAGGAACAGCCCTTGAGACAGTGCCAAGAAGTTAAAATGCCAAGGGCCTATTTTTACACGCTGCTTCTATTTTTAGTTACACCGTGATGGAAGTACAGAGCCTATGAAAAAATCATATTCTCAAATGAGAGAAAGTACTCAAATTCTTCACTGTAAATGAAGAGCAGGAGAAAATAAACTGGAAAAATTGGTATGTACAATTTAACAGGCTTTACTGGATCATCAAAGGCCAGCAAAAACAGCTTCAAAATCATATCCTCTGAGAAAATGAAGGAGCTGCCCACAATTTTACCCAATTAATCAAACATTCCTTTTCTTGTAATTACAGTTTCCCACTTCAGGTTTGTGTGCACCCAAGCCCATTTCCCCATGATCAAAGTTTAGCAGCCCACTTTGTAATCCTGCTCCGCCACCAAAACCCATCCAGCTTCAGAGTGCACAGAGAGTTCAGAGCTGTGAGCAGCACCACAGCTTCAAATGCTACTTCAGTTACTCAATCATTACTTGCCCTCAGCTGTTTTCCATCCAATATAAACATAAACTGAGGTAATCCTCCAATCTGGTTAACTTGTTTAACTTCTGTATTAATTATAGAAGTACCCAAGGGCAGCTATTTCCCACGCACTCCTAATTTATGGCTCTGATGATTACTTCTTTATGAAATGTCTTATTAAAGGCGGGTAATGTTGTTTCTTCCTAATGAAGTACAAAGGCATGGCAGAAATGTTTCTGTAAAACAAGTCCACAGTCTGCAATCATTTTATCTAATCACTAGCGTGTTATAACAACAAAAATCTGGAATATTTGGTTAGTAATTGAGATTTCAGCCAAGCCAAACAGGAGGCATAAACTACAACACATAGCAATGACCATTTAGCGGTGTCATGGGTTTCTAACATGTCACACACACATATTGTCCAGGATACATTTACTTTTATAATAATTTGCATTACATAATTGTGATTGCATTGCATAAGACAGTCTTGCAGCATGCTTCAAAGAACATCTAATGTTTTAAACTGCTAACTCCATTTCATCCCATTTCTCACGTCTTTCCTAGACAGCGAGAAGAAAAAAAACCAAAAACAAGCAGGCACCAAACAATGGGAAGAAAGAAAATGGTGTGGAACAGCCAGAGAATATTTCAGAGTATCAAATATAGTAATAAATAGTATTCTCATTACCTGTGTACTGCATGCTCTGTTGCTTTTGCTTTTAATGTGATCATGTAAGCAATTTAGCCAGACAACAAAAGTGAATGAGACCAAACATCACCGACACAGCAGCCAAGGCAGTGAAACTTCTGCTCACATAATGCAAAGCAAACTAAAAATTTAACCTTCTAAAAGTTTAACCAGCGCATATGAAAAGAACAACAACTAAGTTCTTCAAAGAACAGGTGGAAAAATACTCTGCCACTGCTGAAGGCAATTACAATGAGGGATTTTAAGGATAAAATTGTTCTATGCAGAGTATTTTGTGCAAAAAAGAATTACCAAACAAACTCTCCAGAGGAATGAAGCTCATCACATCCAAAAGGTAGAGTCAAAAGCAGTTTCACACGATGGCCAATAAGATTTTAGTTTCAAAAGTGGTTGTGTAAGGTCCAAAAAAAGAATGTGTTAGCACAGATCTAATTGTTCAGTCAGTTTGTGCTCAAAAGCAAACAGCCTCACTTAGGAGGAGCAGAAACTGTGCAAATTGCTCTTGGGTCAAAAAAAATCTTGGTGTGAAAAGCTCCTAACAACATTAATTCCCTTTAATGTGTTGTACTACCAGCAACGTTCATTGAAATAAAAGCACTGGAATGAATATATTTCCATAATCTGTTCACCAAGAATGATTTTTTTAATGCTATATAAAGCAACTTCCAAGCATAGTCACCCTCATGCTTGAAAAACTCAGCATCCTTTTAATCATTAAGTAGAAAGTTTTGAAATGTCACCTTATATGTTAACCATTACGAAATGTAAATCTGCAATTTGGATAGCTCATTTGAGCTGATATTCCTTTTTTTAAAATGAGTATCAAAATATTTTATTTCCTTCAGTATTTTTAAAAGCGTGGGAGCACGAGCTGAATAGAAACAACAAGAAGAATCCCTCAATGTGTAGAGAATTAGTTGTGTTTTGAAATGTTTATTTCTAAACACCACCTCTTTTTATAATGATTTCCAGGCTAGAGGGGATGAAATGTGTCTGCCATGACATCACCAGCATCCAGCACACGGGTTCTTTTTGAGAGTGACAACGCACTAACAGCAATACTGAAGCTCTTGAGTTTCTGCACACACTCCTGTGGGATGATTTAGGATTTCTTTACAGAGAAACACTGGATTTCTAGCACCAAAATCCCTTGGGTCTGATGTCAGCATTCTCAGCCATACCCAGCCAGCTCAACAACCACCCTCTGGAAGGGATTCCTAATCATGGAGGGGCTCCTGGGAGATGTTAGCACAGCTACAACCTGGGGATGGGAAATCCCAGACTGGTTTGGGTTGGAAGGGACCTTAAAGCCCATCCAGTGCCACCCCTGCCATGGCAGGGACACCTTCCACTGTCCCAGGCTGCTCCAAGCCCCATCCAACCTGGCCTGGGACACTTCCAGGGATCCAGGGGCAGCCCCAGCTTCTCTGGGCAACCTGTGCCAGGGCCTCACCACCCTCATAGGGAACAATTTCTCCCTAATATCTAATCCAAACCAAGTTTAGACTAAATATTCCTAATATGGAGTCTAAATATTCCTAATATGGAGTCTAAATTGAATGTTCTCGATCCAATCTCATTAACCATAGAAAATGCCCCAACCAGGTGCACCCAATATCCACTCCTGCCATTCATTGTGGGCACAGGCCAACATTATCATTTCTATTGTAAAACCTCACAAAAGATGATGAAAAAAGCACTATGTTAAAAAGGATGCAATGACTTTTTTGTTGGTCCCTGTGATTAATATTAGACATGGCAAGTAGTTAATTATATTTCTTAAAAGGGCTTTGAGATTGCAATCAATAGAATTGATTATAAAAGACAAATTATGAAGGAGTAAAATATCACAGCCTATTTAATATGATGCTAAGAAAGCCAATCCAGCACCATATATGAATTTCAACTTAAAGTGACAACAGCTTTCATATGATAGGGGTTAAGAGAGCAAGTTTAAAACATGTGTATCTGCTTTTTAAAGGGAGAGAATTCCATCTCTCCACTCAAGAGATGGAGACGGCAGGAAGAACAGTTTTCAAGAGCTTACTTTATAAATAAAAGGATTTCTGCTCATGGAAAATTACCATGAGAAGGTCTTCTTTAATTTAAAATTGCAATTTGAGGGGCAAAACCTCCATTCTCATTTAGTGCCCACATTTTATGTAACTCCAGTGTTAAAAGGGTGAGCCTACATTGCCTTTCTTGATTTCTTTTTATAGTAAGACTGTGGGAAATCCATAACCAAAAAATGTTTTCTCTCTTTAAGAGAAAGGATCAATTAAAAAACCAACTTCAAATACTGCATTTTATTGGAATCTAAGTATTCTGTGAATGTTGCACAGCATTCTGTGAAGAAATCAAAAAGGGCAGTGCTTAGAAGTTTTTCTTTTCATGTTCCAAGTCAAAGCAAGATTTTTGCAGTCCTCAAAATAATCACGTTGTCATCAGGGACTTAGTTAAGCACTTAAGATGACAGAACAATAAATTTTAGTTTTATCTTACTTACCATCTTCTGCAAACTCAACACTGGAGAAGCAGGGCTACTTCCTAAGCTTGTTCAAATGAAATTGGAATTCCTAAGTGAACATTTGAAAGCAAAACTGTTGAACCACCAAAATCACTGTAAGTAAACCTGAACCTAGAAATGATACCAACTATGTCTATTCCCATCAAAGCTTGGGGGGAAAAAGAGAAAAAGAAAAGCAAGAAGAATATACAGTTGAATTTTAAAAAGTATTTCATTTGCACAGGAAAAAAAGCATAGCAGCAAGACAAATTTGTTCTTCCTGGTGACACAACTTGTAAGAGTCTGGCTGTGTCCTCTCTTGGCAAGCACAACTTTGCTGACTTGTTTTTCAGAGGTCTTGTCGAGAACCAGATTTTTAAATGCATCAGATTTAATAGAAGTATCAGGAGGAAGAGAAGAGTGCATGATACGTAACTTTGTTACATCGAGTTAGTAACTTCCTTTAAAATGAGTCAGAAATCAGGTCTGCTCCTGATTCAGCAGGAGCAAGTGATGAGGTCTCAGAGTTAAAGTTTTAAGGCCTTGGTATGTTTGTTTCTACAAAGAAACCATGTAAATTATGTATTTTTCTCTTGAATAGCATGGTATAGCTATAGCCTGAAAGCTCATTTTGTGGTTATCAGCCAAGGTTCCAAGGCAATCCCTTTTTAACTATTTTCTCCATCTAACGCACCTCCTATTGATGGGTTTCATCCTGTGGAGGGTCACTAAGAAAATACACAGTGCCCATTTTGTGGCATTTAGACAGATACAAAGATTACATTAATCTAATTTTCCAAGCATATGTTGCCTCTAGGAAAAAATAACAGGAACTGGAAACCTCAAAGGGGAACATGAGTCTTTTGGAAAAGGGCAGGAAAATCTCATAAATAAGAACTCTTTGATACTGATCTACACAGTGGCAGAAAACCATTATATTTTGTCATGATTAGCAATATGTTCTCATTTCTGAGATGGTCTTACTTTCCTCAAAAAGATCTAAAGCCCTGTGCTTAAAATAGCTGAAAAACAGCTGTTGGATTTTTCACAGCAATGGGTTTTATCCTCATGCTACATAGAATGCAAACCAGTCATTTGACTAATATATAGTTGCAGCAAACATGCCTTCAGAATAGTCTCTCCTGCTAATGACAAACCAAGGAAATAGTCCCTTTTACATGAGTTTTAATCTGCTTTTTTTTTTTTTTTTTTTTTTTTTTTTTTTTTTTTTTTACACTATCACAGCTGTTTGGCTCAAGAGCAGCTTTACTCATATGCATGAAGTTTCCCACCTCTGGAAGCATCTGACCAGTTGAACCCTTGGCTGTAAAGGGTGAAAACATTCTGCTTTTGCCTCTTTTATAGTCTTATCACATTTTAAGTTTCTCTGGCGACTGGAGAGTGAACTAAAAATACAGTACCTTACCTGAAGAATACTTTTGCATATTTGCACTTACCTCAGATTCCACCATCATTCAAGAAAAAGCTATTTCAGTTTAGCTCTGTCTTAGAAGTTGTTCAATTTGTCTTATAATATTATTAAATAGGAAACTATTTTCTTACAACATGATCCCCTGCTCCCCTAATTTTGAGGTGGACCTTGATTTTTGTCTAGAGAAGGAAGCCTGCATTGATTTCACCACAAACAAAGCCAAGGGATGCTTCATTCAGTGGCCATCCAAAGATTTATACTGAAGGCTGAAACGACCCAAAGAACCACAACCTGGCATGAGCTGTCTCTATAAAAAGAAACCTCTCAAAATGTCTTTTTTTATTTTTTGCTTATTAATTTCAGCCATGAATACAAGCTTCAGAAACTGGGGAATCTGGAGTATGGGGACAGGCAGAGACAAGGGATGGGGGAGGAATTCCAGTTCATTTCATAGGTATACTTCAAATAATACTTTCAAATAATCTGCTCCACGTCTAAAACTTTATTCCCACTAACGTGACTTTGGATTTCACAAGCCTGTTTAAAAATAACCCAACAAAACACGTCCTAAATAGGTAGAAGGGACTTGCCTCACTGCTCTCTACCACATCCTATGAATGTGCTGCTGTATTCCAGAGACTTTCCAAAGGTGGCAGGGCGAGCATGTGTGAATAGGAGAGCTTTGTCCTCTGCAGCTATCATTGTGTTGTCTCTACCGTCCACAAACGCAGAGGGCAGATGAGAACTGGATAGAAACAGACCATGCAGTTGTAAAACCCGGTTCTTTTCTCTCTTTATTTATTTATTTCTGCGACTGAGTAACACCTCTCATTACAATTACCGGCTCAATGGCAGAAAAGCTCCCCGGTGTGCTGTGCAGATTTTCACAGCTTCATTTGTCTCCTCCTGTGCCATCAGTTTAAAAAGGTTCCTAAAGAATCGCCACTAACAACCGTTTCTATTTCGAGCCTTCAAAGCCGGAGCTGAGCACAATACAAGGCACTGGTAACTGATCTTTAGGTTTCAGTCCACAGACTTTCCACACTGGGAATAGATCCCATCTGTTTCCTCTTTATGCACCAGCCTTTAGAAAGCACAGATCTGGAAACTGCCTCCGTACAGAACCGAGTATAGCCGGCTTTCCCCAGCTGACGGCAGAAAAATCCCCATGATTATGGATAGCTCTCTCCCAAGGTTTTCTACTCCTCTTTTCTCCCGGCTCCGTGAATACACGGTGTGGTTTTCTCCATGTGCGGTGGTTTTTTGGAAGGGTGAGTGGGGTGAACCACCTCTCTTTTCTTGCCCCTTCTTTTCCATTCTTGGCAGAGGTTTCCCCATTTACAAACCTCACAGGGGGAACATTTCAATTTCAAGCCCCAGCACAATCAACCACAGGCAATCCCCCCCCTGCTTTGGCACCAGAGCGTGAGACATTTCCCCCACCGCTCTCCCTCTCCACCAAGCTGCTCTCCAGATGGATGCTCGTGGTTCTCCCTTGTCTCTTCCCTTCGCCTGTCCCGGCCAGAGGGAAGGAGAAAGCACCGAGCAGACGATTCTTTGGGGCAGGGGCAGCCGCACAGAGCAGGACGCTGTGACCCCGGGCTGCTCCGCACCACCGAAGTCCTGAACTCTTTTGCCTCGGGGATCCCTCCCTGTCCTCTCTTCCCTCCCTCAGCCCCATATTGGGGGGGTTCCCCTGAGCCCCACATTGGAGAGTCCCTCAGACCTACACTGGGGAGTCCCTCAGCCCCACACAGGAGGGTCCCCTCAGCCCCACACGCGGGGGTCCCTCAGCCCCGCGCCCTGCCCCGCTCCCCTCAGCCCGGCACTCACTACTTGTAGAGCTGCTGCAGGCAGAGGTCCAGGCACTCGCCTTCCACCTCCTCCTCCGTGATGTACTCCGAGAGCGGCCGGGGCAGCGAGGGCAGCGGCGGGGGCGGCGGCGGCGGGGCGGGCGGCTGAGGGTCGCCGGCGTCGCCCTCGCCCTCGCGTCCTTCTCCCTCCTCCGCCTCGGCGGCCGCTCCCGCTTCTGCCTCTGCCCCGGGCTCCTCGTCAGCGTCGCCCGCGGCTTCGGCAGCGGGCGAGGGGGCCGCCGGCTCCGACTCGGGCTCCGGCTCGGGCTCCGGCTCTGCCCCGAAGGGCCCGCGGAACTCGCCCAGGAACAGCTCGAGGAAGCGGCGGTAGGTCTTCTCCTCCGCGCTGCCGCCGCCGCCGCTGCCCGAGCCGCCCGCAGCCATCGCTTCGCATTCCCGGCCGCCCGCCGGCGGATCAGCACTGCACCCGCAGAGAGCTCCCTGCCCGCCGCCGCCGCCGCCGCCGCCTCCTCCTCCTCCTCCTCCCTCCCGCCCGCCGCCTGCGCGCGCGCTCCCGAGCCCAGCCCGCGGGGCCGCGCACGCCGCGGGGGGTGCGGGGGGGGCCGCCTGGGCGTCGGGAGCGCGCGCGGCGCTGAGGGGGGCCCGGCGGGGTCCGGCGGCCGCCCGAGGGGGCGGCTCGGGCCGCGGCGCTGGCGGGGGAGCGGGAGCGGCGGCAGCCGCGCCGCTGTGATGAGTCATGCGAAGGCAGCCAGACGCGTAGGTTCCTCACAGGAACCCGGAGGAAACCTGAGCGCACATCGCCTGTTACCTAATCCCTGCCTCCTTCGGGGCTTCCCTGGAGCTTCCGCCGCCGCCGTCGGCGCCTCCGCGGCTGCCGGAGGGTGCGCGGGGCCGGGGCGGCAGCGGGGGGCGGCCCGGGCTCACCCCGCCGTGAGGGGACGCCGCTGTCCCGCCAAGCCGGGGCCAGGAGCAGCCGCGGAGAGCGGGTTTGACATCGGAGCGTGTTTGCGTGAGGGGAACTGGCCATGAGAAAGGAAGAGGGTAGGTTTGGTTTAGGTGTTCGGAAGGACTTCTTCGCTGTGAGGGTGGGGAGGCCCCGGCACAGGTTGTCCGGAGAAGCTGTGGCTGCCCCATCCCTGGAAGTGTCCAAGGCCAGGTTGGATGGAGCTCTGAACACCCAGGTTCAGCGGAAGGTGTCCCTGCCCATGGCAGGAGTTGGATAGATGATCCTTAAGGTCCCTTCCAACCCAAACCATTCCATGATCCTATGATAAACTACGTATTATGCAGTATCTACACATTCCATGTTCTGGTAAAGGAGAACTTGTGAGAAGCTGAAGATGCTACTCCAACCAAAACTTAAAAGATAGCCCGTCAGTGGGAGACAAACTGTACTGAATATTCTCTTGCTGTCTAATGAATGTCTTTCATTTGTGAAAGGCATTTTGGCTTGTTTTATTCATTGCTGCTGGAAGCTATTTTCAGAGCTATCAGGTCCATAAATACCAATAATGAACAGGTATAATTGCCACACATTTAGAATAGCTTGTACACATGGGAGGGAACGATATCCTTAATGTCAGATATACCTTGAAAAATGGTCAAATCAGGAGCCTCATATGAAAAAAGATCCTCAAATTTTTATGTATTGTAACAAGGACAGTATCTTGCTGAAACCTGTTGTTCTCTGCATTGTAGTAATTACCTCTGCATGTCAGGTGCTCCTGTAAATCTGTCTTCTATTTGGTGAATTATTTTAGAGCCAAACTAATTTTAGAATATTTCCGGCAACCTGCATTGGCTGATCATATTGCAATCTTGTGAATATGTAAAAGCCCTGACAGTTAAAAATGTGATTGCCACTGTTAGTCTTGGTCTTTCACAGCTGACAGTGACAGAAAATCACATCGCTTCTCCTGCAAGGTTATCTCTAAGCAATATTTTTCTTTATACCATTTCTTTATTTTCAGTTTAACACTTGTTTATTTAGGGGTGCCAGGTAGGTTTGAAGGGTAAGAAACACTGAAGGGTAAGAAACATTGCAGTTCTTTTTGAGCAGAGAGCTCCCAGTTGCAGCTGACGATGTCATTGCTGGATTTTGGTTTGGTTTTTTTTATGTTTGTGTGTTCTGCATCATCAGTGAGTCACAAGCCCTGGGAGGATGAATAGCAATGCAAGTATCACAAAGCAGTTTTAACTTCATGATTAGTTGTTTTTCACTAGGAATCCAGAGGCAATTGGAGTTTCTAAGAAACTATAATCCAGATAACCTTGGTGTAATATGATCTGACTTATAAAAATTCCTATTGTAACAATGTCTTAGGGAAGTAACAGCTAATTCAACAAGATGCAAGATCAGCTTCATGTTGTATGACAAACAGCAATTAAAACTATCTAAGAAGAGATTCAAAAGCTTTTAGGCAGCCTTTCTCTAAAATTTTTGTTAATTCTATGTATTTTTTAGTTGTTTCCAACAGCACAGAAGAGAATCTGGGAGTAATACCTACTCCGTTTCTTATTGAAATGTTAAAGTTACCAGATGTCCTTGATTCATCTTGGCAGTCCCCATGTGCTTTTCATCATTTGTCTCGTGGCAGAAGACACTAATTAAAATGAAATAGAGTAGAACTCCACACTCAGGACACTTTGTCAACTTTTGGCACTACTGTCAAGTCGGGATTGTTTTGCTCTAATATTAAATAGAGAGCTGATGGCTCCCAGCCATGCTGACGTTGGTTTCTGGGAGGGAAAGGTGGAAAACCATTCCCATTAAGCTGGAAAGTGGAGCATATGGTCACTGTGGGTGGTGTGGCTGAGCCAGGCGGGAGGAACCTGCTGGCCCTGCTCTCTGTGGGGCCACCAGGGTGGGCAATTCCCCCAGGAGGAGCCACCCTGCTCCTCAGTGCTGCCCAGAAAAGGAAGCTCTAAGCACAATGTGCTACCCACTGATCCCTCAGAGCCTGTGCTCGGTGCTGTTACGAAATGTTTGGAGTGTTCAGGAACTCTGGGAGCTAAATTTAGAGTGCCTGGCTACACTCTGGATATCACTGGGTAGCAGCTGGGTGGATGGTTCCTATGGGATGAGGGAAAGTGGATGGAATAAACTCACAATTCACAACATGTGAGTCTGATACCATTGCAAATCGTATGGAGAATAAGGTTTGAACTTGATGTGAGAAGGAAACATGGGTGTTTGTATCCATTTCAGCTTAATCATGTTGCTTTTTGTTTGAAAAAAGAACATTTTACAGTATTGTTTTGGAAGAAATCTGTTTTAATTTAGCCTTAAAACAATGCCTTCCTCTTTCTCATTTGCTGTTGAGAAATAAGCAGGGTTTGAACAGGCCTTGGGGAGGTGGCCTGAATTGTATGGTGGGTAAAAAGAAGTGCTTTTTAATTCTTTGTCACCTTTGGAAGTGATTCCTGTGGGCTGACAAACAGAAGACATGTAGGGTCATGAAGAGTGCTTTGACAATACTCAGCATACCTGTGATATATGATCTGATACCATACAAATGAGTTTAATGGGAAAAATCCAATGGTAAATGCCTCTTCAAAGTAGGGCTTCTTCCTTTAAAAAGTAGGGCTTTTGCAGTAAACCTGAATTAATTTTAGAAGCTATATTCAGTTTTAATAATTCAGTTGCTTAAGACTGAAGCAAGAATTTGTAAGGAATACAGCAAGAAGACTCTTGTTGACAGAGTCAACATGCATCAAGCCCCAGTTAATTTTCTTAGGTTCAGTCTGTTCAACTGCAGCTTTAAAAAGCTGAGTAACTTCTGTCACCACAATTTTACTGACTCCTTTACCATAATAAATACTGTATTGGGGTGTTCCTAAACACCAAAGTTCTTCTCTCTTTTTCTTTCTCTTACTATTTTTCTTCAAAGTTTTTCAGGTCAAGTCAGCTTTTCCAGATTAATAGTCAAAGATTATTCTGAAATATCCCCATCCTTCGCAAAACACGGGATTTCAGGCCTGAATCCCACTTCCAGCTGTCATGGAAATTTCCAGTCCCATCCCAAAGGAAAATTCCATTTTTGGCCTTCCATTCAAACCCCTGTTTAGGAAAGGGTGTGGTTTGAATTAGTGTCCCCCTCAAATCCCATTGATGCAGCTGATTCTAACTTCTTTCCACAGTCTCAAACCCTATGATTTAGCCACAGAAACTTGTGTTCATTTCAAAAAATTAATGAATGAATAACTTTAGAGAGATAGATTTATGTGACATAGCACATTTACTATCAAAAGCATAGTAAGCAGTAAGCTTATCTAGTAAAAGGAAGTGTTACAGTATTGACATGCTGCACTTTATAGGCATTATTTTCTTGCTAAGGACTCAACTTGTTCTTTAGCCCAAAACATTTTAATTTAGTAACATATATGATACAAAAAGAATTACTGAGTGAGTGTAGTTGTAACTGTGTTGCTAAATTTGCAGCGGTTCACACTAAATAAATTAAGAGTATTAGAAGGATATGTGTCAGAAATTTAAGCCCCCAAAATAATGCAAACTGAGTCGAACGGCATATTTGTGGCCTTTGAGAAATACATCCAGATCCAATTAGAACCATTTGTTGGGATCTGTAGAGTTTCTTTTTTACTGTCCTATATATGTTATAAAATATTTTAAACATTCCCCATTCTCATTGTTTGAAACTGAAATGTGATTTATTTTTTTTTAATATCCTGATGCTTCTTTGGCTCTGTTTAAATCAATGGCAAGTAATTCTTGTAATAAAGTGAGCAGAATTGGCTATAATTCTTGAAGGATGACTTAGTAAAATACACACTTTTCTATGCATTCCTTTGGCACATCATCTAACATTTTTACTACTTGTGTAATGATGGAACTATTGGTTTTAATGCCATTTATTATTTCAATAGAATTAAAAATGTGTAGAGCTTAGGCTCTCTAATAGATAGTGGATATTGTAGGAATATTTCTTGCTTGTGGGAAGCAAGACAGGAGCTGACAGTTTAACAGTGGGTGCATTTGTGGGTGAAATTCAGTACTGGGAAAGGGGCCAGTTCCCGGTGATTTCATTCTTCAGGATAGAACATTAATGCAGGCATCTTGCTCCAGCCAAGGGAAGCCAACTCCCCTGACCCTAATCATCCCAAATGAGTGCATGGCCAGGAGCCACGAGACACTGAGTGCCCAGGCTGGGGAGCAGGCAGAGGGAAGCCCGGAGCAGGTAGCAGCTGGCACTGGTTCCTGGAGCCGAGGGGCTGGTGCGGAGGAGGGCTGGCCGGGCTGCTCCCAGACAGTGCCAGCGCCACATTCCCCTGCAGCCAGGCTCCCTGGGCGAGCTCTTAGCAGGGCCCTTGTGCTTGAGCTGCTTTGGGAACACAGACTGACCTCCCTGGGTCTCATCCTTTTAAAAAGCTGTTATTTCCCTTCTGTGCTCTGCTGTAATATTTGTGTTAGTGCCATGTCGGCGCTCTGTTTATTCCATTTCCTTCAAGGATAAGAAAGCATCAAACCATACTTCAAACTTTACCACATATATTTCACATAGAATTAACCAGTACAACACATCTTAATGTGCCTTTCTAAAGAATTATTATCCTGAACGTGGTAAAGACAGTCTCTTTTGGGAAGCTGGAGCACAATGACTTGTCCTTCCAACTTTCCTATCTTCTTTTGTTCAGGAAAAAGGGTGGAGTTCAAAAAGCAGGCAGTAAGGATTTCACCTTTGTTGTTAATCCATGAAATACCTGAGAATAAATCTAATTCTAAATTTAGTCCCCCTGTAAAATAAGTAAAGGAACAGTAACTGAAATTCAACAGGAAAACGGTTGTTATATTTTAAATGTACTTTTCTCAGCTCTGTACTCAACACTCAGGTTAGAGGCCAAATCTCCTTTCCACACAAATCAATCACTTTGTGATTGACTTCAATAGGAGACCGATTTCCTACCTTGAACCTTGGCTACAACTTTGTACCTCCAGTTAAGCTACTTCTTCTCCACATTTTCTTATATTTACTCTACTTAGAGGCTAGCTGGTTCCTCAGTATTTCATAATGGAAAAGGTGCAGAACACATCAAATCAGGAATAAATAAATTGTTATTTTCCCTGTCCAAACGAAAGAGTTTTGAAGCAGGACTCAGGGCTTGAGAATTCTCCTGTGACCGCAGTGTTTGCCTGTTGCCAAGGCCTGTGGTGGGATCTGGATTCTTGTTGTGGTGACAAAATAAGTTCCTCCACCGCAAGTAAATGTCGTCCCCACAAAAAATGGAATCATTTCAAACTCAGCATGACAGTTAAAGCCCTTGGCTTTCAGCAAACTGGGACTTAAGCAGCAAATCAAACAACCCGTTTTCTTTTTGATGCAGTGCCATGAGGTTGGCTACTTAGAATCTTACTTTTTGTGCAATAATAAAATTCTCTTCTGCCCCTCGCTGTTGGGCACTGATGCTGTGACATGCATGAGAATTCCAGGCGCACATGGAAAAAAACCAACTTGCCATGGAAGATTTACTGGTGAGGCAATGGTCAAATTTTTTCTTTCTCTGCAATTCTGAGCCTGGAACAGCTTCCTTGTCTCCAGCAGATGAGAACGAAATCTGGCTCATTTAATCTAATTTTGTCTCCGCCAACAGATCCTTCTCTCAGTTCTGGTCTGCAGAACTGATTTTTATAATAGCTTCAATAGGAAAAAAAGAGAGAAAAATTTAAAAATCTCAGCATAGAGAGCCTCCAATGTTTCCTCTGGACATTTTGTAGCTCCCACTGTTAACCAGTAACTGTGCATCTTTTTTATTTGAATAATGATGCCCATAACACTGGAAGCTCTAACATTTACTCAGCCAAAACCATTTATCTTGTTATAACAGGATCAGCATCTCAGCTGGGGCTTTTGGATGCTACTCTACTACAAACAAAATTAAAACCACAGTCAGCTGAAATTAATAGTATATGGGAGCCACAGTTACTCTGCTCACACATGGAAGGACGTGGGGCGGGTGTTAAATCCCAGCACAATGCATTGAGAGAAATGGATTTTTCCATAATTACCAAACCCCTTAGATAGCAGCTATCACCAGGAACCAGGAGAGCTCCTGAAAATATTGCTCCAACATTCCTAATGGATGGTTTTCCTTGTGGCTACGTAGGCAAGAGCTCGGTGCCAGCTCCCCCCTCCTCCCGCACTGCAATACGTAGGAAGCCTTTATTCCCAAACGGGAGCGTTTGCTTGCTGACATCACATGCGGTAGGATCCTTTTGTTTGCCTGTGTCTTCTGCATTGAAATGTTTGTCTGAGTCACAGATCCCGCTGCCTCCCTTCCCTTATGTCATGCTGCTTGCTTCAGAGCTTCTCCCTGACTCACAGTTTTTAAATTTTGACACAGCCCAGTTTGCTGCATGGCAACTCAATACTTTTCCCTTTAATACTTTATTATGTAATTTTTATTTAAACCTTATAATGATGCAAAAAACACTGCCTTTTTTTTTTTTTTTGCAGCCTTTTTTGAATAGAGAGATTTTATGACTCAGATTCAGCACTGAATTTTGTTTCAAGGCAAAGTCAGTTTAGTGTATACTAAATTAAAAATTTAAGATAGTGACTCCCACAACTTGAATTCTCCATTTAGCTGCTGGCTGAGTTTCCTCAGCTCTAACATTACCGAATGCTCTGCCAAAAGGGGTCATCTCTGTGCATGTGTACAAACACTTCTCATAATTGAAGTAATTACTATTTTGCAGTGCAGCACCTTTCTTCTCCTCTAATAATCTCCTCGATTTGTTTTCTCTTAATAAAAAGAGGACAAAAAGCTGCTGTGCTTTCAGAGTACATTCATTCTCTGGGTTTAGATTCTGGAGCTGCTGATATTGCTGGTGCCTAAGTCTGGGTTTCCTTTTTATTACAGCCACGAACAAAAGAGATCCTGATTACAGCCTGAAATGAAATGAAGAACATGGAAGTCAGAGCTATGCAGCAGTTTGGTTCAAGCCTGAGTCATGGTAAAATATTCCCACTTACTGAGACAGGAACATAAAATTATCGTGCTGGATTAAATCCTTTGTCCTTCAGATCCAGTCTTTCATCTCTGTTGTTGCCACTACAGGATAAATGAGAAGTTCAAAGCAGAGCTTTGATTGTCCTTGACCAAGGACTTTGCAGCAGGTGAGGGCTAAAGCCCCACTCTGGTGTAGCACTGAAAGCTGCATTTCTCTTCCAGCATCCACTGCTTGTGTCCTGCTCTGAGCCTGTGGTGAGCACAGTGCTGCATCCACCTCCTTAAAATTCAGGTACACACAAAGCCAGATGACTGATCCACATGCCTGTCATTAAATGTGCTGTGCTGAAGGCTCTCATTTCATTGTCTTTTTACCCAGTGTGAAAAGATGGAGTTGTAGCCCCCCCCCCAAAAAAAACCCAAACAAAAAAACCCAACGCCAAAGCTGAAGCCACTTGTTATAGAAAACATAGATTTTTATTATAAAAGTACAATTATGCCATACACAAAGGAATTTTGTGCTGCAGAAACTTGCACGTTGCAGTCTTAATATTAAAATAAAGTCCAGAGCAGGAACTGAAGTTGAAAGTCTCTCAGGCTGCCTTTGGCTGCACATCCACTCTGCCACTGCTCTCCTGCAGGTTTTTAACATTCCACTTTGGAATCACTGCTGCTTCTCCTCCTCTGTCCGTGGCCGTTTCCGAGGGTTCATCTCAGTCCCTTCTGTGCTGTGAGTGACAGCTGGAGGCTGCACATCTCGGAAGCCATGGGACTGGAAGATGGAAGGAAAAGCATGAGCTAAGGCTTGTAGGGATAGAAAGCATGAGTAACCAGTTCCCAAAAGATCAGAATGAGAGATGATGCTGCCATTTATGTTTACAGACCAGGTTAAGCTCAGCACTGCATACTTTACAACACATGTGCCTCATTTTGTTTTTTAAAGATATTTTATTTTCACCAACTAGGCTATCACTTTCATTTTACTGTTTATCACCCCTATGGCTATGAAAAACTGCTTCTCTGTAAATTAACTTATGTTGCCTATTTAAATAAATCAAAAGACAAATCCATCAGCTCCCACAGAAGCAAGGAGATGACTGGATTAATTGCCTCAGTCATTTTCAGAAACAAAACTGTGAATTTCTACAACCTAGGATATTTTTGTTCCATGTACCTACTTAATGAACTGAAAACATCAATGAGACATTGTAAGAGAACAGCAGAGCTGAATCTGCCTCTAGACTGCAAAGACTGTTCCAGCATAGTAATTTATGGGACACAATAGGATGAAAACCTTTGACTGCCAAAAACTAAATGTAGAAGTGAAAACTACATGCTGCTACCCAGGAGAGTGCTTGAAGTGTTCTAGCTGGCCTAGTACCACTCATATTTTCTGTTACTGTAGCTCACAATTTAATTTTTAACCATTTTAAAATATGAAAGACCTCGAAGTCAGTTAGTTAAACATGTCATGGATGCAGATGGAGATGATGAGACGTTGTGTGAAGCCTGCAACTGTCTGAATTCCCATCTCCAGACAAATGCTGTGCAGAGAGCACTGCTGACAGCTCAGTGAAGACTCTCAGTGCAGACTTAGAGAGGAAAAGGCATTAATCAGAACACAAAATTGCTTTGCTGATCCAAAACGCTCAGGTAGAGACAATGTGGGGACAAGAGCATTTCAGGAATGCTGACATTTTGGGTTGGTGCAGTGTGAAAAAAGCAGGCAGAATTACCATCAGACGTGACTCTTCCCAAATGCCAGTGTGTCCCACACCAAGATCAATCCCAAACCCGAGCAAAATGTCTTGTTTAAGTCTCCCCTTCCTGTATTTCTATTTCTGAAAGCCTCACCTCACCCAACCCGGGTTTTTTAAAGGAACAACCAACAAGAGGTGCCACAAGGGCAGGATCTGTGCAGCCCCTCTGCTATTTATAAGCAACTCAAGTGTTATTCTAAAGAGCATAATGGGGAATCTTCAAGTTTAATGTTTCGCTGCATCTAATCTCTGCCATTTCCCTGAGGCACAAAGGTGGATCTGTAGCCAACTATCCACTTAATCCAGAATGCTGACTCCCAGTGAAAGCATTCCAAGGGTTATCAGGGCCAGAACATAAAGTAGACTGCCCAGGATGGTTATCTTGTACTTGGTTACAGGCAGGCACCTTGAAAACACAAGAATTTTGTGTATATTTGTGAGGTTCGGGAGTGGGTTTTAGATGGTGAGGAGGCGGCTGCTGGAACCAAGGACAAAGCTCAGACTTTTGTCATTTTGAATTGTTCCTTAATGTCCTCTGGATTTACACCCTCTGCAGCAAGACTGGCAAGGGTAGATGGGTTTGTTACCTGAGCAGCGTTCCCATTGCTGGCCTGGCAGACCCTCCACAGCTCAGGGAAACACAATTCCTCCCTGGAATTTAGATCCTGGGTCTCTGTCTTTCACTATGAAATAATCAGGTCACATTCCTGGGAAATTCAGGTGAATCAGCTGAGCTTACTCCCTTGTGCATAAATCAATTTCCATTTCTATACTCTGCATTTAAGAATGAATCCTTATCAGCCTGTGGAAGAAAGGATTTCATGGGAGAGGAGTTCCACAGCCCCCTCAGAGTGGTGACTGATGCCAGAGTGCTGGAAAGGACAGGGATAAAAAAAACCCCACAGCTCAGTCATGAATTTACACATCTCATCAGCTCATGGGCACTGAGCAGCCACTTTGCCAATGGTACCAAAGCACCTCATTTGAACATTTTTAAGTCCTAAGGAATTTATTTTTTGGTTTTTAAATATCTTTTTTTTGTATGCTGGTTATACACAAATCTGACTTGGAAACACTGGATGTATTGACATCTTCCAGTTTTACTATGGAATGAGAAATGGTAACAGCAGACTGTTCTCAGACCTGAATTTCATGAAAGAGATGGGGATAATACATTTTTTACTTAAGAAATCATCTGCTGAAGCAGTTCATCAGGATTAAGGGAAAAAACACAGGGATAATCTTAAATTTTAACTAATCTTTGATTAGGATTCACTCTCAACTCTATTTCAAGATTGTGTGCATTCACACAGAAGAGAGCATAGGTGTTTTATGGTGCTCATAAAAGTGAAAGTAAAAGGCAATTAAACTGTCTGAGATAAAATCCATCTGTTTGTCAGCTGGAGAAAAAAGGACTCACATCACATGATCCAAACAACCTTGGGATGCAATCCCACTTCCCCTTCCAATCTTTATCAAAGTATATATTTGCAGTATTTCTTCTGTCCAGGTGAACACATTCAGGAGTGGGGGGAAAAAAAAAAAATCTGATTTCTCTTTGAAAGTTTGAGGATCTCACCTGATGGCAGCATTAAAATCTGCAGAAAATGCTATGGCAACGTGTTTCCATGAGGACATGCAGCAAATAGTTACGGAGTTGTACCTATGGATCTGATGTTTGAGGATATAAGAGTTGAGTGGTGCTGTCTTTTCAAACCTAAATACAGCTTAGACAGCATCTCTTCTCATTAATATGTATCTAAGCACTCCACAATAGGAAATAATCACAGGATTTAACTAGGGACGAATAAGGACTCCAGCCATAAGCTGGAAGCTCCTTACATGATAGTGGCTGAAAACTCTGCGTATATTGGCTGGTGTAGGGTCAGTGTAGGATAAACACAACATGGTTGATACCACACATAAAGCAGAGATGGGGAAATACCTATGGAACAAAGCACTGGTGAGGCCTCTGGAATACTGGGTTGAATTCTGGTCATCCTGATCCTAAAAAGATGAACTCAGCTGGAACAGATGCAAAGAACCACCTGAGAAACAACACCCTACCTGACCAGGGAAAAAACAGTTCAGGTCTCCCAAAATGAAGGCTAAGATCATTCTTGGTAATTGCACTTAGGCCAAAAGTTAACACCAAGGGCAGATAAAATAAGCAGCACTAGCAGCAGAACAGGTGGGGACAGGCTGCCTGGAAGTTTGATCTGGAAATCAAAAGCATTTTAACTCTGAGAGGAAAAAATACTGGGTCACTTTTCTAAAGAGAAAAGGTGCAAATTACCCCTAAATCTGGAGATATCCCAGTATTACTGGTTCCCTTCAGAAGGCAGCTGAAAAGCAACACTAAAAAAGCAAAGACCATTCTCAGATTTGTCTGAAAATTCCTTTACAGCTGACAATGTGCTCCCATCTGTGAATCTCCATCCCCAGCGGAATACTCACTGTGATGTGATAGGCTATGGTGGACTCCTTCTGACTCGGTGATTTGTACAATGTGGCCAACCTGGTAAAAGAAACCCCAGGTAATTATGATTAATTAATAGAGTAATAAAAATTCCAAATAGCTCAGTGACCAGACCCAAGTTTTCCTACAGTACCAGTGGAATTCTTATGGATGTATTTTCATATAGGTCATTCAAACTGTGGATTCTCATCCTTACGTGACCTGTCAGCTCAAACACAATCTAGACCTACTAAAAAGAGTGAATGATTAATTAGCCTTGTTTCATCACAGAATTTGATGACATTTTTGGAACAATATTCATTATGAATTAAATCCAAATGTCACTTTCTTAAAATGCAAACAAAAAAGGTTTTGAGCACAACTCTTCCCTACTCCATTAATCATTTGTTCACTGACTTCTCAAAGCTGGGAGAGACCCTCAAGAATTCCAGTACTTCTAGGGAGGCTTTTTCCAGAGATTTCACAAGCCTGTCAATATAACCCAGAGGCTGGAGAAGATGTTCTATTTCTATGCTTGCCCTTGCCACTGACACACAGCATAACCTTGAGAAAGTAGTTCCCCTTTCATTTCTCCTCTGACACTTCCCTGATTTGGTGCATTTAGACTCTAAGCAATACACCTTGATTTGTGTTCTACAGTAAATGCTTGCATAATACAGAGAGAAAATTGCAAAGCAGCTCAAAAGCAAAGGGGTTTTCAACCCTTGCCAGTGCTGCTGGTCTGCACCGTGCCCACCTCCCCAAAACTCACACTTACATAAGCCAATCTAGAAAGTGTTCAGCTCTCTATAGCAAGACACCCTGCCAAAAATCCTGTTAATTATTTTTGGGGGTTTTTTTCCTCCCTGAGGTGCCATTCTATTAGAGAGCACGTAATTACAGCCTGAGGAACGCTGCCACTTCATGTTAGCTACACAGGGAATTCCTCAGAACACTCAAATGCTGGGTTATACTTGACAAAATTGCCCAAATCTGGAGCTGCAGAAGCCAGGCTTTCACAAGAGCTCAGCTGGAGCCTCTGACTCAACAGGATCTTTCCTCCCAGCAAAGAGAACCCTTAGAATTAAGCTCTGATATTTTCAGTAGTAGACAGAAAGGAGGAGACAGGTACCAGAGTTGGCCAAAGCACATTTTAAATTTTTTTTAAAAAAAGGCAAATGGATCCTCAAGTGATCTTTGTGCCCAATAACCTGACATAAAAACAACAAAACCACAATGGATCATCAGCTATAGGCAGCCTTTGCAAAAATAAGACAGCATTGAGCTATTTCTGCTTTTACAGTTGTATCCAGAATTGCTGTTTCTGCAGGCCCCACTCCATGTTAGCTGCAGATTTACATCAGCAAATAAGCCATGTTTGTCTATCCTTGGCTTGTTTTCTGCAACTTCTATCTGCAGCCTTCCTAGCTGTGTTGCAGAAGAAAAAAAGTTCTTTTCATATATAAAATTAACTTTTGTTCACTGCAATCATTATGTTGATGCAACTTGTCCTAAAAAGACTGTTAACTAATCAGTGATGTTAATTTAATTCCAAATTAAACAGCCTGCTGTAATCATTCTGCATTGCCTTCAAACTTAGAATTTAAAAACAAAACTCCCCAAGAAAGTGTCACCGCATTTTTCTTTCAAATTCAACAAGCAAAACTCTGCACAACAACATTCCTGCAGCATTTTTGCTCACTGCAGAAGATTAGGGAATTGCAGCACAGCTCCTTAATCTCAAGCTGCTGCATGGTGATATTATACACAGGACAAATTTAACTGACCAGGAACGAGAAATGACCTTGCAATGCAAAGAGGGGAAAGGAGAACCAGGAAACAGAGGAGATCTCATTGCAACAGACAGAATTTCACACTGTTTTTAGAAGGGTTCAACCCACCCCCCACACCTCAGCCCTGTGCTGGCCATCAATGCAGCCCCTTCTGCCTCTCTGCAGGTCACTGGAACCAGGAATTGCACAGCTCTGCAGGATCCTGCTGCATTCCAAAGCAGAAGGGTCCAGTGGCTGCCCCTGAAGCTCAGGGTCAGCGGCCTGTCCTGAGGGTCACTGTCTAGGTGGTTTTAATGCCTTCCTTGGCATCTCTAGCTTTGGACTGACAGGGGATGAAAACACTGAAGCAAAAAAATTCTACCCAAAGAAATTTTAGTGGCTACAACCAACCAAAGCAAGGCAAGGAGCCAAATTCAAACCCATGCTTCAGTCTGAAAGATTCTCCAGTGCCACACTTGTCATTACATGGATTTTCCTCACGTTTTCACTCACCTCTGACTGTTGTCCCAGTGAAAGATTAAACGGACGGTGGCAGCGTGTCCCCAGCTTTCTCCTGAGGGACACAAAATGACAGATCATTATCTCTTATACCACCACCACTGTCAGCAAGCTGAAATGAAATTAATCTTCAAAAACCCCCCATGATTAAAACAAAACATGTCCTTCTTGCAGTGATGCATCACATCTTTTTCATACTTGCAAGGATTGCACAACAAATACACCGAGACAAGAAATAACTTCTGTAGTCAGTGTGTTTTATAGAAATCTTGATGCAATACTTCCATATTCGTAGAAAAATGTTATGGATGCCTAATAAAGGACAGGTACTAGACAAATCTTGAAAACAGAGGCAGCTTGAAGAAGAGATGTGTCTAATTACTACTGAAAAAGTCTGGTGAGGAGGTCTAAATCCTACTTCAGAACTGCAATATTCTGTCTCTCAGGCATAATTATGAGCAAACATCACTCCCTTTGGGATAGCAGCTTTGGGAGAAAGTCAATGATTATTAAAGTATTAAGGGCCCCTGAAGCAGTCTTCTGCTTCTGACAGCAAAATGCAAAATAACACAACCAAAAGCAAGGAGTAGGCAAGTGTGGTGGAAAGAGAGAAGGAAGTTTGGATTGTTATCCTGATTCAGGGGCACAGTCACTTGTTTCAGCTCCCACCTGACCACAAATCAATGTACAGACAGCTTTATTGGGTGCTTTTTCCTCTGTTTATCCCTGTCAGCAGTCCAAAGATGGATTGCACTTTAAACCAGTCAAGTCTCCCCTGTCTACCTGCTCTTTCCTGTCCATCCCTCCCTGGCCTCCACCACACCCCCAGCCCCTCGTGCCCCCTGTGCTCTGGTATTTATTAGAGCACAGAGAAGGAAAAAAATGATCCCACTGTAATGAAGACCTAGACCCTCTAGGCATCTTGCCAGACCTTGCTCCACTACATCTGAGTTGAGATTAAAGATTTTGGCTCTCAGATATGGCTCTGAGGCAGAGATCAAAACACATTTTACAATGGCTACAAATTCCACACCAGCACGTTTCCAACTGCATTGAATATGAGTGAAAAATGCTACTGTAAAATGAGATATTTCTGAGTTGAACTGCCTGTAGATTAATATTTGACCTCCTTTCTAAATATATTTCGTAGAAATGTTTAGGAACACCCAGCTTAGCTATCACTAGTGGGAAAGAAAGCTGTCCCCTTCATAAAGCTCTTGACTTAATACCTTGCAGCATCTGTGCTTTTTTCTTTTCTTCCCCCCCCCCTTCCCCCCCATAATTAAGATCTTCCCTTCTGCACAGGAGCTGAATAAGAGTTTAGAGATTAATGCTTTCATGAAAAAGCTGTTTTTCAGGCTTACCAATCAATGGGGGAAAAAAACCCTATTTAGTGGAGGCAATAGGATTGATTGATTTTACTTGGGGATTTGCTGCTGACCCTTCCCTCAACAGTTCCTTTGGCTCTACCAAACCATGGAGTGGGAGGCTCTTTAGGCCTTTATGATGAGACTTTTGAAATACCATCTCTTCAGAGCAGGGCATCAAAACCACTTGGTTAAATATTTTACCAGCTGGTACCAAATTGCATTTTTGGAAGAGTTCACACTACTCAGTTTAACAATGCTGTGGTCACACACACTGGGGAGAGTCACAGTCAGCTCCATGGGAGGTCATGTCAAATTAATTGTTTGTGAAAGAAAATATGCACAAGGCAATGCAGGATATCTGTGAATTATAACCTCCCCTGAATGTCTTCACATTCTTTACTGTCCCCATGACTCAATAAACACAACATCTCCCAAACAATGCTGGCCAGTGAAAAAAAGACAGACTCTATTAGCTTTAATTGAGTTTGTAGCAAGAAAGGCTGCCAAAAATAATCCATCAGAGAGCAAGAGGCAAAACTGACAAAAAGGGTCAGATCCTGCGAGCTGGGTCTGCCTGCACAGCTCCAAATTCCATGTTCTTCACATCCCTGCAGGAGATGGGCTGTGTTTATTCATTTTACTCTACATCTGTGCCAAATGGTTTGGTGCCTGTACAGACTCTGGGAACATCTTTGCCTTTGTACTGTCCCCTTCTCCCTCCTCTCCAGAACAAGGGAATTATTACTTAGCTCACAGAACCTGAAGAATTTGTGCCCTTTAAGTGAATCATAAAATAATGCAAAGCTACAGCCTGAAATAAGATTTAAATGCTGAACCTTTCCTTAATTTGTAGAAATCTCCACTTCAGAACTGTTTTATTTTCCCCTGTGACTGCAGCAGAAAGGTCTGGATGAGGTATCTGCTCATTACAGGGCAAAATTGAGCAGCTAGAAAAAAAACTCTTTAACCTGGCTCAGGGCAGGCTGTGCCTGAGGATCCCACATAGAACTTCCCTCTACATCATAACTGCAGAGAATTCCAGTGATGCAGCAAATATGAAATGCCTTTGCAAATAATTAATGGAACATGTTCAAGGGTAATGGGAAAATAAACAATTTAAACTGTTTGGGAGAGGCAGTGAATGGTTCTCAGGGAATTTAGGAAATTGCAGCTTAGTTTGGGGTATGAAACCATTAAGCTGGGTTCTTTTTTAGTGATTTAACCTCTTCCTCACCACATTCCTGCTACAGGATTACTCCTCCCAGGTACATTTTTTGGATGATTTTTCTTTGTACATAAAGCCAAAGGAAAGGAAGTCCTATATCAATTTTCAACTCAAAGCTAAACACTTACCTAAAGCAGGTACCAACGTGGACTGGCTTTGTCCAATCCTTGTTGTCATTTGGTTTGTCAGAACCACCTGAAAGAGGAAGCAGAAGCAAAGAAATAAGAAAATGTCCTGGAAAAGCACCATACTGGTGGGAGGGAAGAGAGGGAATTTTCAAAAAGCTTTTACTGATGAAGCAGTTACTCAGGCAAAACTCTTGGCAACGGTGATGAAGCTCCTGTGTTAATGAGGAGAAACTGTAAAGGTGCCTCATCTTTTCAAAACAAATTAAGAGAACCCTGCAAAATGTATTTTTGGTTTGAATGGGAGATTTCTTTCATTCAAGACTTTAAAGAAACCTCCATTTCATCCTCTCCAAGGGATGCAAACCCCACACAACTTATTTATCCCACAACATTTGTCCTAAATCCTGTTTGGATCTATGTTTAGCTGCAGGTGACTTGCTCCATGAGGAGCCAGCTCTCAGTCCCTGGGGTAAATGAACTTGGTGGTGCTGCTCACAGCGTGCATTAGCCTGGTGATTAACTGAATTTCTGTGCCTTGTAGTCTAAAAATGCACAAGTGGGTACAACACAAAGCAGAATGGAAGTGAACAGACAGAGCGGGGGAGTGTTTTCGCAGCCCCAATCACTTGTAGGAGGCTCACAGACAGTCTAGGTTAGATCCCTGGTAGAAGTGGGGGTGGGTGAGACAGAAAAGAGCCAGGAATATTAATCACAAACTTCATTAAAAATGAAGAATTGTACCCATCTTAGACCCTAGAGAGTTCCATTGTTTGACATGCTCAGAGGATTCGTGCTGGAGCAGTTCAGGAAAGTGTGTGAGAGGAAACAATTCTGCTGAGCACACCCTAAAACATTTACACAGCTGGGAGCTCAGCACAGATATTGCACATTTTAGAGAAGTAACTCATCACAAGTGCATGGTAACAGCCCCAAATAGCCTCCTCATCTCCCTGCTGGAGAAGGGCTGGGCATCCTCACTCCAAGTCCAGGTTTAGGATCTGACTTCCTTCCATATTAGAGCATCCAGGCTGCCTGACAAGCAATCCCTGGCATGCAGGCTGGATTTAGCCTGCTCACAGCTCATGGAACTAACTCAGACACCACTAACAAGAGGGCAAATCCAAGCAAAACCATTCCTGAAGCTCTGACTCCTTTAGCAAGAGTTTATTTAGCAAGTTTGCACCAAACTACTGCCTGGTTGAGAATAAATAATTTATATATTTTATCCTTGACCAAAGAAAAACACTGTCCAATGACAGCAGCTGCTGTTCAAGGTCACCAGGTACCAAGCTGTGATGGAAAGCACTCAGGAAACCTGAGGCTTTGCAGACCCTGGAACATCATCTCCCTGGTGCCCAGAGCAGCAGGAAGGAGCTCCACAGCTCATGGCAGGACACTTTGGGAATGCTGGGCTCTTCCCTTCCCACAGCTCCCAGAGGAAGCACAAGGGGAGTTTTATTTTTAGCTGCTTGGAACAAAAGCCAACTGCGCCAGAGGGTTGTGGGTGACAAGGTCACAAGTCACCTGGATACTGTTAGAGGCATAAACACCATTTTGAGGGCTGGGGAAGCTCTAATTCCGGAACAATGCTTCTCTGAGCTGCCAGAGACTTCCAAAACAACTTCTGGAACAGCTGCAGCTTCCCAGTGCCATCTGCTGGCTGCGGCTCTGCTGCCTCCAGACCATCAGTGACGTAGAAACAATGCCCAGGAAGGAAGCTCTGGGTTTCCATGGATGCCAGAAGAGAAGGCCAATCCAGCAGATAAAGTGGTTCCATAGTTCATTTTTAAACAAAGAGTGGAAAGTTGTGTTGGAACTGCTGAATACTCTGAGGTATTTTTGTAGGTAAAGTCATCAGAGGAGCATCCCTTGTCCAACCAAATCATTGGAGATGATGGCAAACAGCATTAAAAATGCCATTCTACCACTTACTTAAGATCCACAGGATGCTGTTGATGCAAATTTTACTTATTTGGGCAAGTCTAGGAATTTCCCACCTTTTAGGTGTTTTGCCTTTGTGATCCCTCTACATTTAAACTGGCAAGAATGAAGGCAGAGGACATTACTGCAGTTTTATTTTGCTATTTAGAGACAAAAGCAAATCACATCTCCTTGATTATTTGCAAAAAAAAGTAGCATCTTTTGGGATTTAAGCCTGCCTTGGACTTACTGCTGATTTATGGTCGTTGGCTATGATGATGAGCTGCTGTGCCAGCCCGTTCAGCAGCCTCGTGCGGAGGGACAGGTCCTCAAAGTCGTGGCGAAAGGGAAAGGCAATTCCATCAATCACCACCAGCCGGACCTAAATGCAGAAGAAAAGATAAAAAACTGCCATTACCATCCTATAAAAAATGACAAAAAGCAGCCAGACCTGTTTTTAAGTGCAGTGGAATGTTTCGTTTCCGACTTAGGTGAATATGATGGGCAAAGCTGGACTCGAAGCCTTGCAGGGGAGAAGCTGGAGAAAATATTCATTAAACATCTGAACTGTACTTCAGTCAACTCTCCAGAAACAGTAATTTATTTCACCTTCTCCCTAAAAAATCAAATCCAAATCAAAATCAGAATACACGCTGTCTGAAGCCACTGCTGAGATAACTCAGCTCTTATCAGTGATCTGTCTTGGAAACACAGAGTTTAACAGATGCTAAAGATATTCCAGGCACACTGCACTGGAGCTGAGGATCTATCTTGCCTCAAGATGTTTGCTTTGCTCAATTATTTCTTTTGTAGCAATCATTAGCTGAAGTCAAGAGCGCACTGCAGCTGCTGGCTCATCACCCTCAAGACACTGTATAAACATTAGTCTGGGATTTTGATTTATTCTATCTTCATTCGTTGTGGCTGTTTTGATGACCCAAGTTTGAAATACAGGAGGGAGATGGATGGTCTTACAGTGCCTGCATGTTCAGATGTCACTCAAATCCTTAATGTCTACAAGTTCTTGCATTACTGCACAAGATAACAAATTGGAAACAACACGAGAATCCTGATTTTCTGCATTATTGATTTAACTCATTACTGGGAAGTCTCTTTATGACTGGAACATACAAGCCTGCAAAAACATCACAATGAGATCGTCCTGGGCCTCCAGCTGACAAAAACAGACCCTTAATTTGCAAAAGAAGATTAAATAGTTGGGATTAAAAGAAGATATTCATCTGTATTCTCATTTCCCCTCCTTCCTGCAAATTCTTTCCCATGAGTCTGTACATCTTCCTCATGTATCATTTCTTTAAGAACAACCAGTTTAACAGCATCAACATGACACATGCTGGACAGGTATGTATACATGGTTATATAACTTGGCTATCACAAATTTGCCCAGGTAGGATGCAATTTAGTTAAATTTCTCCCAGTTGCACTTGTTTTAAGATAGGCGACAGGAAAACTTAAAGTATTTAAAGTATAAAGAGAGCTTGGTAACACCTGCCTTGTCCATGCCAGCTTGGCTCTAGCAGACCTTAAAGAATTGGGTTTTTTATGACAAGAATATTTTCTAACAGTCTTTCTCATATTATTAACAAGATCTCAAACTAATTCTTATTTCCAAACGGCACATTTGGATCTCTAACTCTACATCTTTTTTATCCTTAAACCTCTACAACTTTGTCTCTCTCATAAAAACCCCTAAAATCTGGAGGCTTCCTGTGATCCCAGACCTGGCTCCAGAGGGATCAGACTAATTTTAATGAGAGCTGGACTGCAATGAGCAATCTGTCAAGTCACTCTTAGCCTGTCCAAAGAATCAGAGGAAGGTCTTGTGGTTCTCCTGCAACCAACTCCAGGCTGCAGGCCAAGCCCTTATAATCAGCACAGATGGTTCCAGGGAACTGCAGCCCAGTGGAACTGTGCTAATGAAGCCATGTACTTTCCACAAGAGCAAACACAACAGGGCACCGTTAGTACCTGGCAGGGAAAGGGAAATACCAGACTACACCAGGCAAAAGTGAGGCTCCCATCTGTGTTTTCAAGAACACAGCAGCTCCCATAAATGAAAAATTTTGGAGTATATGCAAAAGACAATCTAATCCAACATTGATTTGTGCTCTGATAGAAGGAGGCACAGTCATGTTCCTCAGATCCTGACAGGGAGTGATCCGCAGTGCAGAGCCTAGAAATCTGGAGGGGAGGTGGTGAAAATCTGCCTTACAATAGCATTTCTCTAAGACATTAGGTACTAGGAAACTTTCTGGCTGCAGTCCACCCAAGAGTCAAGCTGCAGGCTCTGGTTGCTTGTAGCAACAGAAGATGCACTGTAAAGAAGAAGAGTCACTTTCCAGATGGTGCAGGATGTCTCTGGTCCTCAGTGATCTTCTAGGGCAAAAAAAGTGGCACTAAGCCTTTCTGATGCCACCCTCATGGTCACTACACACCCCCCTGGCTCAGAGGCTCTTGTGTGGAGCAGTTCTGTGGTGATTCACAGCTCAGTGCTCACAGAAATGGAACATGTGGCAGCACAGACCCAGTGTCCTCAACTCAGAGTGGAAATTCAGGAGGACGGCAAAAGCAAATTACTCTCAAGAGTAATTGGGATGGGAATGAAAAGGCAAACAAGCAGAAGGCTTTACATTTGTACTCTGCTATCAGCCAATATTTTACTGCCAAGCTGACGAGGTACCAAGGTGTTTACTCATGTTACTACAGCAGACAAAAATCTTCAGCGTGAAGATGAGTGACACCTCCTGACAAGCCTGCAATAACCCCTACCTTGGAATGCTCTGACAGGAATTCTGGCAGGAGGTAGACCTGGGCCAGCAGCTCTACGTAGTCACGACAACGGAAGTAATAGATGTGAGAGAGGATATTTTCCAGAGAGAAAGTCTCCAAAGCTTTCCGATGATCTGAGAACAAAACAAACAGATGAGTAAATGAGTCAGAAGTCTGTACGAGCATATTGTTACTTTCATCATCCCACCAAACCCTGCCCTCCACACATAGCAACAGCAAAGCCCCCAGAAACAGAACAAGCAAGGTAAGGAGTGTGGAAACATATTTTCCATCTGGCTTGAAAGTCAGGAAGGTGGTGAGCACATGCTATCCCAGCATTTGCACACAGACACACTGGAGCCTCCAAAGGAGGCCTCCAACAATGAAAAATTTATTTCTGAAGCAAGAACTTCTCCAGTAAATCATTTTCAAGCCAGAACACCACCAGGACATCAGGGACTCTTAATCATCCCTTGTTTAATATACAGGCAGTAGCTCGTTTAATACAGTGTCTTTTTACCCCAGTTCAAACAGAAGTTTGGTGCATAAATTCTCCATGAGTAACATAAAAGTTGTGTCCTTATCCCCAAGTGACTGATGACTTAGAGAAGAAAACTCTTACTAAATGCAGCCTGGCTGTATTGACTTTATGGAGGAGCTGAATTCCAGCTATGGTTTTACTGTATGGGCCTTCAGCAGCAACACTGCCTCATAAAATTCTGCTGTTCCTTTTTTCTTTCCCCACCTGTTCCTGTGTTTTGAAACAAAACACTCAGTTTTGCTCAGGAGAGTTGGGTTTGAGTGTTGGTGCAAACATGATCATTAAGGTATTAAAAAAATGGAAGAAGGGAGGAAGGGAGGAAGAGCAAACACCAAAACCTCACACAGCACCTAAAACCCCCAAGATCAAAATGATCACAAAATCTCCATGTAGAAAAATAATTATTTTTGAAGTAGACCAGCTCAGTCTTCTCCAGACACAGATGTAGTTCAGGGTTTGACACACACAGGTGGAAATAAAAAGCTGTCAGCAAACACTCCAAAAGTAACACTGCAGCCTACGAGACACTTGTTTCACTCCATCCTTGCCTGCTAGGCAGAAAGAAATGACTTAGCAACGTACCTTCTTCTTGCTGAGCCTCAGCAATAAGGTGGCAGTGCTGCACACAGGCAGCTGCAATGTCCACCACTCTGTCCACCATAAAGCTCCCCTCAGTGTCAATGAACACGGCTTCTCCAGCAACACCCCCGAAGCACTCTGGGATCTGGACATCGACTGCCAGCTGCATACTGCCATGGGAAACAGGAAAAAAAGGAATATTTACACCCCAGAGCTGTCCCAACTCACTCCTGGAGTGATATTCCTGCTGAGGAATACACGGAACAGGGAGCAGTACAGCCATTATTATATTTACAAGAATAGAAGAATCAGGGATTGCAGGCACAACAACAAGAAAAATGAACTCATTTCATAGCTGAGTGAAACAAAAAGTGATTGTTGCTTGCATAGAAATCATGGAAAAATAAAATACCACAACTGTGTTTTGCCAACACCAGGTGCTCCGCAGATCTCTGTGATTTTTGTCAGCTGCACACCACCTCCCAGGATGTTGTCCAGTGCTGAACAGAAGGTGATGATGAAGCCCTGAGTTTGCTCTTCTTCCAGAAGCTCCAGGGCTGTGCACCTCCTGGTGGCACCTGATTCCCCAGCCGTCCTTGCTGCATCCCTGTGACATTCCTGCCTCACCACCTGCAGCGCTTCCAGTGCCTCTTCCCTCGAGATTCCAATTTCTAGAGAAGCCAAAACCACAAAACACCACCTTTATTTTATAAGCAGTGACTGATTCTGCAGCATGACACAAAATGATTCTTATTCACCCTCTCAGGACAACATGCACACAGCCCTGGCACTAACGGTGTGATTTTTAAACTTTTACTATCATAGATAATAAAGCTACCCATAATCAAAATCCCAGACTGGTTTGGGTTGGAAGGGACCTGAAAGACAACCCAGTTCCATCCTAGGACACCTTCCACTACCCCAGATTGCTCAGAGCTTCATCCAACCTGGCCTTGGACACTTCCAGGGATGGGGCAGCCACAGCTTCTCTGGGCACCCTGTGCCAGGGCCTCACCACCCTCACAGGGAGGAATCATGACACATTCCTTGAAAACGGCAATTTTCTGACATCAAAGAAGCTTATTTTGTTTAAATCACATAGTAAAAACAAGAGGGAAGCTGGGGAAAGAAGAGGAAATGAGCCTAACAGAACCCTTTCGTTTTCCTGCATCACTCAGTGTCAGCTGATCTTTTACCAGAATCGTCTTTTTTTTATTATTATTATTCACTGTGCCCCTTTCCCAGAGGCCTCATTGGGGCGTCCCAGGGACCGGGATGGGGAAGGGGGAAGGGCCCGGAATATCCAGGGGAGGCCCCGCGGGGCCGAAGGCCGCCGGTACCTTTGCTCAGGCCGCAGGGGCCGGTGTCCAGCAGCTCCTGCGCCGTCTGGAAGCCGGCGGCGGCGAGGCGTGAGCGCAGGGCGGGAGCCAGCGGCAACGTGCCCACCTCCCGCTGCATGGCGGCACCGAGAGGCACCGGGAGGCACCGGGAGGCACCGGGAGGCACCGGGCGGCACCGAGAGGCACCGGCCCCGCCCCGGCCCCGGCCCCGCCCCGCCCGGCCCCGCCCCCGGCCCCACCCTGGCGCGAACCGGGCGGGCCGGGGCCGCTGCGCATGCGCGGGGCGCTGCCCGCGTGTCGGGGGCCGTTGGAGCGGCGGGTGAGCGGGACCGCGTGGGCCGCGTGTGGCCGCGGGCTCCGGGAAGGGGCTGGGCGGTCATTCCCGACCCGGGAATGCCGCTGGGTGCGTTCCGCCGGTGTGCTCGCGGAGAGGCCGCTGCAACCGGCAGGTTCTGTGATTCCCCGGTTGTCGCCTCTCACGTCCCCGCTGTGCTCCCGCACCGGCCGGTGCGAGAGGAGCCTCTTAGGGAAGGCAGGAGGCTGTTTTTCCCTTCCGTCTTTGGATATTCCTGCAGGAAGCAGCCATAACTTTAAGTTACTACAGGTTCTGAAGTCAGAAATAAGTTACTTAAGCTGCAGTGCTTTGCAGCTTGATAATGTTTCCTACCTTTCCCCAGTTCTGTTCAGGAAAGAAGATGGCTCATCCCATCCCTCCCCCTTTTCCATGCCCAGTCAAGCTTGGAAGTATAAAAGGAGACTCCCTGGAAGCTGAGCTGCATGAGTATGTCAGGGAAGGGAACTATGTGAAAGTGAAGAAGCTTCTGAAGAAAGGTAAAAACTAAGTTTAGACAAGTACTGGCAGAAAATATTTACTTTTTCCTGTATTCTGTTATTTCTGGTAAAAAATAGTCAGCATACTGCTTCTAGAACCCAGTTTTCTGAGCGAAATATATTAACAAAATGACTTACAGCTGCCATTTTCAGTTAACTGGGAATAGTTCTTGAATCAAAAAATGTATTAAAATAAGTCAATTGAAAAGAAAACTGATGTTTTATTAGTAAAGTGCTCATAAGGAAATGATAGAGGCATTGTAAAACTAAAATTCTGAAAGTCAGGTGTTGGAATATTCTCTTTAAATGGGATTTTAATTGGGATTGCCAAATTCTTAAGGGACGGCTTAGACACTGGGGATTTTGACAACCAGATTTGTACCACATAGGAACAGGGGATTTTGTAAATGAAACCCAATACCTGGTGCCGTTCTGGTTCGGTTTTAGGATCACAGATCTCAATGGGTTGTGCTGATCCAGAGCCGCCGGTTTTTAGTGCGGGGCCGGGCGCTTCCCTCCGGGCGCGCCTCTGATTGGCCAGCGCAGGCAGAACATGCAAATCAGGGGGGCGCGTCCCGCACGGCGCCACGCGCGGCCGTTCCCGCGGGGCGGGGGCGCTCCCGAGGGGCTCGGGGCGCGTTCCCGCGGCCGCGGGGGCTCGGCGGGGCCGCGCCGGCTCGTGGCGGGTGTGCGGGGAGTGGGGGTGCGGTGTCGCGGTGTGCTGAGCGCGGGTGCGCGCGGGGCGGGGCTGTGGGTGTGGGGGGAGCGGGTTAAGACTATACTTTCAGGGATCATTTCTGTAGTTGGTCACTAGAGGAGAGTGATCGCACCTGACCGGCGTCACAAGCCACGAGGAGGAGCGGGGTGTTCTCTCCTGAGCGCGAAGCGGGCGTGCGGCGCTGCTTGGGCAGGAGCCGCTCGCCATTGATGACCGTTCCCGGCCCTCGTGGTGGGGCTCGGGAGGGAGAGAACACGGGCTGAGTGGTTTGTGGCCCTTTTTTTTATTCTGGTTCTAAAAAAAGATTTGCTTTGAGTAAAGGGGGATGTTCCCTGCTAGGGGTGTTTCCTTCTCCTCCTATGGAACACGCCGCTTCTCGCTGTGGACGATCCCCGGAGAGGGCGGGAGCAGCCGCACGGATTTAGGCTTTAATGTCCGGTGAGGGTGTTGAGGCCGATGGTATTCCCGATCCATCTATCAGTGCAGGGCAGCGGAACTTCTTGGGGGCGGTGGAGTCGTCTCTGATGAACGGTGATGATCAGAAGGTGACACGGGACTGAGGGGAATCTGTTCAGGGTTTGCCTTTCATCGCTTGTGGAAGTTGGTGTCGCTCAGGCTGCAGATTCTGATGGCGGTTAGGGAGAAACCGCTCCATGTTGTGCTCTTTATAGCGAGCAGTCGGCCGTGGTGCGGGTGTCCGGGGTGCTCTGGCTGAGTGCAGAGATGTAAAGGCCGGAGTTCATTAAACGATGCTCTGTGGGGTGCTTGTGGTGGGTTCGTGCGTGTGTCCCTGAAAGCCTCGGGAGCGGCTGGGAGCCAGTGCACCGCCGCGGCGGCAGGCGACAGTCGTGCCGCGCTGCTGGTGATGCTACCGGGGCTCTTGTTGCCGCGGGGCGGCGGCAGCACGGGCTGTGACGGTGCCTTCTGTCGTGTCGCGACAATCGTCACAGCGCGAGCTCGGGCGGCAGCGCCACTTCTCGTGGGGGGGGCGGAGAGCGGGAGCGGAACCGCGCTTCTCTCCGGGCGCCGAGGACGCCTCTGATTGGCCAGCGCAGGCAGAACATGCAAATCAGGGGGGCGCGTCCCGCACGGGCGCCACGCGCGGCCGTTCCGCGGGGCGGGGGCGCTCCCGAGGGGCTCGGGGCGCGTTCCCGCGGCCGCGGGGGCTCGGCGGGGCCGCGCCGGCTCGTGGCGGGTGTGCGGGGAGTGGGGGTGCGGTTGTCGCGGTGTGCTGAGCGCGGGTGCGCGCGGGGCGGGGCTGTGGGTGTGCGGGGAGCGGGTTAAGACTATACTTTCAGGGATCATTTCTGTAGTTGGTCACTAGAGGAGAGTGATCGCACCTGACCGGCGTCACAAGCCACGAGGAGGAGCGGGGTGTTCTCTCCTGAGCGCGAAGCGGGCGTGCGGCGCTGCTTGGGCAGGAGCCGCTCGCCATTGATGACCGTTCCCGGCCCTCGTGGTGGGGCTCGGGAGGGAGAGAGCACGGGCTGAGTGGTTTGTGGCCCTTTTTTTTTATCTCGGTTTAAAAACAGATTAATTCTCCCACAATTCACCTCTCCCAGCCACTGGCGTGTCAGACCCATCCTTGTCCTGTTTGAGTAAAATCAAAGTCACAGAGCACTGGAAATCCCAGAGGGTTCTGATTGGAAAAGGACCCACAAGCAGAGTTCATCTCTTCAGTAAATGGCCCATGCAGGGGATTGAACCCACGAGCTCGGTGTTATCAGCACCATGCTCTCAGCAATTCCTTACTTATTTATTAATTCTGTCCTCCTGTGTTGTGTGCTCATCCACCTCTCCTTATATATCCATCATATATATCTCCATCATCTGTATGAGTATAGATGATGGAGATACATATATCCATATATATGTATATATATCTCTATATATATACTTATACATCCATGTTTCTGATTTAAACAGTACGTATAAGCACTTACTACTTCCTTACACAACACATAAAAGTACCATTTGTTACTTACACAACCCTTATTTAAAATCCTCGTGAACGAGCAGTGCCTTCAATCCTTATAGAAAGTCACAAAAAACATCATTTGCTCTTTTTTTTTCTCAACTTCTGCTGCTGTATTTTCGTATCTGTAGCACCTCAGAGCAGTCAGTTGAGTGGTGATCAACCACCTGCTTTTATTAAAACAAGCACCACCTCGGAATCTTCGGTTTCCTTGCAGGAATTTTTGTGGATGCCGTGAATTCCATGGGCCAAACCTCTCTCTTCACTGCTGCACTGCTGGGGCTGGGTAAAATAGTGGATGTGCTGCTGGAATATGGCTCGGATGCCAATCAGTTAAGTATCAAACATTTATTTTTTTTTTTAAATAGAAATCAATCTTTGGGTTTAGTTGGTGTAAAACACAAAATTCCCTGGGCTTAAATGAACAAGTGCTTAAGATGCACATTGGTATTTTAGCCAAAGCTCCTCAGAGGTAAATAGAGAAATAATTTTCCTTTCTTCATGGTTTATTCTGTTATTTGGGAGCGCATAAGCATTCCAGGATACTGCTTTTCCCCCTGCTGAGTGCAGCTGAACCTTTTTTGCTGTTCCCCAGTCGCTGCTATGATGGGAGCACCCCAGTCCATGCAGCTGCTTTTTCGGGAAACCAGTGGATCCTCAGCAAGTTACTGGATGAAGGAGGAGATCTCAGAGTCCACGACAGAGAGGGGAAAACTCCCCAGTACTGGGCTTTGTCAGCCAGGAAGGAAAGCAGTGCTCAGGTATTTGTGTCAAGGCTTATTCTTGACTGCAATATTGATTTAAAACTCCTCTTTCCTGTTATGACAGCACTCCTCTTAAAAAGAAACCCGAAATTACGAGTTTCTGTAGGTGAAGTTTCAAGTTTTGTGGCCTGTTTGAAGTCAGCTTTTCTCCCATTGTCATGTAATTGATTTTCCTCAAGTTTTTTCTCTTAATGCATTTCTCAAAATGTCCATTTCCACACTGCGAGTAACCAGTTATTTCTTCAATAGTCCTGATTTATGAATCTGAAATGGTTTTTCTTCTTCTGAAGCCATATTTTTATTGTTTTTCCCTCCTCCTCCTGCCCAGATGCTGGAATTTATCCAGCAGTGCACACTGCACATGCAGGCTGCCATTTGGAATTTTCCCTCTGATCTGCTCAGGAAAGCTGGCTCCTCAAAGGCCTTGATCTGCAGCCCCTCGAGGTTTGGTGGCCTTGTCCAAGGGTAACAATAGATTCTATTTCCATATCCTATTTTCTTAGAATTAACCAGTTCTTGTGTCTTTTTGCCAATAGTAGATTTCAATCCACTGTGATAAATTTTATTTCTGTCGTGACTGTTCCAAACAGAAACTTGATAGTTGTAAATATCTGTATATTAAGAGAAACTTTATTAAATAAACTCGAAACCAGCATTAAAAGCACTGGATTTTAGTAGCATTGAAGTGGTAACATGAAGTAGTTTGGGTTTTGACTTTTTAAGGTCACTGCAGATCTTTCTTGGCGGGTGTTTCCAGCTGTTTCAGGGGATTTTGTGTCAGATACATGTTGGGAAAAATACAAACTTGTGAACAAAAAAGCAGTGCAGGATGCTTCTGTGTGTGCATATATATATTTATTTATATTGCTTTAAATAAATAACAATCATGAAAGTGCACCTAAAAAGTTTTAATGAGCTGCACAATAACTTGGAATTTTAACATCCACATGCTGTGTGTGGGACCAATCAAATGCAGGGTTCTGGCAGAAATTCTGCTTTTTTCCCTCTGTCTGTATTTGTATTTTACTCCAAGCCTTGGAGTCAGTAAGTTACTCCTACTGCTTTTGTTTTTGATATTTAGAACTGCTGACAGTCCTCTGGGTAAATTACTGAAAGGACAACCCAGTGTGGCCAAGAACATTTACAGCTTTGGTTTTGGGAAGGTAAGATGCTGTGGGGAGTGATTTTCCAATGATATCAGAGCAGTTTTTTCCCAGAATCTCCTATTCCTCACAGTAATTATCCCACCTGTGCTATTTTTAACTTTTAGTGCATTCTTATTTCTGCTGAAAAGATGGGAACAAACCCGTGAAGGGCACAAATATTCAGGCCTTTGGTGGTTAACAGGTCCTGGTTTCGTTTGGAACTGGAGAAATTCCTGTTAAATGTCCCCTGTGGGGGTTCCTAAGGGCTACTTCTGCTTTGCCTGTTCCAGCTTCACTGGGAAGTTTAGGTTTTGGCACTGATTTTTCAGATTTCATGGTGATCTTTGAGCTAATGCTGCCCTTGATTACACTCAGGTTGTTAATGAACTTGCTGGATTTTGGGAACTGTGGGATTTTCCTTTTGGTGATGCCCTCTTTCAGTTCTATCTCGCAGGCAGTGGCCACCTGGGCTACCTGGCCTCTCTCCCAATTACTGGGGAGAAAGATGTGGTTCAGGCTGATGATGAGCCAGCATTTTCTTACCACGTTGGGCCCTACATGGTCATGACCAAGTAAGTGGAATTAAAGGGATTTTAGCCCCTCTCTGTTACTATTACACAGCAAATTGTTGTACCAGTGCTTTGTTTGGGTAACTTTCCACATCTCTTCTATATTTATTCCCCATTTCCTGCTTTGCACCTTGTTTTCTGCTGTTCATTGATTAATATCTGAGTCAGACTCTGCTATCTGAGAGGCCAAGAACAACCCTACAGGCAGTATTAACCCAATTATGGCTAATCATTGATGCCAGTGTTTCAGTATTGATCCCTTTGTGGTGGGAAATAATGTTTGGGGTTGTACAGATTGTGTTGTTCAGCATTTAATCCTTGTAAATGTTGGTCCAAGAAATCCTCTGGATATCCAGGTGTTCAGCCCACTTGCTCAAACCTGTGGTGAAATGTGAGTTGCAAGGGCAGGCTGAGCATTGGTTGAAAAACTTTGGTATCCAGTAATTGTTGTAATTATTGGTAACAATTATAATAATATTCTATTGTCTAATTATTGTGTATTAAGCAAGTGTGTCTCAGAGGCAGCCAGAGAATTGACAGGTTGGGGATTTAATGTCCCCAAAACTCTGATTTATGTCACAGGGGGCTGATGGCCTTTGGTGAGGGGGATTCCTTGTCATGGAAGGGGTGGGATTTGGGGCAGTGACCCTGCCCTGCTGCATCAATCTTCAGCAGGATGAATTTATTGTCCATTTGAAAGAGCAGGACCCTCAGATTAAAATTCCTGACAGCGGGAGGCAGCACCAGAGCACCACAAAATTCTTGGTAAATAACCACATAACTGGGAAAAACACTGCTGGAAGCATTTGGTAGGAATTCCTCTTCTCCTTGCAGCTTGATGTGGGGAGGCAGCAGAGTGACAGTGAAGGAGCTGAGCTTCCAGCCCCACCAGAGCAGCTGGAAGCTGCGCCTGGCTGATCTCCTCCTGGCAGAGCAGGAGCACAGCAGGTGGGAAAGGCTCTGGGGTTTGGGGTCTCCAGGGGTGGGAGGAATGGGATTAACCTTGGGGGAATTGTTAGTCTGGGATTGCTCTTCTTCCCCAGATCAGAAATACAATTTTCTGTCTCTTCCCGCTCCTGATCTTTTAAAATGGAGTGTTTCGGTGAAAAATGCATTTACACTGAAATATATTCCAATGAAAACCCAACATTCATGTCCTGTTGATAAAAACACTGAGCAGGCCAGGGCTTTTCTTCTTTTCATCTCAGATTTGCCTTGCAAATTTGCTTTTTCCTCTCCCTTTGCAGCAAACTCCGCCACCCTCACTTGCTGCAGTTGATGTCTGTTTGTCTGTCCAGTGACCTGGAGAAAACTCGTTTGGTCTATGAAAGGGTTCACTTTGGCTCTCTCTACAGCATCCTCCATGAAAGGGTAACTGGGATGCTTGAATTCTAAATAATAGTTAATTAGAAGTTTAGTGACTACATCTGACATCTTTACTCAAGAAGACAAAATCCTCAGTCTGTATCTGAGTTTCTGGTTCTTTTCCTTATTCTTTAAATCAATTTATCTGTGTTTTATTGTTGTCATTTGATATCTTTCTCTTCTTTTTAAGGTGATGTTATTTGGTTTGGTATTGAGAGCAAACAAATGTATTTCCTCTTTTTCCTCCAATTAATTTTGTTTGCTCTCTTTGCTGCCTTCTGCAGCAAATAATAACCATCATAAATAATAACAACTTTCTCTTACATCAAGTTTAAAGACCTGCCATGCAAATTTGGTGCTTTTGGGTTTTTTTCCCCAGCGTACAGAATTCCCAGTGCTGCAGACTGAGACCATTCTGCACATTTTGCTCCAGATCATCGACGCTCTGCGTTTCCTGCACTCCCGGGGATTTATCCATCGCTCCCTCTCCTCCTATGCCATCCAAATTGTGTCCTCTGGGGAGGCCAAGCTCTGCAACCTGGAGTACATGATAGAGAGGTGAAAAACTCCCTCAGGGTTGCTGTGAAAGGTGTGGATGAACGTCCAACACCTCGTTGGACTGGTGGTAATTAAGTGAGATAAAGAGTGTGAGAGACCCCACTCATTTCACCTCAGTAAATTATTACTGAAATGCTCCTCTGGACACATGGAAATATAAATTTTTACAGGCTTCCTGTGTTTTATCCATGGTCAAAGCTAAAGGGCTGTTTGTAAAGCTCCTGATGGGAAATGTTCAGCTCTTTTTTAGTTCTTTTTAGTGTAAATTTGTTAAAGGAGGTGTTGCTTTCCCTGCCAAAAGACATTTACTGCACATTTCTGTTTGCAGACGTGCCCTTAACCTTTAAGGTATTTAAACTAAAAGCTGTAACACACTCAGGTCTTTAATTCCTAAATATAAACCTTGTAGTTGAATGTGTTTTATGTCCTAATTTACAATTTTTTCCCTTTTTGCAGCAAAGACAGTGGAGAGCACAGTGATCTGACCCGAATTCCTGTCCCAGTCCAGCTGTTTCGCTGGTGCTCCCCTGAAATAATCCTGGAGAAACCTGGTACAGTCAAATCAGATGTTTTCAGCTTCTGTGCAGTGCTGCAGGAGGCCTTGACAGGTGAATCCACAGCTGTGGGCTGGGATGGTTTAACTTCAAAAATGAACCAGGCAAAAACCCCCAAAAATTAATGACAATAACAAAGATTATTGGGAACTTCTGTAAATATGATCAGAAAATTTAAAATTGTGTGGCTAAAAGATTAAATTAATGGTGGATATGGGAGAAGTACAGTGATTTTCTGTATTTCTGTCACTGTTTATTTTTCTTCTTCCTACCATCACAGCAAAACATTCAGTTAAATCTTTTCAGTGTTCAGAACAAGCTTGTGCAGCTTTCATGTTTTTGATCTCTGTGCTAGCTTAGAGATGAGTTATTGTTACTCTATTATTATAATGTATTGTTGCTGTTGTTACAGATAATGTCTGTTTTGTATTCACTTGGACTATTCTGACAGTGAAATGGGATAAACAACTACCCTAAAAATTAATCCCACTGAAGAATCCAGAGCAGGGTTGTTTGCAGTGTCACTCTCCTCCAGATATTTCTGTCAGCTCCCTTTAAAGCATCCACTGTTGGAGTAAGACAGGGAGGAGATGCCAGTGCTTGTTTTCAGTTGTAAATTAGGGAATGGACAGGGAATAATGTGATTTTTTTTTTTTTTAATTTCCATTAACATGAATGTACAGCTGGTGACATAAACTCTGTACTTGTGTCTTGCAGAGAGCCCTCCCTGGAAAGGTGTGGAAGACTCAGCTGTTAAGCAGCTCATCCTGTCAGGGGAGCAGCTGGAAGCAGATGTCAGACTCCCCCTGATCTATTATGATGTTGTCAAGTCAGGGCTGGAACCCAAGCAGAGGAAGCGTTCCATGAAACTTCAGGATATTCAATATATCCTGAAAAACGACCTAAAGGTGCCTCCCAGCATTGTCACCTGTGATGGATACGCTGTGTCCATTCAGATTCAAGTTGTTCTGCTTAAATCTAGAGGAAGTGCTACAACACTGAGTGTTCTGACCATGGAGCTGACCCCCCCCTCAGAAGAGCAGGCAGGGACACACAGCTGTCAAATACAGTTGTGTTTTATTCCATTTGTTTTTGTTTTACAGGACTTGGTTAAATCTGAAAGTGGCCACGCTGATGAAATGTCCAAAGCACAGAGACCTGCTGTTCTTGCAGATGTGAACATCTGCTGGGCATCAGCTTTTAGCTTCCAGAAGAGAACAGTGGAATTCCAGGGAAAAGAGATCAGCAAGGCTGGTGAGTTTCTTGGAGCAGGGTGTCAACGTGTCCTTCACGTGTTCCTCAGCCCACAACAGCCTGACATAAATCATTGAAATGGGGGCACTCACAGATTTTACGATGTTGTAAGTTGAAAATAGGAAGCAGTTGGCTTTGGATTTTAGCTACCACTTAATTGTTAATGTAGACTCAAGGCTCTAAATCTGTTTTGTTCAGGTACAGTTTTCAGCATTTCCAAATTTCTAAAAAAATTTCCTAAGTGTGCAAAAGCAGCGTGGTTGTCAGACTTGTGGAGAAATGACTTAATGCTTAAAATTGAATTTTTCAGGTGGCTTTTGTGCCCCCAAAGACTCTGTTTTTCCCAAGGAGAACAGTGGTTTGGTGGGGCAAGAGGCAGCAGCCAGCGCAGCGCCAGCTGCACAGGACAGAAGTCTCGATGTGTCCTCTCAACTGCAGACAAGAGCTTCTCACTCCAGTGAGAGTGATGTGGATGGCAGCCTGTGCAGCTTCGAAATGAATGAAATCTTAGCCAGTTATCCAGAAGGTCCCCAAGACTTCCTGGAAGGAGGACCTGGATTAGGCCAAGCTCTAAAGGATACAGAAAGGCAGCAAAAGGAAGATCAGAGCCCGTGGGAGGGTGAGAAGGAATGGGAATCCTCAGGGTCCAGCACAGGGCTCACTGGAGAGGAGGAGGAGGAGGAAGAAGAGGAGGAAGAAGAAGAGGAAAGGGTGAGAGAGGCCTTTGCCCTGTCACAGGTGAGAGGAGATGCTGGCAGGAGGCTGAGCAGCCCTTCCCAAACCGAGCAGCACATCAGCAAATGTGCCCTGAACCTCAAGATTATGCAGAGCCTGCTGCAGGAGGCAGGAGATTCCCTGTGCAGGGCAGGGGAGAAACTGGACAGGCTGAAGGCCACGGGAAAGCAAAAGGAGCTGCTCCAGGAAATCAGGATGAATCTGCTTCCTAAGGAAAGCTTTCAAGGAAGGCACTGGAATGGGTCTGATGCTGCTTCGCAAAATACCAACAACCCTCCTTCTGCAGTTGATTTTTTTTTACACAAGGCTGTAGCTCCACCATCCAGGGACTACATTCCACCACCAATAACGTGTCAGGCACCAGGCAGAAACTGCTTCCAGGCTGTTCCCAAGATAGCCAAGGAAATAGAGGCCATTCAAAATGAGAAGTGGAAGAGTAAAATTGCGATGAAGCATCGTGATCCCGGCTGCAGCGTGGGGAAGGGCCTGGATGATGAAGTGAGCCTAAACTGGGAGGTAAAGTGTTGAGCAGGAGGCCTTTTTATCATTTCTGTATTTCTTAGCAGGCCATGGGATGTAGGGATGGGTGGTGTCCAAGAGGAGGGATGAATCTGTCCTTTAAAATGTATTCATGCATGTTATATACAGGAATGAAAACAGCTCAGCAGTGCAGTTGTGTTACTTCCTCTTTCTCTCCTCTCCTCCCAGGACAACACTGATCCAGTGGCTCAGGGCGGGGTTAAAATCCAAATCTTGCACTAAAATGGAGGTGGGACTCTCAGGGAAAGGCCAGTGGAGAAATATTTTTGTGTTGAGGCCTAAGCTGTTACAGGGAAGGGCTTCTGGATCACTTTCATTATTAAATACATAGACTGAAGAGAAAGAGAGAAATTCAAGTATTTCCTGTGGGGACAATCTTGAGTCATTCAGGTCCACTCATCCCCCCTGGAAGCTGCATGTTTTGATTGCCTGCCTGCACCTGAAACCTGCTATAAATGCAGGGCAGGGTTTTTGCTAGGCCGAGGCCTGGGGCTGTTGTCCTTTCTCCTGAGCAGAGCAGCTAAAATACAACTTGGGCAATAAAGTTTGTGCTGTCCTGTTCTTAGGCTGCCTCACAGACAGCTCAGCCAGTAATTAGCAGAATGCCCAGTGTGTGCTGAATCAGGGCTTGTTGGACTCATTTCAGCATTTACTCCCACACGTGTCTGCGAGATGCCAAGAAAAGTTCAACTTGCAGTGTCAGAGAGGAGCTGATTCACATCCTGCAGCGAGAAGGGAAGAGGAGAAGTGGTGAGTTTTGATCTTATTCATAGAAGAGTTAATTCTGACAGATTCATCTGGAGAGAGACACTGTCAGAAGGAGGCACATCAGGATCAAGGCTGGCATTAAATGTTTCTCAGGAAGCCAAAAACCATCTGTACAGAGAGGAGCCTGCTGTGAGTCATTGTCAGCTGCAGAGCTGCTGGGGAGCTGCTGTGACAGGGCAGTTTGTGTTAAAGACTGGTGTTAAAAAAGATTTCACATGCCTCTGGGATGGAGGTCAGTGGTCCAAAACTGCACCAGTGCCTAAGGAGAGCAATCTGGGAAGGTATTAATAAAGGTGGTTCTCCTCTCTGGGCACAGCCTCCTTCAATTCCCAGTAGAAATGCTTTTAATGTCATCTCTTTGTATTTCTAAGCATGAGTGGAAAGCACACGTTAAAATTACCTGGCAAAACTTGTGCAGATTAATCTTGGAGAGAGGGGGACAGATGCCTACTTCAGTGTTTGGGTCAAATCAGGAAAACTGTTGCAGTTTTAAAATGGATTCATGACCTGTTTGGATCAGAAAGACCTGTTGCTAAAGGTTAGAACAGAAATATTCCAGGTGCTGACATGGTCAGTGATGGTCAGGGAGTGAACTCTGGTGGGAAAGTGGTTGTTGTCCAGGTCTAAAATTGTGATCACCTCAATAAAACAATCCCCACACCATCCATGGTGTGGTTTTGGAGCTGCAGCAGCTGAAGACAGTTGACAGCTCTGAGATGCAGAGATGAGTGTACAGCTTGTCTGGTTAATCTGTAATAGACCCACATAACTGTCGGTGCTTTCTAAGCTTCTGGCAGCTCAATCTGCTGGTTCTGCCGGGTTGTTAAAAGGCTGAGAGCACACGTGCTCTAATTAATGTTAAAACAACTTGGAGCCTTTTCCTGGCTGGAGAATACTTGACACAATATGCTCGTGCTCTGAAGGAGTTTGTGCATTTCACAATCATTTATTGCAGGTGCTATCCAAAACCAAGGGCTGAGTTCTGCAGCAAAAAAAACAGTGAGAAGAGGAGGGTGATGCAGTCGGAATGGAGGAGTGAGTAAATCAGTGTTAAATCAGTGTTAACTCAGCATTAATATCAGAAATGTTGCTGCAGTGCATTGCATTAAACCCTAACACGAGGGAAGGTCTCTGTGCCTTGGTCTCTGTGCCTTTAGTGCTGAAGCTCCATGAGGTCTTTCTTGGATGGAAACCAAGTGAGTGGGATCCCGTGTCTTGCACATTCCAGGCATAAAATCATCCCAGGCACGTTGAGGTGGTTTGGTTTGTGGAGCTGAAGGAATTTCTAGCCTGGTTTTCGGCAGTGTGTGGATTCAGGAAGGGCAGGATGGCAGTGCCCAGTGGATGGCAGCACGGGCATGGATAATAGAGAATCAAACTTAACAAACCCGGTTCCTGTAGAGACTCGTCCATATCAATCTGTGCAGGTTTTAAGCTTTATTTAAAATGGAAGGAAGTGTTTAGCTCTTTCCGTGACAAAGGCTGTCCTCATACCAGCTCTAAGTCTGGAGCATTAATGCATACCAGCATTTCCAAGTCTGCAGGCACAATGGAACACAGGGGATGCTTTGAAGGTCCAGGTTCTGTGGTGTGAAGTGGTAATTTTGTTCTTTTTGTGTAGCTGAAGTAAAGCGAATGGCCCGGAGAGCGGCCTCAGGACGGCTGGGGCTCAGCTGTCTGTACCCTGCCAGTGAATGCACGTCTGAAAGTGAAGCAGAAAGTGTAAAGGAAACCTCCCAGCATGTCCCTGCTAGAGCCCCAAAAAGTCACGAGCAGCAGAGGTGCAGGTGGCAGCCAGGTGATGCTGCTGAGCCCTGGGACCTGGGCAGTGAGGATAGAACTGAATCTGGGGAGAGTGATCCGGAGCCCTCACTCAGGAGTTCTACAGGTGAGGCTGAGAAACAAAAAATACTCTGTTCTCTTTTTGTCTCTTTCCATTTCCAATCAGATTTTTGCTTCTGTGATTTTTTACAAGAATTGTCCATTCTATCTTCCAGAGTTTTTATCTCAGAGCAGGTCAGTCACTCCTTGATGGGCATAAACAGAGATGAGTATTAGGTGTTAATAGGTGGAGGGAATGAGAACTTGGAGACCTTCATCATTACTGATTGTTGTTATCAGCATGAGAAACCCAAAGCTTTCAGACCCTCGAGTGTGCTTTCACACTTTATTTCTTCCAGTCTCACCACACAGCTGCTTCTTCTGTAGCAGCTCAGTGGGCAAAGCTTTTGAAAAAGTTCAGGACAAAGGAACAGGGCAAGGTTCCCCTGCTTAGATTAATTAATGAGGTGAGCATTTAAATGTCATTATTTCTCCGTGCTCCTGACAGACAATTAGTGTCACTGTCTGCTCTCACTGATATTCCAGCAGTGCCTCAGATCACTCACGTCACATCACTTTTTTTTTTTTTTTTTTTTTTTTTTGGGTTAATAATTTTATTCAATTCTGACATCCTAGGGAGGAGCTGCCAGTCCCCAGCACCAGATGAACAAGCAGAGTCTGGAACAGCCATTCATAAGAGTTCAGTCCTTCCTCAGCAAGCTGAGAATCTCTCTAGAGTATGTACAGAAACCCGAGGAATTTAGTTGCAGCTGCTTATCCGTGGAAAACTTTAGCCTGGTGTCGCATCCTGTGCTGATCTGAGTAACAATTCCCCTCCTCCTTCCCCCTTTTTATGTTGTTCTGTTCTGTCAACCGCCGAGGTAATTCGAGGAGCAGGAGGTGGGTTGAAAGTCAGTGAACAAATTAAATAGAATTTCAGAATTTCAGTGTTTTGTTGGCTGAAGTGTGTATTTGTTACTGGGATCGTCTCAGGTGATGTCTTTCACAGGGATGTTCAAGGGAATTACATTGTTCCCTTAATTCACCTCCTGATGTCACTGAAGAATTCTTCACTCCTGATTATTTCCTTCCTCCTACTCTTGAGGGAAGTTCAGAACCAGAGGTAAAAATAACATTTTTTGGACATAAGTTCCACAACACGTGGTTTAATTGTGCTCCCATTTGGTTTGAAGAGAGCTGTGGAAAATGAGAGATTTTTTTTTAATTGTTATTCTTTTCTTTTGAAATGGGACCTGCAAATAAAGATTTTGATAAGAGTAAGCAAATTAATCTTCATTAATTTCTGGAAGCTGCAAAACTTTTCTGTATTACTTTTAAATCCCGTCTGGGCTGTTTGAAGACCTCCTGAAAAGTTTCTCTCTTCACTCTCATTGTTGGGAACATCATCCTGGGAGGGTTGTCCTGCCCTTTGCAGCTTCTGTGTCAAAAATTTAATTAATTCCTTTCCCTTTCCAGGCCTCAAACACTGAGGGCAAAGCAGAAGATATTTGTGAAGGATTTTTACAGAAATTACCTGGAAATGCAGGATCAGGAATTCAGGCTCCAGGTAAATGTCCTTTTTCTTGAAGCACTTCTGAGGCAGGGACACAGAGTGGTTGCATTGATATTTTTGCCAGCAGCTCTCCTGTCACAGGACTGGACCTTCATTCTTCAGGCTTAATTGATCTCTTATTCCTCATTATTTTTGGGAGAGTTCAGGACACTCAGGATTTGGGTTTGAAATAATTCCAGATGCAGTGTTTATGTACTTGCTGTGTTTCAGTTAAAAAGCCAAAACAAAAACTTATTTGAAACCTTTTTATTTTTACCCTGGGGCTAAGTTTAATCTTTTTATGCAACTTGCTGTGGAGCTGGAAACTGAATTAGAGTTGTATTTACACATTAATATTCTCATTGCTGGGAGGATCTTGGGCTTAAAAACAGTGAGAGCTGACAGAGTGCGTGTGCAGAATAATGGAGGAGTCATTGTTGTTTCCTTACTCTCTTGTCTCTTTTAGCTCGAATTTGTAAATGTTGTGATATTCCCCAGTGCTTCAGTGACTGTCTGGCAGCTGTGCCATGTTTATGAAAATGCATCTTTAAAACACATTTGTCTCTCGATAACAACAAGGGTCGCAAGAACTCAAACAAAACCAGAAAAAGAATTTTAATAAAGTTGCAATTTCCTGCTCAATGAGTTGTGTTGTTTTCTTTTGTACTTGCAAAAGCCAGTAACAGGGAACATTTGTTATTTGTATTCAGGAGGAAGAATACCCTTCTGCAGCCCAAGCCCACAGAGCTGTGGCAGTAACAAGCTGGGAGTGAATCAGCTGAGCCAAGTGCCTGTGGCCAGGTAGAGACTGATTTTCATTGTTCCTCCAGGCATAAATTAGCTTATAAAGTGTGCTCTCTTCATTAATTCTGCTTACATATCTAATATTCAAATGAGATGCCAGTGGTGGTTTTTAATGATTATCTACATAACTCAGCTCCTTGCCAAGAAAATACTGAAAGGGTTTTTCACTAGTCTCAAGGGGTTTTTGTCTTTTGCAGAGTTTGGTGGGGGTTTTTTGCCTTAATGAGGGAGCTAAAATAGGGGGAAAAAGCCATGTACGTATCAGAATTCCTTTTCCACTGATAAACCACGGCCTTAAACAGAGCAAAGATAATTCAAATTAAGGCTTCAGTCATCTGCTTTAATTTTGTTGTGCTTTGGTTGTGGAGCTCAAGTGCAATGAAGATCCTGCCTTCTCCCTTCCAGTGGGATCAGCCCAGCCCAGTGCAGGAACGTTCACTGGATCTTGCCTGGGGGTAACATCAGATTTGGCAGCCTCTGAAATCTTGGAGATTTGGTTGTCTCCTCTGAAAAACAGGAAGGTTTCTTGTCCTGTAAATTTTGTATTTTACCAGCATGGAGAATATTTGGGCAGAGCCCTGTGCTGGGCTCCCTCCTCCCCTCACAGGAGCTGAGTTCCCTGGGCCAAAGGGAGGCACCAGCAATGGAAATCACTTGGCTTTGGGATAGAAAAGAATGGTTTTGGTTGCTCCCTTCACTTAGGGACTTTTGCTAGCAGGACAGAGGGGATGTTGCTCTCTGAGCATCTGCCTAATCCTCTTTGACCTTGAGTGGGCTCAGCACAGTCTGAGACAGATCAAAGGATGATGAAACAATGGAGTGATGTGTATTCCTAGATTTTGATTTGTTTTGTTTAATTTCAGCTTTGTTCTGAAGCTGCAAATGTCAATTAGAAGTTTTCTCCTTACTGAAAACAAATCCATAATCTCTTGAAAATGACTTTTTTCTCCTACTGCTGTCCATGTTTAAGCAATAAGTTTTAAAAGCTTCAGTCTACCTCAGAGAGAAGGTAGTGCTTAAACTTCCTGAGAGAAAGGAAACCAAATCCTTCTATTTCCATCATTTTCTGAGGGTGAAAATGACCTTTCCTCCCTCATTTCAGTGTGGATGCAGCACGAGAAGCAACACTGTGGGAGCCACAGGAAGAGTGCCAAGCAAAAGATGTGTAAGAGCCACATTTTATAGCAAAACTTCAGCAAATTGGTCATTAACTGCAAAATAATGTGTTGGTGCAAGACAGGGAGATGGGACAGACCAAGAGAAAACGCCCCAGAGCATTGAGAGAGTGTTTTCCTGTGAAAAGTTGTGAGATTGGTGTAAATGAGTTGTCCTTAGTGTGAAATATTTTCATATTCATAAGTAATTAACGTGGTGTTAATCTGTCTGTGCTTCTTCCCATTAAAGTGTGAGGATTCCTCGTTTCTTCTCTCCATATGGCATGGGGAAATAAAATCACTTTAAAGAGCAAATAGTTCGTGTGGAGCCAAATAAATTTTATTGCAGAAATAGTCCTGTGATTCTCAGGGAAAAAAAAATAGCAGAATATGTTTGTGACTCAACTAATAACGTTAATTTATTTTTACAGCTAATGGAGATTTGCATGTAATTACTGATTACAGGAGGTGTCTGTTCTTTTCATGGCTCTTTGAGGACGATGTAATCCAGGGTGTATCTCCCCAAAATGTTGGTTTGATTAATTTGGATTTCATTTTTGTCACTTGGGTGTGTGTCAGTGTCTGTGCAGATCTTCAGCACTCTCACTTTATCAGAGTCGTTCTTTTAAATGCTCTCAAGACCTAGATTTAGTCTTAATTAATGACCCATTAATTTTTGTTAACCATTGAGGACTTCCCTTGGCTTTGGGGAGTTTTTTCCACCTTTTGGTTCACATTTGTATTTCCTGCACTTTCTGGAGGCAGCTTCCTGAGCTGGTTCTATAGGAGAATTATTTAAGAAATCCTGGAAAGGAAGGGGAAGCAAATAATTAACCTTTTCTGCCTCTGCAACATTCCTGAAGATGGTGATTTTGGGCCTTCCCAGATTCCTGTGGGAAGTTTCAAAGGGAACATCTCCCTCCGTTCCAGTGAACTAGATAAGACTGCACGAAATTAAAATTTCAAGACTCTGAAAATAGCAGGATCTGGTGATTCACAGGTGCAGGAAGTGGCCATTCTAACTGTCAGAACATCTCTCAATAATTCAGATCAGTGGCAGATATTCAGGATTTGTCCAGCATCCCCTGCGAGCAGAACTTCCAGAGGGGTGTGGAGTGTAAAACACCTCGGCTGAGCCACGCTCCCACCAGTGTCAGCACCCCCCTGGGCTCAGGTAATGCAGGGAGGGGAAAAGAGGATTCACAGGGAATGATTTCACCTCTCTGTGCCAGCCAGACCTTTCTGCCAGGACTTTTTGATGTTCAAATCATCAAGGTGAATCATGGAAGCTCCACTCACACCGTGCAGAAATGTCAGGCTTGCAGTGAGTAACCACAAGAAATGCTGCTGTTCCTGTTTGAAATCTCATTGTCCAAAGACATTGAATTAAAGGACAATTTACAGGGGCACAGCTGAAAAAAACCCTGCCTGAAAGGTCTCTGGAAGATATTTACTTGGCAGCCTTCATAAATCAGAAATTGTTTAAATCACTGAAATTCGAACTGATACCTGTGGATTTCAGCATTTTAAAGGCAATTTAATAAGCACTCCGTGTGGTTTGAGTGTGGAAAAGAAGTTAAATAAGGTGATAAACGTTTGTTGAACTGAAGTGCTTAAGGGTAATGAATTAACATTTGTGCTTCATTAATTTGGTGTAACAGTGGCTGAAATTTCTCAGTTGGCAAAGTTTTGTCTGAGGTGGAACTCCTGGGTTATCAGATTTCTCTTTTATGGGTAACAGTTTCTCAAGAGTTTCTTCTGCAGGTGCCTGTTCCCTTTAAACTTTTTTCTGCTTCTGTTGAAATGTGATAGAGATACAAAAATTCCAAAAATAATTCTCCAGCTTCGCTGTCTTTTCTTTTTTTTCTCTCCTTTTTTTTTTAATTCTAGAAGAAAAAATTCCATTAGCCCTTGAGAAATACAAACACTGCCATGAATTTTCTTCAGATTCTTCCTTTTCTGACTCTCAAGAGACCTCCTCCACAGTGTTCAATACTTTCACCACAGCCTGTGAAGGGGAGAGGAGCATGGAAATTCCAGTGGTGGCTCCAAGAGTTTGCCCATTTGGACTGAAAGAGCCTGTAAGTCAGAAAATAACTTGTGCCATGAGTTACTTTAAATATTCGTTTGATGTTCCATGAAAATATTTTTGAAAATACTTTCCCTAAAAATAAATGCAAGTAGAGAAATGCTTGTGGGTCGCTGTATTTTGGAATCGTGGCTCTGTTGATAAAATGATAAAAGTCAGTGCTGCCACTGATTATACAAAGATTTGGGCTCCTTTTGCTCATAAATGTTGGCCGCTCTCCAAGTGGCCCTTCCTTGCCCTCCATCCCTTCTCTGGCTGTAAGGACTTGCCCTTTCCCAGCCTTTGGAATGCCAGAACAGCGAAGTGATAAAATCCTGTGAAAAGCTTGGCTTGAATGAGCCCTTTTATCAGGGGCTTGTCCTTTTCCTGCACATCAAATGTGCCAAATCTCATCAGCTCTGTTCTGTCAAAACCCCTCCCTTTGGAGTGCAGAGTTTCCAAGGTCACTGCAGTGATTTCCAGGGATCTTTTTGGCACTGAAGGTGTTCCCGAGCCACACAGAATTATCTCAGTTGTCTTTGCAGACAGTTTTGTATAAAATAATTGCCTTTTCACCTTTCTTATTATTTTCACTGCCGGGGTTGTCGTTTAAAGATGAAATCAGAGTTTGCTCGGGCAGGACAGCAGGGAGTGCTCGTTGTGTGGCTGACCTGGCACAGGCAGCTCTGTGTCGTGCTGCTCCTGGGCCAGAACACTTGGAATTCATTAAGTTCATTTACAAGGCAGAGCTGCCCTAAGTGGCTCTGCCGATGGTGTCGCTTCTTGTCCAAAATCTTATTCCAGAATTAAGTGCATATTTCCATTCTGAGGGCAGTGGGGATTTGCCTCTGGTTACAAATTCTTAATTTTGGGGGGCTTTTAATTTTTGTCCTGGCTTTAATAATGAAAGATTCCAAGCAGAGAATGGGAACTGAAGAAATCTTGGAACTGTCCAGTCAGAAAATTCCCATCCAACTGTCCATTCAGAGCACTGAAATAAAGATTATGTAACTGATGGTATCTTAAAGCTAAAATAGGGGTGCACAGCAGCCCAAGCAAAATTTTTGACACATCAATCTTACTCTAGTTCATATTCTGAACAGATTGAAAAGCTTAGTTTAAAACTTAATGGTCAGCTCAGGCTTTAATTGAAGGTTCTACCTCGTTTTGGATTTAGAATGTTGAAGGAGAGGATTGAAGGCCAGCAGTTTTTCAATTTACCTTCTTGTGTTTCGTTCTGGTTGATCTCACACAGGTTGGGTTGCCACCAGTTGCTTCATCCCTGAGAAACACCAGGCAGGCACCTGGTAAGTCTTTTATCCCAACCCCAGCCAAAATAAATTGTTCAATAAACAGAGAAACAGACTTGAAAGGAAATTTTGCAGTTTATTAATTATTTTTCCCTTTTTTTCCCCTTCTTTTTTTGCTCCTGGATGTCACTTTTTAGAGGGATAAATCGCTTTGCACGCAACCATGTACTGCTGGTGCTAATTGGGTTGTGGATTTTGTGTTTGCACCTGCAGACCAAGAACTCTGGCCTCTAAATCAACCTCTGTTTGAAGTGTAAATATTCCTGGCCTCCAAATTCTGATACAGCATTGAGAGCTGAATGTACGAGTGTGGCTCGAAATGATTTTTCCATTATGGAATTATTTAAGGAAATTCGATAAAATGTGAATGAGCCAGGCTCTTGCTAAATGAAATATGTAAGCAAGATGCTATCAGAGTGTAAGCCTATGTCACAGTTATTAAGGATTAATCACTGCTAATTAACTAGAATGCTTTTTTTCTCTGTCTCAGCACTCTCAGAGGCATCTCCCCCCACCATTGATGAGCTGCCTTCACCAGCCCAAGAGCTGCTGGATGAAATTGGTAAGAGGCACTTCACCCCAAACGGTGGGAGGCTTTCCAGCTGTGCTCAATCAGGATTTCTCCCAAACAATTCACTGCCAAAATACACAAGAGCTTCCAAATTAGTTGCAGTCAATGATTAGGAAGTTGGGCATCAACAGCTTAAATAACTGGCAGTTCTTGAAGCCTCTGCATTTCACTGAGTGGTTCCTTGCTGCTGCTGACAGCACACTGAGTGCAGGTGGAGTTGAACACAGAGAGGAATTTGGTGTACACTGAATTTTTCAAAGGTGTCCTGGAGCAATTCATGTTCCCCATTAGAGGAGGCAGCTGCACCCCCCCGGGTGTCTGTGCAGAGCTCAGTGATTTACATTTCTTTTCGTACTCACATCTCCAGGCAGAAAGTGTAAAAACTCTGCCTTTTTTTCACTGGGAGGGTGTTAGAGAAGAGTTTGCTTTCCTTATTCCTCATTGAGCTCTTCCTAAATTAACACCAGACATTGGGATAATTAAAATGTCCGCAGCTCTCTCAGAAATGAGACACCCAGACACATCCTGAGCTTATTTTAATTTCCTCATTCACCAAAAGAAGAACCTGTGGAGATTGGCATCATCAGTGATGCCATTGATGATGGTCAGGGGCAGTTTGTAGGTTAATAAATAAAATAATTATAACTCATGTACAGGTTTTCCTCTAGAGTTGGGTGCATAAAGTCATCTGGTACTTTAGTGTATAGCCAACCAAGATCAATATGGAAATAATGCTGTTTTTAACAGAACACTTAAAGCAGCAAGATTCCCTCTCTCCAGACTTGAAAGGGATGGGATTCCAAGACTCTGGAGTGCAAATGAATGGTTTGTTGCTAATAGTCCCAATGTAGAGATTAAAAATAGAAAATTCCTTTTGCTGTGCTGCAAAATGACTCTGAGTCCTTGTCACTGTGTGTTCAGCTGTGACAATAAACTGCACTTTTTAGCTTGGTCCCCCCCCACCAGTGTTTGCTGCCTTTCCCTGTGCGTTCCCTCTGAACTCCACAGGGAGCTGGTGTGGGAGGTTTGCAGGTCTAACCATGAGAATTAATTTTCTGCTTTTATTATGCCACCGTAGCTTGGGCTGTGTTGAAACACAGGTGACAACACCCACAGAAGGAGAGGTGGTGGGCAGGTGATGTCAAAACCACTGAAGTTTCCATTCTGGGAGGGTGATTCAGTTCAGAAAGTGGCCAGTGCACCCTACCTGTTAATGTTCCTAATTCTCCAGCATGAGATGATGCCTCTGATTTCACAGAGTAAGAAAATAGCTTCCACTGGGGTAATGAATATTGTATTTCCTGCTCTGTTACAAAGACAGCCGAGTGGTGAATCTTTGTGCTGCTGCAAATGCAAATGGTGCTAAGTGGGAATCATTTTTAGATGTACAACAAGTCGTGTCAGAGGAGCAGAAAGCCTAAATGTTTATAGGCTGTGCTTTTTTTTTCTCCTCAATGAGTCACAAAGTGAGCAGCAGTAAAAAAAAAAAAAAAAGACAAAAAAAAAGGCAGAACATGAGTTAAGTCTGTAAAAAGCTAAATAGCACAGTCACTTGAGAATGATGCTGGCACATGTTTGGTTATCCCACAGCTTTGTTAAATCTTATCCTGAAGGATGGAAGTTCACTGGAGCTTGTTGTTTTTAGGTGGAGAGGACTGCAGCAGGCTCTTGCTGGCTGCTCAATCACTGTGGTTTTGCATAAAGCACAGCTATTTCAGACTCCCATTTGTTGTGGCAGCCTCGTGCCTCCTGCTTATCTCAGCCCGGCAGAAGGGGCTGAAATATCCCCCGTTAGGCTAAGCCTAAGTCTAACCCCATCACCATGAATTTCCAGATCCGAAAGTTGGAGGAGCAGCAATGTTGGGGCCTTGCTTGGATCACCATGGGATGCCCTTTCCAGCCCAGTGTTCCTGCAGCTGTAGGGTCTTTAACTCTCTCAACCCTCAACCCAACCCTAACCCTAATTTCTGTGGGGATCAGAACTTGCTGATAAATCAGTCTTTGAGGGGAAATCACTGGATTTTGATAAATAGGTTAACCAAGCTCCCATCCTCAGGTTTCCCGTTGATTTCTCTCCCATATCTGGGATTGGAAAGGGAAAGATTAAAGATTTCTTTCCACATACATTTTTGATTTCAGTGGGAAACAAAATGTTGAGTCCTGTGAATCTGGAAATGTGTTGGAGTGAAATATTTATTCTGCTGGCCACCTTTGACTGCAGATAATGGCATTTTGTATAACTGGCAGAAAATCAGGCCACTGGGGAAAGAGTGATTGAGAAGTGGGCAACTGGAAATTCCTCAAGTGCAGTAAACAACATTTTAATGTATTTATTGTCTTCCTTTGATACTAAAATCTTGCTGTTTATGTGAATAGCTCCTGATCAAGTTAAAATGGAAAACAGAGAGTCAGAAAAAGAATCTGAGAGAAATGAGAAGACAAATCAGAGTTTATGGACTAAGGAGTCATTTAATCTAGCAGAGGATACAGAAAGGTATGAAAAAGGATGGGAAGGCATGTTTGGCTTTGAGTTACAAAGATGTAAAATTTTCTTTTCAGCATATTTTAACAAGATTCAAAGCTTACAGAAAGCTTTAAATACCCTGATAATTGTGATTGTTTTATTTGGAAATTTGCAGCATGAACTTTGTCACCATCACTTTTGAATCTTTTATTTAACAGAGCTCACTCCAGCCTCGATGATGTTTTGGAAAGAATGTTCCATGTAGTTCCTGGAGATGGGGAGATCCAAGAACAACCTCGGGGACTCACTCTTGGGTGAGCTGATAATTTATATTTGTGTTCAAGGGTTTATTTTGTGTGGTGTGTACAGATCTGGGCAGCACTTCTCAGAAAATGGGCTGTGACTCCTTAGGGAGTAGTGTCAGGGAACTTGCCTGGAGACATCAGTATGAACTCACCTACTAAACTGAGAGGGAAAATAATGTTTTGTTAATACAGTTTCCTGTGGGTAGAAAGCAAATACTTCAACAGGCTTGGAAGGCAGGGCTTGGTCTTCACAGAAACCAGAGATAATTTGACAGAATGGGAGAATTTTCTGAGGTAGAAAAAATGTGCATTAAGAGAACAGAATCATGAAAGCTCTTTATAAAGAAGAGTTTGTGAAAATGGTTCTGCTTTCATGGCAGTATATTAGGAAATTTGAAGAACATGGCAGAAGTCACTTAAACATCATTTTAAGGTAAAAATTTGTATCCCAAATAACCTTTTTTCCTCTTAGAACTAAAGATCAGAGCCCAGGAACTCTGAACAGCTCCACAGTGAGTGGCCATAAGTCATCCCTAACTTCTGTCTCACTAAGGAACATAAGACATTCTTGTGTTTGGCATCAGAATTTTCTGTTTCATCCTGTAAAAAAAACAAAAATGAGGATGATACACAAAACTCTGTCATTCAAGGGCTGCAAGCCTGCAGGATCCAGAAGATGCTGAAAGGAAGAATGGAGTAGAGGAGAGCAGAGCCTGGGCTGGAGGCAGAGCACCAGGAAGCTGTGCAGGGACTTCAGCAGGTGCTCTTGGTCTGTAGAGCTGCTGGATGCACCCAAAGTTTGAAATGTCCCAAATCTCTGGTGACTTTTGGAAATATTGATGGTAGTTTTTAAAGGTAGAAGTCTGGGAGGTGACATCAGTGTGCTTGTTATTGCACAGCATTTGCAGCTGTGCCCCTGTTTTCTGTCAGACCTCAGCACTGAGCTGGGATTGGGCTTCAGGGATGGAAATGAGGATTGGTTTCTGATGATGATGAGGCTCCTGTGGGATGCACCAGGAGCACCAGAGCTGGGGCTGGGTTCTGATTCCAAATGTGGCTGAAGGAATCAAGCAGAAAGACCTGTAGCACTTGATTCACTTGCTGTCTCTGGAGTGTTGTGTGGCTTTCACATTCTGAGCTGAATTTCCCTGTTTTTTAGACGAGCACCCCGAGGATCAGAAACCCCACCCCCAGCAGCAGCTGGCTCCAGCTCCACCCTTCAGGTGAGGCTCTCTGTGAGTTAAACTGGAATTGTGGTAGAAATTTATGTGTTGCATGAGCTGCATTCCTGTTTTCCATGAAAAAGAGGCAGTATGAAGTCCCATTCCCTTCAACTGGTAGTTTTATATCAGAAAAAAACAACTGCATAACCTTTTTTTCCCTCCTTTTTTTTTTTTGTCCCCTGCAGGATAATTGTTTTGGATGAGAGCTCTCTCCATGATTAAAACACAGAGTGAATAAGTTCTACACATCACCTGCTTGCTGCTGCTTGCACAGTGTTTAGTCTGTGAATTACAGCCCTTTTTGGCCACACAAGTACCTGTAAAGCTCAGATTTCCTTTAACAGCAGCAGGTACAGAAGAAAATCTAATGCTCTATGCTCTGATATGGTTTGTACTGGTTTTATGCCATTATTGCATGCCCAGGCAGTGTCAGTGTTGCAGAAGTGAACTGTTTTTTACAGTCACATCCTTATGAAACTGTTTTTTATTCTGCATGTGCACTTTTTCAGAAGCTAAAGAATTTCTTGCTCTGTTGCATTATGCAGTTTTCACATTAAAGACAAAATGATTGTAGTTCTGTGGGCTGCTGGTGCTGCTCAGGCACTGAAATGTTTCCATGCTGGAGTGTTACAGCCCATGTAGTGTCTGTTTTTCCTTGCTCATTAAATTTAACAAGGTAATTTCTTGTTTTCTCTTTACTTAGTGCTTTTGTGATCTAGTGTTGAACTGATTTGACTGATTAAAGGGATTAATTGCTGTGCAAAAAGCTAATGAGGAAAAGGCAGTGTTCTCCAGAGATTGCAAGTGCAGCAATATGTTCCCTGCCAGCATCAGACAAGAATGTGAAAAAAATGTGCTTGTTATGAAGACACCTGATGTTTAATTCAACCCCGTTTTTGGTAGGCCTCATCCAAAAAAACAAACCCAAAAATCCCTGGATATAATTGAGTTTTGGATTAGAATTTTGATGGGCACAGCAACTTCATATTTAACATTTCTTGTGATAAATACTGTTCAGGTGCAGGAGTGAAAGTTGTCCTGTTCCCTGTGTGACAGACACAGGGATTTGAGCTGGTTTTGTACATCTGGGTGTGCCAAGTTTTGCATCTTCATTCCTGTTTTTGCAAGGAAATGCTCCAGTTCTGTACCTGTTAATTTGGTTTTGCAACACTAATAAAAGTTTCCAAGGTTATTGTGCTGCCATGTGCGTTTTTTTCTGGTTTGGGAGGTTCTTTTTTGGGGTTGTTCTGTTGGGTTTTTTACTTGTTTTTAACGCTGCTTCCCATCATCAGACCATGATACAACCAGATGCTGACAGAGAATCCAGTTGCAGTATCCAGGGAGCATGCTGCAGAGGTGGGGGAGCTTTCTGAGGATAGATCAGAGAAAATAAAAATCTTTCATGTGTTTGTCCTGTTGTGGCAGTGACGGTGCCTCAGGATAACAGCAAGGCCTAGAACAGGCCTTGCCCCGGGCTGTGACACAATTCTGTCCAAAAAAAGGTTTAATATTCTCTAACCCAGGCTTGTACCAACCTGGATTCTCTGTGTGGGACTTTTGTGCTCCAGGCAGAAGGATTTTTATTCCTGGTAGGAGCTGCTGGAACAAGATCCTGCTCCCCATGGCCCTGGGGCTGTGTTACCTGCAGGGACAGAGTGCAAAAGTTAAATTGCAAATTTTTATTGTGTGATCCTGTCCTTGGTGGCTCATGACTCAGAACTGAGGGTCATTTCCTCTCACTTTGGGCAATGTTTTTGTTGTGTTTCAGCCTTGTTCAATTGAATAAAAAGTAGCTAAAGCCTGTGGGGCTTGCAGCAGTGTGGAGGAGAGCAGCACACGAGCGTTTTCACACGCACAGAATTATCCATCATTTTGGGCTGCAACATGTGAAATCTCAGCTTCCTGCATTTCTTGTTCTATTTTATCTGTGGGACCAAATGGTGAGCAGACTGTGAACCATCTCCCTATCTTTTTTTAATCTTAATGTGCAGAATTTTTATTTCTGTTGGTGGAGGGCCTTTCAAGTAGCCCCATAGCCTGTCTGATCTCCTTATCGGGGCCAGAACACAACAGAGATTTCAGTTTCTCAGCTGCTTGTACTTTCCCAGATTTAAGTTTAGCATGGATGTAAATCATCCTGATAACATAAAGCAAAGGCACAAAAGCTGTAATTAACAGGAACAATTAAACAAGGACCAGTGCAAGACAGCAGAGGAGATCAGAGGGGCCCATCTAATACTGCTTTTCAGCTTCCCCGAGAATGAAAGCCCAATTAATTAAATTAAAACAGTGATACTGAGCTGTTCTAATTCCTCTCTGAGCCCTGTGAGCTGAGCTGTTGTGCTCAGCAGGAGAGAAGGAGGCTGAGACACGGGGATGGGGATTGGTGTCCTGTCCCCCCACACCAGGTCATGGAATCATGGAATGGTTTGGGTCAGAAGGGATCATAAAGATAATTCAATTCCACCCCAAGCTCCATCGAACGTGTTTCATTCCTTTGTACTGGGCTGGTTTGGGGATTTTTGTTTTGTTTTTGGTTTGGAGCAGAGGATCTCAGATGGAGAAAAAACAAACCCCTCAGTCTCCCAGATCTCATAATTCTCCAGCCCAGTGCAAATTGCTGGGGTGCCTGGCTGTGGGTCACCTCATTTTGAAAGCAATTCAGGGGTTCAGGCTCAAAAACCTGTAAGACAACTCTGAAGGCAGGCAGGCTTTTTTAGAGACAGAGGAATTGGGTGAAACCCGGTTTCAGCGACTTGCTGTCTTCAGTACCGCCTTTAGAAGCCTTTCCTGGGTTCCTAAATGACAGAATCTGCCTCCAAAACCAGATATGTGATTGCAGCTGGGGTAGATAAACACTGTGATTTGAGATTCAAGATGAGGTATGAAGCTGCAGAGCCTCCTGGAGGTTTTTTATCTTTTATTTTATCCTTTCAGGCTTTGGCATTTTTTGTTTGCTGTTAATGGGCAGTGGTGCCTTGGGGGCTGTTACCGCTTGTGTTTTCAGCCTTGCTGGGAAATCAGTGGACTAAGACCTTTTCCTATTGCCTTAACTATAAAAAACCCATTAACTTTGTGTCTTTGCACTGGGTTTTTTCTGGTTTTCTGTAGCCATGTTTGTGGCGCTTGACATGAGGGATGTGCCAGCTCTGGTAGCAGGAGGGGATGTGTTTTCTGTCCAGCCCTCTGTCAACCAAACAGCTGAACTGCTTAGTATTTATTGGTGTTTATTAACACAGTTGGCTCTTAAACATTCCTGCTGGATTTATGCCAGACTTACAGCATCACCCTGAACTTCACAACAGGACCAGGCAATGCAGGCAGGGCTTGCTCTCTCTGGGGATGGTGACAGACCACGTTCCACCCAACTCTGGGCCAAACAGCAACCTGGGATGTTGTGCACTGTGGAAAAAATTTTTATTTTGTGTTCTTGAAAGGCTCCAAGGAGAGGGGCTGGGAGGGAGTGGGTTCCTTAGGAGAGTGAAATAGTGAAAATCTGCAGTTTCTCCCATGATGGAATGGCTTCTCTCCAGCAAGAAGACACTGTCATGTCTTTTTTTTTGCTGGGGACCTCTCCAACCTCTGAGAGCCCCCCATCAGCTGCACCCTGATCCCTTCTGTGCTGCTGTGGGTGGAACAGGCAGATCCTGGAGCTGGCACTGGTGCAGGCAGGATGTGGCAGCCGTCACACAGGATGCAATGGTGTCACCTTGTTTCTCAGCCCCTCTGCAGCGACCTGGGGACTGGGGGCAGCTGGAGAGGTTTTCCCCAGCCCCCAGGGGTGGTAACCACAGCACAGCATTCCCAGCAGGCAGCTCTGGAACTGGGCAGGGAAGGAAGGAGCAGGTTATTTGTGGCAACAGAAACCCGGCGTCACCTCAAGACTCGGCGGGTTGGACACTGGTTATATTTTGGGAAAGATCTCTGTCTATTCCCAGCCCAACTCTTTGCAGTTTATGGACAATAAAAGTTTCATTCTGTTTGCTTAGTGCCTTCAACGAGCAGCCTGTGATCCAACATTAAGTTGCCTGACCCCATAAAACCATGGAAGCGGAAAATGAGCTCTTGTTCGGGCTCGCAGGCTGCTCCCTCCCTTTCCATTTTATTCCCCAAATCCTTGCTGCTTACACAGCAACCCTGGGATCGAGCCTGTGGCCACACTTCCAGATAGGATAGGTAGTTCCTCCAGTTTTTCTGGGGCTGTTAAGCTGTTCTCCAGCAGCCCCAGTGAAGCTGTGGTGGATTTGTTTGCTTGTTTGTTTGTTTGGAGCTTTCTCTCTCACCTGTTTGTTCATGAAGACGTAGATGATGGGGTTGTAAACCGTGGCTGTCTTGGAGAAGTAGGAGGGCAGGGATGCCAGGGCTGGCTGGATGACAATGTCCTTGCTGGTGGCCACCACCAGTGCAAAGGTGGCGTAGGGCAGCCAGCAGGTGAGGAAGGCCACCACCATGGCCACCACCATGCGTGTCACCTCCTTCTCCGCCCGCTGCGTCGTGTCCGACTCCTGCTGCTGCGCCGCGGCCTGCGGGGAGTTGGGGACAGAGGGAGATGCCTGTCAGCAGCTTGGAACAGCACTTCCATTCCTTGGGAGCCCTGATGGCAGCACCAGGAGGTGCCAGCTCTGCCAAAACCTGCCCTGAGGCCCTTCATGCCGATGGGGACGCTTTGGGAGAGGAACAGCGCGGATTCCCCTGAGCTGGGCGCACTTACCGCCCGCAGGGTCAGCAGCAGGTTGGTGTAGGAGAAGAGGATCAGGCTGAGGGGCATCACAAAGCAGGTGACAAACAAGGCCAGGATGTAGCTGCTGTTGTTGCTGCCACCCGTGTACCAGTTGGGCCCGCAGGAGGTTCTCAGGCCTGGAATAAAGGTCGGGAATGAGCCTGAACCAGTTACGGGCCTGGATAAAGGCTCAGGAATGGGCTCCAGAACAGCCATGGCACCCAAGCACCTCTCACTTTTCCATCCCCAAGGGCCTGGAGATCAGGCACGGTGGGGTTTTGGCTGGCCAGATGCCCTCTGTGATTTGCTGGGGAGTTGTGCCAAGCCCCTACAAGAGCAGGTTTGGGCTGGGTGTGTGCTGGGTGCTGCTCCAGCAGCCAGAGCAGATCCTGACTCAGATAAGAGTGGCTGCAGAGTGTCCTGTGGTGGGGAACTTCCAAAGAACAGCCTCCAGGAGAGAATTATTGGCTGGGCAAGCAGCAGATATTAACAGGAGACATTAGCCCTTTAAACTCCAGCACAGACACTCTCCAGCTACCCCAGGCTTGAAAACAAGATGCCAGAGGACAACACGGTGGAGTCTGTCACCTCCCCTACCTTCAGGCACGTAGCTGCTCCAGCCCAGGAGTGGTGGGGTTGTCCAGAGCAGGGACCAGCCCCAGGTGAAGGCACAGCCACTGGCAGCGTGCTGGTGCTGGAACCGAAAGTCTCCCAGGGGTCTGCAGATCACCAGGTACCTCTCCAAAGCAAGGATGGCCAGGGACCACAGCCCCACGATGCCTGGGGGGACAGGGAGGGGTCGTGTCTCAGGGACAGGTTCTGCTGCCTCTGCTGGGACTGGGTAGATGATGATTTAGTTCAAGTAAATGTTGTTTGAACAAGAAGTCAGATGTTTTTTCTTACAGCAGGGAGAGCTGTGGTATTTGGCCCTTAGAAATGAAGATGGCAATGGGTGGCTGGGATGCCTGGTGGTTACAACAACAGAGTGTCCTCGAGGAGGGGTTTTGCACAGTTTCCTGTCCCTGGTGCACAGCCAGCCCCATGAGTGCTGACAGAGCAGACAGCACCCATGAAATGCATCCCGAACAAGGATTCCCCATGCCCCCAAGCGGCATTTCCCACTCTGTGAAGACCAAGACTGGATATGTGGTGACCTGGCACAGCCAACAGTCTCCCCAGCCCTTCCCTGTGCTAACAAAGAGCTGAAGGACACAAGTTTCACAACATGCAAGCGTCGACTTTAGGTGGTGAACATCTCCAAAGCCCCTTTGCTAAACCCAGAAGCAGCAGCCCAAGGCAGGTGTAGAGTTCATCTCCTTACCTGTCAGGGACACCATGAAGCCCTCCAGCTCGCAGAGCCGTTTCCCGAACACGAAGAAGCCGCTGATGTTGTTGGAGAGGCTGACGGAGCTGCCACAGAGCGTCACCAGCAGGTTGGCCATGGCCAGGTTCACCAGGATGTAGTTCAGGGGCGAGCGGAGCTTCTTGTGCCTGATGGACACCACGATGACCAGGCCGTTGAGCACCGAGGCCGAGGCCACCACGAGGCCCATGAGCACGGCCACCGCCAGGTACATGGCCCGGGGGGCCTGGTGGGGCCACTGGGGGCCATCGAAAGGCCCCGGGGTGCCGTTGTTTGGGGGCTCCCAGGAGCTGTCCATGGAGCAGCAGCACCTGGAGCAGGTGACCCTCCCCAAAAGCGGAGCCTCTTTATAGAGCAGGAGGGTCTGACGTGCCCCAGAGCAGCTGGGCATTCAAATATCTTAAGCTTTATTTTAATCTGAAGGGTTTGTCCTCCCTCCCTCCCTCCCTCCCTCTTTTTATAATCAGCTCTTTATTCCCAAGGGGATAAAGAGTGACTTAAACAAAAATCTGATGACTTAACAGAGCATAATTTAATTGAGTAAATATTTTTTTTCCTCATGCTTTCCAGCTGGAGTTTCCTGTAAGCCCGGCCTCGGCACCTGGGACTGGACATCGTTCCCTGTGCCCTGGGTTGGCTGGGCTTCAAGGCGACTAAATACAAACATAAACATAAATAAATATAAGTACACATGTGGTATATATACTTCATTGGGCCATATATACGTATTTTCTCTCTCTATCTATCTATATGGATATAGACATATAGATATATAGATATCCCCATATATATATTTTTATAAATACTTTAAAGTACATATATAGTATTTATGCTATATTGGGCCAAGCAGCCCCCAATGCTCTGGTTTAAAAACCATTTATCCCCAAATCCTTGCCATCCCCCAAACTCAAAAGCTGCAGCACCAGCGTCAACCTTTTTTTTTTTTTTTTTAATTTTATTTTTTAACCTTTTTATGTTCGGTTCTTATTATAAATATTAACAAACCTGACCAAAAGTACACAGATAGGTAATACTGAAATACAAAAGTCTCTCAGGATGCAGGGAAGGACGGTTTCTGCAGCCTTCACATGGTAGCAAAACATTGGTATCAAACATTTCACGAGGCCTGGCATGACAACCACCAACTCTGCATGCAGCTGGGACAGACGGACGGACGGACGGAGTGTCCACTTAGAAAAGGCTGGGATACAAAGTGAAGGAGCCCACACGCACATGTCCTACTCCACCTCAGGCATAAACCAGTTTGAGGTGCTGGAACAAAGGATGGATTGAAAGGAACTTTGCCAGAAAAGGGAGGCACAGCCAAACCTGGTGCTCCTGGAGCTTCCCTGGAAGCTCAGATCCCAACCAGGTTTTAAGGTGCTGGACCAGAAAGGATTAGTGGGAACATCCGACTTGACAGGCTGCCAGCATTCCAATAAAATCCATGCAGATCTGCAGGATGCATTACAAATATTAAGTTATTAAAAAAAAAACCCCTATGAACGTTGGTTTTTTATCTTTTCTCCCCCCCCCATATCAAACAAGGTGTAACACAATCCTCACTGGGAATAGTAAACGTAGGTTTCCAGAGATTCCATTGCTTCCCAGGAAAAAAAATAAAAGAAGTTGGCAACACGTGCACAGGGCTTGGAAGCTGAGGGTGATTGACACTTGTAGGGAAAGAGCAGCTCTTCCTAAGAAATCATTGTTTAAAGGCTTCCAAAAATTTTGGGAACGGTGCAGCATTTCCTAGAAAGTTTTAGCTCATCCCACCAGATGTCTGGTGGCATGAGGATGAAGAGACCAGCCAAGGTGGATCACAGAGGATGATATCTGGGATTATTATGATGATATTAATCTATTATTAGTGTGCCATATTAATATTACTGTGCCATACACAGAAATTTATTTGATTTGGATGCTGTCTGAGGCAGAAAACGGATCAACTTCATGGCCATGCCGAACCACAAACACAACCCCAGCTCAGCCCCGAGGCTCAGCATCTTCATTATTTAACGGATGAATTGGAAAGGGATGAAAAAGGGAAAAATGACACAATTTCAGCCTGAAGGCTGGCTTTGCTGGAAAAACAGCCGTGCTGCTGCATGGCATGGTTTCATTAGGAGAGCGGCTGCTGCTGATCCTGGGAAGCAGGAACAGCCAGGCTGCTCCACTGAGCTTTTTATTTTGCCTCCCAAACGTGAGGCTGCCCGATCCCAGGAGGAAAGCCATGGTCTGCACAGCTCTGCTGACTTCCCATGAGTTACTGGAGAGGACGAGCACAACATTCCTGGAAGGAAAGCAAACACTCCTTCCAGGTTTACCAGGGACAAGATCATTCCAACAGAGGAGCTTTAAATGCATAAAAGATTGTTTAGGGCCAAACCACAGAGACTGACAAACCACCAGAGATATGGCACAAGCTGCCTTGAGGAGACAGTTCTGGGTTTTGTGTGTTTTTAGGGACGCCTTTTGCCGATGCCGGACACACGGACGCAGACGGACGCATTCATTGTTGCCACTGACTTGCAAGGCAGCGAGAAGGTAACTGAGTAGAGCCAGGATTTGGGAGAGGAGCCAGACTGCAGTGCATGCAGGGGTGCACACCTGTGTGTGTTTGTGTGTGTGTGTGTGTGCACGTGCATGCTCGAGAGTGGGGCTGTGAGTGTGGCAGGGCGCAAAGAGGCATTTTGGAAAAGCCTTGGGAGCCGGGAGCGGCCGCTGGAGCAAATCACCTGTGCCTTCTCCCCTGGGAAGGGCTTCCCTGCAGCCAGGCCCTGCTGTGGGGTGTCCTGCTCTCCTGGCTGTCCCGGGATCCCCCGTTAGCCAAAGCTGGGAGGAGTCCAAAGGCTGTGGAGCTGCAGCCCCGCGGGGCTCAGTCGCTGAGGATGGCGCCTGGCAGCTCGTTGGTCAGCGTGTGCCAGCGCTCGATTTTCTTGTCCTTGTTCTTCAGGCAGTCAAACCAGTGCTTCAGCCGCTCCCCTTTGGCATTAATTCCTAACACGACTCCGCCTTGGGAGAGAGACAGAGAGAGGGAGAGGTGGGGGGGGAGCATCAGCCCTGCAAGGGATGCTGAGAGATGCCGAGGGATGCCAGGGGATGCTGGAGGGAGCCGGGTGATTCAGCATCCTCACAGCATCCAACCTGATGCGAAATAGAGCCCATCCTCCCCACCCCCTCATGGCTGTGATCTGGGACCTGTCCCAGGCAGTGCCCCTGTCCCAGGCAGTGCCCTGTCCCTTGTGCCAAGGGCTCACTGCAATCACAGCAGCTGTCAGAGGTACCGGGCACTTGTTAGTGATAAATCACAGTGCCCAGCAACAAAATCACAACAAGCCAGGACATCCAACAGAGATAAATGAAACCTCCCTGTTCAAGATGTTTTTTACTCAGAGGAAAACATCTGAAAACAGAAGGGGAGAGGCAGACACATTTTCTCCCTGCTTGGATGCTCCTTGAGAGGCTCAGGTGCAGGAGAGGGATAAAAGCAGAAACAAAACCCAGTGAGAATGAATGTGGGGATGGAGAACAAACCGGGAGGCTGGAGGAGTGCAGGAAAAATAGGAGGCACAGACAGTGAAGATAAATAAAGAAGAGGCCAAGGACACCCTCTGGAGTGTACCACTCACCTATGAAATCGTTTGATTTCCCGATATCATAGTCCCACACGGTGACTTCCAAGGTCTTCTTTGCCAGGTCACCGTGCTTGATCTCATAGAAAAACTCCTGTGGGGGAGCAGAGGCAGAGTCAGGATGAAACAGGGGCTGGGGCTGTCCATCCTCCTCCTCAGGCTTTGCTGCCCATGGGGATCCTAACCCCAATCCCTCACACAGTGACTAAAGTGGGGTTTCTTTATCTTTTAAGTCTGAGGTTGAGAAAAGCCCCTTGGTGAGAGCCACACCCACCCCAAACCCACCTCATTGAACTCGGGGTTCAGCGTTTTCTTCTTCACTGCTGTCTTGTGCTTGGATTTCTTGTCCTCATCTGGTTTCAAGTAACTGCAACGAGACCAAAGCAGCCCAATGAGTCCCAGTGAGGAGGGCAGGAGGCCACGGGTGGGGACATCTGTGGCTGCAGGACCAGCTCCTGAGCAGAGCCAGGGTGAGGTGGGTGGCTGAGCCCCCTGAACCTCCAGATCCTCCTCCCCTGCTCTCCCCTGTCAAAATGCTGGGGATGGCTGGGAGGAGGCAGCATTTCCCCACCTTAGAACTGAGCCAGCTGCTGGCTGCAATCAGAGAGCACCGATTATCCCATCTCCAGTCCCTAGGGGACACTGGCACTGCACACATGCTCCCCAAATCCATCACTCCCAGCCCAGGACCAGTGCACACTCAGGAGTGTGTGACCGCCCTGCTCATCCAGAACCTCTCCAGGAGACAGGAACCACATCAGTGTGGAAAAGGGAGCAGAAGGGAGCAGCTTTGAGCTGTTCTCTGCAGGTATTCTGCAGCACAGCACCAGAGCTGGACAGCAAAGGAGATTACAGTGTCACCAGGAAGAGAGGGGACCCAAAACATGGGCCAGGCCAAAGTCAATCCATTGTGGGTTTGTGCTGGTGCTGTGCCTTTAAACATCGGTTCTGCTTCCTTGCTACACGTTCCACATCTTGCTCATAATTTAGAAATTAGGGCTTGTACTGAGTAGCATCACTTTTCTATCTGCTCTGATCCCAGCCCTGCAAATGCAATCTCCAGTGGATGGCACAGGGGGCACCCAAAACTGGCTGGGTGTGATGGGAATTGTGTTGCTCAGGGACTGAGCCTCCCATGGGCATCTAAAAAAGCAAGAAGGGATTTTTTATACAAACACCTCTACCCCTAAAAAACAATTCAATAAGAAGGTGAAAGTGTGCTGCTGCTGAACTCCATTCCTGGTCTCCCAGGTGTGGTTTATCCCAGTAGTTCTGCCTTAGCAAATATATCCCTGAAAGTGCCCAAGTTTGAGTCAGCACAGTGGGGACAGGGAGGCAGGACAGGCACAGGGTCCTTCCTCGCCATGGCCACCCCTTCTTTGCAGAGAATTTGAAAAATGCCATCCCCCCAAAAACCAGGAGCTGTGGTGAGTCAGGGCCAAACCAGCAGGGACAGCCCCACGCCACCAAGCCCTGCGCCCACCTCACCTGGAAGCTCTGCCAAAATAATTGCCAGGGAATGATGCTCCAGGCGGAGGCAAGCTGCTGCCGTGACGGCCTCATTTGCATCTCCTAATGAGAGCAATTAATTCCTGCTCCGGGCAGAGGCGGGAGGGGACAGCAGGGAGAGGACAGCAGGGTGGCCGTGGGTCACACTCACATTTGTCACACTCACATTTTGACGTAGGGGTCGGAGTAGCCATTGGCATCCATGGCAGCCAGGTGGGCGCAGCGCATGATGCCCACCTGCAGGCCCTGCTTCTGTGAGCTGTACTTGAGCGAGATGAGGATCCTGCCACGCTCCTCCAGCGACTTGTCCTCTGTTTTATCTATCTGGGGAGGGAATGCACCCAGTCTGGGGGCTGTACTGGGATACAGCCACAGCCAGACACCTCCTCAGCCAAGGGATGCTCTTCCCCTCTCCCCGTCCCTCATGGTGTTTGAGGGGCCAAACAGCTCCATGTTCCCACATGCCACAGGAGAAGCTGCTGTATCTGTGATTCCATGGTGGGGTGAGGCTCTGAACCCCCTTCACTCACCGGCAGCTGCTTCTCCAGGCAGATGTTGAAGTTTTTGGTCTGGTTGGGCTTCAGTTTCTTCAGCGGGATGCGTGTCTCCCCGATGAACTCGTTGTGGCGGAACTTGTCCTCGTCACACACCGAGATCCTGCAATGGGCACAGGCTGAGGGGAGGGGCTGCCCCCCTGCACTGCAGGTCCCCCCAGTGAGGGAAGAGCTGAGGTCACCCTTCCCCAGGCCATGGACAGGGCACCTCCTCTGCAGGCAGCTGGAAAACAGCTGGAATGCAGCTGGAATGCATCCAGCTGCTGGCACGGCCAGCCAGGGCAGCTCTTGGTGTGAGTCGCTGGTCTAAACTCCCATCCCAGCCCAGGCACTGTCAGAAAACTGAGCTGGAGCCTCAACCATCCTAATGACTCCTCCATTAAAACATCAAAGTCATCAGTGACTAAAGCAAAATTATTCGGAGTTGCTGGAGCTGCATTTTGCCCCGCCATGGAGGCTCTCCCTCAAGCCTCCCTTGGACAGCAAGGCCAGGAGAAGCCTGCTTCCCACACAGCCCCTTCCCGAGGGGCTCAGGCACTGCACGGAGCGTGGCAGCTCCCAGGGTGACCTGGCTGGGACACAGAGCGGGTCTGCCACCTCCTGTCCCAGCAAACCCGCAATGCCAGCAGTGATTTCCACACCCAGCCCATGGAAAGCATCACACCCCGGCCAGGTGAGGCTCTCCCAGCGCCGCTGGGGTCCCAGTGACGGCAGCTGCGTCCGAGGGCAGTGACGTGGTGCTGAGCCGAGGCTGTTTTCCATGAAAAAGCTATAAATGCCTTTCCCTGAGCTGGCAGCTAATGAGTCATTCCTCTGCTGCTTCCCAGCCCGCTCTGGGCGTCAGGAGAGACGACAGAAGAGCAAAGTTAGTGCTTGTAGAGAGCCTCTGCTTGCAGCTCCCGAAATCCCAGAGAGGGCCAGAAGGGTCCCTTGAGGGAGCAGCTGTTCCCCAGCAGTGCTGGTGATGGGGAAAGCCACCCCACCCCCCTCCAAAGGGAGCATCCTGCATCCCCTCTGGAGCCATGCAGGGACTGGCTGGGCTCCCTGCCCATGAAGGCATTTCCTTTCCCTGCCCTTACATCCTTTCTTCTTTTTAAAAAAAATGCTCTTACAGAGTCTTCTCATCCTTTTGGTACCTGATTGTTTCCTCTTTCACCCACTCCCTTTGGTTTCCATCTCCTATGGGTGGCACCTCTGTCCCCAGGGACCACTGGGGGAAGGGGGAAAAGCAATTCAAGATAAATAATGCCCTGTGATCCCACCTGAGAGCAACGAATTGCACACCACATCTTTGGCCTGCTCAGCATCTGCACGGTTTATCCATGGATGGGTTATCTGTGGATGGTTTAGTGGCTTATCCAAGGATGGTTTGATCACCCTCACGCTCACAAACGAGTAACAAGGAAGCAAGGAAGCCACGGGACAAGGATCATCAAGGCTGGGGAGCAGCAGAGGAAAGGGATTTGGGAAAAAAAAAATCGAGTAGGAAAACAGGGAATGCTGCTCTCCAGAAAACTGTGGCTGGATGCAGCGTTACTATAGATACCCACGAAAAAAACACCCCACCACCACGGTAAAATCCTCAAAGAGAATCTCAAATGCAGGCACGATATTCCCCATTTCCTCTTGTCTTTCTTGTAAAGAACAAAACCTACAAAGGAGAAACAGCAGCTCCAGAGTCAACTTGCCAGGCACGTGGAACTCCATCTGGGCAGAGATGGGGAGGGACAGGAGGGAACATGGCCTCACAGGGAGCTGGCAGCCCGGGATCTCTGTGTACACCCAGCGGTTGTGGAGCGGTGCTGGCTCCTGGGCACTCAGGGAGACAGGATTTGGGATGGTTTAACTCTCAAAAATGTGAGTAAGGGTTCTGCTGACAATGTCCAGATACACCCCAGAAGCACAGCAAGATCCCAAACACAATGTCCTGCTTGCTGTGAAGACGCAGGAGCCTTAGGATGGGCAAGAGCCCAGGAAAGAAACATGGAAAACTCCAGTGGTGGTGGTAGGGGAGGCATCTCCAGTGTCACACTGGGAGAGAGCCCACTGGGCCCTGTTTCAGTGCCCTCAGGGACATGGGAAGTCCCTTAGGAAGTAGGTTTTGGCACATCTGCAGGACCTGGGAACTGCCCTGAGCAGCACAATGGAGCTGGAGACACCTCCAGGTCCCTCCCAGCCCCGTTGTCCCTGTGGCACCTCTGGTCACCTCTCAGGTGGGTCCCCACATTTTGTGCCCATCTGTGTGTGACGCCCAGAGAGGGTTTTGTGTCAGCTCTCCCAGTGCCTCAGGCTCAGCCCCCAGTCCCAGTTCCTCTTCCTAGCTGCAGTTCATCCCCACTGGAATGGGATTTCCAGCTCTGCAGTGCCCTGGCCCTTCAGTGAAGGCAGCGAGCTTTGAGTGAGAGGAGCAGGAAGCTCCAGCCCCAGCCCTCCCTTTGGGAAAAGGCGTAATGCAATCACAGCAGCTTGGATTTTATTACAAGAAATCGATGTGATGGAATTTTTATGCCTTGGGTTAGAAAATCAGCCCCATGACAAGCAGCACGAGATGCCTCTGGCAGCCTCATTCACCTTCCATCCCCGGCCTGTAACTGGAGCATCACCCCTTTCTCATCTCTCCTTATTAATCCCAATCCCTCCAGCCCGGTGTTGGGTTGGATATCCTCACTGTGGGGTCCTGATCTTTACATTAAGGGCTGTGAAAACCACATTGGAAGGGAACTAAGCAGCAAATGAACAATCACTGCTCATTAAACTTCTCCTCCCTCCTACTCAGCCCGGGCTCCTGGGTTAGAGTCCTGACTCACTGCTCAGCTCCAGCAGCTGACTCATGGCTTCTGCTCCCTCACACAAGTTCCTCGGCCTCTTTCCCAGCATGAAAAGGGGGAAATGGGGGTCAGCAAGGACCCTTTTCCACACAAACCACACAGAGCAGAGCCTGAGATGCATCCCCTGTGTCCAAGATCCCTTATGGCAACACAGGAGGCTCTCCATGAGGAGCAGGTGATGCTGGCTTGGTTTAAGGACAGGAGACAAAGGCAAGGAGACAAAAATAATATCTTGGGAAAGTCCAGTTGGCCAGAAAAAAAAGGAGGATTCCATCCTGGGCTCCATCACAAAATGCCTCAAAGTCTGAGTGCAGAAACCACAGCAGCAGTGAGTTATAATTACAAGTGCACCTGCAATTCCAAGCAAACCCCATTCATCCAGAGTAAAGCAATTTGGGACCCCAAACCTTGAAGTGGCTGCACTCCGCTCATTAGTCCTGATCGAATAGTATTTTCTGAATAATACATTTAATGAGTCATGATGTTTGTCAAACACATGATTAAACAAAGAATTCCTGGCATTCGTGGGCTAGCTGAGTACGCCATGAATAATGCATCAACTCGCCAATATATCTGGATATGAATAATTGTATCCAATATCTGGCCAGCTCGGGTATTTATTATGAATGCAATTTATTTATTGCATATTACATGTATTATTTAAATGGAGGCGATTGTATTCTGCCTATTCCAGTTTCCCCTGCAGCATTTCTCTGCCTTCCCCTGACATTGTACCCTGTGGTCGGAGTCCAGGTGGGAATGGGGGCTCCAGGGTGGGATTTCCCCCCAGTGCTGGCAGGGAATCTGTCCCCAGTCCCATCCATCTGTGCACTGCAGTGTGTTCTGCATGGCTCTGAACCTGCCTTTTCCCAGGCTGGTGGGTGGTTTCATCCCTGCTAAGCCTTGGGCTACGCTCAGGGATATTTAATTCAGTGAATGGATGAGACCTTTCGAGATCCTCCCACCTGCCACGCTCCACGAAATCCCAAATATCTGGTGCTTTTTGAGGGGGTTGGTTCATTAACAAAATCCTGCTTGCCAGTGCCGCCTTCACCTCTCCTTCGCCTTGGGGAGGAGAACCCTGATGGCTCCTGGCGTTTGTGACAGCAAAGTCACTCCACCAGTTTGGACAAGGCCACACAGGGATGAGGGAGAACCTTTCTGGGTTGGGGCTGGGGGGCTTGGGCAGGAGGGGATCCAATTCCCAGCTCTCCGGGATGTCCCTACTCCAGCTGCTCTGACAAATGCCACTTGTCCCCTCCAAAAAGGCTGCAGATGCTGGCAGAGTGCCCCATGCCAGCACCACCCTGCCAATCCATGCTGGACACGTCCCACCAGGTGGGCAGGGAAGAGTTCTGGGTGCTTTTCCAGCTTCCCTGACACATCTCCAGGCTGCAGGGAGGTGAAGGCTGGCGGCAGCTTTGATCTCTGCCTTTATTTTTACATTAAAGAGACTTTGGAATTGAGTTCTCTGCCCAGCTCAGCACCAGGGAGGCTCCTGGGGAATGGTCACCACCCAGACCTAGGGAAGCATCACTAATGCTCTTTCAAGTAGCACCAGCTGCCTGGCAGGAGCCTCTCCTGATTAGCACAGGGAAAACCAGCATCCTGTTGGCTTTGAAGTTGGCTTTTCCTGATGGAAAAGGAGATATTTGGAGGAGAAGATGGATGGGTGAAGCAGAGCACCCAAGGCAGGACAATGTGTGGAGATGCGTCCTGCAGGAAGCGGCACTGGGAGAGTGAAGGGCCAGCTCATAGAAGAGAAACAGTTCAAGCCACACCAAAACACTGACAGATGGTCAGTTTAGATGGGATATGGGGAAGGAATCCTTCTGTGTGAGGAGGCCCTGGCACAGGGTGCCCAGAGAAGCTGTGGCTGCCCCTGGATCCCTGGCAGTGTCCAAGGCCAGGCTGGACAGGGTTTAGAGCAGCCTGGGATAGTGGAAGGTGTCCCTGCCCAAATGAGATGATCTTTAAAGTCCATCCAGCCACATTCCCCTGCAGATTGAGGGGTCCCAGGTGGGGTACAGGGGTCCATGAACAGTTTTGAGCTTTGGGGAGGGCACAAGGAGCTCCATGACACCCAGGCTGGCAGGCAGGAATGGGATGGGGTAGCACAGGATTTCTGTGGGGAGAAAGGCAAATCTAGCCTCACACATATTTTGGTGCATCCCCAATCCCACAGCTTCCAGGATCACAGCCCTTCCCAAGGGAGAAGCAGCTCCCAGGACCCTGAAAGAGTGGGGGTCGAGCCCTCCTGCTCCCTGTTGCCTTCCAGCAAACAACTCAGCCAACATCTCCTTACAAACCGATTTCCACGCTTCAGGAGGCTGAAAACTTCAAAGCCTGGAGTGAAAAAATACCCACCAATAATAACAACAAACTGAAGGCTTCCCAGCCCCACCAGCCTGCAGCCCTTGCAGCGTGACTAACGTTTTCCAAGTGAAATAATAATCCATGGTGCTGAATTTCCCCTCTCCCTGCACACTGCAGGCAACAGGTGGGTTCTGCCCCGCTTCACCTCCGAGCAGCACCTCTCACAAGGCAGCTTTGTGCTCTTGGTGTAGGGAAAATCACAAACTCCCAGGGCACCTGCAAATGAGGAGGGTGGGATTCCAGCCACGGAGCTGGCAAAGCCCTGAGTCCTTGGAGAAAGATGCAGAATCCTTTGTTTGAGAGCGGATCTTACAGCAAAGCCTGCAGCAGGGTCGCAGATCAGTGTGGTGATGGAGCAGCCGAGGCTGCCCACAGTTCCTGCCCTCATCCAGGTGGGACAGAGGCCAAAACATGCAAATCTTCACACTCAGATCCCTGCAGAGCATCATTCCAAGCTCTGCCCCTGCCCCTCCCCATCCTCACACAACCTCTCTCAGCCCCTGGGAGATGCTGCCAGGAGATGTTGAATGCACAGACTGAACCAACAGAATAAAATAATAAAATAAAGACCTGCACTCTTTGTTTAGTTGGACAGTAGCTCACAGAGGCCTCCAGCTTCCTCCCAAAAAGCTCAGCTTTGAAAGGGGCCCAGAACTGCCCTGAGAAGATTTTCTCAGCGAGACACGACTGCAAAGCCTCAACGTGTGCCAGTGAGAGCTGGGCATGAAGAGGTTAAACCCAAACCACAGCACCTCTGCAGGCAGGAGCCAGCCAGAGAGCTCTGAAGTTAATGATGCAGCAGGAACAGGCCCCTCACTGGTTATCCCAGCCCAGGCTGCCTGTAAATCATGCTCTGGGGTGATGGATGTGTGCAGGGCACTCACACAAACTCTCAGCTTTGCTGGGGGATAACTCCGCCCTGCTCTGCTGTGAGCAGCTCCAGGACCCTCCTGTGGGGCTGAACCTGTGGGAAATTGTCACTGGGATGGGAAGGGACAGCTGGCACAGGGCTGAGGGAGGGGAAGGGACCTGTGTCCCCCCAGAATCGGGCCCTACCGCAGGGTCTTGCGGATCATGTCCTCGTCGGTGATGCCGTAGTAGGTGAGGGTCTCGTTCCAGGTGGGGTTCAGGGTGTTGCGCAGCGTTTTGGTTCTCAGCTTGTTTGCCTGGAAAAGCAAAGGAGGTGGGGGTCAGTGGGATGGGCCCCAGGAGGCTGTTTGGGCAGGAGAGGAAGCCCAGTTTGGAGATGAAGGGGCAATGGGTGCTGCCACTCTTCTGCCCCAGTGCTGTCACCCAAATCCACCCCTAATCCAGCAAAAACCAGAGGGGCAGGGACACAGCAACTCCCTCATTTCCAAACCAACCCAACCCAATCCCACATCCTGGAAACAGCCAGAAAAGTGAGAACCTTGGCAGAGCACGGACCAGGATTTCATTAAAGCAGTAGGAGAGAGCAAGGGAGGGGGAAAAAATCCTTTTTGGATTCAACAAAAAATGCCAATTTGCTGTTCTGGCTGTTTGCTTGCACTCCTGCTCCCAGCACAGCTCTTGATCCTGCCTGACTCCAAACAACTTCCTTGACAGGCATTTTGTCAGCACCAGCAGCTCCTTCCAGCAGCTCTGCTGAGCAGGAGGATGGGGACAGCAGGGCTTGTGTCCCCTGCGTGGATGGGACATCCTGGCACACAGCCACTCCCCAGCTCAGGGGACATTGATCTCCTCAAACCCTGAGCCCTCCTCACTTCTGGCGAGAGCAGAAGAAAGAGGCTGAGGCTGCAGATTGGGCTTCTCCAGCAGGCTCCCAGCCTGGCACAGCCTGGCAGAGCAGCAATTTTCCCTTTAATTAGGTGTCAGACAACTCAATCCCTGCCTCAGCTGCTGCTGGGCATAAGAAACTCTCAGCACATCAATACCTCAAAGTTGTCTTGTGGATGTTTATGGGAAGCTTCTGCCTTCCCCACCTTGGATTCACGAGCCCTGAGTGACAAGGACAGCAGGGAAAGTGCCCCAATGGCCTGCTCAGACCTGTGGGTACCAGATCCTGGGGCTGGGGCTCCAGGGATTGGGAAGGAAAGTGGGTTTAGCCAAGGGGGTGACGTGATGAGCATCACCCGGCTGCTAAAGCTGCCCTGGGAAGGGACACGAGTGAGATCAGAGGAGCTGAGCTCCAGAAGTGCCTTTTTCTCCCATTTGGAATGACTCAGGTGTCAGCAACCAGCTCTGCACGGGGCATGAGCCCAGCCCTGCTTCCCACACCCCCAGGTGCCTGAGAGCCCAAATGTGTGACAGAAACACCTGAGAGACTCAGGGACTGTCCTGCTGCTGCTGGAACAGCTGTGCAGAAGCATCCAGCCCAGGACAAATCCACGATGCCCCCAGGGCTGCTCCCCTCTCCCAGGGCAGATCCGGGCAGTGCTGTTTGGAAACAAAGCACAGGGATGGGGCAATCCAGAGGCAGAGGGGGTGAGGACAGGGTACCCCCGTGGCTTGTGAACCGGCAGCTCCTGCGTCCCCTCCCCTCCCACCTCTCCAGTCTCCACCAGCTCCAGCAGAAATGCTAATCAATGGCTTTGCAAAACATGGAAATGACTGATAATATTGCTGATGAAAGCGCTCCCGGCTCTGTTTCCAGCAGAAACTCGGGATGTAGTGAAAAACTCCCTCTGCCACCCTGAACATTAGGAATTAATCCAGCTGAACCGTAACAAGTAAATACACCTCCCCCAAAAAAAAGGTCTTTCCTTTTGCGTGGAATAAGAGTGCAATTAATATTCCTAACACACACATCAAGCATTTAAATTCCACGTCCCCATCACTCGCACCGAGCTCTCACCACACATCAATATCTTTAATTACTCTTCTCTCCAGCAAGTGCTGAACCCAAGGAGATGGAAATATTTCCCTTATGATTTATACTCTGTTTTATTATGATCTGAGGGGTTTTAAATGCAAAAGAGTAAGGGCAAAAAAAAAAAAAAAAAAAGAGAATTAAAAGGGTCTGATTTGTTTACAGCTGAGATTGTTTCACTCGGTGCTTCCCGGGGGCTCCTGGATTGCAGCATTCCCACCTCCTGCTCCCAAGGTAAGGAATCAGGGCTGGCACCTGGCTGCCAGCCAGTGGTTTCCCAGAAAGGCATTTTCTATCCCTATGAGGATGGATTCAACCCCAATTCCTACCTCCAGCTCTCTGCAAGCACCTTTTGCTCAAGAGATTCAAGGTCTGGTGCAGCTCTGGGTGAGGAGCTCCTCCCAGGCCTGATTTCCAAGGAAAAAGTGCAGCCCCAGGAAAGGAAGAAGTGCAAAAGTGTCTCACCTTACTGGCTCCGGGGAGCAAGTGCAGCTTGACGTAAGGATCAGCCAAACCATTGTGGTCCATTGGCTTCAGGCCCTGGAGAGGGAACAGCAAAAAGCAGGAATCAGGATAACAGTGGCATGCTGGGCAGGCAGGGTGGCCTCACTGAGCCCATCCTGTTTCCCTGGGATATCGCTGGTCCATGGAGTAGCTGTGCTTTCCCCAGGACTGGGGAAGAAGGGCAGCATGAATTCTGCAGGATCCAGGCTCAGCATTCCAGCGGTGCCTGTGGATCCCGGGAGGGGCTGTGGGAAGCTCCTCACCTGCACGTGGCACCATCCACTCCTCCCTCCCAGCAGCCGACTCTGCCACCCTCATCACGATTAATTTGGGGGTGAAGCAAATCAGCACAGCGATTTCCCAGCTTTGAAATTACAGGGTTCTGTCATTTAATAATTGCCTCAGAGCAAACACACACCTCTGCTGTTGTGGTGCCACTTCCAAGCGCTCCCAGAGGGTGTGATAGCACCTACCTACTCCCAGATATTAAGGAAGAACAGCTCCAGGCCAGTGGGAGGCTGGTGCCAGCCAAATGCTGTGGTGTTTGCAGAGAATTCTGGAGTTGCAGGAGCACCAATCCAAGGAAACACTGGCTGTGGCCATTCCTGATGGATTTTCTACAAGCCCGTAAAGGATGATGTGGATCAGGCTGGTTATAGTGATGCCCAGCAGCTGATCCTGCTTTGGGCGGAGGGAGAACACAAGCTGTGCCTCTGTTCCTCTTTTAAACCACCTGAAAATTATCCAGGGGTGATGCACAAACCCAGCCCAAAGCTAGACCTGCACAGGCTGCATGGAAAAAAAACTCCACAGGGCAGGGAAGCAAGGCAGGAGCGTGAAAAATTGAGCCTAAATTTTACCAGTCCTAAGTAGAAATGAGAATGGCTCCATCGTGGAAGTCCTTGGATTATTTCCAGCCTGGCTGTGGGATCCCTGCAGGAATTACTGCTGGGCTGGCTGAAGGCAATCCTGTGCCTGGATCAGAGCAGGGTTTCTCTGCAGAGGTACCCATCCAATCCTGGCTCCAGCCCGGGGAAGGAGACAAGGCTGGGGGATGCTGAAGAGTCCTCACACCCTTTTTGTGATGAGCAGAGTGCCTGGATAATGAGTGTGTGCAGCTGCCAGGGATCCAGCGGCAGGGGAGCGTTTGTATGGAATGCTGGTGCAATGGCTGTGTGCAGAAGGAATGCAATCATCCAGGATTTGGGCAAACCAAGGAGGGAAATGCTGGGGGAATCACTTCCATGCTTCCCAGGTAGGGGATAACTCACCCAGCCTGACCCACAGCACCACAGGGCGCTCCCTGAGCTGTACAACTCGGTCCAGGATGCTCCTGACCTTGGGAGTGTCTCTGATTTGGAGCAAGGGCTCTGCTACAGACACAAATGCGCTGCCCTGGGGCAAGGGAGGCCAAATGGTGCCCAGCAAAGAGGATTTTGCTTCTACAGCAGAGCCAAAGGATAAAAATATCAGCAGTGAATGGAGGTGAAACGGCTCTGCTTTAACTGCAGCCTCTGGGGTGATGTCCCTGGTCCAGGAGATGCTGAGGATGGGCAGACAGGGCAGGAAGGGGCTGGACTGTCCCCACTCCTCAGGGATTCACCTGCACAAGCCACTTGTGCTCTCCCCAACCTCCCTGGTCAGAGGTGCCCAACCTGCCTGGGCTGCACAGCAAATGAAATCAGAACCAAGCAGGCAGATTCCCGGGAAAATGGATGGAGAATGACAGGCAGCTCTGTAATTCACCCATCAATTCAGCTCAATTAAATTACCTTCTGAGGAGGCTATTAAAGGCTTTTTTAATAGATGTGCTATGGAAGATGGAATGACAGGAGCCCGGGAAATGGCTCCTAATGTCACGTCTACCTCCCTCCCGTGTCACTTGATACGTGTTTGGCACAAACAGCTGCATTTAACAGGGCTCTGCTTTGCAAAGCTGCTCCTGTGCGGGGATGATCCCTCCCACAAGAGGGCCCACGTTGCTTCCCCTGTGTGGAGGGACCACCAGCCTGGAGCTTCTCCAAGAGGGATGAGAGGCAGAGAGGGACAAGGCACAGAGGCAGAGTCTCCCCTCAGATCCAACTGGCTCCAACAATTCCTGCTGCTGCACTGACTTATGGAGCTGAGATTTCATTTCATCTTTTCCTCTACCCGACCCCAAAATCTCTGCCGCAGTCCTAAGGAGACCCACAGCTTCCTTCATCCAGGCTCTGCCAGCTGCTCCCCGTGCCAGTGACATTTAGCTAATCAATAGGATTTAATTACAAGTTGGGCTAATCGGGTTGCTGATTAATGCCACGCTAGAGGCGTCCAGTGATCACAGGAGATGGATTCATCCCATCTTTCACCCCACAACGAGCTGCCTGCCCAAAAACCAGCCTGGATAACTCCCAGGCTGAGGCATCCCATTCTGAAAGGGGGCAATCTGCGTTTCCACCCTGACAGCCCCAAGGAGCCAGACAGCTGGAGGAACTTCCCTGCAGTGATAAATATTTATGAGTCAATCCATAAGTAATGCTCAGTGCAGACCTCCAGCACTGCCTCGGCTGGAAGGGAGGGAGCAGCCAAATGCTCAGTGGGGTGGAAACTCCTGGGTGTTTTCCAGCCAGAGGTGCAGGGAGAGCAGCTCTGGAAGCTCCCACAGGCAGCAGCTGCCTGGCATGGCCTGTCTGGGGCGAGGAGCTCCTTCACCATTGCCCTACAGCCCCCTGAGGCTTGTCCCAGGCACTTTTCTCCCAAAAGCAGGAGACCACTGGAGCTATGGGCTAGCACAGCCTGCTGTGTCTGTGCTGCTGCACGCCCCTGTAAATCCCCTGTAGCAGCTTGGGCTCTGTAAGACTGAGCACAAAGTGAGACCCTCAGCGAAGCCATGGCATGGCAGGGCACAAAACCAGTGCCTGCACGTTCATCAAATCCTTTTCCACCCCATTTCCTAGGTGGGGATGGCACCCAGCCCATCCCAGCTCTGTCCCACACAGGACAGCAGAGACCCACACAATGCCAGGGCTCGTGCAGGGCAGCAGCAGAGAGGGAGAGCCCTCCTGCCAGCCTGGCTGCTTCTGCAGTCCAGGAACGAGCTTCTACAATGCCCTGATTTATCCTCCTATTGATCCGAGCTGAGCTACAAAACCTGAGTTCAGCCGTGCCTGAAGTGTGACAGGCGGGGCTGCTGCCAGCGCCGAGAGCCATCAGTGCGAGGTGGCTGCTGGCAGCCTGGCTGCTCCTGCCTCTTCCTGGCTGCTCCTGCCTGTTCCTCCTTGTTCCTGCTTGCTCCTGTCTTCTCCTGCCTGCTCCCACCTGTCTGGTGACACCCAGAATCTCGCAGATCCTGCTGTGAACTGACACCGAGAAACCCCTCACACGTCCCCAGGGTCAGCGCCAGGGTAAATTCCCACACGGAGTGACTATGCCAGCCTCCAGCAGCTGAGGTTTGCAGGGCAGGGAATCGGTGGTGGGGCACAACAGGTTGGATTGAACCTGCTGCTGGTGGCTGCCCCCTCTGTCCTGCTCCCCAGGAGCTGATAACAGCACTCGTGAGGAACAGCAGCAGATATGAGTGTGCTGGGGATTAAAAAAAAAATAGAAGCGAAATAAAGGGAGAGAGGGAGGTTGTGTGGGGTTATCAGAGAGGAAGAAAAACATGTCTCACGTGGCTGAAATAGCCCAGGTTTGAAGGGCTGCTGGCAGCAACCGAGGCTCCAGGAGCTGCTGGAGTTGGACACATCCCGAGGGCGTTTTCCCTGGAGGCTGAGACAGGTACCCAGGACCTGGTCCAAGGGTAAATCACATCCCAGCACTGCTGGGGCTCTCCCCCATCTCCTCCTCTCCAGCTCTGCTTGCAACACCCCCGGAGCCAGCTCCGGCTCCGCCACCGGCAGCGGGGTCCTGGCCCTTACCTTTCTGTAGTCAAGTTTTGGCAGCTTTCCCCAGGCGAGAGATGAAATGAGAGCGAGCAGATGGCAATGTAAATAAAAGAGAAAAATGGGAGAATGAGAGCAGAATGGAAATGAACAGGACTCGAGAGCTTGAATGTCAGGGTGGCGAGGGGGGCTCTGCCCTCCCTGCGGGCGGGGGCGATGCCGGGGTACCCCCACACCCCCTGGGATGGGATCAGTTGGGTGGGCACGGCAGGGACCAGGGCTCTCCTTTGTCAGCCCTGCCTGTGCTCTCGCTGATGTGAGATTTATCAGTTGCTGCCCACAGCTCTCCTTCCTCCCTGTCTTCCACCCACTCCAAACCCAATTAGAAATCTCCTCCTTGGCACGGCTCCCGCGTGCGCCGAGGGAAGCCTGACCCAGAGGCTGCCGGCGGATTCACAGGAGACAGGGAGGGAAGCAAAGCCCAGTGTCTGCCTCAGCCCTGCCCTGGCTGTCCTGCCGGGGAGCTGGGGGTACTGCCCTAGCCAGGAGCAGCTCCAGGAGGGCTGGGGCGGATCCTGCCACGCTCATCCCCAAAATCCCCAAGCTTTGGTGCTACAGGCTGTATTCCAGACATGGAGAACCTTGGTGGGGGCTGCAAACCTGCCATGGAGGGGAGAGGCGCATCCTCTGAGGGCAAACAGCGTGGTCTGACCCTCTGGGGCTCAGTTCACAGCCTCTTCTCCTGCCTTCTGTAAAAACCCTCCATCTCTTCCCGAGATCCGCAGGGATTGAGGTCTTCTCCCCCCAGCCCACCTGGAGCCCTCGTTGCTCTGGTCACCAGGCTGAGTGACGCAGAGAGGAACCCAGCAGCACCTTCCACAGGCCCGGAGGCAGAATCAGGCCCTCAGCTCCCTGTTTCTGCTCCCAAATGTGCAAAAAGCCCCTAATTGCCTCAATCACGCAGACGGCAAAGGCGCTGAGGCGCAGCACTTTGGGGCCGTGATTAGCAGCATTTAAAAGAGCCATTTATAAACCGACAGCCGGTCACAGCGTCAAGTAAATAACAACATCGGGATGGGCTGCTCTAAAAAGCATCAATCCCAGCTCGTCACGGGGGATGAGCAGCCGGCTCCCGACTGCTGGGAACGCCCTGAGAGGCCGGGGTGGAGGGGAAGGAGAGGGCAGAGGTGTTGGGATGGCAAAGGAGTGGCTGCGGTCGGAGAGAGCAGAGCCCCCGATGGAAGCCAGGGATGCTTGGCACAGCCGTGGGTTGGGTTCCTGTGGCACAGCCAGTCCTTGCTGTCACCCAGCTCTGAGCCGTACCTTGGCTTTGTTGATGGTGCAGTGGAGAGCGTTGTTCTCCTGGTCGTAGAGCAAACTGAAATCCAACGTCCCCAGCGTGGCTGCAAGGGAGAGGAGATGTGATTAACCCGCAGCACCCAGCAAGCACGGGCTGCTCTCCCTCTGAGCACAAAAGGAGTGCATGGAGATGCCGAAGAGCAGGCTGCAGACGTTATAAAACATAAAACATCCTGCTGGGAGCCCTGTTATGAAACGTGGCTTCGTGCTGGGAGGCTGGTGGCCATTCCCAGGTTGGCTGGCACGGCCCTGGGGGAAGAGTGAGAGGGAGGAGTTGGTACAGCTCACCCAGCGCTGGCTTTGCTTCTGTGGGCTTTCACCTGGTTTATCCCCATCCCTCAGCAGCCTCACTGCAGCCAGGAGCTTCCCATCCCCCAGGAGATGAAGGGTGTCCTCTGGGAAGATTTGGGAATGGCTGGGACACAGCCGAGAGCTGCTGTTGGCACATCCTCCCCTCCAGCGCCGCTGGCATTCCCAGAACGTGTATTTGTATAGTGACACCTTCAAACAAATGAGCCACCAGTGGGATCCTTTCCCAGCTCCAATCTGGCTGCAAACTGTAAATTAAACCCAGTGAGGATGGAAATGCTTTTCTGGTTAAAATGAAAAACACCAACAGCTTTTAATCAGAGCAGCATTCCTTTATGGCATCCGCAGGACCCAGGAATGGCAGCACCTCCAGGGAAGGGACACAGGGATGGGGCAGGGGACCAGAACAAAACCAGAGGAGCCTCAGCAGCAAAAGTACTTTTGATTTGAGAAATTCTTTCCCTTTGGACCGTCTGAGCATGTCTCACTAATCCAAAGCAGAGGAAAAGCCTTAAAAAGACAGGCTTTCCAAAAACATGGCTTAACCTTCTCCAAGGCTCCCAGGCCTGATTTGCACACCAAAGCCTGGACATGGAGCAGCCTCTCTCCTGGCCCAGCTTTACCCGACACCAGCCTGGAACTTCCAGGGTGGCTCTGGACCCAGCAAACCCCCACCTTTCCATGCCCACCTTCCCAAAAGGGGCTTGCCTGAGTGCTGCCCTGCCACCACACAGCATCCCACCACTGTTTCCAAGGTAACTGCACCCTCCCGCCGCGTTCAGAACGTGAAAAAAAAATCCAAAATAAAACCTGGAACAGTTCTGCTTAATATCAAAGCTGGGTTTGCTGCCTTGGGGGGAGTTGGACAAACTTTATGGCAGGAAATAAGGTGCTTTTTTCCCCCCCCAGCATCGATAGCAGCAAGGCACCCACGGAGTTTAAGGATATTCAGGGGACTGAAACCTTCCTGCTGCAATTTCACAGTGATCTCCCAGCCCAAAGGCAAAGGAGCTACAGGTTTGCCCGCTGGCAAAAAAACCCTCATTTCTCCCAAGCAAATATCTTGAGTTCATAGCAGAGTAAATACCCAGAGAGGTTTCAGCCAGAATAATGTACCCCCCCCCCGCCTCCTTTGTGGAGCAATTTCATGGCACATTAGCTCCTGGTCTGGGTAAGTCACAAATCAGTGGGGTTTTACCTGCCAGGCAAAGATGAGGGGTGAGGCCAAACCTGCGGTACCATACTCTGGGTATGGCTCAAATGAGCATTCCCAGAGCAATTCCCAGCTAAACCCCCTGCACATCCCGCAGGGAAGAAGGAGCAGCAGTGTCCCCAGTGCCTCTGGGGACAGGGAGCTCAAGGATGGCAGTGTGAGGAGTGTGAGGCTCCACAAACCAAGCCAGCAAAACTTCCCAGATCTGCATTTTTCACTCAAGAGCGGAAGATGAAACCTCCGGTTTCGGAGCCTCATCATTTCCACCTGCCCTTTAATCAGTGCTTCCTGCCAGCCCCACCGCTCGGCCCTCCGAGTTCAAGCTGTTATTTTATTTTTATCACAGGAGGGGGCTCGCGGTTCAGCCTGCTGGATTTGGCAATTTATAAAACGAATTAAAAAGCTTGGCAGGCAAACAGAGTTCGGCCAGGAAACACTGACAAAGCCCCAGCCTGCCCCAGGGGTGAGGGCAGCGGGGAGTGCTGCTCCAGCAAGATGGGCAAAACCTACAATCACCTTAGCACAGCAGCTGGAGCTTGTTCTGCAGTGGGGACTCGGGTCCTGCTCCCAGCACTGGTAGTGCATGAGCAAACATCCCGCAGTTCCCATTCCTCCCGGAGCTGACAGCGATGGGAGGGCACAGACAGGGGTGCAGGGCTCGCCTCAGCACTGGCAGGCTCCAGCCCTGGCTCTGCTCCACCCTGGAGGGGTTTCCCTCTAAACAGAGAGGGTTTTTTTGGTGGATGGTAAGTCTCAGTTGCCAAGGAAGGGTCTGCCTTTGGGCAGAGGGATGTGGAAACATCAGCACAATATTTGCTAACGTGGCTGTTTGGAGATTATAAACGGGATGGGGAAAACCTGGGGTTTGGCAGCCAAGGTGCTGCTGTGGAGCTGGAGGTGAGCGCTGCCACCAGAGCCAGGAGCCAGCAGATGCCCAGGACTCACGGGACACATTAAGGGCACGGTGACAGTCCCACAGCCTCTGTTCCATCCTGGGAATGCGCAGCCAGGGATGGATCCAGCACAGCCGTGAAGGCAGAGACAAGGCTGGAGCTCCAGTTCGGGGCTGAGGAGGTGGCAGGAGACCTCTGGCTGCACCAGGGGTGGGAGCCACCCCTGCACCCCATAACAGCACCCTGTGAACCCTCAGGAGCCTCTCCTTAGCCCTGTGCTCCTGGAATGGTCAGCACACCGAGACAGTGACCACCACCACCACACCAGCACTGTCTCACTGCTCCCACTCCTGCAAACCCTAGCGGCACATCCAGCCCTGGCTGTGGGAATCCTGCATCCCCAGCTGGCAGAATTGGGCCCAAAACCTCTGCAGAGCAACCCAATCCCCCTTCTTTGATTGCTTTCCTGCTGCCACATGAGATGCAGCTCGATTGTGATATTAATTAGGGGAGCAAGTACCTAAAAAAGAAAAGGGCAGCAATTAGACTCAAAGCGCTGTTAGCAGGATTATTTAACTCGACTGGGCTATTCTGAACACTGCCCTCTAATCACAGAGGCTGCAAATAAAAAATATAAATAAATGCCTTTGTCAGGCATTACAAAGGCAGCTTGGCGCTCTCCAGACAGTAGGCAGGATGTATCATTATTATTACAATTATTCTGCTCCAATGATAAAATAACCATTAGGAAAGCTGAACTCATTAGCAGGTTCTGACCCTCTTTCCTCTTCATGAACTGGGAGAGATTGATGGGAAGGTGCTGGGCAGGGCCTGGCTTTTAACACGGGCTCTAAAAGGGAAAATAAATCCCTTTTGCATGGGAAGGTGGCCTCTTCTCCCACTGACTTTTGGGCGTTTTGATTAATTCAGGGGGTCGGGAAATTATTAGAGGGCAGCACAAGCAGCAGATGTGTCCGTGGGCTCGGCCGGGCCCGTGGGCAGCCCGGCACAGCCCGCCAGAGTCGGCAGGAATTGTTTATTGCTGACATTTCCCAGCAGCACCCAGGGTGACACGAGGCTGAAGGAGCTTCTATCTATACCTGGGGGATGAGAGGCAAAACGTGGTGATAAATCTGTGCTCTGCTCCCTTCCCCAGCCCCTGCCCTTGCAGGCGCCTGGGTGGCAGATCCACCCTCTCTGTAGCCTGGGATGCTCCAAGGAGAAGAACTTCTCATCCCAAGACATGGAAGAGCCACTGACACTCACAGAAAAAGCTTCAGCAAGGCCTGGAAGTGATGATGGAGCACATTCCTTCCCTTCCCAAGGCAGGTGTGACTGCCATCAGAAAGCCCAGCACAGCTCTACGCCGGGAGAAGTTGAGGTGTGCACACAAAAACCCCGCTATAGAACTAATTAAAAAGAAGTCCAAAAGCCTTAAGTCCCCCTGCTTATCAGCATTGCTGCTCCCGAGATAATCTGCTCACGGATTTTGTGCCAGGGAGATCAGAGTGGAGCAGTAAAAAGGCTGCTGGGGATTGTCTGGATTAGCTCTCCCTTACAGAAAGCACAGGTTCAGTAACCTTCAGACTGGGTATTTTTTAATGCACTATAAAAGATAGGTCCCTATTCTTCCACTGCTTTAATTTTACCTTGCAATGGAGATAATTTTAAAGGTCCTGAAAGGCAGCAAGTAATTCTGTGCACTTACAGCCCCATATAAAATGTTGGTAAATGACTCCTCGGGAGGAACAGAAATTACCTCCTGCTGCTTCCAAGCAGGGCTGCTGAAGAGCGTTTTGGTGGGTGGCCGTGTGTGTGCTCCTGCCTCCCTGGTGTCCTGACCAGGTCCAGTGGCACACGATGGGGAAGAGCTGGAGGACTGGCTCCATGAGGTCTGGAAAACCCTCAGGGTTATGCCTGGAAAACAGCACCATCAATTCCTGCAGCCTGTGATCTGTTGCTGCCAGCAGGGCAGGACATTCCCAGTCCCACAAAAAACCCCGGCAGGGACCAGATCCAACACACAGGCAGGAGACCTTCCCTCCTCAGGAGATCCACGGATGTGGCTGAATTCAACAGGATCAGGAGCAAGGAACAAACACAACTTCTCTCTCTTGCAACTGCTCCCTGCCTGGCCATGGGTTTTTCACTTAAAATCTGCAGCAATGAATATTTCTTCGTTTTGGAGACATGGCTTCTTCATGAGGTTGGTTGATGGATGCTCATCAGCTCTTCTGTCTTCTCCAGGAGGAGTGTTCAGAGGAACACTTATCTGCTCAGAACAGTTCAGAGATGCAATTATGTTTTACAGCACTAAATGGTCCCTGATGTCAGCAGCAATTAGACTTTCAGCAATTTCAGTTTAGAGATGGCCTTCAAATCTCTCCCTCTCTCCTCCTTTAATGAAATACAGCATTGCAATTAACAACCCCCCAAAACTGCCTTCAGTGTTAAATACAAAGATGAGAGATCTGGGAACCCCTTGATCTCGAGCATGGTGGAGCAAGGGGTGTCAGTTCTGTGTCTCCTCCTGCACCCTGAAACTGGGAAAGGTGAAGGGCCAGCCAGGCTGGCTGGTGGGAGGAGGGAACCTCGTTATCCAGCAGCTGTGTGGTTCCTTCATTAGCAGAGATGCCAGAGGCCATGGCCCATATGCTCCTTCCGTGGATGTTGGAGGAGGGATGCCTGGACAGACCCTTCTCAGCCTCGTGTGCTTTCCTCTCCTGCTGCTCCGTGTTCCTCTCCAGCACTTCAGGGTGTCCCTGGCCATGGTCAGTCCCTGGGAAGAGGAAGGCTCCTTGGGGGACCAGGATGTGCAGGCTGCACCTGGATCACTGCTGGGACGGTCAGTGGGAAAGAGTGAGAGCTCACCCACACCAGCACATTCCAAATATCCATCTATCCCACAGGAAACCAGAGAGGAGCTAATCCAGAGTCACCACAGTTACCACCCCATGGGATGCCCCAAGGCTCCCCTGGAACACCGGGGTGTGACACTGCCCTGTACCCGCACACATTTCTTCAGCTCGGGCTGTGCTCTGCTTGGCAAAGCTGTGCTCTGCCGAAATCAGAGTTTGTTTAGTTTCCTGAGCAAGAAAAAAATACTTCTTTTGGCCTTATCTGGATTGAAAAGACGATTCAAAGCTTATAAATAGCAGTTGCAGCATATGCTAAGGAGCTGCGTTTCAGAAGTAAATACCCTGCTCGTTCCTCGCCGTCTCCTCTGCCTCCCCCTGTCTGGCCAAAACCACTGCCAGGTGACTTGCAAACCCTGCACACCTTCAGACCTTCCTTCTTCTTTATGTCTTCAAGCAGCCAGTAATTAATATCTCCAAGATGGCTTTGCCTGCCTAATTATCTTCTTTGCTCAAAATAAGAGTCTTCCTAAATAACTTGTGTGGCGCTGCAGGCATCACGAGCCACCGCGCACCAGAACTGGCCTCTCAGCTGCACTTTGGAGAAGTGGTTTTCATGCTGCTGCAGCTCCAGAGACCAGGAGCCTGCTCTTCCATTAATAAAACCGGGCATGCCGTGGAATTGGCTGGGTCTGTGCATTTAGGAACAGTCCCAGAGTGCTGGCAGGAGCAGGATGGGGCAGCATTTCCAGGGATACCGGCTCCCAGCTCTCAGGCTCTTTCTGCACCTGAAAACCCAGAGCCAAACACATTTGGGAAGGGAGGAAATTCCATTGTGACCAGAGCCTCTTTCCAAAGCCAAACAGCAGCTCAGGGAATGGGGCATTTCTCCAAGGGCTGGAAACTTGATTGTTAAAGGAGGACGGCTGCTCCCTCCAGAGCTGTCCCCTGCGAGAGAAGCCCTGGCAGTGCTGCCTCACGGGGACTGTCTCTACCTCTGCTTGTGCAGAGGTTCCAGAGACCTTTAAAAATCCCTCAGGTACAAATTCCTGCTGGTGCCATGAAGGGGAAAGTGCAGACAGTGGAGGGGGCAGCAGCATTTGGGTGAAATCGGTGGAGATGGGAGGCGAGAGCCAGCTCCTCGCAGGTGGCACATTGCCATCTAGCTGGCATTTGCTTATTTTCCTTGCAAACCAAGTTTCCCTGGCACTGTGCTGCCTGATTGGGTGCACTGGAAGCATCCCTGGTGGCTGGGGACCCCAGGGACCTGCTGCTGTCACAGGGCACCAGCCAGGGGAACCAAAGATGAGGTGACAGCCATGTGTCCCGAGGCAGCAGGAGCAAATCCCCCCTTCCCAGCCTCCTGCCCGGTCCTCTCAGCTCACAGCAGACGCTGGTCCAACAACACCAAACCACTCTTCTGCACCAAATACACATTTCCCACTGCTCCTGCCTCATTCCTTCCACCTCCTCAGCAGTTTTGTTGGGGACAAACCCGCTGCAGGAAGAGTCCTGTGATGAGTCCCTCTCCCAGGGAATGGCAGCAGGTGCCCACCGCAACCCTGCAAATCCTCACAGCAGCGCTGCTGGCAGGTCTGATGGGAAGAGCTGGCTCCATGCAATTCCCAGTGATCCCAGAGTCAGCCCAGATGTCTCCACTCATTATATGCTGTGTTGGTTCCCTGGCCCTGCCTGTTCCCTGCCTCTCGCTGCATTCAACAGGCAGCTGGAGAGGTGCCCAGAGCCACAAAGCTGAGCCTCTGCAGCCACCTCCCATGGCTGGCCCCACCTGTCCTCCCACCTCAGCCAGGCCCCTGCCCAGCTCTGGAAGGATTCCACCCACCTCCTGCAGCCTGGGGATTCTCAGTTTTCCAAAGCACCAATTCCATGCTCGCATCCCCCCGCCACATCCCTGCTCTCTGAAGATGCCGAATCTCTGGGTCAGGCCGCCCTGCTTGGATGGGAGCAGACACTCCCGATCCTGGGGAGAAGGCAGTTCCCACTGGCTCCACAGACACTCCAAGGTTTGCTGGTGGGGTCTGGAGCACAACTCAGCAAAGGATTAAGGAACAGGGTGCAGACAACCAGCCCGGTGAGCTGCAGCAGGGCCGGGCAGGACCTAGCGCACCCACTCCCCATAGCCCTGACAGGGTTCTGGAGTTCGGGCTGGGATGGCATCTTCGGTCCTGCTGGAAAAACCCAAGACCCCCAGGCTGGAACAGTAACTCCAGGCAGGAAGGAGCTTGGGGAAACCCAGACAGTTGCTGCATTTCTCCAGGCAGGGGCAGCTCTCCTCCTCCCACCCAGCCAGCGGCAGCATCGTCTTGGCTTTGGAGGAGGGAAACCCGCAGGCAGGTGGGACAAAGAGGGGGGAGCCGTTCCATCTTCATCCTCCTCCTCCCGATGGATCCTGCCACGGCAAAATCCCTCTCCCTGCGCCTCTCTGGGGCTGGGAGCATCTCTGAGGAGTGAGGCAAGATGTGCCTGGCAAAACCTCGATTTGTGGGTGCTGCACCTGGGCTCCGACACCACCATCCCCGGGGACCTCCTGACCTCCCTGAACCCCGCGTGCCACCCAAGGGGACTGGCACCACCAAAACCCCAGCGCTGTCCTGGCATACAGGCACAGACAGGTTCTCCAGGGGAAATTTAGTGCAGGTGATTAATGCAGCTGCCCTGAATCACCCTCCAGAGGTGTGGGAGAGCTCCACGACATTCCCCAGCGTAGCTGATGGCTCGAGTCACGCTGCACAGATCCCTTCCCTGCTCCCAGGCTGCGGAATGGGTGCAGGGAGCTCTTGCCTGGATTTACAACTCGGCTGCTAAACATGGGGGAGTGACAGTCTCATCCTGCACATTCATGCCAGCCAGTGTCCTCAGGGTGTCTGGGCCATCCCGCACTGTCCCCAGAGATGTGACACCAGCATTGCCACCTCCCCGCTCTGCTCCTGGCACCGCTGTGCCTTTGCCAGCCGAAACCCCAGCACCTCTGGCAAAACAGCCTCAGCAGTTTTCCTGACACCTGTTACGCTGCAAGAAACACTTCCTAGCACCAGCCAGGGTGAGAGAAACACCCGCCGGCCCTGGCATGGAGCCAAGCTGCTTCCAGCATCCAGCATCCTGCATCCAGGATCCAGCATCGCTGAAGGATAAATGCAGAATGCAGCGCCCTGGGCAATTTCCATGTGAGTCACCCAGAGAAACGCTGCACTCTGGGGCCCCGGGTGCTTTGGCTCCCACACACACCCCTGGGCCTGCAGCCCAGCTGCTCCCGTTTCTACTTCCAGGGTGAGCCAAGACGATGGGATAATTAGAGCAGCAAATGACCCAAAGCCGGTTAAAGTCCCCGTTAACTGCCCGGCTGGGACAAACACGGCTTAGCAGAGATGTTCTCCCCAGCAGTGCCAGAGCTGTCGCCTCTCCACGGAGAGCGTGACCCCAGCACCGGCGTGGGGACAGAGGCTGTGGCAGTTCGGGGCTGGCACCCAGCCTCTCCCGGGGCTGTGCCCGTTCGGGGGCACAGGGAGAGCCGTGCCAACCCTGCAGCAGCAGAGCCCTTCGGGGAGCCCTCCTTGGGGCCACACTCCGGGCTGTGGAATCAATGGCAGCAGCCCAGTGGCCGGCAGCGAGGCAGCGATGCCGAGGCAGGGGCTGTGACATTGTGCGAAGGCAAAGCCACCGCCTGCCCGGCGCTGGGCCGTAAACAGCTCAGCCTCCCCTTCCCCCAGGACGAGCACGCAGCAGCGCCCAGCAGCACCCACTCCCTTCCTCGGCATCTCCCGGCTCCAAACTTTGTGCTCAGCCCCTCGCAGGATCCGGCCCCCGGAGGCTGGGCTGAACCGAGCCCTTGGGGTTTCTCTAACTCCAAGGGAAATCGTGTTATCCCGGTGGCCTGGCAGAGCCAGGCAGCAGCTGCCTTGCAGCTCCACGGCGCCGGGTGGGAAGGACGTTTTGGGTGGGGAGGGGTTAACCCTTGCTGCAAACACCTGCATCCTCCAGAACCAAAGGCTTCTGCTCCAAAGGCTCCCTTGGTCTCCTGCAGAGTTCTGCAGGAATGGGGAGATGACACGCCAGAGTTTGCCGAGGGAGAGGGCAGAGATCGCCCGGAAGGATGTGATTCCCGACAAATCTCCCCGATGTGGAGCCGGGCGATGCTGGAGCAGATCGCCAGCTCATCAGCAGGGTGGCTGGAGCAGCCTGCACCACCGAGCCGGATTAAAGGGGTCTGAGCCCAGCTGGCAGCCCTTGGAGGCACGGAGCCGAGCAGGGACGAGGCAGAGAAGTGCACCAACCACAACAGCAACTGGTGGCTCTTAGGAGACTTCCCTACTTCGGGTTCAGCAGCCAGCCTGGCTGCGGCACGGACACTCCCAGGGCCCCGTTCCACCCCGGAGCAGCGCAGGGAGAGCCTCCCCGGCTAAACCTGGGGGCTTCTTACTGCTGCAGTGTGATCCCAGGGACGGCCAGCATGACTGGAAGGGTGCACCAGGATGGGCAACCAGCCCTAACACCCACCCTTGCCCTCAGCACCCAGCAAACTCCCATGGAAACTTAGGAACTTACTGCAGTCGTCGGACTCGTAGCCCTCGGGGTCCACCACCTCCTCGGGCGCTTGGCTCTTGGCCGGCTGCTCTGCGGGCGTCGTTCCGTAGGCTCCAAAGAGCTGGTCCACATCCTCATCATCCTCCCGGGGCGCCTCGGCGGGGCTGACCGAGGGCTGGCTGACCGCGGGGCGCAGGGCGCTGCTGCTGCGGCCGACGGCGGCGGGGAGCCCGCGGGGGAAGCGGGGGAAGTAGTCGGAGATCTGCTTGATGGGTTTGATGGGGCCGGGGCAGACGTCAATGGCCATGTGCTCCTGGATACTTATGGTCATTTTCTCTCCTTTTCGGAGTGTCATGCATGCGGCTGTCGCTGCCAAGCCCTGCCGGAGAAGCCCGGACCGTGCGGGAGAGGGAAGTTTCTGCCGGGGGCTGCGGAGGCAGGTGAGGAGGGAGGCTCCGGCGGGCCCCTTACGTGGTTGTCGCGCCCTGAGCCTCGGTCGCCGCACGCATGCTGCTGCTGCCAGCCCTGGCGTTCGCACAGCCCCTGATCCTGCCAGCGCTGCCTGGGAATAAATGAGCGAGACACAGAGACGGATAAGAGGCAGGGGGTGGGCTCTCGGGTGATGTCACCAGCTTGCAACAAAGCGGTACCCAGCAGCGGAGGAATGAGGGCTGTGGCCGGCCCGCCGCCCCGGCCACACGGCCACCAGCGTGGGCAGCCGGCCCCCCGCCCCTTCCCCAGCACAGCCCCGGACCCCCGGGGGCAGCCGGCAGAAGATGGAGTGATGGGGCGTGGGGAGGTGGGCTTGGATTCACCTCCCTGCCAGAGCAGGGCTGGTCCCTGCCAGACCCCTGCAGGGGGTTGAGGTCACCGGGCAGTGTCAGGAGCCATCGTCCTGCTGTGCCGCATCCCGGCGCGCCGTGGAGAGGGACCGTGACAGCCCCCAGAGACCCTGAGAGCCCCCAGGGACCGTGGCAGCCCCCCTGCCCTCCCGGCTCCTCGCAGGCTGTGCCAGGGAGATGCTGTGCCACATCCTGATGGCACCGCTGCCCGCTCCCCGTGGCTCAGCAGGGAAGGGACAGCCCCACTCAGATCCCTGCTGCCCTGGCTGCCCCAGCCCACAGCAGTGTCCCCCCAGAGCTCAGCACCAGCTGGACGAGCTCCTGCAAACACACCAGGGGCGAAGCAACACATGGTCCCTGCTCGTGGCCCGGGTGGCACAGCCTCTGCCAGCCAGCGTGTGGCTGTGCCATGGGGCTGGTACAGCATCACAGAGGAGCGAGCCGTGGGCTGGGCCAGGGCTCAGTGCCAGTGTGGCCATGCTCAGCACCCCTCCTGCTCCTTCCTGGGCACGGCCAGGGCCCCAGCACCAGCCAGGACAGGGACAGGCTCCTGCCACAGGCTCCCCTGAAAATGCTGAGCTGTGCTTTGCTCAGGGAGCTGGTCTCAAACTGCTGTTTTTACTCACCTCCCCCTGCGTTCAAATCAATAAATCTGTGCCTTCACAAGCTACTGGAAGTGGACTTTTTAGCAAGGAGTGCCAGAAGAGAAACACTGTGAGAAAATGGTGCAAATGTTGCCCGGTAACTCACCCTGCCCAGGAAAATGTGTCTGAAATATTTCAGAGGAGCAGCACCCCCCGTGCAGCCTCTCTGCTGGCTCAGTTCTGGCGGGTCTGGAGTGAGGCTGGGACACTTGGTGTGCTCTGGTCACCCACCACCATGTCCAGCTGCCCACAGCCTGGCCCACCAGGTAGCCTGGCACATCCCTTAGCGATGCACACAGGGCTGCAGTCTCCTGCAGCATGGCATGCAGGTGTCTATTAAAAACAAAGCTCTGTTCTTCAGAGGATTTCCCCCAAATCCCAACAAAATGACACCCAACCTTTCTGTCTAATGCAGAGCTCAGTTCATTCAGATTTTGGTAAATGTTAACGCACGTCCCTGAGTCATAACACGCTGACACCAGGCAAACCAACCTAATTTAGTCCTCACAGGGAAGTGACTGTTTCTCTCCTGAAGCATCCAAACTTGTCACTGCTCTGTACCTAGACATGAAGCACATCTAAGGACGCTCTAATGACCTGGGAGAACAGGAGACAGCTCACTGCTCCTTTGTGTCCCTGCCATATTTTCACTCGGAGGTGGCTCCTGCCTGTTGCAGGTCTAACAGCAGATCCACTCTCAGACAGTTTTATCCCCTCCCCACATCCAAGGACTCCCAGGACATTAATTCAGATGGAAATACCACCTGCTTTGCACATGGAGGCTGAAAATCTTGCAGGTGGGCCGATGCCGGGTGGGAACATCACGGCGAGCGCAAGGAGGTGCCTCCGTATTCGGGTGTGTTCATCCACACAGGCTCCATCTTTGGGTGCAGCATCCAGGATGTGGTGTGCACTCAGACAGAACGAGGCAGAAATTGGGCCTGATGCCCAGAAAATTGCAGCAATTTCCTCTCAGAAAGGGCAAATAAATAAATGAATAAAATCAAGTTACGTGTGAGAGACTAATGCCGTTACTACCATTACAAAAGCGTCATCATCATTCCAAATGTTTCCTCAAAGAGCACAAGACCCAAATAGGCAGGGATTATTCTATAGGACAGAAAATCGAGGCTCTGGGAATGAAGGTGAACCTCTGAGCTCTTCCTCCTCCTGCATCCACCGCCCACAGCCAGGATCAGGGCCCAGCGGCACCCACTGAGAGATGCTCAGCTCACCCAGGGATTCAGAAGAGCAACAAGGGAACAAAAAAGGCAGAATTGAAGCAGACAAACTCCCTGAAGCAGGGCAAGAGTGGGCCTCAAGGAACACCCCATCACCAGCCTCATAGACTGAGATAAACAAAAACCAAGACTCACTGCTAATAGCCCAGGTGGGATTTCTCATCCCTACCCTATCCCAAGCCTAGAAAGCAGCTGGAGCCTTTTCTTAGCTTTTAATGAGTCCCAGATCAGCTTGGTTTTGATAAACCACACTTTTCCTACCTTCCCTTACTGCCTGAGTGTTTCCTTGGGGGCTGCACAGCCCCAAATCTACCGAGGGCTCCCCAAGCGTGACTGGGGCTGGCAGCACACACTGTCACACACGACAACACGGAAGGTGAAAGGGACAAAAATAGAGAGCTGGGCTGGAAGACAAAAGCAGGGCTTGCAGATACAAAGCCAGTTTCCAGGTAAAGCTCTTAATTCCCACCGTCTGTCTAATGCCCTGGAATGTGACTTGATTTGATCCCTGGCTCTGCCAGGGCGAGTCAGAGCTGCTGCTGTGCCCACGCATGTGGCCTCTGCTGCCCTGAAAGGGGGAATTTGACTTCCCCAGCAGCCCCCCAAGAGGGAAGAGACAGAGTTTAAATGTTAAAACGCCAGTTTTAACCCAGAGCTCTGCCTGGCAGGAAGCAAAGCCACTCTGACAGGGAATATCCATCCCTGTAGGAAGTGGGGGCATCCTTCAGGGAAGGTGGAGGTGGCCATCACAGGGCCAGCATCAAAGCAGGGATGGGATGAGGGGGAAGAGCAATTGTGCCTGTCAAAAGCCATGTTTTCTCCCAAGAAAACAAGATCCTGTTCAGCACCTGTGACAGTGTACTTGGGACGTGGGATGCAGGAACCATCACTCCAACTCCAACCCAGGCTCCGAAAACCCCCAGGTTTTAATTTCAATGTTGTCCTGAACAGGGGCACAAAGCACATCCAGAAAAAGCCTGTGGCACTCACTCTCCCTGTGCCACAGCCCAGCTTCCTCCTCTGGAACTGCCCTGCAAGTGGGCAAACAGAAGGGATATTCCTACAGCCCCCAAAACTGCAGCACATGGATTAAACACGCATCCAAAAGGACACAGTTCAACCCATTTTCTTACAAATGCTAAGCATCAAATTCTGCTGTTCCAGGGTTGAATCAATGAGAGCAGGGGCTGATTCCAGTTTGACCAATTCCTTTCCAAATGGAAAGCACATCCCACTGCTTGCCAGGGATTCAGTGATTGACCCACTGGTTCTTTATTTATTACTTTGTCAACTCAAAATCTCTTGGAACCCCCCTGCTCTGCTAGTGCTGCTGGAGAAGAGCCTGGAGAGAGCACAAAGGGATAATGCCAAATTAAAGCCTTCATTTGGAGGCACTACCTCTGGATCTCATCCTTGAACTCGGAGGGCTGGGCCAGGGAGGTTTCTCAGTGTCCCCAGGGAGGTGACACAGGCAGCACCACCCTGCACAGCCCTAGCTGGGATTTTGCTTTTCCCAACCATTTTTAAGCCTGAAAGTACCCACAGCTGTAGGCAGGAGAGGGTGCCAGCAGATACCACCAGCTCAATCTGGTGGATATCAACTGGGGGGTATCAACACTGCCAGGGGATGCCAACACTGCTGGAAGAGACCCCTCCATCCCTCCAGGGTGGCTCAGGACTGACACTGCCTTCAGTTCCCCTGGCTGGGAGCTATGAAACATATTTTTTATTCCTTCCAATGAGCCTAGCTCCAGCATGGCTGTGTGCATGGGAAGGGGGTTAATTGAAAAGCAACATGTGCCTGGCTCCTTGGCTCACTCAGGGCACTGTCTCCTGGCTGATGCACAGCTCCTGGCAGCTTCCCCTCAAAGATCCCTGCCCTCGATTGCTGGGGAGGCTCGGCTGAGCCCATCCAGGGGATTGCACTCCTTACCTGGTCAGACAGCCTTTGCATTTGCTAAGTAAAGCAATAATAATAATAATGATAACCAGGAAACTTGGCAAAAATAATCCTAAGGAGCTTATTCCAGGCTGTGCCGATTACGGCTCCTCAGCAGCGCTGATATCCCAGCGCACCCTGGCCCCCACTGGTCCTCTGCTTGGATAATATCTGAGGTTATCTGTGCTCCAACAGGCCCTGCTAACAACCATTATTTGACCAGATTTAACCAGCAATTACTAGCTGTGAACAAAATCGCTGTGGTGAAATACAACCCACATCCTATTATGGCGCAGACACAAACAAACCCTTGCAGAGAGCCAGGCGAGGGCCAAATGCCAGCAGGGAAGAGCCCTCTCCCCTCAAAATACTGCTTAAGGTTCCCAGAGACTTTGTGAAACACCCAACCAGCAGCAAAGGTGGATGGAATCTTCCTGGCCAGCATTTTGTTACGTGGACATGGGCCTGAAAAGGAGCTTCCAGGAGGGAGGGAAGCATCTGCTGTCCCTGCATCTTTAGGATGGGCCCAGAATAGCTCTACTTTTGGTAGGGGCTGATGTTTAGCATGTAGCATATGCTGCCATTTCCATGTGAATCCCAAAATACTTGGTGTTTTCTTCTGTAGTTTTAATGCACTTGGTTTCTTGGAGTCCTGGGGAATGTCTGCCCTCCTGCCGGGGAGGGGCCGTGCTCTGCTCCTGCACCCTGACACGCCACTGCCAGCACTCCAGGCACCTGCAAACCAAGCAGAGGGGCTAATCAGCTGCTGTAAATCTCAGCTCTGTGCAGCACAGCGTAAATCCACACAGGGATTCACCAGGGTGGATCTGCGCACAGGAAAATCCACCCAAACGGTGCCCAGGAGGAGAGTGACATCGATCCTGGGCACAGCACTGCCAAGGGCCCAGTCCTCAGGGGCTTTTTCTTAGGGATGAACCTTTTTAGACATTTCTTCTCTGATTTCCCTCATGATCTGTGGGTTCCTCTGAACTCCAGAGCCTTAGCAGGGGTTTGCCATCACCAGGCTGGGCAGAGCCATCCTCTCACACGGTGCTGGCTCTGATTGTTGTGTGCCTGTGAGATAAATGCAGACCCACTCCCTTGCAATCAAGGGAGGGGAGACTCCTGTGCAGCATCAACTCCTATTAGACTAATTTTATCTGCTCTCAGTGCCTTTCCAAGCTGGAGTCAATGTCCTCTGAGATTATCCAGCTGACTTGTCTTAGGAGTTTTACCCTGCTTTTACCTCTTCCCGACTGTCTCCCAGCTGCAGGAGGATGAGAACATTCCTCCTCAAGACTTCCCAGGCAGGCAGGAGCAAAGCCTGGTGTTAATTTGGCAGCAGCACCTTACCCTGCGGTGACTGGGACACGGATGCTGGCCCGGAGAGCTGTGCTGGGGCTGGGCACTGCTGCCTCCTGCACCCCCAGCTCTTCCCACTCCATAAATGTCCAGAAACAGAGTTCCCATCAGCATTTAGGGCCTGGCCCCGTTGCCATGGAAATGGAGAGACTTTATGCTCACATTTTGGTGGGAAGAGGCATTTCAGGAGTCACACCAGCTCCTGGAGTCAATGCAGGAGGAGCCAAGTGAGGGCAGAAAGCAGCCGAGCTTCACGGAGGCACCGGTGGGAAACTGCTCCCGCCCCGTGCTCCAGGAACTGGGAGCTGGATGGGAGCAGAGAGAAAAGGCCACCAATAACCAGCAGCAGAGTGAGCTCCAGGGATTCACGAAATAACATCTTGGGTTTGCAGTATTAAAGAGCAATTTGGCTGCATTAAGAGAGCTTTATAGCTGCTCCTCTCCCACATCCTCGTCAGGCTAACGACATCCTGTCAAAAGCAATCTACCCAAACCACCCCCCCCATGCAGTCCCTGTACCTGTCACAGCTCTGGGGCAGCTCTGTCCTGCCTGCTGCTCCTCCCAGGGCTGGGAGATGTCCTGCCCATCCCTGGATCGTGAGGCTCAGCCATGAGCTGCGAGAGAATGATCCATCATGGATGGATGCCAGGACGTTTTCCTGGCCCCATCCACAAATCCCAGCATCATGCCAACATTGCGAGAAGCAACACAAATGAAAGAGCAGGAAGAGGAGCGAGAGGAGGAGCAGGAAGCAGAGACCCCACAGATTCACTGTGGGATTAGGCTGCTGCAAAGGCAAACAACCCCAGATTCCCTGACCCAAGCAGGGCTGCTCACGGATGTGCCACAAACTCACAGCAGCACCTGCAGGTCAGCAGGGAAGAAATTGAGGCCAAAGCCCAGACAAGCTGATTCCTGCCTGGAGAGCAGCATTCCTGGCAGGGCTGAGGAAGGCAGGCCAGCCTGCAGGATGCTCTTGGATCCACGGGCTCTTCAGCTGCCTGACCTTATGTCACCCGACTCAGGACAAAGTTCCTCTCCACTGTAGGGAAGCCCAAGCATTTTCCAGCTCTGTGGTGAATCTGGGACAACAAAACTTTGGAGCAAAGGATACTCACCAGCTGAAAAAAATGGGAGACAAAGGGATTCCTCAAAATACAAACTTTAAAATGAAACCCGTTGAGGGGGGCATCTCCCAGGTCATTTAGCAGCCAGAGGAGTCACTAGATGGCCCTGCTAGTCCTGTTCATCTGATCACAGCACGGATATCGAGGAATGCTGGTTTGGCTGCTCTGCAGGAACTGGGAAATCTGCTCCACGTCTCCTTCTGGGAGGAAGGGCCTCCCGAGGGGGGGCAGCCAGGTGGCACCTTGGCCAGGACACGTGGCAGGTGAAGGGTCCTTCCTGGTGCCACCATGCCCTGGATGTCCTCTTCCCTCCCTGAGAGTGGCTCCACCTGCCAGGGATGCTGGAAGCCTCTGCCTCAGCGTAATCGTGTTGACAGTGATGGGTGTAAGAGCCAAGGAACCATGTTAATGAACCCCGTGTTGCTGGATAATCATGACATTAGCATTATTGGATTAACATTTGCATAATTTGGGCACGAGCTGCTACCTGCACGGAGACATATGTTTACATGAATTTACATCCATTTGCATCCCAATGAAGCTGCATCCTCAGCAGCTTCCCGGGTGACCAGTCACGGGCCATTGGCAGCTCCACCCCAGGGGACATCTCCTGCTGTCGGGGACAATCCCAAGCCGCTCAGGTGCCGACAAACAGCAAAGTTTTCCCTCCTCAGGGTGTTCCTCACACAGGTTGCACCTCACTGTGCCCTTTGCCACGCCAGGAGCGGCACCCCCAGCCTCAGCATCGGGGTCACCCAGGCTGAAGCTGTCCCTTTCCCAGTTCCCACAAACTCCTGCTGCCTCCCAGGTGCCAGGATAACGGGCAGTTAAAGTCCATCCTACTCACAGCTGTGGAAATGGATCGATAAAACACTCCCAGCAGGCTGCGAAGCTCAGAATTTAAGAGGCCAATAAAGGGAACCCAAAATGAACTCCTTTCTCTGTCTTTTCAAATCACGTGCTCTTTGAGTCAATTACTTGATTTTAGAGGAACGGGGAGGGAGATTCAATTACTTGATTCTTGATTTCTTAGCATAGGAACATGGACTCTGCAACCACGGAGCACAGAAAGGCAAAAAAAAATCACTTCAAAGCAGCATGGCAACAATTTGGTGGCAACACCAGGTTTAGAGGGCTGTAAGGAATCAGCAGTTTCCCCTCCTGGGCTCCACAGCAGCCTTAGAGGAGAGCAGTAACATCTGAGCACAAAGTCCTACATCCCACCCACAAAATCACAGGGTGAGAGGTGGCGGCTGCCTGGCTGCGTGTCCCTGAGTGCTTTCCTAAAGGAGAGCTGCTCAGGGAGGCACCAAATCCCTTCACAGCCCCGGGAATTATGAGCTGGGAGGGGCCAGGAGCTGCACACTCACTCCCAGGCATCTCCAGCCCCAAAAAATTGCTGTTGGCTCCATCTGAAGGCTGCCATGAAAACAGACAGCAGGAGCAGCCCAGGGGCATCCAAAGCATTTCCATGCAGGCTCGGGGGAACCACAAGCCTCACTGCCACTGAAAGCTCTGCAAATCACAGGGATTTATCTCCCAGTGCTGGTCTGCGAGGTGCAAAGAGCTAAAAACCCCAAAGTGCCTTTGGGATTAAACCTACCTGAACCACAAGCAGCAACGAGAGCAGCAAATCCTGCAGGGAGCTCGCTGGGAAGTTTTTTCCTGGGATGCTGTGAGCTGGAGCAGCCCTCTCTGCCCTTACCTGGTGCTCACAACGATGCTGCCACCTCAATAAAAGCTCAAGTGGTGTTTCCAGGGTCTGCTCACCCAAACCAACCCACACCCGCTGGGTTTCTTGCTGCTTTCTGCCAATGAAGAAACTGGAAAGAAAAGGAGCACTGAGAAGCCACTCGCTTGGGTGAATCGGGTTCAGAGCCCAGCTCTGTTGTGAGGATGGTGAGGAAGGCAGCCTGGCCTTTTCCCTGCAGCTTCAAAGCCTGGCATTTAGCACATCTCTGCTTCAGCCACTCAGGCTGTTAAATAGGGACCTTTTCACCCATAAAAGCCACGTCAAGACCCCTTGGGAAACTTTTATCCTTATTTTAAGTTTTCATTGTATTTCATTCCAAAGTTGTTCCCGTATCTGGAAACCTCTGGAAGCAAAAAGCACATGACAAACAGAAACAGAGGGGTCAGAAGCACTCTCACCTCGACAGCAGGGACAGCACCAGAGTTTCTGGCTGAAAAAGCCCTGCTTTGGAGGAGGAACACGTTTGCAGCTGATTGTGTCATTAGGTGCCAAAGCCAACTGCTAATGCCTGATGGCTCCGTGTCACGGGCAATGAGGCAAGAGCCCAACAGGATCCAGCAGGAGGAGGGAACGTGCTGGAACATCACTGCTGGGACCTGGGCTTGGGCAGAGCACTGAAAATATTGATGGGACACTGGATGGAGGCCACTGGAGGGTTTGATCAGCCCGGGGCTGCTGGTGTGGCTCACAGCTGGACACACCAGATAACAGGAGAAAATTAAACTCCTTTCTCTCCCTCTCCTCTCCAGTGGGCCTGTCTTGGGAAAGATGGAGGAGGGAGGAAAGACAGCCCAGTTAATGAGTTCTGCTGCTGTACAGCAACCTCTAGCCCTGCATCCTCCCCAGGCTGGACCTCAGCAAGGGCTGTGAGATCCTGGGGGATGCAGAGATGCAGGATCGGGGCTGCAGCCCCTGGCACAGGTCGGGAGAGAGCCCAGGGAGCAAGGCAGGTGTGATTTCCAGCCGGGGAGGAGCAGGACCAGCCCCAGGCACAAACCTTGATCGCAGTGGGGCTGAGCTCCCTGCCCCACTGTGGGGTGGCTGTGCTGCCCCATTAAGCAAAACCCCTTTTCTGTCTCACCCACCTCCACAATACATCAGGACTGAGCCCGTGCTGCAAAAATCTGACCCCTGCATGCTTCCCTCTCCACAGAGGTAACGTGCCAGGCTGCATCTGATTTCTTCCCTCCCTTTCCAGTCCTTTCACCCTCCTTTCCCTATCTTCGAAGAACAGATGCACCCATTCATAACCATACAGGAGAAAGTATGTGTTCACCTTCCCAATCGCAGTGCAGCTGGCAAAGCACAGGAGGGAAAACGATGTTTTGCACAAATACAGAAATTATCTGCACTGATCTTATTAAGCTTGAATGGGGAACCGACAGGAAAAAAAAGGATGGGACTGAAAAGCATTGTTCAGGTGTAGCATCGTTATTGTTTATCCTCTCCAAGCACTCCATCATCCTAATCCCACCATCTCCCACGGTGACAGGTCAGGAGCAGGGATCTGGGAAACAGCAGGATCCAGAGCCTGCCAGAGGGATGCAAACCTGGCAAGGCAGTGCCTGGGGGATCCGGCAGCACCTCGGGGAAGTCCCCCCTGAAATGCCCAGGCAGGCCCAGGCCAAGCATCCAACAACTCCCAAACGTTATCAGTGTTAAAAAGATTCACGTGGTACCAATTAGCACCAGAGCGCTGGGGTAGGCGGGGGTGAGGGAGAAACAAAGGCTCAGAAACTCCCCAACTCATACCCTCGCAGGGATGCTCTTATTTATCACACGAATAAATCTGATGCCAAGGTGCCCAGGACACAGAGGGCTCAGGCCAGCTCCTCCCTGGTGCAGTGGCATCTGCTCAGCCCAGGTGACAAGAGCCAATTCCTCATGCCACAGGCAGCACAGCAACTCTGGCAAGCACAGAAAAAAAATCCCAAGGTGGGAATTCAAACAGAACACAAGTCACCTGCTATCAAAACCGGGGAAATCTGGCAAATTTCCTACTTAGCACTTACCACATCAAGGCTGCTCAATGATGCTAATTAAACAGGTACCTCCCAGACACAGGCAGGAAGATTTACATCCCTAATTTGCATTTCTCAGTTTATTTTTCTTTCCTCCAAGGCACCATTTGAACGGCCACGGTGTGATTGCTTGGAGGAGTTTAATTTTGCACGACTGTCATTTGAAGATGAAGGTCTGTCCCGCCGGCAGCTCGATGGCTGCTCCTCCTGCCCCTGCTCTCCCGCAGTGGGGCTCAGCTGTTCACTGAGATTTTCTTGCTTTCTTGGGCTTGGCTTCACCAGCTGAGAAATAAATAATGCTGGGCTCAGCTGCTCTGGGTGATCCAGCTGCTGTCCCCATCCAGGGGCTGGGTATGGCTCAGTCTGGGGATTCTTTTGAGGGTGAGTCTCTGAAATACCCAGCAGTAGTGCAGGGTTGTTAGGACCAGTCTCAGAGGTGTGATCTCTCCACCCAGCTCCCAAATCCAGCCCCAAAACCTGAGGCCAGGGCAGCTCCCACTCATGAGGGGCTGCTCCCATGGGATGGGACAGCATAGCTGGAACAGGAGTTTGTATAATTGCAAATAGCTAAAAGCAGCCACAGTCCTGTGGTAATTTGTCACCTCTGAAATCAGGAGTCAGTCGCACTCGGGGGGAAGGTGTCTCTGCCAGCACCTCTCTCCTGATAAGGCTCTGATTAGCAGCAATCTGATAATAAGTGCTTCCAGTGATGAGTCTGGTGGGAGAAGGGATGAGAAAAGGAGCTGGTGACGCCTCTTTGCTGCATTTGGTCAGCTCCAGAGCAACCTGGGGGGAGGTGATATCTGGCATCGTGCCCCTGTCTGTGCTGCCATGGATCCTCATCTCTGTGGATACCTCTCACTGCAATTCCAGCACTGCCTGGACGTGCTGCTGATCGAGATGGTCAGGGAGGAATCTGAATGAGCAGCTCAGGATGAAAGTTTTCCACAAGGTGCTGACCCATCACCTGCCATCCCACGCCTGCTGAAAGTCTCATTACGTGAGGGCAGCATCAGCCCTTCCAAAAAACTTCCCTGAACTCTCTGTCCATCACACCCACCTGCAGAACAAGGTGGAAGGGCAGTCTCCGAGGTGGAGAGGAACAAAATGATGGGAGGAAGAGAAGGGAGAGGTGGGCTGGTGAGACACCGCTACCACCAGCCCCCTCCCCTTGAAGGAAACACCTTCTGGGAGGGGAGGGGAGCAACTGCTGCCAGGTTTAATTTAAAGAATGAACTCCAGAGGTTATTTGCCGATTTGTGTCACTGCCCAAGCACTCCTGCTGACTCTCCAGCCTCAGTAATGGCCAGAACCATGTTGCCCAAACACCAGCTGCTAGCCCGTTTGCTTTGGCTACGCTGAACGTGCAGACGGCTCTCGCAGAGGAAGCACTGCCCTCCCCTTCCAAAACACAACTGTAAAAACCAAACATGGGAACTTGGCAATCCACGGGCAGTGTTTCTGACTCAGAGAGATCCCCCAGCCGACTCTCCCATCTGGTGGCTGTTGTCATGGCAAGCGGAGAGGGGAAGCAACAACACAAGAACTGCTCAGTCCTTGACACGCTCCATCCTTGGACTAATGGCAGCTCCCCAGCAGAACAATCCCAACAGCAATTACCGAGGTGCTTTTAGAATGGGGAAAGCAAAAACAGATTAAAAAGCTCTTTGAAACCTTGAGGCTGAGTGCTGAGGAAACGGGAGCGGCCAGGGCCGCGCGCACTCGGCGAACAATGAGGAGATGCAGAGGCACTTCTCTGTGGGCCAGGTTAAATGGACCCCGATTGTCAGAGAGCCTCAGGAGGCTGAGGGGACAGCACTTGACAAAAGGACAATTGGTGCTGCTTTGAGAGTCGTGGCTGCAGCGTGGAAAACCTTCACAGAGGGGTTGAGGAGCAAATCTGTGCCCCTGCCACCGCCAGCATGAGGCACCGAGGAGGGGACGAGACAAAAGATGACTTTCAAGTGCAGAAGTCAGTTAAACTCCAGCCACATGAATCACAATTCCACTGGCTGGGTTATTGTCTTGCCTTGCTGGAGGATTTGGAGAGCATCTATGAAAAAACTTTTTTACTGTTTCAAGAACGGCGAGAAGTTGTCACTGAGCAAAAGCTTTATTGTTTCCAGTAGTAAAACACCAGACAGAAGTTGTGAGGGATGGAGACGAGAACAAGAAAATAATAAACACAAATGACCAGGGCAGACTGAGCACATTCACTGAGCCCTTTTTGCCCACATTGAACCAGCTCAAAAGACAGGGACAGGTTTAGGATAATATTCCAACGAAAGCTGCAAAACACAACCAAGAGAATCACCACAAAGGGAAAAGTGGTCTTCAAAATAAAATAGGCTGCAGATGATCCTCTATCACATTCAGATGGGCCTGGATCACATTGTCCAGGACCAGATCCTTCCCTCAGTCTTTCCACAGCTGACTGAACAACTCTGGTTTGAACTCAGGTGGAATTACCCCATGGACTTAAAATACAGAGGTAAGAAAGAAAAGTTTCCAGTCTCACTGGCACCAGAGCAATGTCAAATTTACCTCTGAGAGGGTTTTATAAAAGCTGGCCTCAGGTAAACATCAAGCTGATGCCTCACCATGGCACAGCAAGCCAGCAAGGATTCCCAATGGTCCTGAGCAGAGCTGGCACCCCACAGTGGGGGAAATGCTGTGGGGGTGGGAATGGGGACACGACTGACCTGCCTGCACTGCCCAGGAGTGAAGCACAAGGAACTCAAGGGGAGTTAGAAATGACATTCTGGATTTTAAAAGCTCTTTCCAACTCAGTGTAGAGCTGGTGATGAGAAAGTAACAGGTTTAAAGAAAATAGAGTCAATTCCTAAAAGTCTTTTTCCTTCTCCTTCTGCTGTGGAATTAACTTAGGCTGGCAGGCCAGGCTGTCTGAGGTAATGAGCACGACAAGCCTCACTTGGACTGTCAAAAGCTTCAAGGCAAAACAGAACTCCTTTTGGTGGCTAAACATTTTGGAAATTGAAGACCCTACAGTTCTCAGAAGAAACAGCTCTGAAACCACACCAGTATTTCAGCAAAAGCTGACAGCTGGAGTTACTTTTTCAGATACAGATAATAATTCTGGAATTAGCCCTTCCAGAGAAGCAGCTGGTCAAGCCTTAATGGCCAGGTTAACAACACAGACCATGCAATAAAATATCCCTCAGTGGAGAACAACCTCATCCCTTGCTCTCTCCAACACTGACGGTGTGGACCCCACATTCAGTGATTTCCTTTTCTGCCATCTCAGGGAGCCCATGTGGCCCAAAGGTTTTGTTTTCATTTGTAGAAGGGCAGGAACACATCACAGAGGAAGGGTTGGAAGCATTTCACCAGCAACCTGCCAGAGCACATTAACTGGGAGAGCAGTGAGGGAATGGTCCTCTGTTGGGCCATGTTCATTTAAAAGAAAGTCGAGGATTGATTTCCGATCTCCTGCCGGAGTGTTCCAGCACCCAATCTCATTTATCTTCATACTGCAGCCATTTGTAAGAACACACACTACATGCACACAGAGCGCCCAGTGCAAAGGAAAACAGAACAAAAGAGTAATAACTGAGGGGAAAGGCTGACATTAATGGGCACAAATTGCCTTTAACTCTGTGATTTCAGAGGGAACTTTTTGGAATCCTTTGTTTCTTCATAATAGACAGGTCAGCTCCAAAGCATTTAATAAAATCCACAGACTCCTACCAGCCCAGTGTGGGTTTTGTTCAGGCCTTCAAAGATCTAATTTCTCTAGAGATGTGAGGTAATTTGATTTTTCTCATCTTTGAGGCAAATTGTCTGTCCCGGAGAATAAGCAGGACCAGGGCACACAGTTTTCAACAGCCTGACTCACGATGACACCACCACCACAGTCAGCCAGATGCTCAAGACTTACAGGAAAAAGGCAAAAGAAAGGCCCTTGCTCATGTAAGGTGTGCACGTGGGAGGGGAATCTGCAGAGCTTTACAAGATAAAGTCATTTGAAAGCTTTTATCCAATTCGGGTGCTCACAGGCAGCCAGCTGGGCCTGGGGGTGAGCAACCACACATTTCCCCTGACCCCACACCCTCACATGGGCCAGTGCACAGCCAGGAGGAGTGGAAAAATCACAGCAAGTTCCTTGGAGTGTTTCTTTACCCTGAGCAGAGAGAGAGGGAGGGATTGGGAGCACAGCTTCACGGGCTGGCTCCTGGTGCCCACACCAAACTCACTCCAGCCAGAACAAGGACAACAAACACAAGGAGTGACCCTTCCCCATGGGAGCCAAGTGCAAATCACAGCCCCAGTGCCTCTTTTGGGGTTCACAGAGCACAGGCAGGTGCTGTCCCAGTGCCTGTGGAAGAGCCAGCATCACAACGTCGGCCCCAGCAGCAGTCCCTGTCTGGAGTGAAGTCTATGGAATGGGAGTGCTGGATCCAGGAGAAAGCAGCTCCATCTTCTCCTCCATCAGAGTCGTGTTCTGGCATGGAGCCGTCGTTTGCCTGCAAAATAAACAAAGACAAAAGTTTTGTTTGGAAAGCAGCGAAGGGGAGAGGCTCCACCAAGTTGTTTTACGTTGCTTTTGCGTGCTCGGTGCCATTTTAAGAGCTTCCTAAAAATAATAAAGAGAACATCTATGCATCATTAGTCCAGCAGTCAGGGTCCATTAGACTTGATTAAAGGGAGAAAACACAGGGGAAGGAAAAGCGGAGAGGAGGAGAAATAAGGAGTTGTACTGCTAGAACTGCCCCTTCAGTACCTGCTCCCCAGAAACCTCAGCTCTGAGGGGTGACAGAGCAGATCTGCTGTGAGACCTTCCTGCTCTCCATGGGCCATGGACAGGAGCCACAGCAGGATGTGGCCCTTGCCCACGGCTGGGGATGGGCACAGGACAGGCCCTGCTCTGCTCCAGATTTGGTCTCCTGTTGACTAAACAAACCTGAGCTGATCACTTCAGCACCCCTGGCAAAACCCAGGCTCTGCTGGGACACACTGCTCCTCCTCTTGGAGAAAGGACCACCAGCTGCTGCCTGACATCCCTGTTAAAAGATAACCTCCCGAGCCATAAAACCCCTCCATGTGTTTACAAAGACTCCAAAATCCAAGCTTTTCACTTCTATCTTACTGACTTCCCCTGCTCTTTCCTTCCTGCTTTGTTTGGGAAGATGACATCAACTCTTGCCCTTGGTGCTTTGTGTAAACGCTGAACAGAAAGTTGGGAGCGTGAGGAGCAAACGTATTGCAGAGGGCAGAGAATAAGTCTGAGGAGGTGGGGGCAGGAGGCCAGACAGGCTGTTTGATCAAAGACCACAGCACAGACCTCTGCAATGTGAAAGAAGGCATAAAAATAGGAGTTCCATCTTCAGCAGCAGACTTGTTCCCTGATATATTGAGCGAAAGAGCCGAGAGAATGAATCTTTGTCATCCCTCTATTTTGAAGGAAGAAGTCTTCAATTTAAAACTCCATAAAGAATTACAGGAATAGTTGAAGTAATTTATTTTTTTAGTTACTCGAGCCTTTATTCACTTAACTTCAAGGCAGGCTCGAAAGAGCTGAAAATGTTTTGCTTCTACCATTCGAGGATGAAAATATTTTAATTCCCTCAAACATGCAAGGGGGCACAGGCTTCTCCTGAGGTTCATATTCACAAATGCATTGTATCTGGAATGCAAACCTTGAATCATTTCCTAACGCTGCCACTACCCAAAGCTGTATTTTATTTATAAATACAGCAGGACCACTCGGTGCTCTGTGGATGTGAGGAGGCAGAGACAGCTCAAAGCTCCTCAGCCATGAAGGCACAATTCAACTTTTTCACTTGGGGAAAGACAGAAAACTTCTCCTCCTCGGCAGCAGGACAACTCAATCCCAGCAAGCTCGGAGCAAAAAGGGCATAAAGAGCAGTGCCCTAAATGTGATGAGGCAGCCAGTGAAGGAAGCAGAGGCTTGGCTGGGAGAGGCTGGGTGTGGGTGAGGGTCTTTCCTTTATATCTGATCCCTCTGCCCTTCCTAAACTGGGCCCTAAATGCAGGCAGAGGGAGGCAGGGCAGGGATTACCCACCTCTTCCACTCTGCTGCCAAGTCAGCCCTGGAAATCCACAATGGCTCACACAAACAAGGAACAAATCTGAAAACATTTAAGCAACTTTCTCACCAAGCACAGGAAAACAAAAGTCAACTCCCCAAGGACTTCATGAGGAAAGTCATTAAAGAAATTACTACCCCATTTGGAGCCTAATTACTGTTAGGACAAGTTTTTTTTTTTTTCTTCCTACATGGAATGGAGTAGTCAGACCCACTGAAGCAAAATGTTACCTCCTCATCATCCCTGAGGGAGCAAAGCAGACATCTGAGAAGCAGAATGGAAGGGAAAATAGCAGTTAATGCTTTAACTTCAAAGATGCCCAGAGAATTTCCTGCCACAAAAATAATGCTGAATGGCTCTGCCTGGCTCATGTATTAACAGCTTGAATATTTATGAGCAAAAGTGGATGCCACAGAGAGACACCACCTCATTTCAGTCAATTCCTGAAAGACAGGGCATAAATCTCCCCAAATAAAGAGAGCTGGAAGCAGCACTCCCTGTCCATCTCCCTCAGCTCCAAGCCCTTTTCTCAGCTCTCTCCCAGCACAAAGCAGCTCAAGGGAGGTACCTAGGAGCTGCAGAAGGGTCCAGGCTGGACCTGCTCACATCTGGGGGTTTTTCCAGCAGGTCTCACCCTGTGATTGCAAACCAGGACATTTCTTACCCCTCACCAGGCAGTGCCATCCTCATCTCAGCTCCCAGCCCAGCCCCAGCCCTGTTTAACGTGGCTCTGTTTAAGTGCCAGCTGCTGCACCACTCTTTAAGTATTAATGATTTAGACAACACATTGGCAAGCGGGCAGGGATGGGGAGGCTGTGATTTGCACTCCCTCATTAGCTTCTCTCGTGGCTGCCTCTCAAACCTCCTGCTTCCAGCAGGAATCAGAGCTTTCTCCAGCCCCACAGCCCATGCCAAGCTCGTTCACCATTCCCCACCAGCAAGCTGCTCATGGAACAGCAAACAGGAGTCACCCATTTCTGGGACAAGGCCCCCTGAAGATGCTGAGAACCCCAGCAGCTGGCACCTGTCAATGCAGAACTTGACTGAGGGGAGATGCCTTTTGTTTAATTTACCCCCTGCAGCAGTCCCAAGCTCAAATTTGTGATCTCCATTAAAAGCTCTCCCTGGGCTAATGAAAACCGCTGTAAGATATTGATAATTTCTTTGTTTCACTCTGTTTAATATTCCCCTTCCTTAACAAAAATGTCATAATCAACATAAGTGAGGATTTTGCTCTTTTCCAAGGCATCTCTTAGCATCAGCTGTGCAGCCAGAACAAGGTGAGTCACCTGCCCTAGCTGGGAGCAGGTAAGAGGCAAAAAGGGAGATTGTGCTCTTTCCACATGTGCAAATTTAATTTTCTTTAGGATAAAACATTCTGCAGGAAAATGAGTGTGCGACCTTCCTCTTGAAAGCTATCACGTCAGAGCAGGCACCTCCAGGAACTGGAGCTTCAGAAGCAGCACCAGCCCCTCAGAAAATGCTGCTTTTGAAAGGCTTTGAGAGCAGGTGGTAAAAAAAAAAAATAATAATAAAATTGGCAGCCTCTCAACTCACCACTCTTCTGAAACTTTGGTTCACGGGCTGAGGTTGCCTAAATCCCAATGCAGCTCTGACAATGAGTCATTTTATGACAAACTCCAGGCTTCATTATCTGCCTCAGCAAACCCCAGCCGGAGCTGGAGCAGCGCACTGGAAACCTACAAACCCTCTTTAATAGCTCCTTGTTTTCCCTTGGCCACCACCCTGCTGCTTCCTTGGCCTTCAGGCTGAAAGAGCTCAGGACTGTGAGAGCAGCTGCTTTTGCAGCACCACTCCCCAATTCCCTGTGCTGGAGGTGGCCTGGGATTTCGGGATGCTGAAGTGCTCTGTGAAGTTGCACTCGAGAGCAGAGTCAGAGCAGAGGTGAGAAAAAGAAGTGCAAAGGAAGTCACCGGTGGAACAACACCTGAGGTGATAATATGAAGCAAAAATTGCTGCTGACATGGTGTTCTAAAGGTGCAGAGCCCTTCAGAGGAAGCGCAGAAAATCATCTTTTAACAGCCCCGTTCTGCAGCTGAGGCTCAGCAGCTGAAATGAGGAAGGATCTTTGTCCCTTGCTCTGCTTTCGGGGCAGGGCAGAGCTCGGGGGCTGTCCCACAGGAAGGGGAGGTGCTGGGAAGAGTTTTGCCAGTCCTGACATCCAGCATGCATCAGCTCCATTACTCTTTAAAGAGATCAACAGCAAGAGCAGCCTCTGCTTGTTGGCAAAGAGAGGCACCCAAAGGGATCCTGAAGTACTCACTGCTGATTTCCTGCCTCCCTCCCCTGGATTTGGGAGGCCACAGAGTCTCTGTACCAGGGCTCTGGTGTGAACAGTGCAGCCCCTTCTCCTGGGAAAGAAATGACCTCAGACATAATAAAGATCTTTACAGAAACTCCCTAGGCAGCCAACCTGGCTCAACCTTTTCCTTAGCAGGATCCTCTCCACATCTCAGGGCCAGCTTTAACTGGCCTCAGGAGATTGCTGCAGTTCTCCTTTTTTAAATACCTGCCCATGCTGCCTGTCATTTTAGCTCTCCCCCATCTACACGGGGAGATCCCCCTGGAAAGCTTTGACCCCTTGTGCCAAGCTTTGCATAAGGAGTTTTTAGCAGGAAAAAAGCTTTTTTTCCTTTTTTTCCTTTTTTTTTGGCCTCTGAAATGCTGATTGCACTGTCATGGCCAGGCAGCAGTTGGCTCAAAGAGCAGGCAGAGAAGCTACAAAACGCTGAGTACAAACACATTGTCCAGGAGTGGATCCATCCATCAGAAGCAGCACCCAAAGGGGTCACACCTGCTATCCCCACCCATTCCAACCCCACAGGATAACCTGCAGCTCTCCTCAACAGGCAGCAGAGCCAACCCACAGCAGGAATCCGCCCTCTCTAATTCCACACACAACAGGGGCTTAAAATAAACCACCCAGTCCAGGACAGACTCTAATCCAGGGGGAGGAAGGACAGAGCAGAAGAATCACTTGTTTGACTTTTACTAAAATGAAAGAAAACTGCAAGTCCCTGAAAGCTGGGGAGGGAGGGAAGAGCAGAGAAACAATTTTATTCCGCCTGTTTGTAGCGGGAAGCGCGGGGAAGGGACCACGACTCCGTGTTGCACTGAAGGATGAACCTGCTCTCTCTAATCCAATTTATGCCTCAACATGCCCAGCACTAACCAGGCTCAGGAACAACAGGAGAGGCAGTTCAGAGGGCAGGAATGCTCGGGAGGGAGCAGTGCTGAATGATAACTTGAGGGGTTAGTGACTGAATTAGTGGGAACTGCAGAGAGAACACATTTGCATCTCTTTCAGCTGCTTCAGATGTGATAGCAGCCTCTGCTTTCCCAGTCACTTAATTGTTCTGAGGTTTTTGAGGGGGGAAAAGTGTCTTTTTTCTGCACTGCAGAGTTCTGGGAAGAGCCATACTTGGCTTTAAGAGCCACCTTACTTCAGGAAAAATATTACTCAGTCTCATAAAGCTGCTGGACTTCTTTGCATCAGGAGAAGCTCAATCTGTTCTGCTGGCTCTGCAGGATAGAGAGGAGCTCCAGACCCCTGCAGGGGCACAGCCCCAAGTTCTGAGTGCTCCTGGCCGTGGGGGCAGGCAGCTCCCACCCCAGACGATTACTCATGTTGCAGAAAAGGTTTTGCATTCAGGGAAGAAGGTGCGACACTGAGACAGCATCTGCCAATACAAAAAAGGAGCAGGCAAAAGTGACCCTGAGGCCACAGCTTTGTGTGCCTCTGGGAAAGCTGTGCTCCCAGGGAATTCAGCCCCAAAAAGCAGGGATGTGCCTGGAGACGGGGTGCAGCTTACCAGGGGCACTGGTGCCGGCATCGCTGTCGCGCCTGTCCGAGGCTTGGTCACTCTGGCCACTCTCTGTGGGGCTGAGCTCGACCCCCTGCTCGCTGCCCAGGCTGCTGTGGCTCCCCGACAGCGTGGGGGGCTGGGGGATCCCCAGGGCTCTGCTCATGGCCTGGCTGGGTCCCCTCGTGGGTGCTGCAGGGACAGGACAGAGATGCTGCTGAGGGAGCGGGAAGGGGGTGTGGATGTAGGGCTGGGTCCTAAAGGAGCAGAAACATCCCAGCTCCAGCCAGGAGCCCTCAGGAGCAGGGTGTCCCCCAGCTCTTGTGCTCTGCTCCCAAAAAACACCAGTGATTCCAGTGCTGTAAAGCCAGGAGTGAGGAGCTGGCCGGGGATTGCTGCCAGGAGAAACTCCCAGCTGCAAGGGCAGACCCTGGAATGCTGCAGGCCATGGAATGACCACCAGGAAGAAATCCCAGTGGGAAAGGCTCAGACCCTCACCTGGCACAGCCACAGCCAGGAGGGGAGGCAAGCAGCTGAGCCAAGAGCCAAACATTCAAGCACTTTAGACTTCCCACCCTCCAGCCACAAGGAACTGCAGCTCCTCACCCATTCCTGCTTGGAGCTTTCTCCCTTGGGAGCCTTTTGATCCCGCAGGGATGGGCTTGTCATCCAGGCTGGAGGAACTGAGCTCCGAGTCGCTCTCACTGTCACTGGAAACCACTGCAGGAAAGATCAGGGGGAGGAGAGGAGAGAGACAGTTATTCACAATGTTCATAACACTTCCCAAAGAGGTGCCAGATGGATCCAAATAAAACGGGAACAAACGCTGACTCGCTGATCACGTTCTCCCTCTCCAAAGGAGACCCTACCTGCAGTTCCCCCACAGCTGCTCGCTCTTCCTCTCAGACATGATGTGGTTTTACTTTTTACAGATGATTTATAACTCTGCTGCACACACTCCAGCGGTGCCAGCACCTGCAGCAGGTGCAGACACCACCAGGGCTTCTCTCCTAAAGCTGACTGGGTCCACGGGGGACCGCAGTGCTCCTGTGCCACACAAAGTGACCCTCTAAGGGGTGGTTCCTGCTCAGCTGCAGGTGGAAGGGTCCTGGCTGCACCTGCTCCACCCCTGGGTAACGTGGGGAGAGGGGTTGTTTCCCTCCAATCTGCATTTCAAGTGTGTCAGGGCCTGCAGGATCTAAGAGGAAAACGCCAGGTAAATCCTGAGCACATCAAACCATCCTCAGCAGCAAACTGCCCAGAACTATGTTACTCCCACATCCCCAAAGTTCCAAAGGCAAGGGTCACTCCTTTTCCTCAAGAAGACTGTTCTCCCGTTTCAAAGCTGCTTTTTTCCTCTGTGGTTTTCTTCCCCCTGAATCCTGGCTCTCGTCCTGCTGCTTTCCACTCTCCATAGTTTCCAAAAGAGCTGAAGGAGCCTCGTTTTGCCAGACACAGCTTCCCAAACTGGCAGGTTCTTTCCACTTTTCCATGCAATTATGCAAACACCTCTCCTGCTTATACTGGTGTAAATGATAACTCGGCTGCCAGCTGCTCTGGGTAAAATGAGAAAGGTGTTTTTCCCAATTCCTGGGTTTTTGTGATGGTTTGATCTCAGAACAGGAATGGCAGGGCTGAAGAGGAAGGTAATGGGAAAAAAAATCTGTCTTTTGTTTGAGGGATTGCACCTCCAGCACTGCTCCATCTGACCAGGCAGATACCAGCTCTCCTGGCAGCTCAGCAGCCACTTCAAACAGCAGCTCACAACTCCTGGTAAAAAGTACAAAATCGGCCCATGAGGGATGTACCGTAGGCAACACTGCAACCTACAGCCCCTCCTGTGGAAAAAGGAAGCCACAACGATTTTTTTAGGTCCATCAGGACGTCTTTAGAAGCTCACATTCCTGTGAGGAGCTGTTTTCTCTTCTCCTGAACAAACCACGTTGCCCCCACGCCGTGCTGCCCACAGCACCCAGCCTGAGAGGGACGTGGGTGCAGTGGCACAAGGTGACAACCACGGGGTAACCCAGAGCTGTCAGCTCCTCTCTCTGTGTCAGCCCAAACCCTTCAGCACTCCCCAGGGCAGAAGGATGGGAATCCTTCCCCTTGCACAGAGCAGGAGCTGTCAAATATTCCTGCCAAGCACCTCTGCAGGCACTCCTGTATTCAAGGCAGCGATCTGTACTACACAAACTATTTCATTAAAAAAAAAGAGAAATGAACACCCAAAGCAGTGCTAACATCTCTGAGGATATTAAAGTTGGCTGCCAGTGTTATTGCAAAGCATTATTGAAGTTGCCCTGGCAGGCACCTCCTCACACACACCCTGCACAGCCTCTCCCTGCTGCCTTTTCCTCCTGGCATCATCAGGAATGGGAGCTCTCACCTGCAGGGAAAGGGGCTGTGGGAGGGAAAAAAGCTCCTTTACAAGCTGGGGGGCTAAGAGTCCTCAAAGCAAAGGTTTGTCTAAAAAACACCTTCATTACTCCCCCAGAACTCCCTGGGAGAGGTGGGGAGTTCTATAGAAACACTGCTAAAAACAATCCATACATACCAGAGTGGGGTTTTTTCCTCTAAAATCCAAATCTCAGCTCTAAGAGTGATTGTGACCATCTCATTGCTCACTTCTCTTAGAAAATGAGCTCCTGTTCCACTTGGCCATCATCTTTTTTTTTTTTTTTTTTGGCCTCCTGGATTCATAAAATCCATTGCTTTAGAACAGCTCCTTCCTCCATGAATCCTCTGAAAATGCTGGGGGCCAGGATTTATTTGTAGAAGGCCCCGGTGAATCAGTGGAGGTGACTTCAGCTGCCTGTCCTTCTGCCATTCAGCAGCTCAGAGAGAGCCAGCACAAGAGGAGGAAAATATTAATGACACAAAGGCACTCACACCACAGGACCAACCCTGTCTGCTCTCATTTCCTCTGCTGCCAGTAAGAGTGTATTTTACTCACTGCACCACCATCTCCCTTTCAGGTAATCCTTCATCCAAAGCTCCCAGACCTTCTGCTGGCACTTTCCAGAGCCCAGAAGTATTAAATCTGGTGTTCCAGCAGTTGCTGATCTATCAATAAGAGTCACTGGACAGCTGTTCCTTCAGAGAACGGAACAGATTTATCCCTCCCCATCTCCAGCTGACTGGAAAAAAATAAAAGCTCATAAAATAAAATATGCCGAGATAAAACTTGCTAGAAAAGCAGTATTCCCACAGGGAATGGGTCACCCACTGAGGGCCTGGAGCCCTGCAGCTGCTGGCAGAGCCCAGTGTCCCTCCACACATGGTTCAATCCCCAAGCCAGAGGCATCAGAGAGCCACAGGGAATGGTGGAGCATAAGCGCTGGCTGTACTCATCCCCAGAGGCAAATCAGGATGTGGGGAGGCTGTGCTGAGGCCAAGGGGAAGGAGCACTTGGCTGGGGCTGGGATCTGTTATTAGATGTGTGCTTTTGGCACAGAGAGAGCTCCTCGTGCTGCCAGCGCAGGGCAGGGCTCAGCCCAGCACACACAAAGCTCTTGGCACTTCCTGCAGCTGTCAAAAGTTCGGGAAAAGCATGTGGGAATCACAGCTCCAACAGCCACACAACCCCAGCACAGCCAGGATAAGCACAATCCCTGAGCAGGGCTGCCCTGCAGCACCCGAATTTTTGGCAAACACCGAATCCAGAGAGCAGGGAGAGCAACAGCTCCCGGTCACTGCAGGTGGGAAAGTGAGAGATGATGAGAATTATTACAGCCCAGGGTCCCACTGAGGGCAGCTCCTGTGCCAGATCACATCCAGCATTGCTCCAAGAAGGAAGAGGTGACTGGGCCCAACCCTTCTCCCTTTCAGGAGCAGCACAAGTTGCAGCTTTGTCACTGCAAAGTTGGCAAATTGGATGTTCCCCTTGGTGACCTGCAGAGCGCTTGACACACCCCAGCACATCCCTCTCTGCTCCATCTCTCAGGGATTTGGCCTTCAGCTCACAGACACTGGACAAACCCACTGCATACCCCTGCCCAGGTGCTGCTCCGGTGCCACTGGCACATCCCAGTGCTTGGAACAGGAAAATCCCCTGGAGATTGAGTGGAGCAGCAGGCAGCCCTCCTGCCGAGCAGTGCAACAGCTCAGGGATCACACTTCTGCTTTCTACCCAGCTCCTTTCCACATTATCCCTACAGAACTCAGAGCCTGGAAGAAGGAAAGCCCCGCTGCTCTTGCTCCCACCCCCTGACCCAGCGCAGAATCCCACCCACATTCCAGCACATGGAGCAGAGCTGCTGCCCAGCACAAGAAATACTGCTGCTATTCTCCTCCTGACAATACATTTGTGCCTTAACTAATAGCAGGGTTCCCATGGCAACTGCTTGTTTACAACAGAAAAACCAAAGGCACCAGCAAATCCCAGTGTCAGTGAGCACAGGAGAAATACCGAGTGTGCAAAAATAAAACTTCTGCCTGGTGGGGTTGGCTTTTCTTCCTTGAGCCCGTTCCTGCCCTCCCTCGGTCCTGCTGCCTTCCCACCCTTCTGCAGTGGGAGCAGATACCCAGGTTCTGGCACTGATCCCTTCCTTTTGAGGGGGAAAAGGGACATTTGAAGTTTGTCCCATCGCTGCTGAAAGGCAGCTCCTGGCATGGAGGATGTCCAGGGGCCGTGGCAGGAGTGTGCTGGCTCCTCCTGACTTGAATCCCTGAAGAGCTCAGAGAAGGCTCCTTCAGCACATCAGAGAGGAGCAGAGGGGTTGGACAGGGCTGGCCAAGATAATGGAAACCCCACAGAGAGCAGTCTGTCAGAGCTCATTCCCAGGAACATCCTGCCAAACAAGCACCAGGGCTTTGCTCGGAGCTGAAGGGACATGTCTGGGTGAGGCTGTACAAGGTGTGAGCTGACAAATGCTATCAGCCAGGCAGGGGGAACCAAGCTGCCTTGGGAAGCTCAGCCCAGCTCCCACTGCAGATTCACAATGGCAATATCATGGACACACATCTCCACGGAGGAAGGAGGCTGCCCTGCACATGGCAGAGCTTTGGGATAACAAACAGCAGGAGTCCTGGCATTGGCAGCTTCAAAAGAGGTGAAAGGAGGGGGAGATGCACAAGCTACCTGCTCCAGAGATGAATTCCAGCCCACAGTGCCCACTGAAAGCCGTCCAGAGGACAGGCAGCCTCACAGAGAAGGGCAACAGGGAAAGAAAGCACCAGAAAATAAAGCCATAAATTAATATTGCCCGACCCATAAAACAGCAGCAGCCAGACAAACATCAGAGAGCAGGGAGAAAGGCAGCTCGCCACCCACATCAAAGCTTACCAAAGGTCACTTTGCTGTCCTCCCCCTGCTCCTTTGCTGCTCCTGCCTGTATTTATGGGGAAGCCTTCTCCAAGAAACAAAACTCAGCTGAAAAGCTGAACTAAGCAGCAGGCCAGGTCTGGGCTCAACAGCTTCAACTCAATGTTTTCTCTATCATGTGAACAAAAAACAACCTCATCAATCAGTCCCTCGGCTGAGACAACTCCTTCCAAGCATCTCCTGGAGGGAAACACAACCGTCTATTGCTGATCTAATTTGTCTTTAATTACAAAAGTTACAGTAGGGCTGGGAGTGCTTTCTTAGCTGGGCCCTGAAGGGAAGGTTTGTAAACCCAAGTCTCCTGAGATTTCTTTATTAAAAGGTTATTTCCCCCTGCACTTCTGATAAGTGGAAGAGTGCACGCAGCTGGTTCACTCGACAGATCTTCTCCAATTGAGGGGATCTAACAGCAGAAGACAGAAGGGGAGAGAGGCCAGACAGTTCTGCTAATCCACACAGAGACAAGGGAAGAGAAATCAAAGCAGACTGGCAGCAGCTCTGATTCTGCAGCACTCACATGCTGGCAGAGCAATTTCTAACTCAGCTCACAGTGACTTGAGGAATCTGCCCAGCAGAGCAGCAGAAGCCAGGAGCAGGTAGCCCCAAGCAGGGAGGGAATGAGACCAGCCTCGGGTCAGCCCTGGCTGCACAGTGATGTCCACCAGGAGCAGCTCTTTGGGCTGTGACTGCAGGCAGGTGTCTGCTCCATGGCTCATCCCAGAAAAACAGTGGGGGCTACAAGGAATGGAGGAAAGCAGGGGTGGACTGAAGGATGGGGAGTCCAGGAGGACTGGGACAAGTCAGGGCCATCCGCACTCACTTAAATATCAGTGAATCCTCAAAAAACACACCACAGCACCAACTCCAACATCCACGTGAGAAACACACCACACCTTGAGGGATAACACCTCCAACACAGAACTTCCCTGATTACTGGGATGCTGCCAGCAGCAGGAGAAGCCAGGTCCTTCTCCCACCTGCTTCCTGGGTGGGACAACCAACCTTTTCCCCTGGCCCAGGTGAAGGAGCGGCTGCTCCTGACGCTCTCGGGCTCCGGCACGGCCGCCTCGCCCTGCCAGGGCTGTGGCTGCAGCTCCAGGGGTTTGCTGCCAGCGCTGCTCTTCAAGGGCGTGATGTACTTGGGCAGCCCTTTGTAGAACCACGCCCCAGACCTCTTCCAGACCTGCCAGAGACACAGATGTGACAGCTCAAGCTGGGTTTGTACAGCAAGAGAGCACAGCCACCACAAAATGAACTCCCCACCAAGTTTGGCCCAGCCACTTCCTCCGACCCCAAATTCCTCCCCAATCCTTGTCAGCCCAGACTCATCTCTGTCCTCTTTCCACAGCTACAAAACCCCAGCTGTGAAGAAGCAGCAGGTACAGATTGAAGGAAGGTGATGGCAGAAGTGCTGCCTCGTACCAACAGCACAGCCTCAGTGTTCATCTCACAGAGCAATTCAGGCCAAGCCAGATCGTGTAACGAGCTTGAAAACCCCAGAACGAGAACGACACTCAAATAACCTGAACCTGCAGCAGGAAATGGACCTCCAGCACTAAACTGTAATAGCTCCTGTAAGAACAGCCTCTCCTCTCCAATTTAGCTTTAATGCAGCCTATGATGAAGGCACTCTATTAAGTATATTTAATATAAAGCCTGCTGTAAGCCAGGGGAAGGGAGAAGGGTGGCAGCTCAGACAAGGAGAAATGGCCTCCTACAAACCTAATTCTTGTGTGCCTTCCAGCAGCCTGATAATGAGCTAATGATGCAGCCAGGGCAAAAAATAAGTTAACATAGTAAAAATATCATTTTTTATTTCTTGCATTTCTGTTCAGAGCAAAGGAGATCATCAGCGTTTCCACTCCAAGTTCCCAAAGCGTTTTACCCACAGATTCATCATGATGGCAGTGGGTGCAAATGCAGATATCCCCAATTGCAGCAATACATTTGCATTTTTCCTTTAGAGCTTAATCAAAGCAGAGGGCAGGGACAACACCTGGCATTCAGGAGTTGTTCTCACGCAGGCACAAAAAGCAGCACCGTGACACTGATGGTTGCCTGGTTCCCAGTCCAGAGAGCTCAAATCTCTGTGTTTGGGGTCTTGAAAGCCAAGTGCAGGTGATCTGAACTCAGAGGGGGACCTGGTAATATGGTTTCTAAAAGAAGAGCAGCCAGCAGAAGAAAGCAAACACCTCTGTGACCCAGCACACGTGCAAGGAGAGGCTCGTGCATCACAGCAGGATCTGCAAACCACGAGGTGAGAGCATCCTGCAGCTACACCAACGTTTTCCTGCTGGGTAACCACCCAGCAGGATGGTGAGTCTGCCTTCCAGGCAAAAAGCTGGGAAGCCAGTTTCCCAACACTACAAGTTGTTCTTCTACAGAGTGGGTTTGGCAGCTCCTTCTCCTCTGTGCCAACAGCCAAAGTGACCCAGCCAGGCAGGCACAGGCTGACACAGCTCCTTCTGTCCCTTCTGCTGGCATGTGGGGACTGCACAGCAGTTGGTACAGTGTGTACAACAGCACAGGGACCCTGCAGGAACAGGCTCTGGTTTCCAAGGATCAGGAAATGCAAGAGATTTTTGAAGTGTGGGACAGACATCTCTGCACAGCACTCAGCCCACTGCAGCTCAGGTAAGCATGGCCCAGGTAGGAGCTGCAGGCTGGGCAAGCCCTGAGCTCCTTGAGGAAGGCTGGAGGTTTCGGGAGCAGCTGCACCCACGGGGCACAGCGGGAGAACAGGGACAGCGCTGGCAGCTGGTGGAAATTGTCCATCCCTGACACACACTGGGAATCAGGTGCACACACAGCTTCCCTGGATAAACTGCTGGGGAGGAAACAGCCCTCTGGTGCAGCCACTCTCTGAACAGACCTTGCAACATCTGTAATTTAATTTGGAGCACTGGAGAGACCTATTATCTTCAGGCGAGCTCCAATTTAGGCACACCATAAAACCAATCAGACACAGCACGGATGGCTGGAGCAAAGGCTGGTCACCCCCAGGTTTCTCACTACCCCAAAGCAAGTAGTTACAGAAAGAGTTAATGACATCATACACCCAGCTCTGATGTGGTAACACTACTATAAAATTGATTCTCTGCATACATATTCCCTTTAAATTGGTGCTTCTAATAGAGTTTGGTCCTATTATGGCAGCAGTGAAATTGTTTTGAAATCAGCTCAAAAACAGCTGCAGCAAGATGCTCTCCCCTGTATGGATTCAGTCCCTCTGCCCCTCCAGGTTTGCAGCACTTTGCAGCACAGCCCATCCCAAAGGACCACGGATCACGTCCTGCTCTGCACATGGGCACAGGGGGCAGTTGAGCATCCTTGGATCAAAACAGGTCGATGTTGCTGACTGCTATTGATGGCATTTGATTGATGGCCAGAGTGGCCTGACAGCAAAGTTCTCGCTTGATTTTAAATTAATAAATCTGTAACAGAGCCTTGAGAATAAAATTCCTGTCTATGAGCAGTTTACTCTTGCCAAGGAGGGGAGGATGTTGCTCCCACCAGTTCACGTTAAGGCGAAATTTGTTCCCCACGGCAGTCTGAGTTTGCGTGGAGCTGGAATTTCACCAGGGAGAGGGACAGCCGTGGCCACGACAGATAAATGCCTTTTATAACCCTGATAATGTTCCCATTAAAGTTGCATCGAGCCATCATTGCAGCTCTAGAGTGACACATGTAGAAGCAGATGGGGATTTTATCGAGCATTTTCATCGAGTGCAGCCTGAAAATGTGACCTAACAGAGAATCACTGGGCCCTGGTGAAACCCATGTTGCTGGTCGAACTTTCCCAAGCATACAAGTGCTAAAACAAGCTCCTGAACAGGCAAAAGATTAGGGCTTGCTGATAAAGAGATGGATCACAGCTGAGGGAATCATAACAAACACTCGCAGCCTCCCCAGAGATTTCCTCACCAAACCACATCCCCTAAACAGAGATGCTTAGGGAAGGATCTTTGCTGCAAAGCCACATTTTGCTCTATCACCTCCTGCTCGTGCCATGCAGGAGCTGTTCCCATCCTGCAGCCCCTTCCTTCACAGCAGCCCGAGCTTGGTGAGAGGAAAACCACCACGTTTAGCTTCCCATGCTGACAGCAGCAAAGACCAAAAGGTGGGGAAGCAGCTTCTCGTGGGCTACAGCAAAGAAAAAGGCACCTGCAGATGCAGCCACCCCGGGAGGACCTTGCTGGCATCCCCTGCCTGCAGCACATTCCCACACAGCCACTTTGTCCCAGCTCTCCAGCACGGCCCTGGCACGCTGCAAACACCACTGGCAGCGCAGAAAGAGCGAGCGCTCTTCAGCCTCGTTATTTGCATTCATCTGCTTTTCCATAACACAGAGATTTCCAATTACATTATTTACAGCAATCTGTTGTCAACTCCCACATTCAGCACTTGAGGATGAAGGAAATTAAAAGGCACTGAAATTACCATTCGGGGCTTTGTTTCCGGAATAGCAAAATCTATCGCCCCCCTGACCCCGACGCTTCTCGAGCTGCACTGGCTGCCAGCCTTCAACCATTTATCATCCCCCTTTCAATCAGGCCTCTTTTTTTTCCCCCCGTGGCTCTATTCTAGAGGACACTATTTTGAGTCTAACTACTCGCTGCCACCCCCAAAATAATACGGCAGAGGCTATTGATGAGTTCTTTCAATTGCAAACAGGTGCACAGCGCTCCGATGTCGATCCAGAGTCGCCCAAAATAAGCACCCCTCTCCATCCGTGGGATGTTTTGCCAGGAAATCGTCATGCCAGGCAGGAATAACCCCGAGCTATGCTGCTTTACAATATTCCCAGTGGTAGGAGTGGGTAAGTGAAAAGGGAAGCCCCGGGGGCAAAAGGGGAGGAGACGATTCCGTTCCTCCAGCGCAAAAATCTTCTTCCCCTGCGTGGTTTGTTGGGATAAACTGAGGAATGCAGGCAGCCATGAAAATGCCGTGTAGTGAAGGAGAAGGAATTAAAAGGAAAGCGAAGCAGAGGGGGCAAATTCAAACTTTTAACTTGTCCCTGGTAGCTGACGCTCTCTTTCATATTCGAGGGAGTTTAAAAAAAAATATCTCTCCCCCCACCCCACCGAAATCGCTTTCATGATCCCTACAGTTCTGGATGTGTCAATTCAAATGTAAATGTGCACGAGTGCTTCCAAGAGGATTTTAATTACAATGATAGCATCGCTAATTATGGATATATATTTTTAAAAAATTATATATATAAAGGGGTAATTCAGGAAGGTGCTCTGCAGAACCTGGTGGGATCAGTCAAAATAAGGCTGTGCAGAGAGTTAAAGGGCTGGGCAGGGATTTGACAAAACCCAGCAGGTCCCTTTTCCCCTTCAGGCCAGGAGGTGAGAGGCAGATTTCGGCCACACACAGCTAATTCAGCATGGGCACTGCTGCCCGTGCTGTTACTGTGCTCTGCCAGAGGCCTGGCAGCAGGGAATCATTCCAGCTGTGTATTTACCCACCACCACTCCTGCCAGGCACGTTCTGCTGCTCTGACAGCTGCTGCAACGAGCCCTGTGCACCGCAGGAGCTGCTCCCTTCCTGCCCTGGCATCTCATTCCCGGGGGAATTTCACTGCAAACCCACAGCCAGTGCTGGCTGCAGCCAGGGATCAGCACCCCCGACCTCCCCACGGCATCCCTGCAGGAGCAGCACTGACCCAGGGAGGATCAGCCCTCCACACTCTGTGTGCAGAAAGGCAAAGCAAGATCACAGCCAGGACAGGCAGCGTGGCACAAGGAGGAGGGAAAGAGGAAGGGAGATTCTTGCCCTCAAAAGAAAACGTGAGCGTGGCTGGATTTGCTTCTACCCTTGCTTGCAGGAACACTAAGCCACAATCCACATCATCCTCAATTCCACTGCCATCCAAAGACGTTGCAAAGAAAAACATCCACAGAATCCTGGAAGAACAAAGGAGGGGTTTCCATCAGCTCCCTCTGGAAACAGCTGGGACAAGTGGCTCTGGCCTGAGGCAGGTGAGGTCTATTTTATATATTTGGTGTGGGGGGTGCCTGTGGGTCCCTGGGGACGTTCCCTTTGCCAGCAGGAACATCCAGGCTCTGCCAGAACACAGCACTTTCCTCCCAGCTCCTCCTGGCCCCTGGGAGACCCTGGCCCTGCACATCCCGACGCTGCTCTGTTCGGGATGGCTGGGATGCAGTCAGAATCCCGGGAAACAGCAGGCAGAGCCCATTCATCGCCTCCACTCTCCAGAAATAAGACAGTGTCAGAGCAACTCGTTCCTCATCGCTATGCAGCACAGCCTTCCCAGGGGAGGTTTTCAAGGAAACAGAAAGCAGCAGAGAAAGCTTCCGAGTGGCTGAGGCTGGGATTCCCAGAGGGATCTGTGGGCACCAAGCACTCGACTCTGACTGGAGAACTGCTGTAAACAACAGCTTTGGTGTTCATTTTCACCCAGGCAGGATGGTTATTTAATCACAACCGAGGCCAGCACTGATGTTGTCCACGCAGCAGAAGGGGGTGACAGGTACCACGTGTCACAAACTTACGCTGGTTTAAATCCAGCCTGCAGGGATAAATAATAACCTGGAAGATGTGTGGACAATGCCACCCACTGCAGCTGTTAGCTGGTGCATGGGAATGTCCAGCCCCACCATCCTGAGATGCTGGTGGGCCACAGTGGCTAAAGTCACTTTGAGAAGGGGACAGAGGAAGGGAGATACTGATTTTTTACTCCACCAGTGCTCCAGTGCATTCCTGAAGCTCCCTGCCTGGATCCCTGTTCCTCAAACACTTAGGGAAGACCAAAGCCACCCATCAAAGCCAATTTCCAGGCATTTATCCTGATTTGCCTCAACTTCCTTGCACTGGCTGACATGCCCCAAGGCTTCTGCTAATTCTCAATTCCCAAATCCCTCAAAATAAAGGCAGGGCCTGTGGGAAGACAGAGGGGATGTATGATTTGATGTCTGTGTGCCCACACTGTGACCCTTCCAACCTTCTCCTGTTCAGGGCAGCAGCACTAGCATAAACAAGAAAGGAGACAGACTTGAACCCACCTTAAAGGGAATTGAAAAATAAAGGAAAAGCTAAGGGTTGAGAGGCAAGTTGAGGCTACAATTTAGTCTGAGAAGGAAAGGTCCATCCATTTTCATCAGGGATGCACTTTGGCTGTATCTCAGGACTCACAGAGTGAGTGCTGAAGGTTATCATACCCTTACACTCTGACCACACATAACATGTGCTGGACACGTTAATATTCTCTGTCCAGTGACCAGGTTACTTATCATTTTTTTAAGAAATAGGAAAAACTCCCACAGTGGTACAGAGAGATTTTAAAAAACCAAAACAGAATAAAAGAAATAAAGTAAATTTTAGTCCCTGTGTTTCCTTGCAGAGAATACCTGCACCTGCCTCGCTCTCTATTTTGGGATCTCTATCTGGAATTCAAAACATCTGGATGATTCAGTGTATCAAATTATTATCAAAATCCAGGGAGCTGGAATGCTCTCCTCCTGCCCTACCCACACTGCTGCTGCTAATTTAAAGACCAGCTGCATCCATGCATCCCTCATCTTACCTGAACACGGATTTTGTGAGTGCTCCCACACAAAAAAAACCCTCCAAAGTAAAACCTAAGCAATGCAAAGTTTCCACAACTAATAAAAAAAAAAAAAATTCAGCACCTCCAACACCTGCACAAACGCTCTCACTACACTTCAAAACTTGATTTAGCAGAGCACCCAGGTTACACTGGTCAGAAATAGCTGGACTGGATTGATGCTCAAGGACCACAAGTGAAAGCCCAAAATAAATTGATGGGAACAAGTGAAAATCCGTCTGTAATCACAGAACAAATTCACAGGCCTCTCTTCAGCACAGAGCAACGAGCCCTGAAGTTGGTGGATGCTGGCTGGCAGACAAGAATTGAGGCAGCCCATTACTGGGTTTTTTTTTGCAGTGTAAAGTCAAGGATGAAGGATATAAAAATTTAGAGACCTGCATTAGAAGTCTCACACACTGGCAAGTTACGGGATTTTGCAGGCAGGCAGGAAAACAGATTTAAAGGCTGCAATCCTAGTTATTTTTAGTGGGACAAATATTGCAGTTATGCTCTACATCTCTCAAGCTGTATTTAAAAAAACCAGTTAGCCAAGTTTATTTGCCACAGAGTGAGGAGGGAAAGCGTGTAAGGGAACAGTCTCTTTATGGCCAGAGCTAGAGAAACCCCACAAAGCCAGGCTCCAGGTGTGGTTTTTCTCCTTCACCCCCTCATAAAACAAAGCTGTCACCACTGTGTGTGTTTGAGCCTGCCTGGCCTCCAGCCAAGCCTCCCAAATGCCATTTTCTGCCTTCCAAGGCACAGGGAAGAGCCCACACACACTCTGCACAGATTTGGGGTGGGCAGGTGGACGCCGCTGAGCCCCATCTCCCCACAGCTGTGTTTTACCTCTCTCTGCTCACTGCAGATCTTGCACAACCACAGAGGGCGTTTCTGGGCTCCAACAGTTTCTATCCCACACTTGGTGCAAACTTTCTGAAACAAGGAGAGAGAAAAAAAGAAAAAAGGGGGGGAAAAAGTAGTGTTAGCAGCTCCCCACAGCCCCTGGGGGAGAGGAGGCTGAGAAACCCCTGCTCCAACAGCTCTGCTTTGCTTTCCTTAGAAACCTAAACCATGGCACAATTTTCCTGTTTATCCTGGAGAACTGCTGACTGTAGGAAGCTGCTTGAAGTCTGTCTGAGACAAAGACAAATCCACAGCACAGCCCTTGACTTCAGGGTGGGAAGAGAGCTGAGAAGAAGAACAAATCCAACCCCACCACCCACAGGTGTACTTCCAGAGCAGCTTTTTTACTCCCCTAAATCCTACCCCCCAGCCCCTGTGGCGTGGAAAGCAGCTGTAACCAGGCACAAGTGCAAGGCTGGGAATGTTCTCCTCCCTCCCCTCACACCCCTGGTCTTAAATCCCACATCTTGCCCCCCAGCTCAGCACACTCTCCTTGATCTGTGGCTGTTTAGGAAGTGGGCATGGCCACGGTTCCACACATTTCCTGAATGTCTGCTGGTTCTGCACAGCCTTTATTGCTGCACGAGGGAACTTTCAAGTCCCTGCTGGCATTCCAAGCCATTTACAACCTGAATCACCCAACATTACATAATGAAGCTGATGCCTATCAGCCCTGGCGTGCAGCTTGAATGAGAAATTGGATGAAACCTTTGATCCTCACAGAGGAAAAGCCACTCACAAGAGGAGAGGAAAACCACGAGGGCTGGATGTCCCCAGGTAAGGTTTGACATGTCCCCCACACCAGGCTGCTCCTGTGTCCAGGGATGAAGGTCTCATCTCCTCCATCCCACTATTCCTGCCCCCATCCTCATCCTCCCAGAGGAATAATGAACAACCTGTTGGGTCTGGTGCATCAACCCTCAACATGGTGCTCCCCAAGCCAAGGGGGATTTGCAGATTCAATTACAGGCACCACCTAAACGACCCCAAACTCTCCCTCCCCCAACCCAAAACCTGAGGGAGCAGCTCAGCCTGAAATACCCTCCAAGATCCCAATCCCCACACGGATAGCACATTCAAACGCTCCCTCTAGTGGAAGTTCCCAACCGATTTTACTCCCAGCCATGAATTCTGAAGCATCCCAACATTAAAACAGCGTTTTCCTCCTCCCCTTCTCCGCAGAGTCGCTGGGAAATTGAGCATCGCTCACAACCCCTCGGAAGCAGACATAAAAATCAAGGGCGTTAAATGCAGCCCCATTTCTCATTATACACAAAACAAAGCACTTCTTTCTCCCACTCATCCTTCACCTTTTCCACATGACATCAATCCCCTCTGCATGGTAAATGGCACGCTGGGCTTTGTCTCACTGCTGCTGTTGTTAACACATCTGGCTTCGCACGCACCTTTGTCTTGCCACAAAGCCTTTATTTCCCAGAGAATAAAAACTAATACCAAAAGCATTCTTCTTAAAGCAGGAAGCGGCACTCAGAAGACCCATCAGAAATGCAGGACCTCAGCTCAGCAGAAGAGACTTGCTGAAGGTAAATTCTTTGCTGCGTTTCAGGTGCATCATTACAAATTCCTGTTATTGAATTAAATGGGCTGCAATGACACGGTAACAGAGCAGCGCCTGCCAGAAAAAGATGAACTTTAAAAATCCACAATTCCCTGACAAATTGCTTATTGCACACAGCGCTGCATGAGTGATGGATATCCCTGGACAACAGGGAACAAGCAGTTCACTCTGTGCTCTGCTGAAGGGTTGGCTGTTCCCTGAGTTCACTCCACAACATTAAAAAGCAGAAGGGGAGAAGCTCAGGGCATCCAGGCAGCATTGCCTTGGGCTGGCACAGAGCTGAAAAGTGCAGCCAGTCTGAAAGCAGCTGCAAAATGCACCCTGGAAAAGCAGGGTCTCACTTAAATCAACCTGGATGTGAATGCTCCTGAACTGCCCTACAGACTCCAGACAAAAAGGGAATAAACATTAAAAAAATGGGAAAAAAACCCCAGCTTTTCTCTGGGGTTTTCTGGTCACAGCCCTCCCAGTGCCTCAGGCTCACACTGTGCCACCAGCTGAGGGTCACTCCTGCAAATGGACAGGGCTGGGAAGTGTCTGGAGCAGCCTCTGCCTCCTCAGCAGTGTACAGGGTTCACAGGAAGTTGGATAAAAGCCCCGTGGCAACGTGACTTAGCTGGCTCCTGACAAGGTGGGAGCAGAACTGCCACGGGAAGAAGGCAGGAATAGAGCACATCCTGTTATTCCACATGCCTGAAATACAGGAAACAGCCAAGAGTCTCCTGCCAGCCACCAGCCCTTTATTCTCCACGGCACACAGAGACCACGCTGCTCTCAGAGCTGCTCTCATTCCAACCAGACCTTTCACTCCCCACTGCTGCTTCCTTCCACACCCCTTCCTTAAAAGCTGCTGTCTCCGTGGTTTAGGACCCAGGGGCTCCAAGATTTGTGTTTCCTTTCCCAGGCACTGCCTTAGAAGTAATCTTCTGCATCATCCCTGCATCCCTCGAGCGATTTCTGTGCACGGGCTCCAGTGGAGGAACCTGCTCGGCAGCAGAGCTCACAGCAGCCTGCTCTGCACGAGAACTGTGTCCCACAAGAGCCAGCAGTGCCAACTGGCAGAGGTGCCAGCATGAACCAGCCCATGGCAAAGCAGCAGGTTTTACTCAGTCAGGAACACTCCAGCGCCCAGCAGGTGCCCTCACCTCGCCACAGGCAGCACGCTGAGATGAAGGAACTCCCAGAGGTGACTCCCCAGGGGAAGATGGGCTTCAAGTGCAGGAAAACCAGGCTCCCAGCAGAGGCAGGATGAGGTGGTTGCCTTGGAGATCATCATCTCCACAGCAATACAGATTAACCCCTTGGCTGTGGAGCCAAGAGCAGCAGGAGTCATCCCTGGGCTGCTGGCAGAGCAGGGCTCTCCCTGTCAACAATGCACACAACACAGGCAGTCCCTGAGGAACAGGGCTGGAAAACTTACACTGGTTTGGAGCTTGAGGATGGACTTGAGCCCTCTTGGAAGGTCTCAGGGCAAACCTTGCAGTGAGTAGCAGCAATGCTCACAGGCTCTGTTGTGAGTTACCTCTGATGGCTGCACATTTCTGCCCCTTGTCCCACTCTGCAAACCCCAGCTGGGAGATGCAGAGGGGGCTGGCACAGCCCATCCCAGCACTGAGTGCACCTCAGGCACTTCAGGATCCTGAGGAATCTCTTACTATCCCCGGGCTGCAAGAGAAAACTCGATGGTCTGACAGCACCAATGAGAATAAAATCAGTTAACCCTGCAGAGCTCTCCAGCTTCCAAGGGGCCTGGTGGCATTTCCTAGAGAGCTCTGCTGCCAGGAACAGGCACGTGTCACCAAACCCACCTTTTTGCAGTCCTGGCAGAAGACAGAGGAGCTGCCCAGCAGCCCCAGCATCTCCCCACAGAGCAGGCACTGCGAGAGGCCGTTCCCCATCGCGTTCTTCCTCATGTTCTCCAGCCTCTCCACCAGGCGCCTGTGGGCAAGAGGAAGAGCAGCAGTCACAGCACTGCAGGAAAAGCTTTAAGTGCTCAGACCAGGGCAAGTCAAAAAGCACTGGGAGAAGGCAAAGGAGTTAAACCTGCCAAGCCCTCTCCATTTTTCCATCTCCCTGAAAGCAGCACAGCAGGCACTGCCGTGCCCACGTCCCATCAGAAGCAGGAAGACCAGACTGAAGTCCAAAGACCAAAATGAGCCTGGCTATGGCACAGGAGTGCCAGTAACTGCTCCCTGCTCTGTTCCACAGCCCATTTGGAGGACAGGAAGCACATAGGCATGCACAATGTCTGCAACAGCAAGGCTAGGAGAGGGGAGGAAGGCGGGAGAAGCAATTAGGATGCAGGGTGTGGAGAGCATGCAGAGCAAGGTTGCTCTGCCATGAGATCACTGCTTGGCAACCTTCAGGCCTCCATCTGTAGAGGGGGACAGCAGCAGCCAGGCCATTTATCAGCAGCAGCACCAGCAGGAAGCGATCCTGCTATCCATGAATCCCATTCTCATTAGTGCTAATGTCCCATCCACCAGGAAGGGCCCATTCCGAGAGCAAAGCAAGGGCTGTTTGAAGGAGGTACTGCCCGTGGTGGGGAGGTCAGGCTGCACAGCCAGACCCAGCCATCATTACTGGATTTATGACCCTCAACTTGGACTCCAGCACAAAAGAACTCCTGGGAGTGAACAAAGGCATTTCAGAGAATGCTTCACCATGGGAGCTGCAAGGGTAGCACTTGCTGCAGCTCAGGGTCACTGGCCGCTGCTGGGGTGCCCCATTTATCACAAAAACATCGCTGTCACTTCTCATTAGCCCTCGCTAATGAGCGCTGCACAGGGAAGCAGAGAAGCAGGAAGCTGGGCCTGCTGGCCATGGGCTGGGAGTCCCAGGGGTTTCCTGTCTCATGAACACAAACACTGCTGGAAATGCTGCAGGGCTGCCCAACTCCTCGGCTTTAAAGGCACTCAGTGTAGGACGATCACAGACACAGCTCAGGCCAGACCTCCAGCAGGACTGAGCACAAACAGGAACCTGCAGCAGCAAAAGGTTGTCTGTAAATTAAATAATTCAAGCTAGCAAACCCCATCCAGAGGGCTCAGCCAACTAGAACATAAACTCATTCTCTGCTCCAGGCAAAATCCCAGGGGCCTGGTGCGGACAAGGGAAAACCTGACTGCACTGCCAGCAGTGATCCTGAGCCACCCGTGCACCAGCCCAGCACCTTCTCTGCCTCTTCCAGAGCCACTGCCTCAGCACTGCCTGCATTTTCCAGGGACTGTGTCAGGGCTGCAGCCTCAGCAATCCCCAAGGCTCAAAGAAGGCATGAAAAGACTTCAGAGAGAGGGAAAACATGACATCCTCCCCAATGGTCGTCACCTCCAAACAAGCAGCATGGGAGGGGAAAATCACTGACCTAAGGGATGCTCTGAGTGATGGAGGCTGAGCTCAGGCAGCTGGGAGAGCCACTCCTGTCTGTGCTGACCTTTCCTTGGGAGGGAAGGGGACAATGAACGTGACCGTACCCGATGCGCTGCTGCTCCACCATGTCCAATCTCTCTGCCTTGCGGATGACTCCCAGGATGACCTCAAGCTCCTTCGGGCTCAGAGCCTGCATCTTCCTCTGCTTCTCAGTCTGGAATGTGTGCACCGACCAGCCCGTCTGGAGCCTGTGGGAGGGGGTGGAGGGCAGGACTCAGCTGGGAAAGGAAGGAAAGCACAAAACCCCTGCCCTGCCCCACAGACCGAAGCTGCCCCGGCACAGACCCACGTGAGGGTCCCCTCAGGGAAGTCAGTTCCATGACTAAAGCCCAAAGCAGGAGTCTCCTCTCTCTGACCACATTTCCAACAGCACCAAGTGCTGTGCTGTCTCTCCTTGCCCTCTCACCTCCCTTTCTGCTCCAGTTTGTATTTTCCCACTCCGAGCCCCCATTCCTGTTTGCCCATGAAGAGAAGCAGCGCCCCTTGGGCTGCCTCTCCTGGGGACACCCTCGCTGGCACCCTTGGCACCACAAATGCCAAGAGCAGACTCCCAAACACAGGGATCACCTGCACCCTCCTCCCTGGAAGGTCCCACATCCCTAATGCCCTCAGTTCAAACACACAAATCGCTGGGCATGCCTAGAAATACAAATTTGGCAACATCCTCCCTTGGTCCAGCCCAGGTTCACACGAGGACTTCAGCAAACCCTCTGTGCCTCACATGCAGCAGCTGATGTTTCTCCTTGGCTCACTTGGCGACAGGCAGGAGCTTTCACAGCTCAATTAATTAATTACCATTCAGGAGGGGTTTGGAGGTCACTGGATAAACTTATGGCTGCAAGGAGAACGCATCCTCGGGCAAAGCTGTCTTGCTGAGGCTTTCTGCAGGCTGGGGAAGTGCCAGGGGAGTGCACTGCCCCCAGCCAGGCAGCTCCCTCAAAACATGGGGTGTTCCCCTATTTTCTCACCCTCTGCAGCAGCAGCTGAGCCCAGGGGCTCAGGCAAGAGCAGAGGTGGCACAGACCCCGCTGCCAGGGAAGGAAAGCATCCAAGAAAAATGCAGCTCTAGTGCTTGACTCATCCCCACCCTTTTAGTCTTTAGGTTATGCAGTAATTTTAGCTTCAGGGGAAGATGAGATCAAATGACAAGTTCCTAAAACAAAAAGGTGCTGGCAGCTGGGGGATGCTATCAATTATATTTAGGGTGCCGCAGAGATCTGAGGCTGCCTCCAAGCTCTTCCTATCACCCAGGGGAGGGCTGTGGGATGGACTGCCATGGGTGCAGGATGAGGCCAAGAGCCCAGCGCTGCACAGAGACACCAGGAAAGCTGGCAGAGCAGAGCTGAGAGTGGAAGAGGAGGAGGAGGGTGGGGAGCACTCACTTGGCTCGCAGGGCCAGCTGCCGGTCGTTGGGGCAAACCCAGGGGCCCGTCCCGCTGCCAAAAATCATGTCAGCCATGGCCCCAGCCTGGGGAGGGGTGGCAGGGTCACACCTGAAAGAAGCGAACAGCAGCCACTCTTGCAGCAAAGCAAACAGAAGAGATCTGCCAGCACACAGACTCTCACCCACAGACAGAGAGAAAAACATACCATCATCATCCTCATAAAATACAAGCCAATAAATACCTCATACCTCCAAGTACCTTGAAGGCAAGGCTGGAAGTTTAGATTTTATGGTATACTCTCAAAAAAAAAAAAAAAAAGCCAGACACTCTTTGTCAGTCCTGATTTTTCATTTCAAACTAGAGAAAAGCGTTGTCTGTGAGAATAATCTCTGCCTCCCCACCTCCAGAGCCCCAGCGCTGCAGTTCTGACAGAGAAAGCCACTCCAAAGGACACAAAGAAGCTGCAGTTGCCTTTTTTTTTAACCTCTTAATGGGGTAACAAACAAAAACCCACGCGACAATCAGCATGAATAGTGGCAAGTCATTTCCTTCATTAAAACTGCCTCCATAATAGCCTGATATTTATAACTCCAGCCTACAATAGCAGCTTGTTTGCATTCTCTGATGCTTAAGACAGCACCTCTTGCAGCAGATCTGCTGTGGCTCCTGTCCCCACCATGGTCACGCCAGTGATTCCTTGTGAAATGAAAATTCCACTGAACTGATCAGAAAAGGCAGCAAGAACCAACTTCCAGATGCTCCTGGGAGAAACATCCTCTGAAGAGACTCCGCAGCTGAGGAGTTCTGAGTCCTATCAGCAGCTCAGATGAATGGAAAGCACCCAGGGACAGGTACAGCCAAAAGATTTCAATGGATGCTAAACTCGACTTGATGTAGAGAGCTTTTAACCAGCTGGATTTGCTCTCCAGCAGAGTGAGTGTCTCACAAGCCCTAATGCATGAATTTCCAGGTATTAATACTTGTCCCCAGCACAGACACTCGCCAGCTTTGAAACTGTACCTGCTGGGCAGAGATAAGGTGTTTAATGCTGGTTGGCACCCAGCAGTCAGATACAACGGCAGGCAGGGTGTATCACCTGCCAGCTGTGCTGGAGTTCCCAAGCAAACACTTTTCCCAGTCTCAAACCCCAGCACGCTCATGCAGCAGGGCTGTACCTACCCCTGCTATCTGCTGCTGCCACGCAGAGCTCTGTGCTGCTGTGCCAGGCACAGCCTGATGGCCTTGGCCCCCTCACACATCAAACTCTCCCTCCTGTGCTGAGCTCACACATCCCCCAGCACAGAAACGCCGACCTGTGGCACAGAACTGACAGCTCCCTCCTGCCAAACCCCACCTCAGCCCCCAGAGTTACAAACAAGGAACCAGTTCCCTCCTCTCTGAACATCCAGTTTCTGGGGAAGAATCTGAAAATGCAGTGCTTGCAACAGGCAGGAGGGAAGAGGAGAAATGTGTGTGAAAAGGGTGAAGGCTCAGAACAGCACTGACTGTTCAGCAAAGTGAGGCATGGAGGAGATGGGAAAGCTGCAGGAAACAGGGCTGAAGGAAGGACAGACAGAAGTGTCACACGTGATTTTTTAAACCTTTACTGCGTTAGTCAAGGTGATGGCTTTTGAAAGAGACCGTCCCTAAAAGAAATCCTTGAACCCTGGCACCGACTGCTCTCCCCGCTCTGCTCAGTGCCACACACTGGATTTGCATTTCCATTCGGTCCCAGAACACCTCCTGCTCTTTTAATCTGCCTCACCATCTCAAGCGAGGAGAGAACACTGAGAACACCTTCCCCACACACATCCTACAGCCTTTTCACACACCGGGGAGCAATCAGGCATGAACAGCAAAGGAACACAGAAGCTCCCGCCCTCAGGCCTGGGTTAGAAGCAGAGAGAAGCTACAATTTCACACAGAATGGCTGACCTGGGATTTTCCAGAGATTTCCCAAGCCTGTGATGTGTGGTTACAGGATTATATGCACATGTAGCCCCCCACACAAATGCATATATTAAATTACTCTTCAGCTGCACCATGTATTCCTCCCTCTCACTCAGGAACACCTGAAGAATAGCACAGCCCACACTCTGTGTCCACGCAGGGCTCCAGGCAAGCAGCCTGTGGTGGCTGGGGGGTCTTTGGAATAAAAGCTGGAGCTGAGCCCCACAGCACAGCCAGGGCAGAAGAGTTTGCTCTGCCAGCAGCTGTGCTTCCAGGGTGGCAAAAGCTGTGCTGGAAGCATCTGTCCCTCCTCAACAGAGCTTTATCTGCTCTACCAGAGCTGAAGGCGAGTCAGAATAGAGCACATGAGCTGAGCATTTTTCTCAGGAGATGCTTCGAGGCATTCTCCAGCCTCACAGCACAGTGAGCTTTGCTCAGCGTGACTGAACAAAAACAAGCAATGTCATGGTCTTTTGCCTCTTGTTACTCAGCATACGCTTTCTGTCCTCCACCGTTCCCTGAGCAGCATCTGCAAAGAGAGAAGGCAAACAAAGCACAGCCTGAAGAACCATCAGATCCCAAAAGAGCCTTCAGAGAGATTATTCCCTGAAATATTTACAGGAGCGTTGTCTTTCGGCAGCACCGGGATGTGCCGTCTGCTCTGATGGGAGCTGCTGCCTTTGCACCTTTGCCTCTGGAAGAAGCCTGGTGGGGACACACCTTGGAGAAGGAAACAGGAATGGGACTGCAGGGCACAGTCTGCTGGGGGGAAAGCAGGACTGGAGGGAAAGGACTGTCTCTCATGGGCATGGGAATGACGCCAGAGGAGTGGAAGCCGTGAAGCATCTTCCCTCTTATCTCAGTACAGGACAAGCAGTACAGGGAAACCAGGAACTCCCAGACAGCAACACCACGCCAGCCTGGGGAGTCATTTCCATGGGCTGTGGTGAAACATCCCCCTCGTGCAGTCCTGCATTCTGTCTCAGAAATACTCGTAAGCACCGAGCCATCCCCTCCCTGTCTTCCTCTCCTCTCAACAAACTACTGAGGGGTAGAAGCAGCCAGTCTCTACCAGTGAGAGAGCAAGAGAAATCCACAGCTCCTGGCCCACCTGCAAGTGCCCTGCACACAGTTTGACAGCAAAGCACAAGCACTGAGTGTCACAGAAAGAAAACCTCCCACTCCAAGATTCTGCGTTTTACCCGAATTCAGAATTCAAAGGGGAGCTCTTATCGATATTCTGTGACCTGCTTTAAAACCACTCCACCTGTTCATTCCTTTCCTGTGATGGAGGAAGTCATGTGAAACAAAACCTCATTAAATCTGAGTCCACCTGGCTGCCCTTGGCACGGGGGAGGAGCGCTGCCCTGCAGAGCCAACCCTTCATGTGGGGCCAGGAGCATCCTGGAGGATGCAGAACCGAGCACATCCCTGCCTGCAGCTCTGACGTGGCTCTGTCTGCTGTCTCCACGATAAGAGTTGTACTCTGGCAACCAGAACTGAGAACATGACTTCAGTCTGGGAGGGAGAAGCCTTCCAGTGGGGCCTGAGCAAAGGGAACAATGGCAGGCAGACACAGCCCTCGGACACGGTGCTCTTCAAAGAATGTCTGAGAAGGAAGCCAGGTTTTCTCAGCAGAACATCAACATGGACATCATGTATTGTACCTCAATAACTGAGCACAGACACAGCAGGTCATACTTGCCACCTCACCAGCTGCCAGAGCAGATGCTTAAAGAAAAATATAAGAGCAAAGCACAACACAGCAATGCTTATCCAGATCACCCTCCCAGCCTCCAGAGATTCCTGGATCATGCAGGGCCTGACCAAGCCTGCAGCTCTGTATTTAACAGCTCAACCTTTTCCTGCCCCGAATTTACCAGCTTGCTTTTTCAGCATCATCTCACTACACCAAGTCCCTTCCCCACTCCTCCACCTCAGACATGTTGACTTTACCTTGACTACATCAAACTTAAAGCTGAAGGGTTGACACTGGGGCACCCATGGCAGCAGAAAAACCTCCTCATGCAGTGACAGCACAGCCTGCACCAGCTCATTACGGGTGCCCACGAAGCATCAATTCCTCAGAGCCCTGCAAATACAAAAACGTCCTACCCAGGCCCATGAGGAGGCCTGAAAGTCAGCTTTCCTTTGCCTGGTTATTTCAGCTGAGCAGCTTGTGCCTAGATTAATTTGTTTTCATAGGAAATTAATTAGACAATTTTTTTTTAAATACTTCATTTAAAAAAAATCAAAACTAAACAGTCAGCTAGAGCCAAGCTCCCAATTCCCAAGCCGTGCTGTGCCGGTGCAATTACCTCACCTGCTCCTGGGGCGTCACCTCCCCCAGGATTCCCAGGTACCTGCTGGCCCGTTTTTCCCTTCCAGCGGCTGCTCCCTCAAAGGAAGCAGTGTAATCACTCCCTGCTCCTGCCAGACCCCATTATCCCTGGGGAACCTTGGCAACTGAGTGAGTGTTTGCTCGTGTTGCCATGACAGAGGGTAAATGAGTGGCAGGCACTGATAAGGTTAACCCAGCCCACCAGCCGGTCCCTTTTCCTCCCAGACACAGCAGGGAAAGGTTATTTGCTCCAGACACCGCTCTCCCCCTCGTGTTTTAAAGCCCCACGGCTGTATTTCAAAGCACATGGCTGGTTTGAAGTGGCAGAAAAGCCCTGGGGGCCGTAGGAGCGTGCGGAAGATGCGCACTTGGCTTTGATGGTCTGGCCAAGTGGAGCCAGAGCAAGGCTGAATCAGGGCTTCAGAGAAGTTCTTCTCACACACAAACCACTTTGAACTGCTCATTCACACCCACATCCAGCAGTCTGTCAGCCCCTCCAGCAGGAGCCTGCTGGAGGCACCAATAAAATGCTGTAAAATGATTTTATAAGGGCTAAGCAGGCAGCAAGCACGAGCACAGCAGAGCCAGGAGATCCCCAGCACCTCTGCCAGGCAGAGAGACACCTGGGCATGGCTGAGGAGCAGCCTTTTGCTATTCCTTATGAACCCTCAGCAGCACATGGGGAGCCAAGAGACACAGGGAAGCCACTGTGATCAGGCTTGACTTGCAGCTCTGCAGCCCAAGCCAAAACACGTCACCCAAGCAAACACCACAAAGCTTTGGGACAGCAGCTTAAGGACTCAATCAGACAGACTTTCCCCAGTCTGTCCCCCCATGAAAGCCCAGTCTAAGCCAGCAAAATGGGGACGACCTCATTCAGATCCTCATTCTGGTTGGCCCAGCCCAAATTAAACACCAGCTGGGAGGTGTCCTCATGGTGTACGGCCAAGCTGGCAAAGAACTGTGTGAGGATGAGGTTTGGGGGGAAAACCAAGAAGTTTCCTACCCACCAGAGCTGCTTCCCAATCCCGGCAGCAGCAATAAGAAGCCAAACTGCTTTTAAGAAGGAATTTATAAAGAGCTTTTAAAATACAATGCCCTGGAGATCCATGCCAGTCCTGTGAGTGGGAAGATAAAATCAGCTCTGCAGGAAAGCCGACATCCAGCACCAACAATCCTTTATTGACGAGAGGCACTTGTTAGTGTGGCTACTTGAGATATGGTGAGTTGTGAAAAAAAAAACAGGTTTTGCCAAAGCAAAGCAGCCTCCCAGCACCCCTTGATGCCGGGGAGGAAAGCCAGCACTGTTCCACCTGCCAAGGTGTATCTTTATTTATCAGACTTTGGACCCATTTCCTCCTGATCCCCAGCCAGGCAGGTGCGTTATGCAAAGTGAATAATTCATGAAGACAGCAGGCTCTCTCTGACTCTCGTTCTGGGGCAGGTTGATCTGGCATAGGCCTGGGAGAAGCAAATTAGCATCTAAATGGCCAATTAGAGAAACTCATTTCATTATTCTGATACGCTAAAAAGCTCGGGAGGCCCGAGGCTGGCGTGTGGCATCTCCCAGCCTCCAGAGAAGCATCAAGTTTCTTAGAAAGAATCGGACAGAGGGAAATGCTGAGCACAGGCCAGCGTTTGTCAAGGAATCCCCTGCAGAAGAGCCACGTGCCAGGGAGTTTCACGGGTAACCTCGGGTGAACCAGGAAAAGAACAGCTCGTGGCCAGTGGAGAAGCTCTGCTGAGCAGCCAGGCCTCGCCAAAAATTCCCTCTCCTCTGAGCCACAGGCCTGCCAGCACATCTGGAAGATGGAATAACTTTTCTCAGCATCCTCAAGGCATAATACTGGTTTTAGGCATCTTTTGAACAACACCACAACCGTGGCCACTCCAAGGTTTTTATCGCCCTGGTCATCGTTGCTATGAGCAGAACGAAAGCCGTGGACTTTGACCAGGTGCTGGAGAGCACCTGAGCCAACCTGCAGCACCCCAGAAACCCCGAGGGTGGGCACAGCATGACGTTGTTACCCGCACATACAACACCCATCATCCCAGAGCGCCCAAAAATCAGGACACGCCATCTTCCACGGAATGCACGTGGCTTCCCCCACCTCACAACCCGCGCAAGCCCAACAGCAGCTCCCAAAAGCAGGACGTGGCTGGTAACTTTCCCACATGGCTTTCACCTCCCACCTCCGGCTGGTTTCCCTCCACATCTTTGCCCCTTACAGCTCATTCCCTTGAAGAGCCCAGGCTCCCAGGACACATCCCGGCGATCACCCAGCTGCTCCCGGAGCGCTCTCCGCAGCCTTTCCGGGAACTCTCCCACCCGTGGAGCCCCGGCTGTGGGTGCCCCGGGCCCCTCCAAGCTGCTCCCCATTCCCAGAACCCACGGATCCCGGGCACGGCGCTTTTCCTACAGGTGCCCGACAGCCGGTGCGCGCCGAGCGCTGAAACTCAGCTCCAACTCCGCCCGGAGCGCCCCAAGCCGAGCCGAGTTAGGCTCAGCTCAGCCGAGCAAAGCCGAGCCGCTGCCCCCCGCACCCACCTGCGCTCCGGCCTCAGTCGCGGCCGCTCCGCGGAGCCGCTGCCCCGGCGGGACGAGGCGGAAACGGAGCCGCACCTGCGCCCGCCCCCGCCCGCCCTCCGCGCGTCCCCTGCTGGCCACCGAGCGGCCCCGAGCGGCGCTGGGCACCGCCAGATGTGCGCTGGGAGAGGCTGGAGGGAACGCGGGCACCGCCAGATGTGCGCTGGGAGAGGCTGGAGGGGATGCGGGCACCGCCAGATGTGCGCTGGGAGAGGCTGGAGAGGATGCGGGCACCGCCAGATGTGCACTGGGACCTCTGTGGAGTTCCAAGCACTGCCAGATGTTGGTCAAGAGAAGAACGGGGCTGTGGGCATAGTAAGATGTGCTCTAGGAAAGGCTAACGGGGATGTGGGCACAGCCAGATGTGCAGGACCTTTTCTGGGTGGTGGGTACTGCCAGATGTGCATCCCAAAACAGAGTAAGAACCCACAGGAAAAATATACCCAACTATAAACAAGGAAAGGTGATACCAAAACAACCCCAGAAAGACCAGACAAAAAGTTTCCCAAAATAATAACGACAGAAGAACCCACCTGAAACAAAAATGAAACAAACAACCCAACCAAACAAACCACACACCCACACAAACAAAACAAACCCTCCAACAACCAAAAAAAACCTCAAACAAAAACCCCAAAGCAAAAAAAAAAAAAAACCACCAAAAACCAACCCAAAATCCACACAAGAAACAAACAAACAAAATCCCAACCCCAACAATTTGCAGGGGTTTAAAAAATGTTCACACCAAGAACAAAACAAGGCCACGTGCCAGGCCTGGGACAACCACGGGGAGCTCAGACCTGTTAAAACTGAGCCCAAATCTGCTGAGCAATTCCAGTAACAGACATTTGCTGGTAACAGCAGCACAATTTGGTTTTGTGAAGGGATCCTCTGGTGAGTCAACAGCAATTCACAGGAACATAATTATTCCTTTGTCCCAGAACACAGGAATTTGGGCTCATTACTGTCTAAATGTCCAGCTGATGCTGTGAGTAAATTTGCCGTGTGACAGGAAGGGATGGGGGAAAAGAGAGAGAGAGGGAAAAGAGAACGGAAGAGAAAATAAATTGTGTCTCCACTGCCTGTTCAGAGTCTGCTCTTGAGAAATCTGGAGCCTCTGTAAACCCTTTCACCTCCACACATCCACCAGCCCTCAGGAAAAGCTGAGGGACCCTCAGCCACCTTCCACATGAATCAAGTTCAAGTCTTAGCACATATTTTTCTTTTTGGTTCAGGCAACTGTTGAAAAATACATCAGAGGATGCATTTTGCATGAATGCAGAGCCCGCAGTTCTGTGGAAGACAGCACTTGATGATGACATTTCACACCAGGGTAGTTCTTCCACACAGTCAATAATATAAATAAATTAAACACACGGTTCAGCCAACTTCAGGAAAAAGATAAATGACCTTATTTAACCAGCTGTGCTGGCAGGGAAATGACACACATCTCAGAGCCTGCATCCATCCTGCTGTTGAATTTGCTTGTCAGGGTCCCCACACAGATGCTTCAGAGTCTGCCTGCAAGGCTGGGCCTTGGTAGCTGGGGGCTACGGAGAATAAATATGACATTACATTAAAAATTTTTAAAGGCTAAATATGGGTTTTATCTTCAAAAGCACCAAGTCAGTTTTTAATAGACTCGTTTCTCAGAAGGCAGGCACTTCCAGTTCCACCCAAAGAACCCTTCAAAGCCTCTCTTTTATCGATGATGGGTTTCACTGAATTATTCACCAGATCGCAGCTGCCAGAGATTTTAAATATCCCCCTGACAAGGACAATAAGGGATAACAACCTCCTCCTGCAGGCTCACCCGTGCTGCTGAGCGGGGCACCGTGGGTGCCCTGAGCTGATCCCTTCTCCTCCCAGCCCAGCACTCAGGGAACCTCTCCTGTGTCACCTCAGGCTGGGACGTTCCGCAAGGAACGGAAAATAAAGAGCAGCTTTTTGGAGAGGTTCAGCTCGTGGCTGGGGTGTCCTGCAGAGGAACCACAAGTGATTAGAAGCAGCTTTGTTGTACAGCAGAATGACCCAAGCTGGAACAGCCCTGGAGTGCTCCAGGAAGTGATTCCCAGTTTGGACACTGGGCTGGTGAGCAGGGTCCGGGCTCCTGTTCTCTGATCAGAGCTGAGGTGTGGCACTGCTGGAGCTGCTTCCCACGGCTTGGCTCTCACCCCTGGTGAACCACAGCCTCCTTCGGGTGAGGATTGTCACAGTCTGCCCAGCATTTGCATGAGGGCTTCAGGTGGACAATTAAAGTGTAAATACTCAATAATAATGCTCATTATGAGCTATTTTAAGCACCAGGTGGCCAAACTGGCTGGATCCTTGTCTCTGAACGACCATTCCCCAGGAAAACAGGCTGACAACTGGCAAGGAGCTGGCACTGCTTCCCTATCTCCCTGACTGCCCCAGCTCGGTTCAGCTGCTTCACAATTCACAGCAGGAGGCGCAGGGCTTTTCTCCAAGCTGGTGCTCTGATTGCAATCCTCTGATTCAATTTGTGTTCGTCCCTCTAATTACCTTTTCTTAATAAAAAGGTCAATGATTCCGTCCCTAATCTAAACCAAAAAAGGTCTTGTTTACAGAGCACACCTGCTCAAGGATGTACAAGACAAAGCAAACGCTGGAAGAATATTGATGCTTCATAGCAAAATCTGCTGCTTTTTAAATGTTTTAAAGGAAAATTCCCAGTTCTGATCCACATTTTGCTTGCCTGGGCAAGGCTCAGGTCTAATTCTCCTTTCCTTGTTCCCATTGAGCCTGCAGCACACACAACACCGTTTCACAAGCCTGTGTGTAGATCTATACACACCTTCTGTGCTTCTGTGGCATGGGAAAATGATGCACATTTGGGAATAAATTGGAAAATTTAGAGGAAATTCTCAGTGTAGTTGCATTCAAAGTCAACAAGTGCATCAGGATTTGCCTGGAGATGATGCCCTTCAAGAATAACATAATTGCTGCCAGGGCCACTCCAAGTGCCAGCCTTCTGCAGCAGCAGAAAGGGCAGTTAAGCAGGAGAACATTGGTCCTACCTGTCCTGGCATTCCAGGGAAAAGCTGTCAGGAGATGATTTTCTTCACAGGCAGCTCAGGCCAGCAGCTCCCACTGGGCTCTAATTTTGGCTGGCGAGTCAGGTTTTATCATAATAAAATTAACAACAACCACCACTTGTCATTAGCAACAAGTAATCCCCTTCCCTCAGCTGCTCTCCAAAAACACCACTCTCCCTTCCCAGTCTGGATGAATTATTTACACCTCATCACTGCTGCCGCCGTTTTCCTTGTCTTTTGCCCCGTATCACCATCCCTTTTATCCACAGGCAGGCTTTGGGGACCTTCTGGCTGCTGTCCAGCATCAGTGATCACCATCACTGCCAGCCCCTGCTGCTGCTGCTGCTGCCTGGGAATGAGACCATCGGTGGCAGGAGCAGGAGTCTGATGCCACCATCACCTGTCCCAGTGCCACCACCAGCGCCACATCTGAACAGATCAGGAGAAAAGAAGCAGGCGGGGAGGAGAAGAAAACACCCAAAAAGGATTAAACCACATGTTAATCCCAGGGAGGAAGAGGAACGTGTCTTCAGCAGCTGTTCCTGGAGTTCTGAGGAATGAATTTCACCTCTGGAGGAGATGTGCTGATCTCCCTCGCTGTGAGGGTCTTACAGCACTTCCCACCAACACCCAGCAGCAAGGGCAGGGCTGCACCAGCCCCAAAAACCTCAGGAGAGATGTTGCTGCCTCAGAAACTGTGCTCTCATGACTCTGGTGGGAGTAAAGGTGGAGAGGGAGGGAAAGGAAAAGGCAAACTGGGAAAGGGGAAGGGGAAGGAAGGGAGAGAGGTTTCCCTCAGCACCTTGATTTACAGGGCTGAGGTGTTAGGAAGGGGTGGGAGCTGCTCTCCCTGCGATGATTTGGGGTTTGGTGCTTCCCCTGCAAACCCTGCGGCACCTCGGGGCTGCACTGCCTGGGACAAGGGACAGGGAACAAGGGGACAGGGGACAGGGGACAGGGGACAAGGGACAGGGGACAGGGGACAAGGGACAGGGGACAGGGGACAGGGGACAGGCCACCCGCAGCACCCGGTGACAAAGAGGCCAGTCCGGGCTTGTCCCTGTGCCACCGCTGCCCTGGAGATCTCGCCGGAGCTGCGGGGAGGGAAGGGCGGAGGGAAGGCGCTGGGATGGAGGGGAAAAGGCTGGAGGGAGGAGAGGTGGAGGGGGAAGGTGAGGAAGAAGGAAAGGGGTTGGGGGGGGGAGATGGAGAGGGAAGGGACAGAGGAAAGGAAGATGGAGAGGGGTCCCAGACAGGGGGGAGGCCATGCCAGGGCTGCTGAATTTCCTTCCCCTGCTCCCTGCCAGGCTCGGTGGCAGCTCGGGGAGGCCATTCCAGCGCCATTCTCCTTGGGCAGGAGAGGGATGTGGGCAGGAGGCGGCGGGACCCGGGATCCCCTCCAGCACCAGCACCTGGCACGAAGCCACCACGGAGGAAGAAGCCACCACGCAGGAGTGCCACCATCATCAGCACGAGGGCAGGTGAGAAAAACCAACTCTTCCCAGGAAACCGCCGATGGTGCTTTAAAACCTTCCCCTGAGCCCTGCTCATACACAGATTTTCCTGCACAGCTACAAATGCATCCCGGAGATGGAGCGCATGTAACTACAGCGAATAAGCAGTAGGAGGCATAAGGCACCTGCCAGGGAGTAGAGAATTCCATGAACTGCCGGGGATTTGGGATGCTGTAAATATTTAATATTGATATTTAAATATTCACGCTCCCACAGGTGTGGGTCACAGCGCTGATCTATCAGTGGGGGTGAGTGGTTGGTAAAACTACAGAAAAGGGAAGGGTTATTTCCAAAAATCTTCTGTGTAAAGGAAAAATTCCATTCATCTCCAGTTTCTCAGTATAAAAGATGCCTGAAAGTTTCCAGAAATCCTACTATTAAAAAGAATTAAAATCACGTGGCTCTCTGTATTAATGGATAACGGCTTTTAAAAAATCCCCAACAACTCAGAATCAATTTCCTGCTTTAATTGAGTCAGGCAAACACGGTAAACCTGATGCCAGTGCAGAAGTGCTATTAATGCATTAACAGCCTCAATAAATACATTTTACAGCTGTGACAATCCCTGTGTTGGCCAATCGGAAAAATAGGTATTTCCTACTTAAAAATCAGATTTTTTGGCCATTACTATTTTTCCTGTAGATTTGGGCTTTTTACTAAGGCACAGCAAGCAGTTGCCTCATTTCATTTTTGGTTTATGAAATAAGCAGGAAAGCCTCAGAGGCACCACTCACCTTTTTGCTAACAGCATTTATCATTTTAACAGAAAACCAGCACCACAAAAGCAGAAAGCAGCGGGCCCACTGCCCTCCAGCGCTTCAAATCCCAGCTCCTGGGAGGAACCCTGACTCAGCCCAAAACACTGCAGAGGAGAATCAGGAAGATGCAAAAATAAACAAGGCTGTAGCATCAACCTGCAGCATTTTGGGTTCTAGTGGAGCAGAGGAAGGTCTCTGTGCTCAGCTGAGCCAAAGCCTCCAGTGGGATGGGGTTCTGGAGGATCCCGTGGCAGAGGAGGAAAGGCTGCGTGTTTATAGGGTGAACAGGAGGAAAAGGTATGAATTGTATATCCAGGAACACTGCCCAGCTGCCAGGCATCCCCCACCCCTCCATGGCAGCAGCATTTAAAGAAGATTCCTGCAGTCATTTTCTGGAAGAGCAAAGCATGAAGTGAATGCTGAAGGAGCCTCTGAGCTGCACCAGGGGTGTCACCCAAAATCCCAACAATTTCTGTAGCTTAGCAGTGGTTACTCACTGTCTGTGTCTGTGTGGAGGACAGAGCACTTATATTTTAAAAACCGAACAAACCTGTTAAAATATGGATGCAACTCAGACTGCATCAACAATTAGAAGTGCCACACTGTGTGTCTGTCCTGGAGTATTCCTAATATTCCTAATTACTGCTGTTGGTTTATTTCCAAATAATACTCCTGACCTTTCCAGGTATTCACACTGTACATTGCAGATTTGTGAGCAGATGAAGGACCAGACCTTGTTTGGAGGCTGAAATGATTTCCAGGCACAGGGACTTACCTTCCTTGAAACTGAGCGAGCTGCAAAGTCAGGATGGGAATCCAACCCTCACCTCCTGGCTTTTGATCCAACTGTTAGGTTGAATGTTTTATTTTGTTACAAAAATTCATTGTCTCAGACCCTCAGATGTGACATTCTGGATAAGCACACGTGAGAGGGAAACAGCACATCCAGAACAACGGGGTCTCCTTGGAAGGGCAGGTACTAATTAGAAGCTCATTGGGCCAACATGAATTAAAAATCACATTGAACAGCCTTGTACTCCCCTCCTTCAAATTTTATAGTGAAAGAATGTTTTTCATACAGAGTGTCATGGAAATACTTAAGGAAAACAGCTCAGCCCTCACTAAAGGAAACATTTGAAAGTTAAGTGACATCTGAAAGTCTCCCTGAACTCCCCTGAAAGACACTGTGCTGATTTTTAAAGTTTTTTTCTTAACGGCTCTTCAAATAGACCCTTTTACACAGAATTGATGCTTACATTTGGCTTTTCTCCTGTTTAATACTTCAAAACTCCAGGATACCCAAAAGCTCTCAGAGCTTTTTGCAGGAAGCAGCGGCTTCGGAGCAGCTCCACGGCTCCCCAGACCCCAATAATGTCATTACACGCAACTCTAGAGCTTCCACAAGCACATAACCAGATGAACAATAAAAAGTAAGCAAAAAAATCCCATTAGGAATTAATTAACTGATGTTCAATTACACCACTCCTGCTCTGCCAGAGTTGCTAACAAAATCAGCACGCCTGCAAATGTGGAAAGGTTAAAAGAACAGATTAAGCATCCAGAAAAACACCACAGCATTTCTCTTGACACAATAGCTTATAATCATCTAGTTTGGTTTTATAAAGTTTAATGCATAACACACTCCAGCCTTACATTTATGCTGTGTTTACTAATGCAGCATTTGAGCATCTACATTTTAAAAATAAATTCCTGCCTGGTTAAATACATGTTCTATTTGAAAGGGATTAGTTCTTCACTTGTAGGATATGCTGAAATCCATACCAGAAACTCTCTTTAAAAATAAAACTATACCAGATGAACGACTCAAACACATTATGGAGAGGATTTTCAGCTGTCTCCAGAGCACTTTTTCAATGTCTTACTAAACTGACAAAGCCACAACATTTGGTGTTGGTTTGGTTTTTAATATAGACAGTTTTATATAGGAAACACCCTCCTAGAATATGTAAACAACAAATAGAAGAGAAAGGAGGGGAGCTGGGATTGGCAGGAAATATTATGTACTCATTTCTAAGTAACTACCACAATAAACACTGAAAAGCTTTGAATGAGAAATAAAGAGACTTCCCTGCAGGATGGTTTTCAGATCATTTATTACCAATAAGTAAAAGACAAATTGAAAATCAGAAGGAGGGGGGTGGGAAACATCACAGACACCAGAACACTTGCACAGAGCTAATCAGAGCTTTGCAAATGTTGGAACATAAATAATTTAAAAGGTATCTCTACCAATTAAAATATTCTTAAGAGGTACACATTAAGTTTGCTTGCTTTACAAAAATCAGGTGCTTTATCCTAAAACCAGAGCGTGAGGGGTATTTTGTGGGTTGTTTTGCTTCTAGGAACGACTAATGGCTACAACTTCAATCCTCTTAGATCTGTTCCAAGTGGACTCACTGGGAGAGCATTTGTGGGAGTGATCCAGGGTCCGTGTTCTCCCAGAATCCTGCGTCCAACAGTGGCCAGCACCAGCTGCTTCAGGAGCGAGGTGCGGGGAGCGAGGGATGGAGCAACCCCATCCCACAGAGGAGAGTGTGAAAGCCCACGGGCTGTGGGGTGAGCTGGGCCTTCTGTTACACCACAAGGACATCCTGGGGCAGCAGTTAGGGCAGGATTGCATCACATTTAAGACACATCTCCCCAGTCTTGCAGCCTGAGACCAAGATGTTTAAAGGTGACACTGCGTTGCTCTTAACTCCAGAGCACTGCCTGCCCGACCATGTTCTCTCTCATCCTGGGATTGTTTCAGGAGCTGCCTTTCTGAGGCAAGTACCAAAGGTGAAGGATGTTCTATTCTGAGCTAATAAATAAGTAAAAACCCCTAACAACAGCAACAACAAAACCCCAAACCATACAGACTCAAGGCTTCCTTCCTGCTGCACTCTTCGTCTCCCAACTCCTTTCAGTTCCCTGGGATACACTTCCACACCATCCATCACACTTGCACAAACACACATTAAAGCACAGCTCAAGAACAGGCTCCCGAGGTTGCCACTGACAAAACTCACCCCTGGGGCTGTGCATTGCCAAGTCCTCTTTAAAAGCTGCTCCAGGACTGGTTTTGCACACTCACACCTCGGAGGAGTTTTGGAATACATGGAAAAGCTGTGTCCAGCTAAGACAGGTCTATCAGGTGTTTCTGAGAGACTACACCACACAAAAAACCAGCACAACCCACGCTCCCCAAAGCAGATGCTCTCCACACTGCACTCTGTCAACACAGGAAAAAAAAATCTGGGAAAAGAAGGAAACCTCTGTCTTATTTTCTTCAAGGCACACAATAAACGAGCTCACGTAACATCCAGACAGACTTTCATAGTATCTGGAGCTATTCCCTTTGGTCCCCAAACTCATCATGCACTCATGAGAGGTTTTTCAGCAGCCTGCAGACAGGCAGAGGCTGCCCCATCCCAGTGACATCCCTGATCCCAAGGACACGGATTTTGCCATGACAAGCTCAGCAGGGAAGCAGAGCCAAAAACCTGCCTGCTGTCTTTTGCTACCATTTCCCTCCTCCCAACCCCACCACAACGGTGTCTCACACCCAATCCAGCACCTCCTTTGCCATTCTGGATCCTTCTGTCCAGCACTTTATCTGAACCTTGCTTTGGTTACAGCTCCCTTAGTGCACGCAGTCAGTGTGGGTAAAAACAAGGCACTTGTGGTTTTCCACCTCCAAATCACCAAGATCCGACTTTCCGACAACAATGGGATAATTTCTGGCCTGGTATTCTCTGTTACAAGCTGTACTGCAGGCACAGAAACACTTGTGTGTCACACAGAACACAGGTGGTGTGAGCACAGAGGATTCCTCATCACCCGAAGAACTGGAATCACACGATCCTTTCTCTGCTGCCTGGAGCTGCACAAACAGTTCATCTCCTGCTCTGCTCAGAACCCCTCTTCTTCCCAATTTACACCTTCACACAAGACGTGAATGCCATGTGTTAACATTTTTGTGTGTGTTAAAGGCAGAATTTTTCTCTGTTAGCCTTTTCCAGCAATTTCCAGGGGATGGTTCTTCTGGAGATAACACGATCTAAACTGAAATGCTTGACAGCTCTATGTGTAACCGAACGACCAGGTGGATTCTCTGCAAGAGAGTGAACTGCTCTTATTTTTTTGCACATCCCCACGAAGCATCAAATGGATCTCCACCTGCCAGGCACTACCCCACACTCTTCCTTACCTGTCAACTTCTCCTCTGGGAAAGCACTTCCCATTATTTTCACCTGATTACTGCGCTGCGGGGAAGGGGAGGGAACTCACGGCTTTTAGAGGTGAAGAGCCAAGTCCCTTCCTAAGTTATGTTCCCACAGAAAACCGCGCTCGGGCCCGTTCTGACGCTTGAAAGCAGGAGTTAGGAGCTGAGAGAGAGGGTCTGTACCTGCTTTTAGCAAGTGGAGTTAGCACAGTACACGAGGGGTGGATCAGAGCAAGAGGGGCAGCCGCGGTCAGCAGCCATCCAGGCCGCAGTCGGTGCCGAGGTACTCCGAGGTTTCCAGCTCCACGCTGGAGAGGAACCTGCGCGTGGCCTTGCGGCAGTTGTAGTCCAGCGTGGTGGTGTAGACAGTCTTGGCGTGCTTCGGGTAGATGATGGTGGTGCTGGTGAAGCGCCGGGGCCTGTGGCGGGGCTCGAAGCGCACCTCGGCCTTGTAGCTGCGCCACGAGCAGTTGGGCACGCAGACGATGGTCTGGCTGCACGAGGCCACGCTCAGGCCCACGGGCAGGTACACGTCGTCGATGAAGTGCTTCTCCGAGTCGTATCTCACCGAGGAGGTGTACCTGCAACGCAAGGGAGGCGTGAGCTCTGCTCAGGGGTTTGTGGGGAAGAGGAGCTGTCGGGTAGCAGGGTGGCTCCTCAGCCCTGGAGCTGCCACCTCACGCAGAACCATCTGCCGGTGTCTTGCACGTTTACGGGATGAGAAAAGAGCCTTATGTTAGCAGCATTCCCAGGATTATCACCGCTTAGCCCAGCTGCCAGCGCTACCGAAACTTCTTCTCAGCCCTGAGCTCTGTGAACGTACAAACCTCCTGCAAACTCCTAAACCCAGAGGCCTTGATCCACGTTTAGGCTCGGCACACAAACATCCCAACTCCTCCGAGCGCCGAGCCCGTGGAAGCACACGTTATCTCCTCAGCTTTGCTCTGCCAGGAATCACATGGGAGTGCTCTGCTATCACCCCTGGCATGGGGCACTCTCTGAAGACAAACTCCTGAAGATTCAGCTGGCAGGAAAACACTGCAGTTTGCACACCCAAAGCCTCCCTGCCTGTGTTGCAAAAGAAAGTTTCCACCTCCTTCGTGCTGTGACAACTCTGTGCTGGCTTTTCCACTAACTAAGGAGTTAACTGCCTCCAGTTCCAGCCACAGTACGGGCTCCTTCCCCACACCAGGACATAATTCGCCCTACCCTCCCCTGCATTAGGCTTCCATTTGATTTTATCAGCCTCCCTCCAATTGCACAGTCATCAACTGAGAGCCTTCTTTTCTCATTACTGCAAATCATGGTGTTCAAAGGAATAATTCACAGGCTGTGAAGTGATGCAGAGCATTAAAAAAAAAGAATTATGCACTCCTCTGAATGTTACCATTTCTTTCAGCTCACACAACCAGCCACAGCTGTTAAGATAGAAAGTGCTTATTATAAAACCATGAGGTTGCAAGAGCAAAATTCCTTTCCCTTAATGAAACCATCCTAAAAAGATCTTTGAAGCTCTTCCCTGATGATTAACTCCTGGTTAATCAGTTGAAAGGCAAAGTTTTGGAGCAGTGCAAGGAAGGAAAAGCAGGAAAGTAAAATATATTAAAGTCTTTCTGGAAAAATAACCAACAAAACAACCATGGGGGTGGGATTAAAAGAGGCTGAACACTCCTTCAGCCTGTACAAATGTCCAGGTCCAGGAATGTAGAGCTGCGGTGAACAATGGCTCTGCAAATAAATTAACTTGACTCACAGGCACTGATAAGGCCTAACTGCTCCTTTGCAGGCTAACTCCTCTAACTCCTTCCAAACGAGATGACTGTAACACCATATTTACCTTATTTCCTTTGGTGGTAAAGGGTCAAACTCAACTCCTTCGCCAAAGGATAAAGGACACAATCTTGGAGGGCAGCTGGAGAGAACGGGGCTGGGAGAGAACACGGAACTCTGCAAAAAAATGCAAAAGGGTTTATGTTACCATTTTGTTGTAACTTTTATGTCACAATGCAGTACATTCTCAGGAAAACAGATTTGTTTATCCCTCAGTATGGAGCTGTTGAGGTTCAGGAGGATCTGCTAGTCCAAGATGTGCTACAGGTGCATCCTTCAGGCCTGACTCCACACTGGTCTACAGCATCCAAGAGGTGGCCAGGGGCATTTTTTGAAGACAAGGTCCTAACTTCAGGACCTTAATTCAGAGAAGCCACTCTGGGAAATGAGAGAGGAATGCAACCCCTTGGTGCAGTGTTCCCTGTATGAACCCACAGTCAAGTTCTAACCAACATTTTATAGGTGTCTGAGAGCTCTCTCCTTGCTGGATTCACCCCATACACCCACAGACAGACCGCAGCAGGAAATTATCACCAGGCACCTCGCTGTGAGCCACCTCCTTGCTCCACAGCTACGCCCTGGCTCCTGTTGGAAGGCGTTAAATCCAACCTAATTCATGCACAACTTGTTGGGAAGGATGAACTCATTCCCGCTGAGCGGTGATTCATGGACTGCCCCTGTGCTCCCCTCCTGGACACTCAGCACCGTGAGCTGACACCGAATCCCACAGCCCAAGGAAACCAAAGCAGCCCTGAAGGGATGGAATCCAAGCCGTGTGTGTTTTTGAAGCCAGCTCTGCACGTGTGCTTACTATCGAGGGGCTAGGGGGCTGTGAGCATCTTTCCCTCCTGTGGCCTCTTCCAATTTCACAGCAGCACCCCTGTAGAAAGTGGATTTTTCCTCTAAATCTGAAGTCTCCAAAGTGTTTGTACCACCAGCTCAACATCCAAAAACTATTTGGTGAAAAACCAAACTAACCGAAACCATTGTTTATGCAGAATAAAGTTACTACTCCGGGTCGCGCCGGAATAACGGGAGTTCCCTTTCCACTGGGATTTCCAAAGACGTGCTGCGATGCCGTCCCAGCCCCGACTTGGGGCAGGAGGGAGAGGAGCTTCCCTTGCACCCAGAGTCGACCCCAGAGCTTTGTAAAAAGCCCCGGCCGGCCCGGTTCCCGGCGGGATCCTTCCCTCCCGGCGCAGACCCGTTCCGGGACGCGACAGCGGCCGGAGGGCTCGGTTACAACGGAGGGAAAAGGCGGGCGGCTGTTCCAACCCATTCCCACGCCGGCCAGCCCCGGTCACCCCCGCGGGTTTGTTTCCACCCTCCTTTCCCCGCGGGATGCCCGGGGCCGCCGGTGCGGGGTCCCGGTTGCTGCGGCACGGCGGGGTCCGAAGGGCAGCGGCTCCTCCGGGGCCCCGCACCTGCCGCGGCGGCACCGGGCCGGGCAGCGGCTGCGCGGAGCTGCCGGTCCCGCGGTCCCGGAGGGTGCCGGATGGTCCCGGAGGGTGCCGGATGGTCCCGGAGGGTGCCGGCGGCCCCGGGCAGCAGGGAGGGGCCGGTACTCACCGCGGCGGAGAGCGCGGGCGGCTCGGGCTCCGGGAGCCCGTTGGCGGCGGCGCGGTCGGGGCTGCCCGAGGAGAGCAGCCAGGGCGGCGGGGCCGGGCCGGGGCTGGGGGGCAGCCCGGAGTCGGGGCTGTCGAGGCCGGAGTCGCCCCGCTTCCTCATGTCCGGGAGGTCGGGCACCTCCCGCAGGCTGAGCCGCCCCACCATGGCCGAGCCGCCGCCGCCTGCCCCGGCCCCTGCCCGCGCTGCGCTCCCTGCGCCCGGGCGGCGGCGGCGGGCGGGGCGGCCGCGGAGCCGGGGAGGGGCCACGCCAGGGGCGGGGCGTGTCCCGGCCCGTGTCCCACCGGTGTCCCTGTATCCCTCCGGTGTCCCCGTCCCGCTACTGTCCCTGTCCTCCGGGCACTCCTTGTCGTCCCGGTTCTCGCCGTCTCCCCGGTGTCCCTGTCCTCCCGGTGACCCCATCCCCGTAGCCCCCGTCCTGCATCCCAGCCCGACCGCAGCCGCGTGGGGTTAGGCACTGGAAGGTGGCGGAGTCACCGTCCCTGGTTAAAGACAGACCGGACGCGGCACTCAGTGCTCTGGTCTGGTTGACAAGGTGGGGATCGGCCCCGGGGTGGACTCGATGATCTCGGAGGTCTTTTCCAACATAAATGATTTTGGGATTCTGTGAAACCAGCCCCGACGAGCTGCCCTCCAGCATCCCTGGTCCAACCGACAGTGCACCATCCCAATGCGCTGCCAGCAGAGATTTTGGGGAGCACTGAAAGAGCTGCCAGATCCTGGTGGGCTGCCTCCACCTCCAGTGGTGCTTTCCCCAATAGCAGGGATTTTGGCAGCCGGGTTAAGCCGCCCAAGTTTTCCCTCCAGGCTGCTCTTTTTCCCTCCCCACTCCCGAGCATTCGGACTCAGGCAGCAAAGCTGCCGCCCCTAATTGCAGTTTTCAGGCAAAGCTGCCGAAGCCGAAACAAGAGAACAGAAGGAAAAGGTCTTTCTAGCACTACAGGAGACCGAGGGAACCTTTTTTGGAAAATCCTAATGAAATAATTGCGCCATGTCATCAGATTCGGTGGGGGAATACTCTTGTGGAGGGAAAGCAACTCTGCAGCCGGCCAAAGTCAACACTCCCCTGCACAGAAAGCAGCAGTCTGGGCTGACGGGCCCAGCACAAGTGAACCCAAACCTCTGAAAAAAATTCCTTCCCTGCCCCAAAATTAAAAGCAGAGCAGAACTTTCAGCCGTAGGCGTCTGTGGTTTGCAGCTATGCGGTGCTGGGAACTCCGGAGACTTCCTCAAGGAATTTACATTCCTTTGAAGAAATACTATGAGGCTGTTTGTCTTTGCTGAAAAATGCAGATGGAAAGAAAAAGAACATTAAGAATTTTGACTGAAATCTTTGGGGTCTGAGCAAATGTGCTGGACAGGTGTTTTCTTCCTTTTGATTTAAGTGTATTCCCCCCCCCCCCAAAAAAAGAGATGCTGGTCTCTGCAAGCAATAGGAAAGCTGATCACTCCTCACTCCAAAATCTCCCATAAAAGCCCTTTATGAAATCAGATGCCTTGGAAGGCACTGGAGCAGTTTCCAGATGAACACAATCATCATTTCAGAACTGCTGTGCAGCTCCTGGGTGAAAACCCACGCTGCCAACAACCCACAAAGTGCAATTTAGGAGGAGGGAACTTGTGGCACATCCCAGCAGTCACCTCCGAGGGCCATGGGTGCTCCCACAGCCACTCCCATGGGGATCAGGGTCCAAGTGAGAGGGATCTCAGTGCCTGGGAGAAGGAGAGCCCCACAGGCTTCTGGAAATCTTCCTGCTCCTTATTTACTAGCAAAAAACCTCCTATGCTGGCATGGCTTGACACAAAGGATAAATTTTTTGTGCCCTTCCAAGCTCTCGTTTCTGGGCTTTGCAGCCCACCCGAGGGTCTCCTGCAGTACCAACATCCAGACCTGCAAATGTGCCTGCCAGGATGAAAAGGAAGTGTTTAACCAGAATTTTAACGGCTCAATAACTCAAATACTATCGAGTCACTGTGTACAGGGGCTCTGCTTTTCAGGACGTGTACTCTGCCCTCTCGCAAAGTCTGACTGGCTTTAAGTCTCTCAAACAGTACCAACCTCTGCCATCCCTGATGGCATTGGAAATCTCTTCCCCTGCCTGTTTGCCCACATTATTTACTCTTTAACTGCCCACACACAGGCAGAACAGGGCAGATAAAAGCCTCTTATCAAGATCCTCCTTCCATAAAGGACTTTCCACCAGGCCAGGCGCACTCGGCTTTATCAGCAACCCAACCACAGACGATGCCACACGGGGGCTGTCACCGGGAGAAGCAAACCAAAAGGATCCCGTGTTATTTGCCAACGACAGAAAGCTCTTTCCAAAGGATTGGGAATGCCAGGCTGTGCCACAGAGGAGCTGCGCTCACCCAGCACTGGGACTGACGGCAGCGCTGCAGGGATGAGCGCTGACAGCACGTGGCCGAAACTGCTGAGGTTTCATCAGCTTTTACAACCCTGCTGCCACCGCCCTCATGGAGCCAAGGAAAAGCTCGTGGAGGTTGGGACATCGTCACTTGGATGCTCAGAGTCCTGGCTGTAAATCTGGGGAAAGAAAGGAACACCCAGCGCCCGGCGCAGGCTCTGCCCAAGGGCGGAGGGGGCAGGACCGGCAGGAGAAAAGCAAATGAGTCATTAATTCTGCGAGCGAAAAGAGCTGCTCCAGCGTCATGCAGCGCGTGGAAAAAGGCACTGCCCCTTGATTAATTTCAAAGGAAAAATTAGGATCTCTCAGAAATCTCTCCTGCAGTGGCAGACAGCAAAAATGATGCGATTATTTAGGGGCACAAGGTCGGGAGCGCTGAGCCACCCACGCGGTGCAGGGAGCTGCTGTGAATGCGGATGCTGCCGGAGAGGAGAAGGTGGAAAAGGCAGAGAGGAGCTGCAGGAGCAGATGGACAGCAGGGAGTGCTGGGTCCAGCACGTTTTGGGTGAGGTCCATCCCGGCCGCTGGGGTTTGCAGCGTGGCAGCCGTACAGAAAACACCCAGCAATGAGCATCAGTAACCATTTAATTCATTTTAGTGTCACACCCCACGTACAGGCAGAATTACACCCCGGCCTGAAACCATAAAAAGTGGCATTTAGTACAGAAAACACATAATCATCCTTTATTCCCCAAAGCTGTAAACTCCAAAGAGCTAATGCACAAATAGAGACCTGCCAAATCTAATAAACACCCAAGAGCCAAGGGCACAAAACTCTTACAGCAAAAGTAGAAAACTGTGAATTTGCTCTCTGAAAGTGGAACTCCAAACCCCCAGCCCTGTGGCGTTCTTCAAAGGCTGAAACTAAAAATTAATTTCTCCTTTTATTTCCTCTTATCTACAGAATGTAATGCAGAGAATGAAATGGGGAAAGCCTTTAGGAAAGACACATGATGATAACTTCAACATCATCTTCAGCTATTCATAATTTAGTAAGTGACTTAGCCTTAGACAAAGCAAAGAAAAACTCATCTAAAATAAATAATTCATCCCCCCATGGGAATAATGAATCTCTGCAAAGCCATGTTCCCTCCAGCTCTGCAGTGTGGTAACTCGTGAGCCATCCTGCACGTGCACCTTGAGGTAATCTGTCCTTGGGGAATGGCTGCTCAGAATCCCAATGTGCTTTCAACCCTTCCTTCTTTGGCCACCCAACGGGAAATCAGGAGAGGAAATAAACGAGGCAACAGCAGATTTGTAAAACTGGAGTGATGAGAAACTGCTGTCCCTCCCCACAGGTGTTGTTGATGCTCTTCACTCCCCATCCCAGTGGGTGGATGGAGCTCATGTTCCTGGAGTCTGACTCCCCCTTCCTGATGTGCAGCAGTGATTTTTACAATCCCTGTGAGTACAGCCCCTAAATAAATACAGTCCTAAGGCCCAAACTTGCCCTGGTGGGGAGCATGACCCTCCCAGGAAGGCATCTGACAGCATGGTTGTTCCTCACCTGCCACACCGGTACAGGACTTCTCCTTCCTGGGCATGCAAGTGAAGCTGAGTCAAATAACACAGGCACGACTGGTTGATCTGCCCTGCACCCATGAGGGCTTCATTCACGGTTGGGCATACGCCTTCCAAGTCTCCCAGAAAGGGTACAGAGGAGTTTGGGAAGAAATCCAGCAGTGCTAATGACAAGGTGAGGCCTCCCTGCACAAAGACTCCTTGGGGAAGCATCCACTGATCCCAACCCTGCTCCATGCTGGCTCTGTGGCTGGGAGCCAGGAGCTGGGCCATGGGAAGAGGGGCCTGGGTTATCCAAAATATTTCACTGCTGGTTCTCCTCCCCTCTGCACTGCTGCAAGCTGAAACTCAGAGGAGGAGGAGGAGAGGAAGGGTTTTGAAGCCTAAGGCTGCTGTAAGCCTCCTGTCCTGGGCTCTGGCTCCTTGATAGAGCCAACATTTCCAGCACTTCTTGCAGGTCAGCAGAGGTGCTGAGGAGGCATGTCCCTGCTCAGGACACGCCAGCTGGAGTGAGAATGAGGGGCTGGAGCAGTCTGACACTTGCTACATGAAGGGCTCTTTGTGGAGACGGGGAGAGATGCTGGCCAGGAAGGATGGGAACTCCCACTGGGGACAGTGGGCGAGCCCAGCACACGCCAGGGAAATACCAAGCAGCTGGAGAGGGCTCCATACATGTCCTGTGTGGGCTTTAAGCTGTGACAGCGGCTGAGGCTGCCAGCTGGTTGGCAGGAGCTTTGCCAAGGTGCAGAAGGCATTAATTCAGCCCTTTCCTCCTGTTCTCAAAAGGATTTGCCTTGCTGTTTCACGGTGCTTTATGCATGCCTGTCCTGGGAGCAGGGGAGAAGGCTGCCTTGGGGTTCCCTCCTGGGCATCCCACTGATTCAGTGGAGCTGCAGATGCCTGGATCCCAGCTGTTAAAGGGTTGGGGTTTTGGTGGCGGTGATGGTTTGGGGTTGGTTCCCCCCACCCCACAATAAATAATGAATCAGAGGAAAAGCTCTGCAGCAGGGAGTGAGCAGTAACACAGAACTCAGGCAAAACCCTCAGTGCTGCAGCAGGAGCTCAGCCCGGATAAAAGCTGCGACACCAAGTATATCACAGCCAGACAGTCTCTGAATCCACCTAAATTGTTTCTGTAGCTGCTGGCTTCCAGATGCCTCTATTTTCTCCATCATGTGGACCTGGGAATGTCCTGGGTTTCGCTCCTGCTAAGCTAAGGGCAAACACCTTGGTCAGATTCTTCCTCGGTCTGAAAGCGTCGCAGTACGCGACGGTTAAGAGCTCACAGGGATCGGGAGTGACAGCACACGGGCGTTTCAGCAGCACACTGTAAATCACAAGCCTGACGAGCTCTGCTCCCCCTCACTGCCACCAGTCCCAAGCCACAGAGTTTCCTTCTGCTCCCTCAGAGTCTCTTTTTGATGAGTTTCTCCAGTTTCCGTATCCGAGAGGATTCCTGCTCGGGCGTGGGAGCGCTCAGTGAGAGGGAGCTGGTGCTGTCCCCGCCGGGGGGAGGAGCGGGGAGGCGCAGGCGGAAGAGATCCAACATGCTGCTCTGCTCACTCCTCTTCAGGCCCTGAGGGAGCAAAGGACAGGAGTCACTGATCTGGGAGCAGCTGCAGCACAGCCCATTTCAAACCTCGACCTCCTGTTCACCCACCAGGAGCTGCACAAAGACCTCTGGGTGACCCCGAGCTCAGCCCCAGGAGCAGAGCAGGTATGAAGATGTGGAATGAACTGGAAATCTTTTCTTCAGTAGCAACTCTACTTTCAGAGTTTGCCTTACAGTGCTCCTCCCACCCTCAAGACCCTCTGAATTCACACTGAAATAAAAGTCCCCAACGATCCCAAAGCAGCATTAGGGGATGAGCAGAAGCCCTGGACAGGTTCTAACCTTCATGTCGAGGATCTTCTGGAACGTGTCAGTGCTGCAGTCAGCGAGGAGCTTGATGTAATTGTCCACAAACACAACTGGGGGCTCATGTGGAGCCATCACCACCTGCCAAGACAAGGAAGAAGAGATCACACAAATAACAGGAGCGAAGGGCAGTGCTCAGTCAACTCTGGCACAGGAGTGACAGCAGGACTGGCTCCTAAAATGAAATGCTTAAGGAACCAGAAAGAGGCTGCTTATAAGAGAGGTAAAGGTGAGTGAAGAGAAGCAGATTAAGGAGCAGGGAGGAAGCTGGGTCTCTTTCAGCACAGCAGTGGTGCTCAGGGGCTCTGCATCATTTTTCAAAGAGCAGCAGGACTTTGTGGCCTGTGGGCTGGCAGGCACTGGTGTATTGTTAAAGCTCCAGATTTTATCTTGTTGCATGGGGAAGACAAGCTGGGGAGTCGCTCAGGGGACAGCGCTGGAGGCAGCGGTGACACTCACAGAGTCCCCAGAGATCAGCGAGCCTGGACACAGTCCAGACCCTCACTTTGGCTGCGTGTCCCTCTGGCTCCCTCCTGCCTGGAGGCTGGACACACAGTGTGTCACAGGGGAACATGACAACACTCTGTGGCCTCTCCCTTGGTCCCCAGGACAGCGTGGGGCAGAGCTCTCTGCTCTGCAGTTCTCCTGATATGTCACCGATGGGTGAGCAGTGCCACATGCAGCCACTCTGCCCTTGGGGTGCAGCTCCTCTTGGACATTCCTATGGAGAGACTGGGATGACGGATGGGAACCCCCCACCACCATCTGCCCAGGAGCAATGGTAAAAACACAGGAAAAAAATCAAAATAGCCTCAAAGTTGGAAAGATGATCCCTTATTGATGTGCTTTTCTTACATAAGCAACAAGCTCCACAGAGAACACATCTTTTGATAATGCTGGGCAGCCAACCATCTTTCTGGGGAAGAGTGCACATGTGTGTGTGTAAATGGGCAGAAACAGCACCAGACCAGACTCTTCCCTGTCTCCAAAAACATTTCCATATGTTTGCATTGACCCAGCTCACCCCACACTGTATTCTGTCACCAAGACATTTCTTTCTTTCCCTGCACTTCAGACCAATGAAACATCATAGCCATGTATACACTTATAAATCCTTAATTTACAGCCCTTGTAAAAATCTTCTGCCAAGATGAAAAGCTGGAGCTTCAGACAGCACAGCCAGAGGAGAAGGGGAAGAGCTCTGCGGGACATGCACGGCCCGGCGCCCTCCTCCCTGCTCCCATCTGTGCTTCGTGGGGCTCAGCTGAATGGGTTTGTTTGTGCTGTCCAAGGGCCCAAAGTTTGTCTTCCTGCATTACCTGCCCCAGAACAAGCCTGGGAACACACACTGTAGCTGCCAGTGCCATTAGCCTGGGGCTGTTTGATTCTCAGTTACACTGACACAGAGCCCTCGCTGGGGGCCACAAGTGCTTTGTGCAGCAGCAGGGCCAGCACGGGCTGGGTGACACAGCAGTGCCACTGCTGCTGCACAGCCTGGGGACCTGCAGCACTCCATGTGCTGCTCTCCTCTCCAGCGTGATGCTAAGGGCAGAAAAATGAACTCCATTACTCTTCTGATTCACGCATAAGCTCCAAGGAAAGACCTGTTCTGTACGCAACAGGCACCAGTCTTCCCCGTTCCCATTAGCACAAAGCAGGATATTTTTATTCAGGTCATTTCTAAGAAAATTTAGACTACAATTCACTTATACCTCAGTCACCTTATTCCAAAAGCAAGGAGCTGGAGAACTAATGCCTGAATGCAGAGCACAAACTCAGCTGTGACATTCCCCTGGGCATGGGAGCAGAGCCACACTGAGCAGCAGGCCAGGAGGGACAGCTCGGGCTTCTCACCCCTCCCTTGCTGCCTTGGCTGTGGTTTACAGGAGGCTGTGGCTGGCAGCTGCCTGTCCTGCCTGACCCCAGGTCCCACTAATTCCTTCAGAGGAATGCCTTCCCAGCATTGCTGGCAAGCAGGGGACAATCCCATCACCTGAGAGGGCACAACTGTACAGCTCCCAGAGCTTCTCCTGGGATCAAACCTGACTTCTCCCTCCAGCACCAATTGGGAAGGGCAGATTGCTTTGCTTGTTGCTTTTTATGAAGACAACACACTGCTTTTGGGTCATTTTCCAGGCACCAGGTCTGGAAAATGAAAAAGGGCTCTGGTGAGTACAGTAACCCAGACATGTTTGCACTGGCTGTTACACTAGACAGTAAACAGGTGACTCAAGCACGGCTTGGCTCCCCTGCGTGACGGAGTCTGCACAAGGGCCTGGAGTAACCTGAACCCCGGGGTTTGCCCCACAGCACACACTCACGGATGCAAACTCTGATTTTCACAAGCTCCTGAGGGAACCTGGTGCCCCAACTCTCCTAGCAAGCAGAACTTGAGCCCGTGGTTGTCTTGAAAAGTGAGGGTGAAAACTTAAATGTGGTATTAGAAGAGAGTGGGGGCAAACCCAAGGGGAGTGAGCCAGTTCTGCAGAGCAGCTGGCAGAGCCCCCGGACAGGCTCACAAACGTTCATGTGCAATTGCAGATTGCTGCATTCAAAGGAAGGGCCCCCTGGAATTTGCTCGCTCTGATTCCCAGTCCAGCAGTCTGGCTGGCAGGTTATCAAAAGTCTTGAGTTACCTTCAGGATCATTTCAGCCCGAGTCATGCCTTTCACCACTATCTTTGTGTAGCTGGCAGGAGCCTTCCTCACCACTTGGGACCCAATGGAGGGCAGATCCAGGAGAACCATCTTCAGAGAATGAGTGTCCAGCAGCAGCTGCAAGAGTTAACCATACTCTGTTACTGAGGCCCCTTCTACCAAGATCCATCAGCTGCTGTAACCCAACATTCTTAAAAGTTTAACACTTCCCACACTGGGAAAAGTCCTGGTAATTGGACTGCAGGAACAGGAGGGACTGACCCATGTAATGACACTTCCAGGAGACATGATCACCTGTGGCTACACATCAGCATTGTGGTTGATTTTAACAGAGCACTGCTCTGCTGACTGGAAATGACTTATGGCAGCCCAACATCTGGCACATCAGGCACAGATTTCCAGTCCTTCCCCCCAACAGGATAAAGTGAAACAATCTTGATAACCTGGAGCTGTACCATGATTTAGGTACCGAGGTCAAATGAACCAACACCCCGCTTCCTCCTGCACCCAGCCACCCACAGTGTCAGGTTTTTTGCCTTTACTCAACCACTTGATTGGGGTTTCTTTCCTCAAAAACTGTCACACAGTGCAGCTACACTGAGAACTGCTCACAGCCTGGTTGTTGTTTGTTACTACCCCAGCAAATAAATAAGCAACAGCCACGAAATTGAGCCCAGACAGAGCAGCACTGTCTGATGACAAAATGCTGTGGGTTAGGGCTCCTTAGGGCAAAATGATCCTGCATACCACACTCCTCTGATTGCACAAAGGATGTCTGAAGACACAAGACCAGTGAAGAACAGAAATTTGAAATCAAACTAGAGGAAGAGCAGCACAGTTTTATTTAGAGAGCAGTGAGTGTGAAAGCCCGCTGGGCTGTCGGCACACCCAGAGCATTTCCTCAAAAAGGGAACTGGTAGAAGCTCGTTCTGGAGGGACACACAACACTGTGGGCACTGCAGAACCCCCAGCAGCGACCACAGCAATGTGAACACTGGATTCAGCACATGTGGGAATTCAAAGGAACACAAAGGGCTGAGCTGTGGAGGAGGAGGAGAGGCGGATCAGGCTGGCTGCAGTCTGGACCCCGTTATCTGTGGCAGTGTGTCCTTGCTGGGAGCTGCATTCTCATGGCTTGCATGAGAAGAACCAATGCCATCAATCTCCTCCTGGGGAGCCAGGAAACCACAGCACAGATGAGCAGCTCTGTGCACCCCAGGCTGCTAGAGACCACAGCTCAGGCTGCCATAGCTGGATTCCTGTGTGTCTACCAGGGATCCCAGAGATGGAAGACATTTCCATGGCTGGGGAATTCACGTCTTTCCCATACAAACTCTCTCATGGCTAACAGGAGTTCTGCACACCCTGCAGCCTTTCCCACAGGCACAGCTCTTGCAGGCTCTGTCCCTTCACCTTTACACATTCCAGGTCCCTGGCATTGCTAACTCACTGCCAAAGCGCGCTGGGATGGAAAGTTGTTAAATCAGAGAAGAAAACACAGAAAGCAAAACCCCACAGGTCTTGTTCCCTGCACTGAACACCTTCATAAATACCACCCCAGTATCCATATCCCATAATTATTAGCGAACAGCAGGAAAAGCTTTGTGTAGGACCAGAAAGGCCAGGAAAATGTATTCCCCAGCAACATTTGCACCAGGGAGGACAAAGTGGCATGGAAAGATGTTGGTGGGTGACCAGGGGGGTTCAAAAGATGTTAAAGGAACTGGGGTTCTACATAGTGCAGAGAGAGAGATCAGCTGCTGAGACCTCTGTACCTCTGGCCCCAGGGAGGTATGTCCCACTCCTAATGAGATGTATTCACTGGGAATCAGCCTAATAAAAACCTTCCCAGTCTGCTTTAGAGAAGCAAATTGGGCCTGTTATTCCCATACAGGAATACTAAAACCTTTTAACATTAGACACAAGCCCACTGCTGGTTAATCACTTTAGAAGCTTATTTAAAAAAGACTCCCTTTAATCACTCGCAGGTTATTGCTCATCACACAAGACAAGCAGGCACCGAGCTTCACTCATTTGCTTTCCATTAAGGACGAGGAAGGTTTTGATGTAAAACTCCTGTTTCATTTTGCAGACCCTGCTCAGAACCATCTTTGATGCCTAAAACCCAAGCAGCTTTGAAGGCACCCATTTGAAGTTCACGGCAGGCCCATTAGGGATGATCCTGCTTTTTTTTTGCTTTTCCTTTTACTTTTATGAGCCCACAGGGCTAACAAGCTCGATGTGCAGATAAAACCCTGCCTCTTCCAAATCCCATCATCATGGAGCAGCAGGGTCCCAGCCTCCATTTCTTGAAGCCAAAAGCCATCAAATATGACAGCCAACGCACCTACTACTTCTTACCTGCTCAGCACCCACCATGCTGATAGGTTTGCACTTGAAGAGATGGTTAATGAACTTGGGAATGAAGGAGCTGCAGGAGAGATACAAAATGACACAATTACATCAGAGTATTTGCAGTCAGACAGTCTTCTGTGGGGACAAGGCATGCAGAACCAAACCAGGATGGCTTCCACAGACACCCCGAGTGCCAGCTTCCCAAGCTGATTCCAGACATATTAAATATACTAAATAAAAAAGACCCCAACCACTAGGCACAGTTCTTTTGCTTTAATCCCTCCTAATCTCAAAGTTCATTGAGAAGCTAGGTAAATAGGTAAATAAATTGCTATATACTGTAATATGAAGTATTACAGTACAAGGTCAGCAAACAAACTATTGTGCATCACAAAACCAGCAACACACCAGGATTAGTCTCACTGTCCATGAGTGGAAGTATCTTGACTGTATCCAGAACCTACATTTTCCTGCACACAAGTAATTCCATAACATGCATATTACACACTGAACTTGAGGTCCAGCCAAGGCTGGAGGTCTGCTGGGCCCTGGACACTCACACAGAGGCACCCTTCCAGAAAGCTCCTGGCCAACACAATCAAGACAAGAAAAAGTTTTGTGAAAAGGAAAACACCATTACCATATTTTACTGTCATGGACTTCAGACTCAGAAAAATGACTGCCCAGCCAGGGAGAGCTTAGTGAGAATGGAAGCCCAATATTCACCACTTCAGAGCATCAGCTTTAGTTTCAGCTTTTTGCCTCTTGATTTGAGGCTTTGAGGCAGTTCCACTCCTCAGTGGAGAAGCAGATGCTCCCTCCCAGCAAAAGCACTGGCTGGGCACCTGCAGGACAAGCTCCTGCCCAACCACTCCACCAAGGAGTAGCACCAGGAAAGCTCAGGAGCTGCATGAGCAACAAACTCTGTCAGGACCACACCACTTGAACAAGTCTTCCTCTTGCTGCCTTGTTTTTAATGTACTCTGCTTCTTTCACGTGTCCTCCTTTGGCTGAATGCCTGCAGGGCTCACATTTCCAGGACTTGTCCATGACCTGGTGGCAGGTCTTAGATTTTAATGGCTCTGTCCTAAGTGAGTTTCTGTCCTTTGGGCCGAGGCTGTTGATGATGATGATCTAAATTCAGCGTGGTTCCCCCCTTACATCTGTTAAGCTATTTGTTTCCTCCCCACAACACAAGGAGCACGGACAGCATCTTGTTTGTCCTGCCACCTGTTTTCCAAGCCAGGACATTTATTTCTCATCCTTTCTCAAGGAAGAATGACAAAAGCGTAGCTCAGGCACGCAGCGTGCCAAGCTGCTGAGCAAACCCAAAGGAATGGTTCAAGGAAGAGCCCTTACAAGCAAAGGTTCCTTCCCTTCCCTCAGACACAGTCACTACCTCTCTCAGTGAATCATTTTATCCTGGAGAGCTGTCAAGGAGAACAATTTCAAACTACTGTTGAGAACCAGCTACTGGGCTGCCCCAAGCAGCTTTGAATTTGGCCACCAGAGAAACAACCTTGGCAATGAAACAGGAAGAGGAGGAGGAGGAGGAAAACAAGCCCTGTCTCCTCTTGCACAAAAGCATTACAGTGCAGATTTAACCTATCTGTTTTTAAAGTCCGTTTTTCAGGTCTGTAACTAATTCCCAGAGGGCAATTAGAGAGTGATGAGCACAGCTGGAGCTTAGGTGATCCTACAAAATGATGAATTGGCAGCAGGTCTGGATGCAGCAGCTCGCTGCTGGCAGAACAGTGCAAGAAATTAATTGTGCCTTTGATAGTGTAGGTAGATCCGATTGTCCCTCCCTCTGCAAGGTCAGGCATGGAGCTAAAGCTCATGTTGTGTATGAGAAACAGGGTGAGCCTTTCCTTCTGCAGGGTGGCAGACTGGCAGCCCAAGGCTCCCCTTTCCTTGTTGGTTTTAATCTTCTTTTCTATATAAGCACACAATCTCCCATAGACAGCATTCTGCCTCGCATGAAACAATTCCCAGGCCCCTTTGGATGGCCACCCACCATCAGTGCAGAGGGGTAAAGCGACCTTCCATCCCCACATGCCTCTTATTTCACGCTGCCTTATTGGAAACAGCTTCCCAACTCCAGCAAGACAGACAAGACAAACTGTAAGAGCCAAGGGCTGCTCTGGAATCTTTTTCCCCTTGTTTTTTTTTTTTTTTGGACTAGCAGAGACCATCAAGAGCAGTTGCACTTAACAGAAAAATGCACTGGAGCCTCTCGCCTAGGCTGGACTCGATGCCTGATAGTCTCAGAGTACAGCAGGCAATCCTGATGTGAATAATACGTGCATGTTCAGGGGTAGTGCTCTGCACGAGGCTCTGTGCTCTGAATGCCTTTACTCCCTGCACAATCCCAGCTAGATTGGATGCCAGAATTCATTTACAGCTTCAGCTATAAAACTGAACCCAGCAAACCCTCCCTAGAAGCAGAGAAGTCCCCAGTGTAATAATAAAGCAGTGCAAGGCAGATGAGGAACCTAAAGCACAGAAACCACAGCATCTGAGAGGCTCCCATCCAACGGGAGCGGCTCTGCCAAAGCCTTCCCCTAATCCCCTGCACTGATGATGCATCAGACACAATGCCTTGCTGAAGGAGGCATAGACAGACATGCAACCACAGTCTGTCTGTCTGTCTGATGGGCTGAGCATCCCTCAAAGGTTCTGGTGTCGCTGAGTCATTGCAGCCAGGGAGGGTTTTGCTCTACCAAGGTGGTGACCAGCCCTTGCCCAGGCTGAGCTCAGCCCTGAAACCTCCAGGAGCCTCCACATCACAACCTTCTTCCCACCAAACTCCTCTCACTTTTTAGCTGCAGCACCTGGAAGGACACAGCACCCACCACACTTGGCTGCTGGTAACGGAGGAGCCGCTTCCCCAGCGAGGGGGAGAACTGTTTGTTTTTCCTGTCTCTCAGTCCTAATCTCTTCCTCATTGAGGTCAGGTCACAGACTTCCCAAACACATCCCAGCATAGCAGCCACGGCTTTGCTGCCATAGGGTTTGATTTCAAAGGATAAGGTGCAGAGAGAGCTGAGCCCCCCACCCTGCTTGCCAGTGCCTCCCGGAAAGCCGACGGCAACCCGCCGTCCCCAGAGAGCGCCGCTCACACATCGGTCAAAACAAAGCAAAAATGACAAATTAGGTTAGAGGATTGATGCAATTTCTGATGGCCATTTTTCTTCTCTCCAGACTTGGCTCAGATCCCGCTGTTTTAAATTTAGTGACTTTAGCTGCCTTCTCCCCTGTGGTCCTGTAACTCAACACTCGTGCTTTATACAACCCATTAGAGCTGAGAAGTGGCAGCTCACAAAGACACAGGCATTAACATGTGGAGAAGCACAAGGACTGTTAAAAGGATTTTCAGCATTGTGGGGCACACAAAAGGCCAGGTATTTATATTGGCCCAGCCAGCATACTCCATAAGAATTCAGAGTTTCAAAAATACAAATATTTGTACGCATTGAAATGCATTTTAAGGAGATTGGTGCTCCCTTACCACTGGGCTGGTTCTCCTTAACACCAAGTTGTACAGACCCAGCAAAATCAGTCTTTAGGAACCCATTTTCCCCTTCTACGCCTGATCCATGGCACAGTGAGTTCAGGACTGTGTCTTAATTTTAATGTGCTGCAGATCAGAGCTGCAGTTGTCTTAAAAGTTTTTGGAGAAGAGCAGTGGCTTCTGTGCTCAGGGATGAGGACACTCAGATGACAACTTCGCTCATATCTGAGAGCTGTTTCATGTGGAGTTTACTTGGTATGTGCCTGGCAATGAAGTTAAAAGGGAGGCAACTAAGCTGAGGTATTAAGAGTGTGCTGTGAACAGTTGAATAAATGGGGGGTTTTATTTATCACATAAAATTCAAGTGTAACCACACAGAAGGTTTTCATGCAATGAATTCTCACTGAGACAGCGTTTCAAACAGTGATTATGGGCAACATCATCACATGATTTATCAGTAACTGCTCCTTAATTCAAACTCATGAGCACCCTGAGACAGAGAAGGGGATGAAACTCTCAGGCCAGCCTCCCTGCTGTGAAAGCTCCCAGTTCCTAGGATAGCTCCTGCATCCCACCCTGCTGAGGCAGGAGCTGCAGCTCCAGTCTCCAACCCACACAGTCCCTGCCAGGCCACTTATTTCAGGCTGATTACCTTATCAGAGATGAATGAAACGTTAAGGTATTTTAGAGCGACACATGACACGCACGCCACTGCTCACAAGTCCACCAGCACGGTCACATGCGACACCAAAAGCAGCAGCTACAACTGGCACAGCCCTCCTGAGGGCTTTTCTTGGGGCATTGCCATGTGGAGCTCAGCTGGCCATAGGCAAGCAGGGAAGAGCTCAAAGTATCTTCCCAAAGAAGTGAATTTTTGTTTCAGACACAGAGGCGAAAGTCCACCCTGAATCCAGCAGCAAGGGGTATTTCTGTCTCACCTGCCACTTCTTTCATGCTGCTCAACTTTAAGTGACTTGCCAGGAAGATGCTTTAATATCCCCCAACATCTGAATGTGAATTTTCCCTCCTGACTGAGCTATTTTTGAACAGAAAAGCAGCTTTTAGGCTGTGAAGGTATAACATACTCCTCACACATGCCCTCCTTACAGTGCTTATTGTTAATGTTATTTTGAAGCAAATTTCTCAGTACCTGGAAGCCCCATAGAAGAAAAGTAGGTTTTCCCACAGCAAGAATCGTGTCTAAAGCCAGATAGTCAGTCTTTTAAAGATGCCCAACCCAAAACCTTCTGCACTTGGCAAACAACACCCAGTGATCATCACACTGTTTTATGGGATGACCTGGATAAACTGTGTATGTTGGTAACTTACTTTGCAAATTTTATGCAGAACTGAGTGAAATACTTCCTCGTGGAGGCCAGGTTGTCACGGATGATGGGCACATTCTGTTTAATGTGGAGGATCACTGAGGTGACATAAGGACTCTGGTCACCGACGTGTTCCACGTTCTGCCACTGCATCTGCACAAAGGGAAAAAACAACCAAAAATGACTGCTTAATTCATTAAGATTCAAGCAATAGGTAAGGGAAACAGTACAAACTTCCTGCCAGGGGATCTCTGAGGAATCATTTAGAGACTGTCTCTGCAATTCACCACCAAGGTCAAGTTCTTCATCATTAAAGTGGTTGGGCAAAACCCTTCCACAAGAGGACACAAAGAAAATCCAGAGCAGCCCCCTTTTGCACCAGAGCAGAGACTGTGACCAGTAACCCACACAAATAGGGACCATTAGGATTTAAAAAAGCCTTTGGACCACACCAGGCTGCTTTAACATTTAACTGTTTCCAGTTTGCTGGGATGAAGTACCCATATAAATCCTGATTACAGGCATTTGAGAAAATATCTGCAAGCTTGCAAAGTCTGGATTCCTGTAGGGCAGCCAAGACTTTAATACTGGTGAGACTGATGACAGATAGATGGAAGAGGTAGAAAGTCTTGAAGTCCAAAGCACTCTACACCAGTGTAGCTCACTGAAAACACTGCTGGTGTACAAGCCAGGATGCCCAAGTCCAGCTCTTCCAAATGCATGTAAAAAGTACAAAACAAGAAGAGTTACTCAACCTCCCATTTTGTTCTCATTTATTCTCAGCAGAACTGCAAGAGAACAGCCCCTGTGAGCCAGATGTGTGGCTCCCTTGACTTTCTCTGAGCCTTGTTTTCAGTACACAGGGCACTCCCAGTGTAAGTCAAGTGGAAAAACCAAAAAAGAGGTGACTGGGTCTGGTCTGGCCTTATGTATCTACCAGAGTCTCACGGAGGAACACAAGCATCCAGAAAAGCACTCTCAGTTCTGCTGCTGCTCAGAACTCTGCAGTGTTCTCCCAATAACTCTTTGGATATCTGTTCCTCATGCTGGAGATGAGACAGGAGGAAAACTCATAGGAAATCAGGAGAGGAAACTGGGCACATATGGAAGATGAGCTTTTTCCTTTGAGGGGCTGTTTGTCCTCAAACTTGTTTTCTCCATTTCTGGATTTTGCATGTAAAGTTTTTTATTTCTGGTTTTAATTTAATTTAATATGGCTACTTTGCCCCCTGCAACTCAGCTGACTCAATTCCATCCAAACAACACGCAGCCTAAGTGACTTAGTGGGAAAGAGAAGCCAAATTCTTTGCAAAACCACAGTGTCTGAGTCTACACATGTCCCACTAAAGCTGTCTTTATTTAAACCAAACAAACCAACCCCCAGCCTGCTGCTCTCACATCAGCTGGGTGGCTGGAAGGGATCCCTCTCTCATCACCTGCTCCACAGGTTTTCACAGAGTCACAGAATATCCTGAGTTGGAAGGGACACACAAGGAGCATCAAGTCCTACTCCCAGCCCTGCACAGCAATCCCACCCTGTGCATCCCTGAGAGCATTGTCCAAACTTTCCTGGAGCTCTGGCAGCCTTGGGGCTGTGACCATTCCCTGGGGAGCCTGGGCAGTGCCCAGCACCCTCTGGGGAAGAACCTTTTCCTGACATCCAACCTAACTCTCCCCTGACACAGCTCCAGCTGTTCCCTCAAGTCTTGCTACTGGTCACCTGCTTTTCTACTCTTCATGGTGCTGGTCTTATCCAAACAAAATACTCTGTGCCTTTCTCCCTGCTGGATTCACACATTCCCTTCTTGACAGAGCAATCCTCACCCAACAAACACACCATCCCCACGGAGTGGGAGCGGCCAGAAAGTGGGAAGGGACTGCTGAGCTGAATTATTGCACCAATAATGAAACAGTAGCTCTTTCATTTTGTTGGTCATCATTCCAAAAGCAATACTTTACAACCAAACCTTTAAAGCATGAACAGCAAAAATAGCCCTTTTGTGTGTGTGTGTTTGTGTGTGTGTTGATGTGGGTGTGTTTCACCCGAAAAAAACACCCAGTAGCTGCAGAGAAAGGAATAGCACACATACTGAGAAGTCATCAAAAGAAATATGAGCCCAACTCTGCTGGTAAAGCTTTGTTCCTGTCTTTTTAAATTTATTCCTCTTTTTCCCCTTGTCCTATGCTTTTCTTGGGATATCCACATAGTTTACATACACAAGCTGGAAATGAGTCCAAGGAACAAGAGCAGTGAGATTTCACTGAAAGGGAGAAGCCCAAAGGCACCTGCAGGCTGGGAGGACACGGGGTGTCTGCAAGGGTTGGGAGACCTGGTGCTGCCTTCTGGTTCTCACAACAAAACACAGCGTTTAGGTTAAAACAGGCAGGAGGAAAGAGAAACCCGGAGCAAAACCGGGCTGGTTTGGCACTTCACAAGAGCTGTGCTGCCTCTTGGGAATGGCAGGGGCTCCAGAGTGCTCCTGTGTCCCCAAAGAGCCACCAAGTCCCTCCTGTGTGTCCAGCCCTGGGTCTCCAGCAAAGGGGCTGCCTCATGACCGAGCAGAGGATGAATGAATCTCCGATTCTCCCTGTTCCCAGCAGCATCCCACTGTCAGCTTCTCCTTGCAGGCTCCAGACTGGGCACCTGCTGCCTTGACCTCGTGCTGCTCCTGCAGGAAGGGGCGGGAGGGGAGCGGGAAGCGGCAGGAGCTGCCGGGAGCAGATAGCGCCGCTGGCCCCGTGTCTGGGGACATGAGCTGGGCTCTGCACTGTCACACTCTGCACAGTGTTCCAGGGCTGAAAAGCTCTCCTGGGGGCTTTTAATTAGCAGCTGGCAGCTCTGATTGCTCTGCTCTCAGGGTTTTCCCTGTGTGGAGTAGAGAAATGATTAAAGCCCTGCGTTGAGGCGCTCGCTGTTGTCCACTCTGCTGTGAGGACACTGGGAACTGCAGCTGTGCCAAAAGGTTTTAGGAAAATGTAAAAAGCCAGCAAGAGATCAATGTGAGGCACTAAAATGTCCCCCAGCCCCACTTACAGGCACAGTTTTACACATAAATTGATGCTTAATTCAGCAAGTAAATCAAGCCTTACCCGGTGCAATCCATAAACTTAATTGGGGCAAAAATAGCCCGTGCAGATTAGCAGTTCCCTCATCCCAGCGATTAAAAAGGAAGCACACCAGGCAATGGAAGTGCCTGCTACAGATCAGTACAAACACATTAACAGCTCTTTGTTATCCAGAATATCACAACAGGGGGTTTAGGGTGAATTCCCCTCCCACCCACATCCCAGCTCCCCATCCTACAGCCACGTTTAATCATTCTACACCTGCTGTAAAGTCTGAGTAAGGATTATCACCTACAAATTTTGTAATATGGGGCCTTCTCAGCATTTACCATTTCTGTCAGAACACACAAAGTAAAGAATCATGGAAACCAAGCAGCATTCCCAGCTGAAAGCAATATTCCTTATGCTGTTTTCTGTGTTAAATCTCTCAACGTGGCCTGCAGCCAAAGTGGATTGAGAGGTTTAAGCATTTCATAATTTACCTCTATAGTTCCTGAACATTTTTGCAAAGAAAAAAAAAAATACCCAAAGACAGACTCTAACAAAGGACTGGGAATGTTCAATCCTGGAGGACACCTGAGTGAAGTAAATGAAAAGAAGCTAAACAAAAGAAAAGCCCTAATGGAGTATGGGTCTTGAGACAGCAGAATTGGAATGGATCAGCCACATAATCTTTATTCCGTTAATATAGGCTGAACTTTTACATTTCCAAATACTAACTCTGTGTTTAAATAATTACATGCATTTCTTATTCAAGTGTCAGAGTAATAACCCAGCCCTGAAGGAAAGGGAAGAGGAGGAAGGGTGAAGGAAAAAACCCTCTTGCACCAAATCCAGGTCTAATAAAAATCACATAAAAGCGACTCTGTCTGATGCAAATAGTGGAGTGTGTGCACAAGTGACAAGTATTTATTTAGCTAATTTCATAACACTTAAACTTGTTTATATATCATCAGTCCCATCACATGTGCTGCATTTTACCAGTGTTCCAAAGACAAAAATAAATGGCCTACCAGCTGCTGCTTTCTCAAGGTTGTGGTTTACTTGGGTATAAACAGCCAGAGCTAAGTGATTCAAATATTACTGTAATCTGTAGGTTCAGGAGATCTGAGAGACTGCCACAGCACACAGACAACACCTGAAGTGCCGAGCCCTTCCTAGTGGTGTTATTTTACTGGGCAAAAAAATCCTCTTTCCATTTGGAACCTGTACAAGCTCTATTACCAGCTGCATTCCACTTCAAATATTAGCTGGGGGTGGCGGGGCTGGTTACAGCTGGAATACATCATAAAGCAGAAAGCTATTAAAATTCATGGCAGCGAGACAGTGTGTTGATCCTACAAAAATGGAGCTCTATGTTTAATATTTCTAATTAAAAAAAAAATAGTTCAATCCACTTTTGTTGTCTTCACCTCTGTCTAAAGCAGTCTGGGTTTTCACAATACTTTGGCAAGAAAACACAGCTCTGTATTTCAAACATATAAAAGCCAGCAGTGTAACTGCAACAAAATCCTTAAGCTCCAGCCATAGGGGCCTCTCCAGGAATGGCTCCATATGTCCTTGAGAGGATCACAGAAGCAATAAGGCTCAATCTCAATTCCACATCACCTCCATTTGAGTACCTCCATTTAAGAGCCCCAAACAAGCAGGCTGGTAAAACTCCCTGCCAAAGAAGACAAAGGGGAGAGCAAACATGAAGGTGTATTTGAAATTTCACACTAACCAAAGTTTTCCCAATTTTAAATGCTCTCACTGGCATTGGGAGTGGAAAGAGAAAGCCTTGAGTACTTACTGAATGTATTTCATTGTCTGTAGGTTTTAATGTGCTGCAAAAAGCCTGAAAGCTCTAATCTGAATAATAAGAGGGCTTGGAGTGAGGGATGTATTTATAAATACAGCAATTGCTGCTCTAAAAAGTAGGAAAGAAAAAATCAGAGTAAAAGAATATATCAGTAGTGAAATCAAGCAATCAAAGCACACAAGAACTCCACATGGATCTTAAGGTGACCTCTTCCTGCAAATCCACCCCTACCTTGCTCATAGCAGTCAGGGCAGGGTCACAGGCTGCATCCAGGTCCTGCACTAACAGCTGGATGCTGTTGGAGATCACACTGCAAAAAAAGGGATAAAAACAAAAAAAAAAAAAAAAAAAAAAAAAAGAGAAAGAATCAAGCATGAGTTTTAGAATCACACTGAGTAACAGAGTGCCAGAACTGGAGCATTTGACTGTGAGAGGAGGAAAATCCTCTACTGGCTGACAGTAGCAGTAGGATGTGAATGCACGTGGCTACAACTTGGACTGAGGAGAGGCTGGGAAATTCTGCAGGGAGCTGCACAATGGGCTTCAGTGCAGAGAGGATGTTTTTGCAGTTGACCTTTCTCTGGTTTAACACAAATCAGGGGCTGGGGATCAAAGGTGGCAGGTAAAGAGGAGAAATCCCCAAGTATCAAGCCCAGATTCAGCTTCAAATTCAATCCAGTCTGTGTAACACCAACATTTTATCATCCCTCCATTTATTCAGAGTCAATATTCTACTGCTCACAGGAACTTGTAGAGGGGATTTTAAAAATGACATCTGCTTGAGTTCTGTCTCTCCCATGTGTGAAGATGAAGGCAGATGTCTTATTTACACCATGTCTAGGATTGCCGCCATCCATTGTTTGAGTTCCTGAGACATATACCAGACTAAAGGACACATTAGTCAAACACATTTCCCTCCCACCCCCTTTAGTTTTTTTGGTTTCTTTTTAACAGCACAATACTGCTTAGAGCCATATTTAAGGCCACCATATTATGGTGTGCATAAAGGTGCAACTGATCCTAAAACAACAGCCGAGAAACTCAGCCTGCAGCAGCTCCGGCCCCCCTCAGGGGCACAGAACCAGCACTCCCACTGCAGACAGCTTCTGCTAGAAGCAATAACTGATTCTGTTTCCCTAAGCACAGTTTTTAAAAACTGTGTCAACTTTAAATCTGCCACAGACATGTGTTTACAACCCCAGGATTATATTTGTGAGAAGTGGATTTTACTTTTGCCCTTTCTTATGACGGTAGCACAGATGAGAATCACAGGACTGTGAGAAATCTGTTCCTCAAACCATCTTTCCTCCACCTCATTCTCTTTGTGAGCTTCTGGATGCTACTCTGGGGTTCACTGTTCAAAATTTTTTTAAGTGTCCACCTCCTTACCAAGATATGGTGTCACCCACACTTAATTCTGACCTGAGTTTTGTTCTTCACCACGACCCAGAAAGGTGTCCTGTTCCCTTTCCTACAGTTCCAGCACATAAAGTCTGGAACAGGATGCAAAGCAAAAGACTTCCTTCAAAGCAATTAATTTGTTTGTAAAGGCAAACTCATCCAAAATTAGTTGGAAAAATTAGCATGGGAGATGAAGTGACTCCAGGCTTCAAGTTACACGATCTAAAACTCGCGTTGGGATAAAAAAAGCCCGTGACTGTTTCTGCTGGTGCCTCTGCTGCTGCTGGGCACTACAGAATCCACTCCCTGGGGGATTCCACCAGGCCAAGGGAGCCAGACTGAAATAACCACCCTGTGGACACAGCTGACTCCTGCAGGGCACCTGCTGCCACTGACTGGGAAGGGAGAGCTGTGGTTCAGCACCAAAGAGAAACACAAAGCTCCGAGTGGATGGAAAATGACCCATCACTTGTGTGCCCACACTCAGGAGTCTGTCAGAAGCTGGGTCACTAAGTGCAGGCTCTCACCTGAAAGCACCAAGTTTGCAAACAGGGAGAGGAACCTGTTTGTCTGCACTTCAAGATAAACACCTGCTGTGGAGGGATGGCAGTGCAGCAGGAAGTGTGTTGGGAACACAAAAGATCACAACATGCCAAGAGGGTTTGGAGCCTGGTTCTGCAGGAAAATACTTCAAATCCTCACCCCAGGCAGCACACAGCAATGGGTGACTCCTCAGACAGTCCCTGACATGCATAGAAGGGATGGATTGGGAAGCTGAGGCCATAAAGGAGCAGTACAGTCCTAGTACAGCAAATCCTCACTACAGTGAGCCCAACACTTCAGGGGTTCTCTGAATGCTGCCTCACAGGGCAGGAGGTGGGAATGAAGGATTTCTGGATTTACATTACAATAATTTTTCTTTTGTTGAATTTTAAGAAGAGCTCATCGTTTCTCCCACCTTCCCTTAAGAAACTGCTTTGTCACCCCAGGGATCAAACCCTCCTTTTCTATACATTTGGGGTGGTTCTGCACTTGCCTTTCTCTGAAAGAACACTTCTCAGGGTGCATAAACAGCGTTTTATCACTTATTTTATGGCTGTGCCTAACAAGACATCAAATCCCAGAAGAAACAACTTGTTTGATGCTGAACGAGCGAGTGCCAGCAAGGTTTACAGCTCTGACTTACACTGACAGAAGGCTGGACAAAGCCCTCTCAACTGGAACAGAATGAAAGTCAATTAAAAGCCTTTGTTACAAGATATATCAGCCCTGTCAGCTGGACTTTAAAGCTGCCCAAAACAGCAAACGTGAATTATACATTAAACAACTTCCAAAACACTTCACATTGGCTGTCTGGGACCAACCACCTCGTGAGGCAGCCACTGTGGAGACCAAGCAGCCACTCGAGGTTGCTGGTTCCTGCTGGCAAAAGTCACCCTCCACTTGTCCATGTTAAGAAAATCCCATCATGTGGCACATTTTATTTCTCCTTCTCTGCCACCTTGCTTGCTTTGGCTGAGTGGACACAGCAACCCTGGATTTCAGGCAGGGATTCACTCTTAAAAAGGTCTGAGAACAGCCTAAAGGGAAGGGAGTCTCTGCAGCCTGGAATGGAGCCTGAGACCATGTGAAAGAGCTGGATGGAGATTCAGTGGGATCTCATCCACTGCACAAGGAGAGGCATCACAGGAAGGAAGTCTTCTGAAAAAAACATTTTACTGCTATCTGGGCTGAATCTTAGTTTTAGAGAGAGGGGGAGCTGGTGATAGGGATTATTTTCCCAGTCTTGCCAAGATTCTCTTTTGTCTGATATGAGGCAAAACAACTTTTGCCTCAATTTTCTTCTCAAAAAAAATATTCAATCTGTCTGTCAGGAGTGGAGAGGAAGGGATGTTAGAGCAGAATATTTTTAGCACCGTTACATGAAAAGTTATTTTAATGAATGATAATCTTCTCTCAATTATAATCCTCAAATATAAGATTGGATCAGTCTTTTATGTCATCTGCAATGGGGTTTGATCATACTGACAAGGCTGCTGATTAACAGGGGGAAGTTAAAGCAGGAAGGGATGTACTGAAATAGCTTCCTTTCTTGAAATGTAACAGCCACCTCTCAGAGCTGCCAAGATGCAAATGATGTTTCAAATGGAAACTCACTATTTCCTTTCCCTTTTCCAGTGCTCTTGTTCCTTTGGCTTGGACCACAGGGAGCAGCTAAAGCCTGGACTAGTGCTGCTCTTGGAGCAGCCAGAGGATACCATTCCCTCACCAGGGAAATGCCTGTGCCCAGGCTGTGGATCCGGGTAGATCCTGGGATCGTTATTACTCCAGCACCATCTGGCTGACAAAAGGGGATGTTTGGTAACTGTGGGAGGAGAACATACATGCTGAAAGTGTCCATCTCTCCTGTCAGGTTGATTCTCTCCATTAGGCTCGCATCCACTTTTTCTTTGAGTTTCTCTTCCAACTGTTGGGAAACAAAACAAGCAACAGGGAGATCAGGTTTCTAACTCGAAATAATCACTCTTGAAAACTTACGCCCTGCAAAGGTCAGCTTCTTAAAACTTAATCTGTGACCAAACTACATCCAAAACTCACCCAGTGACACTGGAAATCTTTCCTTCTTGGCATCCCAGACCCGTTGATCTGCCAGGATGGGCCATGGTGGCTCCACGTCCTCAAAGAATTAAAGCTCCAAGGTCAAATATGTAACTCTAGCATGACATGCTACCGTACTAGCTTAGCACTGTGGCATCTGTCCTGCTAATAAAGATGTTTCTCAACACTCTGCCTGTGCCCAAACTGCAGAGGAGGAGGAGGATTGCCAGACCTAGTGGTGGAGAAGCCTGGATGCAGCCAAACATCACAGCTCATTCCTGACCTATGGCATTTTGGAAGCACCTGAATGTAACGAGCAGCGCGGCTGCAAATCACATCAGCATAAATTCCTCCTCTCTCCACTGCACATTGCCCCAATATTTCATGCAAGTATTTTCCCAAAAGTATTTTGAATTATTGTTGTGCTTGTATTTGTGAAGGGGAGATCACGAACCGAGAGTCTTTTTTTAAAAGAAATGTGGTCCCCAATCCAAAACAAATTACGTAACAAGTAGAAAAGGATCAAACCCAAAACTGATGCTGCAAAGCAAGATTACAAGCAAATCACTATTCTCAGGTGGAAACAGCAAAATCAACACTTTTCTTTCTTTGAAATACATATTGAATCATGTAGAGCTCAATAATCAATGGATATTTTTGTACTTTTGGCTCTCCCAGTCTCCACAGCAGCACAGAAGAGGGGCTGGGTGCCCCCTCAGAGGAAAACTGACCTGCTGGGTGGTGGCCAGGCAGTACTCTGCAGTACTTAGGATGCTGCAAATGAGGCAGAGCTCTTCTAAAGTAAACTTTGCCACTTCAGAGCCTTCCTTTTCTTTCAGCAAACTTGTGATGGTGAGCCCACCACTGCTGCTGGTTGTCCTGGAAAAAAAAAAAAAAAACAAACCAACAGATAAAACCTGTGTGGTTTTTGGGTGTACAGACACACAGAGTGCAAAATTACTGCTGGATTTCAATGCCATAAAAAGGCTTTAGGACCACAAAGCCCAACACCCTGTGCAACACAGGGCATCAAACCCACAACTGCTCTTTTGGTGAAGGAATTTCTTTTACAAATAGCTTTGTACCAGGTCTTCAAGCAAAGGACAACTGACTCATTGACAAGAAAATAGATTAGGATGCAAGTGGAACACAGCCTTCCCCAGGTAGCTTCACCTTCACTGCCAGTTATTCAAAATCTAATTAAAGATTACAGAAGAATCTCAGAACTATCAGGAAACTTGTAATATTTATCTTTGCAGCACTAAACAGCTGCCCACATGCATTTGAGACTTTGGCAACTTGTTTTAAAAGCTGATGTTATCAACAAAGTAAATTATAGAAGATGTGCCTTCCCCTCCACTGTCTCCCAGTGATCAACATTCATGTACCAACAAAGAAAGACTCAGAGCAGTTTAGAGGCAGGAAATTCCCTACCTCTCAACTCTTTATAATCCAAATCCATTAAAAAAAAATAGGACAGTGATATTTATCTTGGACAGCAAAAATGGAGCACTCAAAAAAACGTGGATAAAGAATGCAACTGAGGTCTGATGGAGAACACACATTAAATTTATCTTTCCACTTGTCTGGATGGAACCCTCTCCCCATCCATCTGTGAAAGATTTTACTGTTTTCAGAAAGTCATTTCTTCTGCTCCCAGGTTTACAAAGGAAACAAAATGAAGATGGTAAATAGCAAATAAAATCATCTGCAGTGGAGTTTTGGCAACATCTCAGGAGCACCTTTAGCCTCTATGCTGACACATGTTGGTACAAACTCATTATGATTTCCTGTACTTTCACTGGATTTACATCTACATATCTTACTTATACAGAGATCAAATGTTCCAGAGCAGAGGGAGGTACAGGTAAGCACTTTAGCACCACAGAAGTAAATCACCTTTGTTATAAGTTACCATATGAAGATGTTGGACTAAGGCAGCTGAGAATCACAGTATGAACTGGTTACCCAAGTAGCAATTCTGAAAGCCAGGCCTCTCTGAAGAGACTTGGGCTGGCATTTCAAAAGGAACTTCAAGAAACTGCAAATCTGGCTGCTAATCAAAGCCAAATATGAAGCTATTCTCCAGGGGCCCTTGAAAGAAAAACAATGTGTGCCTGCCCATTTGCTCTCCTGCTTTTTCCTCAGTGCAAGAAACTGAACTTTGGAGAAAACCACAAAGTAAATGGAGTGTTACTGCTGCTACCTGGGGTGTTTGACAGGGAAACAAGTGTTCACCAGGATGTATTTATCAATTATCTTTACAAATCATCTGCTCCCCAGTGCAGCACTGGGGAAGCCAAACTCACTTGGGCAGGTTTCCAGAGAGAATTTTCCAGGCATATTCCCGCAGGTACTTCTGGAAGATGGTGGTCAGGGCTATCATGGGCTCACCAGTGCTGAGCTGGGAGCACTGCACCATGCACTTCTTGTAGTACACAAAGAGGTCAGCACAGCTGGGCAGGACGGCTCCTCCTTCATCCACGTTGGGCTTGGGGGGTCCCTGAGCCTTGAAGTCAGCCACAAACCTGTCAATCAGCTCGCCCAGGTTTCTGAGGTGGGGAACAAAAAGATATTTGAGTCTGTTGAGGGAGGAATTGGAGTGCAAAGAGGGAATAATGCTTACAATGAGATGCCCTGTCTTGTCACACCAGCAAGTTCAGGTTTTAGCAGCTGGGTATCCCCAGCCCTTTCTTATCTCCACGCTTCCAGCACAAAGCTCACACAATTCCACAGCCCGAACCTTTTGTGCTCAGGAGTTTTAGTGGCAGCTTCAAATCTGTTCTCCAGCCACACATAAAAGCTTCCCAGGTCTGCCAGGACTCGGTTCAGCACATTTGATGCAAGTGCATAAAGCCTGTGCTCAAGTTTCCTTCCTGGCACCAGGAAAAGGAACAGTCAGGCTTCCCATCCCAGCGGCCTCCGGAGGAGACCTCGGGGAATATGGATTTTAAAGGGATGTGCTCAAAATGGTGTGCCATTTGCCATTTCTTGGTCCCATTTGGATACCACCTGGTTTTGCACAACTTCACACATCCTTTAAAGAAGTTTTATTTAGCATGAGCACAAAGTACACTTCCTACTTAGACCCTTTTTAAAAGCCCAAAAAGCCCTCTTATTGTCTCCAGTGATTCATTACCCTGGTCCTTACTCAAATATTTCAGTCTTTAGGCAACAATAAACTTCACTCCATCCTTTCACCAGGACAAAAAGGCTTTTGAGCATGGCAGAGGGCCAGAGCCATCAACACAGAACCAGAGAATCTTCTGATGTTGGGGAGTTCCTCTGGTCCTACTCCTCCAGAGACAGCACATCCGTGTCGGAGACCAAGCCCAGCTCTCCCGACACCAGAGCTCAGCTCCATGGAATAACCCTTGCCAGATGAACTGAATTCCAGCAAAAAACCTCCTCTCCCAGACACACACACACAGCCTTCCTCAAAGAAGTCAGGCTTTTGGGAAACAGGCCTTTCAGATGAGAGAGGTACTCTGCCGACCAAAAGGAGGTCCTGTATTTTATATTCTTATTTTGAATACCATCTTCCTGCAGCTCTCCTCTTCCCATGGCACAACCTTCACCCCTTTGAGGGTGTAATGGCTGTGCTGTGATCCAGGGCTCCTAAGGAGAAAGCCAAATCCCCAGGAGAATGGCTGAGGCTCTGCAGCACATTCTCACTTACCTCTGCCAGTGAAAGGGGAAAAACCCGCCAACAACGACAACTTTCCCCCAGTTTCTATCCCTTTTTGCTTTCCCTCTTGTGAGAGAGAAAACCTCTCTGATTCCAGTTTACCAGAGAACCCACAGGTCTCTTCCCTGATAAACTTAAGAGGCTGCTGCCTCAGAATGGATGAGCTCCTACCATGGGTGATCTGCTGGGCCAAACTTATCTACAGAAATGTGCTTGGAATATCAGGACACTAAATCATGGAGCAACACTGGTTGGCTTGAGCCAGGCTGTTGCAAAGACAAGTAGCCCCTTTTTCCATGCCTATTGCTTGAGCACGGCACACAGCTCTGATTCCACACACACAATTCCTCGGCTGTGTTACAAGCACTGTAAAAACATCAGGCTGCTCCACTGATGTGATAAATCTCCACACTGGCAGGAGCAATTGAAGGCTGAAGCAAAGCATTGATTGTGTTGGGCCACAGAGAAGCAGAATTTACCTCCCTCTGTAGCTGTAGCAGAGCCAAACAGATGGCTGCTGCAGGAGGGCTCACACGTGCTGCAGGCTGCAGATTCCTGCAGCTTCTCAAGGAAAGCGGACGTGGCTCACTCCTTGTCAAATCCAACAGCTGTATCTCCGCCTCTGCATCTGTGCTTGGCTCCAGCTGGGCAACAAAGTGGAGCCTTCTTAGCAGCCACCAGTCACTTGATTTTTTTTTGCCTCCTCTCAGTCTCAAGACACGGTCAGGAATGTCAATGGCTTTTGTTTCTTTATGCTTAGCCCACATGTTCTCCTCTTCTCCGAGGCGAAGTGAAATGGATCTACATTTTCCTGGTCCCCCAAGGTCTTGTCAACTGGGATGCAGGAGAAAATGCAGCTGTTCTGAAGGGCTGGGAGAGCAGCGCTGGGGCTTCACGCTTGTTCTGATCCCAACCTGGATAAAACTGCCCATCAAACCAGGCTATGGGACTGCTCCTATTTCAGCAAGCAAAACATCGGGATATTGTGCACTAAGAGAACTAATACATCATTAATGCACACCTCAGCTGATGGCAAACTTTCACATCAGTCTCAGCTGGCCCAAATATGATATAAAATCCACGAATCTTTGTGTGGCACAGTGGGAGCACAGAGAGTCTGGCAAAAAAAGCTGCTGGAGATGAAACACAAAGAAGGCAGGAGAGCTACAGAAAATGAATATTTTCTCCACAGACTCTGCAGAAAAACTCCAAGAAAATTCTCTGGTAGTGCAGATGTGGTATTTCCTAACAGTAGCATATTTATTGGGAGAGAGAACTCGCCAAATCTAACCAAGAGAAAGTATGAAATGAAATCACATAAAGGCAATTCTATTCTGGTTCTTTTCATTCCTGCATTCCTCTTCCTTTTTTTTTTTTCCTTCACTCAACCTATTCAGGGCTGTTCTGCACCTCTGGCAAACACAAGAGGAACCAGGAACTCCCGAGCAGCACGAGAGAAGAACAGGGTGCTCAGGAAACTGGGTCTGCCCAGTGATGTGCTCAGTGCTGGGCACCGAGGAAGGGCCATGGCACTGAGACACCAGGACCACTGCAGAGCAGTTTCCATGCACTGGGGATTTTGGAAGCCCCTCTGCTGATGAGGCTGCAAACACACAGCACTAAGTGCCAGTTTTCCGAGCACTCTCGACTCGGACGTGCCTTTGAGCAGATTTAAGGAGGGCTCTGCACACTCTCAGCCCTGCAGCCCTGACAGAGCTCTTCCTTCTCTCCAGCAGAACAGCTCAGCTCACGTCTGTGTGCTCCTGCTGCTCCAGCTGACCACAAAGGAGAGCTAAAGACGCACATCCCAGAGGGGCAGGAATGAAATCTGCTTTGCTGTTCAGAAATCTGATATTTACTCTGCAGCTGAGGGTGGAGAGCAGCATCTTTAAACTCTTTCTTTCAGGTGTCTCCTCTTAAACTGCTACAGATTTTGGCAGTGTGTTTCTTTAAATGGGTATGGAAACAATTTTTTTGGCAGAGAACGTCCAGGCTTTTTTCTGCCACAGATTTAAGGCAATGATGAACAAAACCATCATGCTACTCTCACTATCCAGAGCTCAAACATACACTTAATGATCTAAGCAACATCTCATTTTCAGACATCGGCAACAGATTCCTCAACAGTTCAATCAAAGGAAGAAGAGAGAAAACCATGAAGGAAAGCAATTTTTGGCAGCCAGGGGCAGCATGGGGAATACTGTGGCAGTTTTTCTTTGAACTCCCTGCAGCCTGTGGCTATAAAGCTAATATAAAACATCTCAGGATTGTAAAGGAAAAGGAGAAAAAAAAAAAAAAAGGCAACTGAAGGGGCTAGGAGCACAGTGGGGTAGAATTACCAAAATGGGGATTAAAATGGCCCCCAGTGAGAAGGGAAGAAATACTCAAACAAGTCTGTGCTCAGTTGGCTGAGGGCAGAGGGAAATATCAGTTTCCCTTTGTTAGGCTGCAGAGCAGAACCTAGACCCAGCAGGACACACCACTGTGCAAGGTTTCAACTATTTAATGGGGTTTTTTTTTAAGCATAAAAAGTTGATGGGACATGGAAAAGCTTTTTCAAGATGGTTATCATGGAGTTTGGACAAAATCAGGACACTACAAGCTTCGAGTTACACACCCTCTCATGTGTAAAGCCTTGGAAGACAGAAGAGCACACAGATATATGAAGCAGGCACCTCCTTCTCCTTTCCAGCCACTAATCTTTGTTAAAAGACTAAATTGAACCTTTTTCAACTATCTCCTCTCTCAGGTGGCACTGCAGTTGTTACTGAGATGTTATTTAAACCCTGGTGTGAATCAAGGTGCACAAGAAAGTGTGGTGAGAGCTCTGAAAACTCCTTTCATTGGAATTGTTTTGCTGCAAGTCAAAGAGGAAGATGAAGAAGGGTGCCAGGGATTAAAGGCCCTGACAAAGTCCCAATCTGTGAGCAATGATAACGTTATCTTACAGCCAGCTCATCTACAGCAGCTTTCATCTAAGGATCTCAAATAACTTATTTCTACAAAGCAAATCTTGCAACTCCTCTGCCACAAAGCCACATATGTATTTTACAGAAAACCCAACCCTATCATTTGTGGAAGACATGAGATGAAAGAAAGACATATGTCTGTAGTGGGAATTGCAGAGGCAACAGAAGTAATTTCAGGAATACAAAGCCTCTTCCCCAGAAAGGCAGCGGGCACCACTCCTGCAGCCCTTTGCAATTACACACAAAACCAAACTCCACAGCCCTCTGAACACTCATTTTGTCCAAGCAAAGGTCCCACTCAAAGTTTCTCAAACCACAATCACTGCTTCTGATGAAATCAGGCAGCAGAGTTTCAATAAATTAATTTTCTGCAGCTTGAGTACAGAATCCAGTACAACCCAACATGTCCGGAAGCAAACGAACCCCAAAACTCAGGCTGGTTACTCACTTGTCCTGGGACTCAATATACACATAAAGGTGAGGCTCAAAGCACTTGGAAACAATGCCATGGAAAGGATTGTCAGGGACCTTTGGCTTCTTTGGCTGCAAGAAAACATTCAGAGTGTTGGTTCAAACCTGCCCTGTAAGACCTTGAAGGAACAGCAATGCAACAGCACAGAAGGATATAAATCTTTAGAGATACTGCAACACAGAAACTTGCTGTCAAACAATCAAAGCATATAAATGTCATTATATCCAAGTCTCCCCTCCTTCTTGGAGAGCTGTTAGCAATCCAAGGAATTATCTTTCCACTTATAAAATATTCTTAGCCTTAAAGAGAAGGCTGCTCTGTGCTAACAGGTTTCAGCTGAAGAATCTTAATGCAGTTTGCAAATAAAACTCCCTGAATCCTTCAAGCAGTAACAAGGCTCCACTAGTCCCCTCTGAAATCAAATGCAGCAGTTCATTGGAAGCAAGATTGAAGAATTCTTACATTTTGGAATATCAAGGGTAATAACTCAAAGTTACAGGCTTCATCTGAGTGAATTTTATTTAGATAAACAGCATGTAATTACTGGAGGAGCCAGAATTATACAGGCAACACTACAGGCCTGCTTTCACTGCGAAACTTCTTTCTGGGGATGCAAAGATTTCTATTTTTAAATCACATTAAGAGCATTAAGCACATGTGCCATTTGGGAGCCATCCTATTTACCCTCATCTTAGTGCTGCACTCTAACCATGGCCAAGCTCAGCTCACCAAAGCCACTGGGACTACTCACACACTTAAATTTGTGCATGTGTAAGCACCAGGCTGGGCAGGGTCTTTAAGCTCCTTTTTGCCCTACAGCTAGATTGTTATTATTTTTTACTGATAGGTAATTTCTCTTGTTGCTTCCCAGCAAACCAGCAACTTTTCACTGGCTGCAAAGAGCGCTGCAGTGACTCTGGAATGGAATTCTTGCTTCTCTCCCCACAAAAAGCCAAGATCAGCTCCCAGCCAATGAAGATATGAATTTTTCCAGCTGATTTTTTTTTTTTTTAGTGCAATAAAAGCCAAACAAAAGCAGCAAAATGAGAGAGCCTAAAGGACTTTCTCTCCTAAACAACAGAGGAGTTGGCACTAAGAATGTGGCAGAACTACCAGAGTGTGACAGGGCAAACATTTCTCAGCAATAGTTCAACCCCAGACGACGAATCTCAACTTATGGCTGCAAACCTAAAGTGAGGAAATGGTTTTATGGAGGCCAGACCACCTCTATGAGCCTGGCATCACCAAGAGAAGAATGTAAGTTTTAACAGCCTTGGGACAGAACCTGGGCATCCTCCACCCAAATCCCTCTGCCAGTGCCCATTTCTGCCTGATGCACACACTCACTGGAGCTGGGAGGAAAGCAATGGCTGGGAACCACAGAAACCTCACATTTGCCAAGTCCCTGGCATGGCAGTGCCAGCACGAGGCTGCAGATTCACCATGTTTACCAGGCTGGAAGAGCCAGCTCCTGAAGCAGGCCTGGCTCTCTGTGCATCTCTGCATCACGCTGCTCCCAGCATGGCTGGTGCAGGGAATACTAAATCTTTTAACAGTAGCAGTGAAGCTGTATTTCTGAGTGTGCAACCCTGTCCAAAAGCTGCAGATGTTTAAGCTATTTCCTCCTTGAGTTTGATGGAAATAATAAAAGGTTACTGTTGTCACAGTAAGGAGGTCTGCAGCTGGCCCAGTTTCCTTTCATTACTATCCAAAGTAAACAGATTAAATCCAACTGCTAGGATTACCAAAAGAGGTGCTTTTTTAGCATGGATTTCCCCCCCAAAATTTTTGTGCTCCCTCTTAGATTCCCAAGAGTCTTGAATTCTCAGGACTGGTGTCTTGGAAGGGCTCTTCCACTGAAAACCCTTCAACACTTTGTGTCCCTTCTGCTGTTCATGCAGTGACAGCAGCAGATGAGACTTGCAGCACTTCCAGACTCTCAGAATGACCCAGCAGCTGCTGGCACTGTGACACTGAAATCTTGGAGCCCACTTGGCACACAGGAGGCTGCAGGGCAGCAGAGCCCAGCACTGTGACACTGACACAGGGCATTCCCAAAAGGAGAGGGCAACCTCACCACCAACACCATTTCCAGGGATATCTCCATGGATGGCTTCACAACAGCCACCCCAGGTACAAAGAGCACAGCAATTCCTCTCTCAGAAGCTCCTGAGCTGCTGCATTCTGCTGTTCAATAAACCCAGCCCTAATTGTTGCAATTATCTCTTCACCTGCCTCCTAACACCACCTCCTAACACCAACCTTCCAGCCGTGAGATATCGGAAAGCAAAAATGCGGCGGAAGTGTCTCCCCAAGTTCCCAATCTCTGTCTCACTGATAAACTCCCCACAATACCAACTGTCCAAGCTGTATTTTAGTGAAAAGAGCAAAACTTTGCTTAAATCATTCTGCTTCAGGACTATGGCTGTGGATGAAGGCAGAGGGGCTGCCCTGCTCACGTGAAAATCTGGAGGGGATGCAGTGCACCAGACTGTGCTGGTGGACAGCTACCATCTCCTCATCTCCCCAGGGGCATGGATTTGAGTAGGTCCTGAGGCCCTGGTCACCGATCAGGATACACCTGTACATGGTCCATTTACAGGGTTGTAAATCCCCTAAATAAGAAGATAGTACCAGCCTCAAGTAACTCACAACTGAACATTTACAAAACCTCCATCTGCTGCATAAAAAATACAGCCTTTGATATTGGTGCCAATTAAAACAATTGCATTTACCATTCACCCTTTAATGTTTGCAGAGGGCTTTGGAAGCCCTGTGCTGGTACAAGCAGTTAGGTGTTGCCTGCTTTGCAGAGGTAGTGGATGAAAAGCAGTGTAAAGATAAAAATCCCAGAAGTGATTTATCTGGAGTGAAAAATCTAAAGGTGACACTTGAAAGTCCAGTGAGTTGCCTGGTGACTCCAGACAGTTTGCTTGGCTGACAGGGCAAAATATGAATTGCAACTGTTTGTAGAGGAGCTTCTTTGGGGATCTGAAAACCCAAACAGCTATTTCATCTTGCTTTGACAGAAATCCTGTAGTTACATTTGAGCTGTTGCTGTACAGGCTAGAACAGAATCCAACTCACTCTCACGTGGCAGGATTGTCTCCGCACTATTAACTGGAATAAAGATTGCTTTGGTTTCAGTGAAGTGAGCCAGAGCAAAGCATGGTCGTACTGGGAGCCTGAATGCTGCACAAAGGATCAAAACTGCACTAAATTAATTGCTGTGAAAACAAACTTTTCAAATCAATGGGATGGGAAAAGCTTAGGCCCCACAGGAGATTCTGACAGAGGCTGCCTTGCTGACAACTGAGAACTTCAAAGACTTACTTTGTCCGTATCACTTTTCTCGATCACAATCTCATCTGTCTCTGCCCCAGTTTCATCCTCCAGAAAGGGGTTGGTGGAGGGAGGTGGCACTTCTGGCTTCTTCTGTTGGAAAAGAGGAAGCTTCTTAGAGAACAGGCAGTTTTGTGCCCTCTGGCACACAGCTGCATCCATGTTTTGCTTTCCTGAGCCCTTCAAAGCTTTGCCCAGCAATTTTCCTCCTCCCAACAGAGGTGATCAGATCCTGGCTCCCTCTCCATCCCTCCCCAGCACACTCCATTCCTCAGCCCCTGCTCTGTTTGCACCCACACTGCCTGAATCCTCCCTGAAGGGCCATTCTGACCAGTGTCACATTTCCACTCTCCCAAACCCCACTCCAAAGCGTGTGGTCTCCGCTGGGATAAACCACAACAGCAGCTTCAAAACCTTACCTACAATAAACCCCAAATTGCTGCTCCCACTGCTTGTCCCCCCTCTGCACTCACCAGCCAGCTATTTATAATGGTGGCCTTCATTTTGGGTATGAAACAGGGCAGATGATGACAGCCAGAGTGGCACAGCCTCTAGGCATGTCACAAAGGGGGAAACATGGGATTTTCTGTCATTTGAAACCACACCCTCCCCTTCTGTTTTCCTCACTTATAACAACCCAGTGAAGCCAATTTAATTAAAGCTGCAAATTTTGTTTGAAATTTGTCAGAAAAAATAAAGCCATATTCTTGAGAGATCTAAATTCAGACAGGAGGAAAAACCTTCCAGGACTTCCCTTTTTAATTAGCAGCACCCACAGCAAATGACAAATGGGTCCAGCAGGCTTTCCTTGGAGGCTGAATTATCACATCCAAGTAGGCTTCAAGACACCAGCTGGACAGGGAAGCCAACCTCAAACCAGAGTGGCTTCTGAGCCACACATGCTCTGTGCTCCCAGGGCACTTGGCTGACAGAGCTCTGGGCTGAGATTCCAGGCAGGAAAAGCTCAGAGATGGCTCCAGAGATATTCCCTGAGTTTTTTCCCTTGGTTCTGCCTTTACAATTTACCAAAAGAGACAAAGCAGAAGCTACCAATGTCCCTGTAAGCCAGAGTGACCCAACAATGTGGGACTGAAAGCCGGCACCATGTGGGGAGTGTGTGGTAACCAGAAAGGAAGAGAAGAGGGGACTTTTAGCTCTAACGTGTCACTGACACGTAGAGAACAAACATTACAAGGCAGTTACTACACCATAATCACTCCGTGGTTCTCCATAGCTATGTGGATTCAAACAGCACAGGGCCCCAGGAGAACCAAAAAAAGTACACAAGCACTGTATTTTTATTCTTGTGAGCCTTGTGCCATCTTCTCTACAGTCTACACAACCAAAAACCACTTTTCCAGCTACAGGGCACTGAGCAGAGTCACATTAAACACCCAGTGCAAGGAGAGGCTGCAGGTGACACCTTTTGTAGTCTCCACTACCTGAGCTATGTGTGAGAGGGTTTCTTTCTCCTGAGAAAGCTGCTGAGTAAAGGATTGCTCTTCAGAAATCCCCTTACCACTGTGCCATCAGCAAGAGTGCAGCCTGAGAAGCGCTTGGCCAGGAGCCCTTCGAAGTTGGTTGTTCTCTGAATTGCAAACAAAAGCAATTTCACCTCAATCTCCTTCGCCCTCGTGCGCATGATCTTAGAGAGCTCTGCCCTGCAAGAGAGAGGGGATATAGAAAAAACAAATGTGGTTTTCTATAAAGATCTGAAACCTAACACTGGAACTCAGTCCATTCCCCACAGACACTTTCATCACAAAATTCAGGCTAATTCCTAAGAGGCTCTCTAACATAAAACTGCTTTGCAGATCCTGTTTCAAACACAACCACAGTTGTTCTGAGCTCTGTGGGTAATAGAACCCCATCTCCTAGCAGCAGCCAGTTGGGAAAGCCCTCAGGATCCAGCCTTGGGAAGCACTGGGGTCCCAGAATAAAGGCAATGGTACTACTGGGACTCCACCTGGCACCTTCCTCTGTTTCCCTGTCTCTGGCTGGCAAAGAGCCTGGCCTGAGGCACACACACCACAGTCAGCTCATGCTACTCCACTTGGCCTGAAATACTACTGATTTTTACCTCTGTTACACTGAAAATTGATTTTCACATCGCTTCAATTTCTCCCCGTTTTAGCGACGCTTCTTGGGGTTTTCACTCCTCGCTCCCTTTAAATCACCGACAATTCCGCAGAGATATTTTGCGGCCTGCCATTAGACATGGATCAGTGTGGCAGGAGCCAAGCCAGCCTTTTATTTCCAGGAAGCTGGGCGTGCTGGGAGGCAGCAGGAGCTGCGTGGGGCTCACCTGGTGACGTGGCAGAACTCCACGGCGATGCGCTCCGTCATGCACCACTCCGCCGGGAACATGCGCCCGTACTTCTCCTCGTAATCCACCAGCTGCCTCTTGATCCAGGCGTAGCGCCGGTCGATCTTATCCAGCCAGGCCACCTGAATCCCATGGACAACAACTTTTTTTTAGCATCAACAGCATCTTTAGCAGCAGCAGTTGCTAATATTAAGAACTGTGCTGCTGCTGCTCTGCAGAGGAGCTCGGGCGATCCATCAGAGCTGATTGGACATCTATTAATATCCTCTGAATGCTCCAAGGGGAGGTTTAGATTGGATATTAGGAAAAATCTCTTCACTGAAAGGGTTATGAAGCACTGGAACAGGCTGCCCAGGGAATTGGCTGAGTCACCATGCCAGGAGGGGTTTAAAAGGTGTGTGGATGTGGCACTTAGGGACAGGGTTTAGCGCTGAGCTTGGACATGGTTGGAATCGAGGATCTTAAAGGTCTTTTCCAACCTAAATGATTCTGGGATTCCAAGTGCTTAAACACATGCCAGACTGAAAATCCTCTCTTGTGCGAATTAAGAGAGCAAGTTCTGTTGAAAATGAGGATAACAGTACTCCTAAATCATGCAGAGATTATTGAAAACTCAATCCAATAATATTTCATTTGATCCCACCCTCTTTGTTTCACAGACAGAGAGGTTAAAGTCAACAGTGGGACGAGAGTGCAGGAATTCCTGGATTCTTACATTCAACTCACATTTAAACTCCAACTAAAATTCTTACAACCTGAGCATGATGGGATTTTTCCCCTCAATAATTGTGCTTTCTGGTCAAAAAGAAGAAAGATTAATCCAGAAATCTTTGATGGAAAAATGTTATTTAAACTTAGGCATTTTAGCCTTTCTCTATTCTATGTCAAACATTTGAAATTGATAAAATACATTTTGATCTAAAGGCGAGTTTGGTTTGTGTGGGGTTTTTTTCTCCAAATTCAAGAAGGTTATGGTAAACTTTTAAAAAGCTGTTAGCATCAGGACAGGAAGCCTAAAAATTAGATACAAAGATAATTAACTTCCTAGAAATCCCTCCCCCTCAGATATCTAAGCATTTTAGGGTGTTCCTTGTTTGTTTGGGGGTGGTGGTGTTGGGTTTGCAATTTTCAGAGTTTCATTTTTCAACCCTTCGCAGGGCAGGCAATCAACCTAACATGAATTTATTTCTTTTCTACATGAGGGGAGAAAACATTTCTAGTGATGATATAAGAAACTGAGGTCTAAGGTGGGAGGAAGCCATCCTGGCAGAGATAACACCGACTCACAGCTCATCAGCCACTCCAGATCACACCCACAATCAGTTTCCAAGCCCTTGGGATTAAAACTTTTCACCACAGGAACCTGTGGAAGCGTGAATTTTGGGAACGCCAGCAGAGCAAAATGTGAAATCCAAATGTAGCTTGCTAAGCTTCCCTTACATCTTGATTTTCCTGGAAAAGGACCAGATACTCCGAGAGATGTTGTTTAATAAATTTCTTGATGATTTCCTGTTTGATCCTGGGATCCAGGACGTTGGCTACCAGGCAGGCATCACGTAGGACATTGCTGGGCCCACCAGTCCTCTGTCAAAATAAACAGGAAGAAAATGATTTCAGGTTAAAGAAGTTGAATGGGTGATTGTAAACTGTACTGCATTCAGGTTATCTTGGGTTTATCCTTTCCTATTATTCCCTTTGCTGCTGCTACTCTTCATTTATTGCTGCATCTTTCTTCTGCTGGATGAAAACTGAGCTGCTTCCATTTCACTGGCCGTGAAGTTCTTCCATGGTAAAGACAGAAAATTTAGAAACATTCTTTTAAAAAAGGCTGTTTTGGTGCTGCTTCACATGGACACAGATCTGCCCTTCACCAACTGTTCCAAAGAGTTTCCTCATTCCTGTACTTGTCAGCTGGATGAAGAAACAAGCAGAGTTCATACTTTGAAAGACAGAACCTGTGTTTCCTTGGAAGTAAATTCAAATTCACACCTACTCCCCTTGCTGTTTGCAAATGTTTGGATGCACAATGCTGGGGAAGCACAGTTGGTGCCTTAGCCCCAGCCATGGTTTGTATCTGTGCTGAGTAAACCAGAAACAAACTTGGTGGCACTGCATCAACAGCCAGCCTGTGCTTGGCTTCCTCTGGACGAAACACAAATTTTTGTGACAAACAAATACCCAGGGACTGGGTGAGACCCCAAGGAAATCCCACTGGGGCTCCCCCACATGAATTAGTGGGGCATTCCCTGACTGGCTGCAGCCCTCTCTGCAGTAGCTGTGTGCAGTGTGACAGGGGAAGGGTGGCACTTCCCTCCCACATTCCTGACAGGAACGAGGAGAAACCACCCTTTGCTTTCTAAAGGAACTGCTGAAACAGGCAGAGACTAAATCGAGAGGAAAAATGAGACTAGATCCAACACCAAGTATGCTGAACAGCTTTCAGTGACACTTTTCAGTGGGAGGAAGAGGGAAAGTGAGAGCTTTACCTTTGTACCTTGAGAAGGAAAGGCTTCCTCAAAATCAGCCAGGATCTGCTGCCCCAACTCGCTCTGTGCTGCCTTCACCCTGAGGGGGACACAGAAAGGGCTTTGGTAGTGGCTCAACAACCTCCCTGTCCCATTGCCTGCAAACATCACTGCCAGGTGACTGAGACACCAACAGCTGCATGAAGGTTTGGAAGGGATACAAAGGATGCTGAAGAGGAAACATCCACACTAAGAAGGTCTGTGTGTCAAAACTGGGAGTGTTTGCTCCTTGAATGACAACTCTCCACAGCATTGACCCCTCAGCTGCAGCTGAACATGTCCTGGATTCTCCTGCCCTGCTGCCATTTAGTATTTCAATAAGGACCAGTTAATCAGCTGAGAAATCAGCAGGGTTCCTTTAATGCCAGTGTGATCTACATTTAAATTCATTTACATTGATCGCATTGCAACAGAAATATGTTTCCAACACGTAAAAAGCTTCACAATGTCTCAATCTTCACCATGAACCTTTCACAGTTCCAGGTGTACTGATCCACTTCTAAATGAATACTGCTGGCAGCAGTTTTAGCCTATAAATTCTCCATGTCTTAGAGAAGCACAAAAGAGCAAAGGTATGAAACGGGAGCAGAATAAACCACAACCTTGCTCTTTATTTGGCTGAGAGAAGAAAGCTTCCAATTTCCAGAAATAAAAGTCAATACAGCTTAATTGATACTTCTAGGGAAATGGAAATGCCTACACACACTAGAAAGTGCCAAAGCAAACACTGATGCACTTATATCCCTCTGCAGCCCTTGAATTCTTCCATCAGTTTTTATTATACTGGAAATGCTTTCAGGGCTAAACTGATCACTCAAAGCAGTGGATTTTTCCACTGAGATTGATACTTTAGCAAGGCTGGCGACATTTACTGTTGTGAAAATGTTTGCTCAGACTGTGGGGAGAAGACTTGGGAATTTTTTTCATGCTTGTTTAAGGCTCCTCCACCTTATCAAGGGATGATCTGCTTCTTTAATCTTCCCATTTGAGTTCCATTAGTAGCAAAAACCTACGAGATGATCTGACAATGCTGGATTCTTTCATGGTGCCAAAAGCAGAAAATTCTAGTCCTTTAATAGTGATGGCTGAAATATAACTTTATATCTGTGATTTAACTGGATGTACAACCTGCCTTCCCCAGGATTTATTTACAGGGATTTTGTTGGAAAAGCTTCCTGCCTGCAATGTCAAACATAATTCTTGCTTAAGCTCTCTGCTTCACAGGAATGTTCAGAAACTCCTCTGCTCTTCCAGGTAAAGATCCCCAGTTAACAACTTCATAACTGGGAAACAAAAGGAATTCTCATATACATTTAGATAAGAGTGAGAAGTTTAATCAGTAAGGATTCAGCTACAGGTTTACTCCTACTTCAATTCTACAAGAAAGCACTTGCAGTTCATGTGAGAAAGCATTGCAGAACCAAACCCTTTGATTCTCCAGGAAAAGAAGGGGGGGGAAAAAAGCCAAAAAAAAAAAAAAAAAAGACACTGAACACAGATTGAAAATTTTTATCTTCCAAATAATCAAGAAACAAGAAGTGTGTAGAATTAGGAGTCACAGAAATTAATGAGTTTGTATAAACAACTGGAAGCTGTTAGCAGTGATACTTCTTTCCTTATGAGTGGCTGTGGGGACCTTTCTATTTGACAACAGCTGCAGTGCAACACAGTGGAGGCACTGAAAAGAGCAGCAGCCAGATTCCTGAAGACTCAACAAATTTAAAAGAGCCTCTGTCAAGCAGTTAAAAGCCCTGTCCACAAGCTTTGTTGTTTTAGGCTCTGATTCAGGAAAGTACTTAAGGATAGTCTTAATGGGGATTCTCGTATCCTTAAATTAAGAAACTTGCAGGAATGACTTGCTCAAGTAGGATGTTAAAAATACATATTTTTTAAAAAATAGGTCCTGCATAAAAAATCTCTCAAAAGCAGACAGGGAGAATAAGTTTGAAAATTTTTTTTTTCCTTCATATTTTCTAAGAGAGGGACAAGGCAGAGCCATTCAAGTAGCCAAAAGTTTAGGGGTGTGTGTGAGCAAGGACAGGGAGCCCCAGTGCCCTCCCAGTAAATATCACTTTTTATATAACCACACACACAGACACACTCAATTATTTTCACAATTATGAACACGCACCCAGAAGCAAGAAAACCTTTCTGCCACCTCTGTAGAGCTCAACTACCTCAGGCAGAAAACACAGGGGGCACTTGCTTTAGCCTGTGGAGATTACTGCCCCTGTGAAAAGCTGCCAGCTTTTCAGTAATTCGGAATATTCCCCATGCAGTGGAAACTGCAGAGATAAAAGCCCCGACATTCAGCACTGAAGGAGCTCTCTGCGTGTGCCTGAGTGTGTGTGTGTAACCACTTGCACAAAGTCAATTGGCTCAGCAAGCCCAGATAAGAGATTTAGGATCTCTCAGAGCCTCAGGTGGGTTTGATAAGGCTTTTTTCCCTGGGCAGGTTCCCCCAGAAACACACTGGGATATCCCAGCAGCCATCCTGCATCCCACACAGCAGGGAATTGCCTTTTCCTGGGGTTGCCAAACCCTCTGGTTATCCAGCTATTAATGATTTCTGTTCCTCTGACTTTTATTTTATTATCAGTGGCTTTTGTTCTCCGTTTCCCCCGCCTTTAAAAAATAAAAACAAGAAAACCCACTGCTATGTTTCAAATGACATTCAATTACTAGAAACCACAATTCCTTTAGCCAAAGCTACCAGAAATCTTAAACCACGCCTGGCAGCTTGCTGAGATAAAAAGAGGCTGAGCCAGCCTGCTTTCCTGTGGCAAACTTATAATTATCTTTCTCCTAAATACTTTCCAGGCTTTTTTCCACTATCTGCTAGGCCTGCAAGACCACTTTTATGGGTGGGTTTGGGACCACTAATTGTGCCTCCCTCCACAGACAGAAAACAGCAGAGGATTGGGAGATAAGAAAATATTCCTGTTTACTACAACAGCTACCAATGCACCGCATTAGAAGTTGTTTTAGGAACACTCTTAGGAAAATATTTACATTTGGATACGAACTGTGACATTTTTACATCAATACTCAACAGGATCAGCACAAGAAGCCAACTAACTGAGAGTTCAGTCCAGGTTTCCAACGAATAATTACAGGATTTTTGTTTGGTTATCTTCAAAGGGACAGAACAGGTGGAAAACAGCATTAAAAACACATCATTACTTCTCACAGCATCCAGAAACAGCAACCTAAATTGAATACCCCATGAAAAGAGCACATCCAACACCACCGAGCAGGCACTTCTCCTTCCCATGGTTTCCCATTCATACTTGGCTTCACTCCATTCACACCATGAAAAAAGAGGCTTTTTATTTCAGAAAGCAACAGAATCTGCTCGTTTAGCAGTGTGTATAATGGGCTTATTGTATATAACAGACATTGGTTACTGTCACAGGTCTGTGCCAACATCTACTAAAGCATTTCTTGCCTTCCCAAACATCCTAGAGGCTTCACTTGTACCATTAAAACAAATCCATGAGATATCAAACCCCAGCAATTTCACAGTCTAAAAATATCACTGCAAGAAGCCAGGCAAACTTCCTCTGATGTTTCATGAATCACGAAAGGATTTCCAAGCAAAAGAGAGAGAAAAATCAACTCCAAACCAGGCCCTAGCACACAGACATGGAGTCAAACTCCAAACGCAGAATTATGGTGCCATGGACCTCCCTGTAAGAATTTTCTGCCTGGATGTGGAGCAGTAAGGAGCTCCCAGCAGCACCCCAGAGCAGCTCCTTTCACCCCACAAGCAGCCTCCTCTATCACTACCAGATGGTGCAGCTCGCCCTGTATAAACACTGGAAGGAAAACCCTGCCGAGGCAATTCTAAAAATAGGAGGAACAGACTTTCTCGAGCTTTTCAGATCCTTATCTTGAAGGCAGAATAAAACAAAAGAAGTTTTCCTCCATGTCCTTGCCAGTCTCGCTGGTGTGACTCGAAACCACCACGCCTTTTAGCACGAGCTTGAATTGGTTTCTGTAACAATCAGCAACTACAAAAGTATTAAATAATCATCCACCAGAAAGGGGAAAAGAGCCAGAATTCTGGACCAAGGCTTAACTTATATTTGGCCTTAAAATGGCCAATGACAGCAGGTTTCTGCCCAAAGGGCATTACCACTCTGGAAGAAAATGAAGCAAGCAATCTCTCTGAGCACAACGTTGGAATAGACAACGGCCTCAACTCAGAAAAGCACTGACATATGTTTACATTTCCTTGATGTTCATGTTCATTTAAGCAAATGCTTATGGTCAAATGCTTTGTTAAACAAGGCCCCATCTCTCTCTCTAGATCCAGAGAGCATTTTTCTTTTGCTCTGTTTCATGGATTCCATCTGTGCTTTCTGGAAGAGGTATCTATACCATAAAGAAAGTCCAACAGATTTACATGAAAACATTACAAACAAATCATTCAAACTCTGTTTCCATCACTAAACAACACAGGGAGCCAGCTGCTGTCTTAGCAAAGGGAGTCACCAAAAAAAATAATTACTGTACCTGGAAGACTCCTTCCAGTACATCTGCAATGAGCAAAGTCACCTCAGGCAGGGACAGCAATGTCCCCTACAACAGGGAGGGCCTTGTTCCCTCAACTCCCAGCTGTCACACCCCAAATGAAGCCAAGACCAAGGAGAAATAGTGGCTTAGTGACCACTGAGCCTTCCCCTGCTACTGCTGAGGGTGGTGGGGACTTGCCATGGGAGTTGCACCAAAACTCACCAAATTAAAGTGTAACTCTACTTCAGAAAATCAAAACTGTACAAGCCCAGCAGAAGAAGATTGGCTATAAGCCTCAAATCTCAGCAGAACTGGGCAATGGGAGCAGGTTTTGGCAGAAGAGACTTAAGGTGCTCGGAATAACCGAGTTTGGCAAAGGCACAAGGAGAAATCCTGCCTGTCTAAGCCCTGGGGCTCTGCAGGCTGACAGCAGCTCAGCAGCAGCTGAGGCAGAAGGGGGCCCCAGACATCACCACGTGCATGAATAGGTTTGTGCTTCATGCCAGACTGCTGAGTCCCATCACTGAGCTGAACAGAGCAGAAGGCATCTCCTCAGGGCGCCCCACAAACACCTGCACGTGAAGATCACACAGAACAATTTGCACTTCCACAGGTTCCTCCAGGTAAGAAAATGAAAAGCCAGCCAGTAAAAAGCACAGAGCAAGTTACATCCCCACTGATTACTGTTATTTAACAGAATGGGCTACTCCAGATTTGAGCAAACTCTGTCCCATTTTAACCTGTTTGTTTTGGCTGTAAAGAAGCTCCAAGGACCATGTCCAGACTTCACATCCTTGAGACTCTGGATCTGCCTAAGACATTTCTTACCCTTCCTTCCCAGCAGGAAAGGAAGTGCTATGGGTTTGAACCTTTTACCTCTCAGAGAGCTGTCGAATCTGAGGGATCCCCATGTATTTGTTGAAGTGCTCCAACACATTCACGACACCTTGGAGAAGGTTGGCAACTTCCCCATACTGTCTCCTCCTGGTCATAGCCCTGCAGAGGAAATTAAGGATTTACAAGGGCAGATTCAATGAAAATCCTGGGTGGTAATTCCACAGGTTACTTCATCCCCACTGGGTCATGCTGGTCCCTATTGACATTTATTTTTCTAAAATACACAGCTCTTCATTAACATTCCACTGCAGCATTAAAATTTCTCTTAACCCATGCTAAAATAAACCAATCTGGCACACATCTAACAATGCCTCAAAAAACCAGAAATGTCAAAAGCAACACTTGGCAAGGAACATGTAAACTACTGAATGCATCCGCTTCCCAGTATGGGTCCGGAGGCAGTAAATGTTATTTCACTGTAATGACCTGAGTGAAGCCATTCGTCATTACACACAAAGTGTGAGCTAAAGCTTCTCTGGAGGAGAATGACGCTGAAAAGCCATTAGCCTTGACTTCTCTGTTAATAACTTTCACAGGAAACTGACAGCGAAAAAAGAAAATCAAGTTAATTTGTTTTTATGTCATCCTTTAGGATCATTCCAGTGGAGACAGCAGGCTAAGTAAAATTTTATTCTCAACGCTTCATGACCCGGCGTTCGTGCAGGATTTGCTACAAACTGAGAACAGGCTGTGCAACTTCACAGATGCAACATGTAAAAAACTGTATTTTCCTAGACTGTGTGTTCCTCAAGCCTATTAAAAAACCCACAATGGATTATTAGAAATATTTAACCCCCAATTCATACACAGTTCAAGCTGTAAGGTTTCCTTAAACTCAGGCTAGAAAACTAGAGTAGACCTTTACCAAAACTCATTGCAGTTTTTAGATGCAAGACTGATAAAAATTCTCCCAAATTCCCAAGAGTTAGGAATCCTAATGGGCTGCCTTACTCCTCAATGAAGCCAGACTCATTCCTTATCACCAAGGATCAACAGAGCAATTCAAGCAATCAATGCTGCAAACTATTAAACACAACAACACAGGCTGAGGGTCACTCACAGCAACACGGAAAGGATCTGCCAGCAGAAATCCAGACTGTGAAGCAAAATTCCCTCCAAAAAACCAGGCAGCTGTAACAGACCCATAGAGAACACTGCACAAACTTCACAACTCAGCAGTGGTGTCAAAGCACCACCAAAAATACCCACACTTACTCCAGAGAATCCACCCCCCCTGCCAGCATGTGGAGGTGGTTGAGGGTGGTGATGGAGGTGGTCAGGTGACGCTTGGCATGATCCAGCTGCTTGATATCCCGGGTGATTTCCTTCACCTAGTGAATGAAAAAGGATTCTGGTTAAATATCAAGCCACAGCAATAACATTTTCAGGAGAGAAGAAGCCACTCTCCCCTCTTTGGGACTGTGGAGGTGTCAGCTCAGCAGCCCTGTGAACACTACAGGTTCAACACAGGCTCAGGAGGAAATTACCAACCAGTCAGGACCAAGGACAAAAACAAAAAACTGACAGGAGAAGTCAGTGTCCTCTGCCTCACAAAGGCCAGAAAGAAAGTGCTGCTCACCATTTGTTCAGATTTTTCAGCCTTGTCTTTAATATCCTTAATTTTACCGAAGAGCTGTTGAATGGCTTTCTGGGCTTCTTCCAGGGCCTGGAAAAGAAACAAGGTCAGAGTGGAAAGAAAATCTGCATTCAGTTTTCACCTTTCTAAGAAATACACAGTTGCTCTTAACAGTCCCTGGGGCTGGGGCAGTGCAGGGGAGCAGCTTTCTTACAAAGAAAACATCAGCACAACAAAAGTCAGTGTACCATGTTGGAATATTGAACCTGAGTGGGCCAGGGTTTCAGTATCCATTTTACAATAGTGCTTTGGCAAAATTTCATCAAGACATTCTATGAAAGCAGCTCTTTAAGGTTACTGGATTATATTTTGACACACTAAGTGTGGAAAAATAGGTAGAACTCCTGATCAACGCATATTTAGAGCAGAAAAATGAAACCTCCACAAGACCCTTATGCTCTTCATTAATTATAAAGAAAAAATGCACATATAGAACACTGAGTGCTTGCCTAAACCCCTTGCTGAATTAGCAGGATATTATCCTGGTGGAAAACATGACGCTGATTCCTTTGGAATGGGCAGTTCAGCCTCCCACCCACCTGCAGCAGGAATGGCTCTTTCTAAGCACAGGTTTGGCAGGTAAAGAGGTCAAGCCCAGGAAATGGATCTCACCTGGATTTTAGTGTTATTTTCTGTGGCACCTGGTCCCTTTTATTACAACCATGGCACACCCTGACCTCACACAACCAGTGTGAACCACACGTGGATTCAGTGAGCGAAGCCACATGTCCAAAATCACATGTCCAAAATTTGCCTTCTGAAGTAATTCAACACGTTTTGCCTTCCCAGTCTGATAACATTTCCAGCTCCAGCTCCACTTTGTTTCCCGCTGTTAAGTGGGCTTCTATCCCTCTGTTTTTATATCCAGTCCCATGACCAAGGTTACAGCACAAGCTACAAGTTCCTTCAGCAAATAAATTTAACACATCTTCATTTGGAAATGGATGAGGAAACTATCTGCCAGCAGCTTTTGCTGGAATATAGCTGGGTTATAATAAAAGTATTAAAGTTGGAGATGGTTTATAAATCATTTTCCAGAGGCTGGGGGGGGAAGTCTCCTCTGAAATATCTTCTGAATCATGTGGAAGTTAACACTTTATCGATTGGTGTCACAGAGTTGCCAGACAGATGTTCACTGAGGGACATGAACACACAAAAATGTGCTGCAGGGTGGCTGCACCAGGGCTGAACACCCCCAGCAGCCTCTCCTTGAGCACCAGTCACCTTTAAGAATGACATTTTCTCCTCCATTTAAATGCTTGTGGATAAAGTGCAAAGCAAAGAAGCAAAGAATGCTCCTTTCAACATCTTTAGCTCTGTCTCTGTACTCAGGCCTGTCGCACATTACTCAAGTGGGTTATTAAGCAAGCAGCAATGGTCCTGCACAGTCTGAGCTTTGGACAGGTCTGTACAAAATTAAAGAACCACCCTGAAATTCTTCACAGGTGCCAATTGCTGTGTTTCCCTTTGCTTCAGCACTAATGGCAAATGCTAATTTTTCTGCATGATCCCAGGGAAGTCAGAGCTTCTTCAAAAGAACCTATTTTTCTGATGGTGATATTTAATAATATTGTGATAAAAAAGAGCAGAGACCATTTCCAGGAAAGTGGGTGAATTTGTTCCTGCTGCTCAGTGGAAAGCAGCAAACTCAGGGTGGGCAAACTCCCCACCTAAAATCTGCCCCTGGAACACTGAGCAGGGAAATGGGATTCTGTCCCCGAGCACTTAAATCTGCTAAAAATAAGGCAAACTGGTGTCATCACTGGTCCTGACACTTTTACCTCCTTAAAAACTCTGGAAAAACACAAATGAGACACCATGTGCTTTGATGAATTAAAGAAGTGTGATCTCCTCCATCATCTAGGGCATGAAAGTAGGTTTAATTGCTCAAGGTGTAATATAGAAGTTTATTAATGTAACTAATGACTATTCTTTCAGGTGAAAAAGAAGAGGGGAAAAGACAGCCACACTGAAGGCTACACTGTATTGGAAAAAATGCATTTCCCTTCACACTCTGCTCCTGCTAGAACAGCGAATCATGAATTTTTAAAGGATTTTCTTACTGCTTTTGTTACCATTTTATTAATAGGTTTGTTTTGGACAGAAATTCTAAGGAAAAACAATATCAAGAGGATAGGAATTGCTTTTATTCCAGTCTATCTGGTTCCCATGATGGATGACAGGCAGCAATCTCCCAGCTGTGGCCCGGCACAGGGTTCACCTTGCATTACTAATTTATTGGTTTCCTCATCAGTGCAACTGGGAAACATGTAAATGTACACACCCCAAACAGCAACCAGGAGTGAAGTTACTGCATTTCCTTTCCTCCACCAGCAGTTCATTCTGGGGGCACAGGACCATGAATAAATAGGGAGACTGGAGACATAATCTGTTGTGGTTATACGAAACAAGGATGTTGAAATGAAGGTTGCAACGTACTGCAAAAACACCATATGACTCTAATCAACAACTGAGCCTGCAAGCTACAATTAACCCATCAGCATTATTTATTCAACTTTATGCAACCTCTGAGTCCCAGCACCAGCTGAGAAATACGATGTGGAGAGGGCTCGGCCGCCGAGAGGCAGAGCCAGCGGTCAGCGGCGTCCGAGGCTTTTTCCGGAACGTTTGACCCCGGGCTTCCCAACTGCTCTGACAGCTGTAAATTTAGCAAAGAGGGCAGGACCAACCATGGGGGGAGAGGCTCCAGACAGAGTGCGTGGTACAAGGCTTCAACCACGGATCACGTTCCTCCTTCTGTGGTGTAGTGTGTCCCACACGTCCTGGATGCAGGAGGGAAGCAGGGGACGTGGGGTGTCCCAGTTCCAGGTGTGTCCTGGTTCCAGGGGTGCCTTGCGGGCACTTCCCAGCAGAAGCAAGTTCCAAAAACACCATTCATGGAGAGGAACACACAAGGGGATCCCCCAGTTTAAGGCCACGATGTGTTTTCAGCCATCCCTGTTTCTCACCCAGTATTTATGCAGTGGGAGCTCTTGTGTTTGCAGCAGAGAGGAAATGCAGAAAGCTGAGACATCGCACACAGGAGGTGGAAAACCCAACTCCAGCTCACAGCCAGAGCCCAGGTAAGCTGGGCAGCCAGTGAGCAGCTCTGCTGTTTGCCACATTCTCCAAAGTTGGAGGGAAAAACACAGCCCATGAATGGGCTACAGCTCTGCAACCTCCTTCACCTTGAGATGCGGCAGGGAAAGACTCCAAAGGCGCGGGTGTAAAACAATAGGGAGCAGAGGTAAATCATGAATCACTGAGAGACTGCCTAAAAAACAGCTTTCCTTGGCATTATCCCAAGCAACTCCTAAGGTCAGACCACACATCATTCCTTGTGTCACCTTTTCACACGAGATCATCCAAGCAGCAAAAGGAGGGAAGAAAATAACCCGAGCGAGAGGTGGGACCAGACTATGACTTGTTTGTTAAATTTGGAAGTGATGCATTCTTTAAAAGGTTATGTTCCAGTGACTTACAGTACCAGGTTGACATTCATACACACAAAAACAGTGTTAGCAACATTTATTCCAGCCAAAAAAAACCAGCCCAGTGAATTACAGTCAGTCTCTCCAAATCCCTGCAGTGCTGCAGATGGACACAGCCTCCTCCTCCCCTCCCAGCCCAGGTACGGAGCTGTCACATCACTCCATCACCCAGCAGCTCATTAGTGGGTGTGTTAATTTCTAAATACCTCTTCATGCATCCTATCAGGAATCTTGTGCAAGAAAATACTTCAATACCAGGAAATATGCAAATAGGAATTAAGAGGCCTCTGTGTTCCTAGAAGATGTCACTGAACTGGAGGGAAAAAGCAAATTTTCAGATGAAATTTCCTTGCTTGGGGATTAACTGAACTAACACTCTTTTTTTTCCCTAGTAATGGTTAAAATACCTCCATGGTTTCTATTTGCTTGCTGCTGTTGTGCTAGAAACATGTTATTTTTATTTGATTCTAGCCAATATATAGCTCAATTGAATGTTGTTATTCACATCAGAAAGCTGCCCTCTACCAAGTGTTTTATAGACACTTAACATCTGCCAAATTCACAGCATCCAAATGTATTTTTAATGTTACAAATAGGGCTGTGGTCATGATGCTGAGAATTTAATGCTCTGGCCTGGTCCCTGCTCTTGAATACCCAATGTTAATGCTGCTTTCATTTGCTGCCACACTTACAGCTCAGATCAATGAAAATCTAGACCACAACTAAAAATAAGTTCCCATCCCCAATTCTCTGAGGAGCCTCAGCTGTGGAGATTTCAAAGAAACCCTCACACACTGGAATCAGCCTCACAATTTCTGCTCCTGAAACCTCATACAAACGAGTCCCTCCAGAATGAGAAAGGATGGAAATATACTTTGATTCTCAGACTGATTTCATTTCAGAGAAAACCCTTAAGTTTTACAGCCAAGGATAAACCACTGCAGCTGAAGCCTGGGCTTGTCTCAGCACAGGACAGTGCCAGCTGATTTCCCTGAGCAGACAAACCTGAAGGGCTCAGCACCCTGGGGTTTGATTTTAGCAGATTTCTACCCTGGGAGTTCAGTAAATAGTACATAACTACTACAATTGTCACTGAAGGAGACAGTTTTGTGTCATCAGCTCCAATCCCAACCACTCAGGCTGCACAGGACACTTTCTATCAGCAGATTACATCCCACACTGCATGAAGCTTAAAATTGCTGTAGCTGCCCCTTCACTTAACCCCAAACTGTGCTTGGAAATCAAACCCCACATTCTCAACAGCTGCACAAACACTGTCAGACACACAGGGTGAAGTGAGAGGTGATTTCCAGGCAGTTCTGGTCAAAACCTTGCAGCTTAACTGCTGAACTGCACCCCTGGGCTGGTCCAGCACCTCTCTGAGCTGTCAGTTTTTACTGCATCGCCCAGCCCTGCACAGGGGCGTCTGCAGCACCAGAAAGGTGCTGATGTGCTGGGACAGAGGTTTGAGTGGCTTTGCTCCAGTGAGTAATTTTACACGGGTTTTACAGTCAGGCACCTAATCTGCACCAGAGCTGTGTGGCCACTTAATTGTGGGAGTTGCACAACCTAGAAAGTAAAGCCTCTGGAGCTTCATCAGGCTTGGCCCTCATGGTTCAGCTTCATCATCACCTCATTGCAGGTTACTACTGGCAGGTGAGCAGCTACAGCCTTGCTCCACACCCAACATTAAACACTATTATCACACAGCAAAAACTCCCCGTGCAGACACTCATTATTCTCTTTATCGATTTCAGAAGAGCCAAGCTGTGAGTCTCTGTTGACACCCTGATTGCAGGTGTTTGCTGCACCTCCCTGTGCCCAGGACACACCTTGTCCTGCAGGGCCTTGGATAACCGAGTGCCCCTGGCAGTGCTGCTCACCCTCACTCCATGCTGGAGCTGCCTGGGTCTGTTTGATCAGAGGGAAAGCACATTAAATTTACTTGGGAAGTCTGCAAATGACTGAGGGACTCCTGCTGATTTGTGTACTGATGTGTTTGCACACTGCAGTCGGTGATTATTTGCAGTATCAGAGCCACATCTGCAACAGCAGAGCTTGACTTCTGTGGGGGGTAAGTTTAGCAACAACTTGAATGACATCAGATTTTGCAAGGTGAATTCAGATCCGTGTTCATATGCTGGTTTGAGTTGGAGTAGAGTTAATTTTAATCACAAGTATGGGACTCTGCCCCAGCCAAAACCAACACAGGTTGAGACCTTAAAGGCAAATATAAATAGGGGGAAAGGACAACCACACCAGGAACCCTCCAAGCAACCAAACCTCCAACCCTCCAAACTGAATTGCTGTCAATTTACCTGCTGTAAGCATGGAAGCAACACAGCTGGAATAAACGTGACCACACACCAATAATGTGAGACAACAACATCAAAAAAAGACAAAAAAGGGAAAAAAAAAATTTTAAATATCCACAGCGAGACACAATCTCCTCCCTGTTGGAATTCTATTTTCAGGCTGGGTTTCTTGCTTTGTTGGCATCAAACCCACACTTGACTGGTCACAATGCAGCTTGCACTGCCTTCAACACCACCAACACCAGCACCTGCCTCTTGCCAGCACCAACACAACCCCACTCCCAGCCTCAGGCTGCAGGACAGGCACATCCCCACTGAAGCACAAGGCAAGCAAGCTCAGACTTGCTTCTGCCTTGCAGCAGATGGCAAAAGTTATGCCAGAATGAGAATAAACAGCACTACTTCTTGCTGGCATGCCATTCACCTGAAACCCTGTTCACTGAACGTGTTCTGGGCTAGAACAAGCTCAGTGTCTCTACAAGGGAAGGACATTGTCCAGCTGTCACAATTCACTAGGGAAATGACTCTGAATGAAACTCACTTTTGATTTATTTTGGCAGCTCAGCTCCTGCTTATTATTCATGGGTTACAAAAGAATATTATGGGACTTTAATCACTCAGCTGGAGCCTTACAGAATCTGTGTCACGACTTTTCATAAAATATATAAAGTCACACAGCTTAAAACGCCATATTTAACCCCAATCCATTCACCATCTTAAAAGGCATTGAAATCTAACACAAGTCATATTTCCTATGCTCACACTGCAGAATAATGACGCATTCATTAAAAAAATCCAGGAGATAAAGCTTAGCCAGGCAGGAGAGAATGAATAGAACTGAAAGATGGTGCTTACAACATCAGGGATTGTGACACCAAATAGCCCCCAAATATTTCAGAGACTTAGGTTTAATTAGTTATTAAGAGCTTATGACAGTCAGCGCTGTCCCAGCAGCAGGGGCACATCAACACCTTCCACGTGAGCCAAACCTGGGCACTGTGACCAAGGCAGCAGGACTGGAATTTGATTGCTGGAAGTAAGCATGTGTTTAAATAAATAAACAAATGGCAGGAAGGAGGTAGGAGATCTGCAGGCACTGACTGCCTCAGCTCAGCGGGAAACACAACCTGCAGCCTGAAAAGCCACCCTCACACAAGGGCCTGCCAGGCTGACACTGCCTGTACCCAGCCCTCACAAAGCTGAAGGGGACAAGCCACTGACTGGCTGTCACCATCCACCAGCTGCCCTGGGGCTCAGGACACTGCTCAGAAAAGCAGCAGAGGACCCCACTCCCACTTCCCTCTGCAGCACCTGCATCCCTCTCTTCCTGTGCTCACTGTCCATCTTCATCTCCTCCTTCCTTCCTCTATTGATTCTCCAAAGTGTTTCCTGATCTCTATTTAAAGAAGAGAAAAACCAAAGGAGTATTTAATGTACTTCCAGCTATGACCTTGTCAAACCCACAACCTGTGGACATTTTTCTCTGCCAGACACAGCCTCCTCCTTCCACAGGCTTCAACACTGCCAGACACTGCAGCACACCCAGGGCAGGGCAGGCAGTTGGAGTCTCCCCAGAGCTGCAGAGCCCAGATGTTCATTTTCCCATGCCAGGAGAAAGGACAGCCCTGGCTGACCAAAGGATGGGATGGCCAATTGAACTGTCTGGGCTCAGGCTGGACAGCAAGGATATATTCATGTTATTTGACCACAGCAGCTGCCATCCCTTCTCTTGTACTGCTGGAGTTATGAGAAAGAAAATATATATCACTGTTTTCATGGAGCAAAACAAAGAAGGAGCCAACCAAAGCAATCCAAGTTATCAGCCAGTATCTTCAGCCATGAGAAACATCCAAAGCTTTTCCCAGCCCAAGCACATCCATTTGCTCTTCTAGTTAACACCTAACTTTGTTCTAGCACTAATTGAGCCAGACCCTAATGGAGTCAGACACATTAAGCAATAAACCCCATTTTTCTTTGAAACACAGTCCTTACTTGATGCAACTTCAGTCATTTAGGCATGTTGTGTGCACAGGGCAGGAAAGGGAAGATGGACCAGAGATAACAGAAAAAAAGTTTGTTGGGCTTTATTCAGATTCAAATCCATTTGGGATCTTGGGACTCCTCTGGGGCTCTCAATTCTTTCCAATATGGATTTCAGCTGAATCTACCTCACCTTTACCCACCCATGCACCTCATCCTGGTTGAACAGACACTGTCAAGGGTTAAACCAGCAGCAAATGCAGAGGCTACTTATTACAAGGACAAAAGCCTGATAGGTGAAGCAGCTTCAGCCAAACAACCAGTAAAGGCATGTCAGCAACTGTCAAAAAAATTACAGGCAGTCCATGCAGAAGCTCCAGCAATAAACACAGCTGAGGAGTGACACACCAAACCGTACGGAGTGCGTTAAACGCTCCGTGGAAAAATCTATGGGAACTTTTTATACTACACCCTAGGGCAGAGAGGAAATTATGCCACAACTGGACTGCAGCTCTCAGCAAGGTCAGCCCACACTCTGGGTTCAGCAGCAGCAGCTCTGAGAAAAAAACCTCACAGAGGAAAAATCGCATCGCGCTGGCTCCCTAGAAACTGTTACAGCTGAACCACAGCAGCTCCTGCATTCCCAGCCTCTCCCAAGGCATCCAAAATAGTCCAAGTCTGGGACTCCCAAGGAAAATTTTGTTACGCCCTACAGAGGAATGTTCCACCCACGGCTGTTGTTTCCTCCCATAAAAGGACCATTAGTGAGATAATTGCTGAGGTTCAGGGCATTGTCTGCAGATTTTACTGAAATATCGCACCAGGAAGGGGAAGCCAAATGAGCCAGACTATTTTAAGGCTTTTGCATTTGGAGGAAATTCTAGGGCAAAATTTCAAAAAGGCAGATGCTTTGAACCGAGAAACGCTATGCTTTGTGGAGAAGGGGGCATTCCTGTCTTTAGAGCTGCTTAAATAACCCTTGTGGGGCCACATCTATTTGATGGCCTTTATTTTTAGACTCAGAATCTGTTTTTTCAGACACCTTGCTGCTAATTTATTCACACACGTGTACGTGAGCAAGACTGCTTGGGGAACAGTTTAAAAGCTGATAGACTATAAAAAGCTACTCTTACATGAAAATTTCTTACTGAAATGCCTTCTCATAGCTACAACTCACCTCAAAGCCCTGCTCCATCATCTCAGTAGGCAGGAGTGTAATCCCAAACATTATCCCAGCCCAGACAGGACAGGAGACTCCATCACAGGGAGCACAGCAGCTGGATCTGCAATTAGAATTTTGGACTTCCTATCCCTAAGGTCTCTTTTTCCTCAGGGAGCACGGAGAGCGCATTTCCATAGCTGCACACTCCATATTCCCCACTGGGTCAGACTGGGATTTAGATTCTTCTGACTGGGACAAAAATGCAGCACTACCCAGATTTGTCTCTGCTGGCAGCGCTCCCTCGCCATCAAATATCAGCAAAACGTTATCCTGCTCTCAAAACCAAGGCTGGGCTCCCCTCTCCTGGACAGCTGGGAAGGTGCAGCTCTCCACAAGGCTCCTCCACAAGACAGGGAAAGCTCTTTGCTGGGCTCAGTTGGTAAATAACCCAAAAAATCCCCTCCAAAAAAACCCCAATCTGCCAAGGCTGATAACCTCAGCTTGTCTTTTAGGAACCTGCCTGGATCACTGGTCTCTAAAAAAGAGACTGGGGAGGCTGATGGTAAACCCCAGTAATCTGGGCAGCACATGAATCAGGCGGCTACACAAGATTCCCAACCATTTTTTGGGCAGTTCTGGCTGACAGGAGATGGGAAAGCCAAGGCTGAGCTTTCCAGGTGCTCCCTCACCTGCAAGGGCAGCACGGACAGCTGAGGGCAGGGACTCAGCAAAAAACCCCCTCCTGGCTTGCTTTGACTTAACTTTTTTTTTCTTCTGCCACTGCATCCAAGGTTTGTATTTCCTTTGGAAGGAAGTCAGAGACTGAAAGGATGTTTATTCAAACTCTTATTTACCCCTCAGACAAGGACATCTCCAACACAACGCAGTCAGGCAACGCTGGCAAACACAGTTTGTATCAGGGGTTGTTAGGAGAGAATGTGACTGAAGGGAAGAGGTTTTTGCAAAACACCTTTCAGGCCCAATCCTGCAGTTAAATACACAGGATCCTGATCTCCCACTGAAATTCAAGCAGCCACAAAATCAGAGTTCAGATGCACTTTTATTTACGGCACAGGCTTTCAAAGAGACCATGGATTGCAGTGCTCCTCTTGGATCTCAGTGTGCCAAGGGATGGAAACCAAAAGACAGGAATTTTCCAAAAATTTCTGGCTTTTCCAAAAGCCAGCCTGCTGCAAGTACTGTGCACTACAGGCTGTAGGCATCTCTTATGGTAAGAGTTACAAATGGAAGAAGATTAGAGATTAAACTTATTGATGTGGATGCTTTTAAGCTTTGTTTCAAACCTCTTGCAAAAGCTGGTTGCCAACTGTTTCCTTACTAATCAAGGGTGGCTTGCAGTTGTGGTTATGATGATAAAATGCAATAATGATTTTCATCCTGTGTTGCCTAAGGGAGAGGCTCACAGGGTGACACTATCTATCCATGTGGATGTGTCAATCCCATTCTGCAGGGGAATACTGGTCTCGAGGATACAAGTTTCCCACAAATTTAGTAAGAATACAAGATCAGTAGAAGGAAGAACTTAATTTTGCTGTGGGACCAAATTACCAGAGAAAGTAAGTAAGGGAAGCAGCAGCACCAACTCCCTTCCAAGCACAGAACTGATTTGCCTTAACAGCACCTTGTTTTCAGTTGTTTCAAAACAATTTCTTATCATGCACTGGAAAATAAAACCCATCCTTTCCAAGTGGGAGAAGTCAGGCCTTCTGCTCTATAAAAACATTTCCAAGTGTCCTTGATTCCTCTGAGAATATGCTGGTAAAACAAAGGCCCTTTTCAGCACAGGAACAGGCAGCTGAAGCTGGGAAACAAGGTTTTCACCCCCACAATCTGCTATCAACAGGGTGGTCATGTGAAAAGGGCTGCCTCACTCCCCCACAGCACCCAGGATACTCAGGGAACACAGTGCAGGAGTGACAGGAACAGCAAATGTTTCTTCTAGGTTTCCTCTGATTCTGGGGTGACAAATCCTGCCACTCCAACAGTCTGGTTCCAGCAATTCACATAAAAAAAATGCATATCCAGGTGGGAATGATGGGCTTGGATTAGAAACATAGAAAGAAAAAGCTCACAGCATTTCAGAATCAAACTGTTTTTCTTCCCAGAGAAGTAACACTTTAAATAATTGAATGGTTTCAGTATTTGTCAGGATCTCAAAGTAAGAAACAACAGTTGTGCTCCTGGGAGATTGTCTGGCCTCAGCCCATGCAACTGCAAGCCCTGACATCTGTCTTAAAGTTTGCTTCTACCTTACAAAGCAGCAAAGTGAGGGAAAACAGGAAAATCCACACTAAATCCAGGAACATTTGTGATTAACTGAAACATGTCCTGCGTGGACACACGTGCACACCTGAAGGTTTTTACTTAGTCAGGAGTTAAACAACCAAACTAAAGGAAGGGCAGCACAGACAGCTCTGCCTTCCTGGTGCTTCAGAGCAGGACACAGTGCAGGTCCATCTGCACATGCCTTGGAGAACTTCAAGGGGATGGAAGAGTGAGAAAGCACAGACACAGGACAAAGCTCTGAACAAAGCTTGCCAATCTCCACGGCACAGAGATGCTCCTGTTATCCTATGGGCACAGCTGGTCATGGCACTGCTTGTGTTCATCCCTCTCTCCAAGTCCTGAGGCACTCCAGGCAATTCTCACCCACAGCTCTTCTCAATCCCACTCTTTTTTGGTCTTCTCAGAGGATTTATCTTCTCAAATAGGCCCAAAAGGCTACAACAGCATCAGCTTTCCAATCACAGACAAACTCTCCAAGTACTGCACAAGTTTCCAGTCCCTCCTCAATTTCTGTAATTGCCTCCCCACTTGATTTCTTGTCTCATTCCTGCACAGTAATTACAGGCAGCACCACTCCCAGGTAAGCCACATCCTAAGCACATCCCCAGTTTAATGGCAATACTCAGACATCCGTGATTAAACTACTTCTTCTAGGAGAGATGAGCATCTCTCATGTTTTTCTAAAGCAATACAAAAGCACAGACAGGTCAAATAATTCACTCGAGGTCACAGGCTCTGTGGTAGAAATAGGATTAGAAATAGATACCAATTGCTGTGACAGCAAGGAGTGGAAAATAAAGAGTCACTACCCCATGCCAGTCTTAAGTCTGATAGTAAGAAGTCACTGAGGAACCTTGACTGATGGTTCAAGGTTCAATGTTCCTGCTCCAAAAAGGACAAGAAATGGAGCCACACCAGGTGACCCCTCAAAACCAGCTGACACAGGGGCCAAGCTGAGCACTCTCAACTCCTGCAGCCATGGCTGTGCTCACCAATACTGTACTCCCAGCAAACACATCTGTCAGGCAAAAAACAAGTGAAAACCTGAGGGCTGAACAGGAGCTGCAAGAGGAAGTGGCAGCCAGTGATCAGCACAGAGACCAACAACTCGGGACCCTTCACCAAACAACTCAGTGAAAAGGACAAACAGCCTTGTCTTGGCCCCTACCCAGGGGGTCAAATGTACTCATACCTATTCAGTGCTGCTCGTTTTACCATCAGCTTCAGAGTGGCACACAGGCCTCCTGCTTTTGATCCTTAAATCAATTCCTCATTCACTTCCCTTCAGAGGGTGAGGGGAAGGCAGGTCAGAACAGCTGCTGAGTGAGCAGCTTGTCAGTGTAAGAGGCACAGAAACATCTCAGTAACAACAGCAGTGGAGTTTTGCCTGTCAGAGCCATTCCTCAGTGTGGCAGCCCAAGCTGGGAACATTCCTGGCACTCCTGGCTGCACGTACCTGCCTGCCATCCTGTCCCACGTTGGTCTGTCCCCTCACCACAGTTCGAATGTTGTCATCCAACCTCCTGCAGAAAAGAGCCCCGAGTGTCAAACCCAGTCTTTAAATGCCTGACCCAAACAACTGGGGGAATCCTGAGAGCTACAGAACCAATTTAAAGTAAAAAAAGCTGATACTACCAAAGCTAAACGCACTATTTCCCCCCTCCCTCTCTGTTCCATGTCACTGTCTTGCATAATTTAAAAGTCCTGTTGCAAAAATAAAAATCCATTTCCTAATTTAACCAGGGTTTCTTGCATTCCTGTTCCCTTAAGCAATATTGTCAGCTCTCCCTTGTCTGTTTGCATTTCAACTTCCCACATGTTGAAGTGCTGTCTCAATCCTTTCATGTTGGCAATATCAACCAGCACAGAAAATTTAAGTATTTCATGCACACTTGTGTTTATTTTGTACTTTTAGGGCCAATAATGACAGTTCAAAAATACATAGTGAGTTTTTACAATTTATATTCTTATCCCACAAACAATAAATTCTTGGCAACTGAGTCTTTTGGGTAGTTTGCTCTCTCAGCCTTTAAACTGTACTAAAATTTGGTACTTTTTGATTCTTAGTTGTTTTTCAAAGCTGCACTTTGCAACCCATCAGCTTAAAGAGCCTGAAGGGCACATATTATACAACAGAGATGAAATATAAAGAATTATAATAATTGTCTCTGTGCCACTATTAGACACCAGGCTGATCCTATCCACGCCTTTTAAGTGAACTAAATCCTGTCAGCTGTAGCACAAAAGCTGCATTTATGAAACCTTGCTGACAATCAGACCAGGCCACCTGAGATGCAATGAAACAGAGAAATATTTACCTTATTTTCAATCTGATTTTGTTCACGACCTCATCAATGTTTGCCAAAGACTGGAAGACAAAAAAAAAATCAGAGAGAAGTGAAATGGTGAATGTTTTACAGAGGAATACGTCAGTTGTGATCCCAAACACTTCATCACACGGGCCACTTGAGGAAGAGGAGAGCAATGGCTTTGTTCTACAGGTGGAGGAACTGAGACACAACAACTCAGCTGCTTCTGTGTCACATCATAAAGAGCAGAAAAACACAGCTCAGGGCTTCCCCCATGCCTGAGCTCTGCCTTGCTCTTCGTCAGCAAAACTGTGTGACAGTGACCTCCAGTGGGCAGTGGGGATGGGGACAGAGCCTTTGCCTTTGGGTGAGACCCCCCTGCAGAGCCCAGACACGCAGAAAATAGGCTGGAAGGAGATGCAGTGAAGGCACTGCGGGGGAAACAGCTCCTCACTGCTGGCAAGGGGAAAACAGCCAAGCCACACCACCAGCAAGAGCTGCAAGCCAAAACCACCAGTGCTGCAGAGGATCTCAGACACGGTAAGTGTTGGAGCAGCCTCCCAACATAAACTTCAGCTGTAGAAACATCTCTGTTTTGCAAGAGGTTAATCCAAAACTCCCCCTGGAGCTGAAGTTGGGAACACAAAGGGAGGATGTGGGCCCACAGCAATCTCATTCTTTAAATCTCAAAAGAAACAATAGGGCTCAAACTCTCCTGTGACATTGTACAGGCAACACCCACCTGATCCGGCTGAAAACCCCAGGAACTCACCAATGTTTGGCACACAGCAAGTTAGGAAATTTACTCCATCTAAATAGAAAACTGATTTATTTCTACAGATCAAAGCAGGGCTTTAACTGCAGCAAGCACTCTGGGTGGAAAGAGACCACATAATGACGGCAAACCCAGTGAGCTGCAAATTTAAGAAGGGATTATTGTTATAGCTTTATTTCCTGTGCTAGTGTTTTAAAAGAAAAGGCTTTGGTACAGGTTTAAACTCTACTTTGGTCATTTGCTATCAGGTTAACCTCATAGTAAAGAGTGAAAGTAAAATCTGATAGTAAAAAGTGTGAAAGTAAAGTCTGAGAGTACTTGGAGCATCACTTACTTGCTCAGTGGGAAAGAGAGCATTAATATACTCCACAGCATTGAAATCTGCTCTGTCCAGTGGATCTTGGCTGGGAAATACCTGGAGAGAGGGAGGAAAACAAACACTGTCAACAATCTCCAGTAATTTCTGTAACTTTACACAGTTTCTACTACTTTTAATTCCTTCAACACCTGCCTCCAGTTGTGTTTCACAGCATTTCTCTAACAAGTGGCCAGTCTCCGCCCAGGAGTAGAACAGCCACGTGCTCTGCAGGGCTCTGACCTCCCAAAATTCCTGTGGATATCAGCCTGGATAAACACAGATAATTTACACACACGATTCCAATACAGACCTGGCATGATCCACGCAGGAATTCCCAAGACACACAAGCCATTAATCATGTATCCCAAACCATCCTGATGCTTTTGCTGTTGTCTGGGAGCAAACTGAGGTTCTGGCCTGCTCTTGGCAAGAGCTTTGCCAGGCCCCATGTGACAGAGGGTTTGCTTTCCACAGCCGTGTAATAGGAAACGTGATGAATTAAGGAGTGGTTGTACGAGTTCTCTGGAGACTTAGGTTTGCCACTTTTCACAAAAGATGGAGAGAAACACAATCTGCTGAATGATTTGGGAAGGGGGAAAGAGCAGCTGTGGTGCAAACAGATGTCATCTCTCCTCAGAAGCTCAAACAACACGAACACGACTGCCAGGCTTTGCTTTTTGTCCCCACAAAGTGTGGTGCTTTCCCTTCTCTGCCACCATACTGAAGCTGTGCCCCATCCCTGCAAGGGTTCAAGGCCCACTTGGATGAGGCTTGGAGCAACCTGGGATGGTGTGGAAGGAATGAGGTGGTCTTTAAGGTCCCTTCCAACCCAAAGCATTCCATGATTCTGATATTTGTTCCACATTTACAGAGCCATGAGCTCTGCACTCCATGGCCAACACCTCACCTGGCAAAAGCAGGGCTGACCCCTAGCATCCCCCTGCTCACTGAAAGCCTTCTCACCTGGGCACATGAAGCATTGATGCTGTTTTACACATTCTGCATTGTAAAATCAGTGACTTTGTGAGATAAAAGCAAATTCTGCCTGAACCAGCCCTCTTGGGCAGCTTTCCCAGTCACTCCTGTAGACGAGGAGAAGCAGGCAGCAGTTAAACATGCATGAGGTCGTGGTGAGTGAGGAGAATGCTCTGACATCACCCCACTGTAAGAGCACAACTGCAGCATCACACCCAGCCTGTCCTGCTCATAACTCACACTCAGTTAATCCCCACAAACCCCAAATCTCCACAAATATTAAGAGCAGATGAAACAAGAGGCGAGATGTGAAGATAAAGGCTGGTCAGGAACTCCACTCAAACTGCAGATAGAGATCAGTGCTGCAGGCAGCTGGAGCAGCTGCAGGAGTTGTTACTCCCAGGAGTTTGTCACAACCTATTAATCAGAAATGCCACCCCAGGTTTGGTGGGGCACCAGTTCTGCCTGTGCTTCCCCACCCCGCTTCCGGCAGGGCAGCTGAGCCAGCTCTGCTCATTTAACCTGAACTGGGCAGGTTTTGCCCAAAACTGGTTCAGGAACACTGATAGGAACAACGGGATTACTGGGTCAAGAAGGGCCAGTGAGGAAGTTGGAAAGCAGCAGGTGGTGTCATCCTCAGCATCTCCCAGTGCTCAGGATGTGAATGTTTTCCTACAGCTTTACTGCCTGTTAAAATAACTCAGCCAGGCACGTGGTGGATCCTCCACTGTTCAAAACCTCATAAATGCAGAGGATTCTTCCTCTGGACAGGCTCTAGGCCCCCTTTAGAAGCTGCCATTTAATTTACCAGTTCCCAAGGTCTCCCCTTGCTCTTCGACAAGAGCCACCAAAAGTGACCCACAAGCCTCAACACTCAAGAAAGCGCAAAAACTTATTTGAGTGATGCTTTGTGAGATGGCTACTGCTGCTGCCCAGGCTTCTGTGACAGGGAAGTTGGCCACAGGTTGGCTGCAGGCAGTGCAGGCTCAGTCACAGAGGACAAGAGTCGTGGTTTTACCCTGGGTTCTCACGGGATTTTGATGGACTCTAAGTGCCAAGAAGGGTTTCAAGGAACACTGGAACACAGAATCATAGAATACCCTGAGTTGTGGGGGACCCACAAGGGTTATGAAGTCCTGCTCCTGGCCCTGCACAGACACCCCAACAATCCCACCCTGGGCATCCCTGACAGCGCTGTCCAAACGCTCCTGGAGCTCTGGCAGCCTCGGGGCCGTGCCCATTCCCTGGAGAGCCTGGGCAGTGCCCAGCACCCTCTGGGTGAAAACACCCTTGTGTATTCACCCAAAGCCAAACCAAGACATTTCGATCATCCTTATTTCAACCGAGCCCGGTCACTGGGCTGCACTGGGGTGCTTTCCACACCACGTAACACGTCTGCAATTAGCGACAGAGACGCCGCAGCACCGCCAGCACCCCACGTCTGACAGTGACGGGAACACGACGAGCCACGCTCAGCCCCCAACGCCGGCCCGGCCCTCGCACTGCCGGCACCGGGAGGTACAAGCCCACCCGGGGCTGACGGGGCTCGGCCCCACGCCGGGCACGGCCAGCCCGGGGCTCGCCGGGCCCAGCTGCGGAAGGCCCGGAGCCGGCAGGGAGGGGCTCAGATCCGGCCGCGGGCCCTCACCGAGCGGCCCCGCACCGCGCCCGCGCCTGTCCCCTGCGCGGGGGGACCCGCCCGGCGCACCTGCTCGATGGCGGCCTGCACGGCGGGCGCCAGCTCCAGCGCCGCCTCCAGCCCGGCCTCCAGCTCCGGCTCGTCCTCCTCCATGGCGGCGCCGCTTCCGCCGGCAGCGCGCGGGCGGGGCGGGGCCGGCGTGAGGGGAGGGGCCCGGGAGGGGCGGGGTTTGAGCCGCCGGGGCGGGGCCTGGAGGGGCGCGGCTCCGCCGGTGGGCGGGGTTGGGGCGGGAGGGGCCGGGTTTGGGCGGGGCCTCCGCCCGGCGGAGCGGGGGCGGGAGCGGCGGGGCTGGTCCGAACCGAGCCGAGCCGAACCGAGCCCAGCAGAGCCGAGCTGAGCCGGGCCGAGCTGAGCTCAGCCGAGCCGGGCCCTCCCGCCGCCCGGCCGGCTGTTGACAAGCGGTGGCGGGAGACAGCGCGGTCGTCCCCATGTGGCGGACGCTGGCCCTCGCCTCCGCCTTCTTCCCGGGGCTCTTCATCCTCTGCATCCGGTTGTTGCGCTGGGCCGCCCCGGGATGGAGCCTCAAGGACCGCATCCTCCTCAGCGGCAGGTACGGGCGGGAGCGGCGGGAGGTGGCGCGCACGGCGGCGGGACCCGCCGGGACCGGGATGGGGACCGGGATGGGGAGCGGGAGCGGGAAGGATCCGGGCGGGCCGAGAGCACCGAGACCCGCCGGCCGTAAGCCTGGACTCGGGGGTGCTCCGGCCCGCGACGCTCCGGGGGACAGTCCTTGGCTGTCCCGAGCCCAGATCCCGCGAGGGGAGCAGGGACCGGAGGCAGGAGCAGCACTCCGAGCACGGGCATCCCTCCGAGCACGGGCATCCCTCCGAGTGCGGGCATCCCTCCCGAAGGAGGGCATCCCCCCCAGCATGGGCATCTCAGCCCGGCCCTGCCCGGCGGGACCCCCGCACTGTGGTACCGTTGTCGGGGCGGGGATGCTCCGGTGCAGCTCTGCCTCTGCCCACGGGGAACCGGCAGCGTTTCCACGGGGGTGGAAGGGACGGGACCTGGCAAGGATCCCCCAGGAGGCAGCGCCTGGCACAGCCACCCCGACACGTCCTCGCCGTGACGAGGCGCTGAGGTGTGCACGTTGTGGGCGTCTAAGTGCCACCAGCTCTGAGCCTCGGCCCTCGTGGGGTCACATTTGGGGTGACCCCTTTCCTCTCTCTCCGTTTCAGGCTGGTGTCAACGGTCCAAGCCACGATGGCAACGGTGTCGGGGATCACAGTTGTCCTCAGCTGCAAGAACGTGGTGCATGACAGGTAACGGAGACCCACTCAGGTCCCACTGTCCCATGGGGAGCGTGCCAAGAATGTGCTCAGCCAGCTCGGGGCTGGAGGGTTTTCTGCCAAAGGCTTGCCAGTACAAAGGGGAAAGGAAAACCAGTTTCATGTTCCTCTTTTCTCCACTTGGGCTGAAAGGGTTGGGCCATGTGCTGGCTGTATGCCCCCTGAACAGCAGCGGCTTGCTCTGGCCTGGGGTTGCTCTGGCAGCACAGTCTCCTCCAGAGGATGGGCTGTAACATGGGCTGGGTATGAGCAAAAAACATAGACATCATCAGCTCTGAAGGGGTAGGGAGGCTCCTTGCTGGAAGCTGAAATTGCTACAGAGTCAAGCAGACCCGATGAGAACTGATTTTAGAGGTGCAAAAAGCATTCTGAAAGAATCCAGAAATGGTAAAGTCAGAATGGAGTTTGAAGGAAAATCCTGCTTCCTTGTCCTCAGTGCTCTGAGATAAACTGCCCAGAAGTGGCTCTGAGGAGGAGTGATAGAGTAATCAGAAGACTTAAAAACAGAGCTATTATCCAGACTAGCAGAGAAGATTGCAGGAGGCAAGAATATAATTATGCCGAGCTGGAATTCGACTGTCACACACGGATTTTAGGGTGATTTTTAGGAAGGGCTGCCACCCTGGTCATAGCAGACTTGTCTTTAATACACAGATATGAATTGTCCTGCCTTGCTCTAGGCGGTGATATCTATCCAGATTGCTCAGACCTGCTTAACCCAGGCAGTCTGTGAGTTACCTTTTTGTTCTAAAATAAAATTCCTGCTGTATAGATAAGGCAGATGATGAATCCCAAAGCCACACAGACGGAAGGTGCTGCCAGCAGCCCTCCTTCCCCCGGAGCTGTCTGCTTGCCCGGGTATACTCAAGGCCAAGGGCTCTGTGCAAACACTTTGTGGACAGAGACCTAGATTTTCTTTGAATCTAGAGGAAATTGAGCCCAGGGCTCAGCAGGGAAGGCCTCATAGAATGACAGCAAGACAGCAAGCCAGGAAGAATCACAAAGGTTGCAGTAAAATTTGCCAATTTATTTACAGAGGCAGACAATCATTATATCACCAGCGTTGTAATTGCCCTCCAAAGCCCTGGGCAAGTTTTGCAAACACAATCACTCGCCACCCCTGCTTCACACCACTTACATCTTTCCATCTGGAACAGGAACTCCTGCAACAGAATTTTTCTTGGGATGGCAGGAGAGCAAAAAGAGATTTGAGCCGCAAGCTACATTTCTTCAAGCAACAGCATTGGGTGGTTTTGTCTTCTTTTTTTTTTTTATCAGTGTGATTCCACGCAGGACTTTTTAAGGAGGCTGGTGTCCCTGCAGAGCAGGGCTTGCTGCTGCCCAGATTGTGCAACCAGGATTCCAACATGCTTTGGGAACAGGCAGCTGCCTGCAATTATTTCCCAACTGACAAATGCCTCATGGGGGTTTATTGCCTATATTGGATATTTCACACTTCACTCTCCAAACGCCAGGCCAGCCATCCCTCTGAGTTCTCCATGTGCTTCTCAAACACTCCCTGGGTTAGGCAGCCAGCTGATGCAATGTGACAGGCAGGAGGGACTCAGGATTGGGAGTTTTCCACCACCAAGCACCAGCCCTGGGGGTCCCAGGGCTTAGGGGAGGAGATCAGCTATGCAAAGGTGTCAGGTTGGTGCTGGATCTCGAAAAATGCTGTGCCCCTGGGCTGTGCAGCAAACACCTGGCTGTGGAGCTAATCAGGATCCTTCCTTGGTGCTGTGTTTGTGTTTGGCCAGGCTGAGCTCAGTGCCTGGCACAGCCCAGCAGGAGGGGGTCAGCACCCAGAGCTGTCCTCCACATGTACCAGGCACCTTTTCTCTGGGTCAGTCTGCACCTGCTGGGCAAAACAGACTTAAAATTCACCCCCTTTCAGCTTCAAAATCCACTGAAATGCTGCCACTTCAGTCCTAAAAACTCTTCTACCTCCCAGAGCATCGCGAGGCGCTCAGAGCCGCTGCGATGCCTCTGTGTGTGCTGCTCCTCCCCAGGCACTGGCTGGCCGTGGAGTACATCTGGGTCCTGGTTCCCTACATGACCTACGACATCTATGTCATGTACCTCTGCCACTGGCACAAGAGCCAGGAGAAGGGCATCCTGGAGAAGAAGCACTCGCTGGCCAGTGTGTGGAGCTTCCTCCTGCAGGAGCGGCTGATGGTGACCCACCACCTCTTCATCCTCATCGTGCTCACCCCCATCACCCAGGTGAGGGCTACTGCAGCAGCCCAGGACCCCCTGGACATGCTGGGTGTTGGCTCCTGGCCACCTCTCTGCAGGGCCGTGTGCTCACTGCTGGCTTTCTTTACAGCACTTCAGGGGAGAGTTGGGGGACTTCTTTGTGGGCTGCATCTTCACAGCAGAGCTGAGCACGCCTTTCGTATCACTGGGCAAAATCCTCATGCAGGTAGGTGAGGAGGGATGGGACTCAGGGCTGGGAACCCCACAGCAGTTCATCCCCTTTCCCTGCCCCAGGCTCCAGCAGCCTCTGCTCCGGCAGTGGCTCAGAGAGGGGCAGCCCCACAGCTGTAGCCCCAATCTCCCCTGTGGTGCTGCCTTTTTCCCAGTGTCCCATCCCTTTCCCCCAGTAACCAGCACGCCCAGGGGCATCCCGGACCTGGGGGCTGTGCCGTGGGCTGGTGCTGCCCCCTCCTGCCTGTTCCTCCCTGCACCACGTTCATTCTTACCCCAGCCCTCTGCCCTCAGCTCCCTTCCCCCCTGCCCTCTTCCATCCCTTCCTCCAGCCCTCTTGGATGCTCATCCCGTTGCTCCCAGCACCGCCAGTTCCCCGGAGCGCTGGGCTGCTGCTCACCCCACATTCACCTCCTTCCTCCCCCAGCTCAAAATGCAGGACACGCTGCTGCACAAGGTGAACGGGATCCTCATCCTGGTGACCTTCTTCCTGTGCCGCATCCTCCTCTTCCCCTTCATGTACGCGGCCTACGCCCGCCAGGTGGGGATCCCGGTGTACCTGGTGCCGTTCCGCATCCCCCTGCACTGCAACATCGCCAACGCCTCCCTCATCGCCCCCCAGCTCTACTGGTTCAGGCTCATCTGCCGCAAGGCCGCCCGCCTCTACGGCGGCTCTCCCGCCCACCGCAGCAGATAACGGAGCTGATAACGGCCAGGGGCTGGCACAGGGCAGCCCCCGGCCCTTCCATCGGGAGCAGCGATTCCGCCGGGCTGCCGGAGCTGGAAGCAGCCTCCCGTCTCCAGCGCCGTGCCAGGCAGCACCAGCCGGGGCTAGGAAGGCTTTCCTCCCACGCCGCTGCAGTGCCTCGTGTCCTCCCGCCGGGGTGGGAGCCGGCTTGGAAGCACGACATTCCTTCTGGGATTCAGCTCGGCGGCCCCGCCGCCCTGAGGGTTACACGAGAGGGGTTTGTTGCAGCCCCCCCGGCGCGGCTCCCGGGGCTGACACCGGACACCGGCACAGCGCGACGTGCAGGAGCCTGCGCGGGGAGGCTGGAGCGGCCCGGCCCCAGCAGCGGGGATGGGGAGCCTGTGCCGGACCTGCCGCAGCCCCAGCCAGCCCTGGAGCTGCAGCACAGCTCTGCAGAGCCGTTCCTGGCCTTTACTGACTTCAGCTCTACACTACAGCCCTGTTCGGCCTCTGACCTCCCACATGCACCTCACCTCCTGCTGCTGCTGTGGCTGCTGGGCTCAAGCTCCACTTAACTCGATGGTGCTTTTCACTAAAAGCGTCTGACAGTCCTGCGGGGGACTCCTGTGTTGCCAGTTCTGGTGTTCCCAGCAGGGCTGGAGGGGAGAAGCTCATGCCAGGACAGAGGAATGGTTCTGCTGTCTCAGAGCGACGTCTCATCAACACACAGGGCACTGTGCAGAGCCCCTCCTTGGCAGAGGGTGCAATTTTCCCTCCCCTCCCCTAACCACAGCTGCTCTTATCTGGCTGCATCCCCTCAGCAGGTATTTAAAACCATCTGGCACACCCTGCTCTGCTCTGCCCTCCAGCTGGCACCACCACGCCCTGGCAGTACCTGTACAGTCCCATCCCTCCAGCCCCATCCCACCCCCCGTGAGGCTGCCAGGGACAGAAGTGGGGCGGCACAGAAGGAACCAGCAACCCCGGAGCAGGATCCTGAGCTGGCCCTTCACCAGTTCAGCCCATTTCCACTTTCAGCCACAGCAAAATGGGTATAGGCTCCCTGGCTCGCCCTGCACCACGGGGTTCAGGAGCCCTGCGGGTGTGTGCAATCAGACCACAGCTGAGTTCATTCCCTGCAGCCAGCACCAGCCAGGGCAGCCACCTCCTCCTCCTCCTCCTGCAGCCTTCTGTGCCTGCTCCAGGGCAGGGAACTGCACTGGCACAACCCTGGCACAGCCCCGGAGACCTGCGACCACTCTGTGCCTTTCATTCTGTCTGAAACCAGCAGCCGAGCTCTGGGAAACCTGGATCTTTTGGGGGTTGGATCTCATCCCAACCACGGCTGTTGTTCTGGATAGAGTGTAAAAAAACAAAGGGCCTCTTCCGACCTGTGGTTGTTGTTGCAGAGCTGCCACTGTCACAGTAACCACCGAGAGCAGCTGATGTTACAAAGCGCTTGCAACTCGTTACAGATGTTGTATCTCACTGTTTTCATTGCAAATAACGTGCCTTACGTAAGGACAAAGAAAACCCCAGCCAATGAGGCACCTCAGTTTGCACTAACACTGCCCTATTTACTATCAGGAGACCAATAAAGATTTCCTCTCTGAGTCACACCACTGGCTGGCTCTTCCACGTGCCGTTCATTGCTGGGTGGGGGTGTTACATGTGGGGTTACTGCTGCACCCCCACCTCCGGGCAGGAGCAGCACACACGGATTTCCAAAGGTTCCTGCCTGTCCTGAACTCACTCAACTCGCTTCCCAGCTTCCAACTTGCTTTCCAGCTTCCGGCAGCACGTGGCACAACCAGCAATTCTCCCGGGACTAGGAGAGGGCTGGTGGCAAAGCAGCCAGAGGGAAGTGATTTCCTGGATGCTGGAGGCTGCTGTGTAAATCCAAAGTGCCAGCAGGCAAGGCTGCAGCCACAGAACTGGCAGCTTGGCTCAGGAACAGCTGTGTCCAGTTATTTCAATGGATAACTGAAGTGGCTCCTCCTACCGCATCTTTATACGGCCACTTCCACTGCCCAGTGGAAGAAAAAACAGCAGGGAGGGAATACATTCAAAAGAGGAAAAACAAGGGTTTATTACAGATCTTACAAGATCCAGATCAGAGGTCCCTTGTCAGCGCTCCGAGTGCGCTCCCAGCTTGCTGAGCTTCTGCAGGAGGGTGCTGCGCAGCTCCTCGTGCCCCACGTTGTCCGTGATGGACTCCAGGAAGTGCCTCTCGTTGGCTCTGCGCAGCGCGGCGCAGGGAGCCGCGTCGGCGCTGCTGGACGCCTCGTACTGCGACAGCACCTCCAGGGCCACCACCAGCAGCGGCTCCCCGCAGCCCCCGGCCGGCAGCATGGCAGCCACGTGCAGCAGGTGACAGAACATCTGGATGCACACAAAGGACACCTCCTGCGTGCCGGCGCCGTCCTCGGCGGGGTGAGACGGGGCTCTCGCCGTGGCCTTGACGGAGGCCAGCAAGTCGGTCAGGCTGGCGCAGTACAGCTGCACCACGTGGAGCCAGGCCTCTGGCGGCAGCCAGGAGGAGCAGCTGGAGCTGCAGAGGAGCTGGAAGCCCCGCAGGAAAAGCACGGAGAGCTGGAGGTGGCAGGCGAAGGGGCGGAGGTTGAGCAGGGGCATGTGCTGCACGTACTCCAGCGTGTAGGGCACGTGCAGCATCTGCCGCTGCAGCAGCTGCTCCACCACGGGCACGAGCCTCTTCCACTCGCCGTGGCTGCACCAAGGCAGCACCTGGATGAGGGCCACCAGGAAGCCCTTGCTGAAGAGATTCACTTCTTCAGGGTTGTCCACGTTGACGGTGAGCAGCGCCAGCATCGTGTCCCTGAGCGCTAGGGACACGCAGCAGCACTCCATCCACGCCAGCAGCCCGCTGCCCGGCCCGTAGGCTGGCAAGGACTGGGATGTCCATTCGTCCTCAGGAAGCCTGCAGATCTCAAACAGTGTCGCCGGGACCTCGTTCTTGAAGTGGTCCCCGTAAAGCTTCTTCAGACGGAGCCCGACAGTCCAGTCCAGTGGTGCCACCTTCCTGTGGAGCCAGGCCAGCGACTGCACCCACAGCTCCGGGGAGGGGACGGTCTCTGGTCCCACCAGCTCGCACAGCTGGCAAAGGATGTTCAGAATCAGGTCTTTGGTCTCCAGGGAAGGGAAGAGCTGCTCCTTAGGCTGATGCCAGTGTTTGGTGTAACCATCCAGAAGTTTGCAGAGGCTGAGGAGAAGTGGGAACGGGTGGCAGGATTTGATCCAGTGCTCTTCTGAACAGGACGGTATTCCCAAAACCTTACTGAGGATCTGCAGGCTCAGCTCAATCTGAGGAGAGTCTGACTTCAAATAGGGAAGGACAAAGGCTTTGGCCACCTCTGCAGGTGACACAAGTGGGGTGGCTGAGCCTGGCTGCATGAGAAAGGCCAGGAACTGAAGGAATTGCTCCTCTTCCCTCGCCGTGGAAAGCTTCCCCCACACTGCCTCCTCCAGACACCTCACCACCAGGCTGCGTGGCCTGCCTGGATCCTCATGGCTCTCCAGGAAGCTCAGTGCTGAGAAGGAGCAGAGGATTTGGGCGAGGAACTGGTGTGCTCCGAGGTTGACCACAGCAAGATGACAAACCTGCTTCACTGTGGCCTCGGGGTACAGCAGCGTCAGCCTGGCCACAGAAGCCACAGCCCTGGTCAGGCCCTCATCAGACACACTCTTTGTGATCTGGTTGAAAGTCACATTCAGGTCCTCCTGGAACCCATCCCTGACAACCTGCAAGTTCTGGGACAGACCTTGGCCACCCCAGGACGCCAGGACACCTGAGATCACTTGGTTTTTATCAGTTAAAGAAAGCTCAGTGTAACACTCCACGATGGCTTTGGTCACTTCCATCTGCAGCTCTCGGGCCTCCTTGTCATGGTGGGACGTGGAAAAATTCACCAGCATCTCCAGCAGTTTCAAAACTAGCTCAGGGTTCTGGAACAGAGCTTTGTTTTTCACGAGGCACTCGACCCAGGCCTTTGAAAAAGCCCAGGTCTTTTCAGATGCAAAAACAGAGCACACGTCCACATGGCGGTCCAGCCTTTGGGCAATGATTGCCATGGCAACTGAAGACTCGAGGCTGGTGTCCAAACCCTTCAGGACAGCACTGGTGTCCCTGAGAAAGTCCTTGGTGAGCTGTGTCAGCTCTAACACTACCTGTGCTTCGCCCTCCCCCAGGTCTCCGGTCTCTGAGAGGAAATCCAGGTTCTTCCCAAGGGTGGTCAGAGTGTCCAGGAGCCGGTAGCTCTCGTAACACAGCTCCTCAGAGCCCTTCAGAGTGTCCTGCAGCTCCTCTCCCCAGGCCTGTAAGAAGCTGCAGAGCAAGTCCAAGCCAACAAAGAGCTCCTCACGAGAGAGTCTGGTAAGGGGCAGGAGGCTCACGCTTCTCTCTGCTTCCCTCACCTTCTCTGCCAGCCCGCAGGGGTGGTACTGGCTGTCAGTGTCACTGCCCCAGAGGCTGACCACGGCACTGACCTTGGCCAGGTACTCTGTGATGGGCAGGGGGCTGGCCCCTGGCCCCAGCCCAGAGGACAGGCACAGCAGCTCAGCCAAGTTGGCCAGGGCATAGCACCTCAAGCGGGGCTGGGCGATGCTGCCTCGGATCTGCTTTAACCCCTCCAGCAGCAGCATCGGCAGCCCAGTGGCACCTGGGGGGTTCCCAGGGTCACCCTTGAACCTCTTCGGGGGCTGCAGACCATCCTCCAGGGAGGGCTCAGCCCCGTGCTGATGTATGAGAGCACTGAACGCAGACACCGTCGCATCCTCCTGTCCCTCCTGGTGCTTCATCACCTCCCACCACACGTCCAACAAGAACCTGACGTCCGACGGGGATGTCTCGCTGGAGATGTACTCCACCAAGTTCTCCAGCTGTCCCCGGCACACATCTGGAGGCAGCGCCAGCAGCAGCTGCACGAAGAGCCGCGGCACTCCCAGCGCCTTGACCAGCTCGAAGAGGGCGGTGTGGTTGACATCGGGGATCATCGCGCCCACGGAGAAGAACCCGTCATCCTTCCAGCCCCATTCCAGCGAGGCGGCGGGTGGGGCGGGCAGCAAGATTTTCGCCCAGACGATGGCCACGGCCTCCTTCTCCCAGAGGCCGTGGCCCAGCGGCGAGGGGCAGCGCTCGCCGATCTCGCGCAGCGCGTCGGTGATGGGCACGCCCGCGCGGGGCCAGTCGGCTTTGCGCAGCTCCCGCAGCGGCCGCGGCTGCAGCAGGCGGGCGGCCAGCAGGAAGCCGCCGTGCAGGATCGCCGTCTCCTCGCCCACGGCCCACGGCCCCGCGGCACAGCCCGGCCCCGGCCCCGGCCCCGGCCCCGCGGCCGCCCCGCGCTCCGCCGGCTCCATGGCGGCGCCTCGCTCTGACGTCACGCGGGCGGCGCGCTGACGTCACACCGGTAACAGCGTCCCCCCCCCGGCCCGCAGCGCCCCCTGGCGGCGCGGAGACGGGCAGGATTAATTAATTAATTAATTAATTACCGTGCTCCAATTTAATTGGATGAGTACGATTCAAACCCGTCGTTAAACGTGAATTTAAAAGCTCAGGCAAACTTGCAGTGAGGGATTTTTCCTGTTTCAGCTCAGAAGTGCCAACACTGCTGATCCTGGCTGCTCTTCCCTGTAAAACTCATTTCAGTTTCATGATGAAAAACCTGATTTAAGATACTTTATTTAAGGTTCTCATCAAGAAGATGATAAGCCAGGCAGCATACCTGGCACAGAAAATGCCAGGAATGACTCCCTGTATTCCCAGCTCTCATTCCACCAGCAAAAGCAGAGCGACCTCATTCCAATGGAATAAACCCTGACCTGCGACTTCCAGAGGCAGCTTCTCACCAAAAGCTCATTGCAGAACTTATTTCAAGCTGCCCCCTGGCACCTCAGCAGGCAGTGCAGCTACAAACCACAAAGCACAGCCTCAGCTCCCTCCTGCAATGTGGAAATCTCCTTGGGAAGGGGTTTGGCAAGATCCTTTCTTTGTTCCTAATAAAGGGATGCACTCCCTGTTCCCTGCTCCAGTTCCCCCTGCACAGCCCCACTGGAGAGGGCAAGGAGTCACAGCTACCTGAAAACCCTCTCCCAGCCTGCAAATAAAGGACAGCTAAAGCAAATTAATCAGAAAATAAATGAATTAGAAAACACCATCTCTATTAACCTTTCTTTCAAGTATAACAGCAACAGAAATGTGAGGTTTTCTTGACTGATAACACCTGTTATGAAGCCAAGGGCTTAGCCTGTTCCTTGCTGCACAGCCCTGTTGTTTGGAAGAAGATGTGATTTGCTGGAAGGGAGAGAGCAGCAACCAGAGATATCAGCTTAAATCAAACCAAAAAACCACCACGGGACACTCCAGCACCCTCTGATTGGGAGGGCAGTGCAATTGGCATTTTCCTGGAAGAACTCCAAGGCACAGAGGAGCAGCCCAGTCCATTGCTCCAGCTAAGCTGAAACCTTCTTCATGTTGTGTTCAGCAAACCACTTGTCACTGTTGTCTGCAGCCATGGCCTGCACAAAGACAAGTGGGAGTGTGGTCAGAACAGGAGGAAAGCTCTCTGCAGGGATAAATCATTTTTTAGCTACTTGTAAGAAGAACAGACACTGAAAACCAGTGTTCTCTGCCACAGCAAGTAACGTGACCATGTCCCAAGGGGAAGGCTGGAAAACTCCACCCAGGGTACTCAGTGAGCTTTAAAAACGGATTTATTTTCCTTACCAAGCCTGGGCAATTTGCTTCTCCCAAAAACACTCAGCATGGGATGAAAATTGGATTCTACAGGTGTCTCTAATCAGGAAGAAAATGAATGTGCAGCCACTTACATCATCCAACAGCTTGTCACCATTAGGGTCCACCTTGGACAGCTCTCTGAACGCTTCATCTCCCACAAAACAGATTTCATGGCCATCCTAAACAGGAGCAGCTCAGTCAAAACCAATGGCAGAGAGCATTTAAACCCAATTTAATCACTGTTTCCAGTGTTACTCACAGGATCAGCCAGAATAACCACTTGCACCGTGGCTTTGCCAGGCGTGTCCAAGCTCACCAGAGGCGTCAGAATTTTCTGATTCTCCTTTTTCATCAGGGCTTCGATGCTTGGCAGCTTAAAACAGAAAACCAACCAAAACCATCCCACTGCCAGAAAGATAAGCAAACTATCTGCTCAGAGATATTCTGTTCACATTAAAAAACTGCCTTCCCCAGCTGTGGGGTAAGGAGAGGCGTGAGAGAAGCGTGGCTGTTACCTCGTCCTTGGCGCAGGAGAAGGCGATGCGCCCGAACGCTGTCCCGTGATCCACGGCCCCTCTGCCAGCCTTCAGCTCCAGCTTGCACTGCAACAGCGAAAAGCCCAGCCTGGCTTCTAGGGACACTGCAGCTTTTTCTCCAGGATGTGGGTGATTCCAAAAATCCCCCATTCACGCACTTCCCAGCAAGGCAGAATCACCAGAGCAAACCACAGCTTTGCTTTTTTTAAAAACGCAGTTGAGTGTACACAAGCTTCAATGAAAACACTCTTAATTAAGTGCACAGTTGCTTTAATTAAGAAATTTTTTCCTTTTAAGATGCTGTTTTCATAAAATAAGAAGTTTTCATGGCGAGGTTTCCAAGGACTGACCTGGTTATCAGCGTAGCCCAGCAAAGCCCTTTGTTTCTCCTCATCCTTCTCATATACTTTCATCCCAAGCAAACCAGACCAGTAGCTCACAGACTTCTGCAGGTCTGAGACACCCAGGGTCACCTTCCACACAGGATCTTGAGGATTGCAACAATTTCAAATTAGTTACAAATGTATTATAGGTTTAAATGCAGTTTTGCATTCTTGAAAAGTAACAAAGAAATGATAAAAAAGTGCTGTTTTATAAAATGCCATCAAAATAAACACACAGCCCACTCTGATATCCCACTGGTAAATCCTTCTGAACACCAGTAAGGGTGAGGGTAAATATTTCACCTTGCTTGAGCTGTTCCTTGTCTTCCAGGTAGAACTTGTACCCTCCTGGGGCTTCAGCTTCAAAGACACCAGAGGTGACTTCTTTGAGGGGCCACCCCATCTTCCTGGCATTGCTCACAGCCTGGCTGGACACCAGAGTAATGCCCTATAGAGGACACAACAAAATTCACAGGGTGGCTGCAGAGACATCACCTGTTTTCACACAGGAAACGTGAGATGTCCACCTGCTGCCAGCCACCAAATCACAAAAAAATGATTAATAATAAATATAAGAGTGTTTTGCTAAGCATTCCGTGTTGGATCTGGCAGCCAGTACCAGCTGTCCCACACACACAGCAGAGGCAGAGCTCAAGGAATGCTTCCTGGACATTAAGTGAGCCCAAATCTGCTCTGGTTTCTGCTCTTCTGACCTGGAGACAACCACAAAAGCAACACTGAAGTGTTTAAGAAACCAAAGAGCATAAAAAAGCAGCTGGTACAACCCATTTGACACACAAGCTTCTAATTATTGAAGTAAATAAGCTTATCATGAGAAGGGTGGGCTGCTTGGAGTGGAACTCACCAGGAAGTCATTGCCCAGGCGATATTCTCCAATGCCATAATTGTAAGTCAGCTCTGCAACAAAGTGGTTGTCCTCTGGTCCGTAGCCCACCATGGTCTTGCTCCATTTTCCATCGTAAGGGCTGGAAGATCCGTATTGTCCGCATTTTAATGTCATGAGTATTAAAAGTAACCACTAAGAGCTGCAAGTATTTGCGTTTCAAGGAGGAATTGCATTGTTAGAGTAAAATAATGGCATTTTGACCCCGGGCTGTCGTTCATGGCCGTGTGATAAAAGCAATTCTACCTCATTAACAGCTCCTGCTTTAAGAGCACAGGCTGCTCATTAGCTGCAATTATATAATCACTTCCTTATTGCTAAGTAGGAAAGGGCACCAAACTGTCAGATTCCTTCAATTTCAGAGAGAAATGCATTCCTATTTCTCCTTTCTTTCATTCCTCTGTCTTTACAAAAGCTTTTGGGGCTACCAGGAGGGATTTTTAACTCAAGAACCTTGACAGTGTCACACCTATATAAATAATCACTGGAACTGAACGTAGTGACTGCTAAGCTTAGAAATAACTTGGTACAGTTAAGTACCAGTCTATAGGCGTGACATTTATGTTCAGGGTAAGCATCACACCTACACAGAGCGAGGGGCTGTAGGTTCCAAGGGAAGGCGCCTAATAAAGAACAACACAACCCTTACTTTCCTGTGAGCTACCAGCTGGCACATGGGCGGTCACGGCGGGCAGGGCACTCACCCGTTGCAGCTGGCCTTGCAGCCCTCCTCGAACTCCTCGTGCCTCAGCACCTTGAGAACCACACAAACGCTTTGGGTTGGGAGGGGACCTTGAAGATCACCTCGTTCCAGCCCGGGATCCCTTCCCTAGGCTTGGTGAAGCGGGCGAGAAGAGGGTGAGCGTGGGCAGGACGTGGCTCCCATTTCCACCCCCATTTCCATCCCCATTTCCATCCCTTCCCCTGGGCCGCGGTCCGGGGACACGGCGGCCGCAGAACCGCCCGTTCTCCGGGACAGCCCCGGCCCGGCCCGCCCCTCCCTGGCCCCGCCGCTCACCCTCATGCCCAGCAGCTCCCGGTAGAACCGCGCGGTGCGGGCCCGGTCGCCCACTTTGAACACGAAGTGCAGCGCCCTGCGGGAAGCCATGACTGCGGCCGTGACGTCACGCGGCGCGGTGACGTCACGCGGCCGGGCGCGGTGACGTCACGGGGCGGGGCCGGCGCGCGATGGCGGCGCTGGGCCGCGCGTGGCGGGCGCTGCTGAGGCCCCGCGGGGCGCGGGGGGACGCGGGCGGGCGGCGCGGGGTGCGGGCGCTGCGGCGGAGCCCCGTGCGGGTGCTGCAGCCGCAGAGCGCCCGGGAGCGCCCGCAGAGCCCCCCGGAGCGCTCGGAGCCGCAGCCGCCGCCTCTGCCCGCCGTGGAGCGCTGCGCGGCCGCGCCGGGGCTGTGGTACGAGAAGGCGGCGCCCGGGGACCGCAGGATGGGGTGAGCGCGGGGAGCGGGGCCCGGCCGTGCTGCCCTTCGTAAAACTCCCTGAATGGGAGGGGAATTCCAGCCTTGGGAGGAAGCGGGGAGACTGACACCCGCTGCCGGGCTGGGGGTACCGGGGGTGCTTCATAGAACCGGGGAGTGCATGGGTTGGAAGGGACCTTAAAGCCCATCCTGTTCCGCCCCTTATCGTGGGCAGGGACACCTTCCACTATCCCAGGTTGCTCCAAGCATCATCCTGCCTGGCCTTCGACACTTCCAGGGATCCAGGGCCTCGCCACCCTCACAGAGAGCAATTCCTTCCCAATATCCCATCTAATCCTGCCCTCTGGAAGTTCAAAGCCATTCCCCTTTGTCCTGGCACTCCAGGCCCTTGTTGAAGTCCTTCTCCAGCTCTCTTGGAGTCCCTTCAAGTACTGAAAGGTGCTGTAAGGTCACCTTTCCAGCCTTTCCTCTTAGGAGAGGTGCTCCATCCCTCGATCATCTTTGTGACCTCCCAGTGAAGCTCTCAGGGGCTGGTGAAGGTCAGACTGAAGGTGGTGTCAGCATCACAGCCACATCTCTGAATAATTTCTCCACAGAAAAGTGGTGACTATTGCCAAGTCAAAGAAGTTTCGGGATAATCACGGGAAGATTCTGCTGGAGGGGCACAGGCTGATCAAGGATGCACTGGAGGCAGGAGCTGTGCCACAAACGCTCTTCTTCAGCACTGTGGGGCACCTGAAGCTGCTGCCTGAGGCAGAGATAAAACAAGCCAGCTTGGTTAAGGTGAAATTTGAAGACATTAAGACCTGGTCTGACCTCGTGACTCCTCAGGGGCTTCTAGGTAAGTCACCTCTGAAACAGTTGTAACACTGCCCAAAGGGAAGCTTTTCATATTTAGGATAATGACTCTTAATAATCTTTCTTTAAACACAGCACAATGCTCCAGCCCTGCTGGAAAATAAGTTTTCCTTGCAAAGTGACAAACTCTGCTCCAACTTCCTTTAGGTGGTGCTTTTCCTAACACTTCCTCCAGCACATATTTATTGAAATTTGGGCCAACTCTCACAGAGCAGGCCTCTCCTTGGGGTGGGTCAGTCATAAACCTGTCACACTTCATTTCCTCAGGCATCTTTTCCAAGCCTGACCCTGCCAAGATGTCCTACCCTGCAGCTCAGCTCAACAACTCCCTGCCACTGCTCCTCATCTGCGACAACATCCGAGATCCGGGAAACCTGGGGACTATTCTGAGATCTGCAGCAGGAGCAGGCTGCGAGAAAGTGCTGCTCACCAAAGGTAAGAGGAAAGTTTGAATTACCTGGGGGTAAGGCAGGGAATGAGGTGCTTGAAGATGTTCCCCAGAATTTGTAAGGAGTGGCTGGCGTGGTTCACCGTGGCTGCTGAATCCACCTTTGGGGGAGTCCCTGCGCTGTCACTGTTTCTCCCTGTTCCTTCCCAGGCTGTGTGGATCTGTGGGAGCCAAAGGTGCTCCGTGCAGGAATGGGGGCTCACTTCCGTGTGCCCGTCATTGCCAACCTGGACTGGGAATCTGTTGCCACCAACCTTCCTGATGGCATCCAGGTCTGCGTGGCCGACAACAACGACCCGGATGTCCCGGCCAGGACCACATCCGTGCCGAGAGGAGCTGGGTCTGCTCCTGACAGCCCAAAAGCTCCTGTGAAATCCAGCCCCAAGGCTGCTCCTGAGCACGAGGATGAAGAGGGAGCAGCAGGAATCCCAGAGCTGGCTGCACAGCATTACTACGAGGACTGGGCACAGACTCCAGTGGCTGTGGTGATCGGAGGGGAGACCCACGGCCTGAGTCCGGCCGCACTTCGGCTGGCAGCCAGCACGGGCGGGAGGAGACTGGTCATTCCCGTGGTGCCAGGCGTGGACAGCTTGAACTCTGCTATTGCTGCCGGCATCGTGCTGTTCGAGGGCAAGAGGCAGCTGCTGTGGAGGCACAAGCAGGAGGATGACAGGCAGAAGCTGCCTGTGTCAGGCTGAATTGCTGTGGTTTGGGTGCTGAAGGAGCACCTCTTCCCTTTGGTTACCTTGAGAGTTAATAAACGAGCGGCTCGGGCTGTTTGGTTTGTAATAAATGAGTATTTAAGGCTGGAGCCGTGCTGGGATGAGTGCGTGGCTCCCAGTGGATGTGGTGGCCACATGGTGATGCTAGAGAGAAGGGAAGGTTGATCACAGTGAGGAGGGAAAGGCTGAGTAGCAGTCCTGGCCTCACCTCAGCCGGTTCCCCCCTGCTCCAGCCCTTTCATCCAGCAGATCCGTGGAGACCTCAGATCCCTCGTCTGTGCTGGCCCAGCCAGGCTGCTGCTGACAGCGTGTGTCCTCCCCAGCCTGGCTGCTGGGAGTGGTTTTGGGGTCAGGAAGGCCAGGTTGCTGCCACCTGAATGGGTGCTGCCTGTGCTTACCCAAACCCTGTCCTCCAGCAATCACTCCAACCCTGCCGTGGGCGAGGCTGGCTGGGGGTGGCTGTGGTGTGGGGTGTCCGAGCTCCAGCACTCCTGACCACACCACTGCTGGGAGGTGCTGGGCTGCTCCTGGAACTGCTCACCAGTCAGTTCATCACTGCTGAACACGGGAACAACCTCTGAAACGTGCAGAACACAGGCTGGGTTTATACAGCCCGAGCTGGCGGCTGTTCCCAGCTCCTGGCAGGGTGGGAAGCTGCAGCAGGATAAAAGGGGAGACCATAATCCTGCCATAGCTGACTAATGAGCTGAAAGGGAAAAGCAGTGGCTTGCCCAACACGCGCTATTCAGGCTGGGACATCGGGCTGGGAACGGCGCAGTGGCTGCCAAAGGGCTCCCTCCCTCCTGGCGAGCTCCGACCCACCCCAGCAAACCAGGCACAGGCAGGGGCTGTGTGAGCCCAGGGGGGAATCCCAGGAGCCAGCGATCCATGGGGTCAGGCTGGGGGCTCCTCTTCCCCCACACAGGCTCCCTCTCTGACAGCAGGACAGGCAATCGGCACCTCCGGGAACGAGGTCATTGTAACAGTTTTATTACAAAGTTCCAATCACCATGTACAGTTTTTACAATGTCACTTTTCAAGGGCTCGGCTGTGCTGCTTGGGTTAGGGAGGGAGGGTTTTTTTCCTTAGGGTTTGGGTTGGGGTTTTTTTTTGGTTATTTTTTTAAAGAACAGCACCATTTACGTTGAGTTTGGGACACACCTACGAAAAACAGCTCAATCAACTAACACAGGGGAGAAGACAGTTCATACCAGAGAGAGGGACAAGAGGGGACAGGGAGAGCACAAGGAAGAAACAAGAGGTGAGGGCAGCCCGGTGGTGATCCTCCTCCTGGCTCAGAGTGGGAGGGACAGAGGGAATACCCACCCATGGCAGGGGGATGGACCCTGACACGAACAGCCAGTGCTGCCTAAGGCTGTCGGTGCTTGGAGTGAGGGGTGGGAAACCCACGAGGGAAGGTCTCACCCCCCAGGAGGAAGAGCTTGGCTGTGCCGTGGTCTTTCAGAGGTTGTCAGCAGTTAAGACTTGTCTTGGCCTTGTCAGGGCACTTGCGTGGGAGAGAAAGGACTGGCCAGGGGCGATGGGGACAGTTTCCTTATTGCTTCCTGGAAGTCATTTAGTCAGCAGGGGTGGTAAGAAAGGAAAGAAGGGGGAGGAGGAGAAAGAAAAGAGCCCCAAGAACCCCACCCACTGCCTGATGCATACGTTGGGAAGAACACCATGCAAAAAGATTTGCCTGCTAGCTAGTGCCGTGTATAAAATAACAATACAGTAACAGTTCTGGCCTGGTTATTAGAGAATATATCACCATGAAGCACAAGCGAAGTCTCCAAACGCCAACAACTCCCTGCTGAAAGTGCATCTCGAGGAGTTTGCTTAGGAGAAGGATTCACTGCGTAAAACAAGGCACCACAAGAAGGTTGGATACTGGGTCGGGCGTGAGGACACGCTGGAGAATCCACAAGCGGCGGAAGAGAGACCTAGTTTTAAATAACGTCTGTTGGCACAGAGGCCCCTTAGATGGGCTCGGGTTTTAGCTTGTCTGCTAGAAAGTCGCTGACAAAGGCTTCCACGATTTCGGGCGTGATCTCCTCCACATCCATCACGTACTTGGCCCGGGCTGACATGTCCAGGATGGTGAGCAGGGGCGCAGCCTCGGGCAGGTTGGTGTAATCCCGCAGGGAGTCGGTCATGTCGTCCTGGAAGCCAAAAGGAGAAGGACAGAGGAGTCATCAGCAGAGCCAGGACACCAGGAGCAGTTTGCTGCTGCCACAGTCCATCCCAAGGGATTGGGCCTTGCACCAGCACTGCAGGACCACGAGCACAGCAAGCAACACCCATGTTGCTGCCTGCTCTGCTCGTGGTTTGTGTCAGAACCAAAGAGGGTTGGTTTATCCTAGGCTGGAATGGGACATGCACTCCTTCAACCCCTGCTTCCAGACTGACCCACTGCCCCGGCCACCCAGGAGCCTCTGGGACATCCATAGCTCGAAGAACTGAATGTGAGGACTGCCAGCCCTTTGGCAGCACAGCCACCTCACTGCTCACCAAGGGTGGATACCAAAGGGACCCAAGTGCACGCCTGGAACAAAGCAAAGAACAGGAATGGGATGAAGTCTTGTGCTTTGAGCCAACAATGAGACCCCATCAGCAGGTCCCAGTGTCTGGGCACACACAAGAGCACCAGGCTGCTTGCAGGGGGAGAGGGCTGCCCTCCCCTCACCCAGGCACGGCTCAGCTCTGGCCAAAGGCAACGATTTATCCCTCCCGAGGCTGTGGGATGCAAAAAGCCAGCACTGGTGCGATTCATCACCAAGCCCACGCTGTGCCGCACCCGGAGCGGGGCGTTCCTGCGCACCCCTTCCGAGGGGCAGGAATGGAATCCATCCACCTGGTTGGCGGCCGGGGCTCTGCAGCGCGTGGCGGCAGCGCTGGGGAGCTCCGGTCGCGCCTCCCCTTCCTTTGCAGGGGTTTCTGGCGCAGCTGGACCACGTGGCTGGAAGGGCGAGCAGGGCTGGGCTCGTCGCCTTGGCCACCCCCCACCCAGGTGTCGGGACGCCTCGTCCTTTATTTACAAAGGCACCAAGGAATATTTTTAATCAATGCAAAATCGGTCCAGACAGCGCTGGGAGAGCAATGGGAGGCGCCTGCTCCGGCCATGGCCGGGCTGCTTTGTGCGTGGGGGCCAGCGGAGCCCCGGGGCCAGCGCTCCCGGCTATTGAGGTGACGGATGAATGGGACGTGCCGGACGCTCCCCATTCTTCGGGCCGGCCGCTGCAGGGCCGTCGGGAGCTGCATGAATAGCAGCAATGTTTCAGCTACAGCCGGCGAGCGGGAGGAAAACGCTTCGCAGGCTCTGGGGGAGGGGGGAAGGTCTCGGACCCTCCCAAAATAGCCCTTTCCAACAACGGACTTATTCAAGGGTGCGGGGTTGAGCTGGGATGCTCAGAGACCCGTTATGGTGGTGGGAGCGGCTGCACAGAGGGGGCCAGTGGGGCTGTGGGTGGTGGCAGTGGGGGCCTGCCTGGCTGGGGGGGCCTGGGTGTGGCAGTGGGGACCCTTTTGTCGCAGGGCGGCTCCGGAGGGCTCCGCACAGGGAACGCTGCGGCTGTGACGTGGGCGTGCAGGGACGGAGCAGGCGCAGCGGCTGCCACCTGCCCAGGCCCTGAGCAGTGATGTGGGAGGGGAACTGCAGGCCTGGGGGTGCTGGGAGCTTTTTTGACCCATAGACAAAACCTTCGTCTGCCAGACTGCTGCAGGGCAAAGTGTCTGTGCGGGGGAAAGGGAGGCCAGAAGTCCTCCAGTTTTCCCATTTCCCATTCTCTCCAGCAGATCTTTGACTGTGAGCACTGCAGCAGGCACATGCCTCAAATACCATCCCAGCCAAGAAAAGCATGGCCAGCTCAGGAAAACAGCCGAAATTTCACTGGCTGGGCCAGGCTGAAACTCAAACCCTGCTCCTCTTCCCCTGTCCACACAGCCTCAGGGTTGAGTGGGCAGCAGCCCCAGTGTGGCAGCTCCGCTCCCTCCCACAGCCCCACTCTGCCTGTCCCTCTCCCATCTTCAGGCTTTTCCCCTTCTGACCAAACCCTTTGCTAGAAGTAACATCCAGCAAGGAGAGCATGGACTGAGCCAGGCCTCAAGTCTGGTTTTGCTCCATGGTGCCTGACAGCTGCAGTAGCTCCGTGCCTCAGTTTACCCACTGAACAACAACTACAGTGGTACCCATACCCAGCAGGACACAGTCCTGTGCCCTCCTTTCACTTACCTCACCCGCCACGAAGAAGAGCAACGGTGCCTCCTCCTCTTTGGCTTTGTACTTGGCTATGATTTTTTCAGCTATGGGCTGAATCAGTTGTTTCGCCGCCTCCGACTCCCCGTCATCCTCTGAATCTGCAGGGGTTGGGGAGACAAATGAAAAGAGGCAAGGCAAAAAAAGGAGGTTAGGAGCAAAGGATGCAAACTGGCTCTGTCCCACTGCACCACCACGCAGGAAGCCAGAGCCCGGATGTGCCGCATGGACTTCAAAGCCACACGGCTCTGGAGCAATTAGGGAGCAGCTGAAATGCACTACAGGGAAACACGTAACAGAAGAGCAACTCCTGCTCCCCAAATACTCCACTGCTTGCTCCCTGGTGCTGTTGGTGATACAAACAGGCACAAAGAAGCTGCTTTGTGGTTTGAGCACGTTTTGAAGACCAAACAAAGGTGCTGATCTGAGGCTGCTGCCTCCCCTGCCCGCCACCCACCATCCCTCTGCCTCGGGATGGCTGAGCTGCAGCTCTGCTGCTCCAGTCTCAGCGCTGTGAAGGCAGCTTTGATTTGACAGAGGGAGGGTAGAAAGAGATGGCAGCATCAATCAAACACCAGCCACCACTGAAGTTCAAATAGTGAGCTGGAAAGAGGAGAGTCTGCGTCCTTGGGAAGCACTGAGATTAAAAGATTCCAATTCGGGGACAACTTTCAGGCATTAAAGGAAGAAGGCAGAAGAGAAGTCCCTTGTCTCCCCTCGTGGTCCCTGATGTAACCACCATGACAGGTCCAGCCCCCAGCTGGGACAGGCCCTGCCCAGAAAACTCTCTGCCCTTGCTCCACACATTCCTGTCCTCCTCTCTGGCTTCTCCAAGCAAAGCAGGAGATTCCAGAGACGCTGCACTCTGGAATTCAGGGTCTGTCCTGCGTGCAGGGCAGTGATAAATACACTGAGTTGCGGGGTGTCTGCAGGGATTGATTTTCCTACAAACATCGGCTGCTGGCAGCACTCCAGGCAGCCCTGCACACTCTGGCTAACCCAGCCCTAACCCCTCTGGGGAAGGAGGTAGATCAGTCAGGATTTATTCAGCACCAGCACTTGCTAAGCCTGCCTTCTCCTGGGGGTGTTGCTGCCTGTGCAGTGCAGGCACTGGTCTGCTGGGGGGGGTCTCACAGCAGGACAAAGCTGGCCAGAAGCCCCCATTCCCAGTGCCTGCCTTGCTGCAGCACCAGCTGCATCTCTGCCCCAGCACATCACTGGTGGATTTCATCAAGACCATCCACCCCCAAAAGCAGCAAGCAGGAGCCCCAGCTGTTCTCCTGATGAGCTGTTTGCAGCAAGGTGATAGAAAAACTTTGCTCAGAGCAAGATAAAAATAACTCTTTCCAGAGGCCTGCAGCGCCAGCCCCAATCCATCAGGCTTGGCGTGGCCAGCCGGTCCTTCCCGCGTGAGGAGAGGATTTTTGGCTCTGGGCTCACATCCCCCGCTGGGCTCCGCTGAATAAATAACCAGGGTCAAAAGGAAATCTGAAAGGGAAGAAGGAAAGGAACGAGGGCCGTGTTATCAGCGCTGCAGAGGAGGGTGTGCTGCTCACAGAGGGCACACGAGGAAGCGGGACACGAGCCCTGCCCTGGGCCTGGCACAACACCAGCAAGGCAAGGGGGGCTTCTTCAGCAAACTCCACACAGCACACAGGGGACAGCTGCACCCCCCAGAGCCCAGGACCCTTTGACTCCCTCCCTGGGATGCTGTGTGCTCCCCAGTGCTGCTCACCCAGGGCTCAGCCTGCAGCACAGCTCATCCCAGCCATGCCCTTTCCTGAGTTATTGTGTCCACTGCTGGCAGGGAAGCAATGAGGAATGAGCCATCCATGCTTTGGGTGAGTTCTAGGCCTGTTTCTAACTGCAGGGGAGCTTCATGTGTGGGTTAGCAGTAGAAGGACAGGAACTTTGGGGAAAAACCTGCCCCGTCCTGCAGCCAGGGGAATTGGGGGAATGGAGGACCAGCAGAGCATGAAAGGCTGCTCTGATTGTCACAGCCGTGTTCAGCCCAGGGACTCAAGTCCTGAGCTGTGGTTTCCAGCACTGATCTATAATCCCTCACAGAGACACTTCCTCTGCCTCCTCTGTAACATCACGTGTGCCTCAAGTCCCTGCTCCAGAAAGGCTTTTCCCATCTCCACCACCACCAGCTGTGACAGTGTATTTCTCATACTCCCAACACCTCATCAGCATTCCTGTCCACAGCCACCACCACACCTTTGATATGACAGCTCCTCTGCGCTGTCAATCGCTGCTCCACTGCATCCCAGGGTGGTGTGTGGGAGCTCTGTGGGCACAGCAGGCTCTGGCAAGCTCCTGTGAGCTGCTGTGGCACGGGAAAGGCTCCAAGTCTGTCCTGAGGGGCTTCCACAGGGAGCTCTCTCCCCGCACTGGCCTCTCTCTGTGAGCACATAGTGATGGAAAATGGACATGGAAGGGATATCCCTTTCCATGGACACTGTCATCACCAGAGGCAGGTTCCCAGCCCTGTGGCCAGCTCTAGCCAAGCTGGCAGGTCGCCCAGCCCCCTTCCCCAGCACAGGCTCTGCTGTCACAGCAGGGATGCTCCATCCATACCTACAAAGAGAACGAGGCAGGGGCCCTCATTCAGCTGCACGGCGTTGGAGTCCGTCAGCTCCAGCACGGGCTTGGGGTGCCAGGGGAACTCGCGGCACTCGATGTCGTTCAGTACCTCCACCCGGCCCTGCCGCGTGATCACGTCTCCCTTGGAGTCCAGGACGATGAGAGTCGGGATGCCTGCGATGGAAAAAAACAGGGAGGGGGATCAGCCAAAGCATGAACTGGCCAGCAACAGGGTGTGGGGAGAAAGGCCTTTTTCTATGGCCTCCGGCCCTGGCAGGAGCCCAGCGAGCCTCCTGCCTGTCTGCAGCTCATGGAGTGGGGATCAGGCTCCCTGGATCCTGTTTCCGTCCTAGCAGAGCACTGCAATTCAGGAGCCAGAGCAGGAAGCTGAGAGACAGCTCTGGCCCTGCCTGCCTCTCCCTACCCAGGTTCAGGCAGGGATTGCTGCTGCCTGGTGCCCACGAGTGCAAATCCCACTGTACCACTGAGGGACCCTCCCTCTTGCACCGTGCCCCCTGTGCATCACCATCCCAGTGCTGAGATGTGGCTGCCTCTGGAAGGGCCCAATTCCCAGGAATGCACACAGCATGCAGACAACAGTGGCCAGGAAGCAGGGTGTGTTCCTTCCCAGAAGGAACACCACCTATTTTAGCCCCCACAGACCTCCAGCACTCTGCACTAATGGCCCAGCCATTTCCACAGCACATCCCTCTGGAGATTAACAAAACTGTGCAGGAATGTCCAGGTCTACAGGATCCTAGCAGGATGTGGCTCAGGAGATACCCAGTGATGGTCTGGCCCTTGGGAAAAAGCAGCATTTTGCCCTGAGCTATGGAGCTGGAAAGCTCTGTCATAAAGGAGAAGCTTTATACAGGAAGTGAACACAGCTGCAGCAGAGACATAGCACAAGTCACCAACTCAGATGTCACTGGCAGTGGGGCAGGTTGGACACCAGCTGGTGACCATCCCATCTGATAAGGCACCGGCTTTCCGGCCATAAAACAGCCACGGGTGGGTCAACAGGAGCAGCTCATGTTGGTGACTTCATCTGGAAAGCACACCATTCCTCTGTCATCAGGGAGACAAAGAAACATCCCACAAGGAAGGAAGAGGGGACAGCAGGATCAGGCCCCAAGGGACAAATGAAGTGACCAGCGTTAGTGCCAGGGACTGTTCATCACTCAGGCTTCAACCTGCTCCCTTATCCAGTATCTCTTTCACCTAGCAACATCCCTGGCAAGCTGAGGCAACTCAAACACTCCTGCCCTTCATCTCAAGGTTCATTTTAAAGCTCCTTCCTCAGAAATACCCTGCAGAACCCTTCCCTGAGCAGGGGGCACACAGCACGTTTGCCCTTGCCGGGCTCCTGGCACTGCAGTCCCGCGTTTGTCCAACAGTGGGCTACGCACAAGCCCTCTGAATTCGAGGCATTTCTCTAGGAAATACACGGCCATCTGTGTGTCCCAGCCTGCCTGCAGGTCCAGGCGAGCGGCCGCATTCCCGTCATTCCAGCCCGGCGCATTCCTGCCTGCGCTGGGGCTGGTGCTAAGCAGCAGTGCAGGAACCCGCCCAATGGCTTCGCTTGCAGATCCTAAGGGTACGCCAAGAAAACCATTTTGTATCACAAAAAGGCTTATTCATTACCTGCTGGTAATTCAACGTAGCCCCAGGGCAGGGATGGGTTAAAGAGACTGGAAGGAATTGGGAAATCTCACGCTGGCCCTGCCCTTACAGGCACAAAGTGCTACTGACACCAGGAGAAGCACTCGGTGCTCAGCAGCACGCAGGATTCGGATCTTGATCCATTTACGATCCCCAACCCCACCCCAAACGCCTGCTTTTCCATCCATTATACATGAGGGACAGGCTAGAGACTCTCAGGTCATCAGTCAGCCTGAGCAACTCCCAGGCAGAGGTTTCAAATAAGCTTTGCTGATCTGGGGAAATTAAGGGCCCAATTTAGAAACAGATCGCTGTGATTCTGCAGCTATCAAGGATTTCATCCACTATTCAAAGCATTCCTTTAGACTTCACCTAATTTGCATATGCAGATGCCCCCTCCCCCCCCCCTTCCCAAACACCCAGCCATCAAACTTCCAACTGCAAATACAAAACTGAATCAGAAAACAGAGTATTTTTAAAGATAATTCACATCCCCATCTTCTCAGGTGACCTTTGTGACTACTTCCCTAAAAGACACACCCTGTTTTCAGGGGTCACAGACCTGCAGGACCAGGGAAACCATCCTTAATGTTATTCACACCTGCTAACCCAAATAATTCCCCCTTTCCACTCGTCCCAGCCACTATTTGTTATTTTAGTGCCTTTTGGGGGATTTGGTAATTGCCTTAAGTCATAACACCAGAATTTACTTATCAAGAAGAATCAGCGATCAGACACTGCAATGAATATTGTATAAGCTTGGATGAGAATTAGCATAGACAGGCTTGGTTGGATTTTATGCACTAGAAAATGGATTTGGCTCCCACGGGGCCAGCATTTTATGAAAACACAGGGGCCAAATGGTTTGTTACCGAACCTGGCAAGACATTTACATATTTATATATTAAACCCCACACCCCTCATGGAAATCTCATCTGCATGAAGTCTGTTGGGTCAGTAATCACAATCCACGTGAAGCAAACCCTACACAAACCACAGGACAGGTGGTGCATTTTATCGCTGTTTTTTCACTTTTTCAGAAGAAAACTCCAGGAATCTCCTGTAACAGTGACTTCCAGGCTGTGAGAGTGACCTGCGGGTGTCTGGGGAAGGGGAGAAACAACAGGGTTTGGAAGGCATTGCAAATATCTAAGAGACACCACGGAGTCCAGGGGGAATATTGAGGAACCCAAAAGGTCTCATGAGATACACAATAACAAGGGGTGATTCCTATCAAAGCATCAAGTTTATCACTGCTCCCCATCCCATCGGAAGGAGAACTAAGGCCAGGGGATTTCACCCAAGGCAGGACTGGGAGCTGCTTGCACAAAAGGGAATTATTTCTACACAGCCACAACACAAGACATGACTCTTTCTCAGAACAGCACTGCACCAGAAGCAATTTACTAGAGGTGGTATGGTACAGCCTCTGACTGCACATGAGTTATGAATAGAAGCATTCAAGTAAACCCAAATAAAGGCCAATAACTCAATTTACATTTTATACTGAGTTTTTAAATGTTGTAGGGGCCAACATGGGACTAAAACAACAAGAGATTTGACTCTTGTTGCTTTCCACCACTCAGGAACTTAAAGCAGACAGGGAAGACAAGCTCTTCTGTTGTTTCAGTACCCAGCCTTCAAAAACCAGTGGGAAACCTCCTCACGTTGTGCTCACAACCCAAGCACCAGGATGGTAACCTGGACATTCACTGATCACTGGTGCAGCTCCAAAGAGAGCTTTCAGAGAGGCAGCAGCAGAACCATGAATGTGGGGAAAGGCTGATGAGATTACACAGATCTGAGTTTTCATTTAGGTGGAATAACCACGCGTGGTGATAAGCAGAGCCCACAACACCCAGCTCTGTTTGCAGGAAGCTTTTGTTCCAGCTGGTGTGAAAAGCTTGACTGCAAACAGGCAGGCAGCCCCAAAGTCTGCATGGAGCTGAGATTCAGGGATAACATGGGAGCTACCTGGGCACAGAAAGGAATTGGCGTGCAGGGGAACAGCCAATATTTACATTTTCAGGTCAGCACACAACAAAGAGAGATACCTTTAAGAAGGCAGCAGCTGGAGTTGGAGGGAAAGCTGTTGTCACTGTTTCCCTGGCTACAGCATGCCTGGTGCTCAAGTATCCATGTCTGGACACCTTATTTACAGAAAGTCCCAGTGAAACTGGCAGCAGTCCTGCAGCGCTCGGCCGAAACCAGCACTGGAAAGGGTTGTGAGCAGGCCGGGGAAAAGACGGATGAATTTGGAAAGCACTCGCCTCATGGGAAGGTCATTAAGCAGCAAAGTGATGGCTGTTTAAAGTAGGCAAATGGTTATTCTTGGGCTAAGGTCAGGGAACAGAGCTGAGTGGCAGCACCTGAGCTCATGCCAGAAGTGGTGTTTGGAGAGGACCCCAAGGAGGGATTATTTCTCCTGTCACTCTCCCATGCCCTCGGCCACCTTTGGCAACACTCCTCCTTCCCTGCAGACCACACTGACACTCTGCCAGCCTGCACCCACCCAGCCAACAAGAAGCTAAGTCAGGGGAGGTTTAGGTTGGATATCAGGAAAAAGTTTTTCACCCAGAGGGTGGTTGAGCACTGAAAGAGGCTCCTCAGGGAAGTGTTCACAGCACCAAACCTGTCTGAGTTCAAGAAGCATTGGGACAAAGCTCTCAGGCACAGGGTGGGATTGTTGAGTGTCCTACATAGGGCCAGGAGCTGGATCTATGATCCTGATGGATCTTTCCAGCTCAGAATACCCTATGATTCTATGGCATCACACAGAAACAGATGAGAAGCAGCCACATTGCAGCAAGATCCTTTAACCACAGGGAGAAACTATTTGTACATACACGAGATCTCACCAGCCAGTCACCTTACACACCTCTGTGCTGCAGTTTGTCCCCTGCTGGAACAAGTTGCCAGCCCCTAGGAAGGCTGCTGTGAGCTTTTATCATCTTCGTGACTCTCTGAAGCCATCCAGACATGCGGAGTCTCTCCCTGCCCCTACGAGCAGCCAGGGCTGCTGGAATTCTGGCACTGGCATGTACAGTAAAAGCAAAGCCATGGTTTACATCAAACACTCTCTCTTTTGTAATTCATGTCACTAACATAAACCAGATGCCATCTTCCTCAGCCCCTGCACAGGACGATGGCCTGCCTTTGCATTACATAAACCGGCAAGAAAATGAAATTTAAACCGGCAAGAAAAAGCAAAAATAAATAAATCAGTAATTAGACTAAAAACATTCAAGCCAAAAACAGCTTCCAAGTTTCCAGGAAGAATTAGGTTGTTTATGGAAGTCCTGTTTCAACTAACAGCCTGCCTGGCAGGTGGTAGGAATGTGAGTTTGTGGAAAGCAGAAACATGAAGCGACCCTGCCTGGGGCACTGTGCTTTGCTTTGCTGTTTTCTTGGTTTAGTTAAACAAGAGGAGACATTACAAATACTCAACAAAAGGAGGGGGGAAAAGGAGATCTGTGTCTCAGTGTGGCCTTTCCTACCTTGGATGCCGTAGAGTCGGTTCAGGCGTGACCGTCTGGCCTCGTCAGCGTAGGGCACAGCCACCCAGGGCATCTCACTGAAGTACTGCTTGAAGGAGTCCTCCGACCTGTGCAAGGGGAACACAGCATGGCATGCAAAGCCCTCCACTTGCCAGGCTCCCTCCTCATTAAAAACCTGGCCTGCAAAGCCCTTTATGCCTTCACCAAAACCCACCAGTAAGTGCTGCTGGGAGACAGTCAGACCAAATTTGAGAAGTTGTCCCTGGTCTATTTTTTTCCCTAATAAAATATTTCAAACTCTCCAGGGTACCTGGATGCCAACCCATGGTGACAGCAGCAGCTCGAGTATCCTTCAGAGATCAGAGCCACAAGACACAAAGTGAAGCACAGACCTGCTCTTGCCGACCCCATTCTGCATGTCCCTACTGGGCAGAGGGAAAGGACTCAGGCAGCCTTTCTGATACCAGAGCCAAACTGCTCTGCCTGCACAGGGTGTGAGTGCTGCCTCACCTGTCTGCACTGACGAAGAGGATCTCAAACTTCTGGCCTGCCTCCTTGATTTTCCGGTAGGACTCCACCAGCACCCTCGTGAGGCTTCGGCATGGCGGGCACTGCAAAACACAAGCACAAGGACATTGTCTCCTCCTCAGGACCAGTCCCACACCCAGCAGGGCCAGGTGACCCAGTGACCATGAACTGGTGTGACCTCATCTTTGCTGCAGTGCCTGAACATGGCTGGGGTTTATGGTCTGTAAGTTACCAACAAAACCTCTTCCATTTTCAAAATCTGACCACTCTCCCACTTACAGGGCCAGCTGAGGATGACAGGCCACTGCAATGCTGATGATCAAAGCATCTTAAATTCTTCAGCACCAACCAAACCAGGGTCTTTACTCTCCCTGAGCCCACTCCAACTGCTCTGCACAGCACCTCCCACTCACCCAGTGCGCGGAGAAATAGACCCCAACGTGAGAGCCCTCCAAGGCACTGCTGTCCAGTGTCTGCCCATTGTTCCTTAGCAGAGGCCCAGCAACAACTTCACTGAAGGGTTTTGGCCCCCAAGGGAACTCCAGACCTGGGGAGGGGTCAGGATAGGGGTGGAAAGAAGACATAAGACAGTAACATGCATAAGCAACTTTTACAGTTTCAGAAAGTTCCACTAGAAAAACCACCCCACCTTCTGCAAGGATACAGGGGATCCTGTCTGAGGAACCCGACTGGGGTTTATTCCCATCTAAGGGGGATGCAGAACACCTCAGCTGTCAGGCACCACCACACCCTTGCCCTGAGGTGAGGAAGCCAAGCTCTGCACTGCAGCCAGGGTCACCTCTCTCTCTCAGGCAGGCTGCACCCAAGGCAAAGCACCTTCAGCCTGACAAAGCCTGCTCTGGTTTTGTGCCTGCTGAGGCATCTTTTCCTTATCAACAGCGTTTATTTTAGCAAGAGAGGGCAAGGTGGTATGTGCTCAGGAATGCAGTCAGACTGTGTCCCTTATGCTGATACTAACATATATTTCTACACATATCCATACATGCCTTTATTTATAAACCTGAGCTATATATATGTAAAAGATGGTGTGTTTATATCCATATATCTCTATATATATCTTACACTAACTCTCTGCACCCCAAAGCAAGCTGTGTGTGTACACACAAACATGCTCTGAATCATCTGCTGCCAGCTCCCAGAGCAATCCATCCATGTGTTCAGCCAGAGAGGAGAAAACATCACAGATGGCTCAGGCCACAACATGTTCCTGCTGTACAGCTCCTGCCACTGAACTAAAGACTCTGTCACCATGCTCAGTATTTACTGCACCAAGAAACAATGAGGCTGTAATAAAAAAAAATGGATGGACAACTACAGCAGATGACTGATGGGTCTGCAGGGTCTGTGAGTAAGGGCACACATTTGGCTCATTCGGGTTTTTTCCAAATTGGAAGAAGATAGATTTAGCATCAACTCCCAGCACAGCAAGCCTCAGCAAGGGAGAATAGTAGTATTTTTCTGTTTAATTTGTAAATAATGGGAAACTCATTAACCTAAGTGTGATGTCAATGATAAAAGTCCCATTCAGTATTCTGGAAGGATTCTGCTCCTAAGGTATGGAAAGTCTGGGCCCTCATTCTGTCTGTCCATGTGCCTCCATCAGGGAAAAATCCAAACTTCATGTTTCAGTTAGCCTAACCTTTTCCTCATTAGCACTCCAGACAAAAATCCTGGAGGGAAATTCTTTGTTCTTCTCAGTAAGCAAAACCAAAACACAAGATCTGGTAGGAATGATGAAGAAAATTTTACGCCGAAAATAGCACAGTGCTTTGAATAGTTAAGTATGACAATAGTTCTTTGTTCCCTCCCCCTCAGGCCATTCAGAATGAACTGGAATGAAAAAGCAGCTGTGTCCCCATGTTTCTGTGGCACAGGGGACTCCAGGTCTTACCTTCAGGGTCATCTCGGATGACCAGGAGGCCATTCCTGCAAACCACCTTCCCAGTGGCGGCATCGATAAATATTAGGGAAGGAATGTTGGAGACTCTGTACTTGTTCCACAGCTTCAGCTGTAAAAAAGATTGGGAGGGGAGATAAGGAAGGTAAACTTGGCAGCGTGAAGAGGAAGATTTTGGAGCATTAGCATCTTTCAGAGCAGAGGTCAGAGGTGAGCAAAGAAACAGAGCTGGTGCTTCAGGGATGAGCGTGAAGGAATGTGAGGAAGAGCTGCTGGGCCAGTGCCCACAGAGACCCTCACCATCACCACCATCCCCTCAGGACCTCAGGTGAGACCCCCATGTGTCTCATACCTGCTGTGGGCTTGCCCATGAGCACAGGCAAAGCTTCTCCTCCTCCTGCTTTTACCTCTTTGCAAGTAAAATGGGGATAATACTTGCCATGCTTTGAGCTCTTTGTTTAGAAGACATGGTAAGCACAAATACTTTTAATGCCACTGCTCTGAAGCAATTTGTAATGCTTCCCTGGCTGTTTCCTCCCCTCCCACTTCCATGTTCATTAAACAAACCAGCAACCCCTGCCAAAACACAGCCAGGCTGAGCACAAGGCCAACACACAAAAAAATTATTCTTCTGCAACTGGGGCTTCCCGGGTTTGCTCCCAGGAGCTGATTAAGGGCTTTGACATCAGCCTGGGGGCCCAGCTCATCCATCCTGCACTGCCAGCTCTGCAGGCTGATGGCCACGTTTTGGGCATCCCAGTCTGGATGGGCCCGTCTGCTGGTCGCTACGTTTTGCAGCGAGCTTGGCTCTGCACAACACTGGTGACAGAGTGCTCTGGGTGTCACACACTCCTGGGCTCACGTTCCCCAGGATATGCTTCTGGCACAGGATAATTTAGAGCTTAACTCATGCACAGAAGCTGGCTGGGATGAGGAGGAACAGGACCACGACAGCTGCTGGCACAGCACAGGCTGCAGGTGTGGGCTGGCAGAGCCACTCTCCCCACCACGCATGGAGGAGCTGCTGCCATCACCTCATTTTCCTTACATTTCTCCAAGCATTTCAACCCAAACAGCCCAGGGGTGAATTATCAAACTCTCAGACAAAAGCCAAACCATAGCCAAGAGCCAAATGGGGAAGGAAACTAATCTCCACGTTCCCCTAACATCAAGCTCTGCTCTGCAAAGGCCCTCGGGTTCCGTGTGTTTACAACGTGCTCCAGTTGGGAGAATAAAACCCAGGCACAGGAGAAGCACAGAAGGGGCCCACCAGTGTCAGCCAGCACGAGAGCCAGGGAAACCATCACACGATGTGCTGCTGCTTCCACCAGTACTTCTCAGAGAAACTGCACCCACGTGTTTCCAGAGGAAGAACTCTGCAGATTGCTGTCCCTGATTTGCAAAGAGAAGCAATCCCATTTCCTGAGATGGGAACGATCCCGATCCCGGGACGAAGAGAAAGGCAAGGTTTTGTGTCCCACCCACCAGCCTTCCATTTCCAATAGACATATTAATGGAATCACAAACCAAATGGCTTTGGGCATGAAAAGAATAAAGAAACTGTACTCAGTACAAACCACCCCCTCACAACGATGGTGTTCAAACCACAGAAGATAAAATCCACTTCTGTGAAGTTTAAAGGGTGGGGGAAAGCTCTTTATAAGGATCACAGGCATTTAACAGGGTGCTGCAAACAATAAGGAAATTACAACTAGCAATCGGATCGTTCTCTTTAAATAGTTGCTTACATTACACTTCATTTTGCCAAGTCCTTTGTATACAGAAGCAGCTCCCCCAGGGCATCACGGCGGGTCCTGGCAGTTTTGCTTGGCTGGGGAAGCAGCAGGGTCTGCACTTCGGAGCCAAGAGACTGCATGGACTCGCTGTGCTCAGAGGGATGGGGCTGGAACACCTCAGATAAGAGGAAAACACCAAACCAAACCTGCTCAAAGCACTGCAGCAAGCGTGGCATGGCTGGCTCCAGGCAGTCTACGGGGTCCAGCACATGTGCTAACTCTTGCCAACAGCTGGTCCTGGGTCTTCTCAGGATGTGTAAACCATCAGGCCCCACTGGACCCAAACTGCAGGCACTTGTCTTGGTTTCCCAGACATCCACGGCACGGGCAATCTGCAATCCAGACACTCTGTCCCCATGAAATCAGGAGTTGCCACTTCTAACTCATCAGTGAGAATGCCTCAAGCAAGCACCAAGCCACGTGTGTGTCAAAAGGGTCAAAAAGCATCAAAAGAGGTCAACATGACACCTGTTGCTGCTGGGGGAGCATGTCCATCACTGAGCTCTGAGACCTGAACCTAAAGAACATCATGTCACACTCAGTCACACGTTGGGTGAACGAGAAAAAGCCATTCAAACGGGAAGGTTTTACCTTGCACCTGTGCAAAAGCTCCCAGGCACAACCCATCGGCCCAGGTAACACCAAACCAAGTTTCAGAGCTTCGTACAGGCTGAGCAGCACTTCCTATTTTTAACAGATTTGCTGCCTGGATTATCACTGAAACCCATCACACAACACCAGTGGACAAACACAACAATTGCATATAAAGCAACTGGAACTGGGTTGCCATTTGAAGCCTATTATAAAAGCCTTGAATTGGAAGTTAGTGGTCTCGATGCACTAACCATATTAATTCCATCCAGGAATGTGCTGTTTAAAGTGGGAGCAGTTTGGTTTGATGACTCCCCTGTGTGCAAGGAAAGCTGATGGGGAATGAGAAATGCACGCGCTGCAGGAGGAGTGCCAGGATCTACCACAATTCCCACCACCCTGGCCCTCATCAGCCAGATTCCAGCCTTTCCAGAGCCTGTCAGACATTTGGGAAGGAAGCCTGATGGCTGCTTTTACTGCAGGTCTGACCTGAAAGAGCAGAACCTTGGTAGGAAATGGGCTGGTTCATTTTAGCCAAGCTAAAGACAGCTCCCGATGGGATTCCCACGCTGTGCCACTATTTTGCACCTAAACTACAGCTTCCAGCCAGAACATCTGATCTCCACCTAAAACCACTGGGATGACCCAACCTGCCTTGTGGCAAACTATTGCACTAGTTAGCTTTTCTCAGGGTAAAATGCCAGGGATTTGCACATGTGAAGGTTTTGCAAAGGGGACAAGCTCAGCTTACACCCACTGCTTGTGGTCCATGCAGAACGGGAAATCCAGGAGAAAAAAGGCATCCCTGGAATGGGTACCTGCACAACCACACACCTCACAAAGAATTCTGTGTCAGGCTGGGTGTGGGATGCAGAAAGCAAATTACAACTTGCTGTGAGACCACGGGCTGATGGGATGATAGCTCAGGCAGCAAGGCAGAGTGCTGCCTCAGCAATTCTGAAAAGCTGTTTTTCCTGCCGTGAAGAGGATGACATATAAATAACATATTCCACACACTCTAAGGATTTGATCATCCATTTAAAGAGGGGATCTCTGCTCCGCTTCCCAACAGCTGTTGCAAATCTGTGGGATCAAGCCAAAGCTAACACAGATGTGGAAATAATCTATGGACTATTCAGCCTGAAAGCAGCTGATCCTCTCGCAGCGCCCTTTGCTCCTGGTTCAGGCCTGCTACAGTCACTGCTCACCCCAGGACACCCACTGGAGAAGGACTGAGGAAATACAGCCCCTCACAAGACTCTGTGCAGGCTGAGCAGCCTTACAGAGACTTCCCTGGCTCCTGTGCAGGTGGTTTAGTACAGCCATCCAGTGGAAAAAACAGAGTCACCGGATTCCTCCAGTAACTTTATCCCTGCACGAAAGCATCACCACGCTGTCCTAGAAACCACAAGCCCTGGGTTCCCTCCATGACTCCATCCACAGCCAGCTGTGAGAGGCTTTCAGAGATCACTCATGATCTGAGGAGGGCTGAGGCGATCCCCAGATGTCGGCCATGCAGCAGCACAAGGCTGCTCTCCCCACCAGTACTGGCTCCGTTATTCCCCTCATCCTGGTGACTGGGAATTCCTGGCTGAGAGGCTGGGGAGACATTTGCAGACAGCCACAGTAATTTTTCCAGATAAAGGTGTCAGACGAGAGGTCTCCCCAGCAGCCCACGGCTGTTTCTGCACAGGGCTGGCACCCGGCCGGGGCGGATGAAATCCCCTCCTGCTCCGCTCATTCTGGTGGGGAAGGGATCCCCCTCTTCCAACAGCTGCCGGCTGCTATTTTTGGTTGTGCTGATTGATTTATCAGTCCTGGTCGTATTCACTCGCTCACATAAATCCTGAGTTGCAGCGGTGAATGCTGGCAGAGATAAAGCACAACTGCCTGCAGTGCACAGAGCCCTGGCTGCTGGGAAAGTGGTCCTCCCACCCTCCTTGGGGGCTGCATTTCTCTGCTGTTGTGTGAAACTGGACCATAAAAGCTCTCACGCTTCCCTCTTCCATAGCATATGGAGCTGACTCTGCCCAGAGATGCAGAGGGCAGAGGCTCTACTCATCTTGCAACCCACACTTTCACCCTGACCAGCGACAGACAAAGCCAGTTTAAACACTCAAAGGCAGCAATAAAATGAACATATTCCTGCTGTGGATGGCTGCTGCTTTTTACTAAAACAAATGTCAAGCCCCTTTTCTAAAAATTTCCTCTTCAAGACAATACCCCCAAGGGCCTGGAGAATTCTGGTGAGGCATTGGAAAGATCCCACCTTCCAACAGCCGCATGATCGACCGTGGGAGAGCACAGAGGGGTTTCCTTTACAGCAGGGGCTCAGCTCTTGCTGGTCTCTCGTTCAAGAGCCATGGGCTGAAACATGAAGTCTGTCTGAGGAACACATGAGCAGCACTTAGGTGGAAAAGCGCCCTTGGTCCAGGGCTGCAGGGACCAGCAGAGCCCAATGCCCAGCTCTGCCTCCAGCTCTGCCACACAGAGCAGCTCCAGGCTGATGAGATATCCATGGCCATCCCCAGTGCTCCAGCGCTGCGGGAACCCCTCTGTCCTCGCTCACTGACAGTGTTAAACTGCAGCTTTTACATCGTGCCTTAAAGGGTTTACAAGCACCAGGGGCCACCCAGGCTCTGCAGACAACAGGCTGCTCCCTCTCCCTGTCAATTTGAATCTAGTTCACGCCTGTCCCTACGATTCAAGCTCAGCTTGGGCAAAGGCTCCTCTTCCAGCCCTCCCTCATCGCTCCTTTTCCTTCGTGCTTCTGGGAACCCCCTCAGCAGAAGGGGACCACGGTGAGGGAACGACACACAGCCAAGTAGTGGGGGAAGAGCAGATGGTGCACGCCAAGGTCTGACCCCATGACATCGAGGAGATGGAGCGAGGCTTGGGATAAATTAATGTCCATTGTGCTGCCGCTTCTCTCTGAAAGTAAATCAAAATCTAATTACAAAATACAATGGTGAGAGAGATGTGTGCTCCGGGAACGTTAATGAGCTGAGGAGGGAGGATTTGGAATTGTAATAAACAAGATTGATGTGAACAGCTGAGACAGACAGCACAGGGCACTGGGGCTGCTGGTCCATACGGATCCCATCGCTCCCCTCTGTGCGCACACTGCCTGCAATGGCTGAAAGCCCAGTTAAAACCAACCTTAGCAGCAGTTTCCTCTGGCCTTCTGCCCAGCAGCACCTGCTGTGGACATTCCAGCAATACAATTCGGTGCGAGCAAAAACCAAAAAATCAACCCAAAAGTTCTGCTTGTCACTTCCATCCTCTCCTTGCTGCGGCTCCACGGTGGGAGACTGGCACAACACGGTCCAGCTTGTGGCTGCCCACACCAGCCCACAGCTGCTGGGGGGACAGGGGAGACCCTGGCAGGAGCCAGCTTGTGACCCCAGGCTTTTGTTCCTGACCAGGGAGCACAGCAGCAGAGGGTTTGGAGGTGAAGCGGAAGGAAATCCTCTCTGCGGGTTTCTGGCACAGCGGCAGCCAGCCAAGGGCTGCTCTTTGTTCCCATGAGGAGCTCCACAGCCAAAGGCCCGGGATGAGGGACCTGGGCCAGCCCAACCTCATGTCCTGGCGTTTCCTCCCATCTCCTTCCTCTCGCCACCCCAGCGCTGGATGCTGTTCTTTGCAGTTTCCCGGGCTGTGCCATCCAAGGGACTGTGAGCTGAGCGTTTTATTTGAGGGCAAGGCAGCTCATGGCTGGCTCCCCTCCCCCTGACACACATGCAGGCTGACAGGCTGGATCCTCCGCAGCCCACATCTGATAGGAAAACATTTAATTTGAGCAGAGCTGAAGAGCAGTTAACATGATCTATGGCGAGCAAAGCCCCAGGGCCCGCAGCAGACACGGGAGCTGCCCTGGTTGTTTTACATGTGCAGGTTTCAAAGAGGTGCTGGGGTGGCAGCTTGATTTGATCCCAGGATCAGGAGGAAGCAGCATTTGACTAAACATACAGATAACAACCCAGGCAGGAAATCAAGCAGGGAGGATGCCACCAGACAGGCTGGTCCATCAACACTGTGAGCATGTCTTTTATAAACTTTCTTTTTTTCAAGTGTTTCTCAAATTGTATTCAATAGCCCAAAGATGATGCAGAATTTAAGGATGCAGCATTGCACCCACGACTAGGAAATATACCTCCATGTATTTCGAATAAATGGGTTTTTTTCCTCCATGTGCACACCTTGCTTTACTTCTTAAAAGGGGGCTTGCACATGAGCAAGGTATTTCATAAACTTTTTCTTTCTGCAAACACACAAAAAGCAGTGAAGGCAGCGGGAGTTCAAGTGTATGTGGGAAAAATTTCAGACACATGTAGAAGTGTATCATCCACGGCCCCTATAAATTACGCCCCCAAATGACTAATGCTGAGTAAGAAATAGCTGTGTAAACACGAAGGCAGTAAGAAAAAATAACAATTTCTCTCTCTCTATGGGGAAGGGCTATTTTTCCATCTGTTTATAGGAAAGGCGAGGGGTGGGGTGGGAGTCTGGGATGTTGAATTGGAGTTCAGGGCCTCCCTTGGTCCCATGTCTCATCCGTCACTGCAAGTGGGACAGCTGCCAGAACACGGGTTTCCTACCCACTGCCTTTGCCTTTGCTGCTACTGTTCACTTGAGTGCTGGCAGTAATCTCAAGGTCAAACACCTTGCAATCCTGGATCACTAAGAAACAAACACTTCTGAAAAGCCTTGAGTTTAGACAGAGTTCCCACCAAACACAAAAGCCTTTTAAATCAGCAGGGAAATTGGGATTTGGTTTTTTTTTTGTTTTGTTTTGTTTAATGCACACAATGAGGTATTAGTGGGGTTTCTGTTTTGTTTTCAGTGGTTAATCTGAGAGGGAACCTTACACAATCAGACCAACAAAATCCTGGAAAACAATGGAGTATTTGTTAGCACTGTAACACACCCCGGGGAGTGAGGGCTCCAGGATGCCGCAGCCAGGAGCCTCCTGAGCAGCGACAAGCCAGCACCAGGACATCCCCCAGGCCAGCTACACAAAAGATTCCTGTAAAACTATCAAGACATCTCAGATACCCTCTTGTGCCCACTGCTGCTCAGGTACCCACACTGGGTGGATGGGAAATTTGCTTTTCCACAGCACCTTTTGAAATGCAATAGCTCATCCATCACATCACTGTGATGCTTCCTTACAAAAACCTCCACTCAACACAGCTCTTGCATCACTGCAAACATTCAGACAGTTTAAAGGCAGCCACTTTTCTCCAGCTGATCTCAGGAGAGGTTTCACTGGTTGGTCTGGCCCTCCCTACAGCTGCAACCATCTCAGCATCTCAGAGCCGACAGCGTCGAATCTCACCTGGCAGCACTCCTGGTTTGTAACCCAAGGAGGATTTTCATGCAAAGGTTACACAGCTGCAGAGCTACAAAGGCCACAACCACAGCCCCGACTGCGGGGGCAGCTCTGGGCTTTGCATGCAACAGGCTCCGCTCACAGCTCGGGAGGGCGGCACAGCTCAAGGGATTCACTCTGTAACCACAGATCAAAATATGCCAGGAACTAACCAGAGCCAGGTGCTCTCAAGCTCCAGCTGGAAAGAACAATCCCTGCCAGTGACAGCTCCGAGTTATCCTGCTCCTCCTCGGCTCTTGGGGTGGAAGGGATCCCACAGCCTGTGCTGACCCCGAGTAGCTACAGAGCTCATGGGGACTTCTCCTTTGGAGTCCCAAGCCCATCCTGAGGAAACATCACACCACCAAAACTGCTCTGGGCTAAACCACTGATGATGATGATGATGTGTTTTCAGGGCCTCTGTGCCCTCCTATCACACTTCACCAGCACAGCTGAGCCCCAGAGCTGTGCTGGCCTGAGCCAGCACTGGGTGCCCTGCGGGGAAGAGCATCCAAGTGACGTGTGACACAGGCAGGACAGATGTAACACAGGCTGCTGGAAAATGCTCTCCTGCTGAGCACTTCTCCTCTCCCTCCTGCTCCCCAAACTGACACTCAGCCCCTCAGCAGAGAGGCTGGAAATGTAAACCTGCCCCAGCCAATGATCTCTAAATGGGAAAATGCCACTGAGAGTCACACGTTTGCAATTAATCACCTGCACACACTAAAACCAGGGCAGAATAAAGCTGCCCAGAGCTCAGACACATCAGCACCTCAATTGCAGCACAAATCACCATGTGGGAAGTTGGAGAAGCCATTTCTTCACCCACCCCTTTGCAGAGCAGCTTTTCCATCACATTGTGCTCCAGCAAAACTGGGGAACAGGGAAGGGAGGGGCAGGCAAAGGAGCAGAGTTGTGGTGTGGGCTGGGCACAGAGGAAGGGGAGGGACAACCAGTATGGGGCCAGCAGACAGGGCTGAGGGGTTTATGACACACACACATGGTGGGCCAGGTGCAGGGCAAGTGAGGGAACCCGATCTGTCCCCGAAACCCAGCACCGAGCCACAAGAGGCCTCCAGCTCCAGAGCCATCGACCGGGGAGGAATGGGACAGCAGCCTGCAACTCCCTCTTCTTCATTTTAAGGTGTCATGCAACAGCCAAACCAATTAGGAAGATGAGCAGAGACAGTGAAAAATCAGTAGCAAGGTCAAAAGCTCCACTTTTGTAGAGTTTTCCAAAGGGGCAAGAGCCTGTAGTCAGCACACAGATGAAGGCAGGACACTGGTGTGAGAGAGTTGGCCACTGTGTCCCTCCTGCCACCCCGAGCATGGCACAGACAGTCATGGAGAAACAAGGAGCTGCTGCCAGGAGCTGATGAAACGTGAATCCCACGGGGGTGTTCAAAATGTCAGATAAGATGCAGCATATTAATTCCCTCTGCTGACAGCCAGCCCCAGCTGGAGGGGGAGGCTCGGAGACCGCAGGATTCAGAGAGCCAAGGATACCCAGCACCAGTTCTGCCACTGAGTCTCTGAGTCAAGAGCAAAGCAGGAGGTGACACAGAGGGCTGAGTGGCAGGAGCGATACCTCATGTTTTTGGTGAGAATAAGGGAGATTCTCTTCAAAGAAAAAGCAAATTGTGTGTTCTTTTACAACATGCCGAAAACTTCTGTGCGCTGGCAGCAACCCTCCTCAGATGGGGCTGTATTTCAGCTGTTACTATATTCAGTTTGTAAAATGCTCTGGGATGATAAAAATCACTCCAGAAACAGTTACTAAAACTGTTTCCAGGAAATAGATCCATGGAGTTGAAGAAAGCCTGGTGTTTTTACAAGAGCTTCAACTAGAGAGAGACCAAAGTTAAGCAGGAAGTTTTGCTTCCTTGTCTTTTCGGCAATAAAAGGGAGCTGCACTGGGGTTTATTTGATTCTGCAACACACAAAACCACCATCAGTTGTTTCCTCAGAGGGGAGCCTGACTTGAGATGGAAAGAAAACACCCCTCAAATCACCTGGAGTTGAAGGTTTCTGCCTTAGTCAAGCTCTGGATTTGTCTGCTTGCATTCTTGTTTTATCCTGTTGCTTTCCATGATTATTGAATTGTCCAGAAGATGATCCCAGGGTAACTAAATCCATGCTGCAGGAACAGAGATTTTATCCAGGAAAAGCACTGTGGGAGCACGGTCTATCTTCCCATCCCCATTCCAGCCTCAGTGCTAGGAAGCAACGTGTTTGGAGTTGGATGAGCCACAGGAAACGCAAGCAAATCATCCACTTGTGTCCAAGTGACTTTTTCCAAGGATCTGCCATGAGTTTCAGACTCAGTCACCCCTTTCCCACCCCTGGGTCAGAACTGATTGAATGCAGCCATCCAGTCAAACTCCAACACACTCATCTCGTTTGGCAACCCTGCGGTTCTGCTGAGAGCTCCAAGCTTTTCCCCTCCTCTCCCTCTCCCTCCTCTTGTTCAATTATCTTGCTTCATCTTTATTCCGTTTCCAGGAACACTTAGCAACAGGCTCTTGCAATCAGCCACCGGCAGGCAGGATCTGAGGAGACTGCAGTTGCGATGACCTTTTGCTACACTCATGCAAATTTTAAAGAAAGTATGTGAACAATTTGCCTTTTAAGTATCCTCTGCTTACATTTACCGGGAGTTAATTCTCCTTCTCTGCTTAGAGGCATCAGAAACACCAGATTTTCTGATTTTACACTAATGAGAACAAAACCTGTGGCTTAATTCCAGCTTACTTTGTGGGATTTTTTTTCTGTATCTCACGCTGTGAGCAGAACCTGAATGGACAAAAATTAACATGTGACACCTCCCCTGGCCAAGAGCTCAGGTCTGCTTGGACACTATGTGTCAGAGCAAAAGCCAAGTGTGGAGCTCAGGGTCCATCCCAGCAGCCAGCCAAACTCATCCTGAGATGGACAAGATGCTGTTGCTCTTCTTGGTGAGCAGCTTTCACTGATCACCATCAGAGACTTTCATCCCAGGACAGCCCCAGGGTATGCCAGGAGCCAAACATTGCCTCAGCCTCCCAAGGAACATGAAGCATTTGTGATCTCCGTAATTAAAGCTCATCAGCCAAGGCAGCAGATAAGGGCTGGGACAGGGTTAAGGACTCTCATTCCCGTGGGACTCCTGGAGCGCTCCTGCCAAATCCAGGGACTTTGGCAAGTGACATCCTCCAAAACAACACACCGACCACCACAGGGTTCTGGGAGGGCAACACTGATGCTGGATAGATGGAAATGGGTAAATAACAAGCCTGGGTTTGGAAAACCACAGCAACAAACTCACAGCAGCCGTTTTTACAGCCACCCCAATGGGTGCTGGCAGAGGAGAACAGGCAGCAGCCTTGATTTTCATCAGATTTAAATCAAATCCCCAAAGCTTTCCCAGCACTTTCCCTGTCACTCAGTAATTTTCCCACATACACAAACAAGTTTGGAGACAACCCAAAGTGCACACCAGGACAGCCAGTGCAGCTTGCAGGGCACAGGGGCATTGCTGCATTTAAGTACTTTCTCCTTGAAACAAATACTCTGTGTTTGGAATAAAAAACCCTGTATTTCTTGCAGTGGCTCGAAGGGAGGGAATGGGTGAATACGCAGGTACCAAGGCACCAAGGCAGGCAGCTCACCTCCTGCTTTCTGAGTGGTGTTCATAACCAGGGAAAGAATTTGCAGGGCCCTGATCCGGGAAACAAACAAAACAAAACCCCTCACAGATCTGTAAGACTTCAGATGAGCTTAAAAAGTATAATCTACTTTTTTTTTTCCCCTTTCAAAAATGAAAAGTCTAAATAAGCACGTCATTGATCCGATTGCTGAGAACAGCATCTGGAACATCAATCTCTGCCTGAGACTGCAGAAGCTGCAGGAGAGCTCAAAGCAGCCAAGGCTGCCCTCGAACCAGATGCCGCTCACTCTTACAGAAACGCCTCTGGATTGGTGTGAAAATGATTAAACAAAATTGCTCCCTCTTTTTTCAACTTTAGAACTCAAATCTGTTTTCTCTTAGAGGGCAGATGCTCATTACATATCCCACAGCACATCAAAGGGCAGGAAAAGAAGGAAGGCAGCCACCCTGCCATGCACCAGTGCCCTGTGTCCTGCGTGACCACCACCCACCACCTCCCCTCCCCAAAACCCCTTGGCTTGGGATACAGAGCACAGAGGGTAAAAATGCCTCTTCAAGCTTTGGTCCCCACTTAGTGACAGCATGAAAGATGCCAATCAGGGGCTGTTCCAGCAGCAGCAAACAGCAGCCATATGTTTTGTAGGGAATTCTCTTGGGGCTTCAGAACAGCTCCAGCTACTGCACCACCTTGGGGAGCCCCAAAGCTGAGTATTTCTCCAACATTCTTTCCCCATCAGTACTTGAACACTCACAAAGTGGTCCCTTGAACACAAGGGACCACCAATCCAATCTGATGCTGACCAGAGAGGGAGGAGAGGGAGGATTTGCCAAGGGAAGGCTGCTCCAGGGCAGGGACAGGAGCTGCTGTGAGGCAGAGCAGAGCCAGCCCCATTCCTGCTCTGTCCCAGCACGGCAGCTTCACATCTCCCATGGGAAGTGAGCCCTAATTATGCTGTGCCCAGGTGCCAAACAGCAACACCTTCCCCCCTAAATCAAACAGCGCTTTTTTCTCTCATGATCAGTGCAAGATATTGGGGCTCCAACACACTCATTTCCCCTATCAAAGGGTCTCACATTTTCAACCCCACAGGCAACTTGGTGATGAACTGACTCCAGTTACAAAACCAGAATTCATTAAATACCTAAAACATGATGATACTGTGGTACAGTCCCCACCACAAGCAGAGTGCCTTTGCTCCCACAGATGATGCACCTCTCCTGTGCCCTCCCAAATCAGGATGAACGTTAGTCAGAGTTTCCTAGAATCCTCTCCCTGAACATTTGAATCTGGGATGTAGACGAGATATATTCCTGTTCCATGAAAACTTACCCAAAGAATGGCAAATAAGACCCTGAAATCCCAGGAATACCATGCTGCCTCTTATCCAAAGCCTTCTTCATTCTTTCTTTACTCAAACTCAATGGGATGATGCTCAGATCTGTAACTCTTGGGGTTTTTGGAACTTTATCAGCTACAGCAAACACCCAGCAGCTCAGGCAGGCTCAGCAGGATGTGACCTCAGGGACGACAAACCCTGTGCATTTAATGCCATACCTGATTCAAACCCCTGTGCTCAGAGGTGAAAGGCAAGTGACTGATGGGAGGCCTCATTCCCAGAGCCCTTCCCATTCATTTTAGTTCAAAGACCTCAGAAAACTCAAGGCAATCACTCACCAGCTGGATATTTAAGGAGGAGCGTGGGGAAGTGCGCCTGGGAAGCAGGAAGCACAAAGTCAGCTTCATCCAAGATCCAAGAGAGAGAAGTCACAGCCAGGCTCTTACTTAACAGCTTCTTCCAGGCAACCCACTGCCTCATCCATCTTAATCTTTGACCGCTGAGAGATGAAAACAATTTATCCTCATTCCATGCTCTTACTGAGAGGTTACAAGAAATAAAACTAAACCAAAGATCAATGTTATACCCCTTCTCAGACAAACTCTGCCTGACCTGGACTTTCATCTAGAGGAGTGTTTTGGCTCAAGCTTTGCAGAGGAAAGCCGTGTGAGCAAGCCAGTTAAAAACCTGGTGCTTTCATGTTTTTACAGCCAGCTAAGCAGCACTCTACAAAGCCTTTTATTCCAAGTCTCTCCTGACAAGCCAGCATCGATAAATTACATAATCTCCCAGGAATTATGATGCACGGGAGAAAAAAAACCCCTCCAATTCTAGGTAGGAACTAAGGGCTCAGAAACTGAGGACTGAAGAAGTCTGTACAAAAATCATCCCAAGATTAGGAGGCAACTTTTTTGTACTAAAAGAAGACAGCAAAACTGGATGCAGACACACTCCCTCCCCATGGCGACCAAGAACTCACCAGGCCCACAGCTGAAGATAGAGATACCTCAGAGGTCTCTCTTCTCCCAAATGTCCCTATTTCCAGAAAAACCAATCTGAAACAAGCCCCTGTGTTTGACAAGCAGTGCAAGTGGCTACAAGCATGAGAAGAGATGAGCTTCCCAGTCTGAGAGGTGCAACTGAGCAATGAATGATAGAACAGAATCATGGAATATCCTGAGCTGGAAGGGACCCACTAGGCTCATCAAAGCTGCTGTCAATGGGGTGCATCCAAGTACAGCCTGAGTTCCCAGGTTGCACCAGGCTTCACACACTGATCATGTACTGAGCTGTGTTGGTTTTACATGCTGTGTGTGCAAGAGCCAGGGAAAATCCATCTTCAATGTCATAACAAACCCTAAGGTAAACACAAAGGCAAGGCCACGCATATTACTCAATTAAACAGGCACATAAAGGAGAAGGCAGCCCTGGCCATCCGTTTGTTCCTGATTTTTGCTGTTGCTCACACATTTTTGCTGTGAGCACACACAAAAATGGGCCATGTTAAGCCCTGCACGAAGCAGATGCTCCCTTCTCCAAGAACAAACCTGCTGCTCCTAATAAAAACCAAAAGCAAAGTTTTGCAAAAGAAACCTGCATTTCACAGTCTTTGCACTGCTCTACTCCACCACGGAGTGAGGAAGGAACACACCTTGGCCCCCTTGCAAACACAATACCCCAGGGGCTGCCTGGGGCTGGGCAGCTGGGATAAACACCCAAGCCCAGGAAATTCCCAAACCCTGAGAAACTAAACCAGAGCCAGCTGGTCTGTAGGGCTGCAACCCTAAAGAAAAACTTTGTCTTCAAGTTATGAAGTTTATGGCATTTGCCCTGCACCTTATAAACTACACAGGTGGTTTTGTAGGTGGTGGGCAAAGAAAGGGGTGTCTGAGGGTCCAGGTGCCCAGTCAGACCAGGAAGCAGCCAAAGAAGAGGTCCACCTGCACAGAACCTTTTACAGTAGCTCTAACACAGCTGGATTGGGTCTTCTGTGCTCTTTCCACAAGGGTTGAGCAGCTCCTCCCTCCACTGGGCAGAGCTAGAGCCTGACAGATGAAATTCTGGGCACAGAATAGGCGGCACTTTGGATTACTGACAACCTCAAAAGGACGAGAAAAGCCCTTCTCGGGTAAGTTCTTGCTGCTCAGTTTGCTGAAGGGCATCAGGACAGCCTGAGCCAGCAGCTTTGCTGAACATTTCCAGACTCCATCTGGCAGCCTGGCATCCAGCCTGCTCCTTCTGTGCCAACAGGGACACCCGGATACGCAGGACCCGCGCTGGTTACGGCAGTTCCGGAGCAGAGGGGAAAGGATGAGCAACTTCTACAAGAAAGATGCTCCTACAGATTGTAACAAATGAATGATTTCCAAATCTGTGCTTGCTTAGGAAAGGAGAGATTTAAAGCTCCAAACCCAGCCCGTTCGTAAAAATAAATAAATAAATAAATAAATAAATAAATAAGCACGAGTCCCAGATTCTGTTCTGAATCCCGGGGAGTCAGCAGGTGACAGATCATTAAAGCCAGAACAAGGTTGTTTCAGATCTGCAGCTGAAATATCCCCCCCTTCATCCCCCCCAGCAGATCTACAGGAGGGCCACAGGGAAGATTTAGCACATGCAGCTTTGGGTTGTTGTGGTTACCTTTTAGCCCATTCAAAAGAGTATTACAATGTATTCCCCAAGGGAGTCCATAAATAGCAAAGGATTCTGCTCTAATCCCCTATCTACTCCTTTCTGGATAATATGGCATTTGGACAAGCACTGCCAAAACACAGATTTATGGCAAAGCTGAGAGTTTGCATGGCCAACACATGCTCTAAAAACTCAGGATTCCAAGAAGTAAATAAAGACTCTCCTAGGATATAGACAGCTCTTCAGTTATGGAAGCTTCATGCTGATACAAACCTGTTTGCAGAATTTCTGCTTCCCTCTCCCATCCCAGGCAAAAGAAGTTTATTCTGCCTCTCTCCAACACTAAAATCAACTGTTCTCACTGGGTGTTCTTGCTGATACCACCACTACACAGTCTTCTGCTCACTTCCCACTTCATTACTAATACTTTATAAGATCTATCAGCTATTACCTATCCAACAAGCTTCAAACTTCTTTTCTGACAGTGACCAACATCAAAGGGAAAAGAACTAAGAAAACTGCCGACTAAAGGAACTATAAAAAGTACAGCTGATGAGTGCTACAGTTTTACTGCTGCACTGGAGACACCAGGGAGCTGTGTGTTCTTAGAAGTTCCTCAGAGAATGGTGTATTGAAAAAGAAAAAAAAAAAAGCAACTTTGCAGACAACTCAGTGCTACTGAAACTAGATTTTGTAATGGAAATGCTGAAAAGCACCTGAACAACAGCGCCAGTGTAACACACACACACGTGGCTGTGAGGGGCTGACCACAGCAGAACCGACAGAGGCAGAAAATTTAGCACCAAGTGCAAGCAAAGACATTCTGGCCACTGAAAAGTCAAGCAAGTGAAGACACATCCACACTCCCAGAGGCACCAGGCAGGATTGTTTCCTACCCCACACTCCCCAGGTGTGATTTTAAATTACTCACTGCTGGGGCTGTCACACACCTCCCTTGGGTGCCTCCACCACAGCCCCATACAAAGGCACGGATCCTGCCTGCTGCAGGGGATGAACAGCCAGGCACAGCAGCAGCAGGCTCAGGGAGGTGCATGCCAGGATACAAAAAAAAAGAAGAAAAACGCAGTCATTTTTGACAAAAGGGAAGTGCTGCATCCCTGCCGAATCTCTGTGGTTGCCTACACACCCTTTGGATCCTGGCTACTTGCAAGCAAAACATAAAACCAAGGATATTTGCTTAAAACCCACAGGCGGACACTGTGATTCTATTGAAGAGAAAAATACAACTGGCATTCATTCTAAAAACTTCCCACCACTGGGACTGGGATTCAAAACCAGCACTGGGCAGCAAGGCCAAAACACACGGAGAGCAGACGCCTGCAAAAGATTCCAAGGGAAATTAGTTATGTGCGTTTTAACAAAAATAAAACTAAATCCAATGTTTACAAAAGGAAAAAAAGGCAGCTTCCCTAGGAGACAAAGCTGCAAACACCCTTTGCAGATAAGTCAAGACCTGTCTGAGGCTTCCATGGATTCCTCTGCCAGTGAGGTTTCCTCGGATTCCTGTGCCAGTGTGTGCAGTGAGGGGAAAGGCAAAGGCAAATGCTGAGCAGGCAGCAGCTGCCTCCTCCCGTCCTCAGAGCTGGCAGGGAAGGGGCTGCCCTGCCCTCCTTCCCAATCCAGAGCCACGGCAGCTCCAGGGCTGAGTGCTGGCTCTGCCGGGGCAGTGGAAAGGGAACTCTCCATCCGTCCTCTTCCATCAGCCTCAGGGAGCTGTGGCCAGGGGAGGATGAGCTCCTGGGCTTTCACTGCTCTGCTTCTCCCGTCTCATCTCTCTCCAGGAAAAGACATGGTAGGCTAAGGCTGGACAAGTAAGTGGATTTACAGAAAGCCCCAGCTTCCCTTCTTGTGTGCTCAAGTCAGCCTAACTCCGTAAACTCTTTTTTCCTTCAGTAATTTTTCTGCAGCTGAGTCACACACAGCTTCTGCCAGGAATTTTTATAATTACTGAATTAGAGCAAGGTTTTGCCTGTGCACGCCTGACAACATCTGCTGATAGAAGCGAGCTCTGCTCAAACCCTTGCACAGCCCTGGAGGAGCAGGGCTGAGCGCTGCCCTTCCTCCCGACAGCACCTCTCATGGGGCTCTTCCTGCTGCTCCTCCTGCAGAGAGCTTTGCAGCTCCTAATCCGCGTTTTGGGAGGAAGGAGATAAGCTGGAACAAAGTCCAAAGGGTACTGAAGCAGGGGGAGGAATGCTGGCTGCCTCTTGGCTCTCCAACCCTCTTGCTGGAGCATCCCTGTGGCAGCATCCACAGTTATGTGCCTCTCCATCAGCTGCATAGCTGCAAAGCCATCGTGCGTCACATCTTCCTTGGAGACAGACAACGGTATAGAGTTCCATAAAACCACAGAAAAAAATAACTCCCTCGACCTCCTTCTTCAATGGACACAAGGAGTTATTCTGCAAGCGAGGCTCCAACACACAACACCGGTCCAGCCTAAAAATCAAACGCAACCCACATTCAGATAAGCCAAAAGCAGACATCTGGCATTAGCAGCCTAAACTACACACTTCCTGGATGATTCAAAAACCTCCCACTTTATGCTACACGTCAGAAATGCAAAGGAATTACCATCTTCAGGACTGAGCTGTTCAGCCTCCTCCTTGTTACTGTTTGCTGGAGAGCGATGCCTGTACCCTCCCAGTATTTCTCCCATACTGCACCAGAAGAGCAAGCGAGGATGTGCTGGAAATATGCTGTTTCTGTAGCATTAATCTGGTCCACTTGCAGGGGTCTTTACAGCATGGCCACATATCAGGTGTGCACACAGTCCTGACGCAGTTAGAACTGAGAAGAGATGCTCAACAACAGAGGAATTACTCAGCTCTGGGTTTCTCCTGGTTGTGCATGCACAGCACTCAGCTCTCTTCACTTCACACTTTTCATGTGCTGCTCCAAGGCAAAAATGAAGGCGTCTTGCCACTGCAGACTGGGATTCTTCTCAAAGGATTCTGAATTTATTTTCATAAAATCCTAGAGAACTACGTTCACAACACCTCCGGTTTATAGCCAAAGAAAAGAGTTACAGAGAAGCTCTGGGCATCCAGTTCCAGAATCAGCCTCCAGCTCCCTTTTAAAAAAATAAATAGCACGGAGCGGCATTTTAAATGTTTGACGTACAACTTCCCATGAGATCATCTGCAGCAGGAGCACTCAGCACTTCTGCAACTCAACCCTCACCCTGGGGACCTGGGAAATCAAGTCCCTCGTTGTGCATGAAAAGCAATTTACCCAGCACCATCCCGAGCCCTGCGGCAGCAGCAGAGCAGGCATTCCTGTCTCTTCAACCAACACTTTACCCTCGCTTTTTCCATGACTTGCCTCACTCCTCTGCCTCCAAATCCAGCACCATGAAGGGCTGAAGTCCTACACATGGAGCCCCATCCTTCACTGGGCTGCCTCAGCTGCCCTCCAGGAGCAGCAAGGGCAGAGGTGCCATGGAAAAAACCCATATGTAATCCTGTAATTAGAAACAGCATCGTAACATATACAGGGGGACAAATTAAGGTTGCAGAGGAATACTGTAAATTGGATGCACATTTCTTGTTCCATTTTACTGCTTTTTTTTTTTTTGCCCTCTCCCTTATTGGGCTTTGGCTGCGCTTCAGATTAAGCTCCTAATAAGGGCTGGAGTTGGATGAGATTTTTTCAGCCCATCAGATTGCAGCCTTCCAAGCCATTGAAATGAGATTCAAGCTGAACTTGAATTTTCAATAGTTTGGCCTAAAGGCAAGGGTGTTAACAACAGACCTGCCAACACCTTCTCCATGCGAAATGTCTGAAAACGTCTACGCATCAAATGCTGCTCAGGCTCTGCTAGACAAAAGCCACAAAGCCAACATCTCAAATCCACTGCGGACTTGCTTGGCCGGTTCTCCTGCCAGTGAAGCTCGTACATTTTCTCTGAAAATCCACTGAACCTCAATATTCTCTCTAGGAAAAGGGGTTTTCCCCCCAACAACCCAGCTGTTGTAGTTTCATTACGATAAGGCAAGGTGGGGATTAAGGCGAGATCAGGTAAATCAGGTGGACATATATAGGAAACAGACACACACCAGTTCACCCAACACTGTCTACTTAAATGATACATCCCCAAAATTAAAGATACCCCAAAGACATGCATGGGCTTTAATCAAGACCTCTACCAGTACTCTGAACAGATTTTTAAATGCTGAAGTCTATTTTCTTCAGGACATGAATGCTTCAGCTTCCATGCCACCAAAATAATTTCCAGTTCACATTTCCAGTATGGTGGGACTGAAGAACATCCATGGCTACTTCAGCCAGTGCTGCAGGGAGCAGGGCAGTGAAGGGAAGGTGCTCCTCTCCTTTGATGAGAAACAATATGAGAAAAGGAATGATGGTTTCTTGAACTGCATCCAAGGGAAAGTAACCCTGCTGGAGTGCCTGGCAGGGCATCAACAGCAATGCAAATTTCAGCTTTCAAAGAAATCATACTCAAGAAGGGGGTGGGAATATCGTGTAGGAGCTGAGGTGACACTAATCCCATGGACTGTTTTACAAACTGCTGCTTCTCTCCAATGAAATTAAATCCTCTGCAGAAAAATCATCTGGCTCCAACATCTTTTGTTAAGTGGAGCATAAACAGAAGGAAGAAGAGCTCATAACTGAGCAGAAAATGGACTCAGATGGGCTGCTAGAGAGTGAAGGGACAGCAACCAGACCACTGGCATTTTGCTCTTTTCTTTGGAGGGTCACTGCAGGATCTCTGAACCCCAATGAGCCAACAAGGCTCTTCCAACACATCAGGAGCCCTCTGTTCACTGCGAGGGGAAGGAAAGCAGGGTGGGAACAGAGCATGGCAACTCCTGCAAAAAGGTCTGGACTTGATTATCAACTTATTTTCTTTAGTAACATTTAGCTAAGCAAGCGGGAAAGAACCCTGTGGTGTCCTTCAGTGGCTCTTACCAGGGAAGCTGGAATGAGGCTGGTCATTCACCTGAGGAGCTGAACAGGCTCAGCACGGCAGCAGGAGCTGCTCACACCAATATCCATTTCTCTGTCAGGAGCTGCTTTCACCAGCACAAACAAGAAACACTGAAAATGTGTGAGTAAATGGCACTTTGAAATCAGAAGGTGTCTGGCAGCTCTGTGTCAGCATGATGTACCCTCCAGGGCAATTACACACCGGTTCACATAGCTTGAAGCTCTGAACAAAGCAAATGCTGTGAGTAATGGTGGAGAAAAAAAGCACAAAATAGCATGAAAAGTGTTTGCCCAAGCTCATGTCAGGCAGGAGTTTTCTATCTCTGTGACACAATGTCCAATCTGCTGAGCTACAGAAGAAGTTTAACTTCTTTTTACAAGGTTCATGTTCTCAGTATGGCTCTGGCCATGAGATCACAGCACCAACACCCCACATATCACTGGTGGGCTCTGTGCATTTTCAGCTACTGCAAGGATGACTGGAAGTATTTAACAATGGAAGGAAAACACAGGCACAGTTTGTTTGCCCCTCACTTTTATGTCACTAAGCAGCTGTAGGTGGACACAGGCAAAGAAAGCACTGACTTGTGCAGGAGCTGCTCAGGGCCAGGCACTGTCTCACCAGTTGCAAAGGGTCAGAGCAAACATCCACATGGATCCTGATTCCCCAGCATGTGCTTTTGCACAAGGCAGGTTTATCCTCAGGGCAGGCCAGCAAATGTCTTGTGAGAAGTGCACACAGAGCAGCAGGGGCAAGACAAAATCTGTAACTGTGCTAATTACTGGAGTAATTACAAGTAAAATGCCAAGCTAAATACCACAAGTCTGAGAATCAGCAAAGAATCCTTTTCCTTGCTGGGAGCTGCCTCTCACAAATGATTTTCATCACCAAGAACCACCTCCATGGGCCCCGACAGACGTTTGAGCAGATGACCAAAAAATGTCAGGTATTTTTCTTTTCAATAGATTTTCATCCAGACAGGATGAAAAGACCTTTCTCTTGAGCAATTGAGTTTTCCCCAAAACAGACACGAGCTGGCATGTTCTGATCGTTTGGTATTTCAATCCCAATTAAGTAAAATAGTAATTGCTGCACCTAAGGGGTTCTCAGCTCCCTAAGAGGAAACACTTTATACATACACAGATTTTCCTAAGCTTTACCACTACATACTTAAGACATAAATTGAGGGATGACTCACAACTTCAAATTCTTCACTACTAAGCCTGGCAATCAACACTGCCACTTTCTGGCAAAGAAACCCTAAAAACCTTCACCTGTGATGTCATCTGCTAACAGATTTATGTTCCACAGGGCGCTCCTGTCCTGTGACTCCTTCACTGAGGAGGCAGCTGGGTAACAGGATTTGTTCTGGATAATCCCTGCTCTGGCTCTCAGGAGGGGAGGAAACAGATGAAGATGCACTCAGCCAGAGATGGCAGCCACCACTTTTAGGGAACTTATTCTGCCCCAGCCACCTGCCAGACATAAATCCCATTTCCAGTTTCAAACCTGGAGAAGGCAGCACTGTGAAGACAGAAGAGAGGTGTGGGAAGTCTGCACTTCCCCTTCCAGATCCCAAACCTGTGTGTCCACAAGGCAGGAGGCATCAAGCCTGGCCTGTCACTGTGGGTGAGGCACCCATGGTGTTGGGGGGGAGGTAACACACAGCCCTATATAACCACCTGTAGGGTAAGGACCATCTCCTTCAAATGCAGTTCTCTGAACAGGGCCCAGCACAACAGACCCTGAGCCACCAGCAGGGCTGTAAGCTTTGCCTGGGGTTATTATTTTCATAATTAGAGGGACGGCCACAGACAGAGGTGGTATTTGGTGGCCTCTTACCATAGAGACTTAGTGGGGTTTATGCAGATGACTCCACTTTTTCAGCGGCAAAGCCTGCAGCAAATCCTCGTGGGGACAAACATCAAACCAGGATCTGGATGTGGCTCAACACAAGGCCACTGCTCGGTCAGCCCAAGCCAAAAAACAACATAAAACATGCAGGGCTCAGAGGGAGTTTAATTCTTAAAACAGAATAAAATCTGGAGCCTTCCTGCAATTCAAATCCAGGCTGTCTGCAGCAAAGTGACTTCAGGTGAGGCACCACTCCTTGCTCCAGCCTGGTCCTCATGCCTCTCTCCCTCCATCCATCCCTCCATCCACCTGCTTCTCCCACACTCACCATCCCTCTCCAAAACAGCTCTTCCCAACCTAGGAGGCTCCTCCCAGCCTACCACATCCCCATCTTTCCATCTGAAGAGCCACTGGTCCCACACAGCGGGCAGGGACGTGCCTGCAGGGAAAGGCAGGGACAGCCACCTACCCTTCTGCTTCACAACGTAGCAATTAACTGGTTTGAAAACTGCCTCTCTAGGCAAAAACCCGTCCTGGGAGCCAGCAGGGTGACAAAAATCTACTTTGTGCACCACCTAAGAAATAAACACCTTTTGCCAATCGAGGCCCTGGATGCTCCTGTCATGCACAATAATTAAACCATCAGTCAGGACACAGAATTAATGCAGACAGAGGGGGATAAAGGAATGAAATAGTTTCACTTGAACCTCACAGCTTAACAAAAGCAAAACCAGGTCAGACCTAATGAGGAAAAAAAGCAAAAGACAGAAGAAATCTCATTTAACAGTTGCCTTTCCCAGAGAGAAAAGCAGAAAACCAAGTATGCAGCAAACCAGGATCAGGCTGGGATGAAGACAGGCACCAAAGGCATTGCTGTGCCACAGGCAGGAGCACACACAGGACTCTCCTTTCTTGATCATCAAGAAAACACTGTAACAGAGGTGGTCTGCAGGTTTCTGAAGACAAGGAGGAGGCAGAATCCCTGGAACAGCAGCCCATATCATTTTCCATTCCTTTAAGAAGGAAAGGAGTGGAAGCTGTGCCATACGTTAACACTTAAATCGTCCCTACCCTCAGTTTCCCACCATCTGTACTACTCTCTGAAACTCCCCTACTCATTTAATTTATTGCTGTGTGTCTCTGCCAAAATCAAAGACCTAAATATCAGCAATCTTGGTGGGAGGCATCCAGCTGCTCCGGCTCATTGTAGGAACAAACCCTGTTTGTGCAAAGTTGCATTGAGAAAGCCAGGCAGCAAATCTCCCTAGGAACAACTTCCCATGCTTTCAGATTAGCAGATCAAGCTGCAGGCATTAAGACCTTTCCCCTTCTCTGTCTGTGAAATCCAGTGCTTTAGGACACAAAAATGGGTCTTTTCTAACCCTGGAACGAAGCGATTTTGGAAGCACATGGCACAGTGGCAGCGGGGGGCAATGGCTGAGGGAAGTAGAGCGCAATCTCAGGGTCACGTTCACGTGCTGTGTGAGATGGGGCTTTTCCTGGGAGACTGGAGTGCTGGGACCTGGGAATCATGGCAGTGGCAGAGCTCCACTCTGGTCACTCATCCAGCTCCCAGCCCCCTCTCACCTCTGTTTCCCTGCCCATGGGGTGAAGCCAGCAGGATTTCCCTAAGCACGCAGCTATTTGCAAATTTCCGAGCAGAGATTACAGGGAAGAGCTCATTAGAAGCAGCCTGTAATGTGACAGCACAGGGACCTCTGTCCTATGGCCACAAACCTGAATCAAAAAGGGAGCATCCTAAAAAATCAGCTCGTAGAGTCATCAGCCTCTCAGAAGCAAATAAGCACAGCTCCCTGCCCTCTTAAAACACCAGATATCAGCTGATAAAAGAGGAGCAATCCTGCAAGCCAAACACCCAGGCGGTACTTGCAAGGCAGGATTTGTAGCCTGGTGTCCTTTGATTTGCTCTGAGAGCGACAGAACAGTTGTCAGAAAAACATGAAGGGGAAGAACATTTCTAATGCTCTGGTGACCTGTCTGATGCTGAAAATCCCACCAGACACAAAACTGTGCACAAGGACCAGGGTGCTGCTGTTGCTCAGACCCTGAACTGCACTTGGAAGGGCAGAGGGAGAGGGGTCCCCTCGGTGGGGCTGAGGACATCTTGGTTCACTTGGTTCTCAGGGGCTGAAACAGTCACACAAAGGAAGTTTCATCTGCTTCACAGATCTAACAGCAGATCTGGAAATTGTCATCTCCTTCCCACGCCATCACACAGCTTGGTTCATTTGAAACCTGTTTTATCCTGGCTCAGTTCAGCTTGCCTTATTCCTGCACACAACAGCAGCAGCCAAGCAAAGAGTGGACAAACTGGGACCCCCAGTAAGGGCCACGCAAGTGGATGCTGAACTGCAAACACAACCAAAACACTCCACACACATCTCCAGCCCAGCGTGCAACCTTTTAACCGGCAGCGAGCACGAGGGGATGGAGCCGAGATCCCTGGCAACACTACTAAAATCCCTGTGTTTCTCCTTTATTTTGGGAGAGGCAGAATAATCCTTTTGAACTATCCAAGTGGGGGAGAACCAACATCTGTTCAGATTCAACAGCCTGGGTCTCACTGCTTCAGCTCCAACTCTTTCCCAGCGGGTGGGGAAGGTCTCTAGCTTTTATTCAAAGGCACTGCCCTCACGCAGGGCCTTTCAGCAGAGGCTCGAAGAGCACCTCACAGACATTTAATTAAATCCTACAGCCCGCCCCGGTGAGGAAGGGATTATAAACAGGCCCCCGGCTCAAGCAGCAGCTCAGCAGCACAAGCACCTCTTTCTCTGGTATGGCCGAGGCGCTCGGCTCAGTTGCAGGAGTACAGCAGCCCCAGCACCACTGAGCTGCTAAGTACACATCAAACAGTCCAGAGACTTTGAAGAGCCAGTAGAGCAGAGCAGAGAGACCAGGAGCATCCTCTGATGGGATGGGTAGGGGCTCCTCTCCACTGACAGAGCCACAGAAAGGACATGGGTTTAGAGACAACAAATCCGTGGTTTGTTACCCCTCTGCAAATTAAACCACACATTTCCAAAGTATGGCATTGCTGGCGACCAATTCATCCACCCAACAGCCCTGGGAGCTTCATAAAATGGAAAAAAAACCCCTTTTTTAAGGCTTTTCTCCTTTCTTTTTTTCCCCCGTGCTTACCTATGGAGCGAGACTTTTGCTGGCTGAATTACATCTATTTAAACAAAAGTAAGTTCAGACATCTGCCTTTGCACAGTGTCAGCTGCGAGAAATGAGCTAACATCCAGATGCAGTGGCATGTCAGGATTAGCCCAGGCTGGGGCAGGAATGCTTCCATGTATGGAAAAATATTGGAGCAGTGAAACCATAAGCTTGGAGCTGAGTGAAGTGAGAGGCCCTGTCAATGAAGTTGCAGGCTCAGGTTTAGAGGATTTAGCAGCTCAGATCCGCCATAAGATCCTCAGCACGTATTACAATAAATTTCACACTTTTTCCAAAAGGGACTCCTACAGCAATGCTGAGAGTCATGAGGGTGAGATCCTACACCCCTCTGTTTGCTCTGGAAGCCAGGCTCGAACTTCTGGGCACCATTAATGCTCCCCATGCCAGGCACAGGCTCGGGCGTTGACTGAGACATTTTGGCTACTGCAGAGCTGCTGCTCGCCCATCCCTGGGCTGCTGCCTTCTGCCCAGCAGGATTTATCAAAGCCAGCTCAGAGCTGGCACAAAGGATGAAGCGGCGGCAGTTCAAAAGCAAACGCTGAGCTGGATCAGCTTGGCTGCGGAAGCGGCGCTCGCTTCTGCCACCGTCGTGGCAAGGGCAGAGACTGTCAGGGCACAGGGAGAGAGCCAGAGCAGTGTCCCCGTCAGCTGGCCCGACGCAAATCTAGCGGGCTCATTTGTCAGCATCCTGAGCTAACACTAATGAAGTCATAGCTATGACTTCATCTCTCCAGTGGGAATCTCTTGGGAACGAGGGAGAACTAGAATTTCTCTCTCCGGCTCGCTCATCCAGCTGCAATTCGTTTCAGTCGCCTTATACTCTCTTCTGCAAACATTACTTAATTCTCACCAAGATTTTTAAATCCTTGCCCTGAAACGTAAAATAATGTTCCCTTCTCAGCTGTCAAGGCCCAGCCTTGCTGAGAACCCTCCTGGTGGGTTCTGACCCCTCGTGCCAGTTGCCACCCACTCCCTGGGGTCTCAGCCCACAGCTGAGGATGCCACCAGATATTTTTTTATACCTCAAACACGTAATTAAAATCTGATTCCTCTTGGCAAATTCATTTTAAATAGGGACTTTTGCACCTTTTAGCCATTAAAATATTTTTAAGTCAGGCTGGATTTAGCCACAGTTGCAAAGACAGACAAAATGTTGCTGGAGGACCCTGGAGCTTCTCTTCTTGGCTGGGCAGGACAGATTCCAATGCTGCAAAAACCACCCAGCAATTAATTTCTCATACCACCCTGCTGCTACAGTGCTTTGTCTGCCTGGAGAAGCAGCCAAGCCTTGTTCCAGGGTATCCCTGCTGCCTTCCTCATCACAAACCTTCAGCTGTGGTGAGGGTTTGCTCTCCTCCCGTGCACCATTCCTGGTCTCCACAGCTGGAACAGCACCTATCACTCGGAATGCATCCTTTACAAACCAGATTCTTCATGGTGTTTAGGATCTCCCCACACAGGCAGGGACCCTGTACCCCCACACTGCCCTGTGCCTTGTTGAGGGCTCCCATCCCTTTGTTTTGAGGCCAGAGGGACTTGCTGAGCCCCAGCATGGGTTTGATCAGATTGCAGATGCTCAGCTACCACCCTGACGCAACTGAGCAGTCAGTCACTCACACTAAATAAAGGCTGCAAATTCTTTACATATTAATTGTTGGTTGCAATTGTTCACAGTGCTGAAAGACAGACGTGAGAGTATGCAGAAAACATTCCTGCATCTTTTTAGTTCCACCCTTCCATTAGTTGTGTGTACTCTATGCCAAATCAATAAGACACTGCATTTTCCTTGGAAAACGGAGATGATGAAAATGTGATCAGCTATCAGACAAGGCACTCATGTTGTAATCTGAAATACTCATACAATTCACTTTCCCACGAGAGAATTTAACAGGTCTGTCTGCTTACTTGTCAACTCATCCCACTCCCAGCTTCTCCATTGACCCTGTCTTTAATTTACAACCTACAGATTTAACTTTGATTGTGTTTTTTTTGCCTACGGAGCATCAGCTGAGAAGCAGCAGTTCTAGCCAGCACAGAGGAAGCTGCTCTGCAGAGGGACATCAAGGCAGTGCTGGAGAAAGCCCTCTCCCCAGAACACCCCCAGGTCCCCCATCTGGGCTCCCACCGCAAGAACAGAGAGGAATTAATGTGCCCAAAGCCCAAGCTGTAATGAATCCAAGCACCCTCCCAGGCTGGCAGTACTCCCTCCTTTCCCAACCATTATTATCTGGAGATGATGGCACGAGCACAAAGTGATCAGTCTACAAAAACATTTTAAACCTATCGTGCATTACGCTGTGATGTGCCATGGAACCAGTTTAGAGAGCACATGCAGCTATAAAGTCGTGATTATTCAGTATTTAACCCAGCCTGAAAGCTCAGGAGTCAGCTTGTTATTTCCTGAAAGCGGGGGGCCTGAAATTATCTGTGAATAGTTCAAAGCTGCAGTTAATTCAACATCTCGACTTTCAAAAGCATAAAAATCACAGATTCCTGGAGCGTGTAAGCTTTTCAAAAATTACAAACTACTAACTGTCAAATCAAAGCAGCAAATAGAAATCCACATGGCTGATAAGACAAATAGTTGCATTTTAAAGAGTAATTAAATATCACTTTGGAATATTTTGCTTGGAACTTGTTTCCCTGATAAAAAAATGGGGAGGGGAAGGAGGAGGAAGCAATCCACACACACCAATGAGCTTCTCATCAAACAAATGCTCAGGCAAGCGCTGCTCAAATTTGTTTTGTTGAATTCAGAGTTCAGCCTGCTGTACTACAGCCTCCCATGCCCTCTTAGTTTCCCTAGTGCCCTATATTTCACATCAAACTCTAGCAATAAGGAGGAGGCAATCACTGTGTTGAATCTGGATTGTTGGGGAGGAGGGTTGGGACAAGAATCCCCGTGGTGTGGTCACCAAAAAGTGCAATATTTTCTGACTTGACTTAGATTAAAACCATGCCCCAACTTCCATGCTGGGAGCATGGATGAAAAAAACAGGAATGCAAAACAGAGAGCTCTACCCAGAAGCAATTCAGGAGAAGTGAAACCTTACCCCAGTCCCACACACTCACCCCACCACGTGCCACTTTGAAACACTAAAAGTTTGTCCATGAGAAAGGATCAAAAAACTCTAAAACATCCTGGACTCTTCCAAAACCCAAACCTGTCAGCAATGAACTCATAATGAATCTCACCCAAACTTTCTAGTACTAAGCAATACCTGTGGGCAACAGTACCAAAAGATTGTTTGGAGTAGTGAATGAGGAGACAGCTACTGCATTTCAAACTGTTACCGAACCACTTGAAGAAGCCACCATGCGAAGGCAACGCAAACCTGATGTCAGTTTTTGGGATGGGACGTGTAGAGCCCTGTTCAAGAGCCAATCATGTGATTAGCAAACTGCTTGTCCCCCCACCCTGGAGCCAGGAGGATTTGATAATGGAAAGATGCCCAAGGACTTTCAGAACAGGTCCTAAAACATGGGCAATTACCCACCAAAGGATGTAATAAACACCACAGCAGACAACACGTCAGCAAGACTTTTAAACTATTAATTCTCCCCCAGGGAAAGCGCTCAGGCAGGCAACAGTTTGGATATGGGGGGAAATCCAACCTCCATGGACATCAGTGATGTTTTTGCAACTCTCGCAGGACCAGGGCACAGTCCCCAGACTCGCAGTCTACTGACGCTTACGGGGATTTCACAGAGGATTAGGGTCTTGGCATGAGAGAGGACTGCTAATTGTATGGAGGGTGTAAAACACAGCAAAGCTGTGTAAAAAACACATAGAAATCATTTGGAAAAAAGGCATCAACAACAACAAGAAGAAGTCAAAATGTTTTGGCTTCGATGTCATTTGCACAATGTGGAAATACTGAATAGCTTACTCCTCACTCATAATTGGAGTTCACTGTTGAACGTCTCCAAAATCACAGGGAAAAACACTCCATTGTTCTGCACTCTCTTTTGTAAAGCTGTTACGTGTTCAGCCTCTAAAGAATGCATTTTTGGAGAAGAACTATGCACAGATTACTTTACAAAGTAAAGTTCCTTTGCTCAGTCCTGCAACCTGAGAGTAACAAACGAAATTGTCAACCGAGCATTTTTAAACAAACGTTTTCATTTCAACATCTGGATTAAGATGCCACAATGAAAAACAGCACACAGGCTTCCCTCTGCTCCCTTCATACATCTCCCATTCTTACATTTCAGAACCAGCGAGTTTCAAAGCAAACAAAGAATCAGTTGGTGCTGCTAATGCCTTGCTTCTTACTCAATAGCCTGATGTCATGAAAAGACCATATTTTTCAAATCTACAGCTCCGCGAGCCAAAGAGTTCATATACATTCCCACCCCAGAAATATAAAATCAGGAATACAGCTGAAAGTGATTACTTAGATATTTTTATATGATGAAATTCAAAAGCTGCTTCAAGTGAATTACAAAATCTTCTGTAAGACAAATCCCACATCTGTGCTGACCACTTGCCTCCCAGATCTCAGCAGATGGCAATTTCAAACAGAAAAGTTCTAAGTCCCTGAAAATCACGGTGTACCTTAAACTGTAATCAAGGGTTTGAAGACTTCTCCTCCACAAAAATACTGTGTACAGTCTAATTTAATGACATTTCTATCTTCTCCCCACCATTTCTTGCACAAAGACTACCTACAAAATTAGTACCCAGTGTCTTATTAGGAGAGGTTCCCACAATAAATGATCTTTTAAGAAAAAGGGAAAACACTCTGTCCCAACCAAATGGAATTTACCAGTGTGAGCAAAGGGAGATCCTCAAATTGTTTTCAGATACTTGACTGAATAATCACAGAAAAACAATCAACATGTTCTGCATTTATTTAAATCCAGAACAGAAGCATCTCAGCCTTCCCAAGAAAAATCTGTACAACTCTCAACCAGATGCATAAATACAGCAGAAAAACACAAAACACAAGAGAGGCAAAGCACAGCCCCAACACCACTGTGGCGCTGTGTGGATGCACCGAGCAAGCGTCAGGAGAAAATCCAAGATTAAAAAGAATGAGGAACGAGGAAGATGACTGGGCCAAGAAAGTAACAAGTAAAAACAAAAGCAAAGGCAAATAAACAACAGCGAAAGATAAACTGCTGCTCCCTCACTGTAGAGCTTTTTCTCCTCCAGCACCCCAAGTCTCCTTTCTCCCACTCCTGTGTGGAACTACGTGAGAGAGCTACGCAATGAAGAATGTGGACAATTTATCTTTTTCTTAGCAGAGATGACCAAGATGTCCCACAGCAGCACAGCATGCTGTGCCCTCCTCCAACAGCCAGTGTGCCGTAAGGCCTAGAAGAGCACCCAAATTCACCCCGAGTGTAGGTGGACTCTGCAGCAGGGATGGTGTGGAGCTCACCAGGAGAAGTCTGGGATCCTTCCGACAGCAGGAAGGGAGACACCTCGTTGTGGGCTCTGGGGGACATCAGGGCATGTAGGCAGATGGGGGCTGTTTACACTACTGAGGGTCTCAGCAGCAATCAGGGACTAAAGCTGTTATTAAATCAACCCTCCAGAACTCGAGCAGATGTCCGTGCAAACAGGTAACAACGGGGCGATGGTAAACCAAAACCGCAAACAAAATGAAGACACAGAGCAACATCTTCTCCCCCATGCTCTGCTCAGCCACACCAGAAGACAAATCAGTTATCAGAAGACCAATCAATTACCAAAAGCTACCTTTGGATGCCCAAATCCAGGGCTGAACAACTTAACTGAGGGATGTGCACCACAAGTTAAAGGCCTCCAATCTCATTTGGCGCATTCTGGTTTTGTCCTTCAAAAAAACCCACCCAATAATAGGTCTGGCTGCGGCTCAGACGGAGGCATAATGCCATCCTCCTCATTAATCAAAGGCTTTCCCCACGGCCAGATGTTTGCTGACTTGTACTGCTTTCTTTTATTACTGGTTTGGAGGCAGAAATTGCTGTGTGCTGAAGTTACTCCAATTGGACTGGTTGTCCCTGGTAACTGCACCCCGGCATTATTGAGTTACCGAGGCATTCAACGGAGAGTGGCTGTTTGCTTTGACAATTCCTACTACTTTCCCCAATAATCATCAGAGTTAGATGCTAGTTTACTTTTAGGACTGTGGGAATTTTACTGCAAACCCAGATAGGAGCCTGGGGTTTAAGATCTATCAATGTCTGGTGCCCACGGTTTGGAAGAAGGAGAGATGTAGAAAAATGCAGAGTACACGATGTGCACAATGACAGATGGACCTTAAAAGTAATATTTTTCAATAATTCTGAGCAACAAAAGTGATGCTTTTATATAGGATAGGAAGCCATCATCTTTCCTCAAAGCTTTCATGGCTTCAGTAGATAAAGTAACCAAGCCATAACGGGAAGTGTTGGCTGGAAAGGACTTCTGGAGGTCTTTGAGCCTGGGCATCACTCACACTCAACCCTGCTGGGGAGAGCTTCTCCCAAACAAGCCCTGTAACCTGCAAGGACAGGGAGCTGAGAGCTCAGGGACAGAGCTCTTAGTGTTCCCACTTCTCTCGCTGTCTCTACCCTGCATCCATAATATCCCTTTCTTCCCATAAATCTGTGTAATTCGCTGGGGTTTAGGAGTATCCCTTAGTGCAAAGGAACCATAACTCAAAAGCACTGCCTACATTCCTCTAATGCTTTTGTTTTAAAACAAATTAAGCCCGTGAGGTACTGAACATATGCTCGACATCCCCAGCTCTCGCTGGCATGTTTTTGAAAAATAGAAAGTTTGTGCTTTTCTGGGGAGTCAGGTCATTAACCCGACTATTTAAAAAATCAGCCTATTATACAAGGAAACTTCTAACTGCCTGAGCTACAGGTTATAAATCTCCTGTTTAGAAATCTGATATCCTGACATAATTGCCCTTACAACTTACAAATAGGTCCTCTGTTATCCGTAGATTAAGCTTCCTCCAAAGCCACATCACATCTGCTTAGTTTTGAAAATATACAGCACGAGCTTCAATTACTTTACACTCCACACAAAAATAATCCTGAATTTAACTCAGGGCTTCTTGGAATAAGAGTTTAAGACCCCATAATCTTTTTATTTCATGTTTTCTTGCAATCTAATAGATGGGAGCATTGGCCAGCATGTAAAATTAATGCCACCTTCCACTTCTATGATTTCCCGACCATTTAACTACATTGCAGTGGAATTTTTAAAGCAAATATGGCAAGCAGAAGTCCCACCATCTAAATAATCTGAAATGTTCTGTAGGGAAATGGTCAGCTACTAATTGGAACCACAGTGTTTTCACATCCCTGTAGGAAGAGGGTTTGGTTTAAAAGAAACCTGAGTTAAACTGTAGTTTCTCTGACGGATGAAGCTTCTGTTGCAGCTCCTCTGATTAATGAAACTGCTCAGATCCCGACCACTTGGGCGAGCTCCCAGTTAGAAGTGTCAGGACTTCAAAGGGGCAAACTGGGGGCCTTGGGCAGCACTATTATCCAGGTGCACAGCATTAAATACGTGAGTTTTTGCAGAACTGTGGGCTAAGTGACAAAAAGCCAGTGGCAAACAAGATAAAAAAAGCCAAATCCATGTTTCAAAACTACATCTCTTCTCAGCAGCAGGGATATCACATGGCACTGCCAGACAACGGCCAACTTTTCCTTTAACAATTCCTTTACCTAAGGAACAGAGCGGAGTGCTGGCAGAGCAGGGTTCAGAGACCCATCCAGGAAGATGTCATCCCTCTCATCCCTTTCATCCCAACACAGCCTCGCGGTGTCCACACACAGGGGATGCCTGAGGTGGCTCAGCCACCCCCAGCCCTGCAAGTACCAGCGTTATCCCAATCCCAACCAAAGCCCAGCCAGAGCCTGCACGCTGCTTCCACACCCGCGGCCTCAACCACTCACCAGAAAGACGTTTAGAAATGGCACTGTGGGGCACCATCTTTTCCATTCTTACTCAATTGCTTCCAGAGATTAGATTTGTAAAGAGGATTTTTTTTTTCTTTTAAGCGTTGCGCGCTCATTGGGAACTGGAGGCTCAGCCTGTGCCTGCCTTTTCCTCACAGCCTGCCCCGTCTGGGTCTTAGCGTGCTTTCTGTCCATTATCTTTCAGATTAAACTCTACGGACGAGAGGCTGTAACTTGCAGAGTATCGAACACACCGAACGAGAGGAACAAACCCCATCCCACAGACTGGCCGGGCAGCTTCACCAGCAGCTCCCAGCCGAGCCGGGCTCACTCGCACCTCAACCACCGCGTGTCCTTCCACGGCTCCTTTCTGTGCCCAAGCCCACGCAGGAGCCCACGGGCACCGTGTCCGCTGCCCACGCCAAGGTCTGGTTTCCTCGGGCGCCCGCCTGAACGACGCCGTGCCCGTGTCTGGGCTCGGAGGAGCTGCTCCCCTCACACCTCACCTGCAGCCCCGCTCCTCTGCGGGGCCCGGCGAGGCCCCCGCATAGACCACGACGCCCAGCCCAGAGGGGCTCCCCCGGTGCCGCGGCTCCCAGGCCCCGCAGGAGCCGGGCGAGACGGCGTCGCCCCACGGGACAGCGGCCGCCACCTCCCCGCCGCTTCCTTAGCTCCCCCGGGAACTTTCTGGAAGGCGCCCAGCCCCGGCCGAGCCCCGCGGCCCCCAGACAAAGCCCGGGGCGCGCCCCGCCGCCCCCCGCCCGGCCGCGGCCGCGGGTCTCACCTTGCGGTGCTTGTCGGCGAAGGGCAGCGCCAGCCAGGGCATGGCCCGCACCGCCTCCTGCCACTGCTGCTGCTCCTGCTCCGCCGACACGAAGACGATCTCGAGGCGCTGCCCGCCGGCCGCCGCCGCCTCCCCCCTGAAGCGCCCGTAGAAGGCGGCCAGGCTGGCGCCGAGCTGCGCGCAGGGGCCGCCGAGGCTGCAGCCGAAGTAGAGCCCCACCAGGGAGACCCCGCGGGCGGCTAGCGCCGACACGGCCACCTCCTCGCCGTCGGCGGCCACCAGCACCTCTCCCAGCACGTCGGTGAGCGCGCCCGCCATCCCGCTCCGCTCCCGCTGCGCGCCCGCTCCGCTCCGCGCCCGCCCCGCCCCGCCAGGGGGCGCTGCCGCGCCGCACGGCCCCGCGCCCGCCCCCGCCTCGGGCAGCGCCGCCCCGGCCCGGCCCGGCCCCCCCCCCCCCTCAGAGCCGCGGCCGGCGCAGCCCGGGCACGGAGCGGCGCCCGGAGGGACAGCGCAGCGGGGAAGGGCTGCACGCTGACACAGCCCGCGGTTGGGTGGGCTACTGGGGAGAAATTCGTCCCTGGGAGGGTGGTGAGGCGCTGGCGCAACTTGCTCGGAGAAGCTGTGGGTGCCCCATCCCTGGAGCGTCCAAGGCCAGGCGGGATGCGGCTCTGAGCAACCTGCTCCAGTGGAAGGTCTGCCGGCCCGTGGGAGAGCTGTGATCACACGCACAGGATCACACAGAACCAGCTAGGATGAGAAAAGACGTTTGAGGTCATCGAGTCCAACCCATGACCAAACACCACCGGGACAGCCAGACCATGGCACTGAATGCCACATCCAGACTTTCCTTAAACACCTCCAGGGATGGTGACTCCACCACCTCCCTGGGCAGCCCATGCCAGTGCGCAATCACCTTTTCTGTGAAGATCTTGTCCTGATGTCCAGCCTAAAGCTCCCCTGGTGCAGTTTAAGGCTGTCCTCTTGTCATGTCGCTGTTGCCTGGAAGAAGAGGCTGACCCTCACCTGGCTACAACCTCCTGTAGAGAGTGATAAGGTCACCCCTGAGCCTTCTTTTCTCCAGGCTAAACAGCCCCAGCTCCCTCAGCCGCTCCTCACAGGACTCCTTTCGTAAGATCCCTCCCAACCCAAACCATTCTGACTTCCCTCTGGCCCCGTGGGGGTAGATCCAGCCTTCCCAAAGGAAGAGTTGGATCCTTCTTTGTTTCCAAAATCGAGCATAAATAAGTATTTATCCCTATCAAATGCATGCAGAGAAACCTGAAAGCCAGTCCAGAAACATAAACGTGAATTGGGCTGCACTGAGCTACACCGTCTGTCTGGCTGGGATACAGAAAGGAAATAAGGCAGAGACAGTGACATGCAAACCAGGCTGTAAAATGTATTTGCTCTTTGTAATCAAAGTCTGCAATCTGCAAGCCTGCAGAATTCACTGTGGGATCCTCAGCTGCTCCCGACTGATGTCCGTGTGTCCATGCTACAGAAGAGCCCCAAAACAGGACACTTAAATGTTACTATCTACTGCAATAAACACCTTTATTTTTACAAGCCTTCCTTATTTGGCTTCTTGTTACTGTTGTTGCTTTCAATTGTATTTAAAATCGTTGTGTATCATCGAGAGCCATTAGGGGATGCTTTATAAATACAATTAATTATCATTATTATTATTATTACAGCTTTACAATCTCTCTTTTCTCTTGCCAAGACCTGCTCCCTAGAGGTGGTTCAAAGCAAGAGAAGTTTTGTGTTGTTTTTCATTTGTCCTGCCTTATCTCCCTTAATTAAGTATCTGGGTTCTTCAGGGCAGGGAAGCTGTTTTTTAAGTCTGCAACCCTGAACTCAACCAACCCATGCAGCAAGATAAATATTCTGCTGTAAAAATAATATTTACAGCTGCAGTTAATACGTCTGTCCCCTCTTTTAGTGAACAAAGCAGGAGGAAGATGCTCTGAAATACAGAACAAGTCAAAAACATTTCTCTCTTGAAGAACAATGAAATAAAATGAGGAAACAGCTGTTCTTAACAAAAAAAAAACCATCACAAAGCGAGGTGTGACTGAACTGAGGTTACACCATGAGAGCGCTTAAAATGTGGTGGGCGAGTGCCTGCCCAGCTGCTGGTTCTGCAGCAGGATCACAGATTCGGGATGCCCATTTGGGAACCAGCTTGAGGCACTGGAATTGAAGTGTCAGGACAGCATCCCAAGGCTTTTAATAAGCAGTTTCTTGTCTATCTAGAGCCAGTACCTAACTGCACTTTCCTAACTCCTATTCATTTTTTATAAGCACTGTTTCTTTTTATATTGCACCCGGTTTGACTAGTAGAGACTATATTTTTCACTAAAGTATTTAGCAAGTATTTTTTCCCCAAAGTATTTGCCAAATATTTGGCAAATGATTGGCAAATTTTGGGATTTCCATGGATGTTTAGTAGGCACCCGGTGCTTATTAAAGCCTTGTCGGCACGGAACAATACAAACACTGACGAAATGCGGCAGGGTTAAAAGTGTCGAGCCAGAGGGGCGGAGACAAAGAACGGCTGGGAAAGGGGATCCGTGTCCCCCCTCGGTTCCCTCCCGCTGCTCCCGGAGCTGCGGGAGCGCCTGGACCCGCGGGGCTCCGGTGCCATCTGCCGGGGACACCGCGCACGGCAAGCGGGGACCGCGACCGGGGCGGGAGCTGGGGGAGCTCTGCCAGGAAAAAAGGAGCCTCAAAGGGACCCTATCGCTCGCCACAACTCCCTGGAGAGGGATTGTAGCCAAGTGTGGGTCGGTCTCTCCTCCCAGGTAACAAGCGATAGGACAAGAGGAAACGGCCTTGAGCTGCAACAGGTTGGATATTTGGGAAAAATGCTTCACCAAAAGGGTGGTCAAGCCTTGGAATTGGCTGCCCGGGGTAGTGGTGGAGTCATCATCCCTGGAAGTGTTCAAAAACCATCTGGATGCGGCACTTAAACAGCTGAGTTACCCTAAAGTATCCACTGATGGCTCTGATCATCTGATCCTAAAAGCCAATTTGATTGTAAAAGGCTCTTTAGTTTTTAATTCAGCTGCATTCTGAACTCCACGTTGCACTGAGGGGAGTGGATTTTCCACAGTATGCAGACATCAGCCAGCAGCAAAGCCTCTTAAAGGAAGGGACATAATTCAAACAGATCAGTGCTTGACATAAATCCATTGTGTGTTGACATTCTCCTTATTTGAGAGCTCTTAATTACGAGTATATTTGTGGGGTGTATTTTAGCAGCAAGATGTTGGCTCTGTTTCAGATTATGGACATCCATATGCAGAGAAAGCCTGGTGTAGCCATCCTGCTGGGAATCTGCAGGGGGAAAAAGGGCTAATTCTGCTCTGCACATGATGCAAGTCAACTGCAATCCTTCTCCTCTCAGCTTTTTTTCTTCTGGAGTCACATCAGCATCGCTGATAACTGAACAGGGTCCCAGCTGCCGAAACCAGCTCCAGCAGGGCAGGCCATCTGGATTGTGGCTGGTCACACATTAACTCCTTTAAACATGTCTGCATCAAGGTATCAGCCTCCCAAAATGCTGCTCCGCATTCACTGGAGGTCTAAAATGACCGCATGGAATTTGACCCTTCAAATTCTTCCAACTGGTGTTGCAATCCTGTTAATATCCGGATTGCTGAGGGCAGCTGGTGGTACCTTTGACCCTCCTCATCATCTGTGGCTCCGGAAGATGAGTCCTGCTGAATCCCATCGGGCAGCTGGCAAGATCCTCGTCCCTGCCACAGAGGCAGAGGCAGCGCCAGGTCTGTTGTGCCAGTGATGGGGGAGGCCTCAGGGCATCCCTGCTCATCCAGCCAGGTCCTGGGGTACCCATTCTGCCACTTTCCAGCAGGATTGGCATCCACGTTTCACCATGGAAACACAGAACAGCACTTCTGAAAGTGACCAGAGTTGGTTTCAAACAGCACCAGCAAAACACAAGGGAAGGGATTTCAATCACAGCCCTTCTGTGTGTATTTGGCTCTCTGGGGGTTAGCCCAGGACCTGGCTCTTGGGACTGGGAGGCAACATTTCTCTCCCAAGCCTGAAAAAATGGTCATTTTTATTTTCAAAGTCCTTTTCCCACAGGTTTCTGCCTGATTCTCTCCCTGCTCTTCGCCAGCCCAAGGTATTGATCTCAGCAGGGTCACCAGTAGACTTCAAAGGGACTCACACTTGCACTGCTCATTTAGGACCATGAATAGCACCATCTGAGCCTTATCATTTCCCTTCTGCCTCCACGGGAGATAACGGCACCTCAGGAACCCTCGGGCCGTCTCGCAGCCAGGCTGGTGACAATCACACCACCAGCCTGTTGCCACCTTTTCCAATAACCATTTCTGTTTCTTCCTAGCTGCCCCTGCAGCACCATCCTGCAACCACTGGCCACAGGGGAGGAGGGAAGGATCACTGAGAGGAGCACTCTTTTGTCTGGAAATACCCTGATTTCATCAGGGCACTTAAAATCAGAATGACTGTGACTCACCACTACTACTATACAATTTTTTTGTGAAGTCACATTGAAAGGACACATTTGAAGTCACATTTGAAAGGACAAGGGGATAAGTGAAACATTAACAAGACATTACATTTCGAGCTGGTGACACCACAGCTATAAAGCATCAAGGCAGCATTTAAACAGCTGGAAAACTGAGACCCACTTTCCACTGCAATTTTCCATGCATTAGCAATAGGTTTGGTTACAGCTACTTGGTTACGAGTCCCTGCGCTTAGGTAAAATTCCACTCCTGTAACAACCCAGCCTCCCACCCAAACCAAATCTGCTTCTTGCCAGGTGCTGGGCAAACACAGCCATTCCAACCTCCTCCCCCTGCCAGCTGCACCACTGGGCACCGGCCTGCTGGGTGAGAATCCCTGGATCAGGGACAATCCCTGCTCATGAGGTGTTGGTGGGCGGATGGAGGAGAAGGGCAGGCTGCCCAGAGCCGGCTGCCCTCCACTGTTTCCATGATGCTGATGGCAGAGGGGACATTCCTTTGCTCAAATGTCCCGTTCCTGCCTTTGACAGCCCATGTGTTGGGGGACCCACCTCACAGACAGCACTTAGAGAGTCCTAAACCATCATCCCTCAAGGAATTCCCCAGTCCATAGCCACCACCTGGGGGTTTCTGGACCTCTGGTGAACCCCTGGTCAACACGTGGCTTCTCAGGGGATCCCCATCCCAGAGCTGACGAGCAGGAGCGCTCCAGATGTCAGTGAACAAACAGGGGCATCCCCTGCCCTTTGCACAGCAGATCCCCAAACCACTACCACAAACAGGGGATCCCCAACCCCCCCAAACCCCACGATGGGCTCTGGCTCCGGCCCGCACGTGTGTGGGGAATCCGCAGCTGCCGCCAGGCGGTCAGAGCACGGCCGTGGGGGTCCCACTCCCGTTCTGCTCCCGGACCCGGAGCTGCCCGTGCCGTACCGAGCTGTGCTGAGCCGTTCCGCCCCGCCCACAGCCCCGCGGCCCCGGGGGCGGAGGCGACCGGACCGTTCCCATAAGGCGGCGGAGGCGGCGCGGGCAGTACCGGCGGTACCGGCGGGCGATGGGGGTAGCGCGGTGCCTGCGGGGCGCCCGGCGCCTCCTGCCCGCGGGAGCACGGCACGAGTGCTACGAGCTGGCCCGGCTGGCGGGGCCCGTGGTGAGACCCTGGGCGGGGAGAAACGGGGAGGGACACGGGGGACACGGTGCGGGATCGCGTCCCCGGGACGTGGATCGCGGCGGGGCTCGGCCGCCCGGAGCCGGGCAGCGCTCCCCGGGAGCTCCGGGATGCCGAGGAGGGAGACCTCGGGCCCTGCTGGTCCCGTACCGCCGGGTTTCGGCTGCCTCCAGCCTCCGGGCGCGGATCTGCGATCGGGGATGTGCGGGGATGGCCCGCGCCGGGGCCAGCGGGGTCCCTCCACCACCCTTCATGCCTGGGTTGGCGCCCGGATCCCTACTCCTTGCCCCAGAAGCTCTTGCTGCTGCCCATCGTGGTCCCTCTGCTTCCCTGCAGCACGACTTTGGAAGAGGAGTGGTGGGCTTGGGGAGGGGGACTAAGATGTTAATCTGCTCGGTGAAACCAGGCCTGAGCCCTGGCACTGCCACTGTCACTCGCCCCTTGAGTGACAAGCGAGTCACTGTGCGTAGTGCCAGGTCTCCTTTCAGCAGGCTCTGGGTGCAAAGGTGCTTTATGACTCGCTGTCCTGAAATCCTCCCCGGACTGGAGCTGCCGTTTGCCATTTGTCTGGACCCTCTGGAGGGAAATGGACCCTTTGGCAGTTGGCACAGACCATGCTGAGCACATTTTGCAGAGGCTTCTGCCAAGGGGAACCACGCACCACAGCCCTGGTCTTAATCAATCGCGTGTGAAATTTGGTGCTTTTAGTCTATGTGCTATATCTGGTAAATAAGTACCGACTGTTAAACTTCTCGGAGGCACCCTCCCTGACATCAAATCCCTGACCTGCTGTGTTCAGTCAGCAGGGGAAGTCTAGACTAGTTTCAGTTACTGTAGTTGAGCGCATCAAGCCCTCTTAGTCCCCTCAAGCGTCCAGCCTGCAGCACAGCCTGCTCCTCCACGTGCACAGACACCTCGAACCCATACCTACAGCTGCTGTTTAATGATCGTTTCATGATAAGCACTGTGCTGAGATGATGCTGGTGGTACAGACCTCTCCTGTGGGGATTACTCACAGCAGTAAGTCAAACATGCCTGGGCCTGGCAGCAGGACTGCCTCTGCAGGCAGCAGTGGGGAGGTCTGCAGAGGAGAAGGGATTGTTCTGCTCTTCCTCTGACCCCTCAGAGCTGCTTCTCCAGCATCTCTGGGCTCTTGGCTTGCCAACTGCTGTGTGGGAAGGAGCATGAACAGCTCCTGGGCATGGTTTCCAGCTGTGGCCACCCCTCGGCGGGTATAAATGTCCCTAACTCCTGCCATCTGGTTTGAGCTGTGCTCTGGATGTCTGTAGAGGGCACATCCCCCTGCCAAGGGAAAATGAGGTCTGGAGATCAATCTCTGCTGCAGCATTGTTACGCACTGCTGGCAAGGAACACACAGACTGGCCTTGGTGTCTCTCCAGGAGGAGAGGATGTTGTGGTTTTGGAGGATAGTTTTCCACACATGCACGCAAATGTGGAAAAGCACTGGGATGTTTTATTTTCCCTTCTCTATGCAGCCTTCGTCTTGGGAAAGAGGATTTCTAGTGAAGCCCTTAAGCCTCTCTGAAATGAGGTCATCTGGCAGATTGGCTGTGTAACACCAAAACACCACAGGGCAGGTAGATGTGGGCTTTGAAAAACAAAGCCACCGCGAGCCTCCGTGAGTCCTGGGGCTGCCTTCCCTGCCCAGCAGTGTTGGCAAGCAGGGATGGGTTCCCAGGACCTCAGCAGAGCCCTGGCTTGAGACATGGACAGAAACACCAGGAAACCTGAGCACTCATAGTCCGGCTCCTGGGGGACGGGTGGTGTTCCACCATCCTAACAGGTCTTCATCTCACTGTCTCCTTCTCTCATCCCAGTTCTTTGCCCAGCTGCTGGTATTCCTGATCAGCATGGTCAGCTCCATCTTCTGTGGCCACCTGGGGAAAGCCGAGCTGGATGCTGTGACCCTGGCTGTGTCCGTATGTATTGCTCCAGTTCCCCTTGGGTTTCAAACATATGAATTGTGTGTCACCAAAAAAAGGAGAGAGGAAAAAACCAAACCTGTAAGAATGTGTATGTGAGGGCCCTGTTCTTTCTTTTGCCCTGAGCACAGGCAGGAGAGGGCAGCTGGGCACTCAGTGCCTGTGCCAGTGCAAGGCCAGCAGCTGGGAGCCTCTGGCCAGCTCTCTGAACCTGCCAGACCAGGGCATGTATCCAAGAGCAGCACTGTTTGTTGTGGTGTTTTAGATCTTCACCCCTTGCTAGGAGATCCTTTTCCCCACCAGAGGGGAGAGGAGGCTATTTAGTTAAAAAGACTGTGTTATTCTGAGAAATAGAGAAGGACTGGAAAACTTCCCAGAAACTTGTAGCAGAACTGTCTCCCCACCCAGCTGGGAGGGACGCAGCGCTGTGGGCCAGGCTCCCTGTCTCTCCTCCAGGTTATCAACGTGACAGGCATCTCCATCGGTTCTGGCTTAGCCTCAGCATGTGACACGCTGATGACCCAGGTCTGTAGCAGCTCTCCCTTTCCTGTGCCTGGGGGGGTTTACTGGTGGTGTCTCACCTCCTGTGCAGTGTGATCTGGGCACAAAGGGCAGGGGGGTGGCAGCTGCCAGACAGAACAGGGTTGCAAACACTCTGGCTGGAGCCTGCTTCCTCCCCAAGGAGCCCGGGGTCATGCCTGGGTACCAAAGGATTTTCGATCTGCCTAAGAGTGAGTTACACCCAGCCAGCCTGGCATTCGCAGCTGCAGGGCATGGGAAAGGCATTTAATTGTCCTGTTGTTGCCCTGAGCGTTTGCCCAGACCCTTTGTCTCCCTGTGATGCCCACCTTGATCCTCTCTCCCAACCCAGACATATGGCAGCAAGAACCTGAAGCAGGTGGGCACCATTCTTCAGCGGGGCATCCTCATCCTGCTGCTGTTCTGCTTCCCTTGCTGGGCCCTCTTCATCAACACTGAGAGGATCCTCCTGCTCATCCGACAGGACCCCGAGGTCTCCAGGTCAGGGGTGAGATCCAGCCCTTCTGGATCAGATATTTGCCATGGATTGTTGAAATCAAGGCTCTCTGGAGCTTGAGTGCAATGCTGTTTGGCTTGGCTCTTGCTTTGCTGTATCGTTAACTGGGGAAACAACTCTCTTTCCAGGTTAACTCAGCTCTACGTGATGATCTTTATTCCAGCACTTCCTGTGAGTCTCTACTAAAGCTGTTGGAAGCTCTGTATCCCTTAGTAACACCAGGGAAAGGAGGGAGGGCCTTTGCTGTGTGGCTCACAGGGCAGGTTTGGGGTTTTACAATGTGCCCCTTGACCTTGTGCTGTACCAGATGTGCAGCTCCTGGACCAGCAAACAGGGGCTCTCTCATCTTCCTGTGCAAAGGCTTTTGCTGTGGCCACGTAACTGGTGGTGGACATTGGAACCAGGGCCTCCAGCCTCACTCTTAACCCTGAGATAAAGGCTGGAGCTGTTCCCACACTCACAGCTGCTGGGCTCTGACTCCTCTGAGGCAGGGAGCAGTACCCTGTGGGATAAGGGTCTGCAGGTTTATCCTTTCTTCCAAGCTTTCCAGGCTGTCTCACGCTGATGAGGAAGCATTGGAGATTTCCCATTTGGAGACTGATCTGTCTTCCCAGTGGGAATGGGATGTGCTTTCTGTCACTCTTGGTTTTGGGTGCTGGCAGTGCTTCAGCTGGAGCACAGGGGTTTTGGAAGAAGGTGGTGGGGGACTGATCTGTCAGTGTTCAGTGGGCACTTGGCTGTTGAACCACAGTGTGCTGATGAACTGAATCCTGACTTTTGCAGGCGGCGTTTCTGTACCAGCTGCTGACAAGATATCTACTGAGTCAGGTATTGTACAATTAGCCAGCTTCTGGCCATGGAATAAAGGTATTCCCATGAACATGGTCAAACTTGGGAATCAAAGTTCACCCTGTTCTGGGGAGAGCTGGGCTGAGGAACATGTCATGCACAGCTCCCCAGCCAGCCCTGGCTGAGCTGTGGGAATCTCCTTTAGCTGGTTCCGTTTCCTACTTCCCAACTCTGTGTTTTATGGGTTGCACCAGTTCCCGAGCTCTGCTTGTCACCTCCTGCATGTCTCACACAGCCCAGCCTCACCTGGAACATGAGCTGCCTTCTTGGCTTTCTCCTTGGGCATTGCTGGAGGTCTCCCTTGTGTTCACTGGATGGGGCTTGGGCTGCATTTTGGGGAAGCAAATTTCAAAGTTCCTCCTTGGCTTCCAGGAGATCATCATGCCTCAGGTGGTGACAGGGATTGCAGCCAACATCCTCAATGCGGCCATGAACGCCTTCCTCCTCTATGCTCTGAAGCTGGGCATGGTGTAAGTGTGAGAAGGGCTGGTGACAGTCTCTCCCTGGGTGCAGGGGTTTGCTCAGGGCTCAGGGGGTGTCCTGGGTGCCCAGTTGTGCCACCTTCTCCCCCCAGCCCCCAGTCTGCAAAGCTGAGGCTGGAGGGGTCTGTCCCTTATCTGCAGCAAGGTTGCTGTGGGTGCCCCTGGGTCTGTCCTGCTGTGGCTGAGGAGGTGGGGAAGGATCACTTGTAACCTGCCTGTCTCTTTCTCTCCTCAGGGGCTCTGCCTGGGCTAACATGGTTTCTCAGTACACCCAGGTTATCTTCCTCGTCCTTTACATGTGGTGGAAGAAGATCCATGTGAAGACCTGGGGAGGTACTGTTCTACCTTAATCCTTCAGAATACCAGTGTCTGGGCCTGGGAATCTGGCATTGTCACCAGCACCTGACAAAGGGATTGCCATCCCCTCACAGTGGGAAGATGCTGTAGCCATGTCTCAAGGCCTTTACTGTAGCTCCAAACACATTCTTGTCAAATATTCTGTCTCAGGAATGCAGCATGGCACAGCAACAGTCCTGGGCTGATGTCCTGTGAGCTGCAGGGGTGGTTGTCCTCAGAGGGTGTCCAGGAGAGGATGTGGCTCCCCTTTAGGGGAGGAGATGGAGAACACATGTTCATTCTGCTTCACCTCCTCATGTCAGGTTGGAGCAGGGAGTGCCTCGTGGACTGGGGCTCCTTCATCTGGCTAGCAGTGCCTGGCATGGTCATGATGTGCATTGAGTGGTGGACCTTTGAGATTGGGAGCTTCTTGGCTGGTGAGCCCCAATCCTCTTTTCCTTCTGGTTCCTGGTGGCTGCTGCTTGAGCGTGTCCCCAGAGCCCCCCTGCCAGCAGCAGCCTCCTCACCTACAGGGTTGGGGTCTGCAGGATGCTGCAAGTGTTCCCATCTATTCCATGGGGATAGATGCCTCCTTTTCAGCCAGTGAAGGAGGTGGCAAATCTTTTCCAGGGCTGATCAGTGTGGTGGAGCTGGGTGCACAATCTGTCATCTACGAGCTCGCCTGTGTCGCGTACATGGTAAGGGCTGGGGGTGTGAAACCCCAAACAGCCTGGGAGTAACCCCAAAACAATGGCTCTGTGGATCAGTGCTGAGGTGGGAAGCAGGGCTTGGTACCAGGCAGGGGATGCCTCTCAAGCCTGCCATGCAGCTGCACAGCCAGGGTGTGCTGCAGGTGGAAAATCCCTTCACTGCAGCAATGCCAGTTTGTCCCAAATTCCCCACTGGGGAAGAATAAAATCACTGCAGGCTCTGCTGTCACTGCAGGCTCTGCTGTCACCCACCTCCTCTTGTCTCCTGCTTCTCAGGTGCCCCTGGGCATCAGCGTGGCTGCGAGTGTCAGAGTGGGCAATGCCTTGGGAGCAGGGGATGTGGCACAAGCCAAGACCTCCTGCATCACTGCACTGCTGTGCACAGGTCAGTGCAGTCCTGCAGAGCAGAAGAAAGGGCAATTACCAGCAAATGGTTCCGTTTCCCTCTGACAGGGGTGGGGAGCCCCCATACGAACCCAATCGCACTTGTTCGGACCCTTTGGGCAAGGCAAGATCCTGACTCCTCTTTCCTGTTACAAGCCTGGTGCAAAGGCTTTGATAATTAAAAACACAGTTTAGCGTTCTGTCCTCACGCTCCAGAGGGTAGAGGGAGTATCTGGGGAGAGTAAGGAAAGCAGATTTATCCTCTGCTGCAGTACCATTTGAGGTCAGCAAAGTCCAGTCCCCACCACATGAAGCCCCTGAGGTCTGGGCCTGGGTCAGGAGCAGGCTGTGCTGCCCTTGAAGGAATTTGACTATTCCTTTTTCTTTCAGGGGTTTTTGCTGTGGTGGTTGCAGCATTACTGGGAAGCCTAAGGGACGTGGTGGGATACATCTTCACCAATGACAGGTGGGTTAACAGCTTTCTTTGGAGTATTACTGCCTTCTTGGGAGGTGTTATTTATACCCCAGAAGCTGCTGACAGATAAGAGTTCATAAACCCCCCATCTGGCAAACATTCCTCAAAGGTTCCTCCCCATTTCCCTGGGTCCCTGGGCAGCACAGCTGCTTCTAACACTGGGACACTACCATGGCAGCAGGCTGGGATCAGGGAACTGGGATCAGGGAACTGGGATCAGCCTTTGTGGTTGATTGAGGAAGATGTGTGAGAACCAGGGACTGCATGGTGCTGCTTCCCCTGATCAGTCCCTACATCTTCCCAACAGGGAGATTGTCAGCTTGGTGTCCAAAGTGATGCTCATCTTTGGTCCGTTCCACTTGCTGGATGCAACAGCAGTGAGTATTCCAGCATGTGGAGTGATTCCTCTCTGCAGCTTGGGGTGCAAAGCTGCCTGAAGCCCACTCTGGACCTGTTAAAATGAGAGAAGCAAACAGAGAAACTGTCACAGCAGCCACTTGTGTTACCTGTAGCACCTCAGTGTCCTCTGTGCTTGTAGCTGCCCCTTGGCATCGCTGCAAACAGCCCAGTTTTTCCTCCTCTATTCCCCTGGCCAAGGCTCCAGCTTTTTACAGGTTTATCAAAGCAACACAAATGAGCAGCTGGGTCTTCAGAGATACCAGGTTCTCCCAGCACACTGGGATACTCAATAGACAGTAATTTTGGCCCATTTTCTCCTGTCATGTCCTGGGGGAGGGACATGGACACTGTGGGGAAGCTCCTTGGGATCTATTGGTGTCTGGGTTGGCAGCTGGAGCGAGAGGAGCCCCACGCCACCTGCTCCAGAACGTGGCTTTGGTCCCTCTTGGCTTGGTGGGACAGTGCTGTGGGTTTCCCTGTCCCCAGGGCTGTGCCATGGCCCAGAGCCACCTGGCAGTGACCTCTCTGCCCGCTCTCCTCAGGCGACCTGTGGCGGGGTGCTGCGGGGCACGGGCAGGCAGAAGCTGGGTGCCATCGCCAACGCCGTCGGATATTACACAATTGGCTTCCCCATCGGCATCTCCCTGATGTTTGCAGCCAAGATGGGGGTGTTAGGTATGTGTGCCCTCCAGCTGGCATTGTGTTAGCTGTGTTGAGCAAAGGCTCAGCCCTGGAACTCGTGCTGGGACCTCCCTTTGTGTCAGTGGGGCTGGATTGCACACTGCTGTGTTTGGGGCAGGCACTGAGTGTGTCCCAGGAAATCCAGGCTTACTCCCAGCTCCCCCAGGAACTGTTTCCTTGAAAGTTCTTGGGCTGAAGTCCCTGGGCACTCTGGCAGTGGCTGGCAAAGGCAGGTTTTCCTCAAGCCCTCCCTGAAGTAACTTCCCATTGCTGCAGGTCTGTGGGTTGGGATGATCATTTGCATCTCCGTGCAAGCCCTTTCCTTCTTGGCTTTTGTCATCCGAATGGATTGGAGGAAAGCTGCAGAGGAGGTGAGAATTGTGCTTTTCTCTGGTAATTCTTGAAAGGTGCTGAGTTAATTCCTGTTTCAGTACAACACTACAGCCCTCTAGGAGGAGGCTGAAGTGAACTGGGATCTGTCCTCCTGTAGCAGAGGAGCAGTTTGGTGCTGAGAATGCTTGTCTTGGGAGAATAGAGGGTTTTTTGGGCTGGGCAGGACACTCTTGCCCTGAGAAGAGCAACTCTTCCCTGTGTTTTTAGGCTCAAGTCCGAGCTGGAATGAAACAACAAGTGGAAGATGTGAACTCCAGTGGCACAGCTGCTAACAAAACATCTGCTGTGGGTATGTAGCTGGGCCTGACACCAGGCAGGGAGCCCAAATTCTCCACCCAACCTCTTCCTTTCCTTCCCAATCGTGGCAGCCATGTCTGTCCTGGAGGCTCAAATGGCTGGCAAGAGCACAGAGCCTGCTGCTGGCCCTGGGCCAGTGGCACCTCTCCTGCACTAATGGGGTACAGGATAGGCTGCTCCAGGGAAGAGCCTGGACTGCCACCATGTGCCCGCCTCACCTGGGACAGCTGCAGCTGCATGTCCCAGTGTCCCCAAGCCTTGGGAAAGGACCCTCAGGACTGTCACTGCTGCTTGTGCAGCATCAGCCTGGAAGCCCCTGGCTGGGCAGCTCGGCCTCCCTGCAGCGCTCGCCTCTGTCCCTCAGGTTACACCTCCCTTGACACGGACACTGGGGACACTGGGGACACCACGGTCCTGCCTGAGGGCATCGTGATGGGTGAGAGGCAGCCTGACCATGAGCTCAGCCCCCAGGAGGAGCCTGTTGTTGTCCCTGTTCTTCCCCCTGTGGAGTGGAGGGCTGTGATCATCCGCCGTGTGCTGGCTGCCGCTGCTGCCGTCACTGTCCTGCTGGTGGGAATCCTGGTCCGGCTCCTGACTGGCAATGGCTAAAACCAGGGACACTGGGGAACTGTGCATGGAGCAGGAGGGCACGTGGCAATGGCCCAGGGGGATGGTGTGGGGAAGGAATTCCCCCTCAGTGCCTTACAAAAAGTCCCTTTGCACGGTTTCTGGTTAACTCATGATGTTTTATCCCACACACAGAGTTCTTAAAGGGGGTGAGGATGTGGCACCTGGGAATAAAAGTGCTTGAGAGCTGGTTCCTCTCCTGCGCTGCACTGGGATGTCACTCGTGAGAGCTGGGAGTGTATCCTGGGGCTGACCTGGGAACGAGACAGGGTCCTGGTGCTGCTGTCCTGCTTTCTGGGGACATTGGTCCGTCTCATTTGCTCATGGCAGAGTCTCCTGCTGCCCACAGCACATTTCCTCACGCACCAGCCTGTGCCAGCATCTTGGGGTGGCAAATCCCACTTGCAGCTGCTGTGGCAGCACAGAACAAAGTGGAATTTGCTGGAAGATGTCTGACTGCTGCTGGGCTGCTGGGTGCTGGCTGCTGGCCCTGACCCCGCTCTCCCTCTGCAGGGCGGGCACGGGCCTAAAGCAACTCTTCTTTGCACTTTTGTAAGGTGGGATTTTGATACAATAAAGTTTTCTGAGTAAATGTTAGTCTGTTTAATATGTTGCGAGCATGACCCTGGTCACTGGCAGGGCTGTGCTGTTAAGAGCAAAGACGTGGGTCTGGTCTTGGCCCTGAGATTTGAGGCTGGCTCCAGACACAGTCTCATCACTCTTCCCCTTGGGTATGAAAGCAAGATTTGTCGTTGTCATGGGTGTTGAGCACCATGGAAGAGGGAGGTTGTGTTGCTTAACCCTACAGAGCCATCAAAGAACTGCCCTATGTCATAGTGCAAACACCCCAGCACTGAGCGTCTCTGGGCCTGTCCGGGCCCTTACCTGCAGCTGAGTGACTGTGACGTGTCACTTGCTGGGCCCTGGGAGGTCAATACCTCAATCCAGCAGATGCCTGGCACCTCCCTCAACTTTCCTGGTGCTGGTGGCCCATGGACAGGGAATGAAAAAATGTGACACAAACAAGCTCGAAACTGCCATCATCCCCAACACCAGTGGGAGGACGTGGCAGCCTCTGCCCTGCTCAGAAGCCCGGTAGGTTTGGGGTGGGAGTGTGGGGAGAGGAGGGAGGTGTCTCACTCTGTCCCATGAGTTATCCCAGCCCACCGCCCACTCCGTGCAGGTGGGGTCTGCACTGCGCAGCATCTCCCCTCCCCTGGCTCCCCACCGGGCCGAGGACGGTATATTCGGCCTGGGGGAGCGGAGCCAGTGAAACCCGACACGGCGGGGCTGTGCCAGGGACAGCTGGAGCCAAGGGGGCCGGCATGTCCTGGCCACTGTGATGAGAGTGAAAGAGGCACTGCCCCGCTACTGCCGGCAGCAGCTCGCCAGAGCCGCGCACACACCCAGCCCTCCTCCACCGCTGCTGGAAGAGGAGGACGACCCTCCAGCCCACTGGCCGCTGGAGCTGTGGTGAAGCAGGAGAGGTAGGAGGGTTCTCAGGGTGGATTTAGGAGGGCTCAGCCCCTAACGCTGGCTCAGGACAGGCAGCAAGTGCGTCCCACGGTGCGCCCGGGCTCCTTTGCGCTGCCCACTGCACTGCCAGGACCCCGCCGGGCTCCACCAGTCCGTGCCCTGCCCTGACCCACTGCCCACCCTTCCCATCTCCAGCCCAGCCGCGGGGAACATGTGGCCGGATCGCCCGGCCCCGGCTGAAGTTCACCCCAGCGTGGTTACACATTGCTCACGGCAGCGGGGTTTAACAGAGCGCGGAGGAAGGGGCTTGTTCCACTCCCCTGGCAGGGCAGCATGAAGCCGGAGACCTTCCCCGAGGAGAATGGCTTCGGGGAGGGAAGGGCCGCCGGCCAGGGCAATCTCAGCCCCGGGAGCTGCGAGAAGAAACGCCGCTGGATTCCGGAAAACTTCTGGGAGGACGTGAGGAAGCTGCTGGTGCTGGCGGCACCCCTGGTAAGGACCCGGGAGGAGAGACTCCCCCCAGCACAGCTACCCCTGCTCGCCTCCGCCCCTAACCTTCAGCTCTCCTCCGTGCTTAGATCCTGATCCAGCTGCTGATCTTCCTGATCCACCTTGTCAGCTCCATATTCTGTGGCCACCTGGGCAAGGTTGAGCTAGCCTCTGTCACGCTGGCCATCGCTGTAAGCATTCCCCGGGCCGGGCACCAGCTCCCTCCCTGCTGACACTGGGATGAGATACGGCAGGGGAAAAGGACAGAGGGAATTTCAGACTCCCACTTCTCCTTTCAGCCCCTCTCCCTACCTGAAAGCCTTAAATGCTCACCTCCACCCTGTTTAACCCCCAGGTTATAAATGTCACTGCCATCTCTGTAGGTTATGGTTTGACTTCAGCGTGTGACACCTTGATATCACAGGTGGGTAGGACATGCTGGCCCTTGTCCTGGGGACACGGGGGGTTTCCAGCATCAGCTGATGATGCCCAGGCACCTCATGGTGCCTGGCTGCTCCTGCAAGCTGGAGAAGCTTATCCCCAGGTAACAATCCCATAAGGAGGAGATCTGTGCTCCAAATCCTTCCCAGGTGGTCTTCAGACTGCTCCACGGTCCCCTTTCCCCCAGCACCACCTGATTTCACTGCTGCCCTTTCACCCTGCAGACCTATGGCAGCAAGAACCTGATGCGTGTGGGGGTGATCCTGCAGCGTGCCACCATCATCATCCTCCTCTGCTGCTTCCCTTGCTGTGCCATCCTCATCAACATCGAGCAGCTGATGCTGCTCATGCGGCAGGATCCCGAGGTCTCCAGGTTGGGTGGTGCCCTCATCCTTCCTCGGTGTGGAGGGGCTGAGAGGAGAGTGACCATGGCCATGCCCCTCCCTGACCCCACCCGTGTGTGTCCCCAGGTTGACCCAGCAATACGTGAACGCATTTCTCCCTGCCCTCCCGGTGAGTGCCCGTGGGCACCCTGGATGCCACCTGCACATGGGGACAGGCTGTCCCCATCCTACTGCTCAGCACTGGCTCATCTCATCCAAAATTTCCTTTGCAGGTGGTGTTTCTGTATAACCTGGAGACGAGATACCTGCAGAACCAGGTGGGTCCTGAAGTCCTCACACCCACCCTGGCTCAGGGCTCCCTTCCACTGTACATACAGGGTTTCCATGCTCACCCTTCCCAGTGCCCTGGTGCTCCAAAACAGCTCTGACCCTGTAGATCACCCTATCCCACAGCCAGCTGTATCCATCCACCTCCCTTCATACTTCCCCACATCAGGGATTTACCTCTATCACGCCCATTTTCCAAGCAGCCAGCATCACTGGAAGTCTGGGGTTTTCTCTGGGAAAGGCACTGAGAGCAGGGCTGCAGGTACCTTCACACCTCCCTCCCAAAACCTTTGTGAAGACTCCCCATCTCCTCCTCTTTGCAGATGATCATGTGGCCGCTGGTGCTGAGTGGGGTCATTGGCAACATGGTCAATGTGGCTGCAAACTACGTCTTACTCTACGTGTTCCACCTGGGCATCACGTGAGTAACACCTGTGTCCCCTGGAGAGGAAAATAGGGCACCTGGCAATGGCAAGGGAACACTGAGCTCACAGGAGCACGGCCGGATGTCTTTTTGCACCCTGAGGGAGGCATAAGCAGGATGCCAATGATCTTTCTCACTTCCTCTGCAGGGGCTCTGCCTGGGCCAACACCATCGCTCAGTATTCACAAACCATTTTCTTGTTCCTGTACATCATAGGCCGGAAGCTCCATGTGAACACCTGGGGAGGTAAGGGCATCTCCCCTGCTTCCTCTGCTTCCTGCTTTACCCAAAAGTGTCCATAAAACTTCTATCAGGCATTATTGATAGAAGAGGAATTCTGCTTGCCCTGATGGTGAAATATTAACCCCAGCCCGAGGTGCCCTGAGTACCACGGTGCTGCTCAGTGGCAGCTCGTCACGCTCTGGCAGAGCTGCGTGCTCAGCACTGAACACTGATTCTGCAGAAATGAACCTTTCTGCTGAGCCTTTGGAAGGTTCAGCCCCAAAGCCTGATGAGCACAGACATAAGCAGGAGGTTGTCCTTGGACACTCCGCTCCGGGAGGGATGAGCTGAGGGCTGTGCAGCTCTGTGGCCCACGGGAGAGAGGTTGTAGGTGGACACTGTGCTGCTGGAGATCCTGTGGAGCTGAGGAGCTGCTGGCTCTGAGAACAGGAGTGGCACCTCCAGCTGCCTCAGGTGCTGTAACTCAGGATGTAACACGTGGGCAGTCTGGTCATCCATCAGGTGCCGTTTCTCCTCTCCACAGGCTGGTCCAGAGAGTGTCTGCTGGAGTGGGACAGCTTCACCTCCCTGGCTATCCCCAGCATGCTCATGATGTGCATCGAGTGGTGGACCTACGAGATTGGGAGCTTCTTGATAGGTCAGTGGAGAGGGGACCTGCCAGGAGATGGCCAGGGTCGACCCAGAGCAGCACCCACAGCCAGCGCTGACCCCTCCTGTCCCACAGGCCTGCTGAGTGTCATCGAGCTCTCTGTCCAGTCCATCATCTATGAGGTGTCTGTTGTGGCTTTCATGGTAAGGGCTGAGTTATCCCTACAGACCAGGGCTCCGTGGGGGCCATCCCGAGCCGGGCACAAAGCAAAAATCAGCTCCAGCAAACCTCCAACTTCCCCCTCCGCACTTGAGTCTCTCCCTGCTCCTGCCTATCCCTCCTACAGAGATGCTTTAAATCAAATCCCCAACTCTATCCTGCTCTCTGACGGGTGGTTATCCCACTGTCACTGTGACAACCCCATTGTCAGAGCCCTGTGGTTGCAGATCCCCCTGGGGCTGGGCACAGCTGCCAGTGTGCAGGTGGGGAATGCGCTGGGGGCTGGCGACGCCAAGGCAGCCAAGAGATCCTCCACCACCAGCCTGATCTGCACAGGTCAGTCCACAACATCCTGGGAAGTCTCTTCCTGGGCTCCTTCCCGTGGAGCAGGGAGGGTTTGCAGTCCTCTGCCTGCCTCTTCTCCCCAGCTCTCCAACACGGCCAGGCTGGGCTCAGCTCTGTGCTGTGTTTTCAGGGGTGTTCTGTGTAATTGTGGGGGCCATTTTAGCCTCCACAAGGAACGTGCTGGGATACATCTTCACCAAGGACAAGTGAGTGCCCCCAGCTCCTGGCCTCGGTGTGTGGAGGTCAGTTCCCAAAAGTGATCCTTGGCTTTCCTCCATCCTCAGGGAGATCATTGACTTGGTGGCGTGGGTCATGCCTATCTACGTTGTCTTCCACTTGTTTGAAGCCATGACTGTAAGTCCCAGGGAATGCTATTGTTTTCCATAGGGAATCCTGGTGCTCAGCAGCAGCATCGTGGATCGGTCAGCTGAGGGTCCCTCAGGCTGCAGCTGGGCACTGGTGCCCACACCAGGACCCTGCAGAGCTCCTGGGATCATCCCTTAGAAAGCATCGAGTGCACAAAAAGAGGGTGACCCAGAGGACTGGGCAGGGACACAGAAATAATGGGCAGAGGCAGGGAGCTGGGTCATCTCCCGAATTTGGCTGAGGTGATGCTCCCTGCCCCAGCCCCTCTCCCTTTCTGGCAGGGTGCCTGCAGTGGGGTGCTCAGAGGCATCGGGAAGCAGAAATTTGGTGCCATCCTCAACGCCGTGAGTTACTACGGTGTGGGCATGCCCCTGGCAGCCGTGCTGCTCTTCGTGGCCAAGATCGGCGTCATGGGTACTGACCCCTGGGCACTGCACCCCCAAACCCCCACGGGCAGATGCAGCTCCACTGAGGGCTCACCATAACCCTCGTGCCTGGCTCTCTCCCCCCTCTGACCTGCCTGGGCACACTGGGGTGGACTGGGAATGCTCCTGCAGCGGCTGGGGGCTTTTACTGGGGAAAAGTAAAAGCCAGCCCCACAGCAGGCACCCATGACCACCCCATGTCCCCGCTGACCTGGGATGCTGGGTTGGCTCCGGCTGATGCCACGTGGCCTCTGCAGGCCTGTGGATCGCGATGCTCGTCTGCGTCTTCATCCTCTGCACCTGCTTCATCACCTACATCTCCCGCCTGGACTGGGAGAAGGCAGCCAAGGAGGTAATCCAGGCACTGACAGCATGTCCCTGCACTGGGAAGGTCCTCAGTGCTCTGCTGGGATGAGACAGGCTCAATCTCACAGCCAGCACTGTCCTCCAGTGCCCTGGAGTACAACCCAGCGCTCCCATGACATCCCCGTATTCAGCTCCCTCCTGCACAAGCACTCAGTGCCCTCAAGGTTTCCCCCTGCACCTTGTTTGGGGACATGAAGCTCAGAGCAGATGGGGTGACTGGGGCTACCTCAGCCCTGCAGCCCTGAGCATCACCTCGTACCTCAACAGCTCCAGGGAGACCCCAAGAGAGGCAACACAGCTTTTCTCGGCGGGAATTCCCTGCTAAACCCAGCACATTCCCTCCCCAGGCCCAGCGCCGTGCAGGAGTGACCCAGCTGCCACCACCGGAGCTGCCAAGCCTGGGCCCTGAACCCTCCCTTAAGGATCTGGATGTGGCAGCAGCCCCCCAGCCCCACACTTACCTCCCTGCCAGGGCGGTGTTGGGGTCTGTCGGTATGGCAGGAGCTGGGCACTGCATGCAGGGGAGGGTTTGGGTGCAGGAGGGGTCCCTAAGGGTTCGCATAAGCCAGGAACAAGCCACAAAAGGGGGAGAGTGTCATGCTGGTGACACCCTCAGTTACTGGGAGAGCAGTGATTACAAGCGTGGGCTCAGGAGGGCAGTGACAGAGGGACGACCTGTGGGCAGTTCCCACCTTGCAGACACCAGGTGTCACCTCTGAGGGCAGGACCTGCTGGAGAGCTGGAAATCTCCACGCTCTGGGCTGCTCCTAATGTGCATTCAAGCCCTGTGACAAAACCCTCCCCAGAAACCCCTCAATCCCTCCCAACCTCCTCAGTCCCCGTTCTCCTTGCAGCGGGATTAGAAGTGCAGAGCGACGTCGTGCTCACGGGCATCACCAGTCTGGAGGAGCCCACGTCACAGCTGGAGCTGCGGGCAGCCACATCTCCCCCCTCCGAGCCGGCCACCCCTGTGGTCACCAAGCGGCTGATCCTCCGGCGTGGGCTGGCAGCGGCCGTGGCCGTGGCCGCGCTCGCGCTCGGCATCGCCATAAAGCTGATCACCAGCACAGACTGACTGGCACCAAGGACTTTGGGGACTTGTTTTTGGGGTGAAAGCCTTTCCTGAGGGACAAATGTACAAAGCATGGACCAGCCAGCGAGAATATTGAGCACACGCCTGTCCCACGGGAGCCAAAGGGCCTCTGTCAGTGTCCAGCAGTGTTTGTGCAGATATTGATTGGAAATGGGCCCCAAGGCTGCTCTGGCACCCAAAATGCTGCTCTGGGTTGCCTGACACACACTGAGCTTGTGGGTGACCCCCTCCAGCCCATGCTGTCACCACCAGCTGGAGCCCAGCACAGCCCAGCTCCCACTGCTGCTCTGTGACAAATGCCCAATAAAGAATAAATCCGGCTGGAGTGGGGCTGGCTCCTTGGGGTGGAGGCTGAGGGTGGGGCTGGGAGCAGAGCAGGGAACACCCACACATGGGTCTTGCCCTGCCCCAGGTGGCCTTTGCAGTAAAACAAAGGTTTTATTCAGCAAGGGTCAAGGTCAGCTCTCAGTTACAAGTTTGGAGGTAAAAGACTATGCATAAACCAATAAATCCCTGAAATTCAATTACAGAGGAGGTGGTTGTGGCTGCCCTGCCACTCTCGCCAAGGACCTCCCAGACCTGGGACTCCAGTCACAGCAGTGCCCCTGTCTTTGCCCCAGCAGCCCCAAATGCAGCAGCACAACAGTCCCTGGCACTTCTCAAGTCCTTGGGACAGCGTGCCCACAGCTCAGGTGGCTTTTGCCACCACCTCAGGTGGCCTTTGCACACCTTGGATAGCTAAAGGTGGTTTCTCTGCAGTGAGCATCACCCATTCAGTCAGGAGTCCCTTCAAGGATGAGATGCTGCAGGTTCTTCAAGGCTCCTTCCCTCTGATCTGGGGACAACCAGCCTGGACTGTCCCCTGCAGTGAGACCCATATTTCCAGGCCTTATGCAGAACCAGCTTCCTCTGGGGATCAGGTGAGGCATTGCATAGATAACAGGCTCAGTAATGACTGGCTTTGTTTAGATACCCTCGTGACAAACACTCCCAGTTCCCAGGAGGTTTTAGAGGAGTTCCTGTTGGCAAAGCAGGGTGGATGTTCTTTCCTTCTATCTGCCACTCACTGCTCAGGCATGACTCATGGCCTAGGTCTGGATAGATTCCTGTTTCAGCAGGAGCTGCAGCCTTTAACTTGGGGGGTGTCTCTGCTTTAGGTGCATTTTGCTGTCTTCCACCTCTTCAGTGCACTGGCTGCCTTGGAAGAAATGAAATTGCAGCAAAGAAAATTTCAGCACTGGGACTGCAGGGAGAGAGCAGCGGGTCCGAGGGCCGGCTGCCCATCACCCCTCTCGCCGGGGGAACAACACCTGGAAAGGCACAGGAACAGGCATGAGTCCTCCAGGGAAGGAGCAGAGCCCAAGGGAATGGGGTGATGGAGGCTGAGGGCAGGTGGGGCTCAGGGGACAGAGCTCACTTTTGCCACCAGGGTTTTCACAGCCGCCAGCAGGGCAGAGATGAACTGTCCCCCTCTGCTCTTGTTACACTGCTTCACGAGTAAGAGCTTGACCAAATGTATCGTCTCCATGCTGCCAGGTGGGTACCTCAGTCTGTTCACAACCTCCAGCTTCAGGTCCTTGATGAGGCAGGCGCGGCGGTGGGAGAAGGTCTCGAAGCTGTGCCTGCCGTGGTAGGCGCCCATCCCGCTGTGACCTGAGGGGCACAGCCAGGCAGGGTCACACCAGGCACAGGGACACCTGCGCTTCTCAGACTCAGTTTGGCAGCCCCCAGGACACAGGAAAGCTTGGTCATGCTGCTTCTCAGGGCAGAGATGCAAAGAGCAGCTTTTTTAACTGCACAGAAATAAGTGAGCACCTGCTCACTGCCTTGAGCTGCTGCTTGTGTGCACCCATCCTTAAAACGTTAATGACACCAACTCTCTCCTCACAGGGCCAGTCTTGCTTTTCCCACAAAATTCACACAGGGGTCGAGGACAGGAGGAACAGGGTCTGTGATTTCAAGGAGTGGGACATGAGGACATTTAGGAACACCCAAGACCTCAGCCCTCTGCCCACTGCTGGGTTGTCTCTGCCACATGAGCCTGACAGCAGCTGTGGAAACTCAACCAGGCCATGGACAAATTCATCCCAACCCCAGCACAGGGGAACCACAGCTCACTTATGTGCCAGGGGGTTTTCCTCTCTCATTGGGAGGCCTAACAACCAAAACACTAACGAGCTTTTTTACGAAGGAACCCACCCCAGAAAATAACATTAATGGGAAAATGCAGCTGGAAGTTCCTGAATGGCCAAGCAGGCAGGAGAGCACCTGGGTCAGAGGCTTCTGCTGATGGAATGCAGGTGCAGGGGCGGGAGCAGGGACTCACCCACACCACCGAAGGGCAGATCTGGAACCATGGAGTGCATGATGACATCGTTGGCTGTCATGCCACCACTGGAGGTCTCTGATATCACCCGTCTGATCAGCTACCCGCAATGGGAGAGGGCAGAGAACAAGTCAAGATGGGACACAACACCATGTACCAGAGCAGGGAGGGTTCAGAGTGATGCTTCCAACCCCCTTTGTGGGGGGCACAGGCTGTGCCTTGTTCGATGAGAGAGGCCAGTTTACACCACTTAAGCACAGGATCTGCCCAGCTGGAACAGCCACAAAAGGAAAAGGCTTCATGTCAGCCCAGGGTGCTCCTCAGCTCTCCCACCCAAACCGCCTGGGGCTGTTGTTCCAGGGCGAAGCCCTGACCTGAATTCCTGAAGTGGCACAACAGAGCCAGGAAGCTGGGGCAGGAGAGATTGCAGAAAGCAGCACCCAGCTGCATGGGTGGAGATGTACAAACCTAGAGCCCTTCAGCAGGAGGCTGGGAGCCTCCAGCAGCTCTGGAGACTCTCATGGCCCCCAAATGCTGCAATTCACACGGAAAAGGAACTGACACAGACCCTGCAGGAGCTGTGTCCGGGATCAGCCATGTTCAGATTCCAGCTATGCAGAGATGTTTCCATGGGGAAGCACAGCCCAGACCCACCTGCTTGTTGTTGGAGAACACATAGAGGGCAAGCGGCTTCTCCCGACGGTTGATGAACTCAATGGCTTCCTCCACGCTCTTCACAGTCACAATGGGCAGCACTGGTCCAAAGATTTCCTCCTCCATCACCTTGGACTCCGGGGAAACATCAGTGAGGATGGTTGGTGCTGAGGCAAACGGGAGAATGGGAGAACAGCATGAGCTGGACACAGACATGGCCCATCCCAGGACCTTGTCCTGGACTCGACCTGCGTTCAACACAACCCAAGGAAGACACAGACCCCAAAAAGCACCCACTACCACCTCCCCTCCCCAGCAGCTGCCAGCAGCACCTATGAAGCAGGAGGCCTCATCAGTCTCTCCCCCATGAGCAATCTTCTGCCCTTCCAGCAGGCTCTTGACCCTCTTGAAGTGACGTTTATTGATAATCCTTTCATAGTCTGGAGATGACTTCACATCTTCCCCATAGAATTCCTGGCAAAGGGCACAGCAGAAACAAAGTGCTCAGCACAGCTTCCAACAGCCACAGCTCCAGGAAATCACACCTGGCCTGCAGTAGGGACCGTTCCCACTGCACGAGGGTCTCTTCCCTCACCTTCAGAGTTGTCTTGATGTTCTCCACCACCTTGCTCTGGATGGATGGGTCACACAGGATGTAGTCTGGGGCGATGCAGGTCTGCCCACAGTTCATGTATTTGCCCCATGTTATCCGCCTGTGATAAGGAGAAAGGGAGATGGTTTTCCCACCAGGCACCACCTGAGCTGGGCATGCTGGCCCAGAGACATCCCCCTGCCTCACAGGGTACCCATTCCACTGCTCAGGGCCCACCAGAGGTGCAACAAGCTGACCTGCAGGCGACAGCCAGGTCACAGTCCTTGTCAATGTAGCAGGGGCTCTTCCCACCCAGCTCCAGGGTGACAGGGGTCAGGTGCTTGGCAGCTGCTGCCATCACAATTTTGCCCACTGCGGTGTTGCCAGTGTAGAGGATGTGATCAAATCTCTGGGTCAGCAGCTCGGTTGTCTCAGGAACTCCTCCAGTGACCACGGGGTACAGATCCTGCAGGGCAGGGGTGTCAGGGTCACCCCAACTCAGCGCATCACTGTGGCACAGAGAAACCTGGGGACCAACTCAGGGCCACACTCACCTTGTCCAGGTACTGTGGCAGGGGCTCAGCCACCAGCCGAGCCGTGTTCTCGCTGACCTCCGACGGCTTCACCACCACCGCATTGCCTGCAGGGCAGACACAGCACCGACACTGAGCCCTCACATCCTCTCCCCACCCACCACCCCATGAAGGATGGGGCTGTGCTGGATCCCCACCTGCTGCAATGGCCCCGATCAGGGGCTGCATGACCAGCACAAAGGGGTAGTTCCAGGCCCCGATGACCAGCACCACTCCCAGCGGCTCGTAGCCGATGTAGGCCTCGTCCCTCATGGTCAGCAGGTTCTTCTTCACGGGCTGAGGGGCTGCCCAGGACGACAGCTTCTCCATGGTCAGGGCCAGCTCCCCCAGCACACCCAGAATTTCATGGCTGTAGGCATTGTGCCCACACTGAAAGAAAAGGGAGTTTGGGGAGGGGATGGCAAAGGCACCCACCTCCCACAGCCACTGTGGCACCATGGAGAGTCAGAGTCCTCCAGATCCACAGAGGGGGACACGACAAAAACCATCTGTCACTGCAAAGGCAGCCCTTGGCCTTCCTGCTTTGCTCAGGGTTACCCACTGTCCACGCACAGCAAGAGGGAGAGACCCACTGACGACACAAACCTTGTTGAGATCGGCCTTGAGGGCTGCCAGGATGTCCTTCTCCTTCTCCTGCACCATCCTCTCCAGGGCCTTCAGCTGCTGAATCCTGAACTCCAGCGGGCGGCTCCGGCCCGAGTTGAAGGCGGCCCTCACCCGCCCCACGATCTGCTGCATCCTCTCCATGGCTGCTCAGCGCTGAGGAGACACCGGCGACACCCAGCTCACCACAGGGCCAGCGAGGGCTGCTCAGCCCTGGGGACACCACCATGAGGCGTCCCACCCAGAGCAAGGCTGGGAGATGTTCTCCTTCTTGGAGAGGAGCTCCTGCTCCCAAGCTGAGTGCTCAGGGCTCACAGCATCCAAGCCCCGTCCCACCTGCACGGGGCAGCTCTCACAGGGGGGTTTGCTGATTGATCCTGTTCTGTGGATGCTTTCTCTAAGTTTGGGGGTATCCTCAAACCCACCAGCCACTCGACCCTCTGCTCACAGGGGTGTTCACAAGGAGGTAAGACACAGAGATGACCATGGCCTGGGTGGGCAGCCAGCTGGAAGCAGAGCTGTGTGCCTGGAGCCAGCCTGCACCCGTCTTCCCCATAACCCCGAGGCCCTCACATGTCTTCACAAGAAATAAGACAAAACACCGCAGAGGCTTCACCCTGCTTCCCAGGAGCAGCATTTCACTCTTTAGTCAGGACCAGAGATCTGCTCCTGCATCCCTGCCCAACCAAACGAGACACCAAGATCCCCTTACAATGATTAAATCCTGCTCTTCCCAGCCCACTGCCACAGCTGTGTGACACAGCCCAAGAAAGCCACTCATTAAAAAATGAAGGAAAAAAAGTGAGTTACCTTCAGAGAAGCTTCTCTCTCCACCAGCCTTCTGCAGCGAGTGCAAGCAGGCACAAGCCCTTCCCCTGCCATGGCTGGGGGCGATCCCTCCTCCCACGGGAGAGCTGGCCCTGGCCCAGGGCTCTTGCTGGGTACAAGGTGCCCTTTACCCAACTCTGTCCTGGGCTGTGGAGCCCTGGATCGCTGCCTCCAGCCAGGGCAGTGACTCAGCCCCGGTGTGGGATGGCAGGGACCACATGGCTTTGCCCACGCCAGGGCAAAGGGGACGTGCGGCCCAAGTGCCACAGCTGCTGTCGGGAGACAACACTCACACTTGGGATCTAAAAATACCCCAACCAGGCAGGTGGGAGGCCATCCAGGGATGGATTCGCAAGGCCAGCTCCTCTACTGGCTCACCCCACTCCCTCCCTGGCTCCAGGAGCATTTTCAGCGCCCAAGAGAGCTCTGGGGGACCCTTTCCCCACTGTGCCAGGGACGTGTGCTGGGGCAGAGACACCTCAAAACACCTGTGCCATTCTGCCAAGCCATGGCCAGAGCTGGGACCAGCAGAGGAGGATTCCTCAGGAGACTGCAAGGACTTAACCACACTTGGATTATTTAAATTCTTAGTGTTTATTTAGCGGCTTGCAAAATGTATCATCAAAAAGGCTTAGCACATGGACTTTCACCAGACATGAAGAAATCCCACTTATTGCACAGCAAATATAATTTTCTACTCTATATTAATTGCATGTAGTAATAACTTTTTAATTTGCTTTAACATTAATATTTCTAAAGCTCTTTCACCTTCAATTCCTTCAGCATCCTTCCCCCAAGCTAGAACAAGCCCCACATTATTCCCCAGTGCAAGATTACAGCATCCTGAGAAGCTCAAACATGAAGAAGCACACACACTCTTCCAGTAATTGTTTTCCCTTGGAGGAATCTGACCAGGAACAGCTTTGTGCCGGCTTTGGCTGGGATGAAGTTAATTTTCATGGTGTCACTAAGTTCCTTCCTAGCAGGATGGTGCTGGTTTGGATTTGTGACATTGGGAGTTACGGTGTTCGTCTTCCCAAGTCACCACCAGGACAGACAATGCCCTGCTCTCCTGTGGATGGCTGAACACCTGCCTGATGAGGGGAATTAATGAATGAATTCCTTGATTTGCTTTAATCTGCCTGCAAGCCCAACTTTCACTTAACCTATTAAACTATTTTTATCTCAACATACAAGTTTCCTCACTTCCTTCCAATTCTCTTCCCCATCCCACCGGGAACAAGCGAGTGGCTGTGTGGGGCTGGGATAATCCACAAGGCATTTGTCATTCCCACTTCTTTAAACAGGCCTGAAAGTTCTTTTGCACCAGCATTAGGCACTCACCAGCACAATACAGGCAGTGCAGGCATCACCTTTGGAATTTTCTAACTGCTAAATAACTGCTAAAGGCACATGATGAAACCCAGAACCCTCACCAGCTGTGGATGATTCCGGTTTGCAGAGATCCATGAATGTTTCACCTCAATTAAACGGCAAGGGGAACCTCACTGGGTTTATTCACCACTCTTGGCCAAATGCATCGGGCAGCACAGCCTGTCTCAAGTTTGTCACCAGGAGAGCGGGTGTTCAGGGCACAACAGGAGCAGACCATCCCCAAACTGCAGGGAAAACACTGTCAACCCAGGGACTGCTGAAACTTGAGCTCCTGTTGGTCGCTGAAGGAAGATGAGTGGTTTGGTGCAAGACACTGTGTGTCCCTGGAAGCTCTGCATGGCACGGGGTGGAGGTACGGACTGGAATTTCTTGCTCTGCAGTCCTCCTTTGTAGAGCTTGTCCCCACTGGTCCCTCTGCTCCAGCATGGCTTTTAAGTAAACAGGAATCTGAGCCTTCTCGTGGTTAGTGCCTCTCTAAGGCTACTCTGTGTGCTCGACAGCTCACTGAAATTACCCAGAACAAAAGAAAATAATGACTCCCCAGCTTAAGGAAACAGACACAAATCGAGCACCCAGAGTATGACGTGCACGTGGTGCCTTCTCTCTTCATCAGTTAACCACCTGTGAAAGCAAAACACAACACCAAGGGCCTGTGAAGGATTTGCTGAGACAAAACCAATTCCCTTTCTAGAACAGCCTGAAGCAAAGCCCCTTCAGTCAGGGAGTTCCCCAGCGTGCAGCTCTCCTGCCTCCTGCCCCTCAGCATGCACTGGTTATCTCAGATGCCAGGGAAAGCTCAGAGGGAGCTCTGGCTCAGAGGGAAACCTTCTCCAAGCCCCACATTCACTCATCTACAAAGCTTTTCCCAGTCTCAAACTAGGTCTACACACAGGAGAAGAAAAAGGCTCCTACCTCACTGTGACAGCCACAGCAGTGCTCTGAAACCTGCTCCTCCTTACCACCCACTGGGCCAGCCCAGCCTCTGCACAGCCAGCACAACCAAGAGGGCTTTTCTCTTCAGCACAGACTGGTGGCTCTGAGAAACCCAAATGATTTCAAGATGCTGTGAGTTTCCCCCCCTCATTCCCCTCCCTGTCTGCTCCCTTGAGGCCTGAGCCAGTTCTTGGCTCTTAAATCTCCTTCTGGATTACGTGGGCAGGTTATTTCCCCTGGGATGTTGGGCTCCTGAGTGTCTCCTTGCAGCAGTAACTACACAGACTGAAGGGCAGAATCCTGATCCACCCTGCCACCTCCTGTCCCCTCAGGAGCTGCTCCCTCAAGCTCACTAAACCCCACAGAGCAGTCAGTGAAGGCACATGCAGTGCCTGGTTTGTCAGACAAGGACAACCAACGGTGATCACGCTCAGAGATTCGGATCTTGCTCCTCCACCTCAGGAGGCATCCTGAGCCTCCTGCAAGCCTCTGCCTCCTGCAGAGAGGAGAGGACATCCCACCCTTCCGCACTACCCAGCTGGAAACAAGGGAGGAAACGGGAATAATTGAGCTGAGGTCAGACAGGGGCTGCAATGGGCAAGGAGGAGCAAGAGCTCGTCACAGACCCCGGCTTTGGGACACAGCTTCCCTCCCCAGGATGCCATGGTACACACTCGCAGCTCTCTGGGCTGTGAGGCAGCTCAAACGCTGCTGAAGGAAGCCCAGGAATTGAAACCACTCCTAACGAGTCTAAAACTACCAACCTCTGCCTCTGGAGGGAGCATCCCACGGGTATCACCTACCAGGGAAGAGCAACAACGAGCACAGCAGCCTGTGAGATCTCTCCGGGGATATTCCTATTCTACAGACTGCTTGCAAGAGTGAGAAGGTAAGAATTTAAGGCGGGACAGATATCATGAGACAGAAAAAGAGGTCAGGCTTAATGAAAGGGCTGCAGTTGCAAAGAACAGATCAAGTAAATTGCACAGACAGCAAAGACCCTCGACTCACCTTAATCATCACCGCTGCCACAACCGCCAGCAGGGCCAGGACAAAGAGCCCAATTCGGGCCTTGTTAAACCGCTTCAGGAGGAAGAACTTGGCCCAATCCACCTTCTTCTGGCTGCCAGGTGGGTACCGCATTTTGTTGGTGCTCTCCATCTTCAGGTCCTTGATGAGGCAGGCGCGGCGGTGGGAGAAGGTCTCGAAGCTGTGCTTGCCGTGGTAGGCACCCATCCCGCTGTGACCTGAGGGGCACAGCCAGGCAGGGTCACTCCTCAGGCTCAGCCAGGCAAAACTCTGTCCACTTGAGGACAACTGACCCTTCCCTTGCAGCATTTCTCAGTGTCTACGATGTCCATCTGTACTCCCAACACTCTTTTTCCTCACCTCATGTCCACCTGTAATTTCTGCCAATCACCCTGATTGCAGCTGATGGTTTTAATGCACCTTTCCCATCAGGCTGCACTAAATGTTTCAGTCTTTCCAAAAATACACCCAAAGGTTTTTCCCTCCTGGCCCCTGTCCTAATCCACTCCCCGAACTTACCATTATCAAGATCTGCTGCACAGAGATCCTTGGGCTGTAGCAGGCACAGGGATACCCAGACACAAACCATGAGTTGTTGTCCCCTGGGACACACTGTGCAGCAAGTCCCAACTCTTAAAGAGCACCAGTAACTTACCAACACCACCAAAAGGCAAAGTTGAGAGGAAGAAATGCATAATGACATCATTTCCAGTCACACCCCCACTGGAGGTTTCCGAGATGACTCTCTTGATCAACTAGAAAAAGAAATAAAAAAACCCAAAACATTAAAAAGACTCAGAGAAGAGACCAGACCATATAACTGAAGATACTGGGAAGGGAACTACATGTCAACCATGTTCATCTCCTCTGGCAGAGCCCAGACCCACCTGCTTGTTGTTGGAGAACACATAGAGGGCAAGCGGCTTCTCCCGACGGTTGATGAACTCAATGGCTTCCTCCACGCTCTTCACAGTCACAATGGGCAGCACTGGTCCAAAGATTTCCTCCTCCATCACCTTGGACTCCGGGGAAACATCAGTGAGGATGGTTGGTGCTGAGGCAAACGGGAGAATGGGAGAACAGCATGAGCTGGACACAGACATGGCCCATCCCAGGACCTTGTCCTGGACTCGACCTGCGTTCAACACAACCCAAGGAAGACACAGACCCCAAAAAGCACCCACTACCACCTCCCCTCCCCAGCAGCTGCCAGCAGCACCTATGAAGCAGGAGGCCTCATCAGTCTCTCCCCCATGAGCAATCTTCTGCCCTTCCAGCAGGCTCTTGACCCTCTTGAAGTGACGTTTATTGACGATCCTTTCATAGTCTGGAGACGACTTCACATCTTCCCCATAGAATTCCTGGCAAAGGGCACAGCAGAAACAAAGTGCTCAGCACAGCTTCCAACAGCCACAGCTCCAGGAAATCACACCTGGCCTGCAATAGGGACCGTTCCCACTGCACGAGGGTCTCTTCCCTCACCTTCAGAGTTGTCTTGATGTTCTCCACCACCTTGCTCTGGATGGATGGGTCACACAGGATGTAGTCTGGGGCGATGCAGGTCTGCCCACAGTTCATGTATTTGCCCCATGTTATCCGCCTGTGATAAGGAGAAAGGGAGATGGTTTTCCCACCAGGCACCACCTGAGCTGGGCATGCTGGCCCAGAGACATCCCCCTGCCTCACAGGGTACCCATTCCACTGCTCAGGGCCCACCAGAGGTGCAACAAGCTGACCTGCAGGCGACAGCCAGGTCACAGTCCTTGTCAATGTAGCAGGGGCTCTTCCCACCCAGCTCCAGGGTGACAGGGGTCAGGTGCTTGGCAGCTGCTGCCATCACAATTTTGCCCACTGCGGTGTTGCCAGTGTAGAGGATGTGATCAAATCTCTGGGTCAGCAGCTCAGTTGTCTCAGGAACTCCTCCAGTGACCACGGGGTACAGATCCTGCAGGGCAAACAAGAACCTGAGAGTTACCTTGATTCAAAGCACTTACATGAAGGCAGCAGCTCTGCATGTGGCAGAGAGCAGACTTATTTGTGGCCTACTTCGTGACAGGGACAAAATGTAGTGATATCAGAGATATGCTCTGCTCCTTCTCCCGAAATGAAGTTTCATTTCCCATTTTGTGCCACGTGAACTAAAAGAAATGGAGGCTGAGGCCAGGGCTGAGTCTGGCTGTGGAGCTGCTCCCACACAGCAAGAATCAGGGTTCATGTGACTGTCAGGCTCTCCCAAGGACTGTCTCCTTCCTCTGCTCCTGCCTCCCACCTGTGGAAGGCAGTAACTCCTGGAGAAAATTCCACAGAGGCTTTGCAGTCACAGCAACAGTCTGTCTCAGTGACATAGTGCAAGGGATGACAGAACTGCCAGGCAAGAGGAGGAGAAACAACACCTCCTCCTCCTCGGACACAAAAACCCAGGACATCTTGCCACCGAACACACAGTGCCCAGTTCTCAGGAAGAGCCAGCATCCTACACAACCTGTGCTGACCTAAGGGCATCTCCAGGACAGCTCCAAAAGAGCAGCTCCTGCAGTGAAAAGTACACACACACACCTCTCCATATGGCCACAGATGTCAAAAAGGCTATCACACTGCAGCAGCGTTATGTAAGCACACACACAAACACAGGGAGAATTTGTCAGTGTACCTTTGGACTCTAATTCAACCCTTCCTGTGCCTCCTGCTTATGCTCCTTTGAAGAGAGCAGGCAATGGATTTGGCTCGAACCTGCAGGAGCCCTTTGGAAGCAGGACAGTCACGTCAAACACAGGGCCATACTCACCTTGTCCAGGTACTGTGGCAGGAGCTCAGCCACCAGCCGAGCTGTGTTCTCGCTGACCTCCGACGGCTTCACCACCACCGCATTGCCTGCAGGGCAGACACAGCACCGACACTGAGCCCTCACATCCTCTCCCCACCCACCACCCCATGAAGGATGGGGCTGTGCTGGATCCCCACCTGCTGCAATGGCCCCGATCAGGGGCTGCATGACCAGCACAAAGGGGTAGTTCCAGGCCCCGATGACCAGCACCACTCCCAGCGGCTCGTAGCCGATGTAGGCCTCGTCCCTCATGGTCAGCAGGTTCTTCTTCACGGGCTGAGGGGCTGCCCAGGACGGCAGCTTCTCCATGGTCAGGGCCAGCTCCCCCAGCACACCCAGAATTTCATGGCTGTAGGCATTGTGCCCACACTGAAAGAAAAGGGAGTTTGGGGAGGGGATGGCAAAGGCACCCACCTCCCACAGCCACCATCACAGCCCTGCTGCTCCAATGTGTCTGTCACTGGCAGCGCTGCCCCAAAGGATCCCTGGCCAAAGACAGCCAGTTTGGGTGTGTGAGGCAGAACCAAAACCTGACAGCCAGGATTTGCCTTTGCAGTCCTGCCTTAGACTAACTTCTTAGAAATAGTGGCAGCAGACCTTTGCAGGCCACAGTGGGAGCCAGGGCCAAGATGAACAAGAGCAAAAGCCATTTAGCACAGCAAAGGCAGCCTCTGGCCTTCCAACTTTCCCTTCAGGGCTGACCACTGTCCTTGCACGACTGAGGAGAGAAACTCCCCGACCCAGACCTTGTTGAGATCGGCCTTGAGGGCTGCCAGGATGTCCTTCTCCTTCTCCTGCACCATCCTCTCCAGGGCCTTCAGCTGCTGAATCCTGAACTCCAGCGGGCGGCTCCGGCCCGAGTTGAAGGCGGCCCTCGCCCGCCCCACGATCTGCTGCATCCTCTCCATGGCTGCTCAGCGCTGAGGAGACACCGGCGACACCCAGCTCACCACAGGGCCCTCCCTCCCGCCGCACACACCCCGGCTCGTCCCCAAAAGCACCGCACACGCTCCCACCGCCCAGCCGCACCCCCCGCCCCATCTCCGGGGAGCGAACACGCCGCCGCCGTTTGTCCCGAATTCTGCCGCATCTCTCTGAACCCTTACGTAATTCCCGAGTTAGAAAAGTTTGAAAAGCAGCGCAGGGCGTTGGTGGGAGCGCGCGGATGCCACCGAGGGAGCCGGGAGCTGCTCGCGGCGGCACCGCGGTACCGAGCGACACCGGGCGAGGACACGGCGGGATGGGGACCCCCACCCCCTCCCCGAGGAACCGCGGGGACCCCCGAGCGACACCGGGGTTAAGGCGACAGCCGTGGCAGTGGTTGCGGCACGGTGGTTGCGAGACCGTGGCTCTCCCCGCGGCCGGTGCCCTCCGCCCCGGGCAGGACCCTCCGCCCCCGCGGCCCCGCCGCCCACCGGGGTCGCCGCCGCTGCAGGCGCTTCCTCTTTCCGCTCACATGACGGAAGCGGAACGGGCGAGGCCGCGGGGCCGCCCCGCCCGGGGGTCTCGGTGTGAGAGAGGGGAAGGAGGGGGGAAAAAGAGCAGAGCGGGGTGAAGGATGTGTCCCCACGGCCGCCCCCAGAACGGGGGTACCGCCGGTACCTTGACTGCCGCTGTCGGCGATGCTCCTGCCGGGCTCGCTGCACCGCGAGGCTGCCGCAGTCCTCCGTGGGCTCCGGCGGGTCTGGCACTGCCGGGCCGGTTGTGAAACGCTGCCGGGGCGTGGGGCCGCGCTGCGGACGGAGGGCAGAGTCCCTGCGGAGCCTTATCGGGGCAGGGAGCGGGGCACGAACGAGGCCGCGGCGCCCGCGGGTGGCCCTGCCCTGCCCTGGCAGCGGCCTCCGGCCACGGAGCAGAAGGAAAGCGGGGCAGGTGCTGCTTTAGGGGAGGCAGGACATGCCCCGCAGGACGGCCGAATTAACCTTGTTACAGTCCTGGCGTGGGAAACGGGCCAAAAATAAACGCAGGGAAAGGAGCTCAGGCAAGGCTGGGCACATTCCGGTTAAAAATAGACCTGCCACAACTTACTCTAAGAAAGGCACGGGGGTTATTTAAAAATTACATGCAGGTGGTTACACGCTGCCTTTCGTGACACGATTTACCCGGGCCATTTACTGCTAAAGCTCCTCAGCTGGAGCTGTAACCTCACTAAATCCGTGCCCACCACACCTCTGTGACACACAGGGCTGGCACCTGGGTGCTCCTGCCCAGGTGATGCAAGCTCCTGGCATAGACCACCCCTTCTCCTGCAAAGTTTAATCCCATTTTCCCACATCAACACGGCCCTTCGAGGCTGGGAGTGTCCTTTGGCTTCAGATTGTGCTGAACCACAATTCCCCCGAAACACCAAGCTTGGCTTCTGTGGTCAGTTGGCTTCACTGCTATGGCTCAGCAGGAGCATTTCACAAGCTGTTACACAAATTTCAGCAGTAAACACCCCACTGTGGAGAAGAATGACACAAACAACTGCTAAAACTTGCATGTAGGAGGCAACATGGGAAGTAGAAAGAGGCTGGGCTTGATAGGGTCCTTCCTAGGTGATGTATGGAAAGAAACTGGGTTTGCATTGAAGAAAACATGGGTAGAAGTAGGAATGATCCTCACAGGACCATTGCCTGATGTAAGTACTTCCCCTTACCTGTCAGCATCCTTGCAGGCACAGCAGGGTGGAGCTCTGTGCAGGCCCAGGGGCAATTAATGCTACTTCAATCCCAGTAAAAGCCTGAGCCCTCAGCATGGAGCATTAGATGGTGCCTGGGGAAACAGTGCTGCAATGCACCCACTCCAGGATGTCAGCAGGAGCAGGGAGGTGGATGGATTCTCCAGAGCTTGTAAAATTCTCACCCATCAGCCTGGAGGGTTTTCACATCACAACAGTGCTGCTCGTACTTGGCAGCACACACTGGAAGCAAACATCCCAGCTCCCAGTTACCCCAGGGGTCAGCAGAAATGAGGCAGCGTCCTGGGAGACAGTTCCTTTTGGTCCTTGTCAGGGACATATTTTGGCCAGTTAGGGACAGGAAACAAGGCTGAGGGCGTTTTTAGCATTGCAGAGTCTCAGCTGGGTGAGACACGTGGATTTCAGGGAAGTGTGGGATCCCGAGTGAGACACAGGAATACCCCGTGCTCCCCACGCCTGGAAGCTGGCACTGTTTTCTATTTTAATTCAATCACTCAGAAACAATAAAGGGAGCTATTTATGGGAAAGCAATGGAACTCCAGAGAAACTGGGAGGTGAGCAGTGGTGGGGGGGCTCTAATCTGTACTTACAGCAGCAAGAGGTGTTTTATTGAGAAGCTGAGCTCGAGATTCCCGTCTCTCCTCATTCCTTAAAGCCCTCACTCCCCTCTTGGAGTCAATTAACAGCAAGGAGAGACAGGCTCCTGCCCTGCCCTGGAGAACAGCCCTTTGTGCTGATCTTTACCTTGCTTCCAAAATCATCCAGCAGAGCCTGGGGAAGGAGGACTTTGATTTGGAAGATAAACTGTGCAGTATTTGCTTTCAAGAGTCCACCAAATAACACAGCTAATCAATAAATGTCCTTTTATCTCGCACACCACGCTCACGGAACTTCAAGTTTTCAGCTGCAATCCTCAATCTCTGCTTAAATGTCTGCCTAGTCTCAGATTCCACGTGTTTTCTGGAAGTCACACAACCCAGCCAGTGGCACAAGATGGGCAGATACAAAACCCAAACAGCACTCGACCATAAAAGCGGGTTCAGAAGACGAGCAACAGGGAGAGGTTTTAAGGAACCTACAGGAATCAATGCAGCTCAGTTCATTTATGGCATCACTTGTTTTGAAAGCTGTGGCTGATCTCACATTCGCAAGAAGGAGATACTGTGTCACACAGAGCCCTGGTCTGTGGGCTGCATTGTCGCCAGAGTTCAGGCCATGGAAAATGTGAAAGGGACACAAAGAAACAATGGGAATGATTGGCATGAGGACTGCAACAAGACTCAACAGCCCCACTGGCACTCGGTTGGCTTTCAGGCAGTGAGGAGGGGGGAGCCTGCCGTGCACAAAAGCCTATTGAAAAGGTGTTTGTCCAAAGGAGCAGTGCCAAGGCTTCCTTCAGCTGGGCTCCAGCTGACTCGGAGACCTCAGGAGAGGGGGTACCCTGATAGACTTCACTCCTCTGCAGAAAGGAGGAGCTGTGGGGGCACTATGGAAAAAGCCACAGCCAGGGCTATGGCTTAGGTCAGATGGGGAAGTTCAGGATGAAAAGAGATTTGCTTATAGACTTAAAAGACATCCTGGACAGTCAAAAAAGATAGTAGCAAGCAGAGCTAAGAGAAGACAAAAAAGTCAAAGGAGCAAAATTTAAATTTAAGATACCCCCCAAAACAGGAGAGGAAGCAGGAATCAAAAAGCTGGTGGGTCAAAAGTCAGGTCACAAGCCAGCCTATCTGAATTTCAAAGCCTCAACCAGCTTTGGAAGCAGCAGGATCTGGCTTTCCCTGCTCCAGATGAAAAGCAAGTTTCCCTTTTTGATGTAGCTGTGCACAGCACTGTGACATAGGTAAATCACAAGTTACTGCCTCTGAACCCTGAGGTGATGTGGTAATAACTTGGTGTAGCTGTACAAGGTAATAGCAAGAACTATGCAGAACCCAGCGAGTCCCAGGAACAACTCACCCCTCAAAATGCTCCTTGGAATAACTTGTAGCATCTTGGTTGCAAGTTCAATTAACTGGATTTCCTCCTCTGTGTCAGAGGAAGGGCTGGAGAGTTCAACTTCTTGCTTGTAAAAAGCAGCAAATGTCACAATCAAAACGTGGTTTAGATTCCTCAGCTGACATTTTGCACTATGGACAGAGCAGAACAAGTGCAGAAGACTCAAGGAGATGCTGGAGAGCTGAGCTAGAAAAGCACATCAAATCTCTCCTTTCAAGTTCTATCTTTCAAAGGCTGGGGGGGAAAAAAAAAAAAAGTATTTGGTAAAAACAAGCACCTGCTGTTCAGCACAGAGAGCCAAAGACAGAGGACAGCTTCAGGATCTTTGTGGAATGAGTTTATGCAGAGAGACAGGCCATGAACATTGGTCTCCTCCTCCTGAAAACAGCCAGCAAGAATAGCCCTTTTCTTCTCCTCCTGTTTGTGCAGCTGTAGCCTTGCTGGCAAGAGGGGAAGGAGAATGAGCTTGAATCCTGAAAGGAAAGAAAGAAAACCAACAAAACCCAGTGAGTTCCTGAGAAAAGCAGCCTATCTCCTAGACTCATGCATTAAGGCTGTTGCTTTGTTCCTAGATTCGGGCCCAGACATATCATTAGCATTCCCAGCTCACTTCTTCCTCATCCTCTTTATGTGCCACTCACAATGGGAGGGTTTTCTAATCATAAATTGGGGAAAATTTGATAGTACCACTCAAAAATACAACAGCCACACAGCAGCTACCACAGCACACCTCAGCTGGGCAGAGGGTATGAGCTGTAAGGTGAACAAAGCCCATTTTTCGTAAACTTTGGATAGAAATTGTAACTTCCTGCCAGCTTTTGTCAATTAGCTCTGTATATGCTGTTTTGGCAGCTCAGACAGCTCCTCTTTGCTAGAGGCAACAAATAAGCACCTCGTTGAAAGATCATACAGCTGTTACCCAGGATCCTACTTAGCATTTTCATTTTCCAATCCGAGTTAAAAAAAATAAAGAAATAAAGGGAAAAAAAAAAAAAAGAAGCAGGGTAAATTGTCTCCTAAATCCAGGGGAAAACAAACTCAGGGACACTTTGTGCCAGAGCTATCCAGAGATAATAAACTCAAGGATGCTGCCTCATCCTGCCCTGGTGGCAGGTCCAGCTGCTAAGGGGAACATTCAGCAACTTCTTCACCTAGTCAAGTAGAGATTTTTTCCTAAATTTAACACCTCTGGTCACAGAGACACAGAAGCTCAGTTGTACCATAGAAACACTTCTAGTGTCAGTATTTATTTTTACCTTAATATACATTTATACAGGCCATAATAAAAAGGCTATTACGCAACAGTTCAGTGAGTTATTACCTAGTTCCAAGAATAATGCATGCAATTACAAAGGAGAGGTAGAAACACCGTATTAAAGACCTAAAAATACAAACATTATATAAACAAACACTTTCAAATTAACTGTTGGAATTTCATACAGATAAATAAGGTAAAAAGTACATTACTCTGTCAAAGTAAAGGAAACACATGGTTATCCCAACACTGAAACAATATTTTGATGTGTAAGCCCTGTACAACTTTGTCAAATAGTTCAGACCACTGTGTTTAAGAGGATTAAAATGATTTTGTCCTGGAGAATGGTTTATTCAAGTATTCAAGCAGTTGAGTAACAAAAAAGTCCCAAAAATAAAGTATAGGAACCATTTCCAGAGAAGCTGATCTGCCTTTAAATGCTTTGCAAATCGCTGTCCTGATGATCTCATGGGATGCTTGAAATGACAACGCCTATAAGGCTGAATGAAGCTTCCCACCTCTCCCCCAAAATGCACACAAAAGAATCCTGATTTTTCACACACTCTATATGTAGAGATTCTACATCATTTTATCAGCATCTCAAACCACAACATTATTTTCTGCTTTTTGTTTTTTTTTTTTTTGTTGGTTTTTTTCTTTTTTTTGCATGGTTCCTTGCAGAACCTTTCAGTTTACAGTATTTATTGTAATACTGCCCAAGAAACAAACTACAGAGAACTGTCATTACACCCCTAAAGACTGCAGGCATTAATGCACATATTGCATGCACAACAAAAGATGCAACCAAATCTATAGAAAAAGCAAACAACCAGCAACTCAACATTGCTATTACTGAGAAAGTCCAGAGCAGTAGTTACTCAAGTATTAGACAAATAGGTATAAAATGGAAAGGTTCACATGAATACAAGTTTTTACACTGTTTGCTTGAAAGTCTTCTAGAAGCTACATTTGAAATTCTGAAAAGAATTTTATGTACACTGAAATGAAATTCAGCCAAGTCCATTGTGCCTTCTTTCTCTAGATTTTTTTTTTATATAGTTCTTCAAAAATGAATATACAGTTGCTTTAGTAAATTAGTGCAAAACAAAATATTTTGGAAGAAGATCATCAAATTGTATCCACATCAGCTGAAAACCCCCTGGGGATTTTGCACAGATGGAGAGAATTTCTTCCATCCCCACTTTTCCCCCAGGGAAGAGCGTGTTTGCCATCCCTTCATATGACAACCTGAGCCGTGTGTACAACAGGTGAGCTCCCAGACAAGGCAGCTGAGCCCCAAAAAGCTTCAAGCAGCACTTGCACATGGTTAGGGTTTCCCAAATTCACTCAGCCACGTTTTACTGAACAACTTAAAAACTCGTGAGGGAATCTTCGGAGGGAAATGTCTCTTTTGTACCTGATGCAGAAGGATCCTCTCTCCAGAAACCTCACGAGGAAAAAAACCCAAACCCTGATCATTCAAGTTCAAAGCACACGTACAAGGATCAGTTTGAAATGTGAAGAGAGATTCTTTTAAATTCTGTTGCTAGGAAGGAAAAGGAGCTGCTGGATCGGTAAGGCAAGTGTACTTTTGGAATTTCTCCTCTTTGAATATGCTGCTGCTTCTTTGGTAGTCACCACAGAAATGTAAGAATCATCTTCCACATGGGGCAGAACAAGGACAACAATTAAGCTGTAGTGAAAAAAGTGCAGTATCACTGATGTGGTCCCTTATGTTCACACCATCTGGTCCTCAGGATATTCCTACTGCTCATACACAGCCACTGTGCTGTAGCAGAGTGCAGAAAGCCTTCGCTCGATGCTGGATTTATCTGCAGAGAGAGGCACAAGACAGGTGATGACCAGAGTTATTTTACAATGTGTTAATCCCATGTAATCTTCATTATTCAGCTGAACTTACACTTGTGTACATTTTCTATATCTGCAGGGTCTTGCAGTATTTTAGTCAGTCCTTCCAGCAGCAGGGCTGCCTTGTGGTATCGATATGTGATATCTTCAGTTTGCTGGAACATCTCATCCAGAGCTGCCGACTGCACCTGCAATCAGTCAGGACATTCAGTTTCATAAACTCTAACAGGCAAGTAGCAAAACGAAACATTCAAAATTAATCATCTAAAAGTGTCATTAAGAAACCATTTTTCAGCATTAATTTAGCTGATGGGTTGTTATAACTCAGACAACAGAATGAAGGTGGAACTAGATGATCTTTAAGGTCCCTTCCAAGCCATTCTGATTCTGAGAGAAAACTGAGGTAACTGAGAATATTCTGTACAAAAGATCTATAAAAGCTCTTTTTGATCTTCTGTGTTTCCATGCTCATTTTTACACCTGCATTCTCTTGTAAAGAAAGAAACTAATGGTGCACAATGACACCATCATTAAGCACAACACTTGCCAGAATCTTTTGCGTGACACAAAGAATTCCCTCTCATCACTAAAGCAGTTAAATTTCCTGTGTGGTCACTGAAAATATCAATTCTATTTTCTGGTTATGTAGAGGAGGTATGTGAGAGAAGGCAGCAATTCCTATCGTTCTGGGAAAAGGAGGGACTTACCATTTCCACAGCACAGCTGTAGATGAGCTTCTCTGCAGTTACACTGTTGATTTCATCAATGAACCTTTGCTTGTCCGAAAAGAAACGATTCAACTTTTCTGTCAATTTTTTGCACATTCCAATACAGAATTTGTATCTCTCGTTGAGGCTTTTCACAACTGGCAGAAAGGTAAGAAGAAATTTTTTTAAATCCCCGAACAAAATCCAAACAACAACTCAGCCTAAGTTCAAAGTAAACTTGTTTAAACTTGTGCTTTTAGTGTTTATTTACTCCACCACTTTTATGACTTGAGTGTCTATCAAATAATTTCCATTTCCAGTCAAAAATACCCATTTCCTAACTGTTTCTGGCTGTTTACTACCAGAATTGTGCAATTGTACATATCTAAAATTCTCCTGCAGAGAAGAAAAACAAAACAAATGTTGCAACTTAAACTTACTGATGTATCAGCAAAGAAAATTCACAAGCAAAGCAAATTAGATGATGCATCTACCTTGCTTAACAGCAGTGGATGGGTTCAGTTTCCCAGATTTGACCTGTGCTTTGGCAAGATGCAGAGAAGATGCCAATAACTGGGCAGCTTTCATATACAACACCAGCTGCTCCACTTGTCTAGGGAGAAGAGGGGGGAAAAAAGTAAATTATGCATCAAAATACCTTTCTTGAATGCATTCAAGCCAGGGGCAGACACCACTTTTTAATCACAACACCCTACAGGAGCCAGCAACAGCAGAAAAGGAAGACAGATGTTTAAAATGCAGCTCCACCCCTCCCCTCCCTTCCCTTCACAAACACCCTGTCACGGGGTGAGGGGACATCTGCTCATTTAGGAGCTGCAGCAGCAAAGACAAACTGCTTTAAATGCAGACATTTTAAAAAGGAGCACTTATTTGTGGGGACTCTCTGCCCGAGGTCAACGTCTCACCACAAGTAACTGGGTGTACTTTTCATTTCCTATCCCCCTGGAATTCTCAGTTGTGAAAAGCAAACACTTTGCAGGGTTTTTCTGTTGGCTTTTGATTTTTTTAGTACTTCAGGAAGAAGGCAGGAAGTAGAACTGCCCTTTCCCACCACTTCAAATTTCTCATATTTCTCCTTGCTTTTGATTTTGTATTGATTGACTGTTTTTCCAGTGAAACCAAATTTGGACCCTCCTTCTCCCCTCCCAACCTCCAGCTCAGTGCTTCAGTGAAGAGGAAGGGATGAGTGCTCAGATTTACCAGAAGCTGGTACACAAATTTCCATGCTCAGAAATGCACTGGTGCACCTCAAGCCTGAACTCAACACTTTCCCCAGCTCATGTGGCAGACCAGAAAAGAATCTTTTGTCTTTGTTCTTTCTGATCTGTCTGCAGTTGTTAAAAAAATCATTCCTATAGAGATTCTATACAGGAAAACAATCACTCCCAGCAAAGAGAGCAGAGTTTAAACACATGTTTGATGTGTTGAATCGTCACTAATTCTCCCATTTGACTGCATACTCACCCCCATTCTTTGCTGAGCTGGCTGATCTGATCCACAACTATGCTCTCCTGGATTTGGTACAGTGACACAGCAGAAGTGCACAGGTCTGGGTTTCCTCCTCTCACTGCTGTCAGATCCAGAACACACTCTGTAAATGTCAGCATCATGTTTAGGTGGCGCAGTGTGTCTGTGTGCTCTCTCTGTCAGAGGGAAAGATGACAGCAATTTAACCACTCGGAGCCATCAGCCACATTTAAAACTCTTGTTAATCATTTAAGGATTTCTTAGTATGTCAGTTCCATGCAGAATTCCCATTGTGGTAGAGCCAGCATTAGGGATGACAGAACCAAATGAGCCCCAGCAGATCTGAACTTGTTCTCTCTTTGTTAATGAATTCAAGATATTGTAGCTTATACTTAAGAGTCTTTCAACAAAGCCAAAGGAATTGGTACATGGAGTTGTATGTTGAAACCTGAGGAACTAAAGGAATTACAAGTGGGACAAATTATTGTATTATCAGCAACACAAAAGGATGTTTGGCACTTGCGTGAAGAGCCAGGAGGAACATTTTGGCTTTTATTATGTAACAGACTTAATACCTACAAAAGAACTGATCTGCTTCACTCTAATTTACACCTAGCTCTAGAATTATATTGTGTTAAAAGGTGGCTGTTACCAAAGTTTACACTTTAGACTAAAAACTTCAAGTGGAGTGAACAACTCACTGCTGCTCTGTCCTTCAAAACTAATCAGACATATCTTAGCAATATTTATAATATTTTCATTAATAATACAGGTCTAAATACATTTTAAACTCTATCTGTGGGAAGAATACAGTGGATTGGTAAGCATTCATGTTATAAGAGAGATTCAATAGGGACCCAAACACCTTCCAGCAAGATGTGAATGAGAAAACAGAACAGCAATCTGTCTTGAGAAATGTACACTCCAAGAATAGCATTCTGGTGAAAGACCACCCCAATTTGTGTTTTTAAAGTGTCACTCCCCCACACATTTGAAAAATATAGGATGATCTTCCCACAAGTAGGATTTAACATCATTCCCTGACTGTGAAGAAGCAATGAAATGCCCAGAGGGGCTTTGTTACTGTCAGCACCCACATCCAGAGACTTGGCATGAAACAGAGGCCTCTCTGCGAGGCTCTGCTGGACAAAAGCAGTCATGTTCCTTTGGTTACCTATTCAAATTTATGAAATGCCAGCAATAACTACCAAAGAGAAACTGGCAACTACTGATACAGGAATATTTTCAAGATCTTAAACAAAAACAACAACACGTGAGACAGCACAGAGGAAACTACAAAGCACATGGAGCAGCCCTGGTTTGACCAGGTCTGTTTCAGCAACATCACACATAAGAAAACATTAAATGATTGTTTCTATACCTCCATTAAAGTTTCCTCAGGCAATTCAGGAGCTTCAAAAGTGATAAAGCCCTCTAGGCTGGGAGGGGAAGTACCATAAGGGATGTACTTCAGACTCGGAGCCGCCTCGGCCCCCGGAGGAGAGGAGCCCATATAAATACCAGGAGGAGAGCCCATATAAACACGGCCACTAGTGGAGCAGAGAGACCCTCCGGAACTATTTGATCCAACTACAAGAAAAATAACACACACATTCAGTCTGATTCAGCACTGGGGCTGTGGGTGACAGCAAGTGACACATCAGGAGCCAGCACAGAGTCCCCCATGGAAGGCTCTGCTCACTGCTCCTTGCATGGCTCTGCAGAGAGTGCACAGGCTGTGCTGTAACAACAGTGGTAATTCCTAACAGATTCTGGGATTCATGGCTTTAGGTTCTGGTGAGTTCACACTGCTCACCTGAAGCCCTTAACCTTGAGGTCTTTGATATTTGGCAGCACAGCTGACACATTCCAAAATGCAGGCAGCTGCCACCCTCGGTGTGCTGTTTCTGGGACAATGCACGGCAGCAGGCAAAAATCAGAATTCTGACTTTTCCTCTCCACCTTTGCCAGAGAGATTACACTCCCTGTGGGGGAGTAAAGCTGTGTTCACAGGAGGTTACTCACTGCTGGATTGTAAATCTGTGCCTCTGATCCTCTTTAGTGGGGAAAAGGCAGAAACCACCTGATATTGATCTCTGCTTTCCAGAGCACTTTTACTGTAGGCCCTGTGCAAGGCAGCAATCAGGCTACTGGCCCAAGAAGTGGACAAGCCTAAGTGCTGCCTTTGAGAAATGTGCACACAACTGCCAGGGAAGTCTTACCTGAGGTGGTTCTTGTTCTGAGGACCATGTGGGTGCAGGTAGGAGGGGTGGCACTGCTTGGAGGGGACCCCACAGTGAACATGACAGCCCGAGAACTCGCCCCGCTTCCCAAGGATGGAGTTGCCATTGCGATTCCATAGGCTCCTGCTGGAGCTGGGAGAGAACATTTCAGCAAGTTAGTTCCTATTCCATATAATCACACCAAGATGTAATTATATGCAGCAAACTGGAGCACTGCACTACAACGTGCTTTGATGCAGATCCAAACCCTGGACTAGTCAGAGGTTCTGACAGGAAATAAAACAAGCTGAGTGGACAGTCTTGGTGAAACACAAACAGTCAAGGTGCAGCTTAACATATCTTTTTATTTTCATATCTCAGTGTTCTACTCTCAGCAACAGAGACTCCCTGAGAGGCTGAAGATGTCAGTTTTGCAGCAAAAGATACAACAGAAAAATTCTCAAGGCAGATCATGACAGATCTGGAGGCTAAAGACCACCTCTGTCTGCAGAACTCCTTCCACCTGCTCAGAAGGGAGAACTTCTGGTGGCAAGGGACAAGCTTGGGGAGGAGGAGAAAAAAACCTTCAAACACCCAGAATTACATAAACTGGCTTTCATATAAAATCAAGGTGGAATCAGGAAATGAAAAGCCACAAATGCTGAATTAAAAATAAAACCAGACCAGAAAATCCCAAACCCCTCCAGCCAGCACAGGCAGTCAAGATATTTCTGTGTTTAGCACAGAAATAAGTATTTTCCTGTCTTGGTTATTTTTAAAGCTGTGCTAAAGAAATGGAACAGATCCCCTTAAACATTAAAAAAAGCCTTCTGTGCTGAGGCTAAAAATTGTCAGAACCAATTATCGAAGTTGGAAGCAGAACTGTGATCCAGCTGGCATTCCATAAAAACCCAGGCACAGAGAGACAGCTGGGATGTATCACTCTGATCCTTACCTGTATCCATTGGCCTCTCTGTGTTGAGGCTGTCTGTACTGCCTTGGTATAACTGGCCCCCAAGGGTGGTCTTTACCTGTTGATCTGACAGCTTCCCAGTACTAACAGATCTGGACAGGAAAACACATGAATTCCCAAAAAAAGTTATTCAGTAATATCATCCAACTTGCAGCTAAGGATGACTAAGATTCTTGGTATTTACTACAGAGAATATTTCAACAAAAATAGAGAAAGCATTGAAATCTTGCTCGTTAGCACGGATCTACTAAAATAGAGCAAACCATAAAAATAAAGAGACCTTTTTCCTCTTAAAAAATTTATATTGCAAATTTTGTCATAGGGATTTTCAAGCAAAAACTGAACAGGCTTTACAGAGTTAATGAAATTCCAGATTCAGCTAATCAAAACAAAAGGGAACTAGACAGCAACACAAAGTGCTCCAGGAAGTCCCTGCTATATTTATAGCCAGTACAAAATGTTTCTGTTGCACACACCAAACCTCAGCATCCCCTCACAGCTCACTCGCCCTCTCAGAGTTGCTGTGTGCAGTTCTGCTGCCCAGCTGCCTCCCCCAGGGATGGATTATGAACCCTGCAGTGCCTACCTGCCGAAGGTGGTTTTGCTGTGCTGTTCTCCTGCCTGTTTGTCAGCTGCCTGGCTGGAGTGGAAGTGTGTGAAGTCCCTCGGGTCAGTGATATCTTTAGGCTGCAGTGGGGGTTCGGCCAAGCCCTGGCGATTTGCCAGGGCCAGCAAGTTGGAGGATGCTTGAGTTTTAGGTATTTTGAAAGGAGCTGTTGCCTTTAAGGATCAAGAGCAAGAACAAACAAAAAAACCAAAGTTAAAACCCCAAAATATTCTTGGTTTCAGGCACTGTGTTACTGAGAATTGCAAACGTAACAAACCTTAGTGGGAGAGCCGATGATTGTTGGTAGCGGGGTTTTGAAGAGCCAGTCTGAGCTCCTGGGTGAGGATCCCATGTGCTTGGTAGGTGATGTTCCCAGGCTACCTGGCCTGCTTGGCTGTGGAGAATGACTGTATCCATACCCAGCATAGGAGGGGCAAACTGGGTCTGAGTGCTGCTTTCTGAGCTTCTGCTTGTTTTGGTAGATATCTGTGAGAGTAGGAGCACTCTGCAACCTCGCTCCCATTAAAAGTGACTGTGGAGATTGAGATGGTGGTATAGGAGAACCTGTGGAGACGACAAACAAGAAGGTAAAATTCTACTTGCAGTGCTTGGAAAGTGTATTGATGAAGCCCAAAATGCCAGAGAACAACACTAAACTGCAAATACTGAGATGTGTTTGATTATTAGCTCACTAGATAGCAAGGAGAATGGAATTAGCCCATGGATTATTTGGACTATTGCTACACCACACTGATGAGACCTCCAAGCTGCCAAATAGGCACAATTTCAGGCCGACAGCTGTCCTGGCAGCTGCAGTACATCTGGCAACCTGCACCAAGACAAATAAAGTGGTTGGATTCAGCAGGAATGGCATAACCAGCATAGAAATTCCAAGCTGAATAGAGGTTCTCAAGGCCTGGAATGATATTCTTGCAAACAAGAGCGTGAATGCGACATCGCATGTTAATGACTAGTTTTGTGTGTAATGACTTCATTTGCAGACACAAAGGCAGTTCATGTTCCTGCAAGAAAACTAGGTGCTAAAAAGAACCAAATTATTCAGCTGGAACAGTTTGGGGACATTACTTTGAGCAGTTGTTTACTTTTCAGTCTGTCAGACTGAATCTTTTTTCAAAAGCTGACAAAGGAAGTCCACACTTAGGTACGAGTGCAAAGTTTCTCCTAAAGCAAATGGGAGAGCTCTAAATCGTTATTTAAACAGAGGGTTTTGGGGAAATATCTCTTATAAACACCTCACCTACTCAAAGATGCCCTTCCTCTTTCAAAATTAGGCCTGAAATTTGATGAAATGTTCTGTTCCCGGTGTGTGTTTTTATGTCTCATGATAGGGAACTGTGCAAAGTTACAAACAGAACATCAGACTTCAGCTTTATGGTCACAGCTTCCCAGAGAAAATGCCTGTCTGTAACCTCCAAGAACTGACACTGAAGTGACAGCTTCATTCATGTTTAAAAAGAAAAAAAGAAAGAGGGAAAAACTGAAAATGAACCATACAACTAGAAAAGCTTTATAAAAACTGGCCATGAAAATCTTCTGAGACAGGCTTCATTTCATAAATGTCTGCTCAAAAAAACCACCACAAACTTCTTGCAGTTTGCTCAGTAAAGTGCCCAGCTGTTACAACACATCTTTCAGCCTTCTTAAGCCCATGGTTTTGCTAGTTGGATTTTCAATATGAGCTACTTCATCTTGATTTCATTCCACTCCATTAAGCAGTATGTTTCAGAGCAGCCTGTCTGCCTGCAGCTCTAGCAGAGGGATCAAGTCTATTTCTCATTAACTTTCCAGCCAAGAATTTGCTTGCCTGAAATCCCTCTGCTTGTCTGTCTCACAGCACTGAAAGTCCTCACCTGTCATTTTAGAATCAGTCTGAAATCTCACTGGTTACTGTTCCAGGGTTGTTGCCACCCCAGGGAAGGTTTCTGAATTAAAAGTGTGTCCTCTGCTGCCACTGGCAGCAAGAACAGCTCAATTAGTTCAGAAGCCACATTACGAAAGACATCTTCAGTCCTTAGAAAAATCTCAGCTCAGATGACCTCACCTCGCCCAAAGCAAAAAACTGCTTCCCATCCCCATTTAAATGCTGAGAAACAGACTTGCTGCGATTTGTGGTATTGTACAAACAGAAATACCACTGCAGTCATTTCAAATTAAGAAGTGAAGCCAAGGAGGAAAAGAATGCAGAAATATGAAGAAATGAAACATTAAAATCCCTGCCAGCCATGAAAACAGTGCTGTGGTGGTGTGTTACAAGTCAGTTTGATACTGGCAAAAGGCACTAAATCAACAGCCTGACAAAATTCCAGCCAAAGAAAAGTTGCAACAAGAAAAGCAAATCCAGTGCTTTGTATTCTCTTCACACACACCCTTTTTCACTTTTTAGGAGACTATTTCAAACCTAAGGATTCACTCATTCCTTTTGTTGAACCAGCCAATGGCACAGCAACTATAAAGGCAATTTTTGAGACACACCATTGAACTTATTTCATATGGATGAAGCCATTCCCAGACATGGCTGCTCCAAGAAATGAAGGCTCTATCATCTCCAGATGGTTTTGGAAAAGCGTTTAAATGGGGGAAAACCTCACAATGCAGTTTCAACACCACATCTTACAAAGTCAAAATAAAAAGTATAACCAGTATTTTAGATAGAGAAGAAAAGGCACCCAAAATGTGCACAGAGCAGAAGAACAAGCTGCTGAATTGCATATTCTTATACCAAATCCTTCTGGCATTACAGTGCAATTCCATCTTTAACAGTCTCAGAACATCCTCAAGTCCTATTTCTTCCTGATCTTTTTTCTTTTTCCTGCTGGCATGCCATAATAATTTATGACTTGCAAAGCTTGCTGACTGCTTAGCAACAGTAACATCAGATCCCAACCTATTTCCCAAGGGAATGACGAAAACGTGTTGCACGCTGTGCACTGGCAGCTCTGCCTCCCTTTTCTGAGAACTGGCATGACAGAGCTGGTCTATCAAAACCAGATTCTGAGCAGCACATTACTACCATTCATTATAAACCATCCCTCTTTAAAGACAGGCTTCATCAGAGCTGTTTTTTCATCTTGACAGTAAGAAATTTCAGTCTCTGTCTTGTTGTGTAGGGAATTAGTTATGGGCAAAAGTGCCACCCAGGCCACAAATGGGCTGTTTCCACAAAAGTTCAGTGTCTCCTATTAGCCCATTCTAATGTGTGTTGGCTCTCTCCCCTTCACAAAATACTCTAGAAGCTCTATGAAAATAATGCTGATTGCATTGTCCAAAGTCACTCACCTGAGAAGTTCCTACTCCTTGATTCATGTCCTTGGAGTTGTCCACAACAACAGTGCCCAAGCTGCTCAGGTATGGTTCCAACTAGGCAAACAAAACCAAAATGCGTATTTACACTTTATACTTCACTTACAAACAACGACAAAGCAAGTGAAAACCTAGTTAGTTTACCTCTGTGAGCCATTTAACAGAAATTATTTCTGCACACGTGACCGAGCTGGGCAGGTTGCGGTTTAAGATTAATTTCAAGCAAGAATTCGAGTTCTGAATTACTGTTCCAGATAAAGGTCTGCTAATTGCTAAGCATTTCTGTGCTTACCTAGTGGTGAAGGAGAATATGGTCTGGAAGATCCTGTGGACAACCTACGCCCAATGCCCTGGGCAGTGTCAGCTGGCACTGGAGAGCACGAGCCCATCTTCATGAAACCCATTGGGCTGGTGTTGGAGCGTCTCACAACTCCAGCTCTGGCAAGGTAAAAGAATGGTCACACACACTGTGGTCACTGGTTCCTTGAGATAAGCTTCAGAATCCCCCTTGAGGAGTCTGATCAGTTAAATGAAATACTGGTGTTTCAAGAGAAAGCTAAGAACTTAAGCTAAGCTTTCCACACTGACAATAATCATTAAGTCCTTTTGTTCACAAGCACTTTTAAACTTTCAGTGCCATAATAGTCTGTTAACTGGAGAACATTAAAATAGATTTCCCTCAGTACACCCTAATCTTCAAACAACTTGATCATCAAATTTTTTATTTCACAATCACATATTAATGTAAATGTCCGTTTTTTAATCAGCAAAGATTCTGAGAAAGTTTTCATATTGGGTCTGATATACAGCTCAGATAACTAAAAACAGATTATTTAAGGGAAAGGCATTTCTCCAAATGTAGCAACTGTAATCAAATCAGAGATCCTGGTAAAAATAGGCAAGAAACCCTGGGTTTTGTTTTTGTAAAGATCTTCAGAGTTCTGAGTAGTCTATTTATGAGTCTTTGACCTTCACCAGCCTGATCCTGTAGACCACAAGGCAGAGAATAAGCCTGGCTCACTAGAGCTTTGTAATGAGACGAGCTGGTTAATTAGCATGCCAAAAATTGTTTCCTTGATATTCTACACAACAAAGCATTCATCTCATCATTACATGTGTGGAAACAAAACATAACTTATTACTGACATTCCAGTTCATGATGTAATGCCATGCAATACACAAAGAGCAGTAAAAAAGCAAGACTTTATCTTTTTACCTTCTTGGGTTGCATTTTGAGTGAAAGAACAAGCTCATTTTGTTTTCATGAAAATATTTCAAGTGCCCATCCAACAATCTTGAGATTGTGAAGGGCTTTTATTTGTTATCATTGAAATGTCTCTTTAGTGTGGAAATAAAATGACCTCAGCAAGAAAGCAGGGACATCTTCCAGGGCACAAACACCAACCAGACCCAAGAGAAAGGAGTTAAAAAGCCCAGCCTCACCTGGGTGATCCGTGGGGGTTGGACACAGGGCTGGCAGTGGAGGAGAGGTTCTGTTCTATGCGCTGGTAATTCCGTAGCTGGGTGGGAACCGGGATGGGCGCCGTCTCGCTGCGGGGGGACACAGAAGGCTGACAGTGCCTGAAGTTGGAGGGTATGGAGACAGGAGATGGAGACAGGAGATGAATACAGGTAGGCAGGTCTCTCTCTCAGGATTGGACTGTAAGAATTTTGAGAAAATCTAGGAAGCAGGCAGATAAACTTCCTCTGCGCTCACTGGGTGCGCTGCGATCTCGGCTTGTCCTAACCCAGCTCCAACTCTGCACGGAGGAGGATCAGGAACTGTTCAAGACTCCCTGCCTTCCCTGCACTGGCTGGGATCACATGGAGCTGGGAGTCAGCCCTTGGTCACACATCACTGAGATCTCCAGATCCCTCTGACTCCCTGCCAAGCCGCCCGCTGTGTTTACCACACTTGAAAATAGCGTTCTAGGAAAACCCAGCGCGCCAGGGACAGGAAGTTCAGAGCAGGCTTGGAATGTGGACAAAAGCCACGGAAGCACAGGCAGAGATATCCCCAGAGACACTGTGAACTTGCAGGAGGAAAACATGTTACCTAATAGCCAACCCCTGCCAGGAGGAGCAAAACCACACACCTGAACATTCATCCACAGATTCCAATTGCAGATTGGCCAAGTTCAGCTGGAGTGGCAGTGACCTGCCTCGCCTCAGTGTGGCCCCTGATAAGGGACTCAAACCACTGCATGTAATCAGTAACCAACACTTTTAAAGGAAAACAGAATTCAACGGAAAGAATTTCAAACAAATGGGCTGTTTGGAAGATAATCACTTTATTATCTGGCCCTTTATTGACCATGTCTTTAAAGAAAGATTACAAATTCTTAGAAGAAATGTGAAAAAAATTCTCTAGAAGACAGGTAGTTGCAGCACTCACGGCATAGCTCCAGCTGAATAGAAATCTGGTGGGTTTTTTTACTCTATTTGTCCTATTCTCTTTGCTACCTCTTAGAATGAAATATTACTTCCTAATATGTGCAGAACTTCCTTAGAAAAAGAAAATAAGTTTGTCCTGCTATTGCCACCCAGTTTCTGGATCCCAGAGTAATTTGGAAGTTGGCTGTGGGCACACAGTCAGCAGAAAGCCTGAAAACTTCCAAGCAAGGAGAAGGACTCCCAAGTGGAAACCACAGGAAGGCTGTGGGCAGCCTGCCATGACTACACAGCACACTCAGGGAGCACAGGGAGCCTCTCCTCCAGGAGAGGGAAGCAGATGTAATTTAAACTGTGGCAGTGACACTCAGGAGACCATGAAGGCACTTCAGCTTTTAAAGAACTCAGCATCATGCCTTTCCCTGCTGTCACACAGCCTTGCAGGTAAGTCCAGGCAAGCTCTAGAACTGTGAGCTAACTGGAGGCAGCAGTGCTGTGGTGCAGAGGCACAGCCCCATTGGGGCTCCCCAGCTCAGGCCCAAAGCTGAGCTCTGGCCAGGCTTCCTCCAGTCTGATGAGGTTTGTTACCAGTCAGAGAAAATGCAATACAGATGTGTGCAGAGCTGCATGCAAATCTTGTTTCTCTGAGATCCAGAGAATAAAACTGGTAATAAACCACAGGAGAGTGAACCACCTCAACCTAACCTGCCTGTTCTGGTTGGAGACTGTCTGTGAAGACACACAACATACAACAGCATAACTATAGGCACAATTAATTCAGTTTGATCAGTTAAGCAGAAAGATTCCCTGTTTCACAGGGCATAACCTTTTGTAAAACACCAAAAATCTAAAAGGAGCAACCCACAAACAATGAAAGAACATTGGTCAGGAAATAAAAACCCAAACCCCAAAACCAAACCCAGCATCTTGTAGAATACCAGACACACACTGCTTTCTTCAGACCATGCCCCAAGCAGCCTCAAATGCAATTACTGAATTAACTGAGCCAATAATTAAATCAAACTATTAAAGTACAAACACAGAGTGTGAACAGTAGGCACCTGTTTCTAATCACATGACCATTTAGCTCTTAGTAATGTACAAATGACACAAGTGGCATATTTTCATAAAACTTCTAACTCTAAAAACTCTGCCTGACACAAAACACGAAAGAACAGTGTATTTATACTACACTGTACGTGGCCAATTCAGAGCAAATGGATCTCTACAGGCAAACCATCCCCATTATCTGCCCTTAAACATAAAACATGACGCTAAAAGCTGTATCGACAGCCCCTGTCAGCAGATTGCACCAACTGCACAAAGATCAGCACAAAGTAGCAAACTTTTCTTGTGACAAGCATTTCTAAACAAATAATGCTGACTTGCAGCCCTCTAGCACTGGCACAAGCCAAAAATGCACCCAACATAATAGCTCTATTCCCCAGTTAGCCACTCATCCTCTTTCTGTTTGTTCTGAAAACATCACAAAATTCATCACTTGAACAAATTCTGCTTAGATATTCCATCATTAAGCTTTACTTTTTCCAATATAACACAGGAAAGATTTCAGGCACCACTGATGAAAATCAGTTCTATTTTAAACCAGCAGAAACTGAAGCCTACAGCCATGTGGAAGAAAGGGCACTAATTACCAGTCCTGCTGATGGAAAACCTGCAATACATGTTTAGCTCCTTCATGTGACTTTGGCATCTTGTGAGACACAGCCATGAAATTCACGGTAATCACTTCCACAAAAGCCACACCCAGTGACCAGACAAACCAAACCAGCTACAAGATACAAATCCACAGCAATCTGGGCTTTCAAAGTTCCTCTTCTCTCACAACCACTTCTCAAAACGTATCTGCATTCAACATCTTGACTCACTACATTAAGGCTGTGCTGTGCTTCCCAGCACCAAAAAAGACAAGTCAGTTATGTCCCTATATTTGTGCTTTTAAACAGTTCAAAATTTAAACAGACAAAGAATGCTCTCAACTCCTTAAGGAAATCTTTTGGGGATATACCAGAGAAGGCATGCAGTGTAGAGAGGCTGGAAAAAAGAGGTCTGGCTTCTATTTTAGTCCAGTTTCACAATTAAAAAAATAAATAAATAAAGCCAAAACCATAACATAGCAGAGACTCTAAGGCCACATCACACACCTGTTAGCTGTACCAGAGGCAGCACTTCGAGAAGAGGCTGAAGATGGTTTCTGTACAGTTCCTGAGCTTCCAGAAATAGTTAATGGTGACTGCCTGTGAAAACAAAAACCACTGTCAAAAGACAGGTCCTCACACCAGAGAAACTCTCTACTTGGCAGCAAAACTTCCTTAATTCAAGCTGTTTAGATACTCATATCAAAATCAATTCTTGGTAATCCTTCTGAAAGTCCACAGAGCTATGACAACCCAGTGCCAAAAGCCCAGAACCCCCTTCTGCAGCTGCAGCATCAATCTTTGAAGAGGTTTCTTTTGGAAGAAGCTCAGCACACCTACCCTCCACACATCAAGAACTCGCTGGAAGCCCGCCTGCCAGCTGCTCCCAAAGGCATATCATCTGCAGGAGGGAACACACACAAAACCCACATCAGGAAGCAGAATCAGAAAAAAAATTACATTTCCAATACTGCTGTTGTAGAAAAAAACCACTTCTGTGAACATAAAAAAGTTTTCCACAAACTATTTTGTGTAGGAAAATACCTCAAATGTGACCCCCAACATAAATGGAACTGGGGAAGGGAGCTCTTTAACAAGTTATTTTGCTGTTTGTTCATGAGTTTTTTTCATATTAACAACAGTTTTGAAATAAACTCCATTGTTTAGGGGTACAAGGTATCAGCACTGGGATGTTTACAACAATGGATGACAAAAACTCTCCAGGCAGTCATTTAGTCAAATATTTACCACAAGTTGGTGGCATTGTCCAGAAATCAGCTGATTTTGTGCAATTCAGGTTGGGGCCCATGTCATAAATGTGCTCCATCCAAGTCTTTCCTTTGTATAAGCCCAGGCTGATGTTTTACCTTTCATGTTAGAAGTGTTCTATGTTTTTAGCTACACTTTTTATTTAAAGCTCTAGAGCATGAGCTATAAATGTTCAGGGAGTCTGGAGGAAACAAAGTGCCTGCTTCCACAAAGAATTCCAAGAGAATCCTTGTGTCTTTTATCAGCAGTTGTTTACAACTGAATCTCTTCTTCTACTGCCAAGCCCCACTATTTTCCATTACTTTAAACCACCCCTCTTACATATTTGGCTGCTCAACTGAAGATTAAAATGTCCCTGATGGACATACAGTACCAAAGAGTTTCCCTCCAGAGAGTAATCAAACTACAGAAATTAATTTCAATGTGAATTCAGACACATTTAGAGCAAAGAGAGCCAAAGAACAACGGGAGGTAGAAGTGTGTTATGAATAAAAATTGGTTTGAGATGTAAAAATAAGAAAGGCTCTTACACGAGTGGTCTGAAGAGATATTGTGTGGGACAAGAACAAAGTCATCTGTGTCACAAGAGGAGTTCTTGCTACTGGTACTGGCAGAGTCTTTAGAGACTTGAAGATAGTTAGGAGGACCCAGTGGAGGGGAAGACAAATTTTCTTCTTGAATGTGCTGCATGTCTGGCAGAGACTGGAGGGGGGCATTGGGAAAAAGAAAGGGAAAAAAACCCACTGTAAATCCAGTGATTCAGAAAGTAGAAATGCTTTTGAACTATGAAATTTCAAATACTGGATAACCCTGTAGTGCCAGTTTAGACAGTTCTGTATTGATTAGACTGTGAGTTTAAACAATTGTGATTTATTCAATCATTCCTGGTGATAGAGATGTACCTCTTCCAAATGTCACATCAAATTGAAGCCACTGGTTTGTAATAAGGGGCCTTAGCCACAAGGGCCAATTCAAAATTTATCTGTAACAGCCATTACATTGCAAACCATATTAGAACATTTAAAGATTTGCTACTCTAGCATATGATACTTATATGTATTTTTTACCTTAACCAAACAGAACAACAAAAACCCCACAAGATACAACACAAGGAGCAAGAGAGCACCAAAATGTTAATGGTATTTAAGGAAAAGACAGAGGTGTTCCTTGCTCTTTGCTGTTGAACATGACAGTTTACACTGTCAGAATTAAAAGATCTAAAAAATTCATGAACTCTTGGCTAAACATTACAGAAAGCATTTTCTGGAGATTGTTGTGTAACACAGAACTTACTGGAGGAGAAGCAAAGCGACAAGGAGAGCTACCACAGGAACTGCCAGAGACTGAGCCTGGGTACGTGGGCACTGGTACAGGACAAGCTAGAAGAGAAAAACCCAGAGGGGGGGAAAAAAAAAAGGACTAAGACTTCAAAAGACTGAATTTCAAACAAATTTCCTCACTGCTTCTCATTCATAAGCCCTTACACAGCTTATAAGAACAGCACATCCTCAATCACACGAGGGTATTTAAGTTCAGTGGAAACGTCAAAAGAACAAGTAAATAAGTATCACATTTCAGTCTGGCATAACACAAAAAAGGATTCAACACTCAGCCTCATAATAGAGCACAACAACAGGCAGGCTGAGGAAAATGTCTCATAAACACTTAGTGTGATATTTGGCAGATCTTTCTCCCTCCCAGCCTGCAACGTTCATCATTTACACAAATAAGTGACAAAAAACCCAAAACCTACTCACATTTTTTCACTGTTGAAACGTGATCCAGGAAAGGGTGGTTGAAAAATGCTTCTGTAGAACAAGAAACAACCACCACTGTGAGTAGATGTACAAATGACAGAATTTACAGACTATATTGCAGATGGTGATAAATGGTTGCCTTCCCAGAATCAACATTGCAGAGCCAGAGAGTGAAGAGCTTATAAAAGATTAAAGCTTTCTATGGTATGTGCTGCTGAAGAGTTTGGAAAGGAAACAAGAATCAATTGAATAGCTTCAAACATCAGTCAGCAAGGCAAATCAGACTGAATCACTGGAGGACATCTTATGACTGCACTTAAAGCCATGAAGACAAGAAGCCTTCCTATACTGCTGAGGAAATTATGTTCTCTGTGGTAGTAATTCAGTTTTAGTCTGCTCTTCAAAACAGTGAGCATTTTTCACACCAGACACTGGAAGTATTTTCAGCTCTGCGTTTCTCAAGGACTGACATTTATTTCTGAATCCATTAATGCTACACCTTAGGTGGCAAAAAAAAAAAAAAAATCACAGCAGAGCCATTCTCCTTTCCACTTCCCAACAGCAGAACACGACCTGTGCAGCCAGTTCATGGCATAAAGCAGAATCAGACACCATTTCTTTAACAATTCCTCAGTGAACTCACTGTTGTTACATTAGAAATATTTTGCTTTTGTGGTAAATGGATATGCTGAGGCACTTTTAACTGAGCATAACCAATTGGCCACCAGGTTACATGGAAAGTTTTGTTCTGCAAGGAGCAGTGTTCAGCTGGTTCAGGGAATTTGAGGGTTGGTGGGAGCCAGCTGCTGAGCTGGGTGAACTTTAATGTCCCAACACTTGAGGCAAAACAATGCTGTGCCTCAGACATAAGCAAATAACAAGGAAAAAAAAAAAAAGAGAAGGAATCTGAGGCCTGCAGTATCTCCTTTCCTTCAGCAACACTTTTCTCCCTGACCCAATAAGGGAAGGAATCAAGCTGTAATGCCTGAACTATGTAATTATTAACTTTAACACAAGGATCAGGTGCTCTCCAGCTTTTGTACAACACCTGCTGTTCTACTTTATATTACTGGAAGATCAACAAGACAGTGCTATTTTTACTTTAACAACAAGCGACTGGGCTCTGTTATAAACTCTCCCTTTCACTCCCTTTGCTAAGCACATTCCAGAGCAGCCCCTTTGAGGCCCTTTAAGTGGCTCAGCCAAGGAAAACATGACTTTCATCACTGCCATTCTGCTTTCTATTTTTCTTTCGAAGCACAAATGCTTTCTCCCACCACCACAAGCAATACAGTGAATTCCCCATGTTTGAAGAAACCGTAGGGATCAGCACACCCAGAGTGCAGAGTGGAATCAACTACTCACAGTCCATGTTTGTGATGTATTATTTCTCCTACACATAGAGATTTATATATTGACCTCTGGGTACAGTCAGTAGAATTTATGACATTTTACCCAATTATTGTGAGCTTTTTCTGGATCTGAACTAAACTAAACTAAAGTTTTAAGATTAACACTTCCTGGCAGCTATGATAAAACTGCATTGACAAGTAGTGCTATAAAATTTAAATAACCAGCATGAATATCATGACATACAAGATGCAGCTAAGAAGAATTAATGAAGATTTAGCTTTTCAATAGTGTGTTTCTAAAGTGGGTTCTTCCAGTACTTTGTTACATTTCTGCAATCACATGGAGATCAGAAATGTTTGCTCCCAGTATGATGCCAAAACCAGTTAAAGTAACAGAAATAAGACTTCAATATGAAATTTTAGGTATAGCAGCAAACCCTCAAAGGAAAGGGCACAACTGAAAGAATTAAACTGATTTATATTTCACTACTCAACAACATGATTTATGTACATCACTTAATACTGACAGTGATTTATTTTAGCTACTCTGCCTTCTTTACGAAAACAGAGAAGAAAAAAAACCCCTTCACTTCTCACATAATTGGCTGTAGACAAAAGGTCAAGATAATTACTCTGGTCACATGAATACAACTAACAAGGAAAGTCAAAAGAGCAAGAGGAAAAGAGAAATACATACCAAAGTCCATTCTATCTTTTTGGTTTCTCTGAAGCAAACCCAACAGCAGGTCAGCCAGGTAAGCTGATGTTTCCCTAGGAATGCTGCACACATGAGGAAGTAAAACATGCATTAAATTTAATGCATGCATTGAATAATGCATAGCACATTGAATTTCAGGAAATCAGCATTCTGCTACGACCTAAGTCATCACTATCTGTGCTCTATAGCCTTGGTACACCTAGTTTCAGCTAGGTACAAGGAAGGCAAGATGCAACATGACTCACTGGTATCACACTACATCCTTGTCAAGATAGCAGCAGCAAATATTTTTATGGACCCCAGGCATTCCCCAAGATGAAAAAGTGTTCAATCAACAAGTGTAAGTGACAGGAAAGGCCATGGTGACATACCTAGGAATCAAATTCCTGTTCTTTTCATAAAACATTCTCAAATCTTGAGGACTATTGGCCTGCCAAATAAAAATGTACATTAATTAAAGCTCAGTTTCATGGAGGAAATAGCTTTTGTACCTAAGCACACATACACAAAAAGGAGGCTTTTGCATATGGGCATTAAGGGGGAAAAACACCAAGCAGAGCAGTGACTTCAGCACTGAGGATCCTTATTTATGTATTTCCTCTGGATTGAACACACTCATCACGCAGACTAAGCATAAACAACTTCTCCCTTGGTATTCTCAAGCCTTTGCAGCACCAACACTACACTCAGACATGACTTGCTTCTGCTTTCCTGACTAGAAGCAAGAGCCCTAGGAACGTCCTTCAGACTGAGAAGATGGAAAAGGAAAGCGAGTGTTACCTGAAAAGGTGGTTTTCCAACAAGACACTGATAAATCACGGTTCCTATGCTCCACAGGTCTGCTTTAGCATCGTAGTGTTGAGACATAATCACTTCAGGGGCCTGGAAAGAACAGCAAAGTCTCAGAAGGGAAAACAAAAAAAGCAAAGCCACAGCAATATGAATCTCCTGTCAGAGCAGTATTAGCAGAGACCACTTTATTGCAAGAGAAAATTAACATTTTCATGTGCATCACACGGCTTGAGAGGTAAGAACTCCATCTAAAATGAAAGCTGTGTTTCAAAACCACAAAAAAACTAGAAATGCTGATGTTCTGAAGAAAGCATCCAGAATGTGGCATGCTTGGGAAGAAGAGGGAAGTGTTATTTACTTGGCTTCTGCAGTTCTCCTTTGGACAAAGAAGCACTAAGAAATGTTCAATGTCTCTCTGATTTTAACAATCACGATCTCCAAATCCCAAGCTAAAAAAAGGTAGTAAAACTATGGAAAGAGGAACTGCACTCTGTCCCTGATCCTTGTAAAGCAACACGAGGCATTTGCCAATCTGCAAGCAGTCAATTATTTTGTTCTGGCAGGAGAATGTTTGAGATAAGCAAGATAATGTGAAATGCCCCTTACCATGTACATAGGGGAGCCACACAGAGTTGCAGCCATCATGTTGCTGTGCAGATAACGAGCAAACCCAAAGTCAGCTGTGTAAAGAACAACCTTGGTCAGTGAAAAGAAAGATCATTTTCAAATTTTTACAGCCTAGAAATCACCTGTCTCTGACTGAAATCTGCTACAATTAACATTGGGATTGAAAAAAGACAGGTTTAATATCTAGCCAGCTACATGGAATAGTAGAATCTTTGTCATGCTGAAAGAATAATGTATTATCTTTTAAATGAGCAAGCCAAGAAGCAGCAGTGACATCATTTGCACAAACTGCTGCTCAGGCACCTCCCCAGCTGCAGAACAGCCTGTCTGGCGTCAGCAGGAAAGGATTAAAGTCACTGGCTAAATATAAATGGCTCATTAAGGGTGATGAATATACAATCTGCCTGCAGTGAAATCACATCAGGTACAAGTTTAAGAAGTCAAGTTTCAGGTGCCTGAATTTTCCATGCAGGCAAAAGCATCTGAAGCTATCAAGTAAGGACAGCAAGGGAAGAAGTTTTGTCTCCCCTGGGCAATTTTTGAGCAAAAGCATAGGAAAGAACTTGCTAAAAGCAAGGTATTTTTAACTAGACGCTTAACAGACAACAAGGAGTGATTAAAACTCCTGAAGTGGCCTCTGCAGAGGAGTTTGGTTGTATCTTGAATACTTGACATCTCTCCCCTGTTACAAGGCCAAGCCTCCCTTCTGCCATGCCAAAAATAGGCCATAACCTTCATTTCTACACTTCGCAAAAAACCCTTAGAAGGGTCTACCACTAAAAAAGCAAACAGCTGGAACTGCAACTGGAGTCTTGCATACACACAGTTTTGAAATGGGTTAAAGGCTACTCCAAGTTTCAAAAGTTAGATTTATGCCTAATTAAAATAGTTTAGTACTAGAAACATCACCTAAATAGATTTGTCCTGCAGATTTAATCAAAAGGTCTTTATGATTCAATCTTTTTTTATCCTGAGAATGCATCACAGCATGAATCTCATCATTCTTGACTTGCTGTCTGATTTGCATCAACTGAATGCACTCCATATCCAGTACTTGAACTAGAGAGACATTTCTGAGGAGGGAAACAATCCAACAGTGTTGATTTACCTTTCCAATCAGAGAAAATTTACCTATTTTGATGCGTATGCCACTGACACTGGATTTCCGACGGCTGGCGTAGGACAACAGAATGTTCTGGGGTTTGAGATCCCTGTGGATGATGCCTTTGCTGTGCAGGATGCGCATGGCTGCTGCAATCTGCTGCAGGAACACTCGGATGGTGTCCTCACTGAGAGTCCCCTTAGCTGGGAATGACACACACAGGAGCAGGGGGGAGGATAAATATCAATATCGTTGGGTAAAAGCAATAAGCTTCACAGTGATCAACTGAAAACATAGTGAATTACAATCCAATCATTATGAATCAGATCCAATCCCCAGTGTTTTTCTACACATGTAAATATTTTCAAAAATATAGACATCATTATAGTTTTACAGCAGCTACAGAACTCTGAATCATCTGTTTTTACAGTAGTTTATTCAACTTGGTAGCATCATATTTGTAAAACTTCTCAATCGCCATTAAATCCTAAACTGGCTAAAAAAGGCAAAGGAGATAAGAAAATAAAAGAACTTCATATAAAGTGTATCCAAAAATCACGGTAAAACCTGAAGCCATAAAACTTGTTCTTTAAACAAATCATTATAGGGATGCTGAGAACCACTCTGCTCAGAAATTTCATCCAGGATAAGATTAATTTGAAAGGAAAAAAATGAGATCTACTTTAGAAAGTCTCTTCAGAAGGTATTATCTCATTCTGCAGCCTGAAAAAGCACTGAACACAGGAGCTGGATTTCACTGTCTGAGTCTTTCCAAAGGTTTCACCAGCAAGTGAATTAAGCTTTTAATACACACAGTTACCATAACAATAGATGTGCACAAAAAAAGATTCCTTCAACACACTGAGATACAAGGGCAAGTAGAACATTTTCATGATGAAAAATATGAAGATTAACATCTCTGCTCAAAATTTTGGTTGTAAGAAGAATCCATTTGTCATGATTCTATAAATTCTGTCCTCACTTTGGGCAGAATCATGGAAAATCTCTCCTAAGCCAGCACTGCCTCTTTCTTGAGAGCATTATTATATAAGTAAATCAGTGCTTTTAAGTTCACATCTCGGAAAAGAAAACAGGTGGAATCAAAACACTGGGAACAGCCCCCAAAATGCAGTCTTAGAAATAGAAACCCACACATTTTTCAGCATGCTACTTATGGTTAACTACAGCTTCTCCCTCATTGACAAATAAGGGAATGTTACATTCAGCTGTGGCAAAAAAAAAAAAAAAAAAGCATTTTCTGTCTATTATCACATTCACCCACATTTAAAGCACAGGCAGAAGACTCAGAGAAACACCAATGGATGTCAGGAACACTGAATATAAACATGTAAAGCAAAATAATAGGGAAATACAATAATCAATTACCTTGTAAGTAATCTGCCAAGTCCCCACCATTGCAGTACTGTTAAAAACAAAGGGTTTTATTCAAAATACAACCACTGAAACACCTGCTACATCATTTCTACTTTGTAATCTTTTAATGAAAATTAGATTGCTTCCAGCTGTTTGCTTTAAAATTTCTTTGTTAATTATTTGTAATTAATAATTTGAGGTGTCTCACTTCATCAATACTTACAGTATCATAACATGAAACTGAATAATTTATGAAACAAACAGTGCTGATAAATTTAGTGAGGCATAGGAAATTCATAATTTACTTTTCAAAATTGTTTGTTTTAGCAAGCCATGGTTAGTTTGCAGCTGTGCAAAGGAGTAGGTCTAAAAGTCTTTAAAATCAACCAGAAACATACATGTTAACACATACCTCCATGACCAAAAAGACAGAATTGGGCATTTCCTAAACGAGGAGAAGAAAACAGATTTAAGAATCCAGAAGACAAAGTCTGTACCTGCATTAACCAAGTGTAACATGGGATTTTTCAATCACTGAGACATCTTAATGTAAAGTTACAATTTCAGAGCATAGCAAAAGTGTAGGTTCTTCACCATGAAATATTCTACATTTCCAAAAACATTTTCATATGTAAAAGAATAAAATCACCAGGCAATAATTCCATAAAGTGTCTCCCTGAGCAAGCCTTTGGCAGAAGCACATCCCTGCCATGTTCCTCATGGCAGAGCTGTGAGCTGTGTCCATCCTCCTCAGATTTTCCAAAGCACTGACCTCCCATGACCTATTTGCAACCTGAATTCCCTCTCTTGTAATTGTGGAAAAGTTCCTGAAAGACAGATTGCCTAACTTCTACTTCTAAATTATCTACACACTCCACAAAATCCTGCTAAAAAATACATATATCTGTGCTTAAACCTGACTGCAACAAAAACATTCATCCTTTTTCCAAATATTTATTTTGTGTGAGGGAAGAAAGGCCTGACCTGTCTCTGCTAATTATCAACATTGTTTTCCACAGTCTCCTGCAAAAAATAGTTCTGCTGGGCTTACAAAGTTGAAGATTCTGAGAGTTTTTATAAAGAAAAAGTATTTTTTTCTCCCTCTGAGCCGATTAAGATTGAAAGGAAAGAACACAAAGAGAACTGGAAGGAAACATAAGGGAAGTGTACAGTAAACAGGATGATGCTTTTAGTTACAGAGTATGTTACCTCCCTTTCCCTTTAAAAATAAACTTAAACAAGAGGTGACAGATTGAGGGAAAATATGGCTTTTAAGACAGTTGAAGGAAAAGGGTGAGATGGCACCAGACAAGGCCAGGCACCTGCCCCAGTGGGAAGTGGGATTGCAGACAGTCTGACTAAATCCTGCTAAACAGTGTCACAAGAAAGTCAAAAGGGACATTGCACAGCAAAATAAATGCTGTGAACTCAGCCACCTTTCTCAGTGCTTGCACTGAAACTTCAGCAGATGTTTAATTTGACCACTCTGGCAAGAATTATCACCAGGGTGCCATTGTCAAGGGCTCACTAACAGCTTATGTTAGAAAGCTTGAAAAAGAGAAATAAAAGCAAAAATGGGCCCTTGGGCTCAGGCTGGAGAAACCAACAACCCTAAACATCACCCAGAGCACAGAGGTCAGGGATGGCACAACCCATCAAAGCCAATCCATCACAGACACAGATATCCAGACAACTACAGATAATGGCAATAATTACAGTGCAAGATGAACAGGCTGGTTTAAGGTTAACTCAAGAGTAAATTCGTCTGCTTCATTTTTGGGAAGCATTTAGGAACTCATGTCTCCGTTACAGAAATGCATTTGAGGTTCTTTCCAGCCCAGAACATCAAGCACATTTTGCAGATTTGTTTACATTTGGAAATTAGCTTCAAAGAAAGCAAGTTTCTAGGAACATGAGTCAAATCTGTTGGGAATAAAAGGCAAACTCCAACCAATATAGAATATTAAAGCAGCAGCAGATCACATTTCAGGAAGTCCCAATTGTTCAATGTTTCTGCAACAGCTGTGGCCAACATGAACCATAATTTACATTCCTACAAACACCTCAAAACCTCAGTGCATACAGCAAAGCAAAAACACCATTAGTAATTACTTGCTTTGTAAATTACTGAAAATATACAATGCTAATTGTTCCTTTCTGCAGTGTTCCTCTGCAACAACACCTTCCAAGACAGAAACTCTCTTTCAGGAACCCCAAAGCTGCCAAACATCAACCGAGATCCCAATTTATCAAATTGAAAATTCTGCCAACTGAGGATCACTTCACTTAAAGGACAACTGTGACGTGGAAAAGAACAACCCAGCTAAGAAGGACAGAAAATCCATTCTGCAGTGACAAGAAAGCAGCTCAGCTCCTGGATTTCCACCCGAGCATTGCAATCCCATGAATCAGAAAGATGTTCCACAGCATCAGAGCCTCCACTGCACAAAAACAGCAGCTTATGGCAGCATGTAATGCTCAGCTCATGACAGACATTTATTCATAACAAAACTAAGAGGATGTGTTTGCTGGATTCCCTTGGAAACAAAGTCCTCTCAAATGAACTTCTCTCTTCAGAAACACAGAGCTGATGATTTGCCCTGTTGTACCAGTCCTTACCTGCTTAGATAGTCATTTCTACAAATCACACTGGATTGCCTTTATATAGCATTAGTCATCCTTTTTTTGACTGATATTCTTGATGAAAAATAACAAATCAAGTCACCAAGTGAAGTCATAGTAAGAAGTAGAGTGTGTTTCCTTAATGTATCCTGGACAATCCTTTTTTAATAAATCAGCAGAGCAGATTAGAGATTCCACAAAGACATTTTCCCAGGCTCAAAAGTTCTCTCCAATTCGTAGTGAGGAAGTGATAGCTTGCACGGAACTGATACCAACCTCCCCAGCCACAACTTGCCCCAACTTGAACTCCCAACCAAACACTTTTCAGTATCCCACCAACACAAGCTTTAGTTCAAAACAGCTGTTGACTTGCTAAGCAGAGCAAAGCGCTCAAAATGGAAAGATTAGAAAACCAGCATGTTTCAGATCTAACATTCAGGAATAAAGCTGATCTAGCAAGTTATTTTAAACTGCCTCTTGAAACAGATAACAAAGCTTTCAACAATTTGCATTGATGTACAGATCACAAAATTAGTGCAGCTGAAGTTGTTCTGACCTACACTTCTACCTAGATAAATAATCAAGCAAAACAAATTTCTGCTGTGTTGCAACAATTACCAGTTTTGCCCAGCGACCCTTGTTTTGCTGCTTAAAGTTTTCTTGACAAAAACCCACTTTTGCTCCTTTTTATTCTGAATCTAAGTTTTACTTGCAAACTGAAGTAAAAGATGGCAAAGGTTAATAAGAAACCATTTTACAATTCTGAAAGGTAAGCAGATAAACCTAAGAGAAAGAGGTTAAGAGGCAACATATTTGCCAAAACTTGCTACATTTTAATCCAAGGCTTCCACCAGTTGTCCTGGGGGATGTGAAGCTCCAACCTGAATCACAGTCTCAGCACAGTAGTACCATTTAAAAAAACATTAATTGAAAAAGAAGTCAAAACATCCTTGGTTACTTCCAAGAGCTGTTGCTGGATCTCTGGAGTACTGGCAGAAACATTCCCTAGATTTCATTTTGGTTCACAAGTCCTCCTTTAGAACAAGCTGAAGGTCTGCAAGGAGCTTAGTGAGCTCCCAAAGCAGACACTGTGGCAAGTACTTTCTTCCCTTTTTGCTTCGAGCCTGTAGGTTTTATTTCATTGCAGTTTATGATGGGAGTCCCAAAAGCATGAGAGTTACCCTGACAGCTTGTGCACTGCTATTATCTGATTAATTTCCTGCTATGTTCATTTGTGCTCTATTGGATATAATTTTTTGGCCAGGAACATACTTTTTTTTTTTCAGCTTTAAATACATTTGGCAAAAATTCTAGTGATTTAGTGAAAAAGGACAGGTCCAGATCTTTTAAAGGCTGTTTCTCTCTGTATTATAGACATTCTTGGTTTACTTTGTGAGTGTAACACAGCAGCAACTTCTGCGTTCAGCTCCTATCACCTAAAGGGCTGAACATTTTGTAATTCTGACTAAATGTTAAATCTCAGGCTAAATGTCACTTGACATGTGCCTGTAGGATTCAAACAGGGCGCATGCTGCCAATTATTCACATAAAAGAGCAATCAGCCATGGAGAAATCATTCATTTGCTGCTATGTACAATGCTGTATTTAACCAATATATGGCGAGTGGGGAAAGGGGCTGCTCTGCTGCCCAGCACCAAGGAAAAGCAGAGCTCTCAGCACAAAGGTTCAGCACACTTGTCTGCCAGAAAATCCTGTGAAACAGTTCTGAAATTCAAATTACAGCATCTAGGTGCAGCAGGTAAGCTAAGGCTTGTGTAGTAACTCCAACTCTGGTTCTGTGGGCCAGAACAAATTCTAATTCTGGTTGTCCCCAGCCTCCAGCATCTACACTGGCATCATTCCTGCACTGTCATAACCAACCTTTCAGCTGCCACCAGCTGCCAGGTGGTGTTTCAAAACCTTTACAGTTGCTACAGGGCAAGATTTTTCTTTTTATCTGAACAGCATGTTCTCATATGACTATTTCCACACAGACACAGACGATGGATAGTGACAAACACAAAGGCCTTAAGCAAGGAGGTGAGGGGACAAAAATAAAGCCATTGAGACATCCCTGTTCTGAAAGATCTGTGATGGGAGTATGGAGGCAATGAATGCTGTGAGACACCAAGATCAGGAGCACACACGGGATGCCTGGAGCAAGTATCTCAAGAAACACATGCAATAGTACCAGACCAACTGGAGTCCTTGGGTAAACCAGAGGCATTTAATTCCTGCTGCTGAAACAACAGTTCCTCCCCTCCATCCCTACTAAGAACTCCTGGGCTCTGCATACAAGCAAAGGCTGAGCTGTAGGTCCCAGAAGGATCTCTGGCTCCATTCCCACTGGCTTTCTCTGCTTCCAAGGACAGCAGAAGCAGCTGCAGGTTTTTTGTCTGCTCTGTACCAACAAGCTAAGACAAGAAACAATTTTTATCCAAATACTGTTTCTCTAATAACACTCAGAAATTAGTTCTCCCTAAACTACTGTTCTAACAGCAAACTTCAGACTGCATACAGTGAGGACATTAATTCACTCTCCTAAAATGCTATCTCCAAGATACATTACAGGCTTTCATTCTGAGGGCTGACATTCTAGAGAGGTCTTGAATTAAATTATTTGCTAAAACAGGCACTGTCTGGCACTGTGTAAGAGATTAGTCCTACTCAGCACACACTTGGGATCATGAACTGCACAAAACTGTAAATTCATGCCCTAAATATAGAACATTCCAAATAACTCACTGATACCTTCATACTTCAGTGGAATACTTTATCCAAGGATCTCAGTGTATTTTATGCTGGCAAGTTAGAGGTTATTTTAGACTCCTTTTGCTTTTAAGAAACACTGAGCGCCACTTCCCCAATTAACAGGATCCAAGATTGATTTTCTTTTGCAGGATCAATGACATCCCACAGCACCACCATGGGAAAAGAGTTACATCCTTAAACCATTTCAGAGATTTGGGAGTTTTTTAATTCTTGAATGACAGACAATCAAACACTTGCCCAAGAAGATAAGTGAAAAACGTCTCTCTTGCTATCCTTCTATTTTATCTGAGTTTCTTTAAGCACTTCACAAAAAATTAATTTCACATTTAGAGGTGAGCTATTTTACTGCTGAAAAACATTTGTCTCTCACAGATGGAGGGTTTTTATTTTAAAATCTCTACAAGTTCTCTCAGTGGCTTCCACACCTTGGTGTGTGCAGCTCCCCAGCCCTGGGAGGTGGCACCAGCAGCAGTGGTGTGCTCTGCTTACATAAAATGCTTATCTGCAGCTCAAACCTGCCAGAGCTGCACATCCACCTCACGGAAATCAAGGGCAATTATCCTGCTGGCTGCAGAACAAAACATTTTTATGCCACCATTAACATACACCAGTTCACTAGGGTGTGGCTCCAGATGAATGGGCACTTCTAGTAATTTAACTCCAGACACACTAATAACATATCAAAATGCTATTCACAGGAGCTGAAGGAACAGCAGTGGAGAAGGTTTTTAAATGTTCATGCACAATCAGCAGAATGGCCCACAAGTTCTTCTTGGATTTAATTAAAACCTTCATGGTGTATCTGTCTTTATTACGCTGACTTGTGTGACTGGTCACTGATCATGCAACAGGAACACAACCATAAATGAAGAGACATGAAGGAGAAAGAACCTCCTGAAAATCAATTCAAATCAAGCTTTTTGCAGTATATAAAAAACCCTCTACTTTCATTCTCAAAAGATATATTCCAAATTGCTATGCAGGGATACAGCTTTAATCTCAAAGTATAATTTAATATTATGAGATGTGAAAATATTTATTCTTGATCACGATCAATTTACACTTTTTTCACTTAGTTTTGCCACTTTCATTGCACAGCATCTTTTCTGTCTGGAAACTCAGAGCAACAATCAGCTCTTGGCTTATTCAGCTAAACAATCTGTCAAACTGCATCTGAAACAGGACCATTTTCTTATTTCAAATTGTCTAAGGTTAAGAAAAGCTTCAGCCCAACAGAACTACAAAAATAAAACAGACTCCCGTTCACACTGAGAACTTCCTACTGTGACACAGACTTCACTGGCTCCAGCACTGAGGAAAAAAAAATAGCTTCTGTAAACTTAGAAATAGCTTGAAATCCTAAAGTCTTATCTGCTGGACTGTATCACTGTTCACAATACTCTGGCAAACAAAAGGGGCAGCACATGCTAGAACATGAAATGCTAAAGAAAATTAGTAGGTGTAACAGCCTACTAGACATATGAATGCCTTGCATAGTGTTCATTCTTGCTGGGTTATAAATTAATGTAATCACAGAAGTTAATGATGTCTGCCACTTCACAAACAGCAGAAAGGGAAAAGCTTATTTGTGCAAGTGGCACACTGTTTATACCATTTTTGCAAAGCAATTCCTTCTGTAACAGCAGCATCCTGCTGCCAAGCTTTGTGTTTGCTACGAATGCATTTGAAATATATGAAGGTACAAGACACAGGTTTGCCTTTCTCTTTGCTTTAACTCTTCATTTAATCTAAACACAATAGTTGGTGACAAGCAGCAACATCCCCTTCTCAAATGGAGCAGCACTGGACCATTTGAACTGTCCTGTCACCCTTTCCTGTGGCAGGACAGAAAATCCTAAAAGTTATGTTTATAAATAACCTTTATGTAAAGAAACCATAGGCAAGTAGAGGGCTCTGTCTCTCCTTGTGCATAAATCAAGAGTCTCACATGTTAAATCATCAAGATCCTTAACTAGACCACTCCCCCCAGGTTGAGCTGCAGAGCTGACTAAGGAGCCTTCACATATAAACAACTGTAAATGGTAAATCTGAAATTCAGCTGCTTACTCACACACCAACACCCTCAGTCAACAATTCCAGTTGCTTTTGAGATGTCTGGATGTACTAAATTTAGGATGCTGACAGATTATTTCCACTTAGCAATGCTCAGGAAAACCTGGTCTCCTCGAGAAGCATAACAGACAATACTTTCCCTCTCAGAGCAGAAAGTATCATTCAAAAACGAAGAATTTTGAAGTCAAGATCCAGGAAAAACAGAGTCTGTAGATTGAAACTACAAGTTTTGATGCACAGTCAGTTGCTACGTGAACATCACTGCTTTTTACCAAAAGTCACTCGTGTCCTACAGCCCTAGAAAACCTGAGCCCACCTAATTTATGTCACATGAACACAGCTTTCTATAGCAAAAGATACACATCTACACAAACTAAAAGCTTTTAGCATGTGAGTGTGTAAAGACAGGAAACATTGAATGTCACAATCTCTATTTTGTGTTGCTTTAACCATGCAATACCCCAAAGGTGCTTCTCAGTAATTTTTTTCCATCAGTGTAACTCTGTATTTAAAATTAGATCTAAGCCCAGGAGATAAATGTATAGCTCTCATTCAAGCAGAACAAATGGCTGTATGAGCTACCTCATGTCTTATTTAGCTTTGCTCAACACTGGCAGGCCTTAGGACACAAAAATGTACTTCCTACTAAGCAGAATTCACTACCCTAGATAGCCTGCAGAGTAACTCCTCCACTTTATCAGGCAGGACTCTGGGAATAAAGAGAGGAGAAGCAATTTAATTGAAAAGATTCAAATGTCTGCTTGGTTTTTTCACTGTACCCTGTCCTTCTGAACACACAGGCACTGGCAATAGATACATGTGATTGTGGTTTTCTACTTCCTTCAGTTCCTCCTCACTGTGACACAAGGCTGAACACCACATTTCTTTGTCACAGAGATCTCCAAGATGCTGCTCTTGCTGCCACTTGTTTTTGCTAAATACCAAACTGATGACAGCAACAAAATAAATGGCCATTCAAAATTTTCTACTTAGTATACACATATATTATTTCATAATTTAATTTCAATGGAAAAAAAAAGGCATCAAAATATATTTTACCTGGACATCATAAAGAGCTACAATGTTCTCATGCTGAAGTTCCTGTAAAACAAAATATTTTTGTTATGAAAATAGGTTAGTGTTATTGCTATTATTAATACTACTATTATTATTAATTTAATATGCTGATAATGCTGATTTGGTGATAATCAAAGAGATTTTTTTAAGACCATCTGATGGAATTTGGAGGAAATCCCAGCTATTTTGACAATATTTACAGGATAAGGAAGTTAGGCAATATCTTCAGAGGTCATAAAAACATTGGGTTCCAGAACTTAATGTCTGTGACTTGTTGCAGAAAGTATCAGAGCACAAGATTCTCTAATGAGCACTGAAAACTGACTAGATTTAATTTTCTACTCCTACACAATTTCTTTCTTAGTGAAGTAACCAACTAGACCATGCTCAAATCAACCTTACTTTTTGAGTACAAAGAAAATTAAACCAAATAACATTAAATGAAACTCATGGGACAGCTCATGCTTTATTTTTAACTTTTGTTTGTTAAGTACTTGCAGCACACTCATACACCCAACACTACAACTTCTGGTGTATAATAAGTAAATGAGTATATAATATGTATATAATAGTATATAAAGTAGTGATGTATCTCGAGAAGCTCAGAAACACGGGAAGAAAGCAGCACTCATTATTACTGCAAAGCTGTGTGAAATGAGATGTGAAATTCAGAGAGCAGGGAATGTTGAATGACCACCCAAGGAGATGTTTGCATAAAATAACACTGAAAAACTGAAGGATGCTCTGTTACATTTCCTCTGTTAGAGCCACACTCCACATTTTAAGGCAATTATCACAGGTCAGAAGTGGGCAGCTGCTTCAGGAATCAAAGTCAGCTCACTGATTTCAGCTTTCAAGGCAGCTTTGAGCAAAAAAGTTGCAGAAAGATCAAAGACTGATGCTTCACCCTCAGCTATGATCTGCTGGGAAAAGGTGCCACACTGGCCATCCAGAAGGACAAAGTCTTCCACATGTGCCATAAGCAAAGCACAGAGACTGGTTCCACAACAACTTCTGCTTTTAACTACAAAAGCGTGCTCATAATCTGTTCTGAGACATTTCCAGAACTAAAGGTGTATCTTTTTCTGTTTTTCTTAGTATTTTTATTTCTGGATCCCTAACAAAGAAACAGCACAACAGCAATTACTGTGATACCACCCATGACCTGGAATGAACTAGGTCAGAAGTCTCTTTTCCTTTTCAAGGAAAGCAGCTTTAAAAATCACTGCAAATTAGCATACCTTTAAGATTTTTATTTCTTTTCCAAGTAGGATTTGTGACTTCGACAAGTTCTTTTTGTTAATACTCTTTATGGCTACTTCCCAATCAGTTTTCTGGAAGCAAACAAAAAAAGTATTGTCAGTTTACTTTTTTTGTTGTTTTTTTAACTTTATCCTCTAACAACTATCCAGTAAAGCACTGAGAAAAAGTTGCAAGATCACCCCTCCTCTACCCACCAGTGATTACTACATCACATGATACCATCAAGAACTATTTCATTCCACAATAGCTTAGACAGCTATTAAAATCCAGCTTCAGCTACATTGCATTTTAATGAATTCCAAAGCATTTTAAAAAACCCCCCAAAAACAAGTAACCATATCCCATTTATTTTTTGGTAGCAGTGCTATGTATCTGCTTTTTTAGCCTTCTCACAATGATCAAGTTACTTTTAGTGTCCTTAAAGAACTTCTCATTTTAAGCCTTTTTATGCTCTGCAGATGAAAACTGCTCTGTTTTAAGTAAGCTTATGTATTTTCTATTTATAAATTATTCAAAAATAAACTGACTATTTATTTGTGAGGTGGGAGTACCTCCATTGGCCTTTAAAGTTTCCGTTTCCCTTTCTCCCCCCCTTTTTTTTTTAACCCCAAAATCACTGCACTGTGCCTCTCCAAGATGTGAGTGCTGCCTTAATCCTCCAAAATGTTAAATCTGAAGGGCTGTTTTCTGGAAAGCAAAGCTCTTTAGGCACCAGAATAAACTCACAGCATCAAGAAACCATAACGTAACTATGAATATCCGGGGAGATTAGCAAGTCACGCCAGGAAACCAGACACCTCTGAATTTAAGAAATCTTCAGCCAATCCCAAAGGAGACAATTTTCCATTAGATCCCTCGTTATCCAGCGAGATAAACATGACCCTCCCGACAAACAAAGGGCTCAGCCTCCCCTACAGCTGCAACTCTCCCCTCGCCGCTATGTCAGGGAGCTGCCAACAGCGGGGAGGAGCGGTGGGACCGCGGACAGGCCGGTGGGGTTGAGGGAAGGGAAAAAATAGAGGGTTTATGGATGCCGGGGCCGGATCCCGGCTCAGGGCCGCGGGGCAGCCCCGGGCCTCTGCCCAGCCCGCACCTCCCTTCGGCTTTTTTCTCCCCGAACACCCAAAGCACGTCAAAACTCCCCAGAGGACACAAACCCCACCACCACCACCGCAGCTGTCACCCACCCGAGGGGCTCTGCCGGCCCCGGGTTGTGTAACCAGCCCCGCTCCGGCTGCGGGCGAAGCCCGTCGCTGTTTACCTTGCGGTGGCGACCTTTGAAGACCACAGCAAAGGCTCCGTGTCCTATCAGGTCCTTCTTGCTGTACTCAAAGTCCCCCACCGCCTCCATCATCCCTCAGCGGGGCATGAAGCCCCCGGGAAGGACGGAGGCAAAACAAAGGGGCTTCTTCCTCCAGCTACAGCCGCCTCACGGCAGCCGGCGGCGGGGTGGGAGCCTGCCCCGGTCCTGGCTGCCCCCGGCGGCGGGGGCAGCTCCTCTCATACCGCCGCAGACCCCCGGGCCGGCGGGGCTGCTGCAGGGCGTCACCGAAGCGAGGGGCTCCGTCGGGCATGGGGAGGGGAAAGAGGGGAATCTCAGGGGCCGGGTGTGAGCGGACAGCGCGGCATCGGAGCCGGGACGACGGGCCTTCTCAGCGGGGAAGGGAGCTCCGTGCCCTGCCGCTGCCCGGCCCCATGGCCCCGCCACAGCGGGGGCTGCCGGCGCCGCGGCCCCGCTCAGGGACCGAACCCCAGAGCATCCAGCGACGCGGGGGGAGGCGCGGCCCACAGCTCCGGGGGTGGCTGTCGCTGTCGCCGCCGCAGCCCCCGCGGGAGGGGAGGAAGCAGTGAGGGTACGGACGGGGGTCTCTCAGGCCGCCAGCGCCTCCCGGGGCTCCTGCCGCTCGACCAGCTCCTGCACAAAGATCCGCACTCGACCAGCCCCGGCTGCGAGTGCCCAGCCCTCCGCGCCGCCCCGCGGCTTTTATAGGCCGCAGTGCGCAGGCCCGGACGCTCGGGTGCTTCCGCCGGCGGCCAAAGAGTGCCTCACCCCGGGTAACCCGGCGGCCTCCCCACCGCCAGCGCCTCAGAGCGGAGCCGGACCGGGGCCATTGCCCTGAGCCCGCCGAGCCCTCCCCGGCCCGCACCCGTCCCGTCAGGGCTCCAGGGGCCCGTTCGGGTCGTCCCCTCAGGGAGGATGATGACCCAGGCCTCTGGGTCTACCTCTGGACCCACCCTTGCCCTCACGCCGGGGTAGAGAGGCCAAACTCAGCTCGCCACGCCCGGCCATCACTTCAGCCCTTTCCTCGGCCGCCTCAGGCCCACCCACCCAGTCAGGACAACGCTGAGGGGCCACCAGGAGAAGAGGGAGGACCGGAGGTGCACAGGACAAGAGCTGGGACAGCCAGCAGCCAGAGTGGGAAGGCAGGTATTGGATCATCCCAGGGTTCCAAGGCACTGGCACTGTTTACACAACACCTCCGGGTCACACACACTCCCAGCCCTGTCCCTGCTCCAGTAGAGAGCAAGACACTCCCTCAAACCTGAAACAAGGGATTTCAATGAATGGAGAGGCAATGGAGGAACGGGCACACAAAGTGCTGTGAGCCAAAGATGCTTGGAGTTGTTTTCTCCCTTTACAAGGAGAACAACGCCTGTAATTTATAGCGCCTGCCTCCCAGGGCTTTTAGATCAGCCTGGGGCTGTTTACAGCACGTACAAACATTAAAAAAAGCCCAACCAGCCACCGAACAACAGTCACATGGTGCCTCTGACCTTCACCTCCGGGTTTACATAATTATGCTCCTTTCCTCTGTGTTCCATTCCTCACTGCTCTCTTTCCCCCCCCTCCATCCATGTTCTCCATCACACCACCTCCACATCCCAGTTTCAGGCCCTTTCAGGCTTCCCCAAGATCCCCACGGGCCCCAGTGGATTCAGGGTGTGCACTGGGGTCACACAGGGCAGAGCTCTGACCCCACAGCTGTGCTGTGCCTTCCCTGACGTGAGACAGGCTCTGCTTTCAGTGGCACCAGATCAAAACAGAGACTGAGCGAAAAGTTCTGCACTTGGGCCTCTCCTCATTCTTCACTTATCTCCCTTGGCTTTCCAGCACTCAAAACCAGGCACTACTGGATCTGTGTGCTATGTCAGAACCTCCACAGCTAAAGACTTCTCCACAATGCACTTAAATTAAAAAAATATCCAGCAAGAGATTCTTAAGGAAAGATTGACAGCTTTATCAAGGACATTTTAAGCTATTAGAGGCATCCTAAGAAATCTGTTTTGTGCCAAAGAGAACCAAAGGGCTTTAAAACCCCTCAAAAATGAATCCCCCCTTTATTTGGTGAAGTTTTGAGCTCCCACCCAAAATCCACCCATGGCACTACCCCAACAACGTTGAGAAAGTGGAGCTGATCAATAATTTCAACAGCTCGGAACACCCGGGGGAAAGAATAAATAAGATGTAAAAATATTCTGAGTTAACCATAAATTAAAGTGTTGGTAGTAACAGACACTCTGTGATACGCTTCACAGTACCCCTTTAAACCAGGAAAAAGCCCACAAGCTTCCATGTGTTAAACATTCTGATTCATAATTTCCCTGAGAACTGGTTGTTTATTGCCATCCACCAATTCTCACTTCAGTATTAATGCTCTCAGCGTCAGCGTGTATCCTCACCCCAAAATCAATGTCACAAGCTGCATTTAAAAAGGAATTCATTCAGAAGATGCCTTTTGAGCAGATGAAAGTCACAACAGCCATTACTAAGCCACCCATTCTGCATCACACTTGCAAACCAAGACACATTTCCCAACACATTTCCCTTCGGCAGCAGCACTGCCTGATGTCCTTTTGTCCTCGTAATGGGGCTGGAGCCCTGGAGCAGGTTTGTTTCAGCACAGCAAGGACAAACAGCCAGGAGCGGCAGGGAGGTTTGACCGGAATAACTAAACACCCTGCGCTGGGATCCGAGCGGGATCCGAGGGCTCAAACAGCGCTCGCTGGAGGCTGCGGGATTTGCATGCGGGTCACTCCTTCCAGCTGGGTCCTTGACTGGCAGCTGGGGGAGCTTCTGGGTGTCAGTAACTCCAGCATCCAGACTACAAAGAACCTAGGAACAGCACCTTCGCTTGCTTTTGCTGCTGGAAGAGCTCAGAGACAGAACGGACTGAATTCACCCCTCCCAAGGGGAGGCTCGTTACTGGAGATGTTGGGAGAGCGATGCAGGAAAACCCTAAGGGGCTCATGCTGCTCCTACACACAGATATCTGACATTCAGCCCTGTATCCTGCAGCACCCGGGGGATGCTCTGCTCCAACTATGCAGCAGGACACTAAAACACTCAGTGTGCTCCAAAAGCACAGCCAGGGCACCAGTACCCTGTCTGATCAACCCCAGGGATCCTTCAAAAACACAGAGCACTGTGTCCTGAGTTGGTTCATTTTTAACATCACGCTCTGCAGGAGCTGCAGCCCACTGAGAGAGACCACCAGCAACCCACAGTTCTGCAACCACCCATTCACAGAGTGAAGAAAACAGAACAGCAGTACTGGAGATGGCTCTGGGGCTCCTTCCCAGCTGCACTGCTTTGCTTCAGACAAATTAGTCCCTCAGTTGTGAGCCAGGACTTTTGATCACAAGAGCCACACATCTAGGAAGGAATTAGCAACTTCCAGGTTGCTTGTCTGAGTGCAGAGAAGGATGCTTTCACCTGGTAGCAGCTCCACAGAACACAGACATCACTGCCCTGAGTTTTCTTAAGACCTTTCGTCCTCAAAAGCACTAATGGACTTCACAGCAAGCCCATTTCTGCCATACCACACCACCAAAATGCAGCCCTGAGGTAGAAACATCACCTGAACAGTGCCTGGGTTGACCCAAAAAAAAAAAGCAGAACACGGCTGCTTTTCCTACTTTTCATGCAGAACAATGAATGAAGTTCATTTTCTTCCTATTCATTGAAAGATTTTTCTGGTCTGTCTCTCCCCAGGCTATAAACTTGCACATGGAAATTAAATTACAGATCTGGGAAAATATTCAAGAGATCATCTGAGTTGAACAGAACAGGAACATGTGGCTGCAAGGACCCAGGGAGCACGACACACACTCCACTTGCACAGATAAGCAGGACACGGTCCCAAGAACATTTTCACATGGATTTTAAGGCGTCACTTATCTAAATCAGCTCCCAAAGGCAGGAGTCAGTGCTATCTACTTCACTCCAGGTGTTCTTACCACATCCTTCCTTCCCTCCCTCCATCACACTCAGGAATTCATTAAACAGGTAAACCTTCCTCAGAGGACTGGCACACTTCCCAATCCTTATCACCACTGTCCTCCCATTGGGATTTGCAACAAAATTAATGGTGGCATCAGCTGAGCTTTTAAAGGAGAAAGTGTCAGTGGGCTCTGCAGGACAGTTTCTGGCTATGCTTAAAATTATTCTTGTATTACCAGTGAAAAATAACGCCCTTGTGGTAAGAAAACCTGTGTGGGATGTTTAATGAGTAACTCAGGAGGAACCGGACTGAAACACAGGAGCAGACCCCAAGATTCCTATCAGACAGCACTGGAGCTCAGGCATTTCAGTAGGTTTTCTGTAAGATTGGTGCTGCTGATGCCAGAAAAGCAATCAGAAAGCTCCAGCCTACCTTCTAGATTTGTCCTTTAACAAAAAGTAACATCTTTCCCATTAATAACGCCATCAACCCAAATTTGCATCTGCAATTGCCCAAATTAGCTAATTAAAGCTCCCATCCCCAGCGCCGGCGGAGCGAGGGAGCTCACGCGCTCGCTGCGGCTCCTGCCAAGCAGGAGCCAGCTCTGGAGGGAAGGGCAGCAGCTCTTCCTTCCCCGGTGCCTGAGCAGGCAGGAGACTGCAGCCAGGCCCGGGAAATGCCGCATTCAAATAAAACTGGGAGGGAGGAGTGTTAGGGAATTGCTTAGGAATACAGCTGGAGCAGGGCCAGCACTTAGTATGCATGGAGGCTGGTGCTGTGTGAATGGTAAAAATAGCAGCAGATGCTTAGATAAGAAAATACAATTTGGTGTACATGCAAACCCATCACAGAGCATGGTTCCAAAATCTACCCGCTATCAGATCAAAGGAAGATTAAGGCTGAGAGCTTAATTTGGTGTAAACTTAGTTGCAAGGCCCTTTCTTTCTTCAAGAGGTCTCACTTCCCTTTGGAAAACCTTTCTGCTCCAGCATTAGAAAGGTGGGTTTTAATCAGGCTTTATGTCATAGAAGCAGAGCCTGAAGGGATGGCAGGAGCAGGTCAGAGGGCACAGCGATGGCTTTGGTTTGGAAATCAGTGAACAAGGTGCACTGATTTTTTAGGTACACCTACACACATGCACAGCCAAGCCAGTTCCCACAGGCAGGATCGCTTCCCTGAGCTCTGATACATCCCTGCCTCCAACACAAAACACACCATGGATTGACAGGGCACAGTGACCCTGTGCAGCACTCCAGGGGAGGAAGCAGAGAATGATGATTCTTCACTCAGGAAGAGCCACGTGCAACCAGGAGCTGCTGCTTTCAGCAAGTCAGACTTGGGGACAGAGAGCTGAACTCCCAAAGGTGGATCATTTCCTTTAGCACAGGCACGCCAAAAAACCTGGAAACCAGGCAGGCTTCTTGGCTGTTACCAGTGACCTGTTCCTCTTCTTCCCAAGGGCACAGCAGTCCATGGAGGCAGAATTATCAGCTGGTTTTAAACCACCCTGTCCCACAACATTTACCTCAGTGAATTATGAAAGGTTTTGTTTATGCAGATGGACACAACGTGGCCCTCACTGTCAGCAAGAACCAGCTGGAGGAAGCACCCTAATGAAAGAGCAGGTATGGGATACTGAGCTCTTCCCAAAAGATGCCATAGAGATAGATCCCTGCTGACTTGGCTGGCAGAAAGAGACACTAACACCAACAGGAACCACAAATTGTCTTCTCAGTCATATTAAAGATTTAACCCTTTGTTCCACCCTTTGGCTCATCTGAACACTTGCAGACAAGCAAAAGGCCATTACTACACGATCTTAATTCTCCAAAGCAATCATGACAGCAGGCATAAAGTCCTAAAATGCATCTTTGCAGCTGGGAAGCGTCTGAGATCCAAACTCCTATTCTGAATTGTAGTACTCACTGAGTATGAGGGCTATGGAGAACGTTTTGACCTTCATGCTAACCTGCTGCAACTGAATCTGACAGTGTAATTTCTGCTCCTTATAAATCACATCTTGATTTTCTCTGTTTCATAAGCATCCTGGAAATAAACACTGAGTCCAGGTCTATTTGCCCCACAATGGCTAGAAGCCTGAACTGACTGTCATAAGCAAACTTACAAATACCCGACTGACAGTGTGAATCCCTCTCACCCACTGGGCAAGTAAATGCATTTTAGAAATTCCAGGAGCCAGCTCTGTGCAATGGAAATATTGCTATTTTCTGTGTCAGTCCCAGCCCTGCTGTCAGCACGTATCCAGGGCAAGGGACAAGTGCCACACAAAATTCCTGCTCCATTCTTCCCCTTCCCCACCCTATCCTTCCTTCCCCTTGAGCCAGTGGTGGATGGGAAATGGACACTCTCTCCCCTGTTCAGAGGCACAAGAGTCTCATTTTCCCATTCCCAAGAGCTGTTGAGACCTGAAAACTCAGCACAGCTCCAGCAGTCATTTGAAGTCCATGCCTGTTGCAACCTGAACAGATTAGCAAAGGAGTTATCTGCTGTGGATGAAGAGGATCACTGGCAGATAATGCTCAGCACAGCCCACAGGGAAACGGGTGTGTGGAAAGGCAAAGCCTTACTGGAATAATGAGAAGCCCCAAGTCCTCATTCTCAGCAGATCTTTGTCCCAGACACACAGCCAAGCACAATTCTGCAATGTAATGATGTGCTGAATTTTCCCATTTCTCTCTCTCTCTGAAGGCCACACAAGGACAACCTTTTCTGTTCCCACTGAAACCCTCTTCTCCGCAGGATTCTTCACAGAGCAAGAAAGGGCACGGGCAGTCTCCGCCCTTTGCTTGCCCCTTTCAGGACAGTGGCTACTGTGAGGCTGAAATTCCAAAAAAAAGCCAGCTGACATGGAGGCAGATGAGGTATCCCTCCTGTGATGTTCAGAGGAAATCATCCTGCAATGCACAGCTCTTAATAAGAACTAACATGAAAATTTCCTTAAATAAATATAAGGAAAGCATCCATGAGGGAGAGTTGCCAGTGGGAACATGGAGCCGTGTTTGGGTCAACCTCTGTCATCCATCACCTTGGAGATCTCCCAGGATCGTGCCGAGGGCAGGACCAGCAGCTCCATGTCACTGTTCCTATCGACGCCATCTGGAAAGGGAAAGAGCTGCTGTGTCCCTGTGGTGGGGCACCAGCTCTGCCACAGGGCCCAGCAGGCACCAGACAAGAGCAGCACAGCAGGGACCTGGGGTCACCAGCCACAGTCAAATGGCAACCAGCTCCTGGGAATTTGTCTGCATAACTGGGAGAGGGGAGAAGGTCAGAAAGGAAGGCCTGACCAGCTTTCCAGGAGTCAAAACATCTGAGTCAAATTTCACCCTGACTGCTCGGCTGGAGGGGCTCTGCTTCCTAGATATCTCCCAGCAACAGCTCCTGTCCTGAGAGAGGTCAGGTCTCCAAGCTGGAATTTGACCCAGTGCTGTGCTCTCTGCAAGGAGATCGTGCCCTAACCATGCAGGTCTCTGCAAGGGCACTGTGGCTCTGAGGGACACGTGGAGTAGCTGCAACATCCTCACAGACAAGCAGGTTACTCACATCCGCAAACACTTGTCCTTCCCTCCGCTCGCTACCCTCTGTCCGTCCGGGCTCCAATCTGCTGCATACACCTGGTGTGATGGAAACCACGGTCACCTCTGCTGGGAGGAGGGATCACTCCTGCCTCCCAAACAGCTCCACCAGGGACCTCACCTCATCGGCATGGCCAGGCAGATCGATGGCCAGTTTCTTGGTCTTGGCATCCCAGACCTTGAGGGTGCTGTCGCTGCTGCCGCTCACCAGCAAGCGGCTGTCGGCTGACCAGGCGATCTGGTACACGGCCGAGACGTGGCCCCTCAGCGACGTCAGGTACCTGGGGACAAGGACAGGCTGTTAGAGCAGCAGGCTTTGGTCCAAACCTGTCCTTGCCTTTGTGTTTCTTCACCAGCACAGTTACAGGATGCCCAGCACACTCCAGGCAGTCAATTGCTACACAGAGTCCACCTAAAAACCTTCCCAAGTGGGCTCAGAACCTTCTAAAGGATGACTCTTCATCTCACCCTTTCTGCCAAGAAACCTTTATTCAGCTTCAGCCTCACTGCAGAGGCGTGTTCTTCCCTCTCTGGCTGAGCAGCCTGGATTTAGAAGGACCTTTAAAATCACTGACATGAAAGCCAAACTCATGAGCATTAAGGTTGGTTTGCAAGGGAGGACTGCTGCCCCCAGGAGCTCACCAGTACTCCAGCTGAAAGTTAAAAGCTGGATTACAGGGGCATCCAAATACTAACAGCACCACTTGTAACTACAAGAATTTGCATCATCCAGAACAAGCTGTTCTCTGGCACAAGAACTGTTTAAACTGGGTCAGCCTCCAGTTCCCAACACACACATCTTCAGGAGATCAGTGGAGTGGAACATCCCATCCCACCACAGCTGCGCCTGCCCCGGAGAACTGACCCTGCAGCAACAGGGTGTGCACACAGGTGCCAGGCAGTGCTGTGGCCGAGTCACAGGGGGATGCACACACTGAGCCAAGCACAGGCACCTTGGCACAAGAAAAGCCAGACAAGGGACTTCCCGAGGTCAGAAAAAGGCAAAGGCAGCAGAGTGACTTTGAGTTCAAGCTACAGAACACACCAGGGAGCTGCTGGCAATGACACTGGGGCCCATCCCTGTGCATCCTGTGTGTTCCACACAGACTCCAAAGCAGCACCACCCCTGTAACAGAACAAACCAACTCACTTTCCTGTCCTACCATCCCAGAGCTTTATGGACTTGTCAAAGGAAGCACTAGCTATTATGCGGGTGTCTGGTGAGAAGAGGACTTGGTTAATCAATGCTTGGTGGCCTGTCATTCTCTCCAGCGGCTTCTTGTCTTCTGCTGGTCTCCAAAGAAACAGGGTGAAATCATCTGACCCCGAGACAAGCCTTTCTGGTTCCTGGCCCTGAAAAAGGGATGAAAGAGCCCAAGTCTTGTACAAGCCAGGTGTGGAGAGCTCGGAAGCACACCAGTGTTGGGGTGTCCACTGCTTTCACCAGTGACAGCGTTAGAAGTGACAGCAGGGACAAAAGGGACTTACCCGGACTTGGTTGTACCTCTGCAGTGCCCTGTCTTTCAGTTCTGCCACTGAAAAAAGGAAAAGGAGAGTGAAAGAGATATTGGCGATCCTTAGATGAAAATAAACTTTATAATCTTGTCATGCCAATTCCAACCCTGGATCTGTGGGTTAAGCAGGAGCATTTGTGATTGCTCAATTTGCTAAAGGCAATTCGGGAGCAAAAGCCCATGGAAACAAAGTGGCCTCCCCATCCCCCAGACTGCTCCACCCTGGCACAGGCAAGGAAAATCTTGACTTCCAGCACGACCAGTCCTCCCCCAGCCTCCAGCACGGGCGCTGCACTCACAGGAGCCTCTGACATCCTGGGGGTTGATGGTGGCCTCGGCCGGCTCGAAGGCGCCGGTGCGGAGAACGTAGTCGGTGCTCAGGGCCATAGTGTTCACCCAGTGAGCGTGGCCCTGCAGCGTGCGGCACAGGACCCCCTGGGGACAAAGCCACCCTCAGACAGGGACAGGCAGGACACAGCCAGGCTGCACAGCAGACCCACTGGGCTGCAGGGAACAACCCCAAACTTTCCAAACCTGCCTGCCCCAGCTGCAGGCAGGCTAAGCAGTGAAGACACAACACTGTAAAGCTTCAGAAATCAGTTTCCCTTGCACAACACCCATCAGCTCAGGTTGCTCCAGGGATGTTTCCAGCTTTTAGTCCCATTTAATTCTCTTAAGGATAAAAACATCACACAACAGCTACCCCTTGCAAACCCCAAGCAACAGGTCAAGAAGATACAGCAGCTCTGTTTTTCAGGGCACAAGCTGTGCCAGGAAGAGCAAAGCTACCCCACAATGTGCCCAACCCCCTTTGCCAGCAGCCCAAGGGCAGCCCCTCACTTACATCCTGGCTCCTCCAGACTTTGATGGTCCTGTCCTGGGAGGAGGAGTAGAGCAAGCCATCGCCCCCCCACTTCACACAGGTCACCGACTGCGTGTGGCTCGTGAGGATTTTGTCACACCTGCCCATCAGCGTGTCCCAGATGCGGATGCTGCCATCCTTGGAGGCGCTGGCCAGGTAACGGCACTCTGGGTTTCTGGCCAAAGAGATCAAATCCATTTGTGCAGCTCCCCTGAGCTCCTTCCCCACCAGCCCCAGAGGATTCAAGGGTCAGCAGGCAAAAAATTACAACTTTCTTTGGGCTCAAGATCAGAGAGAGGCCAGAAAGGGGCAGAGCACTGACCTACAGAGAACAAGCTCTCACAAGGCAGAGGAGAGGCTGACAAATGCTTCCTCCAAACCAACTCCTGGGCTGCACATTGGAGGAATCAGTCCAGGGTAAACCTGGCAGCTGAGCCCTTGGCAATGACCCTGTTTGCACAGCTCTAACCCACTGGCTAACGAGGGCACCACAAACTGGCACTTTCCCTAGGCACAGGTTGGGAAGATACCTGGGCAGAGGATCAGCCTCACAGATAGCACAGATCCATGGCATTGGGAATGTGTTGGATGTTCCCCTGCCTCTACCATGCTTCATTTCCAGCCTGTGGACAGAGTGCTGTTGTGCTGGCAGGGCCGAAAGGAGCAATGTCCATCCACATGGCTCAGGGGGCAAATTGAACACATCTGGAAGCAGCTGGCCACAACCCAGCAAGGACAGGGCAGCCACAACCCTTTGTCCTTTGCACATCTTCATCACTCTGCATGATGGCACCAGCAGTGGGGAAGAGCACAGCCCCTCCCATTGCACTGGAACTGGCTGAAGAAAGAGAACTGCAGCCTTGGCAGGGTCATGTCTCTCCACTTCCTCATCTTCCTCTACAATCATTTTTTGCTAATCCAGTTAATTGTCTGCAAATAGCTGGAGCTTCCTACTGGCAAATTCAATTTGCAGGGTTCTGCTCTGAAGGGGCCCTTCTTCTTTCTTTTTTATTTATTTCTGCAACATCTTGGATTAATGGCTGCAACTGCCCCCCTCCACCCACCTGTCCCAGAGGGAGCTTTAGCTGATTGAAGGGATAAGGGGATTGTACAGTTAATCATCCCTCATGATAAACAAATGGGATGACAGAGGCCAGCAGGATCAGGAGAGCAGACAGGAGTGCTCTGCCCTTGAACACCACCAGGTTTCCCTGCTCCCACCTCAGCATGCCTAGGGCAGCACATCAGTGTTTGTCCAGCACCACAAAAGCAGTGTTTTCCACAGGCAGGTGTGTCTTTTTCCCAGGGGAAAACAGACACAGCCTGGCAGTGATTCCCCAGCAGCTCATGGGGACTGTGAGCAGCAGCTGGGACTCCTGGCTCCCAGCTGCACACATTTTTCCCAGCTCACCTTGAGAGCTGTTCTCCTACATGGGCTTTTTCTCCGTAACAGGAGAAAGGCAAACAGGAGCAATGCCCTTCGGGTCAGGCTGCTCTTTTCCATAGGAGCAAAGGGGAAGGGCTGAGCTGGCCCTGCACTTACATGTGGAGTGGTTCCCAGCACAGACATGTGATCCATTTGGAGTGGCCAGACAGCACCCGGCCGATCTGGCTGCCAGTGGCTGGGTCCCAGAGAAAGATCTGTCCAAGAGAGGAAGCACAAGGGTCGCGTCAGGCCACAGACATCATGTGAGTCCCAGAGATGTTGGAGCTCCATTTAGAAAGCAGAGATGTCCTTGGGATCATGTTTGCTCGCAGGGAGCAGCAAGGGAAGGGGGCTGGATGCCTTTCCAGGTCCCTGCAGCAATCAGCTGACACCCAAAAGAATGAGACTTGATTGCCCTCCTCTCTGCCTACAACACTGCTGCTACAAACTTATCTGACTCAACTCAAAAAGAATACAGGTCCCCAAAAAGCCACCTGGTGCCAGAGACTCAGTGAGTGTTTGCAGAGCACAGTGAAAGCCACAGCGTGCTAAACGCTGCTGATTATCGGATCCTGTGGGTGGGACACATGCTGGTTTTCTCTTGTTGATTCTCTCTCTACATAAACGTTCATCTTAAGAGCCAAGGCATTAGTCATCTCCTACTTAAGAACCTGGGAGAAATAGGGAAAAGGAGGACAAGCAGCTCTCTGGGTTCAGTTAAAGGCAGACCAGCACCAAACCACGGCAAAACCACCCTGGCCCAGGACATTTCCTCGGGATTGCCATCACAACTTTGGCAGCTCTGTGAGTGCTCTCATTGCTCCCAGACCATCCAAAAGGTCAGAGAGAGCGACTGCCCCTCAGCAGCGCAGCTCCCATTTAACCACATGCTCCTGCTTCCCCGGGCATTTCTGCACTTCAAGCACACAAATTCTGTCCCACAGCAGGGTATGAGCCCCCTTCACATTCCTGCAAGAGGGAATTTGGCCGTGTCTGTGTGGGAACACTGAACAGGCTGCTGCTGCACGTCTGGGTCACGGTAATAGCAGCCCTGGCTTGGCTGGGTGATACCCGTCCTCACTCCAGACACCTCCCTTGTGATGGAGCTGCTTGCCAAGGACCACATCCACAGCCTGGACTCTTTCTGGCACAAGACAGCAGGACTCAGCAGCAAGAGCTCCACAAGGTGACAATGCCAGAGCTCTGCCTGGCACAGAGATGCTTCTCGCAATACTGTGACACATCCACACACAAAGCTCCTCCGGGGAATGGGAATCCTGCTCAAAACAATGCCATACACCCCTCATGCCCCAGAAAAAACAAGCCTTTGCCCTTAATCCCCCACAGCCCCACACCAAGGGAGCCCACGTGTACCTGGCTGTTCTTGCAGCCCGAGGCCAGTTTCTTGCCATCAGGTGACCAAGCGATGCTGAGCACCCAGTGCCGGTGACCTGGCAGAGAGAGCGTGGGTGGTGTGAGTGGAGAGCTGTGACTGTCCCTGGTTTCCCAGCAGGAAGGCACTCCGTGTTCCTCCTGGCCAGCCCCTCTTGTTCCACTTTGTTAAAGAGAGGTTCTCCCTCCCCAGGCTGCGGTCCCAGCCTGGACAGCTCAAGCAGCACCAGGCTCTGCTCTGCTTGTCCCCTCAAGCAGACAGGGGGTGCATGAGAAACAGGGGCATGAGCTGCCCTCTTGGGACACCCCTGCACCCACCTTTGGCCGTGAACTGCGGTGTTTCCGTGCTGAGGTCCCAGAAGCGGACAGTGGTGTCTCCAGAGCCACTCGCCAGGTACCTGGGAGAGGAGGAACAGCTCAGCACATTGTCCCCAGGACAGGACAACAGCAGCTGCTGCCTTGCCCTGATCCCCCCCTCTGCAGCCAGACCCTCGTACTTTCCAGTGGGGCTGAAGGCCACGGAGATGACGGCCTCGGTGTGTCCCTCCAGGGAGCTGGTGCAGCGCGTCACTGCCCGCACCCTGAACACCGCCTGCGGCTGGTAGATGATGTCCAGGACCTTCTCTGTCTCCACGCTTTGCCCTGCCAGGGTCTTCTCCAGAGACGCCACAATCTCGGCATCGTGGACGAAGAAGGCCAGAGGCACCGGCTCATCCTGCAGGGGAAAAGGGCAGGTGAGGCAGCGAGAAGCCGCGCTGGGTCTGGCTGGGGATGCCGGGGAGTTCGGGAGGGGTCTCACCTTCTGTAGGAGGGCGTTGCAGACCAGCTGCAGCTTGTCCGGGGTGATGGTGACCGGGACGTCGAAGGGGGAGCCCAGGCACTCCCCTGCCTCATCCCGGAACTGGATCAGGAGCCGCTGCACATCCTCCTCGTCCGGCGACATGCTCTGCGGGACAGTGGGCTCAGCGCCGGGAATCCCACCACTGGCAGCGATACCCGCGTGGGGAGAAGGAGACTCTACAGGGGCACCCCGCGTAGGGCCCGTGGGAGGGAGAAACACCCCGCACTGCGCAGGACCCCGCACGGGATGGGGTCAGCAGGAGCCACACGGGGGAACCCCAGACGAGCGAGGAGACCCCGGAGCGCCGCAGCACTCCCACCCCTGCAGCTTCCAGGCGCTGCCGCTGCCCCTGCCCCTGCCCATCCCGGTCCCGGTCCCGCTCCCGGTCCCGCTCACCGCGGCCATGTGCGCGCGCGCCCCACGTGGGCCGGAAGCGGCGCCGCCGGGCGGGAGCGCCCGAGCGCGGCGCTGCTGCCCCTGGCGGCTGGCGGTGCGCGCCGCGCTCGCCCCGGAGCCGCGGGTTCGAGGCCGCGCCGGGACAAGTCCCGCGGGGCCCGGGCGGGCGGATGTCACCGCGGCTCTAAAAGCTCAGGGGTGCGAGACCAAAGCGACTCAAGACAGGCCGAGCTGCTCACGCTCAATCCGGCCCACAGTTTAAGGAAACACAGCCCTGAGCAATATCCGTACCCTAATCTGTGCCCTGCAATCCCTGAACACACCCAGGGTTCGTCGGGATCCTGCCCAGGGGGAAACTGAGTCAGGGGGGCACTAAAATAGGGGAGAGTTTATCTTAGAGAATTCAGAAGTGTGGTTCAATACTGCACTCCAGGACCAAACCTGCCCCTCTACCCCTGTCCCAGGCCAACTTGTGCCATGTCCTGTGACTGAACACCTTATTTATTATTTGAGTAAGAGTTAATCTTACTCACCACACTGCCATTAACATAATCCATTAAGAAAGGTGGGCAAAATTACCCCTGAAACTCTCATTAAAAAAAACATCCCCTGTAACTTCAAACATGAAAACAGAAAATCGACGCAAATTTTAATATTTATGTATTTTAAATCAAAACACAATTAAATATAGTATGTTTTAAGTACATGAATGCTTGGGTATGAGAGAAATAAGAGGTGGTACATAGTACCAAAAACCTATACACAGCCTTTTCTGCTTTTTCATAACAATACAGTGTGTCTCTATACAATCAAATATTGCAACAGAATAACACTTTCCAGTCAATCAAGATATTCTGAACATTGGAAATGATTTGAGTTCTTCGCATAGTGATTTCTTTGCACAAGTTTGAGGAAAAAAGCAATCATTAGAGTAAAAAAAAAAAAAAAAGACCCAAAATAAAAGTGTTGTATACTAAAAATGCAGCAGTAACGTAACGGTGAGACACTGAGTACTTCTGCTACCCTGCAAAATCAATTTGCTGGGGAAAAAAAAGAGGTGCTGTGTAACATGGTAAGTGTTAACAGTGTCAGGAAGAAGGCCAGAGGTCATTAAAAATTGTTTTTCCTTGTAAACCAAACATCTGGAATTAGATACTATGTTGGGTGGAGGACAACAAGCGATGGAGAATGGCAGCAATTACTTTTTTCCTTGCTCGTGGGATGGTGAGGACAGGAAGTGGAGCAGTCTCTGCAGGGTCCAACCTGCTCGGAAGGTGAGCTCTGGGAGCAGAGGGGCTGCAGGACCAGCCTTGGAGCTGCTCCATGGTGGAAGCAGGGGAGGTGTGGGTGTGGGTGTGTGTGCAGGTGTAGGAGCTTCTGACCCTTCTACACTGCCTTCAAAGTTAATGCAGTTATGAAGTAAAATACATTTATCTTACAGTTGAATACTCATCTATTTCAAGTAACGGAAAATTAAACTCGGAGCTTTCCAGGTCATTCACTGCCAATGGATTCACCCTTCCAGGATGTGCCCCATGGCCCTTCCAATTCTGAGTTTAAAAATTACAAGCAGTAGAACTAGAAACTACAGCAAAACCTTCCCCTCTGTTGTGGCCTCTGTGTCCCATTCCAGATTATTTTGCTTAAAAGCCTTTTTTTGAGACAGGGTCAAGTATTTGTGAAGTCGATCACAGTTTCTCAGCGACACATTTGTAAACTGCATCTTCATCTCAGAACCATCATTATTGTGAATGCCACATACACCAGGAAAAAGTGTTTCTTCACTCTCTACAGTGGAGGTCCAGGATTGCTTCTTTTTCATTCTTCCTTAGAAATGAGGGAGATTCCGGTGGTTGGAGTAACAGTGCTTTGTTTTTATTGGCTGTGTTAAAGAATCCACCAATAGGGAAAGTTCACTTGTTCTCAAAGTGGAAAACCAGATTTCCTGTCCTGGAGTTTCTAAAATCATAGCTGGAAAAGGGAAAAAAAGTTCATTTTACCCTAAAATATGCAAGGCAATTGCTCAATAGAAAGACATTTTGTGTTTAAAAACATTGAAGCCAGGTATGTTTGAGTTTGGGGGAGAAAAAAACCCCAAACCTAATCCAAACACACTCAACCTTTTGATTACTTGCTTAATTGAATCCAGAGCATCTGCAGCCATTTGATATTTCTAAATACGCTGCTGAGCGACCTTTTCATCCAGGCAGACTGGAATTGTATCATTTGCAGCCAAGCTGTTAAGTGAAATCATTACACAAGTCACTTAAATGTTACTGCTCTGTTAGAAAGAAAACATTCACACAGTGAAACTATGGATCCACCTATTTGGATCAAAAAACTGGGCTTTGGCACATGTTTACCTTCAATAACTGAACATAATGCAAGTCAGTTTTTAGAAACTCAGATGCCTGAAAGTCAGAAGTACCAGACATTAACTTGGTAACCTGCTGTCACCAATATTTCACAAAATCCAACTGCTACATCAGAACTGGGATTTTTTAGACAGAGAATACATGGGCTGTACAACAACATAAACAATATAGAACACTAAACCTATGGACAGGGCTACTGTGTCTTTTTAAAGTCTGGAGACAGAATTGTGTAAATGAGTGCACCCAACAAGACAAATTCACAGCTGCTGAGTTTTACTGACACCTCAGGCAGAAATTCCACTACTGACTAAGAGGAACCAGCAAGTGTGAGCTCAAGTAAGGAATTACACTATTCATCCCACAGCACAAATCACCCTTTTAACTAACGAGGCAGTTTGTAGACTCAAACTAAGACAAGTTTAATGCTTTCACAGCAGAACCACCACAGGCATCTGTTAAGAAATTCCCACATCACACGTAGGCCGAAACACTTCCAATCTTTATTTCTTCCTCTCATGCTCTGCTGGTTTGAACATTTACCAGCGTGGGTTTCAGCCACAGGAGGAAGGCAAGTGAGAGCTCTGCTCCTCCCACAGCCTGGCTGGAGGCAGATAAAGACAGGCAGCCTTTCCACCCCCCTACCTTGGTGACCGTCTCCGAAGGCTGCTCACACTGCGCCTGCTGCATTACGTCGTTGACAATCATCTTTGCTATCCTCCAAGCCATCTCTTCTTGAGCCTGAAAAAACAGCCCAAAACACAGAGAGCTTCAAGTTCTTAAAAGAAAAACACAGTGCTCTCAGCAGAATGCAGACAGAGCCTTGGAGTCAGGGTAAGCTTCACAACTCCATAACCTGTATAAACATATCCTCCCTTGAGGATACAAAAATGCTGCTAGCAAGGATTTTCTTGCTATTTTCTAAGCCCATGAGAGACTTTTCTCTCTCACAGAAGAGGTGGCATAGTTATGTAAACAACCAAACACCTGCAGCCTTGAAAAGTCTTGTTTATGGTATAGTAGAAAAATATTTTGACAATGGATGTTTCAGGATTTTAGCCAATCACCCCCAAGGGGTGGCTGGTCCTTTGCCCAATTAGACTATGAAGAAAAAAGTCTATAAAAGAGTTTGTAAAATAATAAAATAAATCAATCTTGCTGCACAATTCCTGCCTGCTGGATCTTCTCTCCTCCTCCCTATGGCTGCAGGACACAGTAATATACCCTAGGGCATTTATTTCTTTTTAATATTCCCTCAATGGAAACGTACCTGGCCTCCAAGTACAGTGGTAACTTCAATTATTGTACTTGTGGCTTGATGCAATTTCCAAGAAGTTAGTGGAGGTTTTAGATTTATCTCTTGGTGATTTGTCCAAGCCCCTCAGAGGGGGAAAAATGCAGCCTGGAATCCATGTGCAGTGGCCACTTCACCTTAAAAATCAAACAGCACTTCCACCCCTACTTGTAGATATATAAAGCCACACAAGCACACACTTAATTAGTTCAACCAGCAAGCACTGGCAAAGATCAAACTAGTTTCACACATACATGCAATCAAATTATATTTAGCACACAGAATCAACCTGTTCTTGGTGCAGCAAAAAGATACTCAGAGATAACAGCCAGGATTCAGAACATCAACACTTTATTTCTCTAAAGTGTGAAGTCACAAGGAGAACGTGAAAGGGGACACACCTCATCTGTGTTTCCTTGAACCCATTTCTTCATTGCTTGTGAAAACATGGACCCTGGTTGAGATAAAAACAGCAAACAAGGTATGTCAGCAAAGTGAGGTACAAAGCTGATTCCTGTCATCCCTCTGAAGGGTGTGCTCTGCTGGTATTCAGGACATGGAGGAGTGGCAGGAAAGACAAGGGACTGCCTGGAGCCATTTGGACACTGAGCCTTTCCCAGAGCTGAAAAGCAGCACCAGCAGCAGGTCCCCAGCCTGGGTGGGAAGCAGGTGGAGAGCTGCAGTTCTGTTTCATCTCAAGACCAAAGCTTTGAAGGTTTGATCACCAGCTCAGCTGCTGACGCTCCCATCCCTGCCAGGTTCCATCGACAGCTCCAACTCCCACAGGCTGCTCATGCTCCCCGGAGTCCAGCTGGACCAGAAAAGCAGAATTTGGATAGGAAACTGGGCCAGAGATGGGTTTTGCCTCAGTTGAGGCCAATCCCCATGGCATCTCTATCTGGCTTAAAACAGATCTGGAAAGAGTCAAACATTTTGCCTATCTTAACTGCAGTAGGGAAGAGAGCAGCTCTGCAGATGTCTACAGAAATGGAGAGAAAGAGCAAAGCAAACCTTTTGATTTTTTGACATCAGGCTCTGGTTCAGATTCTCTGATGAACTGCCCCAGGTCACTGACTCTTCCAAATGTCATCTTCCTGAGGAGAGGAGTGAAGAACCACGTGGGTGATCAAAAGAACTCTGGCATTATGGAAAGCTACATTTGGCTATACACTTGGCTATATTTTGGAATCAAAGAGGAAGAATAACTAAGAGGAAGAGAAAAAACAATCAGCAATATTTTTCTGGCTGCCACTTTGGTCAAAGCAGCATTCATTCAGTGTTAAATCACACTACTGAAATAAATTTAGTTTCAAATATTAGGACACGGACTAAGATCTTGCATTTAGGCCTACTCTCCATGCAGGAGGACACAGCAAAAATGAAACAGAGGTGAAACATGTAACCAGAAAGGAAACAATACACTGAAAAGAACCTTACCCTGCATATGTTCGTTGATACAAAGATTCTGGATCCAGACTTGCAGCATCTACAATTATTGCTTCATCAAAATTTTTCAGGATTTTAACATTAGCCTTTTTGACATTGGACTACAAATAAAAATTCTAAGTATTAGTGCCCAATGCAGACAGCTACTAGCTTTTTAACAAAACTGCAATTTTAGTGCTTTTAACACAGACAAACCTCCATCAAGTCTCTAAGCAAGAGTACAAAAGAATTAGAGAGTGTCTACACAGCCTTGAATTCCCAACTCATAGGACATTGTTTTTAGCAGAGGATGATAAAGTTCTCTGGACAGAGCCAAAGACACAAAGCCCAGGTCAGCACACGCTGTTGCCTGAGCATTATCAGCTCAACAGATTTGTGCGTGCTCACAAATCATTTGTTGTGAGTCTGGAACATCCCTCTCCTGCACTTGGTAAGCAATTCCCAAACACAGATGCCTCCCCCATGGACAGAGAGCAAACATTTATCTTCTGGCTTGGAGTATTTATATAAGATTATGAAAAAAAGCCAAGGAAACATCAGAGCAACAGCAGGAAGGGCACAACACACAGCGATCCATTATCGCCTCAGCACGGAACAGGAATACCGATGGCAGCTCCTTTCCTGATGCTCTTTATGCAAAAATATGCAGAGACCCAGAGATTCTCCTATTCAGACAAGCAGGAATGCATACCACAGAAAGCAGCACCTCATTTCCTAAATTGCCCAGCCAATTACCAGCAGTTCCTCCTGCTCAGAGGATCACGCAGCAGGAGGCTTCAAGAACACCGATTTTATTCCCCACTTCGCAGCTAGGGGAGGAATATTCCCTCCTTGCAAATTAGGAGGTTTAAAAATAGTACAAGCAGGTAGTACAGCTTCCAAGTTGCTGGAAACCCAGGACATGACTAACATCGGTGTGGATACTGGATTTGAAGCTCAGGGTAGCCCTGCAGAGTTCAATAAAAGCAGCTCTCGCGTGGCTCTTCTGCTCTCAGCTGGGCTTGCAGTCTCCAAGCTGCCCTTGTTACAGGTTAGCCAGAATCTGCTGTGTGTTTGAGCAGATTGATGCCTTCAGCCCTGGGAATGAGTTTACTCTTCAGGACAGACGATCTGGCACTTTAAAAGAACTGAGCACACAAAGCTTGCGTGTTTATATTTAAATTCGATAGCATATTCACAAGTGTCAATTGTTACCTGAAGTTGTAACTATGGTATTGATAAAATAGTGTTATTTCTAATAAAAAGCATTCCTAGATGTTATGGCATCATGAAAAAGTCTTCAGTAACAGTAACAGCTTAATAAAAACATCACTGATGCAAAAAATATCGGCAGCACAAGGCTTTGGGTACAACAAATACCAGAGACACCCTTCTGACAGAATTGAGCAGCAGGCAGATTAAACACATCCTAATGCAACACAGGCCTTAAATAAAAGTGGAATGGTGTTTCCTTACAGGGTGAAAACTTGGATATGGACACAGAAAACCCAAATTGGTACCTGAGAGGCAGAGCCATCCGTGCTCCCTATGGAATCACTGTCAGGAGAGCTACCAGGGCCATGAATACTCAGTGCAATGTTCCCTCCTGGGAATTCATCTCCTCGTACTGAATGGATGAGGTCATTCAAGTATTTGTAGTAAAGGTTGCTGGACAAGAAACCAGGTAGGAAAACCTGAGGGAAAGAAGGAGTCCTCTTTAATCAAGGCTGGTCTGCACAGCTAGAGAAGAACACACAAACACCTCAGTCCTTGTGCAGATGGAACACAAGTAAAAGCACCCACACTTGGAATTATCGTGGATTAGCAAGCGCATTGCTTTAAATTTTAATCCTACTGCAAAATGAACAAACCCAACTGCCTATTAATCAAATCCCCCAGTAACTGGAACTGAAGTTTAGGGGGGGGTTTTCCCCTCTAGAAACTAAGCTTGAGAGCCCAACAGGCTTTACAGTTATTCTGCTTCACTGTTCACAGTTCTCTGCAGCTCCAGAATCAAATTATTCAATTCTGGTATCTGAGTATCCCAGACTTACATTAACCACAGCACTTGTATTAGACTTGCAAACAACTCCTACTAAGAGGAAGGAAATTTTTCTGAAGATATAAAATAAGCTGTTGATAGCAATTCATATGAGAGGAAATTCTGTTACTTCCATTAAACTGCAATAATCATCCGAGGCAAACATTTCACAGAGCATTAACAGCAGCCAGTGGGTGGTATCTTCAAATCAGGCTGGGGAAAAGAGTCTGGCAGATTTTCCTGAAGCTGTTCTATTATCCAGGTAAACAGGAAGTCAGTAAAGGAACAGGACAAAGCAGGGGTGCTGCAGAGGACACCTGGCACACATCACCTTCACTAAGTGTGAACCCCACTCTGAAGAAGGATCTCACCGTCTCCATGGTTGTCCACGCCTGCCTTAAGGGAGTGGTGAAGCAGTTGGGGAGAGGCCCCCCCTCCCTGCAGATGTTGGATTCAATCTCCAGCCTCACAGAGTCATCAAAGCCCAGAGGATGCGTGGCCTGCAGGGAGAAGTACCTGGGGCAGGGCATGGAAACACAAAAAAGATTTGCAAACCTCTGTAGGTGCCCAGGGCCCACCTGTCCCCCAGACACTGCACACACCTGGTCCCCACTGACTACAGGTGAGAAAACCCCTCCCAGAAACGGTTCTAAGAGCCCTGCCCTGAAACACAGATGAAAAACAGAGAATGGGAAACAGGAATGCAGCAGGAAACACCCAGAACTCTGAAGCAGCATTGGCTCCACTGCTCACACCCTTGCAAACCAAGTTTAAGGCAGGGGAATGACCAATGAACCTCAGAGTGAAGCATTTGCTTCCTCTCCAACTATTATTTCCTCCTTGGGTAATAACTCAAGTTGTGGTAGAGTCTCACACTTAAGAACAAACATTTCCTGGAAGCAGTTGTGCTGTCTGTCTCCCAGCTGTCTTATTGCTACGGTGAAGCACAAAATACAGGAGCAAAGTTCCTCTCCTGAGAGTGAAAGTCTGATATTAAAAAGGATCTGATTGCTTCCTTAAAAAACGGAAATATTTCACAATACTAAGAAGAAGCACTACTTGGCTTTTATTATGTGTGAGAACAGTTTCTACAGCCTACTTTACATGGATAACACTACCTGAACACTAAGGTTTTTCTGCAGTGCTGTATCTGCTATTAGGCTTAAATGCTTTCCATTTTCAAACGTCAACCAATTAGCTTTGATATTTCCCAACCAAACAAACTCAAGCAATCAAGTCCTGAAAATTCTGAATTATGTTTTAAGAATGGATCCTTGCAAGGATTTCCCCTCATGTATATCAAAAAATTTGAAAAGTTCATGTGTGCAAACACATCAAATGCCACCTTGATAAAATGCACCTCAGCAGAACAGCACAAGAGTGCAGAGAAGGCCCTTGTGCACAGCACAACACAAAACCACAGGTACAGAAACAAAGAATTCTGGAACTCCCTCACTTGTCATACAAAATCATGGCATCGTTCTGTGCTTCTTGCCCATCATACTGGCCTTTTTTGGCAGCAAGTTGAGACTGGAAGTTATCTGCTGCCAACCAGAACTGCAATACATTAACTGCATCTTCCTTCTCCATGTACTGGAAGGGAAATCAGAAAAAGAGGAGAGATTAAAGAAGTTCTAGCAAGAAACTTTTATTAACTTTTTAACCTCCTTCTTCCCATTTAGAAGAAGGAACATAGTCCATATATTAGTGGTAAAATTACCACCAAGACACAGTATTTTGAATTTCTGTTGCAGACAGATTTAGCTTGCTTGGAGAAAAAAAAAAAAAACAACAACAAAACACCCAAAAAAAACCCCAAAAAACTTCTGACATTTCTTTTTTGTACTCATTTTTACACTCAGTTTCCAAAAAACTATTTGTCTCATACTAGGACAGGAAACACCATTTTCATGCTACATTTAGCTTATACTGAGCTCAGCACACTGTCTCAGCTTCCCAAGCTGCAGTTTCAAACTACATCAGCTCCTCAGACTGTCAGGACAAATATGTCAAGAGCTGACTCCTTAAAGGTGCAGCAGCCTGAAAATGTGAAATCTTATATTTAACCTATCACATCCCTAAAGGTGCCCTCTCCACATAACACTGGTGAATGATTTGTTATCTCTAATAACACTTCAGCTTTCAAAGCCACTACAATGTGAAGATCAAGATGCCTATGTCAAAGCTTCTACAAAGCAAAGACACTCTGAGAAGCACTCCCTAACTGGAGAGGAAGTCACAAATACTCATTCCACAACAAAATGGACAGGTCTGAACATTTGAATTAGTTCTACATGGGGGCAGGAAAAGGTTCAATGCATTTTCTCTTAGAAAAACACACACCTTGGGTTTTTTATTGTATCATAGAATCACAGAATTGTTTGGGTGGGAGGGGACCTTAAAAATTATCCAGTTCCACCACCCTGCCATGAGCAGGGACACCTTCCACTATCCCAGGTTGCTCCAAGCCCCATCCAACCTGGCCTTGGACACTTCCAGGATGGGGCAGCCACAGCTTCTCTGGGCACCCTGTGCCAGGGCCTCACCAGCCTCACAGGGAACAACAATTCCTTCCTAACATCCAATCTAAAGTCATCAAGGAATGAACAGATTTTTTTCATTTGCTAGAAAGGGATCTAAAAGCAAACCCAAATGTTGACACTCACCTCAGAGAAGTAGAACAGGGCTGACTCACAGAACAGAATGTCAGCCAGATACACAGTCCCACTGGTCAGCACCTCAATCTGGTATTTACAGAAATGGTGACTCCGCAAAAACTCACTAAAGTGCCTGCACAGAGACAGGGACAATCAGTTATCAGGGTCAGCAGCATCCAAGGCACCCTCAGAACCAATTAGCTGTTGCCCAGAACTCTGATACTTTTGGTAGGATAAAAGCAAAATAAGCAAGAAACAGGGCAGGTTTGTAAAAAGAAAGAGATAAAGAACACAACAAGTGTGAACAGCCAAGTTCAGCAAGAATGGATTTGGAGAAGGGGATCTGGGCACAAATCTAGAAGACAGCACAGAGAAGTGCTGATAGGGTTATGTCCCCATAAACATTTTTAACAGAACCTTTAGGACATGAGACACAAAAACCCAAACCATTGCATCAACTTACTCTTGTTCCATGGCATTAAACACTACAGACTGTGCTGTAACAAAGCAGTTGGGATCCACTTGGCCATCCTCCCCACAGATCTTTGCTGCAAAGAAAGAGCAGGTTAATTTTAACATGGGTTTGGCTGATGGAGCTGAAAGGCACGAGCAAGGACTAGTTAATGAAAAATTGCAGTTCAAATTCACCAGAATCAGCTGGTTCTGACTGAGCAAAGAGCTTTCAAAGTACAGCAGGTGGCCAAATGATAATAACAGGGCTAAAATATTTGATTGAGACTCATATATGGATCCTCTCCATAACCACCACGAATTCTTTCCCTAATTGAAACAAAATCTCTGGAAGTTTTTCTGAGGATATTCACAGCACTGCTGAAGGTCAGACCCACTAATACTTGTAATCTACCATCTTTTTACAGCTGCCTTTAAAATTCATAAAAATAAAGATAAATACAAGTGTGTGATGTATCAGAGATAAGTTTTTATGTGGACAGAGCAGCTCTGAAATGAGGAAGCAGTTATTCTTTCTTACCAACTATGTCATTTCTCATTGCTTCTGTAATAGGGATTGGTTTAGCAGCATCTGGAGAAATATATTTGGTAAAAGTACTAACTGCATCCCGTTCTATACCTGCAGGGAAGAAACACAGAATCAAACTTGGAATTCCTTGGCATGAGTGAGTAACAAATGTCTGCTCTTCAGAAAAGCAGGTGTCTAATTCTCAGTGGTGTTTCCTTCCAGTCCACTACAGGATATTCATATTCTGCTCAGCTGACTGTGTGAGCTCCAGCCAGGCCACAACAAATCCAGCATGGACTGACTAAGATGGAATAGAACAACATAGCTCCAAATTTTCCCTATCACCACACAAGACAGAACCCACTTCCTCAGCTGCACACTGTAGTCCCAGAAGCAGCACCTTTCAGGCAAGTGAAGTTCCCAGTTTTTAGCTCTCATCAGAGAAAAGAAATCACTTGCATTATAAAGGAACTACAAGGAAAAAAAATCTTAAAATGGGACGCCTCAAGTGTTTTACACATCATCTTTTGAGACTTCGGACTTGGCTCTGGAAGAGAGAAAAATTTACACTCAAATTCTTTTCTAATTTCTCAAGAAGGACCCTGTGTTTTCAAATTCTTTTTGGACATCAGAAAGCAGAGGTGCTTTCATGACTTTTCCTTTTTCCTGGTTTAAGTGACTTTGGGGCTGAGGTTATGTATTGTGGAGGCACATGATAAATAACTACATGAGAAAGACAAACAGCAAGAGAAAGGGATGCAACACAAGGAAGCAGTTGGGCAAACAAAAGGAACCAATATGAAGAAAGAAGTGTTTCCTTTTTGCCTGCAGACTTGCACAAATGAGGGAGGACTGAGTAGATGCAAAGTAGAGAAACATGTTACTGTGCATGTAGCTCACTACCAAAAGGAAATATTTTAATTTCATCCTTACTTCCAGCAGCCTCTGAAGAGGTGGAATCCAAATGACAACAAATCAGTTACAAGGGGAGGAACTCTATCAAATAAATCCAAGAACAAAAACAGTACATTCCACACATAAATCTCCACAAGTCTCTTGCAACCACTACTTATGTCATTTTATGTAATACAGGATATTTACCTTCCATGGCAAGTTAATTATCAATTCTCAGCCCCATCACCCAAACTTTCTGCAATTCTTTCAAGGTGGGATGGGATGGGTGAGGGAAGAACTGGACATTGCAATGTTCATCTTCATTTCTAATGATTACACATGGAAGAACAGAAGCAACCTAAGCTCATTGAGCACACAATGATTTTGAAGTCTCTTCAGCAGCTTTTTTATTTTTAAACAAGTCAAACAATACACAGCTCAAACTGGTGAGCAGCAAGTTAACATCAGTGATACATAAAACTTTCTTGCTAAGCCCCTGAGAACTGAGGCAGCTCCCTGCACAAAGCAACAGCAGCAAAAACATTCCCCACTTCCCACCTTTTTCACCAAAGGAAACACACAGCACTTACTTTTCATGAGTTTTCCTGACAAGTCCTTTAGTGCAGAGGAGGGGCTGTTTCTATTTGATACTGGAAGCTTGGAAGATTCTTGCTGATCAGCTGGAAGAGATGGAGTCCCTGTCTCTGGTTTGCTCAGACACAGAGCACTGCTGCTGTGGCTCCCCTGCCCCGGCAGCCCCACGTGGTTCTGGCTGCTGGCAGTTCTGTCGGGCTCGGGCTGGAGCAGCCGGGCTGTGCCAGAGCCCTCCAGCCTCTCCTCCAGCCACCCAGCAGGAGGAGAGGAGGCCAATTCCTGCTGTTTGGAGGGGGAAACGGGCTCTGCCAGGGAGCTCTGCTTCACCGTGTTCAGGCTGTGCGCGCGGATGCGCGACCAGGTCGTGGAGTGGAAGCTCTCGGCCTCTAACCAAAATTTCACCAAGTGCTCCATCCTGCGCAGTTCCATGAACTGGATGAAGTAAGGGAGGGCTACACTGTCCTGCAGGACTTGTTCAAGGGTCTTGGAAAGGCTTGATTTGGTCTCTTGAGCCTGGTAGTTCAGACACGATCTGCCTAAAGGGAAACATAAAAGGGAGTGAGTGCGCATTGTACCATGTCTTGGATACAAAAGTGTCCTGTAATGTAACTGTGACGAGGCAATTCCAACACAATGACACAGTAAAGGAATTGTCTGTTCTCTTCAAGACCCTCCCAGGGTAACACAGATGCTACTGTAACAGCAACCATGCTTTTATTACCTATTTGTTTACCTGAAACCCAAGGGATGGTGAGTGCACCAGGAACACACAGAATAAAAAGAAAAGTTGATGTAATTACAGCCTTACCTAAGTCTCCAAAGTGAGCAGCTTCCATGTGACTCGGCTGCTTCTTGAGGGCAGCTGTGCGGCTGCTGGAGAAGGAGTCCATGTTGGCAGAGATGGCATTGATGGCCACATGGCTTGGTCCTGCAGCCTCCAGCAAGGCATGATTCCTAGTGCTTCTCTGAGGGGAATGTAGTGGGATTGGAGCTGGAATCAGGACAGAAATTGTTAAAGAACAAGGACCCCAAGACCTCTTCTAAACATTGCCCGATGCTAACCACCCCAAAATATACCAGGGAGTTTGCAAGAGCCAGTCTGATTAAAACCTCACTGTACCACTGTGTGTCATGTCTGATCAAGGGTCTGATTAAAGACCACAAGTTTTATTACAGCAAGAATAAACTCACTCCCACTCACCTCTATTTTCCTTATTCAGCAGATGCCATGACTAAGTTTACATGTGAAATATTCCTGAGTCTTCCTGCTTCCTTGATAACCACTACTGTGACAGCTGAATATTCTGCCAACAATTCAGTTTAGTTCCAATGCTCCTGCCAATCCATTTCCATGCCTTTTTGAAGGTTAAAAAATCCTGAACTACAAAGCTATCTGTGAGGTTTAATGAGAGTATTTCTCAAAAAAAATTTTTTTTCCTTCTGCTTGGTTGCAAGAGGAAAAAAAAAGCAATAGGGAAATACCTCTGATGAAACCCAGGTTATGTACTTAACCCCCTCTGCCTGCTTTAGGACACGAGTGGCTACTGGAGCTCAAAAAAAACAATTAAGAACTTCCTCACACAAAATTCTGCCTAACTGTTATAAAGCTGAAAAAACCCCAAACATGCTCACAGCAGATTCCAAAGCTCTCAGGAAGCTGTGTTAGGTGAGGATGTTGTGCAGGGACATCTTACACCTCTGACTCAAAAATAAAGCACATCAGATGAGCTGATTATCTCAGCACCTCGCAGGGATGTGTTCCATCAAGGTGTCAGCCAACTTGGGTTTCATTACTTCCACGCTGCACCACTTTATTTTTATTCCAAATTTTATGACAGCAGTTGACAATTTCACACTTGGATGGCACAGCACAGATACCTCAGGAGCGATGGTACAGGAGAGTGGAAACACTTAAATTATTGCCAAGTGTTTGTGCAGTTGCAGGGTTGCACACCAAGACACCACTTGCTGCTTCTTACAAAGCCTCTGGGTATTTCATACCAGCAATAATGGAGAAAATATCTTTTTTCCAAGGCCAAGGGATGGCAGCAATGGGAAAATGTGGTGGAGGCTACTTGTGTAGAGCCAGAGGCACATTCCTCATAATGCTACAGGCTTTTGTCAATTAGATTTAAATTTAATTTAATATTATGGACATGTGAGAAAAAAAAAGTTCTACTTTCTTTAAGGGTCAAACAAAGGTGCTTTCTTCTGCAGCAGCTCACAATGTGCAATACTATAAACTTTCACGTTTATTTTTATTTTCAGGGTCACCATACTGGTAGTTGCACTGAAAGGTGAGGTGTGGCTATGGAATGGGTGCAACTCACTGTTTCCTGCATTTGATTTGTAAGACAGACCACCAAGGCGAAAAAACCCTGTAATTTTCTCTTGATGTGCAGATAACATATTACCAAGTACAGAAACAGGATTTTGTCTGAGGGTATAAAAGAAACAGATCAGATTCAGGCATTTACCTCATCTCCTTTCAGTACTGCAAGAAAAACTGACAGGATAAGCAAACTTGTTTTCCCACAGTTTATAAATCTCTTTTCCACCAAGATCTTGTCTCCTTTCCTAAGAGATTTATTTAGCAGCAGGATCTCTGCACCACACAGAGCAGCAGCAGAATGGCTCATTCAGGATTTGAATCTTCAGCCTCATAAGCCACATCAAAGTTAAATCTGCAGCTGCTTCTGCAAATCAGACACAGTGAAGCTGCACTTTTCAAACTCCAAAGGACACTACACCTGAGCAAGAAACTTCAGGAGCAATTTGTTGTGGATAAGGAACAACCACCACGTGCAAGGTGACCGGATTGCCTGATCACTTTGAATTAAAGCTCATGCCTGACATAACTTAATAACCTTCTGCCCCTACAGATTCAGCAAGATGAGGAGGAAAGATCAGTTACTATAAATATCCAGAAACAGAATTAACTTTTGGGTTTGGTTTGGGTTTGATGCACAGGTCAGCTCTATGCTCAGGAGTAAGGAAATGATCCTGCTGGCTAAGATAAAAATGGCAGAGATCTGAATTTACAGACAAAAGTTTGGTCTTACTTTTAATTGCTTTCACATCTGTGGTCTTTTCTTGTTCTTTGCCTTTCACTGTAAAATACAAGGGAAAATGTTAATGCTGTTTCGGGTCACTAATGACATTTACCTGAGAAGGGACATAGAATTCCCAACATCAGCAAGTATCAGAGGCAGATGGAAACCATAATTTTGTTAAAACTGATTTCTCATTTAAATTGCACATCCAGTAACTGGCAGAGGCTTTCAAAGCTTTTCTGTTGCCTTACTTTCAAAAGCAAAACCTTATCATCCATTAATTAAGTTTAATGAAATACAGTCTGTTAAAATTACCATGGAGGAAGATGTTTGCTGTCTACAGATTAAAGCTACATTCAGGGTGACTTTAATAAACAGCATGAACTGGGAAGAGTGGGAAAGGTGTGTTTCAAGTGCAGGTGCTCTCTGTGAACCAAAAATCACCTAAAAACATCTCCCTTGTATTACAGGAAGAGCAGCACAACACCCAACGCTGAGGAGATGTGGACTGGCTCTGGCTCCATGGAGCTGCTTCCATGCACAGGATGGATACCAAAGAAATGCTCTGGAAACTCCCTGCAAACAGTTTAATCTCTCACAAATAGTTTTGCTTAATCATCATCAAACCCCGGGTGAGCAACTGATGGGGAGATAACAGTGTAAAAAGCTGTGATGGAAAAGCACTTTGAGGATTTCTTTTTTAAAGAATATTACTATTTTTTTAAAGGAAGCTCCTAAACGAAGTGAAGGAGAAGGTCTGTTTAACACAAGAATAAAATGTGGCAGAGAAACAAATGCAGGGGTGATACTGGAGAGTGTGATCTACCAGGGAGGCTGCTCCAGGCAAGGATTATTACTACAAATAGGTCGCCCCTGAACACCGACTGTGGAGCCCTTCCTGAGGTAACCACAAGTCACAGCCCAGCACAATCACACATTTACATCACAAAACACATTATAAAAAAAAAAACCCATCCAAAGCATTCCTATTCCGACCTAAGGATTTTAAATATTTTAAAGGGGAACTTCAGTCTCCGGTTACATAACTGCCCTGCCCCGGTGGCTGCAGCACTGCCTGCCAGCCTCCCCTGCGAGCACAAACACTGCAGGGCTGCAAACTGGCAACTCGGGGTCGAAAATTTAAGCTGCCAAGGAGCACATTCTCTGACAGAGGGGTTTAGGTGTCCATTAAAAGAGGCAGATTCTCTCCACACTGACCTCCTGCAGCCCGATGCAGCTGTGAGCAGGGACAGTAACCAGCCTTTACATAACTGGAGCCGATGGGCAGGGGAGAAATCACCGAGAAAAGCTGCGTGTCTGAAGAACACTGAGGCACAAAGGGAACCAAGAGACCTCTACAAACCCTCATCTTTCCCAAATCACTCAATATTTCATCAAATCAGTTCCTAGCTATCAGCAGTAGTTCTTGGCTTTCACACCAGAGTCCTCCATAAGCCTATTTTCAGTTTAAATACCTCTGTTCCTTCTTACCAGCTACTCAGTTCCTCCCTAAATACCTACTTACTACTGGAAATACAGACTCCAGGGTCGTGTCCCAACCCTTTCCACACAGGCTGCTTCTGTCCCCAGCAGCTCTGAGCACAACCAAGTGACATCAGTAACAGCAGGGGACAAAATCAGCTCCAATCCAGGACAAGCCCAAATTTTAGAGAGTGAAGTTTCACTACCAGAGTTCACTTTCACTTCCCCCAAAAAGCGGATGCTGTGTGGTGCCTGTGTGAAACCAGACGGAACCACAGAACAGGGACTGAGGGTGAGGCTTCCAGTGGCCAATCCCATTCCAAAGGGTGCCAAATCAGCACGTGACATTCCGGAGTTTTAATTCACATCTTGAAATGCTCTTAACGAACCCAAAAACTGTTCACAGTGTGTCAAAAACCAATGAGAACCTGCTGAGGTCAGCCAGGCTGTGGGACTGCATGTTATTCCCAAGATATCCCCAGGGATGAGCTGTTCCACTGGCAGCAGTTTCATAACCTGCCCTCGAGCACCCAGCTCACCTGTTATACTTTGATTTCTCAACCCATTATCCACCCTCAGTCTGCCAGACCTTTATTTTAAGGCCCGAGCTATAAACACACTTCACCCTCGGTTCTGATTTTTCTACAGGTCAGTTGCTTTATGATCCTTGCTACGGTTTAATTTAAAATTAGTTTTCATTTTCACTCACTGCATTATCGTCTTAAACACCGACAGCTCACCCCAGGAACACTGGTGTTTGTAGGATTTTGGACTGCACGTGGCCAGAGCTTTATCCTAAGCCTTAATGTGCTGCTTTCCTCACAGCTTCAGTTTAAATCTTCTCTAAAAGCCAAATCTAAAAACGGAGATTACAGCAAGCAGTGTTTTATGCACAGCCCAGATGAAAGGTTACTTTTCTCCTCTCCTTCAGAGCGTCTCTCTTGGGCATTTAGTGCTGATTTGCCTCTCTGACCAAAGATCCTTTAATCAAAGGAACACAGATCCTCAATTACACTTCTCAGATAATCAGACCTTTCATGGCTTTCTCCCTGAGAAAGTTTCCACCCAAGATGACCTTGTCCCTGTGATCCCACATCAGGATGGAACCTCAGCTCCACAGTTCTCAACAAAGTAGCAGGAGCTCTTTTTGAAGAGTTTATAACCACTATCAGAGTTTTATTCTGCAGCTTAACGTTTGTATATGAACACCCCAAAAAGGATCGTGGCACTTGCAAGGCCCTCAGTGGCTTCAAGAGTCTTTAGATCTGCTAATAAGGACAGAAATTTAGACTCATTTCTCCCACAACTACTGCGCTAACCTCCCCAAAGAATGACATTTGCAATGCTGCTGCTTTGGTTGAGCAAGCTCCAGAGGATGTGTGAGCCAAGAGAATCAACATCACCCCAGGTACCACGTTCTTGCCTCCCAGGATGTGCATTTTGGGTTCAGTAACCCAGAAAGGCTTTAGGACAGCGCTGCATCAGAAGATCAACGGCTGCATTGCTCGAGCTACAGCATCAAGAGGTAACAGAACTTTTCCAAGGGGCACTTCCAACAAAAACCACCCAAACCACAACTGTGCGAGTCGAGAGCGCAGGGCCCTTCCTGCAGCACGAGCACAAAGAGCCTTCAAAACGCTGCACTCCCAGAGAACACTTAAACTGCACCCATTTGTGCCGTCGGAGTATTATAAATATTTCAGGAGCCCTGAATTTCAAATCCTAGCTTGTGCCCCCTAACAAATGCATTACAGAATAAACTCCCAAGGACTCCTTTGGTTTTCACGGAGAGCTCAGTGCGATGAAGTCCCTTTTTCACTCAGATTTGCAGCTGCTGCTGTACATTCTCAGCCCATTATATTTTTTTACGCAGCCGGTTGTGAAAAAATCATCTGTAAAGTGCTCAAAGGCTCAAACCCCGCACGAGGCGTGGGAGGTGCTACAGCCACCGTCCGGAGCCGCCGTGAGCCCCGGCAGCTCGGGGGCCGCACCCGGCGGTCGCTGCCGGTCACCGGAGAGCCCCGGCGGCAGCCGAGCGCCCCGAGCCCCGCCCGGCCCCGGCCCCCCCGAGCCCTCCCAACCCCGCGGGAGGACGCGGCCGCCGGCACTGACCGTCATTGGCGGGAAGGCCGCTCCTCAGGGCCCGAGCGTCCTCGCGGGGCCCGGTGGCGGTGCCCGGAGGGGCAGGGCCGGGGCCCGGCAGCCGCGCGGGGGACGAGCCCGGCGGCCGCCCTCCCACCGCCCCCCTACCTTTCCGCCTGAAGAAGGACATAGCGCCAGGGAGGGGGCGAGGCGGCCGCCGGGGCGGGGGAAGGCGGGAGGGAGGGCAGCGCGCCGGGTCCTATGAATGAGGCTGCTGCGCCCGCCCGCCGCCGCCGCTCCCTCCGCCTCTTCCTCCCGCGGCGGCGCCCGCGGCCGCCATGTTGTCAACAACCGCCCCGCGCCCGCTTCCGGCAGCGCTGCCCGCGCGGCAGGACGGGATGCGGCCGCACTCAACATGGCCGCCGCGGCGTCGCGCCCGCCGGCCAATGGGGGCCGGGGCGGGGCCGCCGTGCCGGGTGAGGGCGGGAAGCCCGCGGGAGGGGGGCGAGGCCATCTTTGATCAGGGCTGGGCGCGCGGCGTGAGGCGCCCTCGGCCGTCCTGGGTGAGGGCGGGTTGAGCTGGGGACGCTGCGGCAATTTGAGAGCCCCGAGGGCAGGGGAACAGAGTCTTGAAAGCAGTGGACGGCGGGCGAGCGCCGTGGCAGGGCCGTGAGGGCCGAGGTGCCCTGCGGACCTCAGGGATGTGTCCCAAAATGCCCCCTTCGGCCGTGGGGGCCGCAGCAGAGGGGACGGACGGACAGAGGGACGCATGGACAGCCGGGCACCCCTCGCCCCTGTCCGAGCTCCCGCCCGCGGTCTGAGGGCTCTGCAGTGCCCGGTGCGTGCCGGACACGCGGTGCCGGGAGCGCGGCGGCTCCTTCGTTCCACGGCAACCCCCGGACACGGGGGCAGCAAAACCAGAAATCCCTGCCAGGCTGCTCGGGACGTGGGGACACCGCCGGGCGCTGGGAATCAGTGTCTGATCAGTCGGTTCCGTCTGCGTCCCGAATCCTGCCACAAAAATCCTCTTAATCATCCTCCCGAGACAAATCTGCTCTTCCCTCAGCTACCAAGGACGTTTGTCACTCTGACACAGTGCTAAGGTTGATCTCTGAGGAGCAGATCTCTGATCTAAAAGCTTTACGAATACTTTGTAAAGACTGTGATTATAAATTCTGGTTTGTGTGTGAGGAAACTGAGGCACAGAGCCAGAGGGCAGCTCTACCACCCTCGTGTCACACCGGGTCGATGCAGTGTCACCCCTCTGCCGTGTACCTGTCCTGCCCGTGCTGCCTGAGCCACGAGAAAATGATGTAATTAATAATCATTGCGTGAGTTTCTGCCCCATCTTTCATCCAAGCATTGCAAAGCTCTTTACAAACACTCAGTAATTAAGACTCATAAATTGTAAATGGTATAAAAGGTATATGGGGATCTTCCAGGGCTGGGATGGAGCTGTCTCCTGGGCGGGATGGTGCCGCTGATCAACACCCTGTAGCAAATGCATTTGCTCTTTTGATATTATTTTTGTTAACTGATGCTCTTTGATACAGTTCTGTACACATGCCCAGAGGCTGGCTGGAGCATAATGAACTATTCTATATGGTTTCTGCATAATGAATGGAGTTATTTAATTGGCACATAACCTCAGAGACTGCTAATAGACTAAAACATTCCAAAGATGAGTAAATTGGAAAGAATGGGATGATTCAGGGAACAGTAAATTAATATCTTCTGCCAAAAATTTTGCACCCAGTCCTCTTGGGGTTCAGGGTATACATGGGGGTTGAACAAGGATGCAATGATTTACACAAGAGTTTGACATGAATTATCTTCCCTGGACTAAAATTTTCTCTCATTTTTGGGGATGCAGAAGGGCTGAAGCTCCAATCCAGAGTTGCTCACTCAGCCTTGGACCTGGATCTGAACTGGAAGTGAGTGACAGCAGGTGCTGGAGTCTTTAACAGAACATGACAGTTTAATCATCTGAGCAACCAGTTAAATATGACTTCAGGACACAGGTTGGCCAATGTCAGAGAAGCTGAGGGACTCCTCCCTAAATTAAAATATTCAAATAAAAAAAATCTGTCTCACTGCCTGATTTTTTCCTCTCCACAGCTAGAAAAATAAGCAAACTTTAATATTGAAAAGATCTGAATGGAATGATCTTGTTTGGACAGATATAATAAAGCAGAACAAGACTTTGTTGCCTTTGATAATTAATTGCAGGGCACTGCTCTGCTCAATTATAGCATAAAAACACGTTAGAGGCCATTTCCATTTCTCCCATCTTTGGGACAGTCCATTTATTCATGTGATGTTGGGATTCTCTCTCATGTATAGAATTCTCACTACTTCGGGAATACAAATACCAAAAATTATATGAGTAAGGGCTTTAACAGCTGAGATCTTACTCTGGAATAAATACTAATGTCCTAAACACATAAGGAATCAAAGATGTCTTTGCTGAGAAACTCACAGCACCTTCAACTAGAGGCTTGTATTTTTGTCCTAATTTTTTTTCTTTAATGGGAAAACAAGTGTCTGCATGCACACACAAAATTCCTGGCAAATTTGGCTGTGGCTGACCTCAGTCCATTAACCCTTATGGGAACGGGAGGGTTGGTACCTGCTTCCCGACTGTGCTGAGCATTTCAAAGAAGGGAATTCTCCTGGGAATGTCCCAGCCTGGCAAAAAGGAACTGCTTTTATTAAAACACTGCAATCCCTCCCTGTCTCCTTCCATTGAGCACATGCCCGAGGAGGGAAGAGTTTTTCCTCTGTGTCTGGTCACAAGCAACGGGTAAAGAGTTTCTACCTGATTCTCAATGGGTGAGATAAAATTCGAGGTTTGACGTGTAAAATTGGGGTTAAAAGGTTAAAAAAAGGCTCATGCCCAGCAGGAAGAGCTGTGTTGGTGAGCTGCTGCTGCAGATGTGCGGGACAGCAGAGCTCTGGGGAAGCAGCACGGAGCAGCAGAAAACAGAAAATCCCCCACACCAGGTGCTGAGCTCTTCCCAGCCCCGCCGCGGGCTGCTCCTGTAGGAACGGAGCCTTTTCTGCAGGGCTTTGGAGCCACTCTGGAATTATTCCGAACCAGTGAAAGCAAACGGGCTCGTTGGCACCTCCTCTCTGCCCAGACGGCATTGCCAGCGCTGTGTGGAACTCACCTCAGATGACTTTCTCCAATCCACAGTGTTTTTCCCAAGTTCTTGGGCATTCTGTGGTGTCATAAATACTTGAAAAAGAATAATCTAGTTAAAGTTAAAAGTTAAAAAAAAAATCTAGTTTAAGACCATCTTCTGTTTCTCCATTCTTCCCTTTTCCCCCTCTTTTGTTTTTCTTGATGCCTCAAGGAGTACAAGAAGCGATGCAGCACATGACAGCAGTCGAGTATTTCTTCAAACCAGAGATATGGGGAAAAAACCAAGGCTGAGTGTCATTTTGTCCCTTCAAAACTTTCCTGCAGTCACAGGACGAGCAGATTCCTCGGCATTTCTAAGTGCGAGACACAGACACACCCCCGTGAAGCCAAAACGCCGCATCCAGACAGAACCGCAGCGCGTTACCCGGAGGCTTTGCCCGTGAGTTCAGCTGTAGGAGCGGATGATTTGCCCTCGGTTGGCTCCCGGGGCAGCCCGGCTGCTGCCGCAGCACTCCGGGAGCACACCAGGAGAGGGTGCCAAGCCCCCGGCTTCTGCTGCTGGGATCCGCACGGGCTTCCCAGGGCTCGGAGCTCTCTCCAAGCGCTGCGCTTAAAACACCAACCAATGCATTCTGGATCTAAAGGAAAACCTCTTTTTTTTTCTTTTTTTCTTTTTTTTTTTTTTTTTTTTTTTTTTTGACGGAAAGCTGCCCAAATGTCTTTAACTGTTTCAGCGATATCGGCAGTAAGTGCCCGAAACCCGCCCGAGGACATAGCTCAGGATGAAGATATTTTTTGCTACATTTTAAAAAGGATCTGATTCTTTTGGCGGCTGATGTACGTGGGAGCGCTCGGGGGGACAGGTGAGCTCCTGGAGATCGAGAGAACCCCGTAAAATCTGCGAGGCACAAGCATAAGACATCAATCTGCCGCACAGCCACCGTGAGGTTTAGCAGGAATACAACCTGATCCGTGAAGTTTTTAGAATGACTGTTATAAAAATCCATCTGCACTGGGAGGCGCAGCTTTTACACCTCGAGTAAACGCAGGCTCCCGGGCAGCCGCTCTGCCTCGCTCCCCCACTCTGCCTCCAACACCTTGGAGAAACCTGCGGGATCAGACGATAACGCTGCCCGAGCGAGCAGACCCCGAGTACGAGACCTCCCTGCCACGGAGGGTTTAAATCCCCCGCGCGGTGACACCCGGGCTGTGAGGAGTTCCCCTGAGCCCCGCATTCCCCACGCGTGTCCCTGCCCGGGAGAGCTGCAGGAGCGGAGCCGCAGCATCGCCGTCTGCGGGCCCTGAGGGAGGGTTAAAAATACCGCCGGTAATTAACCGCAGGAATAACCCGACTCTTCCAGGGCCGCTCCGCCGCCTGCAGCGGGCAGAGAAACGGCGTGAAACCCCCCCAAAACCGTGCGCGCAGGTGACCCCGCTCCCCCCGCCCCGGATTCCCCCCGCCCGCCGCGGGTGTCGCAACCGCGCCCGTCCTCAGCCGCGCCCCGCGGGGGGGGCGGCGCAGGCAGCGCGCAGGGAGCGCGCAGGGAGCGCGCAGGGGCGCGGGCAGCGCTGCCGGCCCCGCGCCCGGCCCCGCCGGCCGCCCCGCGCCGCCGATGCTGTCGGTGCCGGTGCCGGTGGCGGGCGCGGGGGCGGCGCGGGGCGCGGGCTCCCTGCCCCGCCGGCGCACCATGTGCAGCGGCGTCGGCTGCTTCTGGGCGCTGCTCTCCGCCGGCCTCCTGGCCGCCTGCGCCGCCGCCTTCCTCTCGCCGGCCTGGCTGCTGCCGCCCGGCCGCGCTGCCGCCGGCTTCGGCTTGCTCTGGCGCTGCGCCGGGCCGCCCCGCGGCTGCCACGGCTCCGCCGGCCCCGGCGGCTTCGGAGACATCCCCTCCGGTTCCTGGCAGGTGAGCGCCTCCCCGCCGCGGCACCCCCACCGCCTCTCCCGGGCTCCCCGGCAGCCCCCGTCAGCTCCCCGACATCTCGCCTGCCCTTCCCCGGACTCCCCGGCATCTCCCATCACATCCCCAGCATCCCCCGTGTCTGCTGGCTCTCCGGCATCCCTCATCACCTCCCCGGCATCTCCCGTCACCTCCCCGGCACCCCCCGCCTGCTTCGAGCTCTCCGGCATCCCCCATCACTTCTCCTGCATCCTCCCCTTGCCTGCTTTGGGCTCGTCGGTGTCACCCCATCACTTGCTGGCATCCCCCCAGACCTGCCCCAGGCTCTCCAGTATCCCTCTGTCCTCCTCACGTCCCTAAGGTCCCCTGTCATCCAGCATCCCTTGTCCTGTCTTCCAGACCTGCTCCAGCATCCCTGTCCTGCCCAGAGCATCCCAGGCATCCCCTGCATCCCCCATGCTGCCCTCGAGCATCCTCTACATCTTCCCGTGCTCTCTCCAGCATCCTTTTCATCCTCTGCATCCCACCCGTCCTGCTTCTGAGCACCTCCTCAGCACCTCTTGGGTATTCCGTGGTCCCTGTGGGGTCACATCCCTTTTTGGGATGCTTTGGTTCTTGGGGTGTTGCATGTAACCCCCGTGCCAGCTTGGTGGTCAGTGCAGCCCCAGCGTGGCCGCGGTGCAGGGCCCGGCCGTGGCCCCGGCAGTGCTGTGGGGCTGACCCGGCCACCCTGCCCTGCCGGGGCCCCAAATCCCCCCGCCCTGCCCGGGCAGGCTCCTGCTGGGTGTGCGGGAGGGAGTCAGGGAGGAGCTGGAGAGGTTTCTGTGCTTCCCAGCGGGGCACTGAGCATCACTTGCCGGCTGAGTTTGCTGTGCAGGGGGGAGCAGGGAGGTGGCTGGAACTGCTGCCCCTGGGACGCGTGGATCCACAAATCGAGCCTGGATGTGGGGGTCCGTGTTTGTCCCCCTGCCCGACCACCCGGGGGGATGTCCTTCTCTTTTGGGAAGGAAGGAAGGAAGGAAGGAAGGAAGGAAGGAAGGAAGGAGGCCCAGACCTCCCCGGTGCCCCATGGGGCCCGGGCTTGCTGTGGTGTCCCGGGGTGACAAAGAGCCGCCCGTCACACTGGGTGTGTGCAGGGACCGCACAAAGCCCGGCCCGGCATCCCACCGCCCTCTTGCCCCTGCCCTTTCTCCCTCCTCTCCCTTCGTTCTTAGCTTCTTACCCCGAGGCTGTGAGTGTGATTTCCCTGGCTCTGCTCAGAACACACGAGCTTGGACTCTCTCCAGGTCACTGTGTGGCAGGATCCCCAAACCGGGGCTGGATCCCCGGGAAGTCGTGGCTGTGCCCGGCACAAAGGGTGTCAGCAGTTGGATTTCTCAGCCTGCCATGGAGCTGCGCTGTTATCTCTCCCAGGACACCAGGTCTGCGTGTGATTGCTTAAATCCCATCACGGTCCTTAAAATTGGCATTAGAGACAAATATTGTGAATTGCAAAAAGAACCAGCTGTATCAACTCCTTCCTATTTATATAAAAAGGTGCAAAAATGCTCTTGTTTCCACGGGCTGGCCTTTGTTCAGATGTTTTTGCAAATGTGATGCAGATAAACACTTCCAAGCAATAACAAACTTTAAAGATAAGAACGAAGCTCAGCAGTGACTCATTTGAACAAGCTTCAGTCTCTGAACACACTGAGATCCAGAATATAATGTAGCACAAAGTCTCTGAGTTCCTGAGCTTGGGCTGTGGAAGAGATGAATAATCACAGTACTGAGGGGAATTTAGAGGGCATTTTGGTGACAAGTCCATGTCACCTTTATTAATACCACCCAAGTAATTAATGAACAACAAACAGTGCAGATTCTTTCAGAGGAAAGTGCTCCCTTACCAGCTTTCTGCCATGATGAGGGGGAGAATACCTGTTGTGATGGTTATTTGATGGGCTGGAATATAATAAAATAGTCCTGACAGCTTTGCTGAGGCAGGCGACAGCTTTGGCTTTCTTGCATGAGCAGCCTCCGAGCCCGCACGCCTCAGTGCTCAGCACGGGGGGAGCCGAGTGCTGGGAACCCTGTCCACGAGTTCAAGCAGGAGATTTCTCTCCTTTTTGGAGAGCTGGGAAAATCGCGGCTCTTTTTTCTTTGCTTTCAGAGCCGTGACGTTCATTTCCAATCTTTCCAGCGATCTGATGGGCAGCTCTCTCTTTAAGTGAAAGCCGAACGTGGACAGGAATCTGGGAGCTCCTGAAAAGAGCCTCCAGCGTTTGCTGAAGTGGAGTTTGCTGGCAGGAGGGTGGGAGCTGGGGCTGCCGGAGGCAAAGGGAGCTAAAGCTGATGCGGGGCTCAGGAACTCTTCTAGAGTGAAGCTGGTGGCACACGTTGGGAGGATGCTGAGAGCACACCTGGGGAGGACGCCCACCTGCAGCGCACAGGGGTGGGAGCAGCCGGGATGCCCATCTCTGGGGAACATTGTTCTTTTTGTTTCTGCAGCGTGCAGGCTCAGTGCTGTTCCAGGGTTTCCCTGCTCCAATGTGCCGATTTGTTGAAGGGGTGGGGGAGCATTCAGTCCTGCAAATGATCGTTAATGCCAGTTGTGTGTGCACTTGGGGGATTATGTTAATCATGCTACAAATGATGCTTTGAATCATGTCTGGAGGTTAATTAACATGCCTTTCTTCTCTTAAGAGGGCCTTCATGTCTGCTTAGAGTTGCTGGCTTTTTTCTGCTTCCTTTCATAATTACTTTGCAGCTCTCTAATATCATGGGTACCTTTAATTTAACCCTGTTAGTGCTGCTGAGGCTTTGCACTGTGCTCAGCATCATGATTGTTATTTGATGGGGTGGGATATAATAAAATATTCCTGATGGCTGCAGATGTTGTGGACAAGCTGAGACCTTTGCAGGAGCTGATGGAAACTGGAGAGGATTTGGCTGGAGCCAGAGAGGAGAAAGGATGGTGATGGTGATATGGCCCAGCCAGTTTGTGAGTGAGGCCCTTACACAGACAGTGAAAGGAAAGAAGAATATGTTGTGGGAGGACTTGGAGCTGTGAGGGCTAGAGAGGTGCAGGTACCGTGGGGGAAGGGGATTGCTCCTGGGAGGCCAAATGAAAAAACAGGTGAACTTTTGAGCTCTGAGCTGTTTCATTGCATCTCACGACTTTTCTTTTTCCTGGTGCCAGATCACCATGTACGTGCAAAATAGTGCTTCATCCTCAGCTAATTTATTTTCTCTTTCAGTGGGAGCATTTGGCTCATGGGTTCCTGTCTCAGTGCTGCACTTCGGAAGCTACTGCTGCCACATTTCAAATTTCTATTTTTATTTTTCCAGATAGTCTCCAATTATTTTCAGGCTTTGCCAAGCATGTAATCTAAAATAACTAAGAAGCTGATCAGCCCATGATATTCAGGTTACAACCACATGGACCATTTGCCTATGGAGCATCCTGGAGCAGAGCCTAAAATGACCTGCTCAGGACAGGGGGGGCTTTGCACAACCCCAGCAGTTCCTTTAGTGGGTCTTTCCTGGGTTTTAAAAAGATTCAGCAAAGCTTAGTGAAAATGTACAATAAACATGCTTACCCTTTTATTAGGAAATGCTGAAGGGTTTCAGAAATCTCTGTTGCTGGTTTCTCACCATGTCAGTTCAGCCCTGAGTTCCTGATGTCATCTGGGGTTTGCCCATTGGGGCTGGGTTTGCAGAGTGGTTACACAGCAGCCCTGATCCCAGTGAGCACGTGGAGTGCTCGTGGAGATGGGAAGGGATCTGTCACTCTGTGGAAAATCTGTCACTCCTCTTCTAGCACAGGCTCTGGGATAAGGGAGAGATGCAGTGTGACCCCAACAGGGACTCGAGTGTGTGCTGGCTCTCAGGCAGAGTCTGCTCTGCCTCCAGAGTCCTGTATCAGGCCAGCGCATTAACTTAGGATTATCAGAAAATCAACTTTTAGCTCCTCATCCTAAGAACTTCCCAAGAGACCAGACTCTGTCTGCCAGTCCATTTGATTTTTAATTGCACTTACACAACCTTGGCGAGAGTTGTAAGGGCTAAGTGTAAGGAATTCTTGACATCACCACCTTCACACACATTACCCCGCAGCAGACTTTATCTGCTTTCATCAGCCACCCAGAGCTTTTTGACCTACATTAACAGGACAGAAAATACCTGATGTTGAGGAAACTGTACTTCCTGGGCTGTTGGCCCCATGTTTCCGCGCCCGAGTCACAAACCATCACCAGGACTCACTGACCTGCTCTCTGCTAAGCTGGGCTGAAGGGGGTGCTGAGACAGGACCAGCTTAAGGGTGGGCCGTGGGAGGTCAAGTTGATTGAAAATGCAGCCAGGCTGCTCTCAGGATTAGTTCTGTTCTCTGCTCTCAAAGGGAGAGGGAAGCTGCTTTGCTGAAACAAAGAGGTGGTGTCAGCTCCGGGACTGCAGGGCCAGGGCTGGGCAGCAGCCGGGACTCAGCTGAGCTGTGGCCACTCCTGACAGCGATGGTCAGGTCACACGGGGTCACCTACCCACACACCCCCTCCACAAGAGCAAATCCTGGACTCTACACCTTGGGAAGGGCATCCTCTGGGCACACCAGAGACATTCTGGGGTGAGCGTTGCATTTCCCGTTTGCAGGGCCCAGAGCAGAGTCTGCCCCAGGCTGGCAGGGACACGGCAGGGACATTTTGACAGTGGGACATTCCCTCCATCCTCTTAAGCCGGCAAATCCCACTCCCTTCGGGCTCCTCCTCTGGCTTTGTGAGGAAAAGCCAGATGGGAGAGCTGTGTGACCCGCGGGGCATTCCCTGGCCACGGCGATGAGCCCGGCTTGGCTGCCAGCGCCAGGAAAGGGCTTATCCCGGAGAAGGATAATAACAGAGTGAGGGGAAGGAGGGCTGATCGGGTACCCAGCACAGTGCTCTGCTTGCTGCCTAATTAAAATTTCATTAAGTTGGTTCGAATCCCTTGATGGAGGTCACAGGCACACCATTGATGTGCTAATGTCTTACTTTTTCCCTTTTCTCTCTCTTTCACTACTATCCATCATCCTCTTAGATAAAGCAGTGCCATTAGGAACTGCTTTCCAGCATCCCCAGATGCAATGGCACTGAAGGAGAGACAGCCATAATTCATTAGACGTACTATCTGTCTCTTATTTTCTCTCTAATTAAAAAAATGCCTTCCCCCCCACCTTGAATCAGTTTGGGCATTAACCCCTCTGGTGTTCTGTTGAATATCCTGATTAGCTGGAAAGTGGAAAAGTTGCCTGGAAGGCCAGGACCGGTTGAGCTTTGTTTTAGTGGAGGTGGTGCTGAATTTTGTGCAAAAGCAGCTAAATCTCGGCTGGGCAGAGGCACCCCCTGCGCACGTTGTGGTGTGGGCAGGTCCCCATCCCCCAAATCCCCCATTTGAAGGGGAAGAAATGAGGGCTAGAGCCTCAGTGCCTCCTCTGCATCCGTGTGGCTCAGCCCAAAACATCCCAGCTCAGGGGACTGAGACATCAGCCACCTCCCTGGTGGCATCACCCCCGGAGCTCCGCGGTACTGCCTGGTTTGGGGATCGGGTAACACTGGGCACTTCCCAGCGCTCCTGGGCAGGGATGTCATTTTATGGGAGCAGGATGGAGAAGGAAGATCAAACAGGGAGGAGAAAGCTCTCAGATGGTGCCCAAAGGAAGGTAATTGCCGGGGAGGAGAAGCCGAGGATGTGTGGGATGTGTGGGATCCTCTTCCCGGCCGTCGCGTTAATGCCGCCCAGATGGCGGCTGTTTGTTTCTGTGCCTCGTGTGGGGGAAATACGAGCGAGCTGCGAGGCTCCATCCGCCCACCCCGGCACGCAGCGCCTCCCCGGTGGAGATTCCTGAGTTTTACCGAGATCCCCGGCGCCTCTGCCCGAGGAGGAGGCAGAGAAGGCACCTGTCCACACCTGCATTGGCCTCCCGGGTCCTGCCAACATTCCTGAAAATCCCAAAGCTCGGGTCCCCCACTCAGCACCTCCATCCAGCACTGATTTGGTTTTTTAACAAGGTTAAAATCTTGGTGTTCATTCAGTTCCTATCTCTGCAGGTACAGCACTATGCAGTTTGACCCCAAAACAAATTCCCATAATGAATATTTAAACACAGAGCTCTGATGGGAAAGGGCTGCATTTAAAAATGAAAATGGTTGGATTAATTTTGCCACCTCTTCTCTTACAGTTGACTTTACAGTTTTTCTCCAGCTCATTTGGGGTTTCTTAGATATTTTCTCTCAACAGATACCCCCAAAAAGCCAGACACGCTGTGACCTTCACTTTCTTTTTCTCACTGAGCCTGTGGCTTTATTTCCCAGTTATTTAGGGCATTTATTTTCTGCCCCCATTTCCAAAGATGCTTAAGCATCTGAGCAGGGCTGGAACACCCCAGCAGTCTGTAACCTTGCCCTCAGCCTGCTGCTCAGGGTACCACAGGTCCCATCCAGGATGGCAGCTGCTCGGGGTGGTCAAGAGCCAATTAATAAATTAAATTAATAAACTAATGTGCATCATGACTCAGTTCATAGTGATGGCAGGAGCTTTGCCAGCTTGGTTTACCTCTGCTGAACCAAACACCAGGTACTGTTTCTCAGCACTAAACATTGGACTGGAGGGTTTATTTTCCCTTCCCCCTTCCTGCTTTAATTCTGGCTTTTAAAGACGAGTTAACTTTTTTAAACTTTTCATTAGGGTTATTAAGGAATTCTTCCCAGGACAGCCATTATGTGACATTTTAATTTTGATTTTTCTGGTGAATGAAACAGCATCTTCAGCAGATGTATTGCTTAGTGAATGGCCCAGCCATGGCATGTGTCAGACCTGTAAAACACTAAAATAACGGGCAGGGGATTGCTGTTAATCGGAATTTATTACGCTACATAAAGGCATATTTACAGTCCCACCAGGGGACGATTAATTTGTTTGGGATAAACAATTAATCTCCCTGGGAGTGGGAGCAGAAAATCTGACACGGTTTTATGTCTTTTCCCAGCGTGGCAGAGGCGGGATTGCTCAGAGCCCCGGGCTGCTGGGCTCCCTGGGGGCATCTCCCTGGCACTGACAGGGGTCAGCAATGCCCAGGGATGGGGATGGGCAGCCCTGCTCCTCCCTGGCAGGATTTGCACCGGGAGCTGTGCTCTGTGCTGGGATGAATGGGCTTTCTCCTGCCCTGCCTGAGCTGGGCTCTCACAGGCAGCCTCCTGCATCCCCGTTATTCCTCCCCACCCTATCTATTTTTGGGCTTCAGCCTTTGCATCTGTTTCCTGCATCCTCTCCTTTCTGCTCAAGATGCAACAGGCACAAACAGGAGGAGAGAGGGAGGTACTGCATGGTGGGAAGGAGAAAATTTTAGCTGCTGTTCTTTGGTACCTTTGCTCCATGGACTTCTTCAAACTTAAACCTTATTATTTCTCTTTGGAAGCAGCTTTTTGATCTGCAGGAGCAATTCCAGTACAGGGCAGGAGCACTTGGGATAAATCCCAGCTGAGGCCATGGAAAGGTTATGACAAAAGCAAAATTTCTGGTTTCCAAGAGCATATGCAGTGTTTTGGCAGATAATGTCAGCACACACCTTGTGTTCAGGCAGCTCTGGCCGTGGCACCCCCGCAGAATGTGGGAGCCGGACAAAGAGCAGAGGTGTGTCCTTTTCTACTGTCAACTATTTTTGGGGCAGCTGTGCCCCTGCCACCCCTTCTGCCCCCAAGAGCTGCCTGGCAGCCATTCAGCAGCTCAGCATTCCTGGCCCATGTAGCAGCAACCAAACCTCACCATTCACCTTCACCTATTGCCCACATGAATTTCCTCACATTTATTCACAACAAGACGTGTTCCTTTTGCCAAGGCCTGGCTGGATTCTGGTTTTTGGCCACCCCTGTGCACATCAGGGTGGTGCCAGCCCTGAGACCCTTCAGTCTTGTTGCCAAACCAGACCAGCTCTTCTGCCAGTTTAGCACTCACCTGCACCCATCCTGTTTGTGCCTTTTTCCTGTCACTTCGTCCTGAAAAAGACCTTCACACCTCTCTGTGGGGATTAACAGTCTGAGTGCCTCATCAGTTGTTTCCAGCAGGAACTGTGAGTTTTTAGGGGATTTGAGCTACCACAATTAAGGAGAACCTAGATCATTAAAAATAATATGCTTCACACAAGAGAGGAACCAGCCTGCTTCACAAGACCCCTTTCTGCTGAAAAATTCATCACTCTAAATAATTAATGGTCCTCGCAAAGGAGGATGGTTTTGCCGGGTGGAAGGTGAAATGCAGATGCCAGGCAGAGTAATCCTTTTTTTGTTATGAATCCAGATTTCTTGGCCATGCTGCTGCCCTGGGAGCAGTAGGGGAGCAGGGCTGTGGCTGCTTTCCCCATGGAGTCCCAGGCTGGGAGAGTGTCTGTGCAATGGGGTCACCCATTCCATCCCATCCCAAACCCCATGGGTCCCTCCAGGTGTAGGGACAGGCTAGGGGTCTCTGCTGTGGGTGTCCAAAACTCATGTATTAAGCCCTGAAGCAGCACTTTTCTATTCAGGTCTCTGTGGCTTGGAAGGCTCTGGAGAGGAGCAGATATCCGTGCTGGAACAGCCTCTCCATTTCTCTGGGTAGCTGTTGGCACTGCTGTTCCTTTTGCATTGCATGTCAGGAATTAATTTATCGCTGGGACAGCATTTGCATTGCTCAGTGCATAAATAGGCTATAAATAAGATGCTGATTTCTAATCACTGCACAGCCTCAGGAGAAGCGCTCACACCAGGGTGTCAGGTGGTGCCCACACTACCCTGGCCTGTCTTTCTGCAGTACCCATGTGTCCCTTCTTGGAGCAGTGGCAGCTGCTGGGTAGGACCCTGCAGGCAGTGGCTGTGTCACCCAGCACCAGCCAGTCCAGCTGCTGAACACCAGCTCAGCAGTCAATAACACAGGTAGATGTAGGGCAGTGCCAGACCTGTGGGGCAGCACCACTAATGGGAGGGGGTTTTAGCCGTTTGAACCCCCCACAGCATCACAGGGTAAATCCAATCCCTCTTCCCCTGCTCAGCCTGTCTGTGGTTCCTGCAGGATAATTTACATGTAGCAGATTATTTGTAACCTCTTTGGTGATGGGAGGTAAATGGAAACCTGAATTGGGGGTTGTTTCAGTAATAACCATGGCTGCCCAAAAGCTCAGATATAGGGGGAAAACTAAAAAAGGAAAACTGTGCATTGCTAACCAGAATGTCTCACCAGGACAAGAGGGCTGGACAAGGGCGGAAGTGGGACCTGACCTCCTCAGAACAGCTCCCACACAGGTTATAACATCGAGACTTCTCAGGAAGATGGGAGTGAGACCTGCTTTAGGGCTGTGCTGCTTTGGGGAGCTGAGGCGGGTGTTACCGCAGGGTGACTCACCAGAGCCAGCAGCATTCCATGGAATTCGCTGTGAAGTGACAGGAGTTGATGTGGCTGCCGCAGTGCTGGGACTGAGGTGTCCTCATGCTATTTGAATGCTGTCAAGAGCTGGGTGCTGGAGGAGGAAGGTCCCTTCACTGCCCCCGGCCACACTGCGCCCCTGGCTGGGCTGGCATGTGTCCCTGCTGCCAGTGCCATCCCACTGGCCGGAGTGGTCACCTGCAATGGGGACACAAACAGCAACAGTGCAGTGATTGGACACCTGTACCCAAGGGCAAGCTGTTTTGCCACGAATTAGTGCTTTTCCCAGTTTTTAGGCTGCTGGAGGTGGGAGCAGCCTGCCATGTCAGCAGAGCTGCAGTGAGAGGAGCAGTGGGATCTCCAAAATTCCTCCTCATTGCCAGGCCTGCTGAGGCAGGTGCTGTCATGAGATCCATTTCAGCGCTCAGCAGAGGCACTGACACACATCACAGCCATCTAATGGCACCTGTCTTAGTGACGTGGCCCCTCATGCATGTAATGCACTTGCTGTTATCACTGCAGCCCCAATGCCAGTAACCCCTGGGAGCAGGGGATGGGTGAACCTCGAGCTCAAGGATTAAAAGTGAATTGAAGCAACAGAAGGTGGAAGGGAAAAGGTGGGAGAAGCCGCCCATGACAGGGCTGCACTCCCCATTTCCAGAGGGGGATTTGTGGGGAGGTGTGGTGGTGGGGTGACCTCTCTGACAGCCCCCTGTGTCCTTTCAGACGAGCGCTGTGCTGTGTGCGGGCGGCTGTGCCCTGCTGGCCCTCAGCTCCCTGCTGGCCATCGTCGCTGTCCTGCTGCCCGGCGGAGCCTGTGAGCGCCGAGTCTGCACCCTGGCTGGCTACATGCAGACAGCAGCAGGCAAGTGATGGGGCTTTGCTCTTTGGGGTGGAAAGATGGGGTGTCCTTTCATGGCATCTTGGAGCTCAGCAGCATGAAGAGCTTGCAAACCCTAACCAAGAGTGGGAGAAAAGCAAGGGGCCCTTCAGTTTAGTGATTGTCTTCTGCATTCATCATAAAATCTATTGAAGACCACCTCCAAACAGATACACAGGGCTGTGACAGAGCCTGGGCTGCAGGTCCCACTCACTGCCCCCAGCTCAGGATGCTGTGTAGGACAGGGGTTTGTGGCGAGTGCTGCTGTACCTCTCGGGGTCCAGTGGATGCTCCCTGTGAAGTGTTCATTTCCATCTTTGTGGTTAAGCCTCTGGAGGGATTTCCCTCTCAGAGCTTTACACCTGAGCCAGGTGGTTGCCCAGCCTGTCCTGTATCTCCCCCAGGCTCCCCAGGCAGCCCTGGTGATGATTCATCCGCTTAAAATTCCATTGCAATTGCCTGTGCTTCTGCCTCGGAGGAGTGCTAGTGCAGAGGGAGAGGGCAGGAAGCTGGGGAGGGACAAACCCCACTGGAGACTGGTCACCACTGCAGGGAGCCACGTCTGTGAGTGTTGGACCAAACCACCCCAACTGGACATGAGCCACGACAGGAGATTAAAGTGCCCGTTCATGTGTGTGCCCGAGAATAAACTCCTTTCCTTGGGGAAATTCTCAGGGCCAGCCAGGCTTTGTTATCTGCCTGGAAGTATTCAAGCTGCTTTGGGGGGAAATCCTGTTACACGCTCTCCTCTCCAGGGCTCATCCTGTGGGATCTGATTTGGGACAGATGGAGGAGGACAGATTTTAGCCATGACTGCTCCAGCTCAGCCAGGCTGTGGGTCCACAGAGACAGCTGCTTGTGCCTGCTCCTTCTCCCAGTTTGGAGATTCCCATCTATGCTGGCTGGTGGCCAATGGGTCCCCTGGGTGTGGGACAGAGGCTGGAGGAGCCCCATGGCAGCAGATCTCAGCTCCAGCTCAGGGATGGGTCACTGGGAGGTGGCTCGGGGTGGCCTTGCAGGTGGTCTCCCCTGCAGGGGATAATTGGGGTAGAAAAGGGTAACCCCACATTACCTTTGCCTGGGGGGGTGGCACATCCCTGCTGCGTCTGGAGCAGATACAAAGCAAAGCATTAGGAAGAGTCCCTGGAAAGGAAACTGACTGTGGCAGATAAATACAAATGAGGCGCTGTGAGGGGTTCTGGTAATATTGAACAGGCTGTAAATAAACTGTAGGCTCTAAGTGTTATTGACAAATGAAAATTTACTGGGGACGTTTGAGCAAGCTAATGGGTTGCTTTAAACCCTGGCATTGCCTGCTAAGCATTTTGTCTTGTGCTTTTTAATTTTGTGCACTGTGGATTAATTCCCATTCAGAACCAGGCAGCCCTGAGTCAACAGAATTAAATGGTTTAATGTATTTGGATTCAGAAATGCTGCCCCTCCATAATTTCTCTCCTTGTTCCCCCTCCCTCCCTAGGAGGAAGCTTTTCAATAGAAATCAGCTGCAGTGAGGTGACAGGGAGAGAAACTCCTCCCTAAAAATCACATTATCTCAGAGAAAAGCAGGGATTTTAGGACAGATGAAATTACATGGCAAGGAAGGAAAGCAGAGCGAGCCCAGGTGGTTTGGTAGAGCAGCTTTCTGGTGTGGGGCAGCTCTGCCAGGGGGACCCCTTGAGATGCTGGCAGAGCAGTGGAGTTTTGTTTATCCCAAACCCCAGGTTTCCATGAAACACAGCAGGTCCTACAGCCACCTTTCCTCTGCCTGCCCAGACATTTCCCCCCTGAAATCCAAATTTTGCTCCCATTTTCCCATTTCACAAAGCCAACTTGAGGTATTTTGTTAGAGTACCAAAGGCACAAGTAAATGAGCTTAATACTATAAAACATTGAATTGGGCAATCCAATGTCCTAATAAAGAACCAGGTGCATTCAGCCAGGATCATGAAACATGCCAGGAAGTGCAGGAGCAGAGGTACCAGCAGAGCCAGAATCAGCCCCCACAGGCTCTGCACTGTCTCAGAAAGATGCCCTGAACTGCACTCACATAAATCCAGGTACAGAGGCCAAGGACTGATTCCTGAACCAAACAGGAATCAATCCTGAGAGCAGCCCCACAGCAAAGGCAGTCAGGCTTAAGCTACAGCTTTAACACTTCCCTGCTGTATTTTTAGAGATCCAAGCTGTGCCTTTTGCAGCCCCAGAAGGGAGGAAGATAAAAACCTCATGCAGATAGAGCAGAGCACTAATTGCAGATGCAGACAGGCCATCAGGGTTCAGAGCTGGGCTAATTGCCACCATACGTTGAACACATGAGTCCTGATGCCTGGCATCCACTCCTTAAGAAAAAACACAACAAACCAACATATCCACACAAATGACAGGAGGATGATCCCTAATCAAAGAGTAAATGAGCAACAGGGAGGGGGGAAGGATAAAGGAACATTTGCTCAGTCAAAGCTGCCCCTGAGAGATCAGAGATGGGGCTCACTCCCTGTTCATGGTGTCAGCTCACTAAAATTAAATTTCTGGGGGATCCTTCCTCCCAAACCTGCATGGCAGCACTTCCAAAATAGCTGAGGTTGCCAAGGTGGCCCATTTATGTGTGGGGTGCTCCAAACCTCAGCTGCAACCCATTGCTGCTTCTGGAAAGGGGTCCTGAGGCTGACCCCAGGGACAGGGAGGGCAAATGGGGGCTGAAATCCTGCCAGTTGTCCTTCAGCAAAAGCCTCTTTGCTGGGGTTTTAAAAACAGGAGTTAATTCCAGGAAGAAAGGTCTCCTGCTGCATGGGGCTGTAAGGGAAGGACAGGGAATGTTCTCCAGGGCTGATTGTGCCTGTACAACCTCTCTGGTGGCTGCCAGGTGCTGGTCAGGGGCCTGTGGTTTATAGCTGGACATTTCAGTTCATCTCTGCACAGCTCTCAGAGCAGTTTTTGAGTGACTGGCAGTGGTGAAGCTGCTGGAAGGAGCACGGGGCCATCACAGTGTGTCAGGCACTGGCTTCACCCACAGGACCTGTGGGTGATGCCCTGGAGAGCCCCAAGGCTCTGCTCTGAGCTGTCACAGCTCACACAGTCCCCAGCAGTGTCACAGCCTGACAGGAGTGTCCTGAACCTGGAGGTGCTGAGAGCCGGAGTAGCCTCTGACAGGTTTCCAGCATGGACTGTGCTCCATGGCCCAGAGCATCCTCACTCCCATGGGAATGGCCTTCCCAGGGCAGTGAGGCTGCTACCAATGAAAACTGAGATTGTAGCCAAGGTTGAGTAAACCCCATCAAACAGCAAATCTTGGCAGATTTCTGCTTTGAGGGCTTGTGGGACTAAGGGAAGGATTATGGGGGGTGCTGTAGGATTAAGCTGCTTGTGACCATGCTCCAGCACTGAAGCTGGTTCCATCTGCTGCTTAGGAACAAGTCCTCACAGGCAGGATGAGCAGCCTCCCTCCACAGCTCCTTTTGCAGCCCTAAAAGCCTCAATAAAACCCGGGTTGTTAAAAAAAAAAAACCCAGCTTTTGGGAAGCTTTTCCCCATGTGCTGTTCAGGCAAAGGGCTCTTGATTTGCTGGCAAGGGGTGGCTGATCCAGCCTCCCAGTGGCCCCACGGCTGCTGATCCTTTCCCTGGTCTCTGAGGCTGGGAAGTGGCCTGGCAGGAGGAGGCTGCAGAGCTTTGCACCTCGGTGAGGGCACAGGCACAGTCGAGCACAGGAAGCCTTCAGGGAGACTTTTGCTTTTACCCCACACTGCTTTCTGTCCAATCCTACCACCATCAACTCACTGCTCAAGACAAACCCAGTGCTGAGGGCAAATGATCCTGACCTGCCTGTGCCTTTCTAAGGTTCTTTTGGTTTCAAAGAGCAATTTCCCAGCATCGCCACGACAGAATCAGAACATTCACAAGACTCCAGCAAGACGGGCGGAAAGCCCCAGTTATGCAATTCCCTCATTTAGCCACACTGTAATCCCAGGTTTCATGGTAGTCCCAAGAGCTTCTTCCTGGAAATTTTGATTGCATTCTGCAGCCAAGATCCTTCTTACTGGCAGCAGCACGATGGCATTACAGAGATGGCCTCAGCTTTTGGTCGGTTAAGCAGCAGCACAAAATGAGGAGACCGTGTGATTTTTGTCTGTTCTTCAGACACTGATCATCCAGTAAGAACACATAAGGAGAGAGAATTGTTCATTTTCACATCAGTGGGGACATTTTAAATGTATCAATGCCCAAGGACTGAAAACCAACCTAGATTAAAATGGCTTGTGCCATTCCCAAGGGAGAGCTGCAGGATGGGTGGGAGCTTTGGCGCAGCCTGGGGACAGCACGGCCAGGGCAGATCCTTGGCATGGACACTACCCCAGTGTCTGTGTCACAGTGTTATTTAGGAAGGCAGCAGATGATCCTTCCCCCTCACTGTGCCTCCCATCCTGCCCTGCATCCCAGCCCACCTTTCGGATCGATGGTGCCCTGTTTCTCGCAGCTTGTGCAGGCTCTGAATGGCAAACAGCACCGTCATCCACATCTGTATTGATCCCTCACACTCCTATCGATCAGCCTGGTGACATACAGGTAATGTGTAATTAGTAACTTAGATAAAAACAGCACCAGGAGGGAGCTGCCTGGCAGCTCCGACCTTGGCTAGTGTGTCCATGGAGCAGCAAACACAGGGGTCGTGGCTGCCTGGTAATTGCTGACCTGCCATTCGTCGCTGAAACTCTTCCCTTGCCTGCAGCCATTGCTCTCATGCTGTTGCTTGCGAGGTCTTGGATCCCTCCCATTCCACCCCTCGCCCAGCAATCCTGATTGGAATACTGGCATGAGGAAGGCACTCTGCCAAGTATCCCTTTCCAATGCACTTGTGGCACCGGCAGCTGTTTGGGATGCTGGAGAGCAATGTCCAAGGATGTTGCAGGGGCCAGCAGAAAGTGGGGACATGCTCTGCTCTTGGGTGCAGTGTCACAGCACCACTTTGAGGGGACAGAACTGGAGCAGACATCTCCCCAAGGCAGGGGACAGTTTGGGGTTGGGAGCCCAGCGCTGCAACCGACACTAAAAATGCTCAGGGATGGCAAAGGAGAGGAGGGTCGGAGCCGTTCCCAGACCGTGCAGCCTTTCCCACCCCCTCGCACACAGCCCGGGGCGGGGGCAGACCCACAGCCGGTTTCCTGATGGGCGCTTTTGTGGCTGCGGAAGCCCGGGAGCCCCATCCTGTTGACGCCGAGGGTTGTTTGTCAGAAGATATCTTTGGGATTGGGAAGAGGAACTTGGCGGTGGAGGCAGGGCAGAAGCAGCGCCCTGTTGTCCAGGCATTGATTTGATTTAAAATCACCCAAAGCTTCCCCCATCCCTGTTTAAAAATAACATCTTGGCTTTTATCACAGAGCCCACGCGGTCCCTTCTTCTTGTGGCAGTAGCTTCTTGAAAAACATGCTCAGTCCTGATGCAATGGCATTGCTGAATGTGTTCAGGTCCTCACTGCCGTCCTCACCCTCTCCCCTCCACATTTCATGTCTTGTCCTTGCAATAGAGACACCACGCACACTGTTGGAAGCCCCGGTTCCTCCCCTGCTGCACGGCTTTTTTTCCCCCCTGCTTTCTTTAATTACATTAGCAAAGTCAAAAAACTGCCTTTGGCATGTTATTATCCAGTCAGTGAACTTTCACTAATTCCTGACACAACTAATAAATATCTGAGGGCCGGAGCTCACTGCCAGGCAGCTGGAGAGGGGCACAGCCCAGCCCAAGAAGTGCTCTCTCCAGCACCAGTATTGCTCAGGCCTGGCTTACCTGTGCTCTCATTTTGTTCCCTTGCACTGATCCAGCTCCTCTTCTGCTGCATTTTTTGCTAATTTCCTCCAGAATTCAGCTCAGTAAAAGCCACAACCATCCTGGGCCTTGGGCCGGTTTTTCCTGGAGCAGGGACTGCTCTGAACCCCGCGGAGATGCTGGGCACCAGCACCAGGCCCAGGTGTTGTTATTCTATCACTCTGTGTGCTTAAGAAGTTGATGAACTCCTATGTTACAACCAACAATTGACTTTTTTTTCCATCTACCTCCCAGCTGGGAGAGGTTCCCTGGGAGGATATTGCAGGGGAGGAAAATGAACTTGTCAGATCCGCAGATAGACGGGCATGAAAGTGGAACCACAAACATCAGCCTCATCCTTTCAGGAAATTTTTACTTCTGCTGAAACTGTAATTTCTCTGTGCTCACTCCAGTGCATACATTCGAGTGACAGATCATCTGCGTTTGAGAACAATTTCATGATTTTACTTCCAAAACCTCAAATCTTCATCAGAGAGCCAGGCCATTAAACACAGCAGTGAAAGGGAGAGGGGCTGGCAGCTCTCCTCACAGCCAGGCTCCCTGCCACAGGTTAAGTGTAGATCAGCCTTCCCTGGAGCTTCAGCTCATTTCATACAAGGTGCAGAGCTGCTGAAGGAGAAGGGGCCAGACCCCGGCTGTGCTGTAGAGCAGCTGAGCCCTGCTCCACCCCAGTGATGGAAGATAGGGATTCATTTCCATCTGACATTTGGACGGTTTTCTTTCCTCTGCTCAGTTCTCAAACTGTGCTTTGATTCTCTCCAGGTCAGTTTTGCCATTTGGCACAAAGCTGCTGACTTGGTGCCTTTGCCCTCCCTTCAGGCCAGGTCCCAGCAGCAGCAGCAGCAGCGTGCCTGGGCTAATGCCAGGAGCAGAGTATTTCTCAGTAGCCTCATTTAGAGAATAAACCAGCCATGTCCTTTCATTGGTTTCATGGAGAGGGGCAATACATTTCCAGTGGCATCAGTGACAGAAGCAATATTCTTTCATTGCTATCATCAGAAAAGAGCAGCTTTATATTGCAAGAAAGAACTATTTCACTTGTACAAAACATATTTTTCGTTCCCTTAAACCTGGGGAAATCCTTGTCATATTAATACATGGCTGAATTGCTTCTCTTTCAACAGTTCTCCCAGGGATTTGAGCTTAGACCAGTTATTGCACTTGGATGCAGTAACAGTCCATAAAAAAGTATATTCTGTAAATAATAACAGTGCTTTGTAATAAATGGAGACTACAAATAACAAGTGCCACTGGGACTCCAACACTGCTGTCTCCGAGGAAATACAAGCCCCAAGGAGCCCAGCACTGTGCCAGAGCCACGTGTTTCAGATGGGAAAATCCATATTTCATTTGATTCCCTCTGTCTGTGACTCTCCCTTCAGTTTACAGGCAGTCGTTCCTTCTGCTACAACACAGGATATTTACCTGGATTCTAACATTTTCAAGGCACCAGGGTGGAACTCAGGGGTGTTACCAGAAGGCTCCTCAAGCCGTATCTTTCTAAGCAGACTCCTTCTTGTATTTTTGGTGAGGGATGGCCTTGATAATGGCTCATCTTTCATGAAGTTTAATTGAGCTTGTTGGTTGTTGCAGCAGAGAACCACTGCAGAGAGGGTCCCTCTTCCCTTGCAAGTTCAGCTTGCGTAATAAACCAGATCCTGCAAAGCTTGAGAGCATTTATCATTTAACAGCTGTCATTAGTGGCTGCCCAGCCTGCTTGTTGCATGCCCACAGTGCTGAGAAGGATCACATCCTCTTATCTCTTTGCTATGTAATTATGTGTTCAGCTGATGTTCCTTTTCACAAACAGTTTGACTCCTCCCTTTCCCCCTCCTTGCTTGGCTCATGTTTGTTGGCTGTTGCTGGGAAGATGGAGATAGACCCCTGCAACCCCCCTCCAGGGCCACCTGAGTGTCCTCCCTTGCTGTGGGGAGGGAGCTCATAGCTGAATTTCATGCATCCTGAAGCAATTGTGTAGACACCGCATCATCTTTATTGACTCATCCATCTGGACTGAGTGTAGGGTGTAATGCTGAGAAAAAAGCCTCCCTGTCCTCTCTGATGCTGGCAGGGAGCTTGGCACTGTCAGGAGAAGTTTGCAGTTCAGTCTGCTCAGGGATGCGTTTTAAGGAGCTTTGGTCAGCCCAGCCTTGTCTCTGTCAATGCTGGAAGTTTTTGGCCTGTTGCTAATACCAATATTAGCAGCATGGAGACAGTCTCTGGCCTTGGGAGGAGAGGCAAATGTTTGCTGGGCTGGTTGGATCCTGGCTGTAATTTAAGAGGGGGGGACAAGGACCTGTCAGGACACAGAGCAGGGCAGTGAATAGAGAAGCCATTACCTGTCTGCCAGGACCAACATGCTGCTCCAAAACCTGAAGGCTGATATCAAATTTAGGGTGAAGCAGCGAGCCCCCCAATGCCTCAGAATCTGTTTTGCTGAGATTAGATGAAGCTCATGCTATTTGTATGCCCAGCCTTGGTGAACACAGTGATAAATCTGGGTGGCAGCTACTCGCTGTCCTTTGTGTCACAGATTGCCCAGGCAATCGGTGTCTGTGCACCAGCGAGTCTGGCTTTAGGAGCAGGGATGCAAAGAGAGAGGATTTCCCTGAGAAAGGAGCCATGAAGTTCTGACAAATGGGTCTTTCCAACACCTACAGTCCTGGCTGACTGTGGGTCAGACCCTTTGGTAGGACATGGGGCCTTCCAGTCCTGCTTTGCTTGCTCTGATTTGGCTTCAGTGTCCTGGATAGCTGGGAGGTGGTGCTGGGTGAGCTGGGGCGCCAGCCCTGGGAACAGACACAGGAGCAGTGGCTCTGGGCCAGATCCACTTCCTTTTTGCACAGTCTGACAATGCAGGGAGTCTGGCAGAGGTCTCTGTCCTCCTGTGGGCACGTAGCACAGCTCCCAGGCGAGCTCTGCTTCGGAAATGTTTTGCTCTGCCTTCCTGTCTGAGTCTGTGCTGAGCCGGATTCCTTTGCTGGTAAGGAACAGATCTGCTCGGAGGAGAAATTTACCCTGCACCAAATGTAAACACAGATGGAAATGTGGTGAAGCCCTTTCAAAGTCAAGGGAATAAATCTGTTTAAAAGGCTGAACATCTGGGGCAGTGAAAGAGCAGGTGGAGCATTAACCCCAGAAAGGACAGTGGTGCTGAGGGAGAGGGCACAAACTGCACAATAGGGGAAGTGTCTCAGTGGAAAAATTACCCCAAAGAGCATAACAGAAAGGAGAAAGGGCTTCTTTTTGGATCTTTTTAAAGACTCTTGGGGTTTTTTGAGCCCTATGAGTTGCATCCCAGGCACTTTGGATGGAGCAAGCAGGTAGGCTTTTCCCCTGCCCTCTCTAAGGCAGAATGTGACGGATGCAGTCACATGTGTCCTCCAGCTGCCAGGAGGGATAAGCAGGATTTTGCTCCCTGGTTAGGCAGCTATTGCTGTGCTGCAGAAACCCCGGAAGGGCAGGCCTGGCATATTCACACCAGTGGGAACCAGCTTCGTGATGGTTTGGTCAACTCCTCTGGTCCAAGCCAGTACATTTTCTATGTTCTACAGTAACAGCACTCCTGAACAAAGGCCTTGGTCCTGCAGGGCTTTATTCACTTGCCTAGCCAAAGAGCTAAAAAAAAGGATAAGCCTTGAATGGCTGAGAAAATGTTAAATTGGGTTCTCCTCCCAGCCGTAACCTTGGCAGAAGCACAGCTCTGGCTGCTAAAGCCCATAAAATGAACAGACCCTGTTGCTCCTGATAGGGGTATAAAATTATAATTACTTGAGGAGTGACTTACGATTCAGTGAAACAAGGATCCTCTCCTTTTTGATTGAATTACTCAGTGGTTATTCCTAGAAGACTGGAAGCAGATGGCAAGCTCTGGCCAGGCGTTTAGCAGCCTGAGTTATGGCATGGACAGGATGGAGCTGAGCTACAACCTGCTGCTCCTGCCTTCCTGCTTGCTTTGGTTCACCATCCTGTTGTATTTCCTGGGAAAGGAGAGGCTAGAGGCTGGGGCAGGACAGTTTGCAGCAATGGATGAGGATGTGGAGCATGTCCAGTAGCAGAGGGCTTGTTTTGCAGCTCTGGTGGCAGCACAGAAATGCAAAGATTTTGTTCCTGTAAATCTAGTGCAGCTTTGGCCCAGGTAGGCACACCTTGACAGCAATCCCAGTGTGTTGTCTCAGGACCCTGTGGATCTGGAAGGTGACAACTGTCCTTCTGTCACACAGGAAAGCTCCCCATCCCTCCAGGCCCAGGAGGAGGATGGATGAAGGCAGGCAGTCCCCTGGGCTGGGGTGGAACAAACACAGCTGTATAATTTCTGCCTCACTGCTCCTCCTGCTCCCACCTATCTTGAGCACATCAATAAAATCAAACAGACTATTAGCAGCATGTCCTGTTATCAGTCATGGATGCATGTGCTGAGCATCGGGCAGCCATGCAACCTGCATTTTATGAAGTGCTGCTCCTACCACTGCTGGGGCTGCAGTGATTATCACATCTCCTCTCAGCTGGGCCACACCACAGCTTTTATGAGCTACCCTACATCAAAGGCCCTTTATTTTAAAAGATAAATTAACAATTCACTCCCTTTCTTTTTATTTAATGGCATAACAGCCAGCTGATTACTAGGTGAGACACCAATCTTGTTGCCAAACTGTGCTTACTGCATTGTCTATTTGATTATTTTTATTGAATAAGCAAATGTTCTCTCGGAGCTCTGAAGTCCTTATGAGGGAGACTCATTTTCTGCTACTGTGATCTCTTTGTCACGGGTGGGTGATGTATGAAAACGAATTGCAAATAGCTGTTTACAGCAAGCAAAGTCACAGAACAGCCCACTTCAATTTCTGCTATCTGTCGGAGGCTGTTGTTGGCAATGGTCAAAATTAATTAAGCAGGAAGGAAGAGAGCAGGGAGGCACTATGCATCCAGTTCTGACATTGAAATATTAATGGTGAGCTAATCAAGAAAGAGTATCTATGAATATCTAATCAGCTCACAGTTTGCAGTTTTACTGAAGCAGTGAACTTCTGGGCAGCAGCCCTTTACAGGAGGTGTCAGGAGGGGAGGTGGGCCGGCTGCTCCTGATCACTCTATCTGGGAATAAACAAAGAGCTCCTGCCTGTGACAGGGGCTCAGAGATGTTCTCCTTCCACATCTCACATCCCTGCTGCCACTGGATTCTGCTGCATCCTTCCTGCTGTCACCTACAGCAGCCAGGTCAGAGTGTCCAGCCCACGGCATTCCCAGTGCTGTGTTCCTTCCTCTCCAGTGCCAGAGGGCTCAGCTCCTCCAGGACTGAGCTGCAGCACCTGTCTACATCCAGGTCTTGGGAAAAGGCTCAAAACATTGTACCTTAAACACACAACCTGGCCTTCTCCCTCCATGCCTGGTACAGGGATGGCAGCAGCAGTGTCCCTGTCTCTCCTGCCAGTGTGTTTCCAAGTTGAGTTTCCAAGCTTTTTAGGGGGAAACAGAAGGTTGTGCTGCAGGGCCAGGGTACACTGCAGACCCCCTAAGCCCAGCGCCTGCTCAGCTCCTTTCTCCCACCCACCACACAAGCAGGGAAAAACAAGAGGAAACAATCCCATGGCAAAGCTGGGCCAATTCCAATCAAAGCCACAAAAGTAAATGTCGACGTTGGGTGCCAGGAGTCGTCAAGCATCATTTCTTTCTTCAGTGTCAGTGTAATGAGGGCTGTGGCTTTGGAGATTTCTATTGCTGTGTTTCTGCAAACAGTTCCCTCCTCTAACCTCTTGGAAATTGGATTTTGTGGGGCTGAGCAGTTTGTGTGCAGCAGATAGCAGCAGGACTGATAAACAGAAACCTGTTTACACACTCACTCTCATCTAATACTACGACTGGGCAGGCAGCTGCCTAGATTATTTTTTAAATTTCTTTTTTTTTTTAACACTATCAAATGTAATCCTTGTTGGCTGAATGTTTTGCTGCTTAACTGGGAGAAATCTGAACTGGACAGTTTTAGCACGTAACAAACATGAAAATGATATGAAGGAAAGGATAAAGGTAATAAGTAAATCTTAACTGACACAAAGGAAGAATCAAGTGGTGATCAGGAGGGAATAGAAAACCTAGGCTGTCCTGTGTGAGGTGGTATTTCATGTCTTGCCAAGGGAGTAGGACTGGATACAAATCCAAATGCAGAGAGAGTCCTGGCACGTCACTCTGACAGCCACAGGAACTTTCTGGGAAAGGAAAAGCAAAGCAGATGGTATCAGTTAAGAATAGTGGAAGGTACCAGGGATGTCCAGGGAAGTGCTGGAGCCCAGTGGCTGCATCCATTGTCTATGGGAGGGAGAAACCCCCTCATGCAGGTGTGTCAGTGCTGCAGTGCCCAGCTCCAGTTCCTGGGGCTGGTGGGGGAATGAGCAGCAGCATTTCTCCAGAAGGAGCACTCTGCAATGTGCTTGCCTCTGCTGCTCCAATATAACCCAAATCTGTCAGGCTTTAGGGCTTGCTGAGAAGGTCATCTGTGAGCATGGCTAATTATTTCAAGCAAAGGAGCAGGCTAATGCCACTAACCTGCTCCCAGGGACTGAGCTCTGCCCTGTGCTTTGGCTCCGTAGCTGCACACAGGCTGCAGGGAATTACAGATCCACGGGGGTGTGTGTAAAGCTCATGGATATAAACAGATCCCACTGGCATCTACCTTGAGCACAGAGAGAGAAATTCACATTTTTCATAGCGATTCATTCAGCTGTCATGAAAATGCTGCTTGAGCCAAAAGGCAGAATCTCTTCTTTCTGCCATTTAATTTTCTTTAATCTGCTCTTGACATTTATTGAAAGAAGTATTTTACCCACATCAAAGGCAAAGATTTCAAAACATTACATGGAAAAAAAACTTAAGGTCAGTCCAAACAAGGATATGGTGGCTAACATGAGATGAAAGACTCTGGTTTCCACAAGAAAGGTCTTTGTAAAACAAGAGGCCACGATGGTGTGTGCTCTGAGGGCACTGCATTTGCACCCCTGGCAGGAGCTGCAAGTGGTGGGCTTTGTGTGTTTGACACCTTCAGCAATTCAAGCAAGGCTGTCCTTAATATGAGCAGGTTCAAAAGCAAAAGATGCCTTGATAACATAACTTTCCAGAAGGCTCTTCACAGGGATAAAGTGTTTCCCATGGCTCTGCTCAACGTTGGCCTAACTCTCTTTGCCTGGGGCAGTACTTACAGGCAGAGCTGGGCCCTCCTTTGCCTACACTCTCCATGAGGGAGTGGTGCTGCTTCTCACATGATTAAATGAGCCAAAACACTTGACAACTGAACAAACTGCTGGAAGTGCATCCAGTAGAGGGGCCAATCCTGCAAGGTGCCTCCGGATGTGTGGAGCATCCTGAATGCCAAAACTGAAGAAAGATGTAAAATGTAAAAGATCCTCAGAAAACTTCTGCATTTAGTTCATTTTGCATGGATAGAGGTAACAAGCTGACACAGGTTAATTTATAGCTTGGTTGTATGCTGATTGCAAAGTACACATTTCCAGTCAGCCACCATGAGTAAATCACTTTCCCACTGGTTCTCTTGGCATATAAAAGAAATTTCTCCCTTCCCGACATTTAAAAAAAATCCTAATACGTTATACACTCCATGACTTTATAGCATCTTTAATATTTAAAAGGCTAGAATCTATAACCTCAACCTTTAACAAATGTACAGTAACGTGATAACAAATTTGCCTCGAACAGCTGCTATCTTGGTACCAACTGGCATGAGGAGGAGGGAAGTAATTGGCTTGTTTTCAGATAATTACCATAATTGTAGTGACACCATTTGGATCACATCTAACTGCGTTCCTGCTGCAAGTTGGATAATTTAATAATTGGCAGAATTTAGACTGACAGTAAAGGTAAAGTCAGCATATGGTACGGAATCAGCAGGCACCTCCCTGCACTGCTGGTACAGGCTCTGCTGCTGTTGCTGTGAAGTTTAGCAAAATCTTTAGGTTTTGCTGCTTTTCTTGAGCTCTGCAACTGGGTCACATCTTTGCTCCTTTTCTGATGCTTGACCTGATGAGACCACGTTTTGCACTTCTTGAACCTTCTGATTTGAGATCAATCCGTTCAGTTCAGTCCTGCCCAAATTACTACTTCCTTTGTGCTCTTGAGTATTTTTAGCTGTCCTAGTTCTGATGAGGGCTCGTCAGAGCTCTGCACTGAAAGGGGATTAAACCACGGTCAGGTGCTTCCAGGCAGCAGCCAAATGCCTTTCCCAGAGGTTGAACCCAGACTCCCTGGAGCAGGGCTCGTTCCCCTGGCTGAGCCCTGCCGAGCTGCAGGGGTGCTGGGGAGTGGAGAGTGTTGTGCTTGGCACGATGCACTGCAGGGAACTTGTTCCTCTTGTGCCTTCCTGTCCTTGCTGCTTGTGGCCAGCGTGAAGGGGACTCAGCATCTCCTGTGCCTCCAGTGCCGAGAGCTGCCCAGCCAGAGCCCCAGGAGCAGGGGCTGCAAGGTAAGGCCAGGAGGTGGCTGAGGCTACTGGGGAAAGACAAGGAGGTTTTTCAGATCAGCTGGGCACTTTTGCCCAGAGTTGCAAAACAGAGCAGAGCACTGAGCTACTGCCCTGCAATGCCTGTCTGTGGCCTTGCCCTGCCTTTTTCTGCAGGGCAGAGGTGAAGACAGCTGACAACAACACTGACAGTGCCCAAGGAGAGGGGGCTGCTGGAGCTTCTCCAGTCCTCAAATGAGAGATACTCCTAGGGCACATTTACGTGTTTTGCTTGTATGGCTCTTCTGCTTTCCCTGGGCTGAACCAGACACCAAGTGTATTTTCCATGGCTGAGGGGACTGGGGGTACACCCTTAACTTAGGTGTGCAGTGCAGCCCAGGCCTGGGGTCCTGGGGGATCCATCAGATGCTGGAGAGAACTTTGGCACAGAGCAGGGGAAGGGCTCATCTCTGATAGACCCCTCTGCCAAGATGAGGTTGACGGCTCCATTCCAGACTGGGCACACGCAACCCTGGCACAGGAGGGAGGGAAGGGGGATGACTAAAAAGTAAATCCCCATGTTCTGGTGGGTGGTCTCCAGTGTAGTACTGGGAAGGAGTGGGATTGTGTGTTTGTGATGCCTGGAAGCAGCTGCTGATCCCCACACATCCCATCTCCCTGCCCTGAACACAGAAACTGCAGTGGATCCGTTTCCTTGCAGCATTCCCTCCCCCTCTGTGATTTATTGCTGCCAGGAGGCTGTGCATGTGGAGGTGGCATAAATCTCACCAAAAAGAGAGAGAAGGAGGAAATTTGCATTCGCTTCCTCACTGGCATATTGAATGCAGCTTTCCAGTTCACTGCTAAAACCCTGGGCAGGTCCCAGGCAGAGGTACTTTCCTCAATATAAAACAGGGCGAGCACTGGGGCTTCCTTCCCTGCCAGGAGGCTCCCCCAGCCAGTTATCCCCAGATTAATTTCAATCCACTCCTATTTATATTTTGTGGTATCAACCTACATAATTCTGTAGTATTTGCAGGCTTCAAGCATTCACTGTGCTCCCCCGTGCTGATCTGCCAACGGCCACAAACCCTTTCCTCATTCAGACCTTCCAATCCTCCAAGTCATTTCTGTGTCTCACCCACCTCCCTCCAAGTTGCTTCCACCTGGACTGACAGTCCCTGTGCTGGAGTTAAAATCCCCCAAGCTGCTACTGGAGGCTGCAGAAAGCAATTAGGGAGATTACAGTCAGAGCATGGTCATGCTGCTGCAAGAGGTCTGGATGTCCTGTCACAAGCAGCCAGCCTGGACTAAGAGGCTTTCAAATACAGAGCATAAGCAAACAGAAAAGCCTGGCAATCGTTGTCTCCAAGACTGCATTTTGCCTGGAAGTCCATCAGTGTTTTCCTATGTCAACACTAAACTGGATACAAGGCAAAGCAAGAAATGCAAAAGAGCAAGGAGAAAGCAAGGTGGATATAACACATTAATCAGAGGCAAAAGTTGGAGGCAGTCTGCAAACCTCTGCTCCTGCAGGGGCTGACAGCTGTAAATAGCATATTGAAGCCATGGAGGAAGTAAAGAATTAATTACAGTGCCAAGACCCAATCCCACTTCCAGCCACAGGCAGCATTTATTAAGATCTCACTGAGGCAGGAAAGATTGAACAAGGGGCTCAGGGGACTATGAAGGGGAAAAGAATTAATCAGTTTGTCTCAGGAGACTGGAGAAGTCAGATTAAATAAAAACTGGAAGTGAAATGAAAGGGAGAACAAGATGGTTGGAAACCTGGACCTGTTTGAAGGAGAAACTCTGGAGTCACAGCTGGGAGCAGTCCCAGGGGCTCTATTCTCCCACTACAGAAGTTGGAGAGCTTTGAGAACAAAGGATGAAAGTTTGCCTTGACTTTTTAATACGTTTAGAAATGTCACTTTAGGCCTCTTCCTTCCCTTGCCTGGCAGAAGGAGGCCAAGAAAGACATCGCCAGCTTTCCCACCTCTGATCCTTGCTCCAGTGCATCACTAAAGAGCTCAGATTCCCCACATCCCACTTTAACTTGGACCTGAGAGTTAACTCCCCAGCCTGCTGAAACTCCCTGATAGCCAAGCAGGGCAGCAGGGGAAGCTGCCCCCAGTTGAACAAATAGAAGTCCGAATCCCAGAACCAGCACCCTAAAAGGAACATTTTTGTCCCTGCCCATTGTCAGCCCAGTGTTTTCCATCACAATAACATTCAGTTATTTATCTTCTAAAGTGTATAACATTTTCTTCCCTCTTTTGTGCTGCTGCTTTTCTGCCTGCCCCTGTGGGAAAGGTCACTGGGCTTCCACATTCCTGCTGTGTAATGAGCTGTGACAAATGCTGGTGACCAGACAGCAACATCACAAGGAAGGAGTCTGTCCCCAGCTTGTGAATGGGTGACTCACTGCCAGGCTCCTTCTCCTCCATGCAGCTCAGTGGCAGAAACTCCCTGGAAGCCAGATTAGAGACTTTTGTCTTATTCTTCCCCCTCAAAAATCCCAAGCCTGATAAATCCAGACATAAAAACTTTTCATGTAATCAAAGTAAAGGATGAATGGAGGAGCACACTTTGTCCTCCTTAGTAAGTTTTCATCTTCAGGAAACAGGAAAGCATTCCTACTTTTCTTGCATGTCCAGACACAAGCTGCTTTGAGAGAGCCCTTATGGAAATGCAAAGTGCATATCCCAGAGCAAGGTTTCTTCAAACCCCATCAGCATTGATTCAGAAGAGAGACACCAAAGCCTTGCTTGTTGCAACAGAAACACTTTCCAATGAAATTGCAATTTAGAAAGTTTCTGGCTTTATCATATCAATCTCTTTCACAGAAGTACAGCTCTGCTTTTGAGCAAAATTCCAGATTACTGGAATTTACTGATTACATAAAGAGCAGGTTGTAAGGAATAGACATTCCATTAACAGCTGCATTGGATAATAACCCTTAACATCAGAAAGCATCATAGCAGGATGCTTTTTGTCCCATGTTTTGCCAAAGAACAGTAAAAAAAAGGTATTTTCTGCTTATTCTGTGGTAGTGTTTCCTAGAAAAACCACTAAACACTGTTTGCTGGAGTTTAATGTGCATGAACGATGGGAGGGAGGGATGTGCACTGTAATAGAGCTCCTGGCTGTTGAAACCTGGTGCTCTAAAGCTGTGTGTGCATGTGATGCATCCCCAGCATCCCAACAGCCCAGCGTCCAGTGGAGGAACAGCAGTGACTGTTCCTGGTCACTCTGACCCAGAGCATGAGCACCTGCCTGTGTGGAGCCAGCCCCTTCCCCTGACCTCAGATTTAAGGTGAACAAACCACCAAGCCACAGCTGCAGGCAAGACTTAAAAAAACCCACAAGCTCCCAAAAATAAAGATGTTTCTCTCCCAACACATGTGTAATGCTTGAAACCAAACCAGCCAAAGAACTGAATGTGAAACTGGTGCAGAAATAGATTCTCCTTCAGAAAATGAACGAAAAGGATGTTTGCTTGGGGATACAGATAAGACAGGAAATTAGAGGTAAAACCTGAAAGGTGGAGATGGACGAGCCTTCCTGAACCACCTGTGCTTCTTGGGATCCCATGAGGCCCCAGTGTCAATCTTTGGGCTGTACAGATCCAACTGCACCATGTGCTTTTCAGAGCTGGTGCTGCCCAGGGACACCTCACACCTACACTGGCTGTTAACTAACCCAGAAGAGACAAAACCCTCCCATCCCTTTCCAGTCAGCTTTTCCAACACTGTGGTGGTGGTGAAAGCCTCGATGCATGTCACTTTAATGTCCCTAGGGCTTATCGATGGATCCCAAAATGAGATAAGCAGACCCCAGCAGGCTCAGGAGTCTTAGCTAGGCTTGTTACCTTAACGAAATGCTAATTGCTGCTTCTGCGGACTAAAAAAGTGCCTTTGGTCCTGCTGCAGCTTCAGTTAAGCAGTGTTAATTGCCACAGCTAATTATGTTGCTGTTGCTCCTAGATACTGGTTCAGGTTAGGTCTGTAAACAATAAACCCAGTAGCCAGTGCCCTCCATGGTTTCTGTGCACAGCGAGGCACAGAGCAGGGAGTAGGGGCTACACCCTGAGCTGATGCCACACACTCAGCACAGGACAGGACCAGGCAGGTGACAACCTCTAGACAAGAGACCTTACAGCAAATCTTCTTGATAAAACCTTTAGGATTTAAGTTTTGAGAGGAAATACTGAAAAAAACAAAGCTGATCTTCCCTCAGTTCCATAGGTACAGGTTTTATTAATTTCTTTAACCAGCTGTCCTAAAAAAGCCTCACATTTCTTCTGTGATACAAGAAGGAGCAAACAGATTTGGGATTCCCCTTCCCAAGGAAAAAAAAAAACCCTCCAAATGCCTTTTTTGTTGTACATCCCACATCTGTTTCACCAGTGAAATTCCCAGCTGAAAAGGTGCATTATATCAATTAAACCACCAGACTTTTCTAAGATCTTTCTGAAAAACCATTAGGATAAAATATTTGCTGGTTAGAACAGCATTGGATAATTGCTCTAAAGGGGTTTCACTTTACCAGGCCCCTTGGAAACCACTGCTTTGGGACTGGAGGCAGAAGCAGCCCTGTGTCAGCAGCCGTGCTGCCATTGCAAAAACCAGGATGAACCTTCCCTGGGACACTCCCATGGCAAACAGGAACAGCCTGGGAGAGCCAAAAGAAAAATTCTATTGAGTTTGGCCATGCTGCTTTACTGTCCTCCTTGTGCTGGACAGGACAAAACAAAGCAGGCAGTGCTATAGGTTGTTATTCTAGAAAGAACTTTACAGAATCCTGCTTAGGGAACAAGCAGTAAAACAGATTTTATCCCAGATCCAATTAACAGCTGAGTTACGGGACTCAAGTGAAATAAAGGGCAGTGAATCTCCCAGACTATTTACATGATTTATTAGAACACGGCTGTCTGCAGGAGCGGGCGGCTGCTTTATGTTTAATTTATGAGGACACAAGGGGGTAAAGGCTCAGTTGCCAAGCTGTTGTGGGGTTCCTACCCCAGCAGTGCTAAAATTCTCCTACAACAAAGGCACTAACAGGCCCCCTTGCTCCAGCACTGCTGGCTGTTCATGGCACGTCAGCCGCGGCTTCCCGACTGGGCTTGGCAGAACTGCCGCTGGAAAAGCACCATTCATTTCCTCTCGCTCCTTTCAAGGTTTATCTGGAGCAGAGAGCCAAAGCTCAGACATCCAGAGAGAAAAAATAGATGAGTTCCCAGCCTTGCAGCTGAACTAGCAGCGAGGGGTAATGCATGTAGTGGGAGTTTCTGTAACAAGCATGGAGAAGTTGGGACAGGAGTCTTCTCATCTCTGTTTCTGAAACTTCCCTTTCTAAGCATTTTCCAGGCCAGAAAAGGATATTTGAGCTGACAGGCTTGGAAGAGCTTCACCATTTGATGTTTGTGTGTTTGTAAAGGAAGCACAGAAGGATTTTCAGTGACAGATGAAATCTGCAGTCCTTCTAGCACACCAGCTCAAGAGATTTTGCCTCTTGAAAGCCAGACTATAAGGTTTCTATTGGAGAGATGTTAGATACCAGGAAACCAAGTGTTGTGAGAAAATTAAAGTGTCCATAGTTTTCTTCCACTGCAATCAGTATTCATATAAAATAGCTGCTTTCCCTGTCTTGCATAGCACTGCAGCAGTGAGACCAGCTGCTGTTTCATTTTTTCCCTTATTTTTCAGAAGTAGCTGATATACAGTGACAAGAAAATACAGTCACAAGGACTGTGACTTTCTCTAAGTGTCTGTTTTCAAGAAAAGTGTTTTTCTATGTGTGGTGGTTCTTAACACTTCAATGGTGTTCTGAATAGCTGTTAAGATGAGAGGCTCCAATGCCATGTTGTATCAATATCACAAAATTGGGTGCTCCTGAGGAAAGGAGCTTAATTAGGATTATTATTTATTGCTAGAGCAGCCTTAGATTTGGCAAGTCCTCTCCCAGCAAGACTGTGTTCACTCCTAGCATATGTTGTTTGGATCCATCATTTGAACTTAAACGCTAAAAGTACTTTTTCTCTAATGGGTAGAGATGCAAGCTCTCCTCCAAATCTCTCCAGGAGGTGGAAGGCTCTCCCGGGGGGGTGCCTTTTTCTGTTAAGTGTTTCTCTAATGGGCTTGGAGAGAAGCAGCACTGACATAGAGCAGAAGGAGCAGAAATCAGCCTTAGAGCTGCAATTTAAAGCTTCTATTCCCAACCACCCTCTCTGTTCACCTTATCCACTCAATCTGATCTCTCAAAAGAAACCAGAGAACTCTCATGCTTGTTCCCAAAAACGGACTTAAATAATATTTAAAAGCCCATAAATACAGTCAAAATACTTTTTGCAGAGAAAGTAATCCATTAAAAACCAGGTTGCTACTTTTAGTTTTCTACTGTCAATAGAGAACCAGGCTGCTTGTAAGGTGAACTTCAAATGGGACCAAGTTTTAACAGAGTAATTTGTGCATCCTGCTCCCTAACATGCAGTCACACAAGCATCCCCAGGCTTTGGTATTCCTGAGTGACTGCTAGCACAGCTCTCAGGGGCACCTGAAACACCACAAAATAAGACATCTGAGCCCTGTGGGGAGTTCGAGGCAATTGCTGTCAAAGGTGTCTCATGTCCCAGTTTAGGGAGCTCAAGAGAAATAGCAGAAAACATGGTTTTAAATGAAGGGCGAGAAAAATGTTAGGTTAATGCACCATTAGTTAAGACTCTGACAGAAAGTGCTGTTTTTCCAACAATATTTCCTCCTGTTCCTAGGCGTGAGACAATAAACCCTGCATACTCATCTTAATAAGGGATCTGTCTTCCTTGGGAGTGCCAGGGATTGGCATGGTCTGCTCTTGCAGGAGCAGTTTGAGTTTCACTAGAAACCAGAAGAGAGAATTCAGCCTCTCAGGAACACAGGGTGGTACTAAGAATTAAAACCAGGTCTCCCAAGACACAGACAGTGCCAGCCCAATCCCCCTTCTGATTCGAAAGAGTAATTTTTCTCCTTTCCCTCATTCACACTCACACTGGCAAGGGAGTTGATGCTCGCAAATTTAGCTAAAAGCTTTCAAGCACATTTCCACAACACCAGTGCAAAGGCTGTTGCACACAGGTGCCAAAGAAAGCCTTGTTTGAAATACAGATTTTCAGGGCACAGCTCCCCTCCCTTTGCAGCAGAGTTCAGGCGGGTTTTGTTGGAGCCACCTGGGATGGCCAGTCTCCAAGCAGGGCTCCCTGGGGTAGAAGCTCTGTTGCTGCAGAGTGAGGACTCAGCAAGGAGCTCCCTTCCATCCTACCTGACTAAGGCTGCCAGCAGGGAAGCATTAGGGGCAAAATGTTTCCTCTGGCTCTTTTTCAAAAGCCTGGAATGGACACAGCCCATTTTATCATATTATTTTAGGAGGAAATCAGCAGTCAACCCAGACCAAGTTCTAGAAGAGTCAGTGCAACACTTCAGGGTTTCAGTTTTATCGAGTTATTTAAAGTTTGGCAGCCAAGTAGCAAGTGTGAACAAACAGCCATTATCACTGTTGTTATTATTATTTACTGCCCTCAAGCATCCAGCACGGCAGGGGGAAGGAATAGGCTGGCTCTTGTCCTCAGAAACCTACAGCTTAGATTTAGTCATAGCAAAACAAGAGCTTCTATCTGCATCACACCTCCCTCCCTCCATCACAGTCACTGTGAGCTCTTAGTTTGAGGACAGTGTTGTCACTGACAGTAATTAAAGCCATAACAAGAGGCACAGGCAGTGTCTTTGCTGGGCTGGGTTGAACCTGGCTCAGCCCCTCCTGGCAGTTGAGTTTCCCTGAGTTTTGTGTCACAACAGGTCTGGTCAGCACATACCTGGGCAGTTACTGGGCTCAGACAAGTAGTACCATGAGCTGGCATGGTCGGATGACTGGTAATCACCACTCCAGACTTTAATAGTCACTTACAACTTTGATAACCAGCAATTGCTTGACTCAGCTCCTCTCCTTTCCCCACTCAGCCCCCCCAGGCACTCCCAGTTTGCTCCTGGGAGCTCGAGGCTCCTCTTCCCCATTAAGCTCCCCCCACCCCTGCTGACAAACCCATCTTTAAAAACTGTGTCAGCTGCGAGGATGCAGATGGTTGCATATGCATCAAACAACTTTTAAATTATCATTCAAATTAAATTAAATTGAAAATGCAATGAGCTGTTCCTGTAGAACTCTGCGCACAAAGACAAGTTAATGAAGGTCACATTTGTAACCAGTGAGGAACATTTAAACTGCATCATGCCTAACATGGGATGCCATTAGAATAACATGTCTTTCTAAATAAGGATAAATTACACTGAAAGGCCTTGTGCAGGATTACTCCCTGCTCCCAGAGCAGCCTGGTCGTTAGGCCCTCTGTAGTTCAAACAGGGAAGAGCTGTGCTGGGTGCAGCAGAGCACCAGCAAAACTCGTTGGCCATGAGTGAGAGGCCTTAGGCACCAGCCTGGCCCATGCAGGTCCTGCCTGCTCTCCTTGCCTGGATGCAAAGCCAGGCACACCTGAAAAGGCCTGCGGAGCTCAGCCAAGGGAGCTGATTGAAAAGTGCAATCCCCATGCCTCTGGTTGTAATTGTTCTGTTTACACACACACACACGGAACTGGGTGTCTTTTGCCTTGCTCTGTGTTTGCAGCCGTTGGAAAACTGCCCTGTAATGGTTTGGGTGACATCCGTCATCTTCACGGCTCTGTGTTGTCACAAGGATGTCACAGAAATGAGCCATACCCAGTTCTGTGTGCTGAGATGACAAATGTAACCTGTTTGGCTCCCTGGAGGCTTCCCAGGGACCAGGTCCTGCTCTGATGCCAGGCTGGGTTCCAGAAAAATACTGGGTGAGTGCAGGAGCTGAGCCCTTGACCAAATGCCCTGAGTCCAGGCAACCACAGAGCAACACCCCAAGCAAGCCAACACAAAGCAGAAATTTGTAGTTACTCTTCTTTCTCTCTCCTTTGCATGATCCTGCGCCTTATCTACATCTGCTGCAGGCCACATCACATGTTTCATCCCAGGAAATGAAGTAGCATTTAGTATAGGGGAATAAATGGCAATAGTACATCCCAAACACCCCTTAGCAACAGAGCTCTTGTTTTTACACGATCTCTGCTCCACACTCAGGTGCAAAGTCAGATGCTGAGAGATCAGAGAAACCTGTGAAATGGAGAGTAATAATTGACACAATTTTTGGCATCTGCAAAGGATTAAGAGCTGTTGGTTCACTACAGGAGTAGCCTGCTGTCTCAGAGAAGAGCTAACACCTGCCATCAAAAGGGAACTAAAGTACTTTGCTTTAAATAGCTACTGAGGTTTTAGTTGCTTTGAAGTGACTGAGTGCATCCAAAATCTTAGAAAGCAACTGTTCTAAAATCCACCCATCCCCATTTCTGCCATTATAACAAAAGCAGTCAAGTTACAGCTGAATGCAGTTCATAACTCCTTGCAGAAGGAATCACCAGGTTCAGTTTCTGAGCTGAGGACAGTGGCTAAGTGGGTTGACCCTGTCCGCAGAACATTGCTGAGAAGCAGCGATGTGCCTTTGCTTACTCTGAGAAGAGCATTGCTCAGATGTTTTGTCCTAAATGTTCATAACAGTTGTAAATCTGAGGAAAGCTCTTCTGATCTCTGTGGATGATGGTCTAATTTGTTATCAGCACAGCTGAGAACAAAATCTGGACCTGAATGTTCTACTCAAAGCAAGCTTTTGTGTGATGACATCTGAGAAATTGTGACAACTGGAATGAAACTATTTTACATAATCCATTCATAAGATAGAGCTCATAAATAATAGTAGGAAAACAAAATGTCAAGCCAAACTGATTTAAAAAAAAGCTTGAAAGCTGCCTTACAAATGAGTGACACAATAGCAGCTCAGCAGTGAATGGTGATTTACTCTCTGCTTTGTAAACCAATTTATTTATCAATAGCTGAAGTTCAAAGATTATGCAGAAGTAACAAAGTCAAGGATATATGACTAGGAGGAATGTGTCACCACTGCTGCCTATCTGGATTCAACAAAGGAATTTAAGGCTTTGTCTTATTCCTGATAACTGCAGAACAACTCTCTGTCTAAAGCCACAGCTTCCCTCTGGGCATGGGAGCAGACTTCCAGCTCCAGTTTCTGTGCCTCCTTCACCAGCTCTGGTGAGTTAAATGGTCCTGATCAAGGAGGTCACAGTTTTCTGGTGCCTTTTGCCTCTATTACCTGCTGTGGTACATGACCAGCCTGTGGCTCGGACACAGCTCAGGTCCTAACCCTGGAAAACTCAGTGATGTTTCAGAAGAGATGAAGACTCTGAGTGTGGCCACTGAGTTCTCCTGCACAGCACCCAAGTGTTGCAAAGAGGAGCCTTTGCACTGTCAGTTCACGTTCTCCTCAGAATTTCCATGGGAAGGAAATTTTCCCTCTTTGGATGTTCCATTAGAAACTGCTGATGCAGAATCCATCAAATGCATTAAAAGTCCATTAAGTCTGTAAGGCTGCTGTTTGTTTTCCTGTGTTGTCTGAAGAACTTGGAAGACTAGAAGCTGTATGTTGCCTGTGGCAGATTATCCTGTGCTGGCCGTGTCCTCTAGCAGTAATATCCTGTGTGCAATATGGATACGTGGTTTTGAAAGATGAGAGGATCCCAGACCCTTTCAATCTGCCTGGAAGGCCGGGCCAGCCCTTTGAACTGTGTCACACAAAAATTACAGTAGTGGGAGACAGACAGCAAACGAAGCCCAATAAGTTTGTCCGAAAATAACCACGTTGTTTTGCATCGGAACAATTCTGTCTGAGACATTTGCTCTTTAGTCTGTTGTGAAGTGCACATTCTTCCCTAATAACTGCATCAACAGGTGACACTTGCTTAAATTATAGCTAGATCTTCATTAAAGTAAGTTGAAGTTGATGGTACTGAAAAATTCATGTAGGATAAGTGTCCTGGAGCATTTAACAAACTTGTATGAATTCATCAATATTAACTTATATGCAAAGAATAATTCCAGGTAACACCATGAAATAGTTATTTCTAAAATAAAATAAGGCACAATGATTCTGTGCAACCCAGGATGATCAGGGGATTTAGGCAGGGCAGACTGACTGGGACACAGGATTAATCTTTGCAAACTAATGTCAAGCCAAGGGGGGAGTTTCAGCCAAAGCTTGTTCCAACAAGTGACGTGCAGTGATTTTGATGAATCCTCACGACACCCTGTTGAGAATTGGTGATGCTGTATAAACATGAAGCATCTTGATATCTTGCAGAGAGCAAGGATATACCTGGTACAGCACAGAGGTCAGAGCCGAGCATGTGAGATGCTCATGTGGTCTGTTGCAGCCTCCTGGGAAATTTGTTTGGGTTTGGTTAACTTGACTTTTAAATGCAGGCATCCTACGGAAGGAAACTTCCCTGAATGACAAGTCTGATGTAGTTAAACAAAACCATTTTTGAAATGCAGAGCTCCAAACGTGATTAAAATGCAGGTTTTCCAGTGTATATTTCATCAAGGCTAACCATGAGCAATTCTTTTAAAGTATTTCCTTTGATGGCTGACTGTTTATTTGGATTCAGTGAATGCAGGTTTGGTGAAAGAGGGTGTCAAACAGGTCAAGAGGCGAGACGGACACTGTGCCCTGGAAATTCAAGCCTTTATTATCTGGTCTCCACGGGATTTCCTTTCCTACATGGAAAAATGTGAGGTAATGCCATAGCAACAACAAAGGAACAAACATAGCAGGACATGTCTCTGCTGTTTGAGGCTTAGTAGACTGGATTTTGTAAATGACTGCATTTCCAGAGCAGTTATTTTGCTCAGAGTACTATAAACAATGAGAAGCTGAACTAAAGGCACAAGAAATAAGGATGAACAGCTTTCCATCTTCTCCTTGAGGATTTTGTCCATAAGGCAAAAGGAGCCTTATAAATATTAAGGACAAGTTGAAAAATCCTCATTTTAATTTTAAACCGATTCCTCTTCCTCGTCTCATACCACACTTATAAAGGAATTATCCTTAAGCCCCATGATAAACTCCTCACCCTGTGTGGGTAAGCACAGATGTCTGCAACTGCACGTATTCTCTGCCAGCCAGTTCCCACAGACAAAATCTGCTGCTTGCTCGTTAGGCAGAGGGACTTTGCTGAATGATTCAAGGGTTAAATGGCCCTTGGGGAACTGGGGTGTCTGTGGAGATTCACAAAATGGGAAGAGAGAGTGGCACTTTAAGGCTGGGCAGCTCCTGGCGTGGAGGTCCTGCTCCCGGATGGTCCTGCTCCCTTGTCATGTGTGCCAGAAGGATAGAGAGTAAGGCATAATCCACTTTTTTCTCTGTGGATTTGCTCTAGTATGCCACAGGAATGCATGGCTTGCCACCAACTCTCTTAAAGCCACTTGCAAACAGTAGATCAAAATGATTTATCAAAATCAGTTTATAATCGTGACACTGATCTCTCAGTCAGCAGCCCCAGAGGAAAGTTTTTGCAGCCCTCCCAGACCCTTTAAGATCCCTGACATGAAATGCAAAGCTTCCTGAGCTGCCTCCTGACCTTTCTTGTAACCTTCCTCTCACAAGCCGTTACTCTTCACACAGTGGTCCCCGACAGCAGAGCCCATCAGCACCTGTCACAGAAGGGGTCTTGGCTAAAAATTCACAGTCTGGCTGTCATTTTTCAAACCAGCTCTTTATCAGAGGAGACCAAAGTCATGCCAAGAAAAGATCTAAGGTGGTGTATGTAAGAAGGAAAAAAATCCCTCCAGTTTTCAGGACGAATGGGTAACTATAACTACATTTCATGGTTACCCTGTCTTTGCTGGAGTAGATCTCAGAGACCGGGTTACAGTGCCTTCATTTGCAAATCTATTTCCCATGCCCATCCCAAGCTCTAAAAACCAGTACCTCTGACCTCAAGCTCTGCCCACTTACCCGCTATTATCCTGCCTCTGATTTCACTAGGAGTGTCTTTAAAAAGAGTAGCCAAAGTTGGGCAGTATCCAGAGCCCATCAAAAAACCTAATGGGGAAAGGTCCCAAAACGCCTCAATAATTAACGTGAGCACGTGACCGACAAACTCACTGATAGGGCTTCATCCAAAAAGCTCCTTCATAAATAAGAACTGCCCTAATTATATGAATTCTCTAATAGTTCAATGCATGCTGAAATCATTTCAGTAGGCATAAAAAGACGTATCGTGAGATTAACACTTAAACAGATTGGAAACATCTGGCTTTGGAAAGTGGATTGGTTAGACAGCAGCTTTTGCAGGGCTTTGCAGGGTTATTTTCCCCTTTGGATTAATCTGCTTGACTACAGAATAAGTATTTTTCTGACCTGCCAGCAGAGACAATATTAATAGTTTCTAATTCTTTAGTCAGCAGAACAATAAGGCGAATGCATGCTTGGGATTGGATGGAGGGGAGTCTTTATGATCCTCCAGCATCCCTTTAAATTCTCCTTCTGTCACTTGCAACAAAACAGGCACTTTTTGGTATGGAAAACACATGGCACACAAAGAAAAAGGAAAAATAAGCCTGCCACCTTTAAAGGCAGAACTGCACTCAGATTTATGGGGTTGTGGCTAAGGAACAGAATAACAGCTGATATCTTTTTATGGGTGATTGGGAAAAAGTAAATGTATTTCATATACCGTTATGTACTATTACACAATGGTTAGTCATCTCAAAGAGACATTAGATAGACTTTTTTTTTCATTAAAATGCCATTAACAAATTAAATGGGTGGGAGGAGCCATTGGCTTGGTAGTGGTAAATGACCTGATCACAGGTGAGTAATAATAATTGTGCATCAGCAATGATCAGTGCCAACTTGACAGATAGCTGAGATTTGACCGGTAATATTTGGCATCAAACCTCATTTCTATGCACCCAGCTTTCTGCCTTCTATCTTTATCACCCAGTGCATTTTCTTTTCTGAGAGCAGGCTGATTGCTACTAATCTTCCAGCCTGTAACCTAATGCTCTCTCTTTAAATGAAGTCCCCATATTGTTGATAAAGAGTCATTGTGTTCGCTTATCTCCCTCCTCTCCAGAAGTGATAGCAGTAAATCTGACTTCTCAATTAACCTGTGCTGAATTAGAATCTTTGTGATCAAATTGGTTGATGTCAATTTTTTTTTTTTTTTAAATCTGGACTGCTTGAAACTCAGTGGGAATTAGGATTTGTGAATCTCACCAGAGCCTCTTTCTGTGTGTCAGATTGCTGTGGTGTACACAGATGAGAAGCCATTTTCCTGTCATTCTTACAAATTGCTTCTCTTCCTGAAATTTTCGAAGGAGGAATGAACGTGGCATTGTATTGCAGGGAAAGCAACAGAAATGAGATCATTTACACCATGGGAAAATAATGGATGTTTCACAGATGTAGCACGCAAAGGCGAGTACGGCATAGATCTGTCTGTGACACAGGAGCCAGACCCTCTACAAATTCATTAAAATTATTATTTTATATGTATTTTTCTGGGATGCAATGTTATACATTGGCATGTGAGAATGAAGACATTCAAAATTCAGTATACTTATGTCGTCTGTATATTTTCCAAAACGTTCTTTTCTGATGAAAGTAATGTGTGGCTCACAGATGCCACATCCCATATGGGAATCTCATCAAAGGTTGAGGAAAAAATTGAATGAGTCAAGAGGGGCAAGAATTTCCAACTAAGCCAGGGGAAGAAGCTCGTGGGCTGCTGGGCTGGGAGCACATCCAGCCTTGACACAGCACCATCAGCCTGGGCTCTCCTTTGCTCTGCTCCACAGGGGATCTCTGGTATAGGGACATCCTTCTGCTCCCATGGCAGCTTTAGAAAGTCTCGTGTTAGACACCATCTTCCCTGAATATCTTGGATTTAAAGTGGGGCTTAACCTGGCTTGCTCGAATTCCTTGGCATTTGACATAGATAACCAAGTTTAATTACAGAATGTTTAATTAGAGACTGTATCTAAGATCATCAGAATGTCTCCTACTTTAAAAAGCACATAAATTTCACTAAAATATGGATACCTAAGAAAAGAGATTTAGAGGCTAAATGGAAGCCCTGTCATTACTGCTTCATTTCCTTGCTGCTGTTTGAGTTTTGATGAGAAGGGCACTGGCAGATGAGCCTACTCTGATTAATACAGTTCCGTTTAAGATTTCACCTATAATTATCCCCTGTAGGAACACAAGGACCTGGCCAGGTTTAAATCAGCATGCCCCAGATATCTCCTTTATTCACCACGTAGATACTTCAAATATTTTTCTATTTCAAACAGGGATGTGTAGCAGTAGTTCATCTAGACTATGTTTATCTGGCACAAGAAAGCCTGCACTGACACACAGAGAGGCTGGTACAAATCAAATTTTCCATCTCTCCACTAGATTAAAGCATTAAATGCCATAAAATAAAAACTGGCACAATGCAAAAGCTGTGCCAGAGTACACACTTGCACTGGCTGCCGTGTGCAAGATGTGCTTTAAAACTCCAGCTCAGAAGTGGAGACTTTTCCTAAGAATACTCCTTTGCTGAACATTTCAACAAATGCTTTCTCCTTCCACCCAATATTTATGTTTTCCTTGTTAGATTCTGTTTAAATTCCCATTATTTCAGGAACGTCTTGTAATGTTTGCGCAGTATTTCAAAGCACCTCCCAGTTAAAAGACATTAAGGTAATCTATGGTACTATAAATAAGAAGCTTTTTTAAGAAAGTCCTTGAGTCATTTTGCTGTAATGACAGCAGAGCTCATTAAACAGCTGCATCTCCTGCACAGAGCGGGGACGTTTGCAGTGCCTGCAGTTTGTGACAGCCCCCAACGTGACCCCTGGGAACACGGCAGGAACAGAGCCGGGGGATGTAAATTGGATTGCAAAAGGAGCAGAGAGTCAAAGAGCAGCCCGGGAGTGCCTGGGGTTCTCCTCCCTTCCTCAGCTCCTGCTGCCCCACTGTGCTCAGCAGGGTGACATTGTCCTGGGCATGGCAGCCACGTGCACGGCATGACTTTTCCTAAAGGAAATCCCACAGCTGTTTTGTCCAGAGTCTCCCAAGCAGTGTTGGTGTGGCAACATCTTTCATATGGGCACGCTTAGCTCTGTGTTTCAGCTGTGCTAGTTTGGCAATTTATCTCACCTGGGTATCAGGACCAGGGAGATCAGACTTGCTTTGAAGGGCCCTTTCCTCCTCCTGCTGGGGATGCTCACGGCTGAGAGATCCCTGCTGAGCACTTGTTCAAGCCGCTGAAAAGTTCGACTCTATGCTACAGAGGCAAAACATTCCAGTGAATACATCCAGGCACACTGGGGACTGATTAGAACTTTGTAATTTGCCACTGGACAATCTGGAGTGTGAATTTGCCTGCAAGTCATTTCACAGGGTCCAAGGGGTTATATCCTCCGTGAGTTGCTGAACACAGGTGAACTTTTATAAAATATTGTTCCTTCAGCCCTTCACTAAGTGTGTACAGAATACCAAGCCTCCAGGCTGCTGAATTAAAGCTGTAAATTTGAGCTGTCAAAGCCAAAAGATGTTGGACCAGGCAGCAGGTACCTTTATGACATTTCCTTATTACAAGCACTGAGATGCAATTGTTCATGGAGGGCATTAAATCAAATTGTGGACGGAAGCTGTGACAGAAACTCCCCAGGTTCCTGACTTACTGCAGGCACTGCAAAGTACTCACAATTAACCCGCGTGGCTGGAGAGCTGCAGAGTGGAGATGCTTTTCTTTTGGATGGATTTTGCCATCCTAAATTTAACTGTGCACTGTGACGCAGACCAGTTGCAATTACCTTAATGAACTAAAGCCTGTGGAGCAGCTATTCCATCAGGCTTTCAGGACAGCATCTGCTGCACTGCCCTGTTGGCAGTGGTGCTCCACTGAGCTGCATCCTCCCAAAATGGCATCAGGCTTGGAAGAGCAACCACCATGTCCAGAGACACAGGAGAAAGAATGGAATGATAAAATTAATGATGCTAGAAGGGTACCCTGTGTCGAGCAGGTTACATGGCTGTTGCTTGCATCTTACATGACCTGCAGTAGATCAGCAGGTGCAGTGTCTCTGACAAGAGCTCACCTGTCTGCACTGAGTGAAAGGTTTGGGGTGGACACGTCCCTGGGGACAGCAGAGGTAAACACAGAGCTGTCAGACTCATTCAGCCAGGCCACGACTTCCCATCAGAGCAGTTTACTTGGGCTTTGTTGTTAATTGTTTCACTCATTGTTCTTTGTAGTCCATCAAATTTAATTCTGTCCGTGGATCCAGTAATTACACGTTCCTGTTTTTATGCAGGGCTAATAGACCACCTAAGGCTTTGTGTAAATTAGTTAATGTTTCCTCCTGCAAAGCTGCCGTTTGTCCTGTGTTGTGGTGGCAGGTGCAAAATGTTTCTTGCAAAAGCATATGGAGAATCACTGAAGTACAGCGAATGCTTATGGGCTTTCCAAGGGCAGGGTTAAAGGATCACGTTCTTTATGATATATATGAGCATGGGGTTTATTTTATATTTCTTCTCTAGCCTGAAATGCCTTAAAATTGCTGCTGAGAAAGCAGATACCTCAGAGGAAAAATATTCTTATAAGGGACATGGAGGCAAAATAATAATTTCAGGAGGTGCTTAAGCCAAATGGGAATGGTGACAGTGAGCAAACAGCCTAAAAGGAGCATGGAACATTGTCTGGTTTGCACTGAAACACAGACTTGTGGAGCAAAGATTTTGGCTGGGTGCATAAAAATTAAGGATTCTGTAGGGAAAGATAAACTGGTGTTGTCAAATACTAATCTGCTAGTCACACTACAAGAAAATTGTGGTTCTTTGTAGATATCTGGGGCTAAAACCTGGCCTAATGAAGTCAGTGGCAACATTTCTATCGACTCATTACGTGCAGGATTTCATTCTAATTCTTTAACTGTTTTTATTTCCTGTAAATAATCCTGCCTAGAGCTGAGGAACATTTTAGAGTGAGGGCTTATTCCTCAGTGCTTAACTATAATACATTAATAAATCAGTAGCCAAACTAAATAACTACTGGTTTTCGATTATATTTCAGACTGCTCATTTATTTCTGGTTTTCCTCTTTCTCATGTTGTGATGAAACAAGTCCAAAATCCACATTTTCTGCCAGTTTTGAGATGCCCATAAGAAGGGTAACAGATACTCAGTTCTCCACCAAGCAATCCCCTGTGTTCAGGCAGTGGTGGAGGCAAAAGCACAGCATTAGTTCAGCTTTGGTTCCTTCCCTTTCTGCTGATCCCATGAAATTGAAAAAGCAAGTGGAAAAATATCAAAAGATCCCATCACATTTTCTCCAGTTTAAAGTACTAACTATCATGTTATGCAAAAGCCTGAGGTAAGCCTCAAAGCTGGATCTCTTACATGGCAATTTCCTTGAAGAGTTGTTGGATCACATTTTCCTAAGGGTTTCTTCTACACACGAGTATTTTATTGCATCTGTTTTTCCCAGTAACCTGGAATTCATTTATCTGACAAAGATATTTCCATGAGTGTGCTTCCAAGCACACAGAGAAAAATATGACACATCTGCTTTTAGTTTGTCCTTTCTGTGTCTAATTTAAAAATGAACACCAAGAGAAATATGTGTCAGGCACAGAGGATTCACCTCATTACTAGCAAACTTCCAACTCAGAATATAAAATAAAATCTGAAATAAAGATTTCAAATGCCACACTGCAAATGTCTAGGTGGCAACAACTGTGCCAAACCACAGAATTAATATGGCTCTGATGGAGCGGAGGAAGGATTGCAATAGGTGGGTAGTAAAAAGACAGGCAGGGACTTAGATCAGCTGGTGAAAAATCCTTTAAATCTTCTAACTTGTTCCCAAGTCTCTTGCACAGTGATCAGATACCACAGCTGAGGCCTCGTGTCCTCCCCTGAACAGGGTATCTAAGCAAGCAGCAGGGATGCCTTAGTTTGGGTGCTCAATGCATTCAGAGTCTCTAAAATGGACGTGAGGCCTCTTTCTCCCTTTGTCAGACAAAACCCTAATGGAACTGGGACCAACAAGTGCTGTTGTGTCCTGTGCTGTGACATGGGGTTTTTTTTTTTTTCTTAGAGGAAAAATGAGTTAAATGAATGGAAACTTTTGGCCCCTGATTGCTGCTGTGTGCACTTAGGGTTCATCATTTGCCCTGCCTAGACGCACATCACTTCTGCCAGAACAAATGAGTATTTCCCTGATTAATCAGGAGCCCTCAGGGAACTGCTCTTTCTGTACATATATTATGATCATTAAGGAGCCTGACTATCCTGTGCTTGTTGCAGGATGTGGGAAATGCAAAGCAAATTGTGCAAACTACACTCTGTTTATTGGATACATTTCTCTGTATCTCTTTCAGTAATGGTGTAATTCAGTGTCCTGAGATGACAAATGACGTATTTAAGTTCATTTTCCCGTGCTGCCCCATAAATGTTATTAACTCAAATATTTAAATGCAGGAAGATGGAAGGCTGTGGGGGTTTTTTTGTCAGCGCTGAAGGAAGCCCCTGTCACATGGCCTGCCCGGGGCATTTCTCACTACTGTGTGTGGGGTTGGCAGTCTCAGCCTATGGCAAGGGGGGGTCCCAGCTCTCAGCAGGACGGGGAGGAGCTGGGCAGGCACAGCTGAGCAGGGCTGGCTGCTGGAGTCACACAAAGCCAGCTGCAGGGCTGGCACTCCTCCCAGAGCATCCTCACACCCCCATGATTTGGACTGAGCAGCAGCACAAAAGGCAGGACAGAGGACAGAGCCCTCTACTCTGCTTGAAAGCACACCTTTCACTCTGCAAACAAATTACTGCTTAAATCACATCTGACAGGCTCCGGAGTAATTGCTGTGGGAGCAGTGCCTGAGTTTAGGAGGCAGGAGTGACTCTGTGTTCACCTGACAATCAGGGGGCTCGTCCCACCCACACAAGTGTCTCACCATTGTATGGTTCTGGACACCTAATTAAAGAGCAAATTAACATTAATAGGTCCCCCTTCTACTGGCACAACCACCTCATTCTGGTACTGCATAAGGCTCGTGGAAGGCTTTCCACTAATGCTTTTCTCACATGAAAGAGAATTTTTCTGATATTGTCCTCTGCTGGGCCTACATTGATTTCTTTTTGAAGTTGAAAATATACGATGCAGTGCTCTTGAAAAATTAGAAAAACAAATCATCCTGCAGCCCAATAGCATAGGTAATGTTTCAAATGCTGGCTAAAGCCTGTGTGAAGGGAGAGAGAAATATGAATTTTTTGATTACAAGACCTGAGCTTAGAAATTGGCTTCACTTCTCTGACCCCCTGGACTGAAGGGCTTTTCTGGCACTCTCACAAGTTAACAAGGTCATCTGCAATCCAAGAAGAAACTCAAAATTCGTAACTGGAGTTTCAGCAGATAAAAAAGAGAAGAAAGATATACTGATTTGCAGTTGCTTTACATAAAAATATATTCAGGGAAGTATTGGGATTTTATTGCTATGGTTGGGGTCTTAAGTAGTTCGTTTATTAAGAAAGTTCAATGTTTATTTAAGCATTTCAGCTTAAAAAAGAAAATCTAGAAAATAAATAAAGTTCAATGCCAAAAAATCCACAGCAGAGCTATTATTGTACTAATAAAACAATGGGAATAACACAGATGTCCTTGAGAGTAACTCTTTCTTGCAGAGATAAGGTAGTGATTAATGGGAAATTTGTTCTTGCCAGAGGTGGCTTTCAACAGTAAGTAAATAAACAGTACGGTCCCATTCTTGCAGTCTACCTACCATAAATATTATTAATCTGGTAATAGGAAACTGTAATACTGCTGGCCATTCAGAGGTTAAGATTCTGAAAACACCCTTGCCCCTAAGGTTATTTTGTTGATGATGTCATTTACTATGATGCCAGAGGAAAAACAAATGGCATGGCAACCAATTCAATTCAGTTTTAAAATAATTTCCAGAATAGAATGTTTATTTCTGACAGTGCCACTGCACCTGGTCAAAATCAGCTAAAGATCTTAGCCTCCAGGAATGGAACAGCCTTTATGAAGCTGGATTTTAAACCTGAGGGAGTGCTGGAGCAAATTAATATGGGTTATGTCCAGTGGCACATGTGCTGCAGCAGCTGGACTCCCCCTAAGCACTCAGTGGGAAGCAGGATATTGCCAAAAGGCACCAGCCTCCTACAGTTCTCCTTAGCCTGGAGTTACTTGCACAAGAGACAGAGGATTTCTAACACAACCTCAACCCAGAGATAGGAAAAAACCCCTCCTCCACATAGACATTCAATTGTCCCTGTGGTTTATTTATGGATTTTGGATTTCATGGGCCAAATTTATAAACTAAGTTATTCTGTCAAGAAATATAAATGATGCTCATTTGTTAGCTGCACTTCTTGAATAAGTGTATCAAAGTGTAATAAAATTATTGAAGGGATTTATTAACCTGATGAAGTAACTCATTAAATCCTTCAAACGCATTAATGAAGGAGGATGTGTGGGCCTTTTGGTATAATTGGAGATGGGAAATTGTGCAGCTGGGCCAACCTGATAAGAAGGATCAGACATCCCAAAACACTTCCATTTAGCAGGTAATTTGGGGCATTTCTATCACTGCTCTGGATTTCTACATGATTTTTCTAACCTAGGTAGCTCTGCCTCAGAACTCAACTACTTTTTTTGTTGTTGTTTTAGTACTTTCTTCCTGCAGCTTTGGACTAAATCAACCTCTTGTGTGAAACGTGGCTGGGGTTCTGTAAGTTAGATCTGTCTGCTGTTAAGTTAGATCTGTCTGCTGAAGGTGGCTGGACCAGCACAACCAGCCCAGGACAGTTTTGACCACAGGTTTTAAGAGGCCACAATCCTCAAAGTTGCTGTGTAAGACTTGACTAAAGAACACAGGGATCAAACATGGCTGAAGTCAAAATATCAGATGTGCTGTGCTGATGCATTTGCACAAACAGCCAGCAAACCCTGCTCAGGGAAAGAAAAGGTGGAAGTTAGAAAGAGGGTGGGAGAGGATGGATCAGGGCACCACATGCACCTGAGGATCAGCCCTGGGATCACCTGCTGCATTTCCAGGCAGCTTTCAGTGAAGAAGTGGCTGCCATCCCATCTTCCATCTGCAGAGAGCATCTGGCTCAAGCCAGAGCTGATTCTGTGTATAATGTTTTTAAAACCACTGAATGAGTACACCTGCACTGTTCCAGTGTGCAGTGTTAGAGAGCTTCCAAGCACTCAGGGAGCATCACTGCTGGAGGTGCTGCTATAACCCACTTCAGCAGGACAGGGTCTACATATGGCTACAGCTGTGTGGCACCTGGGCTGTGAGAGAGGGGAGCTCTGGAGCAGACAATTATTTCCAACATTACTTGTGGTGTGGCTGATTTATGGTGGGTTGGAATCAGCAGCGTGAAATGAGGGTTGTTACAGAACTGTTCTTTATGATCAGGTGGTGGCACGTGAGCTTCTGCTGACTGATGACATTCACAGGACTAGGACATCTGAGAAACAGAAAACTCCGCTTTCAACCCCCTGTCAAGCAGTTTTTATGAGGAGATTTGAAAACATGCAATTTGTGTCTTCCTGGTAGTTCCTGTGCCTTGGGAAAACTGAAGCTGGTCTTTGTAGCTTAAATCAATTAGGAGAAAGACGTAGGATGTCTTTTTTGTTTTAGGCACGCATTTTTCATGGTTGCATTCCAGATAAAATGCTGTTGTGTCAGGGATTCTAATCACCTTTCAGCCATATATGTAAAATACATGTCTCTGAAAGAGGTAATGAATGTGATATCCCTGAGGCTTGGAGACTGCTGGGATGTGAAGTGCAGCTGTAATGAAGTGAGACATGGGCATTATTCTCAGACCTCCCACCACCACTGCCTCGGCTGCCAGTGTGTCAGACAAGGTAGAGAATGGGCAAAGTCAAAATAAATTCATTCTACAACACTTTACAATAAGGTCACCTCTGGTGGAAGGCTGGTATTTAATGGCCACCAGCTTCATTATAAATCTGTTTTCATCAGTGTCTGCTCTGCTTAAATTGTGAGTCTTGGGAGAGGTGAAAAGATTGATTTAAATCAGACCTGTGGGCAGAGCAGGTGGGGAGGAGAAGGGAGCAAATGTGTCATGTCGAATCATGACATTTCAGGTGATCTACACATCACTGCCTGTCTTTTGGACCTCAGCCCCTGTTCTAAATAGCTATTTAAGAACTTGGATTTGACAGGCAGAGCAGGAGCCAAGACCTGCTGCAAACTGGGCAGCATCCTCCCTTCCCAGGTGAGCTGGCTCCAAAGGAAAGACAATATAAATGTGTCTGTTCCCTCACTCCTTCCTCACATGGACCCAGGCTGACACTGTTTCTTTTGCGAGGGAATGCATCAGATGGTAGGTGGAAGCTGCTCTTGTTCTCAGCCAAAAGAGCACAGAAAAAGCATTAATTTAAAATTTCAGTCATCAGTTTCCTTCCCTGCTTGTGCTGAAGAACATAGCAGTTTTGGCAAGGCTAGGTTAATTAAGAAGAGAAGCAAAGCGTTTGCCACCCTTATTGCTATTTGTAGAAATGGAGTTGCACAGTTAACCAATGTGCATTGCTTAGAAAATGTGTACCATGTTATGTTTACCTAAAATAGAACAACTGAAATATGCACTTTTTATTAGCACTTCTTAACTGTTGAATAAAATGTGACAAAAAGATAAGGGAATACAGGCACATTACAGGCATGATACATTCTGAACATGCTGCTCTCAGCTAAAGAATCCAACACTTAAATATGTCAATATTATATTATTAGTCTGCTTCTGTGTTTGCTGCTCTGGGATGAAATGAGCATGACTTAAATAATTTCCAAAAAAAAAAAAAAAAAAAAAAAAGAAAATCTATGTAATTATTGAAGCAGTACAAAAGAGGAAAATCGTCATGATTTCCAAATGAGAGTGCCTCTGACAGTTCCCATTTCTTAGCTCTCTGACTCTTGTAAAATTTTGTGTAACATGCTGCTATTTTGAGAAACATTAGCTCTTGTCTCTCTTTTACAGTCTGCTAAAGAGGCTGTATTTCTCCTAACCTTGCAGATGATAAAATGCACTCCTTCACCATAGTCTACACAGTGCTAGATCATTTCGGGCTTTTTGAGTAAATGACACGCAACTCTATAACGGTATGATTAGGCCCATAGATTACCAGATTACAGCTATAAATCTTCACCATAGCTACCACTCACTTGGCAGAAATAGTCAAGTTTCATCATTTGTTCTCATGCAGAAAACATGCTGTGAAATGCAGCCTCAAAGGTCACCAGGATGGCATTTCCTTTTGTGGCCCTTAATAAACTTGCAGCTAATGCAGCAATTACCAAGCCCAATTACCTCTGTGATGGCTTCAGAGAATTTCTTTTCCAAAGTCTGGATAGTCAGATTCTACTCCCTTCAGTTAGTAACTGAGATTGATTCAGCTATTCCTACAATTGTTAGACATTTCTGAAAGAGGCTATTTGTAGAATGAGGGCTTGAGGGAAGGAGTTGTGCCAACAGAACCTGAGAGGGGTATTTTAGTGGCACTAAAAAGATTTGTTTGAAAAAGGTGCACAGACACCCCTATTTCAGTGCTGGCTTTATTTAAAATAACGAGTTCCTACTCTACCTCAGCTAAATCCAAATAAACTGAAATGGAAAACATTGCCCAGCTTTTGATATACACATATTTCCCCATAATTTTGCATATATGTACATACATAAAAATACAACCTACTATATCTGATGCAGTTCCTTAGCTTGTGAGCTGGAGTCACAAACTCAGCATTTCTTTAAACACAGAGTTTGGAGACATTGAACAAACGAATCCATTCCCTTTGTTAACTACAAAGGGGTTTGACAAGCAACACAGCTCTCGTTATAACTACATTTATATTACAGCTGCTAAGCACTAACTTGTGAGTTGCACCATTTAGAAAAGCCAGAAAAGGAACTGCTATAAGCTACTTCTTTGGCACCAGTCCAGCACTGATAGAAGCTCCTCAAATCACAACATGTTTGACTGAAATGACGCCAGTGGAATAATTCTTTACAAAGAAGCAGCTAAACTGTGATACGTTAGAAGTGGCTGTGCCATTATTAGGAGTTCCAGCTCTTTATTCAGTTACAAAGGAAGGCAGCTACATCTTTATACCAAGCATATGGGCATTATTATCCCTTCTCCCTGCTCTTCTTTTTGGTTTCCTTGGAGGGAATAATTGCTAGGGCTGCTTCCAAGAGTTTGAACTCCAGGTACCTGACATGCACCTGCCACGAGTTCAACAGAGCAGAGTGGCATTTAAGAGTGTCCCTGTTTGCCTCATCCTCCAAAGTTCAGCTGTAACAACAGTAGGGTTTTGTCTGGTTTCTTTTATCTTTGAGAGGTCATTTTCCTGGTTATTTTACAGTCACTTCCCTGTTTATTTTACTTATGTGTGATAGGCATTTAAAATGATGACTGCTGATTTTAGATATACTTCAGCTCTCCCCAAATTACCCTGGATAATTCCTCCTTTCCTGAAGTAGTCAAAAGGAAATCACTAATTTTCAGATAAGCCCAAAATTCCATCTTGTTTCTTTTTGTACACTGATGTCCAGCTATTACTAATAAAAACCTTGGATCTTACTTAGCACTGTCTTCAAGAGATAGATATGGAAGAGAAATATAGGTACCTCCTTTTTGTACAAGGGAATTTATGCTAAATACCCCAAATGTAGAAACCCTTCAGGCATGCTACAAAAATATTTGCTTGGGAAGAGTGCTGGGAAGGATGGAGTGCATGCCAGCCAGGGCAGTAGCATAAGAGGTGATTTTTTGAAAGATGTCTGGCTGTGTTACTGGCTGCTAGGTTTTCCCTGTTACCTGTATTTCTGGCTTGGTGTTGAGCTGTCTATGGCTTTGGATCAGCACCTGCTTTCTCATTTAAAATGATGTAAGTAAAATCACATAAACATAAAGAAAAGCTGGAGAGGAGCTAATAAAATTATTAGGTTAATAAAATGTATGAACCTGAGAGGAAATGTGTTATTCAAAGTCAACTGATTGTGCATATGAGGAACTGCCAAGTTTAATAAGGGAGGTAATGGATTACATGTAAGAGGAAACTTCTTGATGAGATGAGTGAAAATTGCTTTGGTAGATTAAGCTCTGTCAATAAAAATCTTCCAAGTAGACATAAGACTGTGATAATCTGTAATAAGGTTGGAATAATACCCTTGCTTGCCTATGAATCAGCCGTAATTCCAATGATTGTCTGATTCGTCCCACAAGCTTGCAATTAATCCGTCATTGTCACAAGTATCAGGAATATAATACACTCCTAAAGTAAGCAAATTAAATTTCTAAGACAAACTAATCTTCTTACAGCAGGTAATTTCAGAAAGGGAATTCATGCACACAGCATAATTCACTACTACACATCACCTAAACATATTAACAAACACCATAAAATAAAATAGCATTTTTTTGTTCTCTGTGAGCCGCCTTTGGATTTCCATCCATTCCAATGTTAATATGGAAGGATAAACATAAGCTTAGCCCAGTTTAAACATTCCTAGTTCACAATACAGAAAACTATTCAATTATTGTGTTTCAGATGTTGGAAACTCCATTAGTCTTGCCAAAAGAAGTGGAATGGAAATAGCCTTTTTTTGTCATGGTATCTAAGAGTGTTGTACATTGGTGCCCTCTGCACACACTCCAGAGAACTGCATTGCTTTGCTTTGGTTTAAAATCAACTTGAAAATGGTGTGATAGATTTAAATAATTGAACAGTTGTACAGGAGCTTAATGAAATGAATAAACCATTGCAATGACAAAGAGTTATATATTATTAATTTTAACATAGCAGAAAATGCTATTTTCCCCAACTGGAAGTGTCATTGATTCAGTATTTATGCCAACAATTTACATTTTTTTCCTACAAAAATAAGTGTCCTCCTTTCAAATAATACCTTATTCCTATTAAAGTTATGTTATTTAGAAACCAACCAATTCAAAAACCTACTTTTTAAAAATAAAACCAGGCCTTGGCTAGCAAACCCTTCAGAGGAGAAACTGCCATTTACCGTCTGGCTGTAGAACACCAGGGAAGCAGAGAGGAGGAGGGTGGGGCTGTAACTGTTCGAGATTAGAAAGCAGAAATGAAATATCACTTACTGTTGAACCAACAACTCTTGGCCTTGTCTCTGAGCTGCCATCAGCACTGGCTGTGAGTTGCTGCAGAGGACTCAGGTGGGGAGGACCCAGAAATAACAAACACCTGTGTGGCACATAATAAACAAAACAAAACAAGCACTTTTTAACCAGACCTAATAGCTGATGGGAGATTAATCAAATGATCAAGCCATGCTAAAAAAGAACTCAACTATGCATTTTACCAGCAAGTCCTCTCCAGAGGCTTTATGCTGCAGAACAGACCCAAATATGTTGTCTGGCCTTATCACCTTGTGTGACAGCAGGATTACACCACACAGAACGGTGAGATGCACTCTCTGTTGTATTGTGACACCTTTTAAAGTGATGTTTGTTGTTGGAAAGCCGTGCAGAGGCGTAAGTGTTACACGGGGAGCCTAAATGGAGCCCCACTGTTTCTTTGTGCGCTGTCCCAGCTCGCTGTGCTGCTGACAGACAGCACCATTAAGCAGTCATTAGCACCATGCCTGAAAGCTTGGCTTCTGCAGATAATAACGGGGCTATTCAATATTTGGAGCCTTTGTAAGAAAGAGGGCACCTAAATGAGAATAATGAGGTCATTCTATGACATGCCTGAGGATATGAAACCATGGGTAACTTTTTAGCCCGTTTGATATGTGAACACATACATTCAGCTGTGACAGATTATTTCTAGCCTTGGAAAAAAATAAAGCTGCTTCCATTAAATCCCACCATGCAACATCAGCACCAAGTGGTAATCAAAACACTGTAAAACACAGCCTTCAAAACAATTCTGTGTAACCCAATCAAAATGAAAACATATAATGAACAGATATGTGAAGCAGAGCAAGGGGTTGAGACAGTGTCAGAAAAACAGTGAAATGTAACAGTTAGGAAAGGATTTTATAACTGACAGGATTGTTTCCAATTCTGCATTTTTTTTTTTCACCGAATGAGATGCTATTTTTGAAAAGATGAACAAACTGAAATTTCAATTTTAGACCTGCTTCTTGCTTAGAGCAGTGGCTGTTTCTTGTAAAAGTGGCTCACTTTCCCAACGTTTCACAGAAGGTTTTGCACCCAGGGGCTATTTCAAGATTCCTGGTGCAGTGGAGCAGTCTGGGTCGCAGCGGGGTTGTGCTGAGCACCCCCTGTGCACCACAGGCTCTTGGGCAGCCCCTTGTTCCATGTCCCAGCTGTGTCAGAGTGAACCTGCAACTGCACAGGTCCATGGTTTAACAGGGGTTAGTTTGTGGTTTAACATTCTCACTGCTGTTTACAACAGCAGTAGGAAAAGTCTCCCGTTTTTTGAGTTGTTTCCTGTGTTTCTGCCACCAGAGGAGGTGCTCTGGGAATTTTCCTAGGTGTGCAAGAGTGTCACATGGCTCTCAGGCTGTGCTGGCCCTCAGCTCTTTCTCATCTTTTGGGAAAGCTCAGTGACCTTTACTGAACAAGATGACAGAAACATGGAATAGTTTGGATTGGAAGAGAAGAGCAGGGATGTCTTCAACCAGATAAGATTGCTCAGAGCCCTGTCCGACCTGACCTTGGATCCTCCCAGGGATGGGGCATCCACCACCTCTCTGGGCAACATATGCTGGTATTTTACCACACTCATCATGAAAGATTTCTTCCTTCTATTTACTCTGAATCTACCCTGTTTTAATTTAAAACCATTACCCCTTGTCCTTGTCTAGTTTAACTTCATTTTTACTGTAGTTTCATTTTATATTGTTTCTAGTGGTATCATGTGTGCAGTTAGGGAGCTCTGCATAACACAACTTACTTCTTTGTATTCAGCTTCAGCACGTCTGGCTGGTTACTGTTCGGTCCTAAATGCAGGAACACGGCTGCTGAAATCTCAGATCTGTGAGCTCCCCCTGCCCTGGGCACCCCCAGCAGATGCAGCTCCCTGAGGATCAGGAATTGTGAGCTTGGCTCAGGATGCTGCTTGTGCTGGGAAGGACCTATCCCTTGGCTGGCTCCTACAGCATCACCCACCTTGTGCCTGGAAAGAGGGGAAGGCCACAGCAACCACTGCAAAATTATTGCTGAGGTTTACAGGAAAGAGGGTGGCTGTTGGAGCAGGTGAAACACTTGGCTCTCAGAGAGTTCCACTTCTTGGCAGGCAGCTTCTCTTTGTACCCGTACATGAGATACCCAGAGGGAAACAGACTGGCAAGTTTGCTGCTGCTCTGCTTCCTCTCCTTTTCATTTCCATTTTCTTCATCTTTTTGTTTTCTACAAGGGATTAACTGAGAGGTTCCATTTGGACTAGAAGGAAAGGTTTAATTCAAATTATTCAGGGACTCAGCAGGCTGTGGGTTAAACTTTTTGACTTCATCTAGCCCTCAAGCTTATTAAAGTGTTTTTTAATTAAAAAAGATTAATGAGTGATTGTTTTTTTTTAGTGGATACTTTTAAGATTAAGCCTCTCCAATATTATAATTGGAGTAATATGCATATGCCCTACCTGAAAGGCAATTACAAACACAGAGAATAGCACGTAGTGTTTGTTTTATAATCCTAATGTTTCATTAGATGTTTGCTGGTTATGAATTATCTATCAGCTCAAACAGTAACTGTTAATTCTGATTGCTTCTTGAATCACTACCCTGAATTTGAACAAAACACTGTCCTGGAAAAATGGGAAGAGAGGAAAAGAGACTGCTCCATGGTGTCTTTTTGTTATGTAAAATAAAGCCTTTTAAAATAGAGCAGAGATTTTAAATGCAGTGGTAATTGATTAGCAGACAGGATAGAAAAGAGAACATGTTTTTTTCAGTGCTCTCTCAAACAAAAGGTGGTGTAACCCCTCACACTAGCCTGGCTCAGCCCCTCTTCACTTCCAAGGTGGGCAGAGTCAGGCTCCAAGAGTTGTTCCTGGAGAATTTTAGTGCATCTTTGTTGTACTCATGACTTGTACCTTGGGCAGTCTTATTTACAAAGTTGGAAAAGTGGTTCTGCTGTTGATTCAATTACCTGCATAAGTTGGTATTTGAATATGATGTGAATTCCTTAAAGATTAAAATCTGTGAAGTTCTATTAAAAGCCAATGGATAATGCAGGGTAATTGCAGAAGGCAAGCCTGGCTTTCCAATGTCAAGAGACACAAAATAAATAAAAAGAAGATAAATGGTGTTTTTCATCAATGGGTCAAATGCAGGATGTTTTAAACAATTTGAGTCGGTACTAATGAGTCTCACATTATCAGAACCTCGTCAGCAGAATCTGAAAAATTACATTTGAACTCTTTCATTGAAAGTTTCTATTTGGCAGAACAAAGTAATTGTTTGTCTCAAGCACAAAAATGCTGTTGAGAAGAAAGCGAAGCTGGTTTGGAATCTGCCAACTTAGGAATTCTTCTCCTCTGGATTCCATTGTATCTGAATCACCTTACATTTTACATGGCTACATAATTTGGATTACAGCGTTTCTGAAGTTATTTAATGGCAAGAGTTCTCATGAAAAAAATCCCAACTTGCTGCCTTGTCACACCACTGCTGTCCATAAGAGGTAATTATGAAAAGGAAGATAATTGGCCAATCACAAGGGGATTTTATAAGCTATGACTTTTTCCATTGATTTTAATATAATATTTATATTTGCCTTTCTAAAATAAGGATTTTTTTTTTCCCAAAGGAATTAATGTTTGGTAATAACTGGTGTGATTTTTTTTTCTCCTCTCTAGTGTTCATAATGGCTTCTGGGCTTTTGGTTTACCCTTTTGGTTTCAACTCTGCTACTGTGAAGAGATTCTGTGAGAACTCAGACATCTACTATGCAGGAGACTGCCAGATCGGATGGGGGTACATGCTGGCAATTGTTGGGGTCATGTTGTCTGTCTTTTTACCATTCTTTGCAAAATATGCACCAAAAGAGCACATATCTCCAACTCCAATACCTACTATTTTATAGTATTTTATTACTGTTTAAGAACAGAACACTCCTGTCTACAGTAATGGGCAGAAATTATTATAGCACTTCCAGTTGGCTGTATTGCTAAAGAGAGGAAAGGAGATGGGGAAGAGAAGGGGTCAGATTGACAAAGACCAAAAGTGCATTGAAAGTCTTCCGTAAGCACGAGCAGTGAACACTCTGGAATTGAAATAGGATTAATCAACAGCCTTTACACTGCTCTAAACATATAATGGCATAATGCCTTAGACAAAAAAAAATCAGTTTATCCTCAAAACATCTGTCTACCTCCCAGTTTCTTTTGTGTCTCAAAATTGTGAATCTTAAAATCTTCAATTCACTTTTGATATATTGTTAAATGTCAGAACTTTTATGAACCCAGTAACTTTAAAATCAATAATGATATTTTGTTACAATTATTTTGATTAGTGAAAAAAGCACCTAGTAATAGCCACAGCCTAAAGATAAGATTGATAGCTAAAAAGAATTGTATACAAGAAAAAATTTCTTTCTAATCTATATATATTAGCAGCACCTGCATATTTTAAGTTCTGGGCACAGTTTTTACTACTGCTCTAATTGCCAAGATTTAGAGACATCTTCATGAAGTCTTGGGTAAAACTGAAATTTCGTTTTTTTGAGAGATCTAACTACTTGCAAAGGCTTCATGATGATTTAATAGTTTAACAACAGGAAAAAAAAATCCTAGGAATTTGTTTTCAGTATTTCTTAAATTATAATTCTAGGTGGACTTTAACAAAATGTTTAGATTTTGGGTTTTGTTGTATAAGGCTGAGAAGAAAAAAAATCTCTGTTTACAAAAATGTCTGTGCCCAATGGCCCTTGTCTGTAGTGATAATACAAGCCAGGATGAACTAATTCCAGTATTTCCACTGCAACTAAGAGTCCAGTTTGTAAAAAAAAAAAGTGAAGTGAAATGCTATTGAACATGACTAGCAAAAATCTGATGCTGTGTCAGAACTAGCAAATGGCCATATTTCATTAGTCTGTATGGGAATTCTGTGAGGTCTGATTTCCACAACAGCACTGAATTCATTCCTATCAAGCATTGAAATGAATGCACTTGATTGCCTTAAGCAAAAGAAACATTGGGTTCTAATCTCACTCCACTGTTGTGTTTTTTCATTTAAAATAAAAATTTAATTCTAATTCTATTCTCATATTTTATTTTCTATTATTTATTAAAAAGAAAGTCACATAGATTATATTTAATTCAGAGCTGTACTTCTTAGTTTTGTATTTTGGCACAAACCAGGTGATCAAATTTATTATTCTTCACTTAGCTGAGCCCAACTGATTCCTGAATTTTTATTTTTTTTTAATGGAAGGTGTACATGAAGGGACAGACAGAGACATGTTGAGGATGTGTAAGAAAATGCAAACAGATAGAACAATCACTGTGTTATTTTAATATACATCAAAGACATCTGCAGTCTTGTTTACATTCCTCACCCTTCTAAACTTCAATGGAACGTTACATTGTTTCCAAAAATTGTCAATAAATGATGTTACATTTCCATGCACTCGAAAAGCAAATTCTGCACATAAACTTAGCAAATTCTTTGAAAATACAGATTCCAGTGCAGAATTAAGTACACTGAGAAAGAGAGCATGGCTGCTCTGCACTTTTGCTCACAAGGACTGAAAAATTAAATCTTCCAAACACTTAACAAAATAGGTTGAAGGAATGCCCTAAAGTAAGAAGAATCAATTTCAGTCACTTCTGTATAGTTATGTGCTTTCAGTGATGTCTTACACTTTTTTTAATGAATGGCTGAGATCGATAATTTTCATGTAAGAGTCAGAAAAGTGAGGAATAACAAACAACATGCAAAAAGAAAATAATCACCACAAAGTAGAGAGACAGAGATGCAGGCTTTTCTTTCCTAACCAACCTGTGCCTTTACACTAGAACCATTATACAAGACAGGATCAATATGGTCAAGAAAAAAAATCACCCAACAACTGAAAAATGTTGAATAGTGTGTATAAACTGTATTGAGTAGGGTTTTTTCTGTTTTGTGTAATGTTTACGACTGTTCACTTAATGTTTCACTAGAAAAAGTGATTTGTTAGTGTCAAGTAGAAACTTTTTTTGCAAAGATCTAAACACTTCCTGAAAAGTGAAATTATTTTAGATTTTTATTAACAGCCATAACACACCTAGTAGACAAAGGACCTATTCCTGTCATTACTTATTAACATAAGTTTCACATGTGCAGAACTGGAAGCATCAATCACTTAACTGGAATCAGTTTTAAATTAGTTACAGCAGAGTCGTACAATTTACAACACTGCTGTACCAAATCTTTTACTTCTTAAAGCCCAACTTCTGTTGTGCAAATCGTCAGCCTCTGCATCCTGCAATATTCTGCACCTTTTATGAGTCAAGCTAAAGCTTCCATTTGGAGCTTCCTTTAACATTTTATAATATTTAAAGGGAATCAAACGTGTGTACATAACCTCTACAACTGGATTGACAAAACTCTCCTTGAAGCATCCATGCTCTGAACTGGCTTCACACTGAAGGCAGAGATGATAATGCCAGTGATTCTTGCAGCAGTTGCTAAAGCACATCCTTTAGATCTCACCTGGAGCATGAGGGGGCTGTTGCTGACAATGCCTGTGCTCACACTGACAGATCACTTTTTTAAATAAAGACTGTCTGCGCGTTGAACTGTGTAAAAGCGTTTTCCTGTTACAATTTGCTGGACCAGGTTCAAGTTTTATTCTAAATATATAATTTTTTAAGTGTAACTAAAAGCTGTATTTTCCATTAATGTGTTTCTGCGTTGACTAGCTGGCTCCTTTTTAGAATATTAACTGTTTTCTGTATTTGACTTGTTGGATACAATATTTCAATTATTTTAAATGTGAAATTTCCAATTGCCAACACTGTATAATAAAATAATAAAAAAAAAATCCCCATACTGTTTGCTATTTTCTTGACAACTCTTTTGTTTTGCAATTCCCAAGAGATCTGCTACAAAGCTTCTGAAGTAGGGGAAAAGGAAATAGGAACAGCAGGAATTATCCATGAAAGTTAAAGTTTGAAGGCAAAGGCACATAAACATGTAACATGGTCCATCCCTCATGAAAGATGTTTCTATGACAAAGGCAAGGAAGTTCTGTGTTCAAATAATTCTTTTTTTTCTACTTCCTCTGTGTCCTTGGGAATCTTTCTAAAGCTTCAGAGTCTGTTGTTATTTTATACGGGTATTATACTGATAATTTATTTTTCTGAAAAAACGTGAATCAGATACACATAAAAGGAACCCAATGAATACCACACAACATTTGTTGGATAACACAGCACAGTGATATTTCCAATTATTTAACCAGATTTTCACTGGTAGTTTTGGTAAATGCTTTAGCATGTCCAGCCTTCGTGGGTAGCAATTAGTTAAAACTGGGGTTTGGACAACCATTTTGACTTCTACATTTCATTCAGAGTTTTTACATATGCTGTCATCTCCACATCTGCAATTTTAACAAAGTCTTGGAAAGTGTTCTGTTCTTGAGCACTTGCTGGTCTTACAGAGACGCACTTGAAAATGTTCCTTTTTGCATCATAGTTTCCCATGCACCTGTGCACTCGACCTCTAATTAGTCGTGGAAGCTCACGGTCCTTCATCAAAGCATAATAAATACATAAAACAATTATATCACCTAACATAAAAGCTTTCCACATGGCTGGTTTCTGAGGAATACATCAAACAGAAGACCTTTATATCAACTTTGTTGCTATTATCAACTACTTAGAAGGTAAACTCAAAGTCTCAGCTTTTTTTCTGTAACAGAAGTTCGAGGATGCCTAAGTAGTGACTATTGCTCTAGTTTGGGAACAATATGGTATAAACATTCAGCCTGCCTTTTACATAGTAAATTTATGTTTTATTTTTGCATTCATAAAAAGGATTGGAGCTAGTGGTGACTGTGTTATGTGTGGACACAGAATACTCACGATTTCATAAAACACGCAAGGCAGGGTCTCCTTTCCATCTCTCAGAAGAAAGTTCTTTGCCCCATATGCTCCAGGTGTGACTGCAGAATCCAGTGTGCCTGCCCCATTAAGCAAGAATTAATTTCTAGATTAATTATATTAAAATATATTGTAAAACTGTATCCCTCTACAGAAGACTCCTACTAAACAGGAAAATTTATTCTAACAAATTCAAAAAAAAAAGGAAAGGAAAGAAACAGTATGGAAAAACTTCAGTGTTGGAGGATAACTGAATTGTTAATTCAGTACCTGTTTCAGTCACCTTTGATGGCTGAACGGAAGGAAAATTAGAAGGTGTTCATGCCAGTATTTTGTGGGTTTAAGTATCTCAGCTATTGAAAAATTCTCTCTTGTTATTGGCCTACCATTATTACAAGATTATGTTATTATAATCTACTATGCTTACCTAAAACTTCAAATAACAGAGCAGTTTTATAGGCATATTGACTCCAGTACCTCACACTTTGAATGACTGCAGACAGGATTCGCAAAGAATTCTTTTTTATTTTAGTTTTTACTTGAGATGATGAAATTTCCTTTCAGAGGAAGACAAAAGCTTAAGTTAGACATACACACTTGCAATTTTAAAGGGCACACAGGCATTTATATATTACGTTAAATAGGCAATATTTACATTAAAATTAGAGCATTTGTTCAGAATATGCAAACAGCTCCCTGCCAGTTTACTGAGGATTTTAGGGTACTACAGTATGAAAATTTCAATTCTAAATTTCCAGAAACCAGGTTTCACTAAGGCAGCTTGGGCTGATGAAAACCTCATGTTCCATTAGTTTCCTTTCTTTACTGCTTTCTTCATTGTGTTTTTCCTATTAACCCTGCCCATAAGGTTTACCTGACTTTTGTCTTCTGGGACACAATCAAATCGGTTTTCATTCATTTTATTTTGTTGAATATTGTAGTTAAATTTATATGCTGGACTATGATCCTGCAGACTTCTTGACACAGTGTTGGGTTTCACTGGCCACTGTCCTTTGTACGTGTCTGTTTTGATGAGCTGAGATGGGTTACGATTGTCAGGGTGTTTTTGCTCCTGGACAGTTTTCAAACTGCTTGAAAAGTTCTCAAACTTTCGAGTAGTTCCATTACCAGACCTTGAATTTACTGGGTTACCTAAAGGAGTATATTCATTTCTGTTCCTGCAATACAACAGTTCAGTATCACAGCACCTCTTCTGAATATTCATATATGTGATTAAAGTATTTAAAAGCACTCCATAAATGGTTGTTTTAGCTTTAAATACATCCAGACTCAAAGCACTTGAGTATACACCAAATTTATCCATATACAGGGCAGTGATTACACCTGTGCACAAATCCATCTGACTTCAACAGGCCTTAAAAAAAACCCTGCTCAGTTATTGTCCTGCCCTGTGTAAGGGATCTTTCCTGACCCAAAATTCACATATTTTCATAACTCTAAAATAAAATAAACAAGGTTTCCTCTCAGAGTGATATGAAAAGGGTTTCTCTGAATGCTACAGGCATACGGGAAAACATAAGATGCTTTTTCACATAAGAACAAAAAGGAAGGATAATAGACATTAAAGACTTCACCAACCTGCAGGCAGCCAAGGTTTTTCCAGCATTTGCTAAATTAAACTTTGATGCATTTGGTGGTTTCGTAAGGGAAGGACCCATTGGAAGTTCTGTTTGGCTTTCAAAGATAAGTTTAAAAGTATCAGCGACACAGCAGCAGCTTTATTGTAAGACACACATGGATTGTTCATGAAACAATTAGTATCCAAATAAAAACCAAAAAAGCAACAAATAACTTGCTTTTTACATACCCACTGTTTGCTGCTTTCTGCAGTTCATCCACTTCTGGGTTTGCAGTTCCCCAGCCTAATTTTCAAAAGACAAAGGATTGAATGTGGATAAAAAGGGAAAAGACTGAAAGGTAATGAGTCTGTGTAGGCCTCCTACTCTGCTTAATGTTCCACAAACAGGTTCACACAGGAAGGAGGAAGAAAAAAGACAAAAAGGGAATATGATCCTTTGATATTTTTAATTGTAAGACAACTTCTAACAAGTAGGTTACTTCTCTAGACAATGGTTCAGTTACAAACATTAGACTTATTAGCAACAGAGACTTTATTACAAGAAAACTTTTAAACTTTCTTACAAGTAAAACATAATGGAAGCACTATAAGCAGAATTCTGCACTGTTCTTTCCAAGCCCAGTTTGAAGAACAGAAGTTCCTTTCTGAACTACAAGAAAGACATCTTATAAATGTTTCTTCTTGTAACACAGGACTTGAATGTTGATTGAAATCAACTGAAAACAAAAGGTCAGTTTCAAGAGACTCTATTTAAATGCCAGTGCTACTTCATTCTCCATCACACAAAGAGTCAAACTCCCTCTAGGCACAAAGTATAAAAAGCTCAATTGTACAGAGGAGAAAGAAATTTCCTGGAGGACAATTTTTACATAATGAACTTTTCAGAAATAGATATAAAGGATGCATATAGTTCTTGATAAAGACAATGTCTGATTTCATACAATACAATCAGGAAGTTAAGATTTATTTCAATTTAGAGGCAGTAAAAAAATAAAATATGTCATATTTACCAAAGGATGTGGGAGAGAAGTCATAACTACGAGTCCCAGAACCAATACCTGGCTCATTTTTAAGTGGATTTGAAGTGAGGGGCTGCCTAGTTCTTTTTTTCTGATTGAACAGTGGTACAGGCAGACAACCTAAAATTAAAATTTAAGCAATACTATATTAACAGCAAAAGTATACACAATCCACACTTAAAATAAATTTTTTAAGTTACTTAATTATTTTGCATTTATATATATAAAAGCATAATGAGGTGTGAACAGGAAAGCATAGAAGAAGGGCTGGTACCTGCTGTGCTGCGAGTTGAGGTATCAGCTAAACTCCTTTTCATTTCTTTGCTGAGTCTTAACAGGCAGCAATGTATTGATTACTCCAAATTTGCTGTATGGAAGTTAGGTTTAAAAAGTAAACAAATTAATGGTGTAAACACATTCAAATTTCACCTTACTTTATGGCAGTTTCTCTTAACTCTGCAGCCCCAGTGACTGGCATCATTTCAAACACAAGCCCTAAAACACAGAAGCAGCTGTACTGAATTTAGAAGATCCACAGGTGCATGGATAAGATGCAACTGCTCTTTGCAGATTCCAGGCCCTGAGGAAGAGCGGGCTGAGGGTCAGGGCCAGGGCTATGCTGAGGGTCAGCGCTTACCGGGCTGAGGGTCAGCCGTGAGGGACGGGACTGAGGGTCAGCCCTGAGGCGAAGCCCGCCAAAAATAACGGACGCTCGTCCGCGCGCTCGCGCCCCAACCGGTGCGAAAACGGCGGGAAGGCGCTGAGGGGACAGCGGGAGCGGCCGGGCCCGGCTGAGAGACACAAGAACGCTTTAATCGCCCCCTCTGTGGGATTTCATTAATTACCCCCGCCCCCGAGGAACTGGTGTGGTGTCCCCCTCAGACAACCCGGGGCAGCAGCTGAATCTCCACAAGCGTGTGGACACAAACGTGGCTGTAAATTAACCCAGCAGCATTCTTCACTCTGTTTGTCTCTTCAGCTAGTCTGGCTTTTACACATGACTGGCTCCTGTTTAAAATCTGAGTGCTTGGCACGATTGGATCCTGTCCTGTTTTAGTTTTTGTTTTCCTTCAGCCTTGGAAGGTTCTTGTGTGTGTATATATATATATATGTCTTTAAGACTTTTAATATCTAAGCTTCATTTCCTTTTTATAATTACGTTTATAAAAATATAAAATATATAAAACACGTTTTCCAGCTCGTGACACACATTCCAAGCTTTCTGAAGTGCTCCCAAATATCAGTATGTAGCACATCAAACCAATCTGGATTCTTACTAAACTAAATATCCCGCATCCTTTTTAAGAGTGTGAGTATTGGCAAAGCCCAGGGATAAGGGATGGTTCCCAGTGTTTAACCCTGAAGAGTCAAAACTTTCCATGTGTCTGTATTCATCCCCAAATTGGCAGGTCCTGGGACACCAGGAGTTAAAGTGTTTGGATGGGAACTGCTCTAAGGGGATAAAAGAAGCTTCCATGGATTTAGTTCCGAAACTCATGTTTGGAAATTCACTGTCTCTGTCCTAAAAACACTCTTCTTAGGAGACAAACTTCTTGCATGTTAAGTAAGTGCACAGACGATCTCTGTGTTTCATTCAGCGCTTTGGAAGGAATTACAGCCATTACAGTGCCAGCAGCAATGAAAGATAAACTATATGTTCCAGCCCTGCATATTTGCATTTTGCTGTTTACTCTTCAAACTGCTGCTGTGTTTAAATTCAGCAAACCCAGATTCAGAGTGAGAGTTGTGTTTTTGGGTGTTGTGTCACTCACCATTCTGGCACCACTGCTGAAGAAACAGGGGTCAAAGGACAGTACAAACTGTCCAGTGCTGCAAAATGCGACTTTACTGCTTCGTTTAATAAATTACTTGCTCTGATTAAATATCTGACGGCTTCTAAGTACAGAGTAATACAGTTGAGTGTTTAAGTAAACAACCTCTCTGTATTAACTCGCTGTAAGGTTCAGCATATCTGAAAGCATAAACCGAGAGTGCAACTTTTGTAGAACTTGACTACAGTCAGCCAGTCTGGGTTTTAAAGCCTCTCCCAGGCATTAGCTAAATACTGTCTCAGTCACTGGGGTATAATCTTAATAAAAAGGAATTTTTCAATAAACATTCTTTATTCTCTTGCAATCTAATATTTGTTATGTTTATATCGTGTGTCGGATACCAATTGCAAATACTTCTGTCGGTTACAGCAATAAAACTTATTTTTCTGTTAATAAGACCTTTTATTCTAAATGTTTTGATTCTCAGGATGGAAGTTACAGCTGCTCTTTGGCTTAAGCTTCAGAAGCCTTTCTGAACACTTTTGGAAATGGAAGAAAAGTTGCTGACTAAAGTCTTTTGGGGAGAGAACAGAACTATTGTCCCATCGTGGTCTTAGATCTGTTTCCTTTTTAATAAGAGACTGCAGAAGTTAGAGGGTTGTCCCTAGCAAAGCTGTTTCAATGTGTTAGAGGTCTGAATTAGCAGATCCTGAGATAGAACTGGAGCCAGAACTCTGGGTAAGCCAATCGTCGTAAATTGCACTGTAATTTCAGCTCGTGTTCCTTCTAATCACTGTTCTTTGGATTTCTAAAACAAAGAAGGTCGTACAAGCCACGACATGCTTTGAGGAACTCAGCTGTTCTTGGGGTTTTTTTAGAGGAAAATACTTGATGTTTCAGCATTATGTGCTGGACTAGAGCCAGGATAAAATTCTTATTTTGCTGGGCTTGCTCACTTTAAATCATTCTGCCCTTGTATACTGTAATACTTATGTAACTTATATGGGAAAATACCTGTTACACCTAGTGTGCAGTGCAAAAATGCCTGACATTTAAGTGTAAAAACAATGTTTTCCACTGTTCATTAGTACAGGATATACCAATAGTTCATATATTATAAAGACTGCCCAGAGTTAACTTTTGGACTATGTAACAGTGCCATTAACAGCCTCGGAGATGTTACTAAATACGGAAACTGAAGGGGAGGCTCCTTGGGGAGGGAGGTGGGTCAGGTTGGAAAATCCCGCCTCAAAACGGGAGTCGAGAACTCTTGGGGGAAATTAATTCACTTTCTTTTGCATCTGACCTAACCAGAAGAAAGAATCTCCTACTGGAATTTTTTTTTTTTTTTCCCCACCAGAGACAAAAGTTTTCCTTGAGCATTATTCTGTGTTTTGCCCTCAGCAATTGCTGGAGCTGCTGCAGAGCATGAGTTCCCCGTGTGCCCCGGTGAGACGGGTCGGGCTCTTCGGGGGCACTCATGGCAATGAATTATCGGGGGTGCTCCTGGTCAGGCACTGGCAGCAGGATGGAGCCGAGATCCAGAGACCAGGAGTGGAAGTGAAACCATTCCTCACCAACCCCAGGGCTGTGGAGAGGTGCACGAGGTACATTGACTGTGATCTCAACCGGGTTTTTGACCCCGAGAGTCTTGGGTAAGAGCAGTTGTGCTTTCTCTTGTTTTACTTCCTCCTTTTTAAAGTTTAATACTTCCCAGATTAAAATGTTAAACACAAGTTCCCCTACTACTTTAACAGTGCAGTCCCAGAACTGAAATTACTGACCTTTAACCCAAAAAAAGAACAAACTGCATGAGTGTTAACATATTCATTTCTACTGCTGGTAAAATCAGTCTCAAACCAACACATTATCCTAAACAGCATTTTAAATTAGTATTAGATGAGCTGCATTTGTGTGAATTGGAGTACCGCTGTTCTGAGTCAGAGAGTCATTATTTCTCATGTCTTGTGCAATTCAGTTTGGGAGCTCTTCTGAATACAATTAGACTTCCAAGAAATAATAGATAAAAGCAACTTAAACAGACATCTGAGTATATGACAGAATGGCACAGAAATCAGGGTGGTGTGTTTAATTCCAGTTATGTACAGGAAAAGGTGAAAACTTGAAATTAGAAAAACTTCAAGTTAGAAATAATCTATTCTAAGGCAAAAGGATAGCCAAAAATCTCAATAATTTAACTGACTCCTTATTTTAGAAGAAATACTGTGTATAACTTTTGTAAAATAGTAACTGTTCTTAAATTTTTAATAGGATTTGATGTTTCTGTGCTTTTGAGACATCTGTTCCAGAGGAGTACTTTGCTATGTAAACATTCTTGGTATAGTTGCTAACCAGGTAATTCCGTTTTGGAAAATTTTTAATGGTAAAGGTGAATATCACAGAAAGAAATACTTACTGTGTATATTTTGCAAGCACAGTTACTCTTACCCTACACATCTTTCCATCTGGCTTTTCATCTTAGAATTTTGTTGTTGATTATTATATCTAAGATAAGCAGATGTTAACACAGAAGCATTGAGGCCATTCTTTTAATTGTTTACTTTGGAAAAACATACCAAAAAAAGAGTGGTTTTGTTTGATTTCAGCTGCTTCGAACACAGAACACTTGAAAAAACACCATATTAAGACACCTGCAGGTTGTCTTCATATTTTAACCACTATTTCTCAGTAAATGCTGTGAAGTTGCCTGGTCCTATTACAGCACTACTGAGTGTTTGGAGTACCTTCCCCTGGTCCCTTAAGTGTAGAACCTTCAAGATTACAAATTATTTTACAAAATCAGAAAAAGGAGAGTGAAATCCTGATACTACTGAAAGTAATGGTGGAAGTCCCATTGGCTTCAATAAAAAGTATTAATTAACAGTCTTATGTGACGAAATGTTGAATTTTAAGGGCAGAACTAAAGAATACAAAGGTGAATTATGCAATATACAGAGTCTCCTGAAATTGCAAGCACTAAAACTTTGGAGGAGCAAATTTGAGGCAGCAAAATCTTCACTGAGCCTTAAGAATCTAAAGGAATAAACTGTAAAGGTCTGACCAGATCATGAGAAGACAAGAAATAAAACAAGTTAAAAAGACCTTGAGGGTGATGTCCCAAGGCAAAACATCATGAACTGATGTCTGAATATGGTCTACAATAGGAGGTGGATCCAGTCTTGGAAGTGCTCTGAGTTGTTGCTAAATTTTTTGTTAGTTTTATGCATAGGGGAAAATTTTGGGGTGTAAGGAGAAATAAGTAGTTTCCAGCCAAATTTTGATTAATTTTAATACCCTTCTGCACAAGACACATAATAATAAGACAATTCTAAGACAATCTTAGCTGCTTTCATCAACAAATTCAGCCAATTTTAAGTTTGGTAATTAAACAGGTGATTTCAACTCCAGTCAATTTTGGAATCAAAGTAAAAAGAAAAGGCTAATACATATTTTGTTGATTGTAAAGCCATGGAATGAGCTTACTAATTTCTTTGTGCTGATATTAACAGCAGGCCAGTGGTGGAAGATATTCCATATGAAGTGAGGAGGGCTCAGGAAATCAATCATATATTTGGTCCCAAAGGTAGTGATGATGCCTATGACCTTATTTTTGACCTTCACAACACCACTTCTAACATGGGTGGTACCATTATTCTTGAAAACTCCAGGGATGACTTTACAATTCAAATGGTTCATTATATCAAGGTAAAACTAATTTAAATGAACTATTAAAATAGATTATTAGTTGTAATGTTGTATTACTATATATTATTTTGTAGTTTCTTTAAATATACTATTTTTTATTATGCAAAACCGTTTAAAATATTTCATTACTCATAGGATGATTTTTTTTTAATCAGAGGCAATTATTAATTTAATTATAATATCAGGTAATTCAGATTTAAATTTATCATATCTTCATGTATTAAAATGAGCATTATTAAAGACTGATGGGCAAAGAGGAATACTTAGAATAACAACTATGAAAATTAATGCAGTTTAATCTGCTTTCACACTGATCTGTCAGGAACTTGGGGTCACACAGGCTAAATAGTTAGACATTAATTTCATTAAATAAAGATCTGCAAAAAAATAATGGAAGTAGGTAATGACAAATGTTCCCTTATCAGTGATGTGTCCTTAGTAGCTGTTTGATTCTGCTGTTCCTGAAGCTGATAAGTTTTGGTAGAGTGAGGTTTGCAGAAGTGCTGGCTTAAGCATAATTTGGTTGAATTCTGGTGACCTGGACAGTGACTGATGGAATCCAGGTTGGGCCAATGGTGTGGAATTCTAATTTTTTTTTTTCCTTAGAAACAAGGTCTTTTTTAACATTTTTTTTCTTATTACATGTATTCTGTTAATATCCCTATAAAAGATCTAGAAAGCTTATGACTAAAATTATATGAAGAGTAATGGTGGGCAGTAATCAAGAAAGAAGCCTCAAGTAGCAAAAATGTCAATAAGGAAGATTAAAATAAGGCTTAATTCACAATCTGTGTCCCCATAAAAGAACTGGAGTCTAACCCCAAATAAATAGTTGAAATCTGCTTTATGGCATTTCAGTTCTCAGTTTTGGAACCGTGCTGAGGAGGTTTTTTTTCTCTGCTGGCAGTTCAAGACTAGAACTGTGCTCAGTTCTGGTTCAGCGGAGCTGCCTGGCATCAGCTAATGGAACAGACACCAACAAACACAGCTTTGTGCATTTTCTAAAGATGTCCTACTTCCTTGAGGGCCCTGAAATAAAGGCAACATATTGAAGACATTGTGTAAATCACTTCTGCATCAGTAATCTTTTGTGGCACAACATTTTAAACCATTTGCATAACAAAGGTGTTTTTAAACCATCTCCACAGAACGCTTTGGCTCCAGAACCTTGTCCTGTTCTGCTGATTGAACATCCCAGCCTGAAATATGCAACAACTCGATCTGTGGCAAAACATCCTGTTGGTAAATATCAAATCTAAAGGCTCTTCCAACCCACCATCAATGATTTTAAAATATGGCTGTTTTCAGATGTGTTCACTGACTTCTGTAGAGTGCTCTGATCACCAGAAGCTGTTTGATAATATATTTACCAAAACAAATGTATATAATTATCCATTCTTCTGAAGAGTTCTGATTTACACAATCAGAGTTCTAGCTTACAAAATACAGAAGCCAGATGGAAATCCTTAAACTCAATTAACCCACTTTTTGCAGAAAATATTTATAAGAAGGACTTACTTACCTTAAAAAGCCACATGATTCTGTGCCTTACTATCCCTCTTAAACATTAAATACTGATGTATCAGACGTATTTTTGCTGTGCAGTGTAAGCATGTGATGTGTGACGGTGACACTAAGTGACATTAATAATCTCCCTCATCTCCAAACAGGTGTTGAGGTGGGGCCCCAGCCACAAGGTGTTGCTAGAGGTGATGTTTTGGACAAAATGAGGAAGATTGTCAAACATGGCCTTGATTTTGTGCAACTTTTTAATGAAGGTAATAAGAAATTATAGCTTCCTGTGTCATGTTAGTGGACTATTTCATGAGAATATTTTTAAAAATTGGTTGGTCTATAACCTTCTACAGTTAAACAGGTAAAAGGTGGGGGAGAATTGTTCTCTAAAACCAAAGTCAGACCTATGCAATACCTAAAACACGCTCTGGCAAAATAAATGTTTTTAATTATTTCAGAGTATATTTTTGTCAGGTTTGTTGGGGTTTTTTTTAAGTAGAAGGAAAATAATGCAGTTATGCACGTCAGAATTTCCATTATTGTGCTGGAATAGTAAAGATTAAATACCACTGATACCACTCTGTGCTGCAACACTAGCAAACAGACCTTTCATTGATTTCCTCGTCTACAAAATAGATATTTTTAACTGAAAAGTAACATTTCAGTGGCAAATTTAGACCAGGACTTCATATGCCCAAATACATGACTGGACCATCTTTCTGCAACTTGGCTTTGAGGGGACAACCTGATGATTTGAGCCATTCTACAGAGAATAAATAATGCAATGTTCTTTTTAACAGGCAGTTTTTCATCTTGACATTAAATTACATTTATTCTTTCTAGGAAAGGAATTTCCACCATGCACCATCGAGGTGTTTAAAATAATGGAGAAAGTAGATTATCCCAGGAATAAGAATGGTGAAATTACTGCTATAATTCATCCTAAACTACAGGTAAATTCTAGAAGAGTTTCCATTTGTGACATTTTTTACTTATTCCTGTGTTGCTTCTGCTACATTGTTGTATATTTTAGTAATAAATATTTAAAATGCCAATACTGCCAATGGGTTTTATTGAATACTTTAGACCTCCCCTAGGATTAGGTTCTCTCACTGAGGTCATACATTCATTATTTCAGGAACTGTCTTGGGAATCACTGAATCTAAAATCACTACAAAGAAAAAGACAATAGGATAGCTTATATTTTAGAATATAAACCTAACTTTTAATTCTAAAATGAGTGTGTTTTCAATCAATTATGAGCATCTGCAGTTTCCTTCTAGTTCACTAGACCAGTGAATTCTGAAAATGAGGGCCAGACACACAAAATTATGTATTAAGATTAAAAGGAATTATTTTAAAAGCATTTGCCATAAACTGCAGAAATTAGCATAATTAGCATTAACTCAGGAATCACATAAAATACACAAAAACTTGAAAGTAAATGTATTCTATTTATTTTCTTTCCCTAAGGATCAAGACTGGCAGCCACTAAAGAATGGTGATCCTCTATTTTTGACTCTTGGTGGAGAAATAATTCCATATCAGGGGAACTGTACAGTCTATCCAACATTTATTAATGAAGCTGCATATTATGAAAAGAACCAAGCTTTTGTAAAAACAGAGAAAATCAAACTCACTGCAAAACACCTCAGGTCATCAGTCTCAGACCAGAGCACTTCTTAAGAGCTTATTACAGATTTTTCATAGAAAAAGTGGGTTTCTTTGTGAAGTCCAGGGTCATTCAGAAGTAACTCATGGGATAAATAAATGCAGAATCTAATTTTAAATTGTAATTTAATTAACCTTGCTGAGCACTTTGAGACCTATTGTCATAATGCTGATTATGACTCTATTGTTTTAATAGACTCCTAGAGATGCAAAGAATTTATAAATATTTTTATGGAATTTTTATGAAGAAGCTCCATCCACAGTACTACATTGTACATAAAAATTACAGCTTTTCTACTTCAAAACCCCAAACCTCAATAACCAACACTTTTTACAATGGGCTGATCCTTGAAATTAATTCCTCAGGTAAACACAGAAAATGTGAGTCAAAGGAAAACCTGGGCAGAGAGAAACAGGGGGAGGGTGTGTATAATAAATGATATTATCTGCATACGTGACTGACCCCCACTGTGCTGAAGTGAAAGCCTTGGGGTTTGTCTTGTTTTTGTAAGTAGAAAGATAAAAACAAGCTAGAACCAGGATTTCAGAGAAATACAGTCTAAAATGTCTTATATTTCAGTGTATTTCACAATTAATTCAAGCTGTTTCTGATCTAAGTCAAGATTTAGGCAGTTACTCTGGTTTTGATGAAGAGCAGTGCACGAACCATACCTGAGCATTTCAGAATGGAAATTAGGAAGAATCCCATATGGGGAGACTTGTTCTGTGTCTGTAGAGATAAAGTCTGTCATAATATCTTAAAAAGAGGAAAAAATGGGGGTTTAATTAGTTTTCTAAAGTTGTTTTTAATGTATTTGACAATTTGGTGATAAACATTAAGAATTTTGCATAAGGATACATTAATTATTTACTGAAAGATTAATTGTCCAGATAACTCCCATATTCTACCTTTGAAAAGTGATGTTGTCTTTATTTACTACTAAATTTAAAGTATTTTTTCTTCGCCTTTGTTTAACCCCTATGGCAATAAAATAAAAACACAAGGCAGAATGTTTATTGAATGACAAGTTTTATTTCCTTAATTTAAATAAACATGGTATAAAAAGCACAGAATGACCTGCTCTAGTCATTATTCAGTGTCCTTGGTAAGAGCCTGGAGACAGCAGATGGTTCATGTGAGGTGGCCGAGCTCTGTGGCCACACAAGGAGGGTATATCTTCAGTGAGAGCTTCTAGAAACCACCCCCAGCTTGCTCCTGGGTTCATCCACACCATTTTGTACCTGGACAGTGGCACAGCACATTCTTTTAGGGTTTTTTGTGCCTTCTCTGTTTCACAGCTCAGAGTGGCCTCAGCACAGCGCAGAGATCTCCGTGTTTCCAGTGACCAGAGCCTCATGGCTCAGCCTGGTTCCTGAGTATGTGTGAAGAGGTATTTTTTCCCTTTGTACAAAAACTGGCACTGAAAGAATCCAAACAGACCTTGTGCAGTCCTTCCTTGGCAGCTTCGGTGCAAAATTAACCAGCAAAGATTAAAGATTCCAAGACCGCCGGAATTTTTCTTCTCATCCTCACAATCTCCTACTGAGAAAGCCAAACAGTGCTCAGGTGTTACGTGGTCTGTGGGTACACAAATGTCCTTCCCCTCAAATTCCTGTGCCCTGCCAGAATACAACTTCAGTTTCCTTTGGATCCCATCCATCCAGGCCATGGCTGGAAACTCAGGACACAGCATCTGTAGGAGGCTGGTTGGGCAGCAGGACCCACGTTCACCATCCCTGTAAATATCTTTGCATTATCCTTCCCACTGGAGGGTTCCCTCACGCTCTCTTCTGTCTTAAGAAAGTCTTTTGGATCATTTTGCCCACAGCTGCAAAATCCAATGCAATTCTTATTATCATTCAAACACAGAACTGAGTTCCCCTGAGTCTTACCTAAAATAGCACCTTTAAAACAGGCACCACATGAATAATTCTGATGAAAAGCCATGACACTGGAGACACATGTTGATTGAAATTTAAAAGTACACAGAACAAATGTTTCTCCTTATATATACACACACATAAAATAGAAAACTAAAAATATAATTCATAGTACTTGGTCATCACAGGCAGTGAAATAAGAGCTACAGAAATGCATTACAGAGTCCTCTGAATGAAAAATAAAGTCTGGAATTGCATTGCATTGAACTCATTTTGTTCATTTGGGGAAGAAATACTGACTACTTATTTTCCTGAAGTGGTTGAATGCAAAAATTAATTCAGAAGAACTTCTAGTGTGGTAACTTTTTATGTAGGAAGATGCAACAGCATGGAAAAGCCAAGGAGGAAATGTAAAGATGATGTGACTGGAGCAAATGTCCTCCATCAGGAATTATATTTCTGCCCTGTTTTTCTATGGGAAGGCACAGACACACAGCAATAAATAAACAGCAGTAAACTCCACGTTATACCCTGGGGATTGCACAGAGGAAAACAGATCAGGCAAAGCTCCTGGGACATGAGGAGGCTTTTTCCAACTTGTGGAACCAAGCCTCCAGTAACACTGACAGTCAACGCAAAAAGCTGCAAATGTGCCCAGAACATTGTTATTTCAAAATAACCTACTTCATTTAGTCGTCTTCAGAACTGAAATGCTTTGCTTTTCTCCATGACAAGAACCTTTTTTTTTTCTTAGTGTACAAAATGAGTTTCTCATGAGTAAGAGAGTCCAAAAATCAGCAGATTGGGATCATGATGACCTTAATTTTCCACAAAAGGAAGAAATATCTCACATTTGACCTTTTTTATCCAGTTAAACATCTCGAGCCAAGTTTGAGGAGCGTCAGGCAAACTTGGACAGCAACAGTTTGAGAGGCTCAGAACTGACCCAGTGAAATAGTCCCATTTATTTCAGCTCAGCTGCTCTGCTACATGGGTTCAAGCCATCAGACTGTGTCACTGAAAGTTTGTGTTCCAGCTGGTTACAGCTGTCCAAAACAGCCACAAAGCTTTCAGCATCCACTGCTGATGCTTTTAACCTTCAGAAGAGCCACATGTCAAGCACAGCACAACTAGACAGAAGTTTCAGGCAAATCATCCATTTCTTCAAACGTATTCAGGGTGTTTTTGCTATTAGTTCTTGAATTATCTTGAATTTTGCTTGGATCTGCAAAAAAATGCATTGTAAACAAAACAGGATATGGTAGAAACTGTATAGGCAAGATTGGAGTTCGGCACTTCTTTTTGTTGTTAAAAAGATGTATTTATTTAAACAGCAAGCTCTCAGTTTGCTACCATATCTTCTACAGACATTTTTCATCCCAGAGGGAGCTCATTTCTCCAGGACACTCCTGCCCTGGCAGCAGATGGATGTCTCTGATTTCCTGGCCAACACTTATGTCATCCAATATATATATTACAAAACTTGTTTGTAACCAGCCCTCTCTCCAAGTCTTTAAAAGTAATTAAACACCACTGCCATATTAACCATTAGTTTCTCTAGCAATAATGTGTGGTTTAATAGAAGAGTTTATATTTTTAAAGGTATAAAACTGTATAAAAAAGCATTTCTAAGAAGAAGAGATTGTACAAATAAGGTGTCAAAATTCCACAGTACCTGTTGGCCCTGGATCTTCATTAATAAATGAAACATGGGTTTTCCACTCGGTCCATTTCACTTCATTAATCCTGTTTACATTGTACATAAATTGTGTTATCACCATGCATTATCCCCCAGCTACATCATTGATCTTCCCCCTTTATTCCTTCCTGGGATTGTGACATTTTACCACCTGCTTTGTTGGGACTAAAAGCCTGAATGTCTTTTGCAGTGTTAGGCACTATATGAACATGAGAATAATACTAAGACAACTTCATAATTTCACACATTGGTAGTACAATCTTGAAATATTTAAATATTTTTCATTAAACAGCACAGTTCTTTAATATGGTAATCATCAATTACCAATCAACTTAACTATGATTGCTTTAAAGCTGACATTCAAAGGAGATTATGATAAAGTGACATTTACTGCAAGCAGATTTGATGCTTCTACAGTAAAAACACAGGAAGATGAAAATCTGCTTTCTTACCGAAAAATTGTCTACATAAAAATTTATACATTTTCCCTATTTAAACAATTGGTTACAACTGAAAAAGGAACCAAATCATATTTTTGTACATATAGCATAATTTGTAGAGATAATAGAAATATTTTAAAGAGGGTTTTAAGGAGAAATAAACTTGAAGCAACATAGAGAGAGCAGAATTAATAGCACATGATTCTATTTTGCTTTACCTTAAACACACCCTGGTGTCATTTTCAGCCACTTTACACCGTTCTCCCAGCTGGAATTTTTTCCTCAGACATTTTGGTAAGAATTTTTCAAATTCCAAAATAGTCCTGGCTCTCTATTGACAGTAAACAGTTACATGAGTATGGTTGGCCATGCTCTGATTTCACAGCATGCAGTTTATGACAGGTCAAACCTCCACCCACAGCCAACACCAACAACAGCAAATAACACATCACTGATGATTTGTGCAAATAGGGATTCACAGATTCCTGGAAAAATAGTGGAACACATCATGCTGTGACATATCCAGGGGAATGAAAGTCATGAAGGTGTGTGACAGTGCATGGGTTGGAAATCCAAGCCATGATATCACCTTCAGGATTGTTAATTCCAAAGTTACCACAATTCTCTAATACTGCAATTACTTATTCACTCCCAAACACAAATGGAGATTATTGTTAACACCCAACCTGTTCTGTCAGTGTGAGGATTTCAGCCCAAGCACCTGCACTCCACCAAGCAAACTCCCAAACAAACCTGGAGTTTCCAGATGTGCTCGCTCTCCTTAGAAATATCCTCCACTGTTTCTCCCATTAATGCAATCAGCATGTTCAAGAGAAGAACAAAAGTCAACACAACGAAAGTTATGAGGAGCAGGAGAAACAGAACGGGGTACTTGGAGTTCTGCTGGATCTCCAGGTCACCCAGTCCTAGGGTGAGCTTGAAAAGATCCATCAGGACAGGTCCCAGGCTGCTGTTGGAATGGCATTCCCCACCGTCCTGGCACGTCTCAATCAGTGCAGCAAGAGCTGGGAAGAAAGCACAAGGAAATTTCAGTCACACTCATTATTAAGGAATACAGAGCATTTCATCCCAAAGAACTCAAAATGCTTAAGAGAGCCAGAGCTGCCCAGCCACAACACACAGCCAGATGACAGCTCCAGGAAGCAGAAAGAGCCCACATCCAAATGAAATTCCAGGGATTTGAGACCGAGTCAAATCCCTCATCTGTTCACATCTAAACTTAACATCCAGAAGAAACCCCAACATGAGCTCTCATCATGAAAACAGGGTTCTTATTCATAATATTGCTAAAATTTTTACTCACACAGAGCATCAGTGCTTTTCTCCAGTAATATTTACCTACACCAAATCCCAGCAAAAACACGATATAGACAACCAAAAACTTTATCACATCTTGCAGGATGACCTAAAAATGGAATGAAACAGTGGACAGAAATTAAAATTCAGAACTAGTTTTGTGCTTATGAATTCTACAGGGATACAGGGGAGGCACACACTAAAGAATCAGGCTGCTTCCATTGAGCAAACAAACCCAAAGGTCTGATTTTTTATCTCAAGCCTGGTGTGTTCTTCTGAGAGTGACTAATTCTGTACAATACAGACATTACAGATTCTGATGCAATTAAATTGCAGAACTACATTACCTGGAAAAAACACAAGCCACTCACCTATTTAATGCAATAAAATGGCAATATGAAGATATAAACTAGTTCCTGCTATTGAAATTATATAGTGTGTTCTGCTGAAATAATAGGTAAAAACTGGAAAAAAAACATTTCAAAATTAAGTATAAATTACATATAATTGCTGAATAGACTTGATTTGGATTGTGGAACAATGGAGTATCATTGTAAAACAAAGGAAAACAAAGGAAAAACTTGCCTTTTGAATCATCACACTGTAAATGCCCATGGACTGGAAACCTCTGGTGAAATAGAGCATATTGGCCCAGCCAAGGGCCATTGCCAAAACAAGACACACCAGGTGTTCTTTGTAGGAAAACAAGTACAAAAAGACAGAGAAGATCACAAGCAAAGCTTGTATAAAACTGTTAAAAAACAAACATATATGTAAAAGAGAAATTACTAGCACAAAACCAACAACAGAATGGAAAAATACGAAAACAAGATTTCTTTGCTCTTTATGCTTCATTTGTTATTTCTTGCTGCTTTTTATTCTCCCCATGAAATTACCATTATAGTTTAAAGATAAAATAGGTCAGTGCAAGTGGTATATTAACATATAAGGATTAAATTTATTAAAGCTTAATTTAGGTAAACTATTCTCCCCAAAACAGCTAGTTAATGCAGATTTTGCTGGCAGAGACATTAAAAATCTGTCTTTATTATAATAATATCTTAGAATATTATAATATCTTAGAAGCTATTTAATTGCAGCTTTAGCTTAATGAATTGATAAAATAATTACAGATTTTCCACAAACAGGGAAGACACTGGCAGGTGGGAAAAATCCACTCCATGCCCATCAACCCTGGTATTGTTACCAACAGAGCAACCAATAGTTTGTGTTACAGAAAAGCTGCAGGTAAACTTCCATCCATCCCTCTAAAACTGATAATTTCAAGGAAAAAGTGAATATCTGCTACAGGAGCACATTCTCTGTGACCATGAGATAGGGAAGGATTTTATATATAGTATAAAATATACATATATACATGTCAAACTCACAATGCAAAGTGGAACCAGGCGTCAGAGAGAATTGACTGCAGGTCTGAGGGCCTGAGCAGGAAGATGGCTACACTCTGTGCAGGCAGATACATAAATTACAGGCATGGTGGAAGAGAAAACAGGCCTCAAAATCTACTTTTCAAAATAGTTTAACTGGTGTTCAAAACTAATCCATCTACTGATAACACATGGTAACTTCTAGAATTAATTTTTTTTTTGGGCTGTAAATTCAAAGGTTAAAATTCTGTTGTCTCTGGCATAGTTTCAGTTACTGTTTTTAATTACTTACATTAATTGCCATTACTTACTTACATTTGCCATTACTTACAGTATATGGCAAAATTATACCGTGGGATTTCTTTTCATTACCAGTTGCAATTCAATTGTCCTTAAAGCCAATAATTTGACAATATTGATATCGATCTCTGCACTGAGAATTTGAAAGGAAAATACCCTCATGTTTGTGTCACAGTTGTATTCAAATATATAAAACCAGGCTCATTCTGAATAAGTGATTGTACCAAAGATTTAAAAATGACATATATCACAGATACTCCACGTGTATTGCCAATATCATCATCAGTGTATTCATAAATTTAGAGAAGTTCTTTATGTATTTTGTTATGTATTTGTTATGAAAAGGTCTTACCTCTTTTATGGTTAAAAATAGTGCTCCTAACATAACCATCACCTGTCCTGACAACTGCAGCCACCCCACCCCACGGGTCAGAGCGAGTGGGTAAGGAGGAGCCTGCAAGACAAATCCAGAATGAAAATCTCAGTTCCATCCCTGAAGGGTAAAAGGCAAAGCACCAGAAACCCTCACACCCTGGGCTCACAATTTCTTCCCTTCCAGTGAGAATTTTCTTCTTATTTACACAATCAGCCCCCTAAAAGAAGTGTTTGAAATATCAGAAGTTTCCTTCTTAAAGGAAAAACAAAATACCCTCTCCACACTTTCAGAAATTTAACAGTCTTTGTATCATGTATTTGTATTTTAGGTCACTTCCACAAAATGCAAATGTGATGCTCCCACCCTGATGTAGGAGAACCTGGTCTCTCTACACCCAGATATTCAAATATTTGGTTTTATTTCAGCATTTTAAATACAATTCAGGAAATACTCATGCATTTTAAGTCAGTAAAATTTGGTGAGATTCAGCTGCTGTACTCACTACATTTTCATTAGGCCTGTGGTAGGAAACCAATGTTAATGTTACATTGTACAGGAAATAAAAACAGCAGGACATGAAAAACATGTGCCGTGCAAACTTCTTCCATTTCATCCTCAGCAGTGAATTCAGAGGCTCCAAAGTCAGCATTTCGTGACGATTCTGAGGAGAAAGAAAGACGATTTTTTAAAAATTAAGTATTTCAACTTGCTGCCTGTAAGGAAATTGAATTTCAGGCATGAATTTTGTGTATTTCATTCCATTCCATCCTTGCTGCTCTGGAAACACCTCTGTGCTCAGGGATGTGTCAGACCCACCCTGAGAACGGACAAAGGGACAACTCCCCCTCCTGCTGGGATAAGCTGCCGTTCTCAGCCTGGTGAATCATGACTGAGCTAAAACTGTCCTGTGAACTTCTGGTCCTGCTTCCTTTGGAAGTTTTGTGGCTGGATTTGAATTCAGCAAATGCAAAATTCTGGATTTGAAAAGCAAACACTCCTAAACACCTAAAATACAAACCTGTTAAGTAAAGTTTATTTGGTCTGACCAGCTCGGCCATATTTATGTTCCTCTAGAAGGCAGATTAAGGCTTCAAATGCAGGAAAAGACACCCCCAAAATACCTCACCTGTGTTTCAGGAGCTGAATATGCATATTTGCTTACAGTTGACAATGTCCAGAGGTATAAAATTTATCTTGCTCCTGATACAAAAACTGAGAACCAAAAATTACTGTTTACTTTTAGAAGTAACTCAGTTGGTTGCCTAGGCTGACACATCTGAAATGGGTGTGCTGCTAGAAAAAAATACATATTTTATTTAAAAATAGGTAACTTACACCAATATTTGTATTATAGACAATGATTTCCAGCACTGAGTTGTCAGCAGTGGTGTCCAGTTCTGTCAGATCATACAGAGAAGACTGAACAGGACCATAGGCCCAGTCTGTGAATTTTCGTGACAGGCTCCTGTTGGGTTTCTCTCTGATCTCTCTGCTCAGGATGTACTTCAGAATCTAAAACATGAACAGCATCATTTGTCAGCAGCTGTGTTGTTCATGGGAAAGGAGACAGCACATGACCATACTTGCCCAAACTCCCACCTTTTACCTGTTATGTACAGTTGTGCAATTTAATGTATTTGTAATTGTGTTACTCAGTGAGGGGTGCTGGAGATAGAATACCTCTAAGAAATAAGTACAGCATTTTTAATGCCTTCAGATTTTCTCTCAGATATTTTTCTAAAGCATGAAAGCACAATTTTCCATATGCTCATTTTTGCCTTCCTTTAACTTAATTACTTTCTAAATCATCCCACTGTCAGTTCTTTATGCTGCAGTTGATTTATCAAAACCAAATTCTACAGCAGCACAGCAGAGCAGTTCTAGTGAGCTCTCTGGAATTGTCTGGTGATGAATGCAGAATTTCTGTACAACAGAAGGCTGGTTCTAAACAGCTTGTGTAGTTTGTAGAGGGGGGGAGTTACAGAGAAACCTTGAAGCATAAAAACAACATTGCAGTGGAAATATTTGTTTGTGTTTTGAACCAAATTAGCTCACCAAATACTGATACAAAACAGCATAACCAGCCTGGAAAGAGATGTGTCAGAGCACCAGTTTCTCTTAGATGCTACTGAAATCACACCCACCTCTAATTTCCCAGTTTTTGCAGCTAATTGCAGTGGTGTCAAACCCTCCTTATTTTTGGTTGTTTCCAGATTTCTGTCTTTACTTTTCAGCAGAATCATATCATACATTCTGATCACAAAGTCATTCTGGGTTTTGGAGTCCTCTGCCACAGTAACTAATGCATGGAGGATATTGTTTCCTCTGGAATCCTGAGAGGAAATATTGGTCCTGGCATTGTCCATCAACAGTTCAATTATGTCAGGCTGGTTGGTACATGCAGCTAAAGCCAGTGCAGTTTCACCTACAGGATCATAAAATGCAACAAGTGGTCATGTTTTATTTCAGGCATTCAAATCAGAAGAGAAAATATTGTGTTAAGCATACTAATATATGAAAGCACATTTACATATTGATTGTACTGGATTGAGCTCGTTTTATAAAACTTTGGGCATTCCTTCTTAACTTTTCCAGAAATATCTCAATTCCACTTACCAAAATAAAAGCCTTCATGCTTGTGTTTGGGATTAAAGAAAATACCCTGGGCACGGGCATTGACATCAGCTCCTTTTTCAATGAGGCTCTGGGTGATTTCATACTGTCTCCTCTCAATGGCAATATTCAGAGCTGTCTGGCCTGAAAAAACAGACACAGGAACTTAGGGCTGAGTCTCTCAAGCACACTCTGAAACATTAATGATGTTTCACAATGGATGGCACCAGGGATAATGAACAGAAGTTGGTTTAAGGGATTTAAACCATCATTATTTTATGGATGGCATGTTGAACCATATACCTGAAACTGCTATCAGATGGCAATACCTTTATATGCATCTTCTGTGTATGCTGCATTAATAAATCTCTCCAAAATGCCATTTTCCTCTGCAAAGCACAGGAGCATGTTCACCATCTCGTTTGTGTTCTGGTTGATGTTCAGCAGAGCTTTCATCAGACAAGTTTTGCCGGTGTCTGAAGCTGTGAATTTTTTCATCAGGTAATCTACAAGAGTGAATTCTGAGATCAGATCACTGTTACTCATTAAACTTCTGTTCATTAGGGGTGAAATCCGAGGGATACAGAAGAATGTAAACTATTTGCCAAGCCATGACTCCATTCTGCTCACTTTATATTTGAGCACCAAGGCAACCAATGCCCTTGGTTTTCCTGTTGGGCGTCCCAGTGCCGTAACTCCCAAACTCACAGGGAAATAAAGACACTTCCCAGGTTTAGACTGCACCTGAGCCACCAGAAGAGCTGGCAACCCCCCCCCAGGTTTGTGCCCAGCTCACCTGGCACGGGCAGGTTGGTGCAGGCGCTCGATCGCTCCTTCAGCTCTGCCAGCAGCCGCTGCAGCTCCTCCACGTTCCCCTCGGACACTGCCCGGAACAGGTTCCTCTTCAGCTTCTTCCTGGCACTTGTCAGCTCAGGGCCTTGGGATGTGTTAGCACTGAATTGTGAGAAACCATCATGAAATCGCTGGTTACTTTATCCTGGTTTATTTTATTTTATTAATGAGAGGAAAACCAAATACAATTACTCGCCCCAGACCACACGAACTTGCCCCACTTCCATGGGTATCTCAGAACATTTCTCACATTGCTTATTTGCAAGTAAGTGGGCTATTGAGAGGGGGTTTATAATAAAACACCACATTTTTCAAGTATTTTGTGTTTTTTCCAGTTTATCCATTCTTCTAGGAAAAAAGCTGCTCTCCAGCTGCACCTTCTCTCTCACAGCAGAAGAGAGTTTAACCTCACATCTTACACCACTTTCTGATCATCCTTTATTCTGGAAAAAGGAAGAATTTCATATTTCCCCCGAGCAGAAATAGTCCATGCCTAATTGTGGTGTGTAGGTCCTGTGTTGCCATTATGATAAAACACACATTATATATAAAGGATCCTCACACTAAGTATGAGATTTGAGAGATTAGAGTTGTTTATTTCAACATTTAATTATTGAAGAATCAGAAAGGCATGCACGCACATGACCTTTTTTCCTAAAACACTGCAGGAAAAATAGGTAATATCTACCCTACCACAGAATTAATCAGCTGAAAATGTGCTGAGAAATATTTGTGTCTCCACTCACCCACAACTCTCAACATTGGGGCTGTATTCAGTGGCATCATCCTGAAGAGACTGTGGGGAATCCATGTCTTCCCCATTTCCAGATGCACTGCAGAGAACAGAAAAGCACATGTGCCAAGATGCTAGCAGGTATTCTGGCAGATTGCATGAAGAAACAGTCAATGGCAGGACAGAGTATCTACACTGGAGCTTAAATTAGTCCAGTTTGACATTGGCCTTTTAATTCTGTCATTTTATCTCCCACAGGAACTTTAAAGTGAGTGATAAAAATGAAGAGTCTCGCAGGATTTTATTATATTTTTTAAAAGACCACATTAGGAAAGCAATCTGCTTTGTGTTTTATTATATTATTTCACTACAGATCCTGAAACTGTGGGAACTTTTTTCTTTTTTTTAAATGATCACTGCTTTTTTATGCATCATCCTCAATGCTTGAAGCTGACATCCTTCCTTTTCACGTGCTTACTTTGTCATCTGGCACAAAACAAGTGTTAAATCAGTGGCAGTAAGTGGGTTGCAAGCCCACAATGAAAGTGATTTACCTAAAGATTGACTACACAGAACACTGTAGGCAACTCAGGAGTGTTTTGTGGCTGACTTGAAAGAAATTGAGGACTGGGCCCTAAATAGATATTTAGATGATACATTTAAAGGATTTTCAATTGCATTGATATTTTGTAATTGCTGTACATAATTTCCACACAGTCCTAAAAGTAGATCTGACTTAGAAAAATTAGAATAAATGAGATTTTTATTTGTACTTTTGTTTTCTCTAAGGCTCAGATTGGGTGAACTAACTCAGGTTAATAATTTAGGCAACCAGAGCTATTAAATATTGATCAAACAGATATATGGACAGCAATGCAAGGGTTCAGCACTGCTCTGCAGGTATTCCTTTCCCTTTGAAATAAACCTGGGAGCTCTGAGTCCATTCTTACTCCATCTGCCACTTGTCTGCAGAAAGCTGAGTAATGTGGTGACAAAGCACATGTGCAGGTCACTTCCTGAGCAAGGGGGAAATTTGGACACCTCTCCTCTGAAACCAAAATCAGCCTGTCAGCTCATTCCTAAAAGCTGACCAGACATCCTCAGACACAAAAACCTTTGGCCACTCTGGGTCTATGCCAGATTTGTTACATATTTCCCTTACTGGTAATTATCAGCTGTTAGCACCCCACACATTTTTTTTAAATTAAGCGTATTCTTCCCAGTCATAATTTTTCTCTATTCATTCAGCATAAATGGCTGCTTTGAATATTTCAGATTCAGCATTTCCACATTTGATTGTTAATGAGCAATAGAGGGAAGACATCAGCAGCCAGCTGGGAAGAGGGGTTGCTAAATTAAGCTGTGGCCTTCACACAGCAGAAAACACTCAAATGAGAGCATGGAGTTTGTTCTAATGCATCATTAATAAGAGGCTAAGATTAAAAAAAAATACCTATTTTAAATTTATTCCAATCTGAGGCCTGATTTATTCCATGCAATGGACAGCAGTAGATAAAACCAAAGATAAATCTCCAGTCAAGTTCTGTCTTTGAAGTGACCAAAAACTATGAAAAGTCATGTGAAATCCTGGCACTGAGGCCCAAGGAGAATTGAGGGGAAGCTGCTGGGAAACAAATAGATATATTTGCAGCAGGACCATTGCTTGTGCATCTGTAACTTACCACGGGCGGATATTTGAATCCATCGGTTTGGAAAACACGGGGGGAGAGGTGTTATTGGGAGTTGCACTGCTTTCAAAGCCATCAATCTCCAGAAAAAAGTGGGAACTGTTGAAGACAGTGCAGTTAAAAAATATCAGTGATAAAAGGCAAGCCCAAATGTAAACCAAGAAAAGAACTACCAAGGGCAAGCTTGACAATTAATCTCTCCTGGCATTAAACCTGACTGAGCTGGAGCAGAGGCTTATCTGCTTTCCCCTGAGGGGATCCCAACCTCCAGCCTGTGCCCAGCTCTTCCAAGCAGGCAGATGGGCAAAATTCCCAAGGTATTTTTAGAGCACATGGCATCAGATCCCGACATGTGTAAGCAGCAGTCTCTAAACCAGCCTTGCACCCAGCTCCTGTCCCTGCCCAGCCACACGTGCGTCCTGCACACACAAACGCTTTTTGCTTTTAATCCCAGTCCCTGCTTCTCCAGCCAGGAGCCATCAGGATGGATCATTTCAAGCCCATCAGCAGTGATAATGATGAAATCAGAAAGTTTGAAAGGTCACATGTTCAGTGACATCAGGCATTTCCACCAGCCAGGCCTGAATGTGTCCTCTGCCTGCATGACATTTAACTTTACTTTCCCTAAAAATAATTATATAAATATTTATAGTGAAAAGAAATAAAATTTGAAACAACACAGAAAAGGTAATAGGAAAGATTTCACCTTTTAAAAGCCTGCAGAGTTGAGAGGCAAAAATCAATGGCTTGGTTTTACTGGATCTCAGTAAAACATTGCTACAGCTCACCGCAGGCAGAGGAGTTTCAGTGGTGCAAGCAGCAACTCCCACAGGGGCTGTTGTTCAGAAACCATCTTACATTTCTAAAATGTTGCAGTAGTCACCTGGAAAACCTTTCCAATTCACCTAATATTTATGGTTTTGTCCACAGGGCGTTTTTTTTCTAACTGCATCTTCCCCCAAAAAATCTTGTTGAAGTAAAGTACAGGTACTGCTGCTAAAATGCAGTGTTTCATTACTGAACAACCTGCTGATATTTGCTAAAAACAGCATTATCCAGTTCATCTCGTTTTCCAAAGGCTTGGTGGTCGAGGTGTTAACTCTGGCACCCAACAGCTGGAAAGGGAACCCTGCTTTGGGGGCTGACAGACCTCACCTCTCCTGGCTTGTGGGGATGTCATGGGGGGAAGAAACACCCCAAAAGCCACCGTGCAAAGCAGGGTGCCATCAAATAGCCAGGTGCTGACGTGGCCGAGTGCTCTGCCCACAGACATCAGCAGCCTCTGACAGCCTCCTCCCCGCCTGCCCCTCGGATTTCCTGTGCTTAATTACAGATTGTCAGTCCACCCAAATTCCAGGACCTTCAAGCAGGGAATGCCGCTTCAAGAAAGCGAATATTCCCAACACACGCTGAGAGTGAGAAACGCCACCCTGGGAGTGCAGCAGCTGCTGGTGGGGTGGTTGGAGGCAGAGTTTTGAAGGAAGAGGATAAAGCAGCATTGGAACATATAATTAATAGAATGTGTTAAAGCCCTGCATTAAAATCCACGTGATGTCGGTGCTGTGTGTTACAGGAATGCTGCCAGCCACACCCTCAGCTCTGCGTTGAGAGGTGGGAAAAACCCCAAGGTTACTGTTCCTGAGGCCACAATGAATGTGAGATAGGAGTTAAGTAATTGAGGGCTTGGCTTTGGCAATGTTCTTGTAACTACACGGTCTGCCATGGAATCGCCCCTTTTTGAAGTGCTGGGTGTATCACGAGCTGTTCAGACACTTTGTCTCCCTCATATGCCACTAAAGAGCTTATCTTTTTGAATTTAATGGCAAAAAGATAAATTGGACCACCCAAGCAGTGGATCTCAAATAACTAATGGCACAATTCCTGTGAAAAGTGATTCCTCTGATTATTGAGAATTATAAATGTCAGAACAGCCACAATTGGCCAGGCCTTCAGAGTTTCAGAAATTGCTGTAATAACCAATAATTATCCAGAATGAAAAGTTTATGAATGAAAATTCATCCTCACTCCACAGTAACTTAGTTGACTTCATAGTATCAGGCAGGAATTACAGCTTTTATTTCCCCATTCATATTAAATACAAACCCTCAATCCCTTTATTAATACTCTAATATAAATTATGAATGAAAGTGAATCTTTTATAAAACAGCAAAGAAGTCTCATTCATCAGAATAATGAAAAATAGAGTGAATTTAGGTTTCTGTTTGTGGTAGGATTTTCCAAACCTCCTGCTCTCCCAGCCCTCTGGCTCTCCACAATCTGTCACATTTCCATGTCAGGCTGAGTTTGAAATGCTCCCTTTTTTCAGGCCAGCAACTCTTACATAAAACCTGGTGTGTTCCTCCGTGTGATCTCTTACAAAAAGATCACTTTATGTATGAAGCATTAACCATCATTAGATCAGATTCTTGTGAGGTTATACAGAACAAAGATGTTGGTGGTATTTCAGTGCAAAGATCTCCTAAAGGAGATAAAGCAGGGAGTTTTAGTGGTTTAGACTGAGCTGGAGCCTACCTTTTCTTGGTGGGAGTGCCTTCAGTCACCTTTTTCTCTTGCTGGTTTGCAGGGGGAATTCCAGGTGGGTTTGTTTTCTTGCCCATTAGTGGAAGAATTTCGTTGTTATCTTTAATCATGTTTCTGCAGTAGAGAGATGTCAATTACTTGACTCCTGCTCCTTTGAAGAAAGTGTAGTGACCAAATTGCCTGTTTACAGCCTCTTCACGTATAAACACACAAATATTGATTCTTTTTTCCCCAGAGTTTTTCGTTTTTCATTTTTCAATTGTTAAGCACACGCCCCCACCATTTCATGCATCAAATGTGGAAGGTTATACACATGACTCATTAAATTTCAGTCTATGGCAAGTGCCATTAAAAGTGGTACCAGGAGAACCATAAATTCAAGCCTGTGCCTAAATTAAACTGAAAGGAGCCTGTCAGTCACAGCGACAGTGTGTGTTATTTCGAGAAACATAAAGAGCACGATGACTTTTATAAGTAGCCCTAAAGTTGTGCACATTTACAGTTAATCTGAGCAGTCTGCTCTTGTCCAAGATAACTTCAGAAAAGTGGCAAATTCCAGGAAGATCTGTGCAACAGAAAACAGATGAAGGAAGGTTCCAGATGTGAAGAGAACAAAGAAAAATCCCTGAAGGTTCTCACTGCATTGGAACAGCAGAAGCAGCAGACTCTGAATACGATGCCCAGGCTGAGCTCAGCTAAACCATCACATGGATAACATCCAGGGCTTGTATCCTGGTGATGTCCTAACATTTCTTCAGGAAAAAAGAAAAAACCCATGATTCTACTGGATGGAAATGACCACCAGCACATGCCACAAAAGGATCTTGATGCATGTTACCTGCCTAGGAACACCCTGAATTCTGTCAGTAATAATGAATAACCATCTCCCTGTTTCTCAATCTAATACTCAAGGGCATCATTTTAAATCACCCAGGATAATTTGAAGGCAAGAAGGTGAATTCAGGATACATTAAAATTCACTGAAGGTAAACCCAGTAAGATTTATGAGGTCAGGGATTCATTCCCAAGGAAATCAGGGGAGTGCCCTCCATACTCAAGGACAAATGGTAAAAATAATTTGCCTGCAAAGTTTGAACAAAATGAACTACACATTTTCTCCCCTCCTACTCCACTTTCCTCAATGTGACAAATGTACACAGAAACTTTCTGCTCCTGTCACAGTGCTGTCAGTGTGCCTTAGCACCAGGATTCCTTCATTATGGGAGTATCAAGATACAGAAAGCAGATTGGGAAGAGTGTTTGAAAAGACATGACACCTGGTATGAGAGAGGAGCCAGGAATATCAAATACACTGGTATTTGAGTGAAAGTCTATTAATGCATAAACAACAAATGTTTAATTATGGCAATTTTCAATCCCAAGCAGAGAGAACTGAGAACTTACAGGGTCCAAACACTCCTAAGTGCAGCTGTAATCTCTTGGCACTCTATGGAATAGGAACTTGAAACATTGGAAAGGACTCCTTACCTTGTGAAGGCTGGCTGAAGAAACAGGCATGAAAATAAATTTTTATTGTGTTTTCCACCATTGGCAGGTGTGTTCACCCTAGGAAACATTCCTAGTTTGGATGAATTCCCTAAGAATTCATATCACAGCTTTCATAGAAATAATTTATAAAGGGAAAATATTTTTACTTGCATATGAAGTACACCACAGCTTTTAGTAAATGCAGAGAAGAGCTGAACTTGGAGTTGCCACGATGGAGGTGGGAAGAGGGGGTTTGTCTGTGCCACTGGAAATGGCACTCACGTAGTCCCCAGACACATGTTGTGTCAGTGAATACACTGATAAACATTTAGTCTAAACACAGCTAAAACAAATGACTGTTGTCTTGCTTAGTTCATAAATAATTCTGCTATTTGCTTCTTACCAAGTACTTAAAGAATACAAAGCAGTGTGTAGCCAAAAACATTTCCCATCCTGAGGAAGATGCAAATGGGATACTTGGCATAAATCAAATATAAGGGGACCGTGGTGGTGATGGACATTAAATAGATACACAAAAGAAGTGACTTTAAAGGAAGAGAATAGTTGGGAACGGACTAAAATGTCCAAAAGTCAACAAAAGGAGTTGCCAAGTTGAGAAGGGCACAGCTGGGAAGGGTGTGAACCCAGAGGGGTGGGAGAGTGGAATGAAGAGCTGGAGAAATAAAGATGAAATAAATTTCTAAGGCACACAGGGAAGAGCCTCTCGTTTGTGAGTGATGCTGGAGCTGCTCAGAGATGGCAACACCTTCCTGCAAGGGCAGCAGCTCAAAGCCCCATTTGCAGTTGGTTTTCACCACAGAGATTTTAGCAGTGACTCAAGAACAGGCTGCACCTCTGAGGAGAGGTGGGAAATTATCAAAGATAGCACTGACGTTGTGTTGGATGATGAAGGACTGCTGAACCATCAGTGATGTAAGGAAGCAATTTGGGAAGGAAAAAGAGAACAGATTTCCTTAAGTATAGAGGCACTACGCTTTCAAAAGCAGAGATGTGACTGTATCCCAGCCAAAAAGTCTATTTAAAATGAGATCTGAGTCTGCCCAAGTAAATAACTGCAGGCACCACAGCAGAAGTACCTTGTTACAGTGCTGAGGTAGCGTCTGTTTCATTTTTAATCACAATTAATTGTGTGCTGAGATGAAAACTAAGCTGGGCTTTCATCAGCAGCTTCCAGTGCACTATCATTTTCTGTAATCTATGACAGATAGAGAAAAACAGTGCAGCAGCCTGAAAAGTGTCAGATCTAAGTAGTGTAGCTTGTGTAACCTGATACAGAGTCTTGTCTTTGGCTGTAACTATTTTCTACTCCCATTATCTCGTTAATTGTCACTTACAGGCCACCAGAGAAGTGGCTTATTTAAAGTGGGCAGCAAGACAAAACCCCTGCATTGATTTACAGTATTAAGAATTACTTTGAAGGGGATCTGAGGACACCGAGGGCTTGGTATCTGACCTCCAGCGTGCTGGGGGTAAGAAAAGGGAATTTATCTGTAATGGTGAATGGAATTCTGCCGTTCCTACACATTATCACAGACTCACCTTCTGCTTATCTGAGAACAAGAAAAATCACATGTATCTGTATCTTTATATCTCAGTAACAGTTTATATGATATGGCTAAAGAGAGAATCCTACAAATCAGAAGAAACACTCAGCTGTGATGTTGTGGCACAAAGGTCTCCTCTTCCCTGGGGGCAGAGGATGAGAAGTGACTGCCAAGAGCTGTTTCATTCACAGGGGCCTCACAACAGACCATGACACTTTCCATCACCTACGACCTAATTCTTACTGGCCCATAAAAAATAAACCCCCTCCCTGAGGGCAAAGCTGATAAAACTTCATTCTGACTTTTCTGCATTATTTATGAGTCCTATCAGCAGAAAGTTACACTTGGTAGGAAGAGCTTCATCTTCCTGTGAGATATTTAAACTTTCGAGGGGCATTCATAAACATCAGGTGCCATCAAAAATGTTCTTGGTGAGAAATTTTTACTTTCCCATGAAGGTTTTTCCTAACAGAAATTTTTTAAAAACTCTGAAAAGCAATGTTTTTCCCTGAGGAAAAATGCTTTGAGATTATTTACCTGCCTACTTCTGAATTAAATAAAAAGAAGACCTTTCCTGAGTTGAAATAACTTATTCTACTAGTCTAGGGATTTGGCTTTCAGTGGTCACTACAGTAGCTGAAACTTTCAGTGGAAGATGAATATTTTAGGTTGGACTCAATCTCAAAGGTCTTTTCCAACCTAGTTGATTCTGTAAAGTTTAACTTGTATGATATTACGTTTTGGATCCCCTTGGCACAGGAATTAGGAAGTGCAACAGTGTTCCAGGCTGACAAATACAAATTAAATGAGGCCTATCCTTCCTCACTCCTGAATGCCCAGGAATCAGCGTGGCCCAGCTCAGGAGAGTGATTTACAGAGTAGAAAAACAGAAAGAAGCACAACAGAAACACATTCTCTCTGTGAAGGATGGGTTTCATCTTTGTCTCTGGAAGATTTCCCTCTCTCCAGAAGCATCACACCCCAAACACCCCCAGAGCTCCCGGAGCACTCACCCTGCTCACGACACCTCCATGTCAGCATGGATGGATCTGGGCGGCGAAGATCAAAGCAGGGCCCCACTGACAACATCCAAAACTCATCTGCCAAAGGAGTAAAACCACATTCAGGCTCCAGACTATCCTAAAAACACAAAACCATCCTGCTCCAGGCATCCGGTGTGCTCAGCTGGGAAGCAGAGCCAGGGAAGCGCCGAGGAACCGCGGCCGTACGGGGTTTGCTCCATCTGAAATTAGGGAGCAGGGAGAAACTGGCCAGACAACAACTCTTGACTTCAGAGCTGCCAAAGTGGGATGACACACACACAATAATTACATGCTGGAGTGTTACTAAAGCTGAGTTGCTCACAGGTGTCTTCATGGCAGCACTGGAGTATCTCAAGCGATCACTGCTCTGCAGTTGACACGCTGTTTGCAAAGGAAAATGGTTATGCACCTGCATTTGGGTTGTAAATGACACCCTTTATGTCACACTCCGTTTATTATACAGCATGGACCTACTCAGAAGGCAGAAAGCAGAAACGAGGACATGATCTAAGTGCTCCAACAAGCAAAAAGTTTTGCTGTTACTTTGAAAAATTACAAACTGCGTTAGAAAATCTTATTCTTTCACAGTGCTGTCAGTGACAACGTGGCAGGTGTGTTTAAATTTTCCCCTGCCTGTAAGAGTTTGAATGAATATGTCCCCACAGGGGCTGTGGGAACACAACCAGTTGGGTTTCACATCTTTGTGTCACTCTGTGCTGCACCAGTGACAGGGAATGGCTTTTCTACTTTTCTACTTTGGAGCTGTTGAGCAATGGTGAATGCAGAGGGACAAACCAGAGGAGTGACCAAAAGTTCCTCTGCTCTTTTTATAGTCTTTGCATTATCACCAGAAATAGGACGTGAAAAACTCGTATGTCTTTGCAGTCAGACCTGCAAGGTGTATTTACAGCTGCTGGTCTTGACTTAATCATCAGATGGGAGTTCAAGGGGAACTATGCAGGCAGCAAACCAGGAATCTTTTCTCAGACAAGGGGGGAAAAAAAGAGTCAAGTTTGGGCGGGTTGTTTTGGTAGGAACTAGACTAAAAATTTGGAGGTAAAACCAAAATATCTTCAGATACCACAGCCTAGATCTAGACATTTTAATCCAAAGATTATGGCATTAAAATGCATCTACAAACTTAAGGTAAGCTCCTCCTGTTCATAAAGTATCTTTAAAAACAGGTCTGCTGGGTATTACATTTGCCTCAGATCTTGTGTGAAATGCCAGGAGCACTGCACAGTTCCTGGTAGTGAATCAGCTCCCCAGGAGCTGCGTGGGGAAAGGGGCTGTGCCTGGGCTGGTTGGATTTGGCACTGGGGATCCCTTTGGTTGGAGGTGCTGAGCACACATCCAGCTCTGCCTGACACAAATTCATTCTCTATTCCAAACCCTGTGCCAGGAAATGTTGTTCACATCTTGTGCCTAAGCTGAAATGTGACAACCCAGAGTCAGCTGCTTTGATGGTCTTTTACCTGCTGGTGTAAGAACCTGGAATAAGGACTGGATCCTGCCATTCCCTCCTTCCTGGGAGAGCACCAGCTTGGTTCTCAACACAAACAGAGAGGAACTGTTTAACTGAAGTCACTCTGAGGATGGAAACAGGCAAAGCCACATGAAATCTGGGTGAAGGTGCATTTGAGGACTCGCTTTACCTCTGATCAACCACAGTAATAGAAATCCTTTTGCTAAGGAGAGAAAATGAGCTTGGCAGCGAGCAGGACTTTGAACTTGGAAAGCAGCTATATCTGAAAGCACCCAGATCTGTGTGGTTTAGCAGAATACAGGACCCAGCAGCAAGGTCTATTTATAATGTTGTTGTGGAAGTTATCCAGAGAAGAAAAACTGGGACAAGCTGCAGCAAGAGAGGCAGAGCCCTGCTCCCAACCTGCCCATGGCAAGGTGCAGGGACTGCAGGAGCTGCCAACAGCTCACACACAGCAGCTCCACTCCATCCTGCCTGCTCTGTGTTAACAGCTGCTCCTTGCACTGTGAGGGCAGCCTTGACTCCCTGAACCCCAGAGTGGCCTTTCCTCTGCAGCTCTCAGATTCAGGGAGCAGGAGCCCTGCCTGGTTTTGGCTAATCTCCCTGAAAACAGAATTTTGGGGTGCTGTGAGCCTGAGCTGAGCTGCTTGTGAGGACAGACTTAAGAGCCAGGAAACGAGAGGCAGAGCTGCAGTCAGTCACATCTGTGCAAACATTTTCTTACCATTTTAATCATTAACGTGCTCAGCCTTTATGTTCCCTGCTCCACCCCAATGTTTCTGACAAGGCCAGCATTTTTCAGGAGCCATGGAAGGTTTTGCAAGAGGCTCTGTCATGACCATGACCATTTTATAGAGTTTTACAGCAGTCACCAGCTGCTTCAGCTACTGAAAAGATGCCATAAGGGTCAAGAACATTAATAACACCTATCTCTTATTAAAAATTACTTGAAATTTTCAGCTTTGGACAGTCTGTGCAGCACAAATAAGCAGCAGAAGCCCTATGTGGCATTAGTTTGTTTTCCTAGCAAGCGTTAGACTCAGTAGAAAGCAAATGAGCAAGATGCAGGAAACCCCAGATGGGAGGGAATGAACATTTGGAGATCTGCCATCTGACATCAGCGAGTCAGAGCTGCATTTGCTCTTCTGCTCATACAGGACACCATCCCAGGCAAACTCCCATTAGAAGTTATTCAGATTTTATATTCAGTTCTGTGATTTTTCAGTACCCCAGCAGAGTCACTAAAGGGAAAAGCCATTATCTAAATGCATTTCCAACCTTGGGTAACAGCAAGAACAATTGTAAATTACTTATTGTCATCATTCCACTCCCCAAGCTCCTTAAAAATAATCCAAAATTTGAGAATTAAAACACTGGGCATACCAGTAGCAGCCCAGTTCCCCTGAGCATAGCATTTATTTGATTTACAGGAGTCTTCCATGATTTTTCACTGCACTCTCCTCACCCCTCCCCTTGGAGTTAAACTTGTCCTGGGCTCACCTCTGTGTGCTGCTACACAATGAGCTTTTCTCACCTCTCCAGGCAACTGAGTAGCACTTGCAAATATTTACATATTATGCTCATAAATTGCAAGATAAGAGGTTGCTTTATGCAGCTGAGCAACAGGAAAATAAATTAGCCTGCAAGTGTCTGACTATCACCTAGCAGGAGACAGCCTTGTGGGAAGTCATTCCAGGAAAATACTGGGATGTCACTTACCAGTTGGTGCAGTCTGGGCTGCAGGGACAAGTCAGCCTCGTTAGCAGTGCTCTGATGCACATTTGCATAGCACACATGCCTGGAGAGCTGATTCCCAAAGAGCCCTGCCATAAAAGAACAGCCCCACACACAAGAGGATGGAGAAGGATCACGAGAGGATGGAGAAGGGTTGCTGGAGCCTCCATCACAAGTATATTCCCTGCAACTGTGGCACTGAGCAGCTTATTCTTTTTGCTCCAGCAAAAATGATCCCAATTATTTCCTATTCCTCCAAACGACACTTTTTGGACCCAATTCAGGCAGCTCTCCAGCTCTGCCCTGAGAGTCCTGCTCAGCACAGTGAGGAGCTCCACTTGTGACACTCAGTCTGTCCCTGCTGTTGCCTTCCTTTCTACAGCAGGGAAAATGAACATTTTTACTCTGCATTTGAGCAGCACCCACCCCAGCAGTGCCCTTCTGCATCATAGCCAGGGCTCACATTAAGAGCTACAGAAAAGCAGATAAAAGCTTGATCCTCTGTCTCAGCTTCTACCTATTCCCCCCAGCCAAAAAAACCAAAGCTCTCTCCCTTCCTCCCTTTTTATACCCTCTTCCCACCTTATAGAGTGCTCACTTCCACCTGAATCTCCCTAATTCCCACATCTGTGGCCAATTCCCTGTGCAGGGATGGGCTCAGTAATGATTAAGTTTGAAATAAGTGCAGTAAAACTCCACTTCATGTAAGTGGCATCAATATTTGACTTCAGGACACAGTTATCCCTTCTCTTGGCAGAGTCACAGGGCTACCTAGGAATGAGATAATGACAAGCAATGGGAAGAATGGATTTGGGGTTTTTTTCCAGTGTCTTTTCCTGCCACTGTCAGTGTCCCCTGCCACTCCTGAGGGAAAAGCCAACAGCCCAAACCTCCAGAGTCCTTTGCCAGCCCCCACTGTGCAGATGTGCAGGTACAGATGTGCAGGGTGGTGGCTGCTTCTCTTGTCCCTGTCCTGGTGCATGTCCTGCTGCGGGTGCTGTGGGTCACAGGCTGGGCACAGGCAAGGGGGAGGCTCACAAGGCCATAAAACCTTCGGAGGGAAAAATAAAACCAGTTTTAAGACCAGGAGAGGGGTTTTCCTGCTATTGACTCTTGGTTCAGTGAGCCAGGAGGGAGCCAAGCCTCCTGTGTGACACATTTCAGCTCAGTGATGTCTCCCAAAGCACAGACCTCTCCTGGCTGCTGAGCCTCACATTCCCAACTAGGTCAGGGTTGCTCTGCAGCTGTTTCAGGCTGAGTTTGTGAATCTTCAGTTGTGGTGCAGAGTTTCTGGTAACGCTGAGCAGCGCTGGGGAATGAAGTAACATGAAAATGCCTCAAGGAATACACTGTGAGGAAAGCGTGGCCCCACCTAAATGCTACATTATTTTTGGCTCAAGTTAGTGCTGCCACTGTTTGACTCAAGTAGTTTTTGGAGGGTGAGCACCAAAACTGGGGAGGAACCTTCATGTTATAAGAATTTCAGGTTGAACCAATGGTCCAGTCATTTGGCTTTTAAAAGCATCAAACCTCCTTTTTTAGAATGGAAATATTTTATCTGTCTCATCCATCTAAATCTGGGGAATGGTTCATTTCCGTTCCCCCTCCAAAGATCTGTTTAGACCTGTAAAAAACATGAGGGGAACAAAAATTCCCACACTATCATGTCTTAAACTGAGAGCTAAACTTTGCATCAGCTGTAGCACCATATGAGATGCTCAGGAACAATAACAAAATTAAGTCCCTGCAGGTCCCTTCCAGTTTTTGTCAAGTTCCTTCTGGAAAATAAATGAAGCAGAATTGAAGGTGAACACCTACCTGTTGAAATGAACCCTCAGATGCTTTGGGTCCCCAAAAGAAGAGCCCTAAAACCTGCAGGCCCCTCGTTGCTACAGTCAGGAGGGCACTGGATAAATCTGCTTCCATAGGCTGGTGATTGAAACTTCCAGTGATTCCAAAGGGGAGTTCTTTGGGCAGACATGTGTTGTATGTGCCCCAGCATCTTTTCAGGATACCTTTTCCCTGCCTCAGTTTCAACCATTATTCTAATTAAGACCTCTTTTATTATGCAAATCATCTCCTCTCTGTCAACACTTCAATTTTCAGTTATTTGGTGCTTATTTCAAAACCAGCTGTTTCTACCTGTCCTTGCAAATCATCCTTGTGCAAACCTTACCTATTTCCAGCCCTAAACTCCTGTATCTGGTAAGGAGGGATGTTGTGTTCCTTGTGTGTTCCTCTTTGCCCATTAAACACTCCAGGCTTTCCCACTCTGACTAACAGGAACTGAGGCTCCCTTTTCCCTGGGTGGCTCATTATCCGCATTCTCCTTTGGAGTAAGAGGAACTGCCTGGGCTAAACCTCCTCTGTCAGCTTGGAAAGAAGTGCCTTTGACTTGGTGACATGGCTGGAAACTGCTCTTTCTGGCCTAGTGAGTTGGACACTTCCTTCAGTTCCTGTAACTGGGAGCTGCTCCTGCTGCCTGACACAGCAATTCCACTTTTCATACCATCACCCAGGTGACTAAAATGTTGATTTTAGAGGCTGATTATAGCAATGACTAAGGAACGCAGCTCTGAGTGATGATGGAGCCTGAAAAACTTCAGTGATCCTGTGAATGTCAGCGTCTCCTCGTGCCCACTCATGCCCTGAACACGGAAACAGGGAATGTTACTAATAGAGATGGAGCTCATCCACAGCATCACAAACACAGCAGGAATAGTCCAGTGAGCTCAGCTGGTTGATTTCTTCTCCTTCCCAGAGAAATAAGTGCTCCCCACCATGTATTTTGAAGATTAACATCTGCTGTAGGAGAAACTGGGTGAATATTTCCTCTGTGGAAACTATTCCAGAGTGAGAAGCAATCCCAGCCTGCATGGTGTGGGTGATGGGAAGCACTGCAGAGCCCTAGAACCACATCAAGAAGACCCAGGGTGTCTGTGCTGCATCTGGCAGCATCAATTAAATCCTCTTCCTCCCAAGGCCTGGTAAATCCATGCCTGTGCCAAATGGAGCAGACCTGGAGACTTGTAAGAAGCATCTTGCACCTCAACAGGGTTCTCTCTAAGGCCTGCAAGCTGGTCTTAACATATCCAAGACACTGCCTGATCACCAGCTTGTCTGGGATTTTTAATGTCCGTGGGATTTTTTTGAGTTTGGAAGATTTACCACAGCAGTTTTTTCAAAATTGCTGTATAAAATTCCTATTGATGGGATTCTGAAAACTTCAGGCCTCAGAAGCTGAGTCCACTGGCTTTATCCCCTAAAGCTGTGGGGTTGGCAGGATCCCCCATGTTTTGTAGCACAGCAGCACTTACTGGGCACACACCTTTGTGGGGTTTTGAGTACTGAGGCCTCCAGCAAAGATCCTTGGGTGAGTCTGATAGCCGGGCCACAGAAGAGTGACAGAATGAGCTGGCGTTTGGCAAAGATAAATCTGATTCTGTGTAATTTGAGTGGGGGCAGCAAAGCAAGACAGTGGCATCAGAGGGAGAGGGGCTGTCCCGGGGCCAGGGGGACCAGCAGCAGCCCCACATATGGTGTGGGGGCCCTCTTGTGGGCCCTGCTCTGCTGCAGACCCCACTAAAAACCTGCCCATGAGCTGCTTCAGAAGGGATTAACATTCGTGTTTAATTAGGACAGGGGCTATTCAGAGCCCAAGGCAGCTGTGGCAGAGGGCACACATGAAGAACAAGCTGTGTGGCTCCAAGGTTTTCAGGCAGGATGTGTGTTTTTCTCAACTAATTCAGGAATGATTGGTGTTTGAAAGGCACAGCAGCTCAGTTTTCATGACTGACTCGACCACTTGCATCTCGGGTATGGCACTGCTGTAAATATTGAGATTGTGTTGTTGTTTTTCCACAGGTTCATGGGTCCCTTTTCAGCTCCCAGGGAAGTGCAGCCCAGCTCACCTCTTCCTGCTATCTCCATCCCACACACATTTGCAGTCATTGCTAATTACAGCTGGCACCCTCAGCTGGGAGGTGAGCACACCAACACCCTCCATTTCTCCTGCTCCAGTTCCACTGCGGTTATTGGGAGCTGGGGGTTATAAATATATATTTATATACAGTTGTCCAACCTGATCATTTCATATTAAGTGTACACACAAATTAATGTAATTAGTAACTGCGAGAGGACAGATTTTTACCACCTGCAAGCCTCAAAGAACAGCACAGGAGCCATGTGCTGTTTCTAACCCTGTTCAGTGTGAAATAATTACACAAACTTCAAACTGAAAGACTTTTTCAAGACCTGCAAAATATGTCAAGGTGAGCAGAACCTCCACAAAACAACCCAGATAAAGAAAATTTATTGCAAGGCCATGCTCCTCCTCAGTGGAGGAGCCAGCAGTAGGAACAGAAAGGTGCTGATCCTGGCAGAGCTATTCCTAAAAGACAAATACTTCCTGAATTGGAGTCATTGCCAAGCTGAACCTCCCCATCTGTGGGAAATAAATCTGTGCCCATTGCAGGAACTGAAGTGATGACAGAGCTGGAAATTCTGAGAGGTTGGTAATAACTCCCTCTAGAAAAGTGGGATAATTTTGTTTGCTTCCCAGAGAAGATTAAGGGATTTTAGAAATACAACCAAAAACCTCACCAGCACCACCCTATCCCACAAACAGAGGGCATTTACATTCTTAACCACAGCATCATTCTGATGGAGGTTTTCAGCCTGAATTTCAGCATTTCTGGTTTTAAGAAGTCCTCTGCAGTCTTTGTGATCTCGTTGGAGCAGGAAGGGACAGGAAGGCAGAGGGGCAGAATGTGTTCAGGTTACCCAGGGCAGTGATCAACCCTTCTGGACAGGTTCTTGATGTAAATCAGGGTGGACTTTAAGCAATGGATTAAGTCTCTGCCCAGACTGATAATTATGAAAAATGGATTCCACCCAGGGAAAACAGAAAATTCATGAATGCTATATCGCAATCCTGGTATCCTTCCAACCATAAATTTGCCATGGCACACAAAGCATGGAGACAACCAACTGTGTTTTTCTGGTCAGCCCCTTTCAATGTTTATTCTTAGTAGTTTAAGTAATAAATTATTTCACTGCCTCAGCTTGTCTGGCCTACTCAGCTGTGCTTGTTTTACATGTGGATTATCTCTTGCCACGTTCAGTGTGGAGCATAATGAAGCCTTGAGTGGAATCTAGAGACTGCTACCAAGGGTTTAGAGATAAGAAGCTGAACACACCTACTTTAAACATCTTCTATGGTTTCCTTGTCCACCAGAGACATTAAATTCCAATTATTTCCAGTTCAAATTCTGACTTTTTCAAGCAATTCTTTGAAATCCTTGGTCAGTTTTCTCTGGTTATACCCTACAAACTCTGTGAAAATAAAATTACATTTGTCCTGAGTGATGTTAAGCAAAGAAACAAGAATTATTAGTCCTCTAGATGGTGCTACTATTTCAAATAAAGCAGCTGGATGTTTGAAGATTTCCTTGAAATATATTCTGTAGTGCCCCATGAGAAAGGACCACAGTGAGAAATCCTGACTCCAGTAAAAGAAGTGATGTCACAGAAGCCAAAATTTCATGTCACAGGGCAGTCTGCATGGAAACACAGTGACTGCTTCTCTTTAAAAGCAGTGTTCCAGTATTTCAGTAAAAGCAGCAAAATCACAAAATTTATTGATGAAAGTTATCTGCACTTCAGGTGCAGCCCCAGGAAGAGCAGAAGGCCCTGGTTACACACCTTGGTGACTCAGGGATAGTTGTGTGTGCACTCTGAGGGGGGTGTTAAAGGCTGTTAACTCCAAGTGCTTTAGGGATACAAGGAAAGGAAATAAAACCATTTACCTTTTCTTGCCCAGCACAGCTGCACAGGTCCAGCACTGAAATATGGGGCCAGCTGTCTGTAAGACAAATTTTCTTGTCCTTAGTTCCTCTGGGCCCAGTCACTTTTCAAGAAGATGCCAAAGTTCCTCCTATTCTTTCCTCTCTGTCCAAGGCTCCCATCTGTATTTTCAGAACAGCTGCCTGTTTTCTCTCTCAGGTATTTCTCCTGATTCTCTTTGTAAATCCAGCCAGAAGGATTTTCAGCACCAGATTTTTTCCCTGTTGCTGTCAAAGTCAAGAACAAAAACTTTCTAATTTCAAGATTATTATTGCTGTACATTGTTATACATCTGACCTTTGAAATATATATTCTCTATAACCACAATCTCTTACTTTGTGCAAAGTTCATCTGTTATCTAAATAAATGTCATATTTGGGGTCTTGTTAAGCTTTTAGCTTCAGTAAAATAACTGTGAATTTCTGGAGTTTACTCAGACAGCGTAAGAGAAACATTTATTTCATTGATTTTGACTATCCAACCTTTAAAATTTCGCAGAGTGTGTTTGTTCTTGTGTTATGAGAAAGTGATTTTGTATCCTTTCCCTGTCCCCATTTATTTATCTGCTTTCCAAGAAACTTTCCCCACACGAACATCTCTCTGGGCCTTGGTGATTCTTACTGCTCTTTTATGAGTGCTTTTCCAATGTCATAATAATTTGGTTGGTTGGTTTTTGAAGCAGCAAAGCCACAAAATCAGGGCCTGTGCATGCTCACAAAGAGAATTTTTTAATGCAAGAGACTCTAAAAGCAGACAGAAGGTTGTATTAAAAATAACCATGAAGACATGAGCTTAAACAACAAGTAGTTTATTTAGCATACTTAGTAAATCCTTGCACATGGTAATTCCCTAAATCCTCTGACCTTTTTCCAAAAGTCCCTGCTCTTGTAAATGAAATGCTCTATTGTCCTGCTTGTGAGGACCAGCAACCAGAATTAGACTGACTTCGGAATTGACTCTTTCAACACCTCAGAACCTTCTGGCTCAAAATAAGGTTCCAAAACAGGTTTTAATTTGACTTCTTCTGGCAGCTTCTGAGTCTCTTCTCTCCTCTTCTCTCCATCTTTTAAAAGTGGAACCAATGTTTTCCAGTGCTTCCCTGAAACTAAAAAGGAAAGAAATGGTTAATTGTTTTTCCCCCTCCACAGAAACAGAAGAAAATATACAAGTGGTTTGAATAGGAAGCTGATGAAAGAAAGAATCAGGAAGAAAAGACTTTGTGGTTTTCTTCCCCATCCTGTTCCACAAGTTTTCCATATTTCAGCTGGCAAGCACTGACTGCACAGTTAAATGCTTTGGTGCTGGATGCTGAGCTCCCAAATTCTAGGGCTTGGGGTCTCCAAAGTAGCTCCTTGGTTTTCACTCCAGAGAGTGAAACTGTGAATAATGAGCCCATTTCATCCTCTGCATTTTGTGCTGGCTGAAAATGACATCAACTCAGTCACTGCATTATCAGTAAGTGCAGAGCACTGACTGCCCTCTATCAGTTAATCCACGCTGCTGCTATCAGCAGGGTGCAGCCCATACCAGGACTTAGGTCCCTGAAAGCCTCACCTCTGCCAGGCCTAATAGAGAAACTGGGATTTCGTCTGAGGTCCCCAGAGTACCCAGGGTCTTCATTGATTATGCCCAGGTTAGTGTTCCACGTGGACCAGTTCACTTCATCAACCCTGGGGAAACAACAACAAACCCAATATCTATTCTAAGGATCAGCAGACAACTCCAGGATCAGTTTATACCACAAACTGTCATCTCTCTAGCCTCAGATCTGACCCAAAAACCAGATTAAACTGACCATTGTAGACATGATTCGTGCTCTATTCTTCAGAGTGCTCCAGGGGGAAAGTTCTGCTTCCCACCACCAGATACCTTGAAGTTGTTTGTCTACAGAAGATTGTTGGCTTGATACACAAACAAACAGGTACCTGAAGCACCATCTGTAATCATCTTGGCCATCAGGTGTGATCCCCACCAGGACTTGCTTCCCAGACCGGAACGAGCGCCTCAGACAGTTCAAGTAGCTGTTCTCAATGTCCAGGATTGTGATGGCTCTCTGCCAGGTAAGAGAAAGCAGAGCACAGCACTGAGAGGCTGCTGGTCAAAGTCAAACAAAGCCTGAATTCTGTCTGTATTTTAAAAACCTTGAGGTTTTTATCATTGTCAACACCTTAGAGCAGACACTGTAACTCTGCAACATCACCCAGTGTTAATATGTCACTAAAAATGCTGAATTACTGCCCTGTGAATAAAACTATGAAGTTCCCTTTCTTACCTCAAACAAAAACTGATTCTGGTAAAAATTAGTTTTTCCCCTTGCATAATCCCTCTCTTCACAGTCTGATCAGGATTTTCCATCATACAAAGCCTAAATAATTGTGTCCAACTACAAAAATACTCCTTTTCCTAAATTCTGAATATCTCTGGAACATTGGGAACATCTGCTTAGGCAAAACATCAAATATACATGGAAAAGGAACTAATACTTTTTTTTAGGAGCTGTTCAGATGAATCAGAAAGAAGCAGTGACCTGTTATTTAGACACATGTCAGCTCCTAAAGATTCTCTCTGAACTCTCTGAGGATTCTCCACACTTTTTTTTGGACAGCAGCCTCACAGAACCAACGTACCTGGAGTTTCCAGATGCTCTTGCTCTCCTGTGCAATTTTGTTGACAGTCTCCCCCATCAGTGCAATGAGCATGTTGAGCAGGAGGATGTAGGTGAGGATGACATAGAGAACCAGAAGGATGACAAACACAGACTTGAACCTGTAGTTCTCTGTGAACTCCAGGTCCCCCATGCCAATGGTGAACTTGAAGAGCTCCAGGCAGGTGTAGTAGAGGCTGTTGTAGGAGGTGCGGCCTCGTTTCACGTGGCAGCACCGGGCATGGTCAGAGATATTTATGTCCTGCCCCTCATTGTCATCTTCAATTAAAGTCACCACAGCTGTGGCAAAAGAAGAATCACATTCACAGGATGGAAACACAATTTGAGATCGTAACTTCATTGCAAGCAATGAAAATGAGCAGAAAGGCAACACGTCTCCTACACGGTACATTGACCCCAGGGAAATTGCCCTATAAAATATTCCCCAGAACTGACACCCTCTTAGCAGGTGCTGTCTCAGTTCTCTCCACATAGAACAGAGTGACTGGTTTTCTATTCAGCTTTGCAACCCAGGGATGAAAAGCTGTATGAAATTACTACAAATAATTGTTATTCTGAAGAGATTTCTTTTTGTAATTAGGTTGTTAGTTTTTAGTTGGGAACAAAAAGTTTTTAGTTGGGAACAAAAAGTCTAAGCAACTTGAAAAATAAAATTTTCTGAGATTCTTTAAGGTAAAAAAAAAAAAGTAACTCCAAGTAGAATATTACCTGTAGAAAATCCCAAGAGGAATACAAGATAGACAAACATGAAGCGACATAAATCTCTAAGGATCATCTGTAACATGGAAATAGAGATGAAAAGATTTTAAAACTTGAATGTAAACTGAAACAAAAACTGGTACAAAATACTGCTTTAGCTCAAGAGGGCATTTGCTGTTCATGCATTAAACTGTTGTTTATCCAGCTGAGGTAATAAACTCAGTCTCCTTGCATCCATGTTTACCCAATTGTAGTTATTTTGAAGCATAGCAGGTAATAAAAATAATCATCATCATCATCCTAACAAGACTGCTATAAAACACATGGATGAGGAGCAGGAGCTTTTTCTACATCACTTAAATTTTATCACTTCACCCAGAAAATAATAACAAAGTCTAGCAGAGTCAATGAGAGGTAGACATGGCCAGGTGTGCCCTGGAAACGGGGCTGTTGGCAGCAGTGTCCTGCTCTGAGCCTCTGCTGCTTCCTCACCTGCCCCCTGCACTGACCTTGGCAATCATGACGGAGTAAATTCCCATCTGCTGGAAGCCACGGGTGTAGTAGAGCATGTTGGCCCAGCCCAGGGCCAAGGAGAACACCATGGAAGCCACATACAGCTCCTGGCCACAGAAGTACAGCACCACAGAGCTCAGGAGGAGCAGGGAGTGGACAAAGCTGGAAGACAAGTGTGGTGTGAATGCAGAGGGCTGAGCTGGCCACAGGTGCTGGGAACAGAGCAGCCCCATGGAGTGGACAGCAGAACAAGGGATTGTCCAGTTGGGAAGAGAAAGGGCCTTGGAGAGGCAAAGCTCCCTTAGCAATGGGAGGATTTCTGCATATCCAGTGCATAAATCCAACTTGGAGATCTATTCCTAACTCTGCTGCATGACACACTGAACACTCAGACACTTAATTTGCTTTACCTCCACAGGAGGTCACCGCTCCAGACCCATTTGTTCAATGATATCCACTGGTAACTCTGTTGTAAAGACCCAGGGAATTATAGCAAAGCACCTATTTCAGGTGGCTTCAGCAAAAACTACAGATCCCACACACTCATCTGTTCCAGGCTGAGATGCAATCAAAGGTACTGGAGCTTACAAAAGAACCTCACTGTAGCCATCAACTATCAGTGTCTTGAGGGATGGGCGCCTCTGCACGAAATACTGGATCTGAAAAGGGAACAAAGACCAGGTTTGCATCAAGGAAATATTAAGTATCCCCTGTGAAATAATTAACTAAGCACTGTCCCCAGGGAGCTGGTACCCATCAAGACCTCAAAACCAACACTGGTGCAAGATCTAAGGAGGATCCCTCCAGTGACACCAGGTCAAGGAAAATGATCTGTACCTCTTGGCTAAAACACAGATTATCTAAGCAGCCAATGCTAATGAATAGGAAAAGCTTGTTTGATTCTCTCCTACACCTACCCAAACAGCAAAAGGAAAACTTTCAAATATCTTACCCCTCTGAAAAAAAAGTAGAGGCCTCCCAGTACACTCAGGATCTCTCCAGTTACTCGAAAATATTCCCCAGTGCTGTAACCAAAGGTGAAGGGAGGCTGCAGAAGATGGGAAAATAGATACGTTCAGCAGAACTGGAGATAGCAAAGGCCTAGCCTTGCCAGCAGCTGGAAGCAACTCCATTTCTGGGGGAACAGGGAGTGGTTAAGTTTCTGAATGTGCTGCAGCAAGGGGGCAAGACTGGGAAGCAAGGAGGGTCAAAATCTCCCTCCTGCCTTCAGGAAAGGGGAAAACTTGGATGTTAAGAGCACGCATTCAAATGGGAGGCACATCTGGGATATTGTGCAATGGGTGGTTCCCTCACATATGACAGCAGTAATGTACCTTTTCATTCTTCTGTACAGGTCTGTAGTAAGCAGCTGCAGTGAGGATGATGATGTGCATGGTGTAGACAAAGAAGTTGAAGTAAAATAAGTGCTTGACAAACCGGTCCCACTTGTCTTGCAGCAGCCTGTTAAGAGGCTCCACCAGCAGCATCTCGTGACGGTTCTGAGCAGGAGAAAGAGGAGAATTTTGCTAGGACCAGTATATACTGGACTTTGAAAAAACCCATATTATATAAGTTTTCAGCAAATGATCCCTCTAGTTCCCTTAGGCTCAGGGTGGGAGGTTGCTGTTTCATGGAATTGAGGGAAGAGATGCTCTGTGTGGAACATGAGGCTCTCGCCCAGCCAAGGAGGTGCAGTACTCACTGGTGTCTCACTGCTGTAGGCAAGAATCTCAAGCACTGAATTTTTCTCACAGGTGTCTATACAGGACAAGTCATAAAGAGAGGAGTGGACAGGTCCATAGGCCCATTCAGTGAACTTCCTGGACAAGTGTCTGCACTCGGGGTCTTTGATCTCTCGTCTGAGGATGTAAGCGAAAATCTAATTGCAAAAGAACAATACAACCAACATTTCAGTGCTAATGGACTTCTCATTCCTCAGCCTCTCCACAACACAGGAAGGGTAATTTCTCCCTAGTTCAACAGAGCTGAAGCCAAACCACTGGAGCACTGCAGAGATCACAGTCTGAAATACACACAGTTAATTTCGTCACTGTGTGCTAGGAGATGAGAAATATAAATACCTCTGGCATATCTGCTTCAAAACTGCAAGAGAAAAGCAGAGATGTTACACATCTCTGAGCAGAGTCACTTTGAATGGGGACTGCCAGAAAATGAATTACATCAGCCAGTCTGAAGTACAAGGGTTTCAGATGATATCAGAGAGAGACCCACTTTCTGTTTCCTCTGGGGCTGCCTGCATACCAGTGGTGTGTGAATAACACCAGCTGGGCACAGACACACACTCACACTTTGCAGCCTTTAAGGACTGTGCAGTTAAACTGCAGCATCAGTTCCTCTTAACTAAAAGGCCCCAATAACAAAGTTCTAAACTCCATTCTGCATAAATGTTTTACACATTCTCTCTATACTGTGATATAGCAATGGGACAGTCAAACACCTTTGTTCACCTACCCCTATCTTCCCTGTTTTGGCTGCCAGAGTTAAAGGAGTCAGCCCTTTCTTGTTGGTGAGTTCTTCCAGCTTGAGGATGGGATTGATCTTGGCACCAAGGATCAATATGTTATTATACATCTTGGTTACAAACTTGGTGTTATCCTTGGTGTTATCTGCAATCTCCACCAGTGTGTGCAGGACCATGTTGCCCATGGAGTCCTCAGCAGTGATGTTGGCTGCCTGGTAGGGATTCTCCAGGAGGAATTTCACAATGCAGAGCTGGTTGGTGCAGGCAGCCAGGGACAAAGGCAGCTCCCCTATGGCAAGTAATGGGAAGGAGTGGTCAGAAAGCCCAGTACTAGAGGTTCATAAACAGAAATATCACATTGTTTTCATCTTTCACCATGAAAAAATGTGAGTTTCTCTGTCTAGAACAGCACCAATTCTTGTGATAGCTGTTAGAATAGGTTTTCTTTGGTTTAACTGCATCACAGAAACACAGTTGCTTAAACCCTGACAGGACAGGAGCAGAAGGTTACAAAGGATACAGTGCTTAGAGAACAAAGGAAAGCTGACAGCAAGCTCACACTGAACACCATCAGCTACCAATTGTATTTCTTTATAAGATCAGTCTTTGGGAGGAAATATTTGGCCTAAAGGTGGAACAGCCCATCTGGTACTTCTGAGCCTCCAGTGCCACATAAACAGGATTATTTAACAGCTTGCACTTGAGATACTGCTGGGACAACTCAATCAATAAAGCCCATACTGTGCTCACTCCTACCAAAATAAAAGCCAGATTTCCCTTTGATTTTCCTGAAGAACTCCCCACAGGCTCTGGCATGAACATCTGCTCCATTCTGGACCAGGAGCTTCACCAGGTACATGTTCCTCCTCTCGATGGCGATGTGAAGAGCAGTCTGGCCTACAGAGACACTCATCAGACAGAAACCTTCAGCATTTAGTACAGACTGGGAGCTTTCAGCACTGCAAATCCCTCAGCTCCATGTAAGATGGTGGAACTGAGAGCTCTGCAGGCTAAAGAGCTCTAGAACTGAACAGGGAAAAGACCAGGCAAGCAGCAAATGCAAACCATTATATCATTATGTATCAAAAATGGCAGAATATTGCCCTAACAGGACACAGCCCCAGCACAAATGCACACATTTTTAATCACACACTGGAACTTTGGGGTGCATAAGGCCTCATGCAGAAGACTTTGACAGCCCTGCCTGACCCCATTTCAGTCTGAGCACCCTGAGTATTCACTGCAGCAATTGTTTCTCTTACCCTTGTAGTAGTTGTCAGTATATTCTGCATTAACAAACTCTTTCAGAGTTCCAGTTTTCCTTGCAATATCCAGCAGCAAGGGAATGGTATCATTTTTCCCATCGTGTAGATTCAGCATGGCTTTCAGCAAACAGGTTTTCCCAGTTTCAGGCTCTGTAACACAAAAGATTACAGGTACATAAAAGTGATTATAAACCTACCATCTATACCCAGGCAAACAGGAATTAATGAGGTTCTTCTCAAAAGACAAGAAACCTCATTTAGTGTTTCACAGAAAATTTCAGCTCCTGTAACCTTACAATCAATGGGTTGCCCAGTCAGTAGGGTTATCAAAGGACCTCCTGCAGACATGGAACATAATTATCTTTTTTTGTTTTCATCTCAGGAGCACTGCTGGAAGAAGAAGAGGGCAAATCAAGGTATGTGACACTAAAGGGTACCTTTGAACTCCTCATCTGTGAGATGCTTGAAGGTTCTATTAAGGTAGAGTAGCAGGTCACTGAGGTCCTTTGTGTTGCCTTGGGCTACAGCATCAAAGATCCTTCTGCGGTCATAAAATTTGAAAGCTTTTTCTGAGCAGCCTGTGATGGAATCTGTAGATAGGAGCCTAACAAGGGGAAATGTCAGTTACCTAAAGTCAGATATTTAGCAGGCTTTTTATCAACTACCAGAATATTGTTTTTCATTTGCTTGAGAGAAGTAGTAAACACTGCAGATTAGAATAGATATATCTGCAAAGAGTAAAAGAACAAAGTCTGCATGCAACTCTCCTGATGAAATTATGATTCTGTTGCTGAAAAGCTGAGAACAAGACTTAAAAGAGGCATTGAAGTATGGAGGTGTAACTGCAGGCCTGGAGCCAGGCAATCACTCGTTCTCACTCTGAGCCATGTCCATTCACTGAGCAGCCTCAAGCAAGTGAATTAAGGCCTACTGCTAATTTTGGGCATAACATCCAGGGACTGAATTTTTAGAGATGCCAAGAGACAACAGTTACTGTCACTTTCTGTTGCAACACTCCTTAATTTGGCATAGAAAATGGTGAGACTGAAAAGAGGGTCATGCTCAGGTGGAGAGAACAAATGCTGCTCCAAGAAACACAGTCTGCAGTCCTCAAACTATTCATTACAACCAAATCTCACAAGGCAAACTTACTTGTGAAATTTGCCCCTCTCCATATTCACATGGAATTTGATGACAGAAGGTGCCATCAGGTGATCCATCTGGTAGAAGGAGTCCATGGGAGCCATGTCCTTGTCACTGTCTCCCATCACGAAGCGGCCCCGTCTTGCAAAGATGTTGCTTTTGGGTGGCTGCACCTTGGTGCTGAGTGGGCCCTGGGGGTTGTCAGGGGCTTCCTGGACAGAGTCCTCCCCTTCTGTGTGTTCATCTGTCACTTCAGATTCCTCCATGTCAAAACTGCCAAACTTCTTCATCTTCCCAAGAATGGAGGACATGATGAGCCAGCAGTCTGTGAGGAAGGACACAGATACCTCAAGTCAGCACTTTAGGGGGCCATGAGTCCCCCTTTGCTTAGGAATGTTTTCCAGAAACAGCAGGGAGTGGATTGGTTGCTCTCATCCCAGAAATGAGGCAGAGGGACACATATTCACTGTGCCCACAGCCAGAACAGTTTAGTAGGTCACTACCTCTATTCCATTTGTTCGTGTCCCCACTGCCCTTACCCATTCCAGAATGGAGAAAGCAAACCAGAACATCCCAGAGCTTCCTGTCCACCTCACGGCAGAGCTGAGCCTCAGCTATTTCTGCTTAAAGCCAGTGCCTCATCCTCCTCCAGTCATTGGTAAAGCCAGAACAATCTCAAACCCCAACAAACTCTGCTTTTCTTCTCTACTTTCTGACTGGTTTGTGCCACAAACCATTCTCATGATTCTATCAGGGATGTGAAAGAAGCCCTGCTTGTGCCATAACCTGATCTCCGGGATGCTGAGCACAGAGGGCTTCCTGCACCCAGGAAAGTTATCCCTTAAGGGCTTTGCCAGAGTTATGGCAGTGCCTGATAGAAATTGGAGTGTGTGATACTCAAGAGATGAGTGTCAACTCAGACATGACACATGGAAACAGAGAGGGAAAGGTTACCACAGGTAAGATGTGCTGTAACAACCACACAGCTGATCTTGTCTGATTCACAACCACACAGAACCTGACACAAGCAACAAATACAGAATCAGAGAATGGTTTTTGTGGGAAGAGACCTTAAAGCTCATCTCATTCCACCCCTCTGCCCTGGGGAGAGACATCTTCCACTATCCCATGTTTCTCCAAGCCCTGTCCAACCTGGCCTTGGACACTTCCAGGGATGGGGCAGCCACAGCTTCTCTGGGCAGCCTGTGCCAGGATCTCCCTACTCTCACAAACAACACACTCTACTGAAGGTAGAACAGGCTGCCTTTTTTGGTTTGGTTTCTTATCAACCTGTTTTAATCAGACAAATGGTGCCTTCATGCTACTGAATGCAAAATATCCTGGAACTCCAGCAGTGCAGACAGAAACACATCATATCTGAACTGCTGCACAGCTGGCTTAGAGACACAGTCTGAAACCCTACATTGCTTGAAAATCTTACAGGTTTGTGCAGCACAGGAATATCACTAAATGTTTAAAAAGCCTCAACTTATAAGCCACATTAGAGTGGTCAGTAATCTTCTGTGTACATTCAGTGTGAACACAACATCATGAACCTGCTTCAAGGTTGTTTCTCTTCACAAGAGAAACATTCTGAGGGTTGTGTGCAAACCTACATTAAAGCTGGATTTTCAGTTCTATGGGAATACTTCATATTTATATCAATGGTCACATATTTTTTTGTGAAAGCAGGACAGGAAAGAAAATTTTATCATTTGCATTCCTTTTCTATAATTTTGTACAATATACATGTAAAGAAAACATCAATTTGCAAACTTGCACGTTTAGGGTTACTGGAAGCAAACCAGCATAGCACAGATCAAATACTAATGATTGCAATTTAACTTGCTCACCTTTCAAGTTCTTTGTCTCCTTAGAATCACTCTGAAAGAATAACATAATATCTTATTAACTTAATTGTCCTATTAAAAAGAAATAAAAATTCTTGTTCCATTTGGAACAAGGTACTAAAATTACAGTAGAACTATTACTTCAGTGAAAAAGGAACACAAACAGTTCTATAAAATATAGGAAAAAACACAGTGGGAATACAGTCATGTGTAATTTTAACTTTTTGTTTTATTTAAACTCATGTGGATTGAGCCAAAAACATCAGTGAGTGGCTACAGAACACACAACCACTTATCTTCCATAGAATAAATATAATATTAAAATGTGAAGAATGGGCTCAATCCTGTCTCCCAGGCAATTGCTCAAACCTACATTATATGTGTTTTCCTTTCTAAACCCTGCTGGTAATACATTTGATAATGAAGACAGAGCTGCTTTTCCTCACAAGTATGAATTTCCAAGGGAAATAACCTTCACAAATCTGTCAAAGGATTATTAAAAAAACCAATAAGCATTACCTAGTTTAAAAAATGCCCAACATATTTGAACTCCCTGAAACCCACGTACCTAGAACTTTGATACAACACCACAAAAATAAAAAAGGAAATATTTTGGATAGAATGCTTTGCCACATCACAACTTAGAATAAATAATAAAGAGAGTTTAAAAACAACTAATAACCATGCTATTCATATATACATGCAGAACTTACAAATATTGACCAAAATCCTGTCTTCCAAAAAACAGTCCAGTCTCAGTAAACACCCGCTGATCCACAGGAATTTGGTGCCAGATATTCCTCTTCCAAGGTGCCTGGACTGAAAAGCCCTCAGAGTTTGCTTCTCCACTTCATTTGTCTGAAAATTGTGATGATTTTTAGAACCAAGGGAAGCTCACTGGAAAAAACAGAGAATAGAGCAATAAGATAATTAAGAACAATTCTGGAACCAGAAGCATCAGCGGCTTCTATTCCCAGAGGTTTAGCAAAGCTCTTTACAAGAATTGCAGTAAGTTGCTGTTGTTTTTCTCTCCCCTTTAATTGCATTTAGTAATGGATATTCTTCTCCAGATTTCCTCTTGAGTAAATACACTCAAGTTTGCAAAAAAAAAAAAAAAAAAAAAAAAAAAAAAAAAAAAAAGCACCCGAACCACCAGACAGCAATTGTTTCTGGGGGTCACGGTTTCAATTCAATTTACAAAACTCTGTAAAATATGCCACAGTCACCTTTCTTGGGCACCTTTCTTGAGTGGCTGATTTAAAGAGAAATATTTTAAAGATAAGCTGATTCAGAACAGAGTTGAGGAAGAACCAAGAAGTCCTAAAGCCTTTTTATTGTTCCACGTTCCTCCTATGTTTTATTTAAATTTTATATATATATATGTATATATATATATGTATGTATGTAACAGCCTCTAAATATTAATGTCACGAGGAAAAAACCCCAACTTATCTAATCCAGGATGGATCTAACACCCTCAGAAATTCAGAGCTGTGTCATATGTTGTTAAATACATAATTTACATAAGACCTTTCTGACAAAAGCTAGTCTAGAGAAACAGCTTTTCCAGAGGCTGTTAGGCTGGGAGCAACCCCCAAGCTTCCTGAGGTTTTGAGCAGAATATGAAATTATTCAATGAAATTATCTGTCTTTTGTTTTGCAAAAGTGGCTGGGTCTCTAGTCTTGCCATCTATCCATGGATGTAAAAAAGAATTATGTATTTGCCTATTTAATAGCAAACTAATTATACTCCTTAGATCTGTGGTACTCAAGAGTAACAAGGCTGTTAATTAATGCATAAATATAGATTACCAATGGGCACGTCCTCAGCAGCATCCAAGATGCTGCAAAGGCTTTTGATGCAACAGCATCATCAGCTCCTTCCTGTTATTCAATAAAAATGAAAGCAGATCTGCTGTTAAAAATATATTTATAATAATGCAAGAGGGAAAACAACATATAACAAATTCAGACTTTTTACAACACCTTTAGTCCACATTTTCTCTGTAATATGCCAACAGTTCACTAAACATGGCATGGAAGGGAAATGCCATCTTTGTAATTAAGGTCTCAGAACTCAGCACAGCTTTCTCACCATAAAAATGTCAGTCCTGATGTTGCTAATGAGCAAGGGATGAATCCATGTCCATATTCCAGTGGAAACATTCCAGTGCTTCCTAGGAATTAAACTGTATCCAGATAACAGGAAACATCTTACTTGCCTCCCAATGTCATTTGAGCAAAAGAAACATACATGTACACAGAAAAGTACAAATGTTTTAACAATAAAATAACGACTAGGAGAAGAAAGAAATTCTAAGAGAATAACACAGGGGATAAAACTTGGAAATTTTAAGGGAGTACACACAAGCATCAGACTAAATTACAGATAGCAGCTCATCTCTCCCAGTCCTTTCCAACACATTTCCTACCAGGAAAATGAGCCTTGCAAGAAGTGTCTTTTTATGCAGAAAGTTAATGGATCTTTCCCAGTCACTCAGATAAATTTAATGTGATAATTACTTCTCATTTCACAAATGGGAATGACAGAGCAACAAAATGTGCAGACCCAGGAGAAGCAGACATTAGATGCAGGGGTTTTGTTCCACTGTAATGAGTGAGAGTGCATGTGGAATAAAGTGAAAAAAAACCACTGTACAGTCAGGAAAAAACCAGAAGCTGCATCTCAGGCCACTCCAAATAATGACTTTATTTACTATGGAACATCACCATAGCTGCCCCCACAGCAGCATCCACATCCTTCCCGTAAACCACAGGGAATGGAAAAATCCTTTCCACTTCCTGCTTCAGCACCTCATTCCTGGCAAGGGCGCTCCCGCTGCCCAGGATCCTCCTCACTCCCGTGTCCTCCAGGTGCTGCACAGGTAACATGGAGCAGAGGTTCTCCACGATGCCACGGCACAGGGCTCTGGTGACATGGCCCAGGGACAGCTCAGAGGCACCAATGCTGGTCACTGATGCCAGCTGCTCAGGAAGGTGTCTCTCTCCAAATATGGTTGGGTGGACTGAGAGTTTGCTGTGCTTTTGGGCCAAGGCTGCTTGGATTATCCTTGGGTAGATGGCAGATTCCTGAACCTCAAGTCCTGCAGATGGGAAATACCTTGTTAGCAATCTGAAGGGGTCTGGTGTAACTCACATGTGGACACTTAAATGGACACTGATGCACCTAGTTCAGCAAAATACTGAGTATCTTTTTCCATGCCCCTAAGGTAATTGTGTGTCCAAGATTAGGAACCACAGTCCTCCCATCCAGTTGTATCCAGAACGTGCAGTATTAGAAACAGTTTCTGATTACAGCAACTGCCTTTCCTGACAAAAACAGCTACTGCTCATTGTCTATACTGTGCTAAGTTCCACAAAACAACATCTTTAAAGGGACTAACAGCAGGTTTCAGCTTCAGTGGCTGGACTCCATGTGAATGTAACATTCACCTCGAGTACTTACTGAAAGAACAATTTCAGAGATTATTTCTGTAGTGCAAAACCCAAGAGATTACCCAAAAACCTGCAAACGCCATGCTTAAAGCACTTAAAAGATATTCCATGAGTTTGAGTCTTAAAAACCATTAGAGTGCTGCAAAATATGCACCGAAAGGACTCCTTTGGACTGCAGTCACACAAAATTAGAGGCTGTTGTCCTCAAATCTGCCAACCTTGCCTTTTGAAAATCAACTTGCACAAAATAATTCTGTCCTTGAAACAAAAGAAGGCCTAAAGGGAACATGAATGTGGAGTCCAAGCATGACTGTCCCAACATGTTCAAAAGCTTCAGCGGGAAATTCCAGAGATCTGGGAAGCATGACCCAGGAATTACATCCCTGTTCCCTTTATGGCATGATGGAACAGCTCTAGGCTTGTTTCTCTGCCTCAGCTTCCTTGTACCTTGATGACCAACCTCAGTTTTAAGCTTCAGCTTAAGCTTCTCCATGAAATGACTTACCCAGCTCTTGTGTCCACTGTGCCACCATGCCCACAAATGTTGCAAGCACATTCCCTCCATTAAGTGATGCTGCCACTGCCAAGTAGTCACCATTGAAGTAGGGAAAATAAGTGACAGCTGAGGAAGGATCTGGTGCCTCTGGAGGCTGGAAACCCAGGGGCATTGAGATGGTCAGCTGAGCAGAGGTGCTGACATTAAGAACTAAAACACACCATAAAAAGAAAAAAGAAAATAATCAGTATTTTACTAAGCTACCCTGAAGGAGGACAATGAGAAAAACGAATCAGGTACCAAAATGACCATACCTGCATCAGTCCTCTCAGTCAGACAGGAATAAACAGAGCACTGGAAATCTCCCAGAGCAATTCCCACTTTTGCTCCTTTGGGTATTCCATGCCATGCACAGGTTGTCCTGCCTGCAATGCTGCCAGGGTCTCCCACCTCTGGAAGCAAGTGGACAGGAAAGCTGGATTTTTTCAATCTGGAAGCAGAACAACATTATTGGAGGAAAGCAGTTTGGGAATGTGGGGCATAACTACAAAAAAACTCTTTGAAGTCACAGATGAATCTGGCCACACATTTGTGGCTGCTGGATTTATGGATGCCTTCACCTATTTAGAAAGCTTTGTCTTGGACAGGGGCAGCATTCCAGTCCAGTGGGCTGGGTAAACCAGTCTGGAAGAATAAATAGTTTTCCTTTCTATGCAATCTGAGTACCTGAGATTATACAGTACATGTTCAGTAAGTTTAACATACTGGTGGTCATATGGACAAGCAGGTCCAGGGCAAAGGGACAATCACAAACCCAGCAAAAAATGCAGCTAAGTGTCATGCAATTAGTAGTTCACAACCAAATCACAAAGAGTTAAGTCCAACAAACTCCTTACACAATCAGCTGCAGGTGCTACAGCACCACCACCACTTTTGTAAAAGTTCAGTCAGCAAAATGCAAGTTTCTGTCACTCTTTCATACCTTGATGAGAAGATCTTTCACCTTGGAGTCCTGGCCTAACCTAAGCCCTGAAATATATAAGGCCTTAGCACTCAACCCTGAAAGAGCAAATCATTAAAATAAATAAGTAAATAAATAAACTGATTCCCCGTAAGATTTCCTGTACTTTAACAGCTCTTAAATATGCCCACAAGTAAGTCTCAGCAGTTAGGAAGCTCAGCTCAAAGAACTAGAGAGTGGTAACTGTGTTTAACATGGCACAGGTAACACTGTGGCTGCACTTGTCCACCCCACCCCACCACAGAAAGGGAGAGAACAGCTTGGTCTCACTGATACATTTCTCAGCTCTGCTGTTTGCAGGTATTTTTAAAAATACTGGGCCAGATTTTACCAGATTTAAACAGAGGAAACTCTCAGTAGCTCTTCAGTACAGGCCACAATTGATTAGGAGTAACTTTCAATCCCTTTTTATCTGTAGCACATCAACACTCATGGCCCAAAGAGGTGCTCACACCGCCTGACACAAGCGGTGCACAAACCCCACTGAATGGCCTTAGCACTTACATGTCAGTATTCCAGCTCTTGTTTCTGCAATTAAAATATCCCCAGCTGGCAGCATTCTGGACAGACATGAGTGGCTTCTTCAGGTCACACAACATGGCAACCACGTAGTCCTGGATAGTGCCAGCTGCATCATAAGCCTTCAGAAAATCTGGACTTTTAAACAAGACATTTGAAAAACAGGAAGTTGCTTTAAGACAGTGAGAGCAAGACAACTTTCATTGCTATGGGGAACTTCACACATGTGGGCCCATTTAAAAATTAAACAGCCACCTCAGGAATCAACCTGCATTTTGTTAGTTTGGTTTGTTTTTTCAAATGGAATTTGTTTTCCAAGCTGCAGCAATACTTATCTCCAGATGGAAGATAGAGAGGGAGCAGCTTTAAGGAATGAGTTGTCTCAGTTCAAAAGCACAGCATTGCAAAAGTTATCAGGAAAGTAATAATTGTTTGCATGAATAAAAGGCACTTGGTTGATTCTGGAGCATTTTTCAGAAGTAGTTAAATTCCCACTTGCTCTGGGGTCCACAAATCATATGAATGGAAATATACCAAATGATGAAGCAAAACAAAGCAGGTGGACTCATGACTCATGCAGCTCTGAAGTAAGATCACACCATGCTCCATATATTTGCTGGACACACACTGGAAGAAATCAAGATCTAATAAATTTCCCCCTTTTCTTGAACCTGAACTCGTTGCAGAGGAAGAAACTGGCTCTTTGAGAAAGATGAAACTGAAGAGCAAATCTTGCTGATGCCAAGTCATAAGTGAAAAACTTTATCCTTGGCAAACATGCCACAACAGAGCAGAGCACCTGTATCATCTCATGAGGATCTGTCACAGTGTCTGAGGAAGGAAGGAACTGAAATTAATTTAGAGACAGACTTTTTGTTTGAGCATCTGGCAGCAACCAGACCAAGCAACCCTGTCACTGTTTTAGGCATGTCTGTACTTTCCACAAAGCAGCACAAGGCAAAGTGACAATGTTCAAACTGCATTAGCAGAGCTACTCTGAGCAGTATGATGGACTAGAATTATTCTATGATACTTTAACACTTCTGTTCCTATATGGTCAAAAGCTTTTCTTTTTATTAGAGATCTGTAGTATTTTTATAAGGTCAGGGACTCTTGCATGCTTAATTGCATATAGTTTATATTAAATACTGCCATTTTAAATATTCTTTGACTACTTAATTAAGATTATGATTACAGAGAAGCGCAGCCCCTCAGCCTGTAGCAGCACTAACATGCTACAGGAATACTAATTGTCACATAAATTCAAGAGGAGAAACAGCCTTTTGAGAAGCAATGTACCTGTTCTTTAAATACCAGTAGACTGTGGCACATCCAAATCCTGTAGCCAGGCTCACGTGTGACTGTGGCAGAGGAAGAGAAGAGAGGAAGGTGGGGCTGCAGCGGCCATCCTGCCAAGTGACCAGGTGGCTGACCTTGTCTGGCTCAAAGGCAGGGCCTGTGCCACTCTCTGACCACTTGCAACCTGGAAACAGAATAGAATCCAAGAAATCCAGTGACTCCCTGCAGCATAGCCTGCCTGGCATTCCTCATTTCTGAACACACTTGATAATTTGTTAAATATACCAGAAAAGGAGCCAGTAGAGATTGTAATCAAACCACTCTTAGTTTTCAGCCCTAGATAATGTCATAACACAAATCATCCTTTGGTAAGACAGAGAATGGTATCCAAAGCCTTCCTTCTCTTGAAGAGAGCTATTAAAGACACAAACAACAGGTGAGCCACAAAAAACCCCAACCACGGTCTGCTATGGGAGGTTAGGAGCTGACATGGCAGCTCTCACCTCAGCTGGGATGTGCCACATCACCACCTGGAGAATGCTGCATCAGTAATGAACTGCCCAGGATGGAGAGCACAGAGCTGCATCACCTTTGGAGCCAAAGTAACAAGAGACCTGGATCTGTGAGTATTAAGCAATGGACTACAAAGTACTAAAGAGTAAAACCCTCATGTACTACACAAAAAAGTTTCACCAAAGGTAGGACAGGGTTTAATTCAGTTTGCCAGTCCAGCATGCTCTTTTTGAGCAGAGAACACCACACCTTTGAGGAAATCTTCACATTCTTTCATTGCAGAGGAGAGGCTGGGCTCAAGCACTGTTTGGCAGCACATTCCATGGCACAGCTCTGACCCCTCCCAGGCCATCCCTGGACATAGGGCAGGGATGGGACAGGCCACTCACTCTGGAACTGAGGCAAAGTCTTGGGTTTTAGCCAAGGGAGCAGAGTTTCAAGAGAAGAGACTCAGCTGCCTGACTTGCACAAATGTGGCTAAAAAAACATAATTCTTAGGCTGGATACAGGGGTTGGAAGTCACATTCACACAGTAGGAGAGCAGCCCTGAAGGCTGGGAGCTCCCACAAGAAAGATGCAAAACAAAACACATACTTTTTCTTGTTCCCTCAATTCCCTGTTCTACCAGATCTGTTTGAACTGATTTTCCGATTGGTCTGCTTTTCTAGTTTTAAATGGATTCTAAGAAATATTATTAATCATAAATCTAACCCTAAAGGATGCCATTAAATTTTTTATTTGTGTCCCCAAGGCTCTGGATTCACTTAGTCCACTCAAAGCAAATGAGAGCAAACACCCTCTTTCACTTTACAGAAATGAAACTAAAGTGGCATGTGGCTTTAGGACATAAAATATTTACCAATATGACATAAGAATCTGTGCCTATGAATACACAAGGCTTTGTTATGCACCTCCTGGGACAGCTGGAAAGCAACAACAGCTCCTTCAGTGCATCACCCTTTGGATTTCTTTCTTTCTAATCATTTTTAGTATGTAAAGCAGTTAAGACCCTGACAACTTCTGACAGGCAGTGACCAGCACTTTTGGGAAATCTACTCTGTGGTTTACAATAAATCTTTACTTAATCTGCATAAGTCCTGTTATAGTAAGACTTGTATAATTGTCCAGATGACCACACTACAGGTTTAAGAGAAAGAAGACATGGAATCACACTCTGGAAGCCTTAGACTTCAGTAGGTCTGTAAGGCATCAGCCAAGAAGATAATCCATCCCTATCTCACAGGGCTGGCAATCCAAGCCCTGGATTCTTCAAATATCCTCACTGTCACAAGGATTATCTGGGTATTTGCACAACAAAGCCCCATGTGACTACCTCACTGCAGCTGATTTTGTTTCTGAGGTCTTGGCAAGCAGCTGAGCATCCACAATCATGACCACAGTCCTTTCTCAGCTCCTACTAACAGGAGCATAGGCAACAAAATGAATGCAACGCGACAGGCTACGACTTGCTAGGAAAAAAGAAGCCTTGGGATTTTGGGGGGGGAAAAAACCCAGAAAGTTGTTGAGATGCTGGACAGCATCTAGGTAAGGGTTTGATGAGGTGAATAAAATCCCCCTGCAAGTTGTTCACATGATGCAGAAGTTCTTTCAAATGGCAGCAGATAGCATGTGATGGAGAAACAATTAACAAGCCACAAATATGCTACTCCTCCTTCATGCTAACAATTGTGCTGACTCTGCAGGGATCCCATCAAGCTAAATCCTTTATCATTAACTATAGTAAGTAGCCAAAATTTCAGTAAAAAAAGCAAAATTCTCATAAGAGATCTTCTATTAATTCTGTTTTAGAGAAGACCAAAGCAACACAGCAGTTTAATCACAGAATCACTTCACTTACAATTCAATTTTCTGCATCATAATACTTTGAACAGGGATGTTTAAGAATTAATGTTACCTTTATCACTTTTCCAAAACACAACCCCATGCATTTGTCCAGAAATACCAATGTGGGTGACTCGCTGAAGCTGCTGCTGAGGCAGAGCAGCAAGGCATTCATTCAATGCTCTTATGATTTTCTGGACATCCTGCTCCATTCCCTGCAATCACAAAGCATTATCCTGTGCATGAAGCCATTAGGATTCACTCAGTGTATTTATTAAACAAGGCTGCTCTAGTCAGAAGTGAAGGACGGAATTCATTTAATTCAATAGCATTTATTAGAGTAATATTCACTACTAAACTGCAAAAAGAAAAGAAAAATTGCAGAAAAACCCACAAACACACAAAAACTAAAAATCAATGCTAGCAAGTCAAGTCTCTTAAACTTAAGGCAAAATAATTCTTTAATTAATTAATTAATAATTTCCTAAATTACCACACTCAACCATAACTTTTAAAAAGTCCAATAGCATTGACTACAAGTCCACCTTATCTATTGCTCTTCATTTTCCTCACAAAGAGAACTATCCATGTGTTCTGACAGGCGTACAGGCTCCCCTACATCTCCCTAAAGCTCCTCCCTACCAACTCACTGTTGAGTTTGATGATACTGATATTCCATTTCTGGATATTCTGTTCCTACAACCACCCAGCAAACTGACACAACTGCTCCCCAGGAGAAGCTTTCACACTTCCAAAGGTTCAGATTACTTTGTGACAGACCAGTATGAAGATTACAAAACTATTCAAATAGAGTCTACAAATAAACATGAACTTCGTGCATAGGTACTTTTGGCTGCATAAATTGGCAGGAGGAGGGCTGGCCTGTTTGGTATCCTTGGTATCAGAAATTATGCATATTTTTAATGATTCTGATTCATCCTTTTTTTTTTTTTAATAACCAACACAATGGATGCAAAGATCTTTAACAGGAGTACACGTTCCTGGTTATTTCCACAGGGAGTTTCCAGTTTTGATTCCACCTCACACTTAAGTGCAAAATAAAATACCCTTCCAGTTGGCAAGTGGTTGCTGTTTGCTGACTGGGAGTGTCAAAGATAAGGTGGTGGCTCATGAGAGAATAGTTTTAGAGTGTCTTAGGCAACTTTTCAAAACCTGCATCTTTCTTAAATCAAGCAGCTCTGCTTGACTTCCTTGAACAGTGAGCAGGGGGTGTTTAAATTCTGCTTTTTGATGTCCAGACACATGCTGCCAATCTAAGCACAAAAACAATCCACGAAAGCCACTGGAGCCTGCACAACGTACCAAACCCAGCCACTACAAGGCAGGGCCGGTGTCCTGCAATTTCCCTCAGCGCTCCCTGCCAGCCCTTACCTGCGGTCCGGCTTCCAGGCTATCGCTGTGTGCCAGCGTCTCCCTGGAGCAGCTCTGTGCCAGCGCCAGCCCTCGCTCTGTCCCTGTCACCAGGGCTGCCTTCACCGACGTCGTGCCCAGGTCAATACCCAGCACACAGGTGGGCCCAGGCCCGCCCGCCGCGGCCATGAGGGGGTGGCTGTCACCTTGCCCAGCACAGACAGGCGGACCAACACCCACCATGCTGAGCCCCACACGGCTCCTGGTGCCCCGAGCACCCGCAGTGCGGCCTCCCAGGGACAGGGCAGGAGCGCGACCTGGACTTCGCCCTCAGGATGAAGGTGCCTCCCTCCCCTCAGCACTCCCCAGCCACTACCCCTCCACCTTGAGGGTGACAAATCGCCCCTTCCCCAGCTGTCCCGCGCAGCTTTAAACCACGCTTTTTGACAAAACCAAACCACCACGGTGCCAAACCCACCCCGTGCCCCCGCTCACAGCTCTGCCCCCCTCATAAACCCGCTCCGCCACACCCAAGATGGCCCCCGGGGGCGGCCGCAGCGGCGCGGTGGGCGCTGGGCGGGGAGTCTACGGGCCATCGCCTCACGTGAGAGCTAAAAAGGGAAGAACCGGGAAGGCGCCGGGCATTGAAGAAGGTGGGTTCCCGCCCGCTCCCCGGTACCGCCGCCTCGGCAGCGGCGCATCCCAAAGCACCGGGTGCCGCGCTCCGCCGGGGCTCCTGAGGGGAGGGCGGCAGGACTACAAGTCCCTGCGTGCATCGCGGCGCGCCGCCAGCGGCGGGGGCCTGACGGGGGCGCGGGGGCTGCCGAGATTTGTAGTCCCGCCCGTTGGGGTGGGGCGGGTCCGTCACGGGAGCAGCGCGGAGGTAAAGCTGTGCCCGGGGAGACCGGGCAGGCACAGGGGTGAGGAGATCGGTGCCCTCCGAGAGGTGCTGAGGGTCCCTCGACCGGGCTGGGGGTGCTGCGGAGGGAGCTGTTTGCAGCGGCTGCCAGTGGAGGGGATGGGCTGTTAACCGTGTGGATGCTGAGCAAAGCTTCTCCCCGCTTTTTCTGCAGCTTTTCCACCATGAGGACGCGATACCTGCTCCCCGCCCTGCTGAGCCTCTCGCTGGCGCTGATGCGGCCTGGCGGTGAGTTTTTGGTCAGCCCAGCTTGGGCCCATAGGGCTCCAGACCAGTAAGGGATGGAGAAGAGCAGCTCTCCTGTTATCCCACTACATCTCTCTGGGGATACCTGTGCCACGCTTCCCATCAGCTCTTCTCTCACACGTTACCTTGGCTTCTTGAGCTCCTACGCTGTACTGAGGCACTGATTGTGCACCTCACGCTCCAAAATCACTTCTGCAGATTAAGTACTGCCTGCGGTGCAGTAGGCGATAAACTGGGGAGCTCCTCTGCACTTAACTTCTTAAGAACACTGTGTAATATGTGGCAACAGAAAAAAAAGTGTCCAGGCCAACCTGTGCAACCTGTTTATCTCTCAATTTCTGTAAATGTACATTCTCTTGGACATCTGGGTACCAGGTTTGCATTTGTGGCCCAAGAAAAAATTTTGTATTACATTTTGGGCATTTATGACTCTTAAATCATTAGGATCACATCAAGAAACAGGGTGGGTTTGCAGTACCCTATAACCTTCCCTTGGCATGAACTTTTGTTGCACTTCAAGCATTTAAATTACTTCCTTGCAACATGTTCAAGTGACAGTTATTTACTTCTCCTTTTAAGTTGTTCGAATGCCCTGAAATAAGCTGTAATCCTCCTTTGCTTTTTATCACGTGTACTTATCTGATTGATCTGATGCTGCGGGGACCAGTGAGTAAAATGTCTATGGCACAAAAAAAAAGTAGGTTGTTCTTCTGAAGGAGCTGTTCATAGTAATTGAGATTTGTGTGGGTGGATTTTTTCCCCCCAGATGGAGTCACTGTGTTGTCTGTCCCTGAAGTGGTTTCTTTAGAAAGTGGAAGTTCAACAAACGTCACTGTCTCTCTGAGGTAAAATCATGATTACAGCTTTACTTTCCCTTTGGAACACGGGCTACGCTCCATAAGGGAATTTACAGTTCCTCCCTTTCTGAAAATTGATGCTTAAGAGAAACTTGCATTTCCTAGAAGGATCATGTCCTCGACAAATGCTCAGTGCAGTTCTTTAGGAAAGCTGTGCAGGACTGTGTCACTTGGAAAGATTTTATTTGTTTTGTTTTGTCTTTCTGCTGTAATTTCTGTCCTTCATCACCCCAAGTACATGTGCCTTGTTTCTGCCCTGTTTCAGCAAAGGGTAGTGAGCACAAGGATAGGGTAGGATCCTTTGGTGACTTTGCCACTTTTGTGGAGAAGAGGGAGGTACAATGTGGCCATACAACCATCCAGTGCCACCACTGGATCAGACAAAAGAACCAGTGCAATGCTCACACCCTTTGGTGCTGGTTCCTCTGAGTATGAGGCAGCTTCTGTTGTGTGTGGGCTACTCATTGCTGAGAGGATTGAGCAGATGCTCTCCTGCAGCCCTGAAGCAACCTCTGAACTCAGGCCCCAGCCTCACTTGTTTTTTCTGCCTTCTCAGGGCTCCACTGAACGAGACACTGGTGATAACTCCTAATATTACATACTCCTCAAAGCACAGCACCATTGTTGAACTGCCTGATGAGGTAAGTGACAGAACAGACTTGTGACCTTATGCAAAGAGCTCCTGCTATTATGGTGCAACTCCTCTTTCTTCCCTGTGCTCTGCCTTGCAGGTACAGTTCCCTGCAGGTCACACTAAAGCAGACTTCCAAGTGAAAGCAGATGATGTGGGACAAGTAACAGTTTACCTTTATGCCAATAATTCCAACTCAACTGGGTGAGAAACTGATTTTTAGTTCCACTTACTACCCTGTAGCTTCCTAAACTTTGGAATAACTATTCCCTCCTCAGAGTTAAATGAGACATGAGTAGGATGCAGTTAAGATGTGCTAACCCTGCAGCAAATCCCCAGGTATTGAGGTAAATAGAGGGCACAGAAACAGAATGGTATCTTAGATTTAATTACAAGATGACTGAGTTCTCATGGCTCCTTAGTCTGGTTTTAATAGTGCCTCCCAAAAGTATGAAAACTGCATGTCAGCTTTTCTGGTCTGGGAAGCATTTGGCTGTCAGTGTCTAGTGGGATACTGTTCTTAGTGTGCAGGATTTGTTCTGGAGTTCCTGGGGTGCATCAGTTAGGGGAGCCCTCTTCTCACAGATGCCAGTTGTCCCTCCTAGGAAAAGCCTAGCAAGATGGAGAAAGCTGGATTGTGTTTGCTGGTGGCCCAGATGTTACTGAGCAACAGGATACTCCTGTTTCACTTCCTCATTTTGCTTCTCCTTTTGAGACTGGAGGCAAAGGCAGAGGTGAGCACGTGGAACGCTCACAGGGCAGCACAGTCATGAGGCGTGAGAAGTGCAGCTATGCTCTTACCTAACAGAGACTGTGCTGAGTGGAAGCCATAGGCACAAGATGATCTTTGGGAACATTCCCATGGTAAAAGGATGGAAAGGAAAGACTCAGGTGTGGGAGGTGTCCCAAACATAACAAGATCACAAATGAAAAGGGGAGCAACTCAGCTGAACCCAACCAAATCTCTATTGTCTTGTCTCAACACCTGGGTTCTATTTCCTCTCTCAGCAGAACAAGATAAAATCTCCTGAAGAAAGCTTGAATTAACTGATTCTTTTTGTATTAACCATCAGGCCTAGGATTCAATTTCAAGTGATTCACAGCATCATAGTGAGATATGCTGATGAGGTGATTGGCTGGATCTATTTCCTTGCTTGGTCCATCTCCTTCTATCCTCAACTCTTTGAGAACTGGCGACGGAAAAGGTAAAGAGATGTGTTTGCAAGTCACTAAAGCACTTCTGCAAGTCATGTTCAGTTACATCCATCTTGGTTATTGGGAATTATCCATGGAAAGATGGTGAAAAAGGCGACGTAGAGTCTGAGTAGTTGCAGCCCCAGTGGGCTTTTATACATGCAGGTTAGAGGGAACCTGATCCTAAGATTTGGCATCCGATATGAATTTGTGATAGAAGAGACTTCCCCATTCCCTTTGGTGTTGTGTTGTAAATCATCTGGCTGAGCCAGCTGTGATGATCACTTTCAAAGATTATCAGCCTTGAGAGCTGTTTCTCAGACACCTCCTTGTAGTGTCATCCTTAGGCCAGCTCCCCTTGAACTAAGTGACTCGAAGTAGGAACATTATCATATATGAAAATGAAATCATTTGATCTGGCAATGATGCACTCATGCTTTAGGGATTCAGGCTGGAAGGGCTCCAGCAGACAGGCTGAGCTCATGGAGGGGTGCAGTTAAACAGCAGAGACACAAACTGCTCCATGAGAGCTCTGTTATTTCACCCAGCTTCCTGATGAACTCACAGCATTGTGTTGTCATAATGCCTGAAGCTTTGCCTATAAATCAGCACTTTCCAGGGTCAATTTGTCCCTGGAACTGCCTGTAACTCTCTAATGCATGGTTCTCTTTTTTTTTTTCCCTTCTCTAGTGTGGTTGGGCTAAGCTTTGACTTTATAGCATTAAACCTTACTGGCTTTATAGCATACAGTGTATTTAATGTTGGGCTCTTCTGGATTCCCTTGATTAAGGTGAGCATGATTCTCTCTGAACACGTGCTGGAGGGTGGGTATGTGCAGAAGGGAGTTAAGACACGTGGCTGGTTTTGCTTTCTCTTACCTTTAGGAGGAATTCCTGGTCAGTTATCCCAGCGGGGTGAACCCTGTGGCTATCAATGATGTTTTCTTCAGTCTCCACGCAGTAGCCCTGACTCTCCTCATCATCATTCAGTGCTGCATCTACGAGGTGGGTCTGGGTTCTGGGCTCACCTGTGGGCTCTGCCAGAGCTCCCTCTGCTGGGCACCTCTCCGCTCCTTTTAGGCTCCAAAATCCCAAATTCCCTGCACTTCCACCGGCCTTTCCAGGAGCCAGGCTTCACAGCCCAGCTGCCTTCATCTTTCCTGAGCTAGTAGCACCTCCACTAACCTTACCTACTTCACCCTCATGGATGTTCTGAGCTTATAAGTAAACTCCTTAGGGACTCAAAATAACTGAGGCAAACAGCCAAGTTCATAAAATTCCCAAACAGATCTCTAGCCAGCACATAGATTACAGCTCTTCACAGCACAAATGCTTTGCTGTTTCCTTGCTACTTGGAGCATTCTTCAAGCTAGGATAGGACTTTAGGTACTCCCTGCAATTCAAACACAGGTTTATTTTTCAACTTCTCTCCTAAAACAGCTGTAAATGCCCTTTCATAATTCACACCTTTTCAAGTGAGATTGATTGTTACAGTCAAGTGGTTCTTATTTAATTTTCATTGCAAAAGCCTCTTATCTGAACAGGCCAATTTTATCTAGATGGTAACTGTTTCTCTCTTGGGCTTCTTCCTTTGGTCATGCTAAACCCAAAACTGTAACAGCCCATCTGTCATCATTGCCAGGTACCACAGACTTTTCTAGTGAAGAATTAGAAAGCAACCATAAATCTTTTATCATAATGGCATTATAAGCCTTTTGCAGGAACTCTTGATCTCATCAGATTGAATTTTGGAGATTTGTTACAGATGATGTATCATAAATACTTAAGAATACTGTTCCCCCTTGTTCAGGGACAGCAGTGTTCTAAATGATTGATATGAATATTGCTCATCAGCTCTTGCAAACCTCCAGGTGATTGCTGTAGCACTTAAAGTTCTCCTGTGGTACCAGCCTGACTGGTAAAACAGGTTTGGACTGTAATGTTGCAGAGTCCTGAGCAAACTGTATCTTTGTGTCTGGGGATGTATGACCAGGCCAAAACATATCTGTGTTTCTGTTCTAGAGAGCAGATCAGAAAGTATCCAAAGTTGTTGTTGGACTCCTGGCACTTGCATGGATCTTCACCTTCACAACGCTGTTCCTGGCTGCAGCTGAGGAGATGACATGGTTGCAGTTCTTGTTCTGCTTCTCCTACATTAAGTTAGCAGTCACACTGATAAAATACTTCCCACAGGTAAATCTGAACTATTCTGCTTGGATTCCATATCCCTGCCACCCTAAGCCTGCAGTGTGTGCTCTTGAAAGTCTGAAAAGACTAAACCACCAATGATTATTTATTAATAGTGGTGAAACCAATAGAATTGTACTGAAAGCTGCTTACAAGTTAATCCCAAATGCCTGTGCATGACACTCTGACTGACTTCTTGTCACACTCCCAGGCCTACATGAATTTCCGTCGGAAGAGTACTGAGGGATGGAGTATTGGAAATGTATTACTGGACTTCACTGGTGGAAGTTTCAGCCTTCTCCAGATGTTTTTGCAGTCATACAACAACGGTAAGCCTGGAACTGAGGTGCTGGAGCCTTTCTTAATGGGGTGGGAGGTCCCACTAGAAAGCAGATATAAACCCAGTAAGTTATCTTGGAAAAATGATGTTTGTGCTGTGTTGTGGGGAGCTGTTCTTACAGAAAGGACAAAGAATCAGTTCATATTCCCTCAAGGTATAAAATGAAGTAGCTATCCTGAAGAAACCACAGGAACAGTTATTAATTAGCTTTGCATAAGGTGTGCACTGCAGTCAGTCTTAGGTGTGTCTGAGCAGTCCAGGTAATAGACATGAACTTCTCTAAAGTGTCTTGAGACAAGACTACACTTGAGGAGTCAACTCTAATTTTGTGTTTGACAGATGAGTGGAAGTTAATCTTTGGAGATCCAACCAAGTTTGGCCTGGGTGTCTTCTCCATCGTGTTTGATATTGTTTTCATGGTGCAGCACTACTGCCTGTACAGGAGACGAGGGTATGAACCTTGTGAATAACAAACAGCACTCGTGGAGACTAAAACTATAAACTGAACTTGTCCCTACCCTGTCTGAGGGCTTTCAAGATTCTTGCTGCCAGTTGAAATACTGATTCTGATCTCTGTCTATGACTTGATCCTCTCTGGGATGGAACACAAACTGTTGCCTTGCCATGCACTGACTGCCAGATGCCTTAAGGACAGCAAGCTCTCAGCTGCACATGGGAAACTCGTGCCTGTTGAAGCTGCACACACAGCTCAGTGGGAGCTGTCCAAGCAACACCTGGCTCTTTTATTCATCAACCACAGGGAAGAGAAAGACCAGAGTGATGTCTTTCTGATTGGAGGTGATGCACAAAGAGCAGAGTTCTGTCTTCCAAAAATCTAAGGTCATGTTTAAGCAACCACTTAATATCTTTAAGTAATGACTGAAGACTGTCTGTGGATCCAAGTGCTGCTGCTGGACCTTTCCCAGACAGCTCACAGTACACCACCACTCAGGCTGGCCACAGTGGTGCACCACAATAATGAAGTTGGTAACAAATGCACAAATATTACAATTTGAACTTTTTATTAAAAAAAATCCTAACAAACTGTATTCTTGATTCACTGAAAGCTCTTTCAAAGGTGCTAAGACAGGTAATTAGAAGGGAATCTATGCACAAATACTTGAATGCTTAAAACCTAATGTGTCTTTCTAGGTGTAATCCTAAGGAAAACTAGAGCCCAGGTGAGGTTTGACAGTTCCCCACCAGTGAAACCAGATCTTACTGACCTCAGTAATTCCACAATCTACTCTGAGCCAAAAAAAAGTCTCAGCACCCAAGTGATATGGCACTCTTAAATGTAAGAAGAAACAGCTCAGGAAAACCAACTTTCTTTTATTGTGTGTAAAATCAAGTGAAAAAGCAGTACAAATAGCAGTGTATCTTTATAATAACAAAAATAACTTCAACATGAAAGACTTAAAATTTACCACTGATTTCTTAAGTTACAAAATTCCAAAGCAGGACTGTAGTAATTCTAGAGATATAAAATCGGTAAGTAGGCATCTGCTGGTGTGCACAGAACAGTCTGAGATGCATCAATCACAACGTACATGGCACAGCAGTAATGTACTGAATAAGTTAGTCTGCCACCTCCTCGTGCTCTATTTACAACAGCTTACCTCAAGGCTGCTTAAGGAAAGTATAGATATGTATAGATCAACTGAAGAGGATTAAAAACTCCAGTTTTTGGATAGCTGTAAAGCTAACAGGCTAACAAACCACAGGATGCTAGATCATGGACTTAGTGTTGCAGCAAGAATCTTCACTCCTGTGGCATGTTTATTTAAACCACTTAGTATCCTACTAGAAGTTTAAATTTGGTCAAGAGGCACTTCTGCAAGTTACTGGCATATTCATCTCTTCCATCCAATAAATCACTGATTTAAACAAAGTCTTCTAAAAGACAAACTAAAATTCCTCCCATTTCACGTCTGATAGAAGTGGAATGAAGAACTGAAAATTCTAGAGCTATGAGCAGCATTGCTGTAAGTTCAGGAATATTGTTTTGTTTCCTGCTCCATATTCCTTTAAATTAAACTCAATTCAACTGATGGTACAAATGGGAACAAGGAGAATTCAGGTTTTACTCTGCCAGTGAGGTTGAACTGTAGTGACCATGAAGGCTTTCATATAACACTTGTGTGACTCAGTTGTTTCTTGCCTGAAGAGGCTGCTTTGTCCAGGGAGCCTTTGCAGGAAACTGTAATGCCCCAAACCCTTCAGCCACTCTATCTTGCACACAGTGTGGGATTAGTACAGTGCTCCTCCCCACAGCACTGTGCAACTCTGAACTCTGGCATTTGAATTTGATAGCGGGGGTGAACAGGACAGCTCACTTCTAAAAGCTTAGGCACAGCAAACCCTCTGATCTCCCATAGCAGAACCCACATTTCCCCCTAAAATAGGAGGCCTTTATACTACAGAAGAATCCTGTCCAAGTTAAGGCTTTTCCAGTTGCTCTTAGATAACTTGAGTCTGTCCTGTCCTGAAAGCCGTAACTACAGAAGTCTTGCCAGGTACCTGCAGGGCAGCCTTCAGAGAAGCACTCTGCTGAGGGGAGTATTGTTTTACTACTGCCAGTTACACCAGAAGAAGTTAAAACAAAAAAAAGTAGTGTTTACCACAGGTAGGAACATGCACTCCTTCCAGAAAACCTGTTCCAGTCTAGTATTTGCTTCTTTCTTTGAGACCAGTCTATACATCTCCCTCCCCACCCCTTCCCCAGCTGGATGATGGATTAGGACATCATGGATTGCTGCACAGCCTTCTGCAGGGACTGCCTGGTCACCAGCAGCCGTACCACCTCCTCATTCCTTTTGGTCAGCCTCTTCCTGGCCTGGTCATGGGTTACCATTGTCATATCCCAACCATTCACCTGGGAAAAAAACCCACAAAATGAGGCAGGTGCAGGGACTCAGAGGTGTCCTGTAACTGTTCTATCAGAACCACGTAGTGGATATGCTTATGCTACAGCTCAGTTTATTTATAAACTCCACAAAGTGTCCTGGGAAGTTCCCAGAAGATTATTTTCCCCAGCAGATGCTTCTCTGCAGTGTGCAGCTGGTACTACATCAGTACTGTCTTATCTTGGTGCTTACCTGCATGATCTTATCTCCAATCTGGAGTCCTGCAACTTCTGCTGGGCCTCCCTCTGTCACCCTTGTTACATAGATGCCCTGGAAAAAATTAACTGTTCATTTACTAAATATGAGAGGATTCAGTACTCAAGGGCCATTTGTCTGACAGTACAATAAAACCTTGTAGTGTATTATGAGATTTTAGTTAAAAACAGGCTGGTGCAATTTTGGAAAATAGAAAAGGTGGAGAAGTCACTTGAATAACCTCAGCCTGCAAGTGATAATGGAGCAACAGAGTAGCTGTGGTAGAGTGCAGAGGGCAGATGATGATTTGGGTATCTCAGCCTTTAGGAGAGGGAGGGAGTTGCTACAGAAAAAAAGAGTATCTGACCTTGTCAGTCTTGTCTTCAGAGAAAGGATTCTGAGTAGGGTCCTGATCAATGCCACCCCCAATGCTGAATCCCAGAATCAAATTGTCACCTTGCCGAAGCTTATGTATTTCAATTCTTTGCTGAAAAGAGAAAGAGATCAAATAGCTGAGTATTCTGACAACTGGAGGAAATTTCAAGTGCATTTCAGACACAGATACTTCAGATCCAGTTAGATTGTCTTTCACAGAGATCCCCTGCCACAGCCCAGCACCTCAATTACTCAGAGCTTTCCTGCCTGCCCGGGAATAGAAGGGAACAACACTAAAACCAGAGCAGGTCTCTTTAAACATGACTCATGCCTTGATAACCAGCAGTAACTCATGACCAGCCTCATCTTGCTCATTATCCACATGCCTTATGTTCCTGCTAGTCCTATCAGCAGAAATAACAACCTATTATTAGGATGGTTCTTTTTCAGGATAACTTATCCACACACTTTTGTAACCCGGGGCAGGTTCCTCACTGCCCGATGCACAGAGGCATCTGACAAGCTTTGTGCATTATGTCAGCATTGTAGAAATGCCAGCTGGTGCAATTCCTGAGCCAGGGTGAAAAGCCACAGTCTTAACTGACACAATAACCTCTCAAAAGGTGCTTCAACCCCATCTAATGGAAGATGTTCCTGTTCATTGCAGGGGGTTGGATGAGATGACCTTCACAGGTCCCTTCCAACCCAAACCATTGTGTGATTCTCCTCTCACAGCCCTGTCACACAGACCCTGAACTTCCCCACTAAATTCCAAACTCGCTGGGCACAGCAGCACAGCATCCATGTCCTCAGGGTTGTCAGCTGGGGCCGCACACCCAAGCACAACCCCATTTACCATTCCAACCACGGGAAAGCACTGGCTCTCTCACTTGCACTTCGTGTTGATTAAAGTCATTATCTCACTTATAAGCTCTGCTTCCTAAACCCCACCCAGACAAGCAGGTGCTTATCCTGCCCCTGCCCTCGCAGAGAGGGCACCGCACCGAGCGCTGGGCTGGGCTGCCGCAAGGTCCCGGTACCGGCAGAACGCGCTTCTCGGCGGGGCTCGCTCCCTCTTCCCTCAAGCAACGCCAGGCAGCCCTGGCCAGGGCTCGGTCCCTCCGCCCGGAGGAGCTTCCCCTCGGTTCTCCCACCCGGTATTGCGGACGGAGAATCTGACAGCCCCCGCAGCGGGGAGCGGCCGCCGGGGCGGCAACCGGGGCGGCAACCGGGGCCGGCGGCGCTGCGGAGAGCGGCCGCGCCCTTCGCCCGCGGACCGGGGCTGCCCGGGGACTTCCGTCCCCTGACAGCCCGCAGGGCGCTGCCGGGCGGCACCGGCACCGCTGCCCCCGTCCCAGTCCCGCACCCTTCGCCCGCTCCTTCCACGCACCCGCGGACCGGAGCTGCCCTGGGACGACAACTCCGCCCGCTGCCAGCGTGCAGGGCGCTCCCGGGAAACACCGGCATCCCCCTCTCCATCCCCGCCAGCAGCCCCCAGCACGGTATCCCCCGAACAGCCGTGACCGGCTGCCCCGGTACGAACGCCATGCCCAGCCCTCCCGTCCCCCCTCACCACGACGGCGGTGACCGGCTGCCCCGGTACGAACGCCATGTCCGCCCCTCCCGTCCCCCCTCACCACGACGGCGGTGACCGGCTGCCCCGGTACGAACGCCATGTCCGCCCCTCCCGTCCCCCCCTCACCACGACGGCGGTGACCGGCTGCCCCGGTACGAACGCCATGTCCGCCCCTCCCGTCCCCCCTCACCACGACGGCGGTGACCGGCTGCCCCGGTACGAACGCCATGTCCGCCCCTCCCGTCCCCCCTCACCACGACGGCGGTGACCGGCTGCCCCGGTACGAACGCCATGTCCGCCCCGTCGCCGCCGCCACCCGAACAAAAGCGCCTCGCCCGGCCCCGCCCCCCGCTCCCCGCCAGCCAATCCGGCCCCGCCCCACGCCCCCCGCCAGCCAATCCGGAGCCGCCCCGCCCGCGGCGCACCGCCCGCGCGGCCGCGGCCCGTCGGCCCCCGCGCCAAGATGGCGGTCGGGCGGTGCCGGCGGGGCGATCGGGGCAGGCCGGGCCCGGCGGGCGGCCCGCGGTGACGGGCGGTGTGCGGGGTCCCTTGGCAAGGTGCGAAGCCTGACGGAGCGGCGGGGCTGCGCGCCGCCGTGGATGAGAGGTACGGAGGGAAGGGAGGACGGGCAGGAGGGCCGCGAGGCCGCGCAGCTGTCCCGGCGGCCTGAGGGCGGGCGGGCTCGTACAGCGTGTGTTTGCTTCACCCCAGTGTCGGTGCGAGCGAGGAGGTGCCCGAGCCCGGCGCGGAGCCATGGCCGCCGTGGTGGCCAAGCGCGAGGGGCCGCAGTTCATCAGCGAGGCGGCGGTGCGGGGCAACGCGGCCATCCTGGACTATTGCCGCACCTCGGTGTCCGCCCTGTCGGGCGCCACGGCGGGGATCCTCGGCCTCACCGGCCTGCACGGCTTCATCTTCTACTTCCTGGCCTCCGTCCTCCTCTCCGTGCTGCTGGTGCTGAAGGCTGGGCGGCGGTGGAACAAGTACTTTAAGTCGCGGAGGCCGCTGTTCACGGGAGGGCTCGTGGGAGGGCTCTTCACCTACGTCCTGTTCTGGACTTTCCTCTACGGGATGGTCCACGTGTACTGAGCAGCCCCGGGGCTAACGGAGCAGGAGGACTGTTGCCAAAAGTCACTACACAATAGGCCAGCTCACCTTCCAAACTGTTGTCCATGGCGCGTGTCGTTAATGCTGTTGGTAAATTATGTCCAAGTACAAATTAATCAGTAGCACTGTTCTAATTAAACTGAATGTGAAGCACCACTTGGATGCCTCCTGTGTTTGTTTCCTTGGTACAGAAATGTACGTGCAAACGTTCTCTTCTACAATTGCCATCAGTAAATGACACTGTCACAGGTGTTTGTCACTGGTCACCAGAAAAGCCACTCAAGAGGATAATTCCATCACCCACCATCCAGGTAATGCCTTGCCTATAGCCCTGTTTCTGCAAAAATAAGTGATTCATTGACTTGCTTACATCAGTGTATCACCAAGAGAAGGAAGGTGCTGTAACCTGCAAAAACACTGTACAGAACACTCTCAGGGAGCAGTGGCCTACAGTGACACATTTTATTGCTGAACATGAAACACAAGAAGGAAAAAAAAGTCAAAGTCAAGAAACGAGCTCCTGAGAAGGAATCTGGTTATGTTTTATTAACAGCAAGGGTTGTAGGAATTGTGTTACACAGTATAAAGAAAGGAAATGTTCTAGGGGATCTGCGAGGCCTGAAGACTTAGATTCAGGAAACAGCTTTAGTCCTCCAACAAGAGGATGTTTTGGCAAGTTAAAACAATGGTTTCAGCAGAGCACACTGAGCTTTGCACGTTAGGAGGAGCTGCTTGGTCGCCAGGAGTTGTGCCAGGCCCTGATGTCATGCAGGGGGTTCACCATGTGTTTCACCATCCAGAAATTACTCAACTCGAATTAAACCCTGACAGTCAAAAGCCTGGGCTGCCTGTGGTAACTCTCGAGCAGTTCCCCACGTGGTGACTTGTATTTGCCTAGAGGAGAAACTTCGGACATGAAGAGAAGGTTTTAGATGAGATCAGAGCACCAGAGGTATATGGCTTATCCTAAATTAACTCTGCTGTTTAATTCTACTTTCTAGCCCCATTTTTGCCTCAATACACAGAAGCAGAGGGAGGGAACTAGACTGGGTGGGGTTTGCTATCATTGACTGGGTTCAGAGTTTGCTGCTGCTAACAGAGGTGAATTTTAATTGAGGATGAAGCTGTACCTCAGAGTAACCACCTTAAAGAAGTTAAAGCAGAGGTGGGTGCAGCTGCTGGTGCCATTTGTGCAGACACTCGATGGCAGCAGCTCCCTGAAGGCCACGCTCAGATGCTGCAGCAGGAGCCCTTTAAATCTTTGTATTCACAGAGTGCACAGACACATTTAATCTTCATCAGGACAGCCGCCAGTCAGTGGTGATGGGGCAGCATTTACAGAACACAATGATAGTCCATAAGCCCTTTTCTGAGATTACATCCCCGCTTGTATTTCCTGGAGGTTACTGGTGTTGAAGTAGCAGGCAGATGGCTTCTAAATTCCCCTGCTGTTGGTGTATTTGGAGGAAGCTGACAAGGCCTGTGTCACTGGCAGAGCTGCCCTTTTCAGTCTGCAGCACAGCCCAGGGTGCTGTGAGAAACAGAAGCATTGAGTGCCCCATCCAGATCTCCCCACCACGAGAAACCAGGAAGTGATGCAGGAAGGACAATCCTGAGCAAATGAAACCAGGCACTGAACCAAGGAGGCAGAACCTGTGCAGGTGCTTCCAGGGGCACATTGCTTTCCAGTGCATGAACCCCCCATAGGAGTGACTGTCCCCCCTTGCCTCAGGTCCTGCAGGGTCACAGCCCCTTCCCCAGCTCCAAGAGCTGCTCCAATGGCCACATTTCCCTGCACTTCCCGAGCAGAGCAGTCCTGCTGCTTCACACCTGATGTCACATCAGCCAGGCAGGAGCTGGAAGCGGTGGCTGCCAAGGCAGCAGAGCAGGAATTAGGTTGGTTGGAATTAGATTTCAGCTTCAGCCCTTCCCAAAGTGCCAGTGGTGGTTCCCATCACAGTTTTTCTGCACATGGAAGCAAAGCACAGCCACAGGACAATGCTGGCTATTGGCATAAGTACAGATATATCTATCAGTGGACATGAAAACATTCCTTTGGTGCCTTCTTTGTCCTTTTATAAAAATCATTTTATAAATCCATAGTGATGACACACTGTTGCAAGCTCAGGACACCAGAGAAATCTTAGGGAAGAAAGGCAGTCTTTAGAGGAGACTTTTTCCTCTGGGAATCCTGGTAACAGTAGGCCTGATCTGGGGTATGTCCACCTCCCAGTGCTGGTGTGGTGCCACACCTGTGTGGTTTTCCTGGAGCATGAGTCCAGCTGGCAGAGCCATTGCTGTGCCTAGAGCGTGCCGAGCTGGTCTGGGCTCTGATTCCCGTTCAGCGTAGGGCTCGACAAGGACTTCCTGGAACTGGACCTGGGGAAACAAGCACAGGTGACAAAGAGGATGAGCAGCCTGGGTTTGTTTCAGAAAGCAAAGAGGTTCCCAGCCAGGCCTGTCTCACCTTACCCCAAAGGCCCTTCCACACAGTGAAAGCTCCAGATCTCAGTTTCATGAGGCTCTTGGAGCTGCCCCAATTCCACCCTGGGTCTTGAGGGACCAACAGCACGAGGCCATTGCCAGTCCAGCCATGACACAGCAGCTCCCTCTGCTCCCCAGCTCACTGCAGCAAGGAATACAGAGGGAGCCAATAACTTGGCCAAACTCATTTGGAGGAATTTATTTCCCTGGAACTGTGCTGCTGTATCTCCTCCTATTTCTATCACTCATAACAAAAAGCCATGATTTTTAACACAAATCCAGGCCCACTTACTTCACTTCCTCGTACTTTTTGCCTCGATAAAAGTTGCTCTTCTTGATCAGATACAGCAGCACCAGGTCACAAAAGAAAGCTCCCTGCAAAAGGAAAGAACTTGAGTTTTATCTTTGAAATGGGAGAGGAACTGTTCTGATCTCATTAGAAATGAACATTAATTAAAGAATAACTTGGAGAAGCAGTACTTTCCTTCATTCTCCATGTATTTCCCAGGGCATATATATATTATATACCCCCTGTGGAGGTGTTTTAGGTGCCAGGTACATTAATAAATGCCTTTAAGACAGGACACAGACACACATCTGGCTGAGTAGTCAGAGTAGTAAAGATTCTGCTGGAAAAGATTTCAACACCCCATCCCATTTTCATCCCATTTGAGGTCTGGGTCCCAATATGTTACTTTAAGACAGAACATTCACTTACAGCTCCCATAAGTGCCAGCCCCGAGCTGATATTGATAATGGTGGGAATGATGTTAAATTTCCCTGCCTGGAAGAAGAAAGGTCATGAAATCACCACTGAGAGAACAACTCACAAAACAAACTCAAGGGTGTGGTACTACACTGGGGAAACTGCTGCTGCCCCATGGGTGTGTTTTGTTCACAGGCACAACCACAGGGGATTTGCAGTGAACAATCTTGGAGGCTGAAGGTCTGTGTGTCTCAGATCCAACTGTCCTTGGCTGCATTTCTGAGCTTGCATCATCCCTGGATTGGATTTCCTTTTTCTCTGCAGTGCTTGCACATGGAAAACAAGTCTCTGGGGCACATTTACTTCTTCATGTAAAGCCCAGTGCTTTACATGGGCCTGGTTTTAAGTAGAGGAGTTGCAGGCTCAGCTGCACTGCAGGTAATCTCTCTTACACAGGGTTAGCTCCACATGGACGGATGGGAAAAGCCCTTTCCTACAACAAGGCAGAGAGGCTGTCTCACCCCAGAGCTGCCTTCCCACTGAGAAGTGTCCCCACCTTCTTTCTCTCCAGGCTCTGGGACATTCTGGCCTGGGGCCTCACCTTGCCATTCACCATCACATCGAAGCGGATTCCGTACGCTTTAATGAGCATCCGGTAGTCGACCCCCTCAGCATCCCGGTAATACTTGGCAAACCTGGAATGCAACAATGCTGGGTTTAGGTCCACCTGCCCCTCTGAATTCACAAATCTCTTCAAACAGATCTGTTCCCTTAGCAAAACCAGCTTTAGCCTGCCAGGAGCACTCCCTTCCCCCCTCCCTTCTCTGCAGCACTCTGTGCTTGGCTGGAGCAGTGGCTGGTACAGGCTGGTGCCACTCCACTGCCAACCTCCAGCACCTACAAGTCCAAGCAGCCCAGCCCAGCTGTGGTACTGCATTGTGCCCTCCTCTGTACCCACCTGAAGTTGTACCCAGAAGAGATGGATGTTTCTGCAGACTTGTTATCCAGCCGGCTAAAAGAATAGTGAGGATTACATTCAGAAGGGGCTTTATCAAGATCACAGTTCCATTCAATCTGAATTCCTATCACACCACCCTTAAAAGAGAGAGACAGGGTGAGTTGTTTAAGCTTAGTTCAGTTAAAGTGTCTTCAAATTTGTCAGACCCTTGGGCAGGTTTTCCCCAGGGACAAGAAACAGCTGCACTTCTGGTCACAGACAAGGGGGCACACAGGCCTGGCTGGGATGAGTTCAGGTGTGTGATATTAATCCCATTAGTACTCTACAACCCCACTTTTCCCTGTGCTGGTATCCTGAGGCTTCTCATCCCAGGACATTGATTTCATTCCACACTTCAGTGGGGAAGATGATCTTTTATGCAGGGACGGAGTTCCAGGGTTCTGGGTTTAAACCAACAGTGTAGTAACACTGAAATTAAACAAAGAATCCCCAGTGGCAGAGCAGCAGTTTGGGCAGCCCTGAATAGAAGATAACTGACCCAACCAGCTCTTTTAGAGGACCCCCATTCCCTGGGGACAGGATAAATGGGACCAGCTTGACTTTAAGCACTGGCACCTCTGCAGTGCAGCCTGGACAGGAGGCAGCTCCCTGGGCAGTGACCCCTCACAGCCTCCCAGTGAGCAGTACAGCCAGCTGGGAACACACGTGAGCCCGAGGGGCACTCCTACCTCCGAGGCCATTTCCTGGAAGTTGCCCCCAGCCCAGCGGACGATGTTCCCCAGCACGAAGATGGGGCAGTAGGGATGCTCCTGGCTGTAGCGACAGCTCTTCAGGTAGGACTCGTTGTCAGTTGCCAGCACATTCATCCTGCACGCAGGAAACAGGGAAATCCACCTTGTCTCCCTCTTTCCTTGCCTTCACAGCCTACACCAGGCCTACAAAGGCAAAAGGCTTCTCCAACACCCTCTGTGCACACCAGCCTTGTCACCCTGCGAGTGTCTCTGCTGCTGGCCTGGGGAAAGCAGTCTGTCTCCCCAAAAATGACCTCCTGGCCAGAAAAGGATTTGGCCAGTTGAATCTGGGCTCACATGGTGCAGGTTGCCATACTGCTTCAGGGCCACCTGGTTTTCTCAAGGGAAAAATAAAGGGATGCTAGAGATGCCTATCTGAGCCCGGGACAAGAACCAGAACACGCACCTTTCTACACTGCTTTAGTTTGTTCATCTTGCAGCAGCAAAGGCAAACAAATATTTTTAAATTTGCATTTTTTGCCAGCCTTGTCCAAGGACTTCTTTTTTCTGGAGGAGGGGGAATATCTGTTGAGCAGGAGCAGCTCAGGAACCTGTGCACTTACTTGGAGAACTTAAACTTGGGGAAGCGAATGGAGTTCTTGATGTAAACAGTGAAGTTTTCTGCACTGCCCAGAAGTGGTTTCCTGGAAGAGAAGGGTTTGTTCTCTGTCTTCATACCCTGCACACATGTGAAATCTTGAATTGCCATTTTAGAAGCATCTTCATCCAAAAGGTTGGATGGCACCAGGCCAGCCGTGCCACTTCCCCCACAGTGCCAGCAAGGGGTTGGTGAGGAGCGTGCAGGTTCAGGGGACCTGAGAGCTGGGAACAGCCAGGGAACAAAGCAAGGGGAGCAGAGGGCCAGTCCTGCCAGAGGGGCCTTGCAGAGCCCCCTCCTGCACTGAACAGCCAACATTCGAGCAAGCACGCAAGCAGAGGGGACACAGGAACTGCCCTGAGTGACACACAAGCCAAGCAACTCAAGCTTGGAAACAGGACATACTTGGGCTTGGATCTTTTCTCCACTGGGCACCAGGCCAGTATCTCACAAGTCCCTCTGGTGCTGTCCCTGTCTTTCAAACAACGGCCAGTCTTAACCCCTGCGAGCAGACATCACAGAAAAGGTCACACCGAGCAGTCACCTCCCCTCCTTGCCTACAGGGCACGTGAAAATAGAGGATTTTCCCTCTCCTCCCTGCTGTGAAAGGGCCTCTCAGCTGGAACAAACACCCTCTTGTTGTGTCTCTGAGCAGCCTGGGGTTCCCTGGCCCAGCCACCGCTGCAAGCAAGGCAGGGATCTTAATAAAAGAGAGGAAAGAAAAGAAAGGCCTTGGTGCTCTCTGAAATCAGAGATCAGGGGGTGTAACCAGGCTGAGGCCTCTGAAGGACACCAGACACAGCACAGAGAGGGACATTACCCTTCCCTTACCATTGCCAGCCACCACTGCTTCCCCTTCCAGGCAGTCGGTGTCCTCGTCACACAGGGCATCGGGAATGCTGGCACTCTGCAAAGTGGAAAAGGACACAAGGGACAGTGTGACAGGACACCAGAGCTGGAGGGGTGAGAAAGTGCTGCTGACGTGGGGTGAATGCTCTGTATGAGCACTAAAACCACGCAGCTGAACTGGTAACTGGGCGCCATGCAAATATATCCCACCACCAGGAGCACCAGGATTCACTCACACTGTCCTGGTTTTGGGTTCTGCTCAGTCTGGAGAGGGACAGACTGAAAAAACCCAACATTAGTACTCACCAAAACCAGGGAGGAGGCCACTTTGCTTTAAGATAGCCCTACCTTGGATCTAAGCCACGAAGTTCTCTGGCCCAAATCTGCCCCTGCACGGCCACCAGAGGACAGCAGTGCCCTGACCACTCCAGCTGTGCTCCGGGCTGTGACATGGAAAATCCATGTGCTCCGTGGACACAGCACTTCCTGCACAGCCAGAGACCTCCTCCCCCGGGCTCCAGCCCATTCCAAACATCCCTACAGAGGATGGGGCTCTTAAAAAGTCTCCTCTGCCCATAACTACCCTGAAGTTGTTTTCCCATGGCCTTTCCTAACCCTGAGCAATCACTGCCAGGTCTCATCTCCAGTTGGGAAGAAATCCAACACCACCTAAAGTCAGGAAGGCTCTACATGATCAGCACCTCTGGAAATTAAGACAGCTGAGCCTCCCAGGTTTACAGTAATCTCCCCACTGAGGTATTACACTACAGGAAAAAAACACTTGTTTTTCATCCTTCCTTTCTTTGTTGCTCCAGAAGTGTCCTCTGTCAGTTCTTACCCCTGGTTTTGCACGGGTCTGGGGGTCAAGGGGCTCAGTTCTTCCTACCTCAGGACATGTGTCTTGTCTCTGGTTTGGGGTCACAATCAGATTTGTCATGACAAAGAAGACGCTTTCACCCTGCAATAAACAAAGAGTTAGAAAACCTGGTTTACTTTTAAAATACTTGTAACAGGAAGGGTGCAGCTCTCTGCAGAAGAGAACAACCCCCCTCTCTCCAGAAGCTTTTCAGGCTGAGATACAACATCACCCTTTGTGTGGAGATTTGTTTGGATGAATTCCCTCACACTGTGGGTGCACACACAACTGTAAGAGCCAGCCCACGGTCCTGGGGGGAGGCAGAGCACCCCAGCATCTCAAATAAAAAGTCACAACAGAAAACCCCTTCCAGCATTACTTCCTTGTATCCCAGCTCCAGCTAATTCACAGGAAAGACCTGGATAGATCACCTCAGCACCCACCCAGGCAGAAACAGGAGCAGGGGGTGATGCCAACCTGGGGAGGGATGACATAGTCTGCAACATCCCACAGCCTCTCCCCCAGCTCCGAGGTGTTGGTGAAGGCCACCCCTTTTAGCTTGGTAATGACAGAGCTCTGGAGGGACGTGTCTGTGTCCTGGTAGCCTTTCTTGACAACAAACACCCACCTGTGTGAACACAGCGGCGTTAGATGTGGTCAGTCAGACAGAAATTCACACCAAGGTAAAATCAAAACATGCCAATGACACCAAACCGTCTGTAAGTACTACTGCTAATAAAAAATAAACTCTTGGACACAAGCTGTGCTTGTAAGCAGGGGAGAAATGAGTAGTATCAGGTCATGAGGTAAAAAACCAAAGCCTCCCACCTGTGTCTGTGCTACACTCAGCAACCTCAGAAAGACAAAGGAAGAGCAGGGCTGTGGGGTTCTCAAGATGAAAAACAATACAGGCTGTTGCAGGGGAGAGCGTGGTTGGTTTCACATGTGCCACTGAACTGCCAGTCAGCAACAGAGCACGGCTGGGGAGATAAAACTCCTGCAGGTGAGCTGGGTATTCCTCACAGAAACCTGGAGGGAATGTTCTCAGCTGGATACAGGGTCTTTTGTAAGCCATTGTGATGGGAACAACCTGATTGCACCCTGGGAGAACTGCTGCCTTGCCAAGCAGTCCAAGGGAAGGCTTTGCTTACTTCTCCCCACTGGAAAGCAGCAGGAGTTCCATTTCCCTGGGTGAAAACCTCTGGCTTAAATGAAATGCTTCCAGCTCCCCCACAATACTGCTAAAATCACCTGCCAGGACAATAAATCACCCTTGGAGAAGCTGAGGGTGCTGGGGCAGGTTGGGAGAGGGAGAGAGGCTATTTCTGTGGCACAGCTCCCTTTTGCAGGACTCTCCTGCCCATGAGGAGGGGAAGGGGCTGAGCAGCACTGGCAGCACACAGCTGTGAAAAACGAGGTTCACTCTCCTGTGAGAATTTAAAGGGTTTAATATAAAGACAATAAGAGACACATAAAATAAAGCAAAGGGATAACGGCCGGGTGCCTTGGCGCTCTGCCAAGAGCACACCTGATGCCCGAGGTGAGTCCTTTTTATACCATTTTTACTGTCTGTTCTCTATTCATATTCAAACTTTTCCAGGAACTGTTCTGCATGGCCACTCCTTGGTTTCGCCTTTTTAGAGCGTGCGTAGTCTTCTGCCTTGCGGTTTTATTTCTATTGATTCTTGGGCTTGGGCTCGCTAGGTAAAAGTCGATGGTAGGGTGGATCTCTTAATTCCTCAGACAGTCAGGGCTGATTGCAGCTTTGGGCCTCTTTGCCCCTCCGGCAGAGCGGTGATAACGGCTCTGGGCTCTCCTGGCCGCCCGTTCTCTGGGCGGAGCAGCCTTTGGGCCCTTTTGTTCCCCGGACAAAGTGTTGATCAGCAGCTCCTTGGGCCTCATCCTCTGCTCCCTTGGAGGTTATCTTACTTGCTCACACTTGCTAACATTCTTGCTAAAAAGACAGAAAACTACATCCACACAGCAAAAAGCATTTCTAACATTATATAATATCTACCTTTATACTTGCGAGAAGCCAACATTATAATATATGTTTATAACACAGCCCTTCACCTGCCACGTGTGACAAACCTGCACATTAACATTCCCCACCCCGGCAGTTTCCTACTTTTCCCAAGAACACTGATTTCCTCTCCCAGGAGGGCTCAGAAGCAGACCCTTGCCTTTTCTGCAGTGAATCAATGAAGGAATGGCAGCTGCACCCAAGAAGTAATCCAGAAGATTTTGATGATCCCCACCCCAAGCCAGCCTTTGAAGAGGAACATGTTCCTGTAAGCCCCAGCCACAAAGGAGCCACTGCAGGGACCATCAGTGACAGTGCCAAGGGTTTGCAGGAGGCAATAGATGCCAAGGGAGGAAAACAGCCATTCCCTGCCCACACTGTATCCCTCTTAGTCCTTGGCAGGGTTATCCACAGGATTCCACCTTCAGCCAGTCCATGCCAGACTGCTGAGGCTTCACTGGTGCTCTGCTCACTAGAGCAGGTTCTGGGGCTGCACAGCTTTCTATAAATACGCCTGGTACATAAAAATGACTCTGCTATATTTAATCAGTGGAAACACGAGGTGTGGGAAAGGTGACGGGACTCAGAAGCACAGACAGCGAGGGACAGACAGTAAGGGAACAGAGTTGGCTGTCACAATCCGAAAAGCCTCAGAAACTCAGGAATCAACAGCACAGGCTGGATAATTACAGGTCTGAGCCTGCAGGGACGATCCCTGTGCCCATTACACACCAGTGTGACCAGCCTGCTGCAGAACTGGGCCTTTCCCGAGCTATTCCTGAGCCAAGCCACCCTGCTCTGAAATGAATGCAAGGCAGCCGACATTCCTGCTGCCTCAGCCCCCACAAGCCTGGCTGCTGCAGCCCACTCCAGCAAAGAAATCTCCCACTTTCTGCTTGCTTCCCTTCCATCCAGAGCTGAGCAGGTCATGGTGCTGTGCAGAAAACCCAGGTGTGCCCCAAGGCTCAGCAGCGTGGCCATTAATGCTCGTTGTTCCTGATGAGTCTGGTGTTAAGGTTTGGCACCATTCCCACAAGATATAGAAATAAAGGCATAAATAATGCAGTACAAAGCCATAGTCACTGGGTCTATTTTTAACCCGAGCTTAATCTGAAAGGTAGAGCTGAATCTAGCTATCCCTAGCAGGTGAAAAATCAGCTATAATCTACTAGACATTACAAAATGCAGGTGTATAAACCTAATTACCTGCATTAAAATCAGGAGGCACAGCTATGCAGAGTACCCTAATTCATCTTTATCACAGCAAAATTCATCTTTATCCCAGCAAAATACGAAGCAGAGAATGATTCTTACCCCACCAGGTAAGCCAGGATGGAGAGCTGCACCACTCGGTAGAGGACCCCGACCTTCTTGTTCTTTGCAATGACGTATTTCTCCGTTTTATAATCGAAAAGCGACAGAAATAAAGCCTTCCAAGCCACTTGCCCCATGCTCCCGGCTCGCTCGGTGGCTGGAGCAGGCACAGCTCGCACCACCCACACGTGCAGTGCACGGAAACCTGACACACCAGCCCTGATCTCCTCCTCCTCCTTCCTCCCTCCCTCCCTCAGCTGCTCTCCGGCAGCAGCTCAGCCAGAATCCAGCAGCTGCACTAAGTCACATCCTTCCTGAGCTGCTTTTCAGCTGATTCATCCCTTGGGGAAGCCCTTCTCCCCACTCAGTTTTGCCCCCAGGTTTCATTCTCTCCCCCTCCAAAATGCCCAGAATGAAATGTGTTCTAGTGTAAAGCCATGTTCACACAATCACAGAACGTGCTGAGCTGGAAGGGACCCACAAGAATCATCGAGTCCAACTCTTAGCCCTGCACAGACACCCCAAAAATCCCACCCTGTGCCTGGGGCATTGTCCAAAAACTCCTGAAGCTCTGTCAGGTTGTGAGCATTCGCTGGGGAGCCTGTTCAGTGCCCCACCAGCCTCTGGAAGAACCTTTTCCTGACATCCAACCTGACCCTCCCTGACACAGCTGCAGCCGCTCCCTCGGGTCCTGTCACCGGTCCCCAGAGAGCAGAGCTCAGCTGCAGCATCCAAGGGGACACAGCTACAGTCTCTCACTATTTCTTAATGACTAAGGTCTTTCTTCAGCCTTTACAGGATGACAACACATTGGGTTAAATTTTTGATTTCTTAAATGTTTGCATGAGCAATGAGAACCAGGGTCCTCGACAGTCACCCAAAACACCTGCCTGGCTCTCACACCTTCACACCAAAACCCAAACTAAGAAACTAATGAATAAACTCTGCATGTGCCTGAGGGTAAATCAACGATTTCCAGGAACTGGGCCTGGGGAAACAAGCACAGATGACAGGATGAGCAGCCTGGGTTTGTTTCAGGAAGCAATGTGGGCAAGAGGTTCCCAGCCAGGCCTGTCTCACCTTACCCCAAAGGCCCCTCCACACAGCAAAAGCTCCAGATCTCAGTTTGATGAGGCTTTTGGGGCTGCCCCAATTCCACCCTGGGTCATGAGGGACCAACAGCACGAGGCCATCGAGAGTCCAGTGACACAGCAGCTGCCTTTGCTCCCCAGCTCACTGCAACAATGAATTACAGAGGGAGGCAGTAATGGCTAAATTCATTTGAAGGAACATAATTTCCCTGTAATTGACCTTTCTTTGCCATTAACAGTTACTGTGCTCCTGTATCTCCTTTTATTTCTATTAGTCAGAAAAATAAAGCCACTGCCTTGCACAACTCCCTTCCCTGGAAAAATCATTCTCATGATCACAGGCTTTATAAAATTTTGTCCTTCGTCCTCCTTAAATTCCATGTCAAATTTAAACAGATGGATCTGGTTTTTAACAAAGTTGCTCCAAATCACAAGAGAATCACAACCAGCGTCATAAGGAACAAAACACTGATTTTATCCCTCATCCCAGAGCCATCCCTAGAGTTTCTCTGCAAAGGGAAAGAAACCTTTCTCCAGCACCAGCAAAACTAGAACACAAACCTGCCTGTGGCCTCCTTGTAACCTGGTGGCTGCCAGAGCAGCTCTGCCCTGAGCCTTTGTAATTATTTACCAGGTCACTTAATCTGAGAAAGGATTTACACTGTCAATTAATCTGAGAAAAAAAACGTTCCTTAGAGCGAGTAATGTTCTGCCCCAGGTGTGGCTTGAAGGTGTAAACCACATTTGATCACTGAAATTAAAACAAGAAAGCGAAGGTAAAACTGTTATTTTCTTGTGGTTTTGTAGGCATCAAGAAGAAGCACTGGTGCAGTAGCTGTTTTGGAATAAAAAGTTTCCATTTGTATCAAATGTGCCTCAGAATACTGCTCAGCACAAGCCCAATTTTTGCTGACAATGCTGTTGCTGCAAAAATTTAGCTTGTGGCATGCTCTTACAGGTATTGTTTCTATCACCTGTTTTTCACCACCTTGGTTTTCTTTTCTTGCCTGGAAACCACGTCTACTGCTGGGTTTGTCAAAGTATCTGTGCGTGCTCAAATGAAAGCAGTTTCGTTCACAGCAGGGGGATAAATAACCCAACAAAGCCTGATTGTCATCAGTTAAAGACAAAAATAACCTAGTGTCTCAAGGGACAGAGGCCAAATCTTCTCTGCAAGGTATTTCCCTTTTTGAGTTCAACATCCTGAATTTCCCATGAAAAAACACCCCAGTTCTGCTCCATTCCCTCATAGGCTGTTTGCTCAGTCTGGGAATTCTCCCAGGGAGGATTTCTCCTCCAGGACTGAAACTCCTCCTTTCTCTTTTTTTTCCATTCCCACCATGCCACACCTGTACATAATTCCTCACACTTCTGACAGTGATTGCCTTCTCATAATTCACACACACTCATAGGATACACATCCCTGTCTGCCCAGACTGCTCCTCATCTACTTTTCCTCCACCTGTCAGTGTTAAGCTTCCCTGGAGCTTATCTCAGCCTCTAAATGCCACCTGAAGGGACTGTGAAAATTAAACGTTCAACCTCTGCCCCGATCTGGGGGCATTTGAAACGCTGCAAGGTCGCATCTGACGCTGTGGCATGGGAAGATTTCAAGATCAGCCCAATAATATCTTCAAATTTCACCCAAACAGAGCATGTGCTTTCCAGGCAGTGGCAGACAGCCCTGGCCAGGACAGTCGTGATTCATCACAGCTGCTGAAGTGCCGGTTTTGGGCACTCCTCCTGTTCACTTCCCATGCCAAATGATCACCCCTAGGCACCGATTGTCCCCGTGGTCCCCACCCTGCCCTCCACCCTGCTGCCAAGTGCTACAGAACCCATCGGCTCCCAAAGGCTGACTCAGAAATGCTGAGACATTCCTCCAGCACTGAAATGCTCCTGCAGCAAATGTCTGAGTGACGCAGATCCATCTTCTCTTAGAAACAGGCGCCAGGGCAGCTACTGAAATAGCAGAGTGATGGGGAGGAGGTAAATAGGAGATTTGGCAAGGAAATGAAAGGAGAAAATGCAGAGGCCAGCTCTCCCCTTTAGCGGTTTCTTGTCACGCTGTCATACTTGTCAGTGAACATCTACAAAAAACCAAGGTGAAGAGTCAGACAAGTTGAGAGAGGAAGTTCCTTCAGACCACAGCTCATGCCCACAGAAATCAGTGACATCAGGTATGAGCTGCTCTCTGAAGGCGATGGGTTCAGGTGCAAGAACAAAGAAATGTGTGCAGCCCACCGTGAAAAATGCTCTGTTCAGCTTCTCCTGTAATCCTGGCTGGGACTTGGCAGGGTAAATCAGCCTCTCTTTATCCTCCTAACCAGCACAGCTGCACACCCAGCCACAATGGAAAGGGAACTTGTGGGAAGAGTTTCTGTCACAGTCCACAGGAGCACCCAGAACTGTCTGAAGGAAGAGAAGGGAAATGGGAGAGTGCTGAAGTTGAAGAATATATTTTGTCTTTGATTCAGCCCTCCATTTCCAGGAGAGCCATTTTCAGCCTTTGAATGCGTTCCATGTTCCTCCCAAGTCCTGAATCTCCTATACAGAGTGCAGGAATGTTGTTATTATTACCTGGTACATTTCTCCACTTCAGTCCCCCAAACCAAGAAGGGAAAGTGCTTGAGGAAGAGGATCAGAGGGGAAGGAAAAATAGCGCACATCTAATGAAACCAACCCATCATGCCCTGTTCTGTGAGAGAGCTGGCATTGATCAGGTAGATTCAGTACCAGAAATTAATAAAAGTGCACATAAAACACTGCTGAGAGACTGAGTGCAAGGATAGCTGGACCAGCAGCGCTGTGTTGCAATGAATTCACCTCCTAAAGTCAGACAATAAAAGCATCCCTGGGAAATACGAGAAGAATGTTGAATCAAAGCGTGAAAGCTGAAGGGATTTAATAAAAAGTGTATTCACATTAACCACTGGTTTAAAGGTGAAACCCTGCTCTTGAATACACCCAACAGATCAGTATTTACTTCTTGGATAACACAAAGACATGAAATTGGTCCTGGCGTGATACCTCTGCCAGGTCTTACCTTACTGCAAGTACTGGGGAGAAACCTTCATCCCCTTCCTTCACCTTCCTCATGGAAACAGCTAGAAAGAATAAGGCTTCTGACCTTTCCTCCCTGGAATTACCAGCTGGTAACTCCTTCCAGTTACAGGAAAACACAGGTACTACTCAGACATGACCCCCAGAGGAAAAAGTTTCCTGAGCAGCTCCCTCAGCCTGGCACCTGACCTCACGTGAGGTCTGCTCCAAACCAGTGTGACCCTGATGTTCTAAACCAGTTCCCAGTTCAGCAAGAGGCTGATGTGTCCCAGCTGTGCTGCACAGACCAACTGGAGCCAGCTTAGCCAAGCTGGGAGTGGGAGAGCCAGTGCAGCATCGTTCAGCTCATTCACCCTGACAGGAAATAAGGACAGGAAATGTCTCTTTAGAGCTGAAATTCGATTACCCCCCAAATAAAGCTGCCCCAACAGGCCCTTGAGCCCAGCAAAGCACTCCATGGCTCATCTCTGATGCCCTTATGTCAGTGCCCTGCACTTTATAAAGAAGAACTACTGACACCCTTCTCCTGATGAGCTGAACTCACTTTCTCCTGCAAGGCCCCAGGGCACTGCATTCCCAGTCCTACACAAACCTGGCAGCTTCTGAACATGCTGAGGGAAACCCAAGGTTTGGGAATCTTCCTGACATGTGAGAAAGCCATAAGCAGCTGGTGTCGTCCCTGATCAAAGCAGCATCACAAAACACGTCCTGTCCTCCTGTGGGAAGCACAAAGCTGTGAAGAAATGCAAAGCTGGCTCAGTGAGGGGGCCCACGGTGATGAAACCAAGAAGTGGTTCTGCAAATCCTCTGCTGCCTTTGCATGAGGCAGAAAGGTCATGAACCATCCTGGCAGCTCTGAGGCCTCTGGAAGATCTGCAGCAGCTCATCTGCCCACAAAACCTGCCCCCCAAACTGCTGCCAGCTCCTTCACCTGGCTGGGGGCAGATGGTTCCGTACCCTTAACGAGGGTCATTTGAAAATCTTCTGTCTTTCAGGGAGATGCCACAGCTATGCCACTGCCACAGAGTCAGGGCCACACAGACAGGTCACGAGGCTTCTGCACAGGGGATTTTATTCAAAATGTAGATTGCAAATAAATTTAGAAGCAGACACAGCAAGGCTCCCATGGAAACAGCACAAAAAGCCAGCTGTGGTTTGGATGAGTTGAGTCTTGGCAGTCTTGACTAATCCCTTAAGTGCCATCCAATTACTGCAAATGTGTTTGGCATCTGCTGCAGAGATTGCAAAGAATTAAATGGTCGATGGCACTCGCCGGAAATTACAAGTCACAGAACCCTGTAATGCATTTAAGAAAAAGCATCTAAAAAGGAAAATAGCATTACCCACTGCAAGAGCTGACCTCCTTGAGAGCCATAAGGGACAACAAAAGGCATCCAAGTAATGAAGGAAGCTTATTTCAGAGAAGAAAGTAGAAAAATAAAGGAGAGGAAGATTGTTTGTTTTTTTTCCACCAGGCAATATTGGTTAAGCCAAAGGAGACAGGGGCTCTTTTGTCTTCTGAAGGTCTGAATGAGAGATCTTTGTTTAATCTTTTATAAATAAAATACACATTAGATCTGTGGGGTTAATGAACAACCAAACATAAATAAAACAACCACAAAAATAGGTAGACAGAGAAAGGAACACTACCAAGTGTCCATCCTTGACCTTCTTTGGAATCCACAAAGGGGGGCCTAAGATCATTTCACTGGAAGAACACAAGGTCTGGCCAGGCATCTTCTTTCCCCAAACCCTCCAAATTACTATTACTGATAACCTGCAGCTGATAAATCACCAGTGTCAGTCTCTCAGATTAAAGAATTAAAGATTTCCCTGTGTTCAGTAGGGAAAGGGGAATATTCATTATGAAATCCCTGAAAGAACAGGAGGCCTCTGCTTTAGCTGCATCTGTACAAGAGTTCCATATGGAACCCTAAAAATCTTCCGCTCTGCAGTAGCAAATATCCTTCCTCTGCTTCTGTCCTACAGTGAAAACTTGATTTCACTAAATTCAGAGGCAGAACAAAAGGTGCAGAATTTAACTCTGGGACTTGATTGCTTCTCTAGGCTCAGCAAAACCATCTGGATTTCTCACTTGTTGCTGCCCCAAGGGAAGGTCCAAGCTGCCTGTGTGATCCCCACACCTCAGCCTTAAGGTTCTCCTCTTTCAGGCCCAGGTAGAGCTCTCTGCTGAAGATCATTTCCCCCTGATTTTCCCAGGGATCAGCAGAACAGCTCCGCTTTTTAAGAACAACAGAAAAAGAAACGAAAGGAACAGAACATCAGCTGCTTTCCAGCAACCCCTGGCTCAGACTGCAAGAAGCACCCAGTGCTGTGCTGCCACCAAGCTGTGTCCCGTGTCCACAACCTGAGCTACAGCTGCGGCACTGAGACACGAAAGCGTGGAGGGCTTTAAGAGTCATTCCACGAGGAGCAACTCCTGGAGGAAGCAGGAGAGCTGCAGCATCTCTGCTAAGCCCTGGGTGGCTCCCGGGAGATGAATAAAACATCCCGCTTGCTCTGCGGGGTGAGGGAATAGCATCACACGTGGAGAAGCAGCGACTCCACTGCAGTGCAGGGCACACCCTGCCCTCGGGAACGGCAGCTGAACGCGGCCCTCGAGTCTACCTGGGGTGGGATATACCTGAAATACACCGTATTTTTAACACACGAGTAAAATACATGAATACATAGAATGTTTGGGTTGGAAGGGACCTAACAGATCGTCTATTCCCAACCCCCCTGACATGTGCAGGGATACCTTCCCCCAACCCCAGCAGGTTGCTCAAGGCTTTGTCGAACCTGGCTTTGAAGGTTGCCAGGGTTGGGGCAGCCACAGCCTCCCTGGGCAACGCGTGCCGGTGTCCCCCCGGCCTCCCGGTAAAGCGACACACGTTCTGTACCCAGGTCTAGCACACGTGTACACACGTACAGGTGTATCCCACGCACAGGTGTAGAATACAGGTATAAAACCAACGAATTCTGCCATCGCAGCGACGCGTCTCAGAGCGCGCACGGAGCAGCGCGGGCACCGCCCATCCCGGGGGTCCTGGAACGCCACGGGGAGGCTGCCACGGGGGTGTCCCGCACTAGCAGCCGGTGCCAGCACCGCGGGACACCCGGGAGCGGCACCGCAGGACACCGGGAGCGGTACCTGGGAGCGGCACCGGGATCGGCACCGGGAGCGGCACCGGGATCGGCACCGGGAGCGGCACCGCGGGACACCCGGGAGCGGCACTGGGATCGGCACCGGGAGCGGCACCGCAGGACACCGGGAGCGGCACCTGGGAGCGGCACCGGGATCGGCACCGGGAGCGGCACCGCGGGACACCCGGGAGCGGTACCGGGAGCGGCACCGCGGGACACCCGGGATCGGCACCGGGAGCGCGGGGCGGGGGCGGTGGGCGTGGCCTTCCCGCGGCCCCACCCCCGGCGCGGGCGGGGCGCGGCCGCTCTCGCGCGCTCTCGCGATACCCGTTCGAACGGACGGCGGGCGGGCTCCCTCACAGGGCCCGGCCCGCCCGGCCCCGCGATGCCGCTGCAGCCGCGGCTGCTCCGCACCTACTCGCGGCGCGCCGGGTACCTGCGCCCGCTGCCGCCGCCCGACCGATGGATCTCGCCGCCGCAGGACCGCAAGCGTCTCTTCAGCTCGACCTCCGCCGCCTCCAGCGCCGCTTCCAGCGTCCTCTCCGCTTCCAGCGCCCGCTCCAGCCCGTCGGACGACCCCGACTTCTCGCCGCCCGAAAAGCGCCGCCTGCAGCCCGTGGGTAAGCGCCCCGCCTGGGCCAGGCGGCTGCGGGCCCGCAGGAAGGACACGCGGGGGCCGGCCGGGAAAGAGAACCGGGAACCGGCCGAGAAGGAGAACCGGAAGCCGGAGAACCGGGAGCGGGGACAGGAGACCCGGGGCCGGGGGAAGGAGAAGCGGGAACCGGCGGGGAAGAAGAAGAAGTGGAGCCAGGGGAAAGAGCCCGGGCGCCGCAGAGAGGAGCGCCGGGAGTCGCCGCCGTCCCTGTCCTCGCCCTCCCCGTGCCCGTCCCCGCCGCGCGGTTCGCGGCGCCGCCGGCAGGGCCCGCTGTGCGCGGCGCGGCGGCCGCTGCTGTGCAGCACCCCGCAATGGGCCCCGCCGCCCCGCCGCGCCGCCCTCGGGCCGCTCGGCCCGCTCGGCTCCGCCACCGACAGCGCCTCGGGGCTCGGCGACAGCCCCCCGCGCCGCCGCCGCGGCCCGCCCGCGCGGCTCAGCTCGCTGCTGCTCAGCACCACCATCGAGGGCGGCTCGGGGCTGGGGGACTCCCGCTCGCCGCACCGGCTGTCCCGCAGCTCGCCCGAGGGGTGCCCCGGGCAGAGCCCGTCGCTGCTGGATGCTGGGGAGGAGGTGCCTGAATGGTTCCGACCAAAAGGCGCGGCTGGGAGCCGGGAGCCAGAGCTGGGGCTGCGGGGGTCCCGCCGTGTTCTGAGGTCGTCGGTGCGGGGATCCTGCCGGGCACAAGCTCTCCCGTCCCCACAGAAAGCACCAAGCACTCCTCAGGAAGCGCTGGCCCCCACTGAGGGTGAGCCACAGCCCCCTGAGCCGTGTGACAGTGCCACTTGTGAGGAAACCTGTGAGGTTCCAAATCATCTCATGAGGAATTCGGCAAAAAGAAGCTCGAGCTGTCACAGAGGCCTAGCCAAGGAGTACCGGCTTGTGCCAGTGGTGGTCCTGGACCCTCTGGAAGTGCCGATGAGGTTGAAAAGCATGGAACTCCACAAACAGGCTGATGCTCAACCTGCCTGCCTGCAGCCAGGCTCTCCCGTGGGCCGCCAAGGAATCTTGGAGAACAAGCACAAAAGGACCAAGGGCCTCCCTGGGGAGGGCAGCACCTGCAGGAAAGCTTGTATCAGTGGCTTCAGTGCCAGCCGCTGGGGCAGGCACACGAGGTTCCGTCCAAAAAGGCACAAGAGCAAGAGACAGCAGCAGCCCAATAACTCCCTTTTCAGACTCCAGACAAGGCAAAAACAAGCTCTGAAGGGAGCTGTGGAGATGTCTGCAGATGTCAGAGACAATGACTATTCACTCCTTAATGGCTCTTATTCCTGGGCTAGAGTTCGAGCATCTCTGTCCTTCCATAAAAAGAAGAAAGTGACCACAGATGAGAGTTTCTGCAGCAGCATCCTCTGTAGCCCTTCAGGGAAATCCCAGCTTTCGGGGTACCAAGCCAGCCTGTCTGCTGGGAAAGCTCAGGGCTGCTCCTGGTTTGCTTCCTCCATGGTCCTGCTGGCTCCCAGGGATTCATCCTCTGTCCTGGAGCTGCTGCTTACAGATGCAGAGAAGGTGTTTGGGGAATGCAACCAAGAAGGGCCTATTGCTTTTGAGGAATGCATTCCTTTAGATAAGATGAAAGATTGCAAGAAAATTGGAGAAGGGGTGTTTGGAGAGGTGTTCCAGATTGACAGTGAGAGAGGACCTGTGGCCTTAAAAATAATTCCCATTGAGGGGACTGAAAAAATAAATGGTGAAGCTCAGAAGAGCTTTGGGGAGATTCTGCCTGAGGTAATAATTTCAAAAGAACTCAGTCTTCTGTCTGAGGGCTCTGTGAACAGAACTGTGGGGTTCATCAGCCTGTACACGGTGCACTGTGTCCAAGGGCCCTATCCCAGGTATCTCCTGGAAGCCTGGGACAAATTCCACGAAGAAACAGGATCAGAAAATGAGCGACCAGACTTTTTCGGGGCCCAGCAGCTCTTCATGGTCCTGGAGTTTGAATTTGGAGGCAGGGACTTGGAGCGCATGAGGAGCAAGTTCTCCTCGGTGGCATCAGCCAGAAGCATTTTGCACCAGGTCACCGCATCCCTGGCAGTGGCAGAGCAGGAGCTGCACTTCGAGCACAGGGACCTGCACTGGGGGAACGTGCTGGTCAAAAACACAGACGTGAAAGAACTTCAGTACGTGCTGAATGGGGCAACACACAGCATCCCCACAGCAGGGATCCACGTCAACATCATCGACTACACCCTGTCCCGCCTGGAGAAGGATGGATTGACCGTGTTCTGTGACCTTTCCACAGATGAGGAGCTCTTCCAAGGCACTGGGGACTACCAGTTTGACATCTACAGGCAGATGAAAGAGGAGAACTCCAACAGCTGGACTGACTATCACCCACACAGCAACGTCCTCTGGCTGCACTACTTGGCAGATAAACTTTTGAGAGGCATGAGCTACAAGAAGAAGGCATCAACTCCTGCCCTGAAGAAAATAAAGACGCAGCTCAGCAAGTTCCACAAGGAAGTGCTGACCTTTGAGTCTGCCCATGATGTTCTGCACCACAGCAGCCTCTTCCAGTGAGCAGGGCTCCAAGGGCTAAGCCACTGGTGCTGCCTTTCTCCTCTGCTTTTTGTATGTGTTGGCACAATGAAGTGTTTCGATTGGTTCCCAACGTGTTCAATACGTTATCAAAAATGTCCTTAAAAATCCCCCCCAATGCCTTCTGCTCTGTTTCCATACCTGCTGGTTTTGAGGAGTGTTGGAGGGGAGAGAACAGAGCTGACTGTGGAGGAAGGAGGGGAAAAAAGACTTCTCCAGGCTCAGTTAATGCTCTGAATTTTACATACATTTTCTTACCATTTTAGCTTTAGATTATTAAAAGTTCTTTTCTTACGGTATTGTCTTTCTTACAGATTCTTTTTTTAAAGGTAAAAAGCCTTCAGTTCTGGACAGTGAGGACAAGGATAAATACTGTTGGCTCACTGGAGACAGAGGGGAAAAACCCACCCTTTGATTTAATTTTGGCAAAATTTGTACCTGGAATGAAGGTACAAAATGTGTATATGTGAAGTTGCAGTAAAGGATTTTAAACACACTAATCTGCACTTACCTGTTTCTTTCCCCTCTCCTTAAGGACCAAGGAAGAGGTACCTGATTGTGATAAAAATAAGACAAAGTACCTGTGTTCCTGGTTTTTGATGGTTATAATGTTGTGGCCTTGTACTCTGACAGGAACTCAGCACTGAAGCAATTTCTCTGTTTATCTACAGAAGAAAATGCACAAGGTAATAAATGTTCTTTAGCAGATGGACCAGGTGCCTTAAACTGGGACCTCTGCTTACATTAAATCCCAATTCCCTGTTTTCAAGAAGTCCTTTGCTAACATTCATATTAAAGAAACTGGGCTAAAGAGAACAATAAATCAAACTAAAGTGAAAAGTGAATTAAATTACAATCCAGTGACATGGATGCATTAAGAAATTAAGAGGCAGCATCATCAAATTCATGATGACTGGAATGTTGTCCAGGCAGTCTAATAAATAAATGTTGTATGTGTCCATCTCAAAGATGCCTCTTTGACTCTCTCTTGAGAGAGTCCTTTTTACAAACCCAGCAAGGAGACCCTGGGATGGTTTTATTGTTCTGCCTTCCAGACACTGCAGAAAGTGACCTGACAATCTGCAGTGCTTCAAATTATGAAGATGGAAATTGTGCTGGAATGTTCCCAGGCATCCTCTCAACCCTTTTTTTTTTCCCCTCTAATTGAATAAAGTAATGCACTGTAATTGAATAGTCTTAAAACCCTGTAAGGCCTGCAGTGAATGCTTATCTGACATCAAGGAGTGTTCCTCAGTCACAATGGTGCTAATTTCATTTCTGTTTTGAAAGAAAAAAAAAAAGGATGGATGAAACCACGTTATTTTTTGCCTGCCTTGGTCCTTTGTTTCTTTGCTTTGAGAAGTGAATTTTGGCTGTACAGGAGGGATGGGACAGTGGCAGGAATTAATGCCAGGAGAGGTGACAGCCCCCAGGGGGACTCGGTGCAGTAATGTTGGAGATTCTGAAAGCTGAAACCTTGGAATGTTTCCCTGCAAACCAATTTGCTGGTTTGTGAACAGGTAGTAATTTTCATCAATCAAAATTTAAAGCTTCTACCCCCACCAAAACTGGACATTAAATTCATATAGAAACCTTTGCTTTAAACTGTGCTTGCAAAGAAGTGCAGCTGCCAGAGCTGAGCCCTCATTTCCTTTTTTAAAGATGCTCTCTGATTAAAAAAAAACTTAGAAAAAAAATAACATGTACTAATCAGCCCTCATAAATTTTAATGGGAGGATGGTGACATAAAAGGAATTGGAATAGTAAATTTCCCCTAATCAAGTAAAACGCCCTGAACATGTTTTCATCTGAGTGAAAGCTTTACTTGGAACAGAGCTGGATGAAATATTTTAAGGATCTGCTCTCCCTGCTAAGGAAAGAGGATGCCAGAACCCAGTTTCCCCTTTCAGAAAACACAAGTTTTTTAATACACACCACACTGAAATTAGAGCCTTAAAGGGTGCTCCATCTTTTACTGAAATAAGGAAGTCTAGAATTATCCTAAGGGAGGGAAAGATTTTTCACATGGATCCAAAGGCTTTAGGAGGCTGAAAAGAACAAGCCTAGTTTTGTGTAATTGGTAAATCAGGTGGATTCCAGGTAGGAATTCTGGTGTTTCCAGGTCAAAGTGGATTTTACAGTGAAGACAGCAACACTTGGTGATATTAACAGTGAGTGCAGATGTATTTTGGAATATTCTTTCATCTAAGTGCCAAATCTCTGAAAATTTTGCCTATTTTAATGGAAAAGACAGATAAAATACAGATTACTCTGTGAATACCCTGTAACTTACCAGGATGCTGTTAAAAAATGTATTTTTTGCTCATTCTGTTCTGGAAAATGAGACATTAATTGCAGGAATATGAAAATTCTCTCTTGCCTTGAGAAGCTGCACCCCAGCCCTGAGCTGAATGAGAAGGAAGAGCAGCTCTGGCCTCGATGTAGAGAGAGAGGATGAAAAGCAGCTACTCAGAGTATCATTCACAGGCAGGAAAAAAAGGAAAATAGTAATTTCTGCCCAATTCTGCAGTTCCAGACTGCAGCAGTTAATGGTGCTGGTTGGCCACAGCACCCAGCACAAGAGGAGGCTGCCAAGGGAACAGGAATTCTCCTTAGAGCTGAATAAAAACAGACTGGGAAATTCAACTCAGCCTGGGACTGCTCCCATAAAACAAATTAGGTACAAATAGCCCAATAAAAGCTTGGGAGTCTTAAATCAGATAAATCCAGTATTTAGGCTCTCCTCCTAACAAGGGAAATGCTCCCTCCCTTCCCTGGAGCTTGTTGCAAGGTTTGTTTAGGTAGTAAATTACTGGTGGCTCTGCTGGTTTCCTCTCAGCAGTTTGCTGAGAGCTGTGGGGCTGTTCTACAACTTCACCTGGATTGGCATCTTCATAAAATGTAGATTTTTGGGGTAGTTCAGGCCCAGAGTTGTTACACAGAGTCATCTCCACTGCCTGTCAGTGACACATTCATGGTCACTTCAGTGTGGCCCCCACTGATTCCTTCCTAGGAGCAGACAGAAAAAGGGGTTTTATTTCATGAGAAGCCTGGAGCATCCCTGTTCTTGGAATTTGCAGGAATTGCTCTCTCCAAATGCTCTCACACACAGGATAATGCAACAGCCCAATTAATTGTTCAATATTCTTCAGGGTGTGTAGGAAAAGGTTCCTTTTCAGTATCAAAGGCAGAGCCCTCCATGCTTTATGTAACATTTTATCATTCAAGGTTGTAAGCACGGTTCCCCTTGATCAGCTCCTCAGCCAATGTGCAGGGTGGATTTTCACAATGAAGTGATGCCTTCTGTTAGATGTGAACTGAGCAGCTCTTTGCTGCAGTGCTGTGCTGTTCATCTGTTCCTAATGAAATGCCAGAATTGGGATTTTTAGGATGATTATTGTTGTTTAAACCTCGGTCTGTGCTCTGGGATTTCCTGCGACAGCCACTGAGATAAAGCACTGTATGAATGGGATGGTATGGAAAGGATGAACTGCAGGGAAAGTCAAAGAACACCACTGAGGGTTTGAAGAAAACACCTTATGCACAAAGATGATGTTTTATATGAGCTCCAAATGCAAAATCTGGGAGTCCAACTCCTCTGACTCACTGAATCTGACTGTCAAAGGCAAAGGAGCAGTGCAGATGGTCTTGTGGCTGCAGCCCTTGTGAGGGCACTGAAAGCAAACACAGATCAAGTCAGATTAAACAGTCCTCATTTTCCTAAGGTAGCAGATTCAGAATGTCTTCACATGCACACAAACAAAATTGCCAAGATCTCAATGGGCAATTAAAACTAAAAGACCCTCTAGTGATGAGTTCAGCTCCCAGGAAAAGGTTTATAAGCAACAACATCAAAAAAATCTTCCCTGGGGACAAGGTCTTGGTAAAGAAACTCCAGCTGTTTACCCCAGATTGCCACAGGGCAAGAATATTAATTATTTTTTTCCCAGTGATGACAAGTTTTCCTTGAATAAATATGTTCACATGCTGTGCCAGCTGAGGGGCACAGCTTTGTAGAGATGAGATTTCTTCCTTTTTCTACTCACCAATAAATATCTCCTGTCTGTGGCTGATGTTTCTGGAGAAGTTCAATAATAATTAACAATTAGATGTTGTGTGAGGTACTAAGCAATGCTGACCAACACTCCAGAATCTCATGAATTATTCTTAGGAAATAAATGTACAACAACATCAGAATCCCTGAGGGCACTGCAGCCACAGTCATTAGTGTTCATTACTGCTCAGGGCTGAATGTTGTCCCCACTTCTGTGTCCTCTGCTTTATAAACACCTAATTAAATATTTAAATCGTGGTAAAGACTCGTAATTGCTACTAAAGCAGCAACACATTTCAACTTGACCAGAATTCCCAGTTTTTACCTTGCTGAGATGCTGGTAATGCTCAGATTGTATTGAAACACAATTTCACTGCAACAACGCTGTTATTTTGGAAAATCAGGATTCTCTCAGGGTGGAATCTCGTGCTGGTGAGACAGGGGACAGCTGGTCTTGAGTTAGTCAGTGAAGAGCAGATAAGGAACAGAATCAAATATAAATTTTGGAGCTGAAATATTACAGAAAAAACGGTTTAAGGAAGCCTGGCAGCAAGAACAAGAACTGCTCAGTGTTTCCATGGTGTGTCACCTGGACCAGGCTGCCCTATTTACAGAAGTTCCAGTTTCTGCTGGGAATGTTCAGAACACACAAAATCCCAAGAGCCTGAAGGAGCAGACAGCCAAAATACACCAATATGGGCAGAGCTTTGGGATTTAACATGGTATTTATGTTTCCATTAGATAAACATGTTATCTAGCGGCTCCAATTCTTTATCTAGAATTTGTTTTCAAATCCAAAATGCAAGGAGAAAATCAAATCCATCTGCCCTGCCTCTGTCTTTGTGAACTCCACGGGTCACTCAGCTGCCAGAAGTCTGATTGAAAAAGAGGGACAGTATGTAAATAAATTATTTTTTATATAAATAATCTAAATTATCAGTGCTGAACTGCAGACATCAAGGTCTTCTCAGACCTTCATCTGTGTTAATTCATGTTCACTATCTCATGCTTGTTCAAATATTTAGACATACAAGGCAAAACCCTTTGTAGCTTGGACTGAAGGGTTTATATTTTAGATAATTTCTATCACTGGGAAAGATTTTTTTTTTATGTCCCTCTCATTCTGAATTAAAAATAGAATAATGACACATTGCATGGAACACAGATTCTATATTTGTCTTTGAAGCATTTCCCCAGCACACTAAAAAACACCATTTATTACCTACCAAAGCACGATCACATTCTCCAGAGATCCTGCAATGTCCTGGAGACCATCAGGGAAATCAAAGATTGTCCCAAGGAGAGGTCACCTGCACACTGAAGTGGCTTTTCAAGGTGAATGAACCAGCCTAGAAAACATCAGAGAAGGATTTATAGCAAATGTAGCACAAGTAGCTCTTGCATTTAAAAGAAATCTTACTGCACAGCCTTTTCTTAAATCAGCAACTGAGGGGGTTCCCAGCGAGCTCCAGAGCAGGATCCATCCCTGTCCTCGCCCTGTGACAGGAATAAGCCACGAGAGGGTGCCCGTTGTGTGAATCCCGATGTGCCCAGGCTGTTGCTTTCTGCTCCCAACCACCCCGAGCAAATTCCAGCAGCGCACCAAAGGCCTTCCTGCTGGGCTGTCCAAAATGCCACAATTAACTTTTATCCTGGATATTGTGTAGGGCCACAAAACTCTTGTTTTCTGCATGGCCCCAGGAGCAAAGTTTTAGCAGCTCCCCAAGCACATTTGTGTTGGACAGAAGTGCCTGGCAGGGCAAGGGCTGCACCAACAAATTCCTGCACACAGGTAAAAATCAGGATTTAACCACGCTGGGATGACAGCGCACCTTAGGGACAGAATAACTTTCTTTCTTTCTTTCTCTCTTATTTTCTAATGCCTAAGCCAGGAGCTCTGGCTGCAGCCTGCAGTCCTCTACCATACAGGGAGAGCACATCCAGCAGGGAGCCCAAAGCAGGAATGTTTTATTTGTCACTGCTTAGGCACGGTTGGAAAATCCCCAGCACGGAGTGTTTACGCTGCCAGTGTTTTCACCTCTGTCTCCAGGCAATGGACGTAAACCCTTCCCTCTTCCCTCAACCAGCATCAAACAGAGCTCCAGCAAGGAGAGCATCTGTCAGCCCATCAGGCTTCACATCCATGGGCAGAGCTCAGATCCCAAATAAGACCCAACCTGTGCTCCAGAAAGAGACAAGCAGCCCTTTCACTGGAATTCTCTATATATAGCTTTGCAGAATTAGTGTCCTTTGCAGCAGTAAGGGCAATTTTTAGAACAAAACATCACATATCTACTTATATGTGGATCGTTTCCTATTATTTATTTTCTTCCAGCCATCCTCAGGGACAGACCCTGTAACCAGTTTAGCAGCAGCAAAATCATTATTCAACAGTCTGACAGTGGAAAAAGGAATAGCACAGCTGGTGCCCTCCCTCCCTGTGACCCCTGAGAGGGGAACAGAAATACAGCACAGCCCAGTTAGGTGAATTTTTTCCCAGTCTTTTTTCCAAATTTCATGATTCCTTCCAATGCACTTCCTGCAGAGGTAACACACTGCAAGCTGGAAGGGATGAGCAGAGGGAAAGTGCTCTGGCACTCTGCAAATTCATTCTTGTCCTGATGGACCAAGGTTTTAATCCAGAGGTCTCCAAAAGAGCAGAATTCTTTTTTTCTGCAATGATGGAGTCCCTGAGTTGTGTGTTGGAGATGTGAACGCCAGCAAAACCAACACTGTCAACTGGGGATAGCGCTTCTGCCCAGTGAAATAGAGACATGGCTCTCTTCAGAAAAATCTGTATCTTCCAAGAATTCTCAGAAAAGATTGCAACAAATCCCATGGGCACTTTCCAGCTACCTCCAACTCTCTTCCTCTTTGTGTTTAACATTTGACAACCATCCTCGCAGTCCAGAAATACTGTAACACTCCACATGCCACAAATCTCAACTGAAAAAAAAGATTATGGCAAAAGACAAAGCAAAAAAAAAAAAAACAAACCCTCTTGCACTCAGATTTAGTAACAGTTCTGTCCCACCCCCAAGGCAGCCACAGGTCACATCTTTCTGACCCTTTGCCTTGTCCTGTCTGGCCCCAGGTTTGGGGGTTTCTGTGCTGCAGAAGCAGATGTGAGGTTGCAAAGTGGAAGTTTGCTTTTAAAATGTTTCCCCACCCCCTCCTTTTTATTTTTGTTTTTGTCCCAGAGCAAGAAATGAAATTTCTTGAACACAGCAAAGCCCAAAAGTAAGAGCCAGCCCCAGGAAGAGTCCAGCTGCAAAATCCACCAGCTGCAGCCCTTCAGCCCCAGCCCTGGGCAGATCCTGGGACTTACAGAAAGCATCTGGTCTTTGTCGGGGCCCTGGGGCTGTCACATTTCAAAGGCTCCCTCTGCGAGCTCCAGAGGCAATGGAAAGTATGTTCAGTTGCAAGTGGGGTCACAGGGAGATGAAGAGAGAGGGAATCAGCTCATGGATACAGCTGCCCATGCTGGCTCCAGCTTCAGAGCAGGCTTTGGAAAAACAGGGGGGGAAAAACCCCAAAACATGCAAAGCATCTGAGGAACAAGGAAGGCTTGGTTCCACCTCTGCCCCTGAGGAAAATAGGGAATTGGGAACCACACACCCCAGACATGGAGTGCCTTTTAGGGAACTTGCACAGATGAGCTGTGAGAGAGCTCTGTGAGGTGGGAAGACCTCGAAGCCTATACAGAAAAATCCCCCTTTTTCCAGAGCACATCAAAGAGCTGGACAACAGCCTCTGAGCAACTGGACATGTCCATTTGTGCAGGGGCCTGTCCCTTCCTGCTGCTCTGTCCTTCATCCATGAGACTGCTGGGCTGTGGTGTGACTGGGAAGCTCTGGGAACGCTAAAGCCCTGCTTCGCAGCAGAACATTTTTGATGCAGATCAAAAGATAAACAAGCACTGCCAAGCTTAAAAAGAGAAGCAGGTTCAAGGAATAGCTGAAGAGGAAGCTGATGCTGAAAGCTGTCAGTGCCCACAGCTTCCCCAAACTACCAGCAAGGTCTTTTATTTTGACTCCAGACAGGGATGGCAGATTTGATCCTGCATTTCTTTAGAATCTCCAAGAGTCCCTACCACAGCACAGCACCAAGCACAGTGATAGATTTATCGTATGCCAGATGAGCCTTCCGTGCAATAGGAGCACCTTGCCAACTGTTGGGAACACTTAGGACAAAGCCATAGATGGAAAAAGCAGCTGAAGGCTTCACAAAGCAAGAAAACAACAGAAGCTGGAGCAAGAAAAGTCAGTTCCCACTCAGAGTCCCAATGCAGTGAGGCTGGAGGGGGAATTGCCCAGCACCAGGGGAAGAACCCATTGAAGTGTAGGGAATAAGTTTTAAAACAAATTTTTTGCTGCCAGTCACGTGCATGCAGTGAAGATTGAGATGGTCTCTGAAAGCAAAACCTCCAAGCCTCACTCCCTCAGAGCGGAATTGAGACAGAGACCTCAGGTTGCACAGCTTGTCTCACTGAAGGAAAGGTGCTGCCAACCCTTGTGGTCTGCAGATTTCCTGGGATTGTCACCAAGCTTTCCCTGGGCTGGAAGGTGCATCCAGTGCAGCATCAGCAGCTCCATGCTCAGGGGTGGCTGCACAAACAGACACGAGGCCATGAAAAACAAGAGTTAACCCCCACAGCAGTAATCAGACCTTATAGTCCCTAGTAACACCTTCTCTCCCTTTCTGAGAAGGGCTGAAGCTCTGAAAATATATCCCAAGATGAACATTTTCAATTAAGTACACTTGCTGTATTGTTTACAGAAATATTACAAGTTATTACTGTTAAATAGAGTGAAAAGTGAGACAGCTCATTTTTATCTTTTCCACAGTGTTTACAGCGGGCTGCACCTCCTGCCTGAGGCAGGGTGCACGTCACTAAAAGTAATGAGGTCCTTGCAGACATTTGCAGCAAGACAGGATGCCCATCAAGAGTAACAGGAAGCAAAAACCACACAAAAAGTGCTGGCCCATCAGCCTCTCAGGGGCCACGAGCAGGATTCTGCTGCTGTTTATTACAGAGACAAAGCAACCTGTGAGAAACAGAAGTCCCAGAAATCCACCATGCAAAGTTTCAGGCCCAGGAAATCCACATCACTCTCGGTGCTTTTAAGCAAAGAATTATGCAAAGAATTTCATCTGAACAGCGTAAAATGGGGATCCTGGTGTGGATTAACCACGGAGCACTGCAGGTGCTGCCACAGGCTCAGTGCAGCTCTGGCTGCCTGCAGGGTGAGTATTTGTCCACTCACATCTCACACCAGCAGTGCTTTGCACAGAAGACAACTCCACCCTCAGCAACTTTTCACGACTCTACAACACTCTTTATTCCAAAGCACCTCAGTGCAGTCCCTTGTGACCAAAGAACAGGCTGGCCCATTCTCAGCCAGGCCATTCCATGAGCATTATCCCTGCACAGCTCAGAGAGCTCTGCCTTCCCAGAGAATGCTCCCCACTGCCCCAGGAGCTCGCTCCCACCATTGTACCTTTGGGCATAGTAATAAGAAAGTGTCAGGCAGAGAAAGTCGAGTAAAAACAGTTTCTTCAGAGGAAATGAATCATTAAAGTGCATGACAATACTGAAAGCCACAGGCTGCACCACAGTCCTGCACAAAATGCACTTTACTGCTGACAATGCCTTCAGTTCTTCCAGCTGCCAGAGGAAGAACTGCTCCTTTGAAGATGGAGGCAAGGTTGCAATTCCCAAAAGCTGTCAAAGCCCTCTGGTTTGTCCCTGCAGAGGCACCATCTCTGTGGCTGGTGGCTGGGGCTGCAGCAGGGACTGCTCCTCCGAGGCAGCTGCTTGGGGTGGTTTCTGTGCTGGCCGCTTCCAGGACCTGGTCTCTGCAGCAGGGGATGCAAGGACAGCCCTTCATCAGCAGGAGGCTGACAAAGGGACCCAGGTTTAGAAGAGTGCAGGTTCAGGGAACACCCAACACACACCAGAGAATGTTTTAAGCACTGCAACCTCCCCAAAGCCAGGAGGAATCTACACTGGAGATTGTGTCTAAATCTCCTGGAGCGTCTGCCCAAGCTCTGCCAGTCTGAACAAGGTCTTTCTAGAGAAAGTAACAGCTCTGTTTTCCACAGAGTTTCCTCCCAGGTCTACCAAGGGAAGCAAACAAAGATCTCAGGCAGAATCTGACAACATTGCCAGAGATAATGTCCATATTGAGGCTCTAAAAGCTCTGTGATTTTAACATGTGCAGGATGAATGATCCTAAATGTTACCTTCCCTAGGAAAAGCATCACATATTTGGGCTACTGAGCCAAAAGGAAGAGCAGCCCTTGCTTTTTCCCAGCAGCATTTCCTGCCCATTTCTCCCAGAGCTAAGTAGGGATGGCATCTCCTTCATCCTCAGTTTGTTCCCAAACTCTGGCCAGGTCCAGACTGACACTAAATCTTCATTTTCTCAGCTCACAAGTGATGCTGCTGTGGGGAAGCAATTTCAAGTTGGCCTGCCTGAAATTCTGTGACCAAGGACATAACAACATGCCAAGAGCAGTTTGCTGAGCAGGAAGCTAAAAGGATACTGCAGACCTTTCTTCATCATTTAATTTACCTTCTGGATTTATTTCTGAATCACTGGTGCTCCCAGGTTCTTCCTTCAGAACTCCCACATCCTTTGCCCAATCTGTCCATTTAATTTCCTCTACTCTGGAGAGAGAAAATGCAACAAGACACTGATGCCTGGAATGCAGCATTTCAAGCCAGATCTCACTGTCCTGCAGCCTCCCAGCCCAGCTCATCCTGCCAACACCACCCTGATGGTTTGGCTGTAGCAACAGCACCTTACAGAGCTTTTCTTTGAGCAAAGATCTTCTGTAATCAAAGCTCCATGAGGTAAAATAACTGCTCCCCCTGCATATTGTCCACTGGTCTCTGTGTTTTAAAATTCTCCAGTTCAGGGAATGTTCTTAATACAAAAGGTGACAATGCTGGAGGATCAACCAGCTCTCAAACCTCCAGCCTGGCGATCACCAACAAATCGGAATGTACCCAGGAATGTGTGGTTGAGTCAGTGCTGAAATCCCCTGGGGTGCTCCAGGGTTACCAGGCTGTGAGCCCACTGCTAGGCTGGAGTGTGAGGGGGGAATGGAGCATCTGTCTTACCTGAAACACCACCTCTCATCTTTCTTATTGAGCCCCACTGACATGAAGCAGCCAGATCTCCTCTTCCCACCCTGGCGCCACAGCCAGGCCTTCTCTATTTCTAGAATAGCAATAGCCCTCTGAAAGAACAAAACCCACGTCAGAGAGAAACCAGGCACAGACAGAGCCCAGCCCAGCCTTTCCATTAAATCTTCCCCCCTCAGAAACTCCTTGGACTTAGAGAATCGCTGTGGAACCCAATCCCAGAGTGCCCCAAAGTACTGCCTCGAGTTACCTCTGCACGAGGATCATGCAAAGAGTTGTAAATACACCTAAAATCACACTCCCAAATTAATAGCTGAGCTTAGGACAGACAGGCACGGCCACCGCTGACTCTGTGAGACCCCAGCAGAGCTTTGGGCCTCACCTGCAGCTTCCAGACACTCTTGCTGTAGCCAGAAATATCCGTGACAGTCTCGCTCATGAGGGCAATCAGCATGTTCAGCAGCAGGATGTAGGTGAGGATCACAAACAGCAGCAGCAGGAGCATGACAAAGTATCTGAACCTGGCGTGCTCCTGGAAATCCAGGTCACCCATCCCGATGGTGATCTTGAAGAGCTCCAGGGAGACGCTGAGCAGCCCCCCGTACATGGCGTGGCTGCCCGTGCTCTCCAGGTGAGCCAGGGACTTGTTCTGAGACACTGAGGGGGCATCACCCATCAGTGTCACCAGAGCTGGGAGAAAAACACAGTTTGAGTCCTCAGGGAACTGCTTCCCTCAGCTCAGCTTGCACATAACACTGAGAGAGGGCTCACCTGCAGCAAAGCCAAACAGGAAGATCATATAAACCAGGAGAAAACGCAGCAGGTCTCTCATGATGGTCTGAAACACAAACCAGGGGGAAGTGCTGTTCTTGACCTCACATGGAATCACCAGGATGATCCCCTGCACTCACACATCATAGCCCAGCCCCCAGGAACAACACTGGCAGCAGGGTTTCCACCTTTTATCCAGTTTAAGAAACTGCTAATATGTGTTAAATTACTTCCACAGGTAAATAATATCACTGGCAGCTTAATCTGACAGTACTATGAACTTATTTGTTGCTCTATTTGTATGAATAGATCTTTGAAACAGATAAATACCCTGTGGGGTGTCCAATATGGCTGTTTCCAAATTATTTCAACACACACATCTTTTTCCTTTCCATCTCCATTGGCTTTACACAAATGGTGATCAGGATCTTCCCTGGCACCTTGTTTCACCTCTGCTTTGCCCTTCTAGTCCCAGATTTCTCTACAGCTCTGGAAACACTTCTCAGGCCAAGCTGAGCAGCTCCAGGGAACTCACAGTGGTTTTCAGGGCTAGTTTGGAGTTGGTTTATGACACACAGCTGCTGCCACCTGGGATGCTCAGTGACAGCAAACAAGTGGTTTGCTGCATCTGTAGCTGAAGACACTGATCTAACCTCCTTCTGCAACATCTGTGCTTCCATAGCACATCAATTCCAGTTCCTCACACCCCAAAACCTTTTCCTGCAGAGGTTTTCCCCCCAGCACTGACCTTCTGGATCATGACACTGTAGATGCCGGTGCGCTGGAAGCCCCGGGTGTAGTACAGGGTGTTCACCCACCCCAAAAGCAGGGAGAACACCATCACTGCCACGTAATTCTCCGAGCTGGCTCCATACAGGACTGCTGACAGCAGCAAGGAGAAGGCCTGGATGAAGCTGGAGAGAAAACAAGAGGAAGTGACAGGGACTCACCTCAGCAAAAAGGCCCCTTGTAGATGTTTGCAATGAAAACCAACACATTTGAGGAGGCTGCGAGGAGCAGACAGACCCCACCCAGAAAAGTCCACTACAACAAAGGCTTAGGACAAAAGGCAGCAGTAGGAGAAGGCAGCAGGGGTGGAAAAAGTGGCAGAGGATCCGTGTTTCCTGCTCTCCAGCTCCGTAGCAATGTTAGGGCAACGCAGCTGCCCACACAGAGAACAGCTCCGAGCTGGGATTGTGCCAAACCCCCAGGACGTACATCAGGATCTCGATGCAGCTGTCAGAGCACATGGTCTTCAGGGACTGGCGTCTCCTCCGCAGGTACAGGCTCTGGGAGAGGAAGATCAATCCATCATTCATCAAAACCAGGCTGTGTGAGAGAGGGAGCCCTGCCCAGCACAGCCCATGGCCCACGGGAAAGCTTTGCTCCACGTGCTGCTCCTTTCATCTTCAAGATCCCCAATTTCATCCCTCCCAGATGAAAAAAGGCCTTATTTATAAAAGGCAAGGATAAACAAGGGCTGAATCATGGCTCAGCCCAATGTCTTTATTAATAGCCTGCATTAAATGCCAGGGGTGCATTTTAATGCTGTAAATCACAGAAGTCTCTCAGAATTATTAGCTGTTGTGGAACCATGATTCCCCTGGCTTGTGCTGCCCCTGTCACTGCCAGATCCCCACTGAGTGTCCCAGAGCAGGATTCCCTCCTGCCATCCCCTCCTGCACATCCTGATCTGAATCTGCTGCCTCCATGCCAGTGATAGCTCCCTTTTTCCCCCCGTCTTACAATGAAACCAGACAAGAGATACCCCTACCTGAGCAAAGATCAGATAAATGCCTCCTAACAAGATAATGATCAGTCCAGAGACCCACAGGAAGCCTCCAGCTGTGAACTCCACTGGAAAGGAAGGCTGCAAGACAAAACCAAAAACACCCAAAGCAGTGGAGACAGGCAGAGGCAGTGACAACAACCACCCATAACCTTTTAAACCCTGCTCCATCCATCCAGGCCTTCCAGATCAAAAGATTGGACCTACCTTTACCCTTAAGGGCTGATAGTAAGCAATGGCTGTAAAGATGATCATGAATGACAAGTAGGAGACGAAGCTGAAGTAGAATCTCTTGGAGGCAAATGTTTCCCATTTTTGCTGAAGCAGTTTGTTCAGTGGCTCCAAAACCACCATCTTGTACCGATTCTGTGGGGAAGCAAGCAACAAAAATGCACCTGTGGGCCAACAGCAATGTGAATTCACCAGAGGATTGTCTTCTTAAGAGTTGGAGCTGCTCCAGCTGGGGAGTCACTAAGGGGTTATTCAGTCAGGTCTTTTAGTGTGAAAGGTATCAACCATTGCATAGAAGTCACTTCATCAAGGTATTTGGACAAACCAAGGCTTAGAGCAACAAAAGGATCCAAATTTCTCTCAAATTATGGATAGTCAGAGCCATGCCAAGCAGCCTCTGAATAATAAAATATGCAAGCTTTCCCATGAACCATTTCTTTTTTCAGAGAAATGATCACCTGAAAACCCCCATTAACTTGAAACGCTTTGCACACTTAGCCAGCAACACTATAAAGGACAGAAAGAGCTGTCTGAGCCCTGGTGAGAGCCTCACTGGTGTGTCACTGCTGTAGGCCAGGATCTCCAGCACAGAGTTCTCCTCGAAGCTGTCCAGGGAGGACAGGTCATAGAGGGACACGTGGATGGGGCCGTAGGTCCACTCGGTGAACTTGCGGGACAGGTGCCGGTACACGGGGTCCTTGATCTCCCTCTGGATGATGTGCCTGAAGATCTGACACAAACAGGAGAATATTCCTGGGCTGAAGGTGCAGAAGGACACCATGCACCCAAAGCACCTCCCTGTGCAGCACCCCTGGATTTGTGCCTTATCAAACACCTGGATCTGGCTAAAAGCAGGCAACCAACCACATCTGGCTCCCCCAGGAGAGGAACCAGCTTCAGTCCAGGGAACAGGGATGGGGCAGGGAGAGCAGCAGCAGCCAGCTGAGGCTCTGCAGGACACAACTGAGTGCCTTGGAGGTCACCTGTGGCACTGCCCCATCAGCAGCGTCACCACGGGCTGGGTGCAAGTTACTCCCACCCCAAACCCCACTGGACACCATCCCCGCTCCTCAGCAACCCCAGGGCTCCCCTCTGGTTGTCTCTACCTCCACTTTGCCTGTCTTGGCAGCAAGCTGCAGGGGATTTAACCCATCATAGTTCACAATCTCCTCCAGTTTGCACGTCGGGTCGAGCTTCACGCCCGCCTTCAGGAGCTCAACGTAGGTCGTGCTCACAAACTTGGTGTTCTCCTCGGTGTCATCTGCAATCATCACCAGGGCGTGGAGGACTGTGTTGCCCTGGGTGTCCTGCTCCTGCAGCCTGGCTTTCTGGTGGGGGTTGTTTAGGAGATAATCCACCACATCAAGCTGGTTGGTACAGGCAGCCAAGGAGAGGGGAAGTTCACCTGGAGAGATCAGGACACAGCATTTGGAGAAGAAGCAGAAAGGGGTGAGAAAGAATTAAAGAAAGGGGGAAAAAAACCAATCCCAGAAAAATATGTTTAGTCCAGAGTTTTATCACTGAAACAGAGAACAAGTTCTGTCTCAGCATCTCTAGATTAGAAAGGGTTTTGTAATAAACAATTACTCTGTGTCTGCGGGCAGCTGAAACACCTTCCCAGATCTCAAACTGATCTCTAAATCCAGACTAACCAAGTATTGGTCTTTGCCTGAAGCCACTCAGACAGGGTTAAACACATAAACCCAAAGATGATGGAAATGCTCAGTGGACACCCCAGATGTAATCCTGCCATTTAAATAAGTCAAGGGCTTGATTAAAGGACACTGAAGATGGCAACAGAGGGGCAAACCCAGCTAAAATTAGCGGCATAGCATAGAGTAGGGCACTAAAAACCCCAGAGGAACAGGTTTCATGTGACTCACCAAAATAAAAGTAAACTCCTTCTTTCTTCTTCCTGAAGAATTCACCGTGGGCTCTGGCGTGGACATCAGCTCCATTCTCCACCAGCAGCTTCACCAAATCAAGGCTCCTTTTCTCTATGGCAATGTGCAGGGCTGTCTGGCCTGAGGACAGAGCAAACCCTGTCGCTCTGTGCCACTCTCAGGGGGACAAGACACGATGTCACCAGTGCTGGCTGTGTGTTCTGCACAGCAACAGCAGCCTCAGGGATGGCTGCCAGCTGAGGGCTTTCAACAAGCCTCAAAACCATCAGAAATTCAACACCAGAGCAGGCAATTCCCCCTGCCTGGCACTGAGAGCCCAAGCAGCCATGAGAGGATTGAGACAACCCCACAAGTACACGGCCACGCTGCTGTTCAGAGCACAACCAAACAGCAGAACTCACTTAACAGTGACAGACCACTTCTTTTTCATTTTTACAAGTGCTTCTTATACTTTCCCAAGCAAATCACCTCATTTCTTGAGTTATTAAACAGGTATCATTTCTGTTCTACAGACCAAGGAGGGTATAACTCAAGACTGAAGAAGATGCAGCACCAGAATCAGAACTAAAAGGTGAGTGGGCTGTGTGTGACTGCACCAGAACCCTGGGGCTGCAGTGCTGCAGGAGCTCCAGTTCCCCTCTTTTTCCTTTTCCTTTTACCTGCTCATCTCACAGAATCCTTCCTTACCTCTGTAGAAACAGTCAGAGCACGACACGTTGACAAGTGGCCTGGGATTCTGTGTCTTCTGGTCTATTTCCAGCAAGACTGGGATTGTGTCATTCTTCCCATTTTTTAAGTTCAGCAAGGCTTTCATTAAGCAGGTCTTCCCAGTCTTTGCATCTAGCAGAAAGAGAGAATTGAGTGGGTTTTGTGTGTGTGCTTTGCTCACAGCTGTAGTGCTTGATTCAGAACTTAACTCAAATACAATCACAATTTTAAAGGTTTTTATCAGTATTTTCAGTAGTCCTAAGGCAAAAACATTAGGCTATATTTAATTCATGGCATTCTCCTCAACATAAGGAAAAGAAAAGGAGACAGAGAGCTGGAGAAAGCAAAGAACCACGAGGAGGTTCCCCTGCTCCCCTCCTACACTGACACGTGCTGGCTCTGCTAACCCTGTGAATTACAAACAATTCCAGGAGCAGGAATCTACCTGTGTATTCGGAATTGGTGAGGAATTTGGAGTTCCTCCTTAAGTACTCCAGCAAACCATCCAGTGCCTCGGGGTTGCCCCTCACCACGGCGCTGAACAGCCGGTCCCTGTCAAAGCGATTCGGGTCCTTCTGGCTGCGGGACAAATGCAAAGTGTTAGGAAGTTCTGGAGAGCAGAGACAAGAGCATGTCACGAGTTCTAGTGGGAGAAAGGAGAGAGACAGAGGAGAGTTTGTTGGGGGGGTGGGGAACCACTCAAGTATTTTATTTTTGAGTCAAGGGAAAAATAGAGACAGTTATTTCCCAGAATTCTCTTAAGCGGCTGCTCTTTCCATCAGCTGGAGCTGTTCCCAGATCCAGGCTGATGTGCAACCCTGGCACGCATCCAGAGCAGAGAGAGAGCCCAAGATAGCTGCAGGACCAGAGTCAGGCCCATCACACGGTGGGAGCTCGCTCAGGCTGGTTCACAGCGCTGGCAGGAGCAGCTCAGCTGGACAGGGCTCCGTGTGAGGCTGACTGGAGTCAGTTCACACCGACCCAAACCACACCCAACACACCCCACACACGTGGGCACCCTCCAGAACCCTAATACATCCCCTTGCTGCTTTTAATTACCTCCACCACATGCCTGTAATATTAACACATTGCCACTTTTAGTTTAGACTTGGGAAAATCCATAGGCTCCCACCAGGCAGGATCAGTGTGGATCACCTGGACCACAACCCAAACTGCTCAAATGCCCAAAAGTTACTCACTTGCTGACAAGTCCTGGCCGATAGTTCAGATTAACCTTGATTTTAGGGGCAAAGTCACTGCTCTCTTTCTGATAAGGTGTCTCCAAGGGTTGTGGCTCTCCCTTCCTTCCATGTCCCGACCTTTCTTCCTTTTGACTCGATGCAGGTTTGTCTTCCTGGATGCTGTCATCAGTTTCTAGCAATCCCATGAACCTGTTCCTCTGAGCTGGGCCTGGCTGCCCGTTTGTGAACTTATCCATTGCCAGGAGAGATGGTCCTGCAGATCAACAAAGATGTTCCCTGTTGGGGCACTAAACCTGCGAGGGATGGGGAGAATTAACACAATTTCTGCACAAGCCCCAAAGGCGTTCAGTGCAACACAAGGAAAGTTCCCAGGTTGGCCACAGGTCCCTTGAGAGGGAGATTTGGTAAAACTCTGCACAGGAGGAGTATTTGAATAAAGGATCAGGGTCTTAAATGGGGTTCCAGTAGAGGAGAAGTTTAAAAGCAGCTCATGAAGCACAGGCAACTCATCTGCAGCACATCTGAAGCCCCTGTGTGAGATGACCTCACCTGTTGGCAGCAGCACATGTTCCTGACATAAAAGGCAAGGAAAGTGGCTCTTTAGGAGTCTGTGATCATTGTTCTTGTCTCAGTGCAACCAGCGCAGGCACAGGCTGGTCACCAAGTGGCCAAAAAGATAAAGGTTCACTGTAGGCCTGCTTTGGAACAGTGATGAGTTTGCCCACGGTCCCTGCTGGGAAGCTTTAGGCTGTTTGTACAGGGAAAAAACACCTGCACAAACTGTGTTCCCGCCAGGCACTCTGACATTTCATCCTGGGGCAAAATGAGTGTGATCTCCCCAGCATTTGGAGCTGCTGGCTATCCATGTGAGCGCAGAATTTGAGCTCCCAGCTCCACAGCTCAGGCAGACACACTCCCCCTGCCCTGAGGACACTCACAGCCCTGGGAGCCTGCAGAGAGCACAGCTTGACCAGATTTGCTGCACAGAGAGCATCAGTAGCCAGCAGAGCTCCCAGCCAGCCCCCTTGGTTCAACTAATGCTTCCTGAACTCTTTTTCGCCTCTTTGGAGACATCTCTTCATGCCTGTCTGAGTACATCTCAGACCACACCCAAGGCATGCTGCCTGAAGTGTGGCTGCAGATTCACACAGTTTGTGAGGCAGCAATTAAACATCCACAATTACCAACCTGCAGCAGAGCTTTGGTTAATAACTCCTTCTCATTCCCATGCCCTCCCTCCAAACGGTTAACAGGTTTCCTCTGAAGAGAAATCTCCCTTGCTGCGACTACAGCCAGACTCCATAGCCTGCACCAGCAAAGAGGTAAATGGACGCAGCTTAAGCATTTTGGCTTGGGTTAGGGTGTGAAAAAACACAGGTCTAGGCAGAAAAGGGCCACAGAACATCTTTATGCAGCTCGCAGCAGGAAAGCCAAGGGCTGATTTGGAGACAGACCGTTATGATAACTCAGCCATTCAGTTTAGTCTGCGCTCTAGTGACAAACACTCCTCTGCACACACCCTTTAATCCCATTTCAGACCTCCTTCCTTCCCCAAAACACTTACTGGTACATTTGCCGAATCCTTTAGAAGGATATTTGCGCTTCCGTAACAGCTTGCTCGTGCTTTTTTGTCTTCCTCTCCCCAAAATCATTTCTCAGCTGCAGTTTCCATCTTTCCACAGCACTCAAGAGAGTTATTTATTGTCAGTCTTGCACAGACAGGGCATCTGGGTTAAAAGCAAGAGCAAAATGGTCCTATAAAAAAGGACCCTCTGATGTATCCACCCACTTTGTGCATCCCTGGGAAACACAGGGAGCACTCTCTGCTTGCCAGCTCAACTCCCACCCCTCAAGAACTGAGTTATTTCTCTCTGAGACCTCACCAAGCCATTTGGAGCAGCGCAGCACCAAGCCCTGCTGTCAGAAGAGCACAGCACTTACCAGAAGTTGCTGCAAGCTCCACCCAAGGACTGATCTGACAAGGAACCCCAACGGATCCTTCAGAGGGGAAATAACCTCGCAGCAGAAACCAAGCCAAGCACCAAAAAGTGTTAATTGACATGAAGGCAGACCCAAAATTATTTACATCCATGGGTGAGAGTCCCCCGCTCCTGCAGAGAAGCCCACGTTCATTTCAGCAGCCTGGGAATGGCACAGAGTTGAGCTCCTGGCTGGAGGTGCTCCATGAGAGAATCCAAGCTGCCTGGGAGAAGGAATAACCCCGGATCCCTGTTATTCACTCAACTGTGTGGCTTTTTGCGAAGTGAAGGAGGGCTTGCACAGGAAATGACTAGAGAGATTTCTCAGTAGAGGGGAGAGCCAATGAGTGCAGTGCTCTTATATGGGAAAGCTGGCTGCCTACTGCAAATTCAGAATGCTTAACCCCTGCCTGCACACAGGGAGGAAACGCCTCGTGCCTTCCCACCACAGCCCCTGTGAGGCCGTCACGAGGCTCCCCCAGCCAGCCCCAGCCCCAGCCCCTGGAAACAGCTGAGGTCAAACTTTGTGTGGGAAGCCAGGTCTGCTCACAGCTGCACAGCCCCAGTGACACAAACTGTGAGCAAATGAAGTGACCCCACGAAGTGCAGCGTCAGCTGCTGCTCACGAGCACAGGGGACTGCACAAAGCAGCCCAAACACTCAGGCCACTGGTTACTTCGTCTGCTCTAGCACCCATTTTTTCTCCAAAGGAGAAAAGTCTGGGAGAGGCTTCTCCTGGGAGCAGGGATTGCCCTCCCACCCCACAACTGACTGTCCTTGGGCACACACCCCCCAAAACTGCTTCACTTTCCCCTCACAAAACAGGACTCCTGGGAAACAGAGGACACCAGCCCACACCTCCTGTTTCAGCTCTCCCTCTCCCCAGGAGGCAGTGGGATCACTTCCTGCACCACCCAGCACCCACTGCCTCAATAGCCTTTCTTTCCCAAAGGAATGCTGCTCCAATGATTCCCACCTGTACTCCTGATCCTTCACAAAGCCATTCATGTGTTCTAGAGCTCAGCTAGGAAATCTTATTAATGAACACGAGGGTGAACAGCTCTTCTAATCAACACCTTGACAGTAGGGGCACATTCCAGGAGAAATCCCAGAAGTGAGGTTAACCATTGGCCCAAAAACACGGAGAAGGGGTGTCACAGCATGACACACTAAACTCTGGCTGTGGCTTCCTTCTTCCAAACCTATCCTGAGCCAAAGGAGAGCCTGAAGCAATCCTCATCCCACAGGGCTGCAGATGCTGTGACGTTTCCTGGAATGTGGTCGTCACCCACGGAAACATTCCCAGATGGCTTCAGCTTTGAGTCAGATGCAGGCTGTGAGATGACGTCCCTATAAATACACCAATTAAATGGCACGGTGCCTTTTTCCTCCTCATGGCTTTGCAGGGGATTACAACCTTATTTCTCAAGATTTCTGTGTTTCAAAATGAAGCTGGCCCAGGGACAAGGCAAAGCTGCTTTTTCTTTCCATGAGGGTTTCTTAATGATTTATTAAGACCCACAGAACAGCCTCTAAAGAACAAACAGATAAATGCAAGATCAGATCTAATCTCTCCAATCCCTCCCTCATTCCAGCCTTGCACTGATTTAGCTCAGTTTACCTTAGCTGTGTTACACTTCATTTACTGTGATATCAACAGAGCTTCAGGCCCAGGAGTTTAGCTCAGACTTCTGAGTTTAAATCCTCTTGGGCTTCTTCTCCAGCTTTCCTGGGAGGCATCCCACCACTCCAGCCAAGGAATGAAATCAGCCCACAGAAGTGCATCATAACAGAGCTCTCCCTGCACATCTGCTTTTAATAGCTTGCACGGAGGGAGAGGAATGTGCAGTTTGCTGGGAAAGGAATCGCTGCCAGCTGAGAGGTCACCACAGCCAAACAGAGCCCCGGGGAGCATAGAAACACAGAGCAGGGAGAATAAAAGCAGCAATTTAATGTCACCTGTCTGTCAGCCTGAATTCTCCTCTTGCTTTTTGAGGCTTTTCTGTGGAGGAACACGAAGGAATCTCACAATTGCTTCTTTTACTCATGAGATGTGTCCGAGTTTCTCCTGACAGGAGAGACACACTCGGTGGAAATCTGGGAAGAGAGAAGTCAAACTGCCAAGTGAAATTTCAAGGCAAGTGTTTTTCATTCAATAACATTATCAAATATCTTCATAATTATAAATCATAGATGGGTAATTCACAGCAGAAAAAGCAATGACTGGAGCCTGCTTAAACAAAAGGCAAATGGAAGCATGAAGAAGAACAACTTTGGAAAAGATGGAAACAAGCACATTTCACCTCAGTTCCCATTTTTACCAGACACTGAAAAACATAATAGTCTTATGATTAGTACCATGCTTTCAGTATGCTCTAAATAGAAGTTCAATGTCACCTGTAATTTAGCTACAGGATTGATCTATGGCCACTCTCAGGTGTAGCAGCTCAAAATCATCTTCACAGGAGGAGGAAAACCTGTAATAACAACATGCAAAGGTGGAGAATTAGAATTCTCTCAAATACAACAGGTAGGCCAGCAAAAGAAAAAAATAGTTTCTTTTAAAGGTGTATTTTCATACTTGGGAAAACAGCAAGTGTTTTTGCAAGGCCTGACTTTTTTTTTTCCATGCAACTGTTCTGTAAAAGCCACACTGAAGTGATTAATTTTAGTAGCTTCATTTCTTAGTTACAGATGAAAATCAGTACCTCTAGAGACACCAGCCAGTGCCCAATCTGAAACATAAATATTCTTAAATATAATCCCTTGTCAGAACTTGTCTGATAGCCCAGGGAACTCAATCTCCATGATTATTTCCATCTTATTTCTGGAACTGCAAGTTCCACATCATAACATTTCAAGGCTCCAATCTATATTTTTCTCAGGCCTTTGAGGGAACCATCCAGCTCTCTTATTCCTAAAATGGAAGTATCTTTCTACTTGATGTATCCCTTTCTGTAGGATCACAGCCTGTAGGAATGCTCTGCTGACAATCAAAGAGCAGCAAAATAGGAAATCCAGCGGCAGATGGAAAATAAATCCCTTTGTGGAGGAACAGTGACATCCTGTGGCCACCGAGGCAATTGGAATTCCAACTGGCCGAATTGGGCAGCCAAGGATCTTCAAACACAGCCTTTGTTGCTGTGGACAAGATCGCAGAAATACCGAGGGATTTATTCCCAGTGCTCATCTGCCTTAACCCTCACTTTCCCTATAGGATTATGTTGTGGGGCAGCTGCTAAAGGAGAATGCCCCAGAAGTATCCAAACCCCAGTATAATGGGTTATTTCATTTATCTTTTTACAGGTGTTAAGTGCTTTTTTTTAAGCACAGAAGACAAAACCCCTGAAATCTTGGCTGGTTTTTCCTTTTGTTTGTGGTTTTGGGGGTTTGTTTGATTTTTTTAAGGGAGAGCAGGCTAGAAATTAACTGAAGCAATAAGAAAAAAACTCAAAGGCCAGCCACAAAACTCAGATTAGAGTAGGATTAAAAGATATTACCAGAATCTGTTGTAAATATGGGAGCATTCAGATTATTCTAACAGCATAGAGATTCTGGGTAAAACCTATTAAATTCTTATTTTAGTTATGAATAGTTGTCTGTAAGAAGACTTTTAGAGGTACCACCATATTGTAGGAATCAAAAAAAAGTGTATTTTAACAACATCAGTCATTTGTATTGTCTGACATCTTACTTTGTTTGATGCTAATAACTTCAGTGTAAACAATGCATGTTATACAAATTGATATTCCCATTTCCTTGTGATTTATATACATTTCCCTAATTCACGTAACTTACAATAAATTGCAAGGATTTTTTTCTCATGAATGAAGAAATCCCTGCGGTCATCTCTTCCTGCATGTGACTGTTATCCCTCCATCAGCTGGGGGATCCCACAGCTCCTGCAAGGACACAGAATTCCAGCACAGGTGTCCCTGTCCCCTCACAGCAATCCACACCCAGCCCAGCCCCACACCTCACCCAGGGACTGCTGCAACGCCACACCACTGGGAGATTTCACTCTCTGGCCCTAAGGATGTGCTGTTCTGGGCATTTCTAAGAAGAAATGCAGAGTTAATTCCCAGCACAAGCTTCACCTCAGGAAATCTTCCCATGGGGAGGGCTGAGGAAAGCAGCCCAGGGACACTCAGTGCCACACAATGGGCCACGCTGCCTCAGCCAGGCCCGAGCTGTTCCCCAAACCACAGAGAGCCTGAACATTCCCACTTCTCACCCTGCTCACAGCTCAGGAGGTTAAAGCAGGCTCCATGTGCAGCTCTGGACCACCCACACCTGGAACACCCCAGGTACCAGTTTGGCTTAGGCCAAAAACCAAAGCAAAGAGTGGGGCCTGTGCAGACCCCTCCTCTCACCTCCCTGGGGTCCCTGTCCTGCAGGCCACCCCAAACCCCAGCAGGAAGATAAGGAACATCAGGTTATTCAGTGCCTTATCTCCTGTGGCCTATGAACTGCTCAGGGACTTCAGACAGGGCTGAGCACAGATCAGGGCTAAGACACCCAGTTCAGAGAGGCAGGGAATGGTTGGGGCTGGAAGGGACATTTTGAGGTCACCCTGTCAAGCCTCCTGCTTAACCAGGGCCACCCTGAGTTGGGTGCCCAGAACCATTTCCATGGCTCTTGAGGCCCTCCCAGGAAGGTGCCCAGGCAGCCCCACTGGGCAGCCTGCCAGGTGGTTAAACTGCAACCACCACAAAGAAGCAATTGCAGGAAAACTCAAACTAAGGGAAGTCTCTCTTATGGCAGAGACAGCAAATATTTACAGAACTTTGTGCTTCTGCCAGCTCAGCAGAGGGAAGCAAGCCCTGCTCCTAAAAAACCAAAAATCCCATTATGGCTATAACCCTCAAACCCACACAGAAGTCAGTGCGCATTTTCTATGAAAGAGCAACTTTTTGCCTTAATTTCCTGTTAAGTGCAACACTTACCACAGATGCTCAGAGATGAAATTCAAGAGGAACAAACTTTCACAGCAGCACTCCAGGGGATAAAAACATAGACTAAGATGGTGCCGAACACAGCTTTTGGGGGAAAAGCGTAGAGCAGCAGCACAGACTCTGCACATGCAGATGGGGCCAGGACTCCCTGTCCAAGGCTGGCAGAATTCAACAGGTGAAGACACTGAGAGGCACCCTCACAACCTGGGCGAGTTTTTGGGGGAGGGTACACGGGTATTATATCCGCCTCTAAAGACCCACCACAGCACCTCAACTAACCCAGCCCAACCCCACTTGTTTGAGATTCCTTAACTCACCCCATTAAAAAAAAAAAAAAAAAAAAAAAAAAAAAAACCACACCAAACCAGCCTTCAGTGGGAACTACCTCCCTTTTCGGCACAAATAACTCTGTAGAACTTCAACATATCAAATCAAGCAGTTTTTACACTGCTCAGCCACCTATTGCCATTTACCCTGGAGGCAGCAAGGGGCACCTTCCCTCCCACCCACCACACAATCCCCACTGTGACCAGCCCTCCCCTGACCATGGCCCAGAGAATCACCCCCACCCACAGAGTCCCTTCAGAGCAGTGTCAGGCACTGCAGCCCCTCAGGCCCAGCACAGACAACTTAAACATGCTCCAAGTTCCCAACTTGCAGCAAAACCCACCCCCTACAAGGACCACCACATCCCTTTTGTGGGGTGTTTATAGCCCACCTGGAACTAGAGTGCTGCTAAACTCCAGGAAAAAGAAACAACATGGTATTATTAGCACTTCATTAGATTTTAATCTAGATCCATTTTAACCACAAGGTTGGTCCTCGTTATACATGCAGACAGGCTAAAACTGCCATGAGAAAAGCCAAAGCATTTCACTTAATACACCAGTTTCACTTGCTTGAACTCAGACAGACTACGGGGTGTAATGTGCAACAGAAAACTTTATTAGCATTTCAACAGACGTTGTTCAGCAGTTACTCAAGCTTGCATTAACTTAATATTAAGACATTGAAGAACTACAGTGCAAACACAAGTGCCACTGGCAATCCTAGTGTCAAGCAAGATGCAGAAGAACTTAACAGCCACCCCTCAGGCGCAGCACCAGGTGCAGGGTGGATTCCTTCTGGATGTTGTAGTCAGAGAGGGTACGACCATCTTCCAGCTGCTTGCCAGCAAAGATCAGCCTCTGCTGATCGGGAGGGATGCCTTCCTTGTCCTGGATCTTGGCCTTCACATTCTCAATGGTGTCACTGGGCTCGACTTCCAGGGTGATGGTCTTGCCAGTCAGGGTCTTCACGAAGATCTGCATCCCACCCCTGAGACGAAGCACCAGGTGCAGGGTGGATTCCTTCTGGATGTTGTAGTCAGAGAGGGTGCGTCCATCTTCCAGCTGCTTGCCGGCAAAAATGAGCCTCTGCTGGTCTGGGGGAATGCCCTCCTTGTCCTGGATCTTGGCCTTCACATTCTCAATGGTGTCACTGGGTTCCACCTCGAGAGTGATGGTCTTGCCAGTGAGGGTTTTCACGAAGATCTGCATCCCCCCTCTCAGGCGCAGCACCAGGTGCAGGGTGGATTCCTTCTGGATGTTGTAATCGGAAAGAGTGCGCCCATCTTCCAGCTGCTTCCCAGCAAAGATCAGCCTCTGCTGATCGGGAGGGATGCCTTCCTTGTCCTGGATCTTGGCCTTCACATTCTCAATGGTGTCACTGGGCTCGACTTCCAGGGTGATGGTCTTACCAGTCAGGGTCTTCACAAAGATCTGCATCCCACCCCTGAGACGAAGCACCAGGTGCAGGGTGGATTCCTTCTGGATGTTGTAGTCGGAAAGAGTGCGCCCATCTTCCAGCTGCTTGCCAGCAAAGATCAGCCTCTGCTGGTCGGGAGGGATGCCTTCCTTGTCCTGGATCTTGGCCTTCACATTCTCAATGGTGTCACTGGGCTCCACCTCAAGGGTGATGGTCTTGCCAGTCAGGGTCTTCACGAAAATCTGCATCCCCCCTCTCAGGCGCAGCACCAGGTGCAGGGTGGATTCCTTCTGGATGTTGTAGTCAGAGAGGGTACGACCATCTTCCAGCTGCTTGCCAGCAAAGATCAGCCTCTGTTGATCGGGAGGGATGCCTTCCTTGTCCTGGATCTTGGCCTTCACATTCTCAATGGTGTCACTGGGCTCGACTTCCAGGGTGATGGTCTTGCCAGTCAGGGTCTTCACGAAGATCTGCATCCCACCCCTGAGACGAAGCACCAAGTGCAGGGTGGATTCCTTCTGGATGTTGTAGTCAGAGAGGGTGCGTCCATCTTCCAGCTGCTTGCCGGCGAAAATGAGCCTCTGCTGGTCAGGAGGAATGCCCTCCTTGTCCTGGATCTTGGCCTTCACATTCTCGATGGTGTCGCTGGGCTCAACCTCAAGGGTGATGGTCTTGCCAGTCAGGGTCTTCACAAAGATCTGCATGTTGGCCTGCAAAAAACACAAATGTTTAAGCTATAGCCACTTAATCAAGTAAAGCCTTTAATAAACCCTAAACAAAGGCATTACTACTATTATTTCCCACCAGCTAAAAATTTTTATTTTCATTGCAGGAAATGTGAAAAAAAAATATCGTTTTTTAACGACTAACTAAACCTGGTTTTGAGACACGGTCAGCTGAACTCTTTTAACAAATTCCTCCCATTAGAGGGCCCCCAGATCCCCTCTCCTTCATGCCCGCAGTGCAGCAATGCGGCACCAGAGCTCCCCGAAGCCCCTCACATTCTCTCCCCGCAGGGCAGCACTGGACTCCCGGACCGCCCTGAGGGCGGCGATGCGGCAGCGGAGCCCCCGACCCCCCCGCGCTGCGGCAGCGGACGGAGCCCTCAGCCCGCCCCGCGGCCCCGCCCTGCGGCAGCGCCGCCGCTCCCCCGCCCCTGCAGTGACTCACAGCCGCCTTCCGGGAGGGACGGCTCAGCCCGCGCCATCTTCCCCGTAACGACACCGCCTCCCCGGACAGGAATTACCCTCATTTCTACGCCCCCCAATCCGCCCAGCTCTCACCAACACGGTTCAGAGCACTACACAATACCGTGCTACTCTGCCCCGCGCTTCCTCCGTTACCCTCCCGCAAACCGCCCAGCCGCGTCCACCCCGCCTGGTGCGGTCCTGCCCAGAACACCCGGCCCGTCTCCCCCCCCCCACACCCCCCAATTTCCGCCCCCCCAGCGCACTCACGTCTGCGGCCCTGTACGAAAAGCTCCCAGAGTGTATCCAGCGGCGCTGAACCGAGAATCTGCCGCGTAATACGCACCCGCCCTTATTTATAGGGCTGCTGGCCATACAGTCCCCGCCCACCAAAACGAACGTGTCCATCCGCCCCCCCCAAAGTAGTTCCCAGGAAAAGAGCACTATTCTGGAAAATACTCGCCTTTTCCCCGCTCCAATGCCTCTTCCACAGGCAAAGGGGTCCCAGAATTTCAGTAGAGGGGATCAGACCCTTAAAAATCTGCAAATTTCGAAGGGTGCGGATGGATCCAGAACCGTTTCCTCCGCGGCGCTGTGGTGAGGAATTGGTGGGCAGACCGGGAAGTCCGCCGGTGATTGGCGGAGCGTGACGCAGGGCGGGCGCTGATTGGCTGCTCGGAGGGGCAGTTGGAGAGCGGCGGGGGCGGCGGGGGCAGGGAAAGCTCTGGAAGCTTCGGAGCCGCTCGGCGCTGATTGGTGCGCGGTGAGGTCACGCTGTTGCTGAGGAGGAGCCGCCTGGCGGGGCAGATTTCGGCTGGGGGGGGCGGGGGGAGCCGGGGCCATGAGGGGACAGGGAGAGGGATTATGATGGGGACTGGGGTTAATGATGGGGATAGGAACGATACTGGGGCTTCTTTAGCCCCTGCTTGAATCCCAGCAGTGCTCAGGGAAGAGCCTGGCACGGACTGGGGGAGAAGTGCCCTATAAAAGGGGGGGTGAGCCTTGGTGGCCGTGTTTTATGACCCACTGGGGCCTCTGAGCAGCCCTTTCCCCAGGATGGCTGAGGCATCATGGAAAAGCCTGGGACAGGCTGTAGGGCTTGTCCTGGCCTGTAAGGTTGAGAGGAAACGTCGGGAAAAGCAGAACTCAGTTAGCAAAGTTGGAAAAACAGCATAATTTAGGAGCGTTGGTGGCTCCCGGTGCGTCACACGAGCTGCCCCAGTCACGCGGCCCAGTTCCCGAGCTGCCTGTGGAACTGGTTGGAGCTGGCTGACGAGTTAATTCTCTTAATGTGAGGCTGTAAAACAAGCCCTGTGATGAAATGCTGACATCTGAAATTCAAATGGTTGTTTACTCAACTCCAGAACAGGAAGCTTTGATCAGTTATGAGGCAGCTGCCTTCTGTGAACTGATGTGGAAACGTGCCTCGGGTTAATTAAACTTCATTATACCTTTCAGACTGGCTCTTAACTAATTTTATATCATATTAAAGCTGGAGTGCACAAAATCCAAGATGGTTTTTATGTGTTTTTTAGCAGCTTTATCTGCTGTTCCTTCAGTGAAGCCAGATGACCTTGTTAAATCCTCCACTCACAAAGCAGCAGCACACGTGTGACTGGCAAGATTCAGTACAGAGCTGCTCTATTTCCCCCTAAAAAAACCTCAAACCCACACAAAAATACAAAACCACCAAAAAAAAAGAAACCCCAACAACAAAATCCTTTTGCTTTCCTTTCTTCTAACATGGTTCCAAGCACCTCCTGGTTTACAGTAAAAAGGAAATAAATCATCCTAACAATAATTGCTCACAATGTAGAAACAGGAAGATGGAAAAAGGGTAACTGGAAAGTTCAGAAAGTTCCATGGCAATAGCCAACCTTGGAAATATTATTTGGCTACATAAATTTAGGACGAAAGGCAGAGTTGGGCAATATCCCGTTTGTTTGCTTTGTGGTGGTGCCAGGGTGGCTGAAGGTTTGCTCTGAGGCTGTCCTGTGCTTGCTGCACATCCCAGGCGCTCTTCCCAGAGGAAAGGCCACGAATAACTAATATTTACAAATGTGAAAGGCCACATCTTGTAAAGCTGGAGATTAATGTAAAGCCTGGGCAGTGTTTGAGCACATCACACATTTATAAAGGATTTTATGGTGCATATTTCTCTTTTTGATGTCCCTGTAGATGGAGAAGGAGGAATTTCTGTAATTTTTTTTTCCTTTCTGTGTAAACCAGAAAACACAGGAGCCCTCCCTTGGTTTGTTTTTTTTTAATCTTTCTAAATATGGCTAAATCTGTTCTGGCTGTACAAAGCACATGCATTTAACAAACATTCCACTCTCTCTCTGGTAGCTCTTGGTGAATAAAAACCATCGAGCAGCTGACTCTGAACTGTATATAAATAAATGCAAAGCTGAAAACCCCTGAAATCTGTATCTTGTGACTGCTCTGACTGCACAGGTGGCTCCAGCCTTTGCCAGGGCATGGGGCCTGCAGTTGGGAACACACATTTCTTTTGAAAGTAGGTCACTGGGCAGTAGTACGGAGCAACCTACTTTCAGGAGAGAAGAATCTGGGGTCAGGGAAATGTTTCCAACGAATCTGTACATTCTGGAACACAAGCTGGGTCTGTTTTTTATGTAGGCTAATGTCCTAGCAACGAGGGATCACTTTTACATGAGCAATGTGGAATGAGGCAAGCTGTTTATCTTTAGCTACCAGGTTTAGCTTGGGACAGCCAGCCTGGCCATCAGAGGCTGTGTGGCAAGTCCAGTTACTGTTCTTTGTTCAGACAAAAATAGGGCTGCTTGCCACAAGGAAAAAAAAAAAAAAAATATATATATATATATATCTATCTATATATTCCTATCTCATACCATTACTCACACCTGCCTCTCACTGTGTATGACACAGCATAATTATATTTACCTGTTTACAGTTGTACAGATAAATATTGCCTCCCCAAGCCTGTCCCAGTGCAATAAGGCCCAGGCTTGGCTGCAGTTCCACCCACGAGACAAACACAGCAGTGGCATGTCACTGCTTGTCCCTGTGCTGCCAGCCTGGAGGGTTACACAAATAGTGAGTCATAATTCAAAGTCCTGTGAGATTGACTGTGATATTCTGAGATTGCCAAAAAAAGACAACTCCCTCAGTTTTGTTTTTATAGCCTTATGCTAAAAATACCTTCACTAAACAAAGTTTTTAAGAAGCCACCAACTTCAGGAGCGAAAAGAAGGAAAACAAGTTTTAAGAAAAACAAAGAGATCGGTAGTAAAAAGAGGAAAATGAGTGATACTCCTCTGTCTCCCTGTTTGTCTAAAGTGTATTTTAACTTTGTAGGACACATGGGATTCAGCTTTCAGATCTGTGCTGCCACGATAAACAGGCTTGGGCAGGTCTCCCTCGGAAGGTCTGGGTGACCCAGAGGAACGTGTGACAGCTCCCCGTGCTCTGCTGGAAGGAGACGTCCGAAGGGCATTTCAAAAAGCCACCCTGGGCTGAAATCACAGGTTTGTGCCTGCGTGTTGTGCCAGTGAAAGCAACAGCTAATAACTAGGTCTGCTCTAAAGCTCCTTGTCTGCATCTCTCCGCTCTGCCTCCTGCCCGGGAATGTTTTGGATCCCATCCAAGCTGCAGTGCAGAGAGGGAGCTCTTTGTTCCCCTCCTCTCTGCTGCCTCTGAGCACATTTAGCTTGTGCTTTCTGGGGCAAGGTTTTCCAGCACTGTTGGAAATTATATAACTTTTAAAAGTTTTTATGGAAGTACCCTGGAAAACAGGCAGACAGAAGAAATAAGCCCTAAAACGCCGTTAATCACTGTTAATGTGTTCAACAGAACCTCTGTAACAGTGAACAAAAACAAACATTGTCAAGGCTGTTCTGAACAGCCCAGGGGTGTCACCTCCCTGCATTTTGTTTTCAGATCCAGCTTGGGTCCTTTGATGGTGAGGAAAACGTCCAGAATGCTTCCCCCTCCACCACAGGGAGACTGAAATCCAAGCACGGACATTTTTCCCCCCTGAACAAACCACGTACTTTTAACCACCTCAGGTTTTTTAAGTATTCTGTCAGCTATACACAACTCCTAGTTCCCTGCTTATTAGATAAAAAAAACATCCACAGTTCCTAATTCTCTTTCACCCACAAACATGCGGCTGCTTTCAGTGCTGCTTTGGGAATAAAAATGCTCTTACAGGCAGAATTTCAATGCTGGCTGTGAGCCAGGGCTGCAGAGCTGAGTCATTGTTATACAAGCAGAGCTGAGATGCACAGAAAAGCCCCTTTGTACTTTAAAACTGAACACGTCAGCCGCTGCTGGCCTTTGAGCATCACGAGACATCTACACAGAACCAACTGTAATTTACTGGACTTTTCCTCTTGTCCATCCCATCATCTGTCTGAATAATTCTTCCTTTTCCATTTTGCCTCTCAAGCTTAACAGCAAATGCATTTTTCATCAAGCTGTTGGCCTCTCCTAAAACCTGGCAAGCATTGCATCAGCTTTGGAAGCAGTGAAATGAGAAGTGTTAACACTGGGCCCTGGGAAGGTGCTGCCCAGGTACACTGACAGTACAATACTGGACCACTGAAATTTAGGGCTTTCAAACACCTGTGACATTTATCATCATCCAGAGTTCCACTGTAAAGCTCTTGAATTGATTTTTATGTGAGACTCAGTTTTGTGTTCTGAGTCCTTTGTGATAAAATATGAAACGAATGAAAAAAGAGAAACAATTTCTTTACTAAGGCCTTAGGAAACCAAGCTGCATTTTGCACTTCCATTTTTGTCCTCCAGTTCTTTATCCTGAAACATCACAAGGGAACAGAATTTAGCTTCTCAAAACAGCTTCTACATTTAAAATAAACTGAACTAATTGTGGAGAGGCACGGAAAGTGACAGATTTGCAGATATTACGTGGACAAACTCACTCCAGTTTTCTCCTGGAACTGCTTTTTGAGCGTGTACGAGTGCTGGTGGCTCCTGTCTTACAGCGAGGGTCATTTGTGTGAATCGATCACTAATCGATCGCTAAAATGAGCTCCTAAAATACACTCTGGCTTTCGGTATGTTGAGTTCAGGGTTTTTGGGACAGGACAGACTGTGTAGGCTGAAACCTGTGAGTGGTGCTGGCCATACCCGAGGGGAGATGAATCCCTGCTGCTGCCAGCACAGGCTCAGTTTCAGTGCCTTTCCAGTTTCACCTCAGTGACTTTTTCCTCCCAAAATATAAGGTGACTGACATGTAATCTGGTTTGCCTAAAGGTCTGGGAGTGGCTCAGATCAGGAGCTCCAGACGAGTTTGTCACGCAGGGTGTATTATCGTGCTTCCATTAGAATGAGTAACCGGAGCAGAGGTTCGCAGAAGGGATAACAGGAAATTGTAACTCGGTGCCCTTTCCTATCATCGGAGAAGATGTGCTGAGCCACAGGATTCTTATACAAATCCTGGCATGTGCCATCTCAGGAGGCAGCCTGAACACTGGAGTCAAATGTTTTTAAAGCTCTTTTCCAGGCAAGAGTGCTGATGGATGTTTATTCATCAGTGTCCTCTTGCTTTGCCATATTCCTGGCTGCCACAGGACCCTGTGGTGCCTCTTTGCCTCTCAAGACTCAGCTCACTTGTTTACATCTTTCCCCTTCTTGGAAAGAGCAAGACATTAAGTCCTGCTGACTACAAATTCTTGATTATAAGTCAAACAAAAGAAGTTTCCAGTCCTGCAACACTGGGCACAAAGCTTTGTCCTTGGAGTGTTTATTTTTTTCCCCAACCAAATGTGATTTGGATGCCTCCAAGTTTTGTACTTTTGCCTGCATTGATAGTTTTACTTGAGAAACAGCATTGGTGTTCAAGAATAACCTTTTGTAAGGTATTTACCACTAAAGGGGTGATTTCACATTTTCCTATTTTTTTGTTGTTGTTGATTTGGTTGATTGTTTGGGTTTTTTTGATTGTTTGGTTTTGGTTTGGTTGGTTTTTTGCTTTTTAAGGTATGTACTCTCTTGTTTTCAAGACTTTGGTAACAGAATTAGTGAAAAGCTAAGTGGGATTCCTGTTAGAAGCCATTTCTCTGCAAGGCTGACACAATGACTTCAAACCTCAGGGAGGCCTGACACTTCCAAAGGCACATCCTGTGCTGTCACAGCGATGTTGTGTCTAAATGAGGGCTGTTCATAGCAGAGATGTGAAACACCACACTTCAGCAGCACCTCAGGTCTGCTGAGCACCTTCACATCCGTGAATATGTGAGGCATCATGTTCAGAATGAGAGGGAAAACCTCAGACTCGTGCCTGTGGATAACTGGCATGCCTGGCCTCAGTCCTGGAAGCATAAAATCATAGAATCCTTAAGGTTGGAAAAAACTTTTAAGATCATGAAGCGCAACTGTTAACCTAGCACTGCCAAGTCCACCACTGAACCACGTCCCCAGGTGCCACATCCAGTAGTTTCTTGAACACTTCCAGGGTTGGTGACTCAACCACTTCCTTGGGCAGCCTGTTCCAATGCCATAGGGGCCGCCAGCAGGACCAGGGCAGTGACTGTCCCTGTGCTGGGCACTGCTGAGGCCACAGCTCGAATCCTGGGGTCAGTTTTGGGCCCAGCATAAGAAGAGGGACATTAAGGGGCTGGAGCATGTCCAGAGAAGGGAGCAGAGCTGGGGAAGGGGCTGGAGCACCTGGAGCACCAGGCAGGGCTGAGCCTGGAGAAAACGGAGCTCAGGGGGGACCTTGTCCCTCTCTACAACTCCCCGACAGGAGGTTGTGGCGAGCTGGGATCAGTCCCTTCCCCAGGTAGCAATGAAGGATGGGACGAAACGGCTTCAAGCTGCGCCAGGGGAGGTTTAGGTTGGATATCAGGGAAAGATTTCTTCACAGCCTGTTCCCTGCAGTGTCCCCCCGGCCCCTCCCGTGTCCCGTGTCCCGTCCCGCCGCTGCCGCCGTTCCGCCCCCGGGCCGTGCGCGTCGCGGGGGCGCCCCCCGGTGGCGGCGGAGGCGCGCATGGGGCGCGGCGCGGCGGGCGGCGCGCGGCGCTCCCGGCGGGGCAGCGCGGCCGCGGGCGGGACGCGCCGGGCCCGGGGCAGGAATGCGGGGGGAGCCCCGGCCGGGGCCAAGGCGGGGTCCCCCGGGCCCGGCGCCATCGATCTGGGGGCGCAGAGCGGGCGCTGGGCCGCCTTCCAGGAGCGGCACCGGCTGAGCTGCGAGGAGGCGGCGCGGCTGCTGCTGGACGCGTAGTGAGTAACGGGGCCGGGGCGGCTGCTCCGCGCTCCTGCCCGAGGCCCGCTGATGGCATCGTTCTCTGGGCGGCATCTGCACCGCGGGTCCCGGGAGCTGCCGAGAAGGGGGGCCGGCGGTGGGATGGGGAGGGGAGGACGCACGCACCACGGAAAAAAGTGGGTTTCTGTGCTAAGGCTGCCCGTGTTTTAAGGCTATCCCATCAAAAATGCCCTTGGGGAGCTCCGCGAGGCGCAGCTTCTAAATCTCCACCCATTTCCTGTGCTCGCTCTGTGCAGAGCACGGCACATTAGAACTGTCCGTGGGAGGCAAAATCTGGAAGGAAAATGTTTTTCCTTTGCATTTTGCGATTGACCCGCACGGTGACTGCCCAGCTGCTGTGGGGGAGGCTTGGGGAGAGGGAGCAGCACAGGCTCAGAAATTCCTTGGTCAAAGTTCCTCTGCAATTACAACTCGAAATAAAAGACATTTCAAATATTATGTAGAATCCACTTATCTCTGCTTTCTCCAGCTTTTAAATGGAGGAATATTAGTGGTGTTGGAGGAACTATGGGGAAAATTGTGGGGAAATTCAGTTCTCAGTTCCAAGCAATTTGTTTTGAGGTGATAGCCCTGGCTTCTGTGTAGGGTTGTGTACGGACGCAGCTGTAGGGTCAGTACTTTGACCCGGACTGCGATGGGGAGCTGTGTTGTACAGCGTGAAGTGTCCTCACACTGGTGCTCTTCTTTCCTTTTCACCATTTTAATTAAACCCCAAAAGTAATTGCTGCAGAGGACAAAAGCCAACCTCTACGTCATTCCGACACGTTATTAAATACATTTGAGTGGATACATTTCTTGGTGTTCTGCAACAGCTCAAGACAGAACCGAATAATGTCATATATAGCCTTACTGTTCTCTTGGCCAAAAAACGAGAGAGGATGATCCCAAAAGCTCTGTTGTTTCTCTCTCCAGTGAATACAGGGGCTTGGTGAAGCACACAGGAGGCTGTCACTGTGGAGCTGTCCGCTTTGAGGTCTGGGCTTCTGCAGATCTGCACGTGTTTAACTGCAAGTGAGTTGGTTTGTTCCCTGTTCCCAGAGATGAATGTCAGCTCTCTGCTTTTCCAGCCTTAGAGCTAAAGATGAGACTGCTGCAGAACACCCTCTGTGCTGTTTCCATACGGTTTACCCCTAATTATTTCCTGATCTGCTGTGAGATCAGTGTTGGTGATTTCAGGTGCTGCTTTGGGTAGGACTTCATGTCTCACAGCCAGGCTCACACAGAAAAGTGTCAGGAGAGATCTAATGAGTCCAGGTGCTCAGCCATCTGCTTTCTGTTTCCTCTGATGCAGTGGGCTCAAAGCACATTGGTCTTTTTTTAACTTGTTCTTCTCAAGTGACATTACAGCTCTGACCACATGCCTCAAACTAAGACACTCTCTGGTTTCAGTAGTGATCCCTCTTTGCCTGCAACTCATTTGCTTCTAGCTCAAGGGTGAACTTCTGAACTTTACTTTGTTTGCAAGGTAATGAATGTTGGCAAAATTGGCCAAGCGTGCTCTGAGCGATTAAGTGGATTTCTCAGGGCTAGAGTTTGTCCTCAAGAGTTGTGTGTGAGAATATCTTATTGGGGTACCTGTGTAGGGTCAGTCTGTTCCATGGGTGTGCTCAGCCAAACACTACTGACACCACAAATCCACTTTTTCCGCTTACCTCTGAGCCATTCTAGCTGTCAGTGGAATTTCTGTTGTCAAGAGGTCCAATTGCTGCACTACAACCTGTCCACTTCTTCTAGAAAGGTCTGCCTTTTCTTTTACAGTTGCAGCATTTGCACAAAGAAACAGAACAGACACTTCATTGTGCCAGCGTCGCGTTTCAAGCTGCTGAAGGTAGAGTAAGAACACAGTAAGAGCATGGCCATGAACACGAGCAGTGTTATCCTCAAAGAGCCAAGAACAACCAGTTTTCTGCCCTAAGTTTGGCTGGTTGGGGGAAATGGCTGCATTTTAAGCTGTCTGGTTGGATGTGTTAGTGCATCTGGTTTAGAGCTCTTGCAGTTCCCAGGCCCGACTGTTACGGACACGTGTGCATACAAAGCACAGGGGTTCAGAAAAGGAGCAGGAATGCACAGCTCTGCACCTCAAGTAAAGACAGGAAGGTGGCATTTTAAATTGTTCATTTCTTAGCTACAGGCCCAAAGCAATTAATCCATTTATTTCCATGGAAAACTTACACTGCTTTTCCTTTGCTTAGGGTGCTGACAATTTGACAACATACACCTTCAACACACACCGTGCCCAGCACACGTTCTGCAAGACCTGTGGTGTTCAGAGCTTTTATACTCCTCGTTCTAACCCTGATGGTTATGGTAGGTACAAAGTAAGCTGTGCTAACCAGTTAACCACCAGGCAAACCTTGGATAAAGACTCCACTGGATGCTGATATGACAGCAGTGAGCAGCATCTGTCCTAAGAGTTTGTTCCTAAAGTGTTAATAAACATATGGAACTGCAGGCTGAACCTGTAGCTCCTCCATAAGAAAGAGTCTTACCTATAATGTCTGGGCTTCTTCCTATGAAAGATTCTCATCCCGGCTCCTCAGCCTTACAGCAATAGCATTTACAATTCCCTGAGATGCCCCATCCATGGAATGGAGCAGGCATCTCCCACATTTTATGAAAAGCAGGTTTCTGTGTACTGTTTTTCTTCAGGAATAGCTCCCCACTGTCTGGATGATGGCACCGTGCAGACCATTATCACAGAGGATATCAATGGCAAGGAATGGGAGAAAGCAGTGAGGGAACACAAGACCATCAGAGACATGTCAAAACCCTGACACATCCTTCCAGCAGCCCTTGGAGCACTGCCATGGAACTGCAGTCTGGGGTTTCCTGGGTGATGGTTGGTGAAATCAATCTTTACGTTACTGTTACCTGTTCTCTGTTTCTTAAATAAATCTTTCTATGCTGATTGTCTCATTCCTTTGTGATGTTCAGTTTTCCAACTGCCTCTGCTCTGTAAACCACTCCAGGGTTGCTAGTTTGGCACTTCGCCTTTAGCTGTGCTAAAGTTTAAATCACAATACAAAAGACCTCATTACAGTCACTTGCACCTCATTCCTGTGTCCTGCTGACACTCTTGTGAGTTGATCTTGAGCCCTGTGTTCTGAGCAAGAGGAAATGCTTATATTTCATGAGGGACACTGTGAAGGTGGAGCCTGCAACACAGTGTGTATAAAAGAAGCAGCAGCAAAGATCAGTGCGATTAGAAAAAATTGCATGATTTCTGATGTTTTATTCAAAAGCTTTGGCTTTTTAAAGTTCTCACTGAATAACAAAGGTGCTGTGGTTGTGGTATCTGTGGAGATAGCATGATCTTTGAAAAGTTACTCCTGATACCTGGATTTTACAAAGGCACCGAGAGATAGTTGCCAAGCAGTCCTTGCAGCTGTATCTTCTTGGGGAAAGAATTTGTGCCGTATCTTCTCCAATGCAGAATCCTCCTGGGCTTGACTCCCAATTAAAGTTAATCCGAATTTCTCACTTTATTTAAGCTTCTATGGTGAGAAAATAGAGTAGCTGTTAACCTTGTTCTCAATGTATCAGGCAACAAGGTATTTGGGAGGAAGTTCACCCAGCCTGGGCTTTGTAGTGTGAAGAATGCCACACAAAGAGTACCCTGTCCTCTTGAGCACCTAACATAGGAGTTTTCTGGAGTCCTGGGCCTGGCACAGTCTTTTTTTGCTCATTCTTTTACTCCTGGAGCTGTGAGTGATGTCCTGTCAGAGCAGGCGCAGTGAATTGACCACCAGATAACGAGAGAAGAGCAGGTAGAGCTGGCGGAACCAGAGGAGTTGGCTGCGATGGCACCGCATGGCTCTCTAGGAGGAAAAACAGTGCAGAGAGCATTAAAAGAACCTTCCAGAGCTGATGTGAGGGCAGTTTTCCTGCTCCTGCTGTGAGGGTCAGTGCCCATTCATAGGACAGCCTGTTTTCAGTGAGCAGGGAGAAGCAGAGGAGGTGGAAGGCTGCCTAAGCTCTGGGCCAGGAGGGCAGGAGAGGCCTGTCTGCCCCCAAGTCTGGTGGTGTGCTGCCTGATGTTCAGAGGGTCCTGCTAGAAAGGAGACTTTATATGTCACTTCTAACTCCTCCTCCACAAGTGATCCCTGGCCTCAGTGTTCACATGCTGGGAAGCAGGACCCCGATAGGTGTCTCTGGGAACACCTCTGCTCCTTCTGACCACACACTGCCAGCTGCAACTGAGTCTATTTATAGTGCACCAGCCTAGAAAGGTCAGATTTCAGGAACAAAAATACATGGGGATAATGAACACCACCTTTATCCAAGCTTTTCTGTAAGTAAATCTATCTTTTAGCAGCCTCAGAAGCAGGAAAAGTCTTAATTTGTGAATTAGCAGCACTGTTTGCTGGGTAAATATTTTCATGCTATGGAAGGCAAGCTAATCAGACTCTGATATAGGGAACTGTGGAGTAAATGTGTGAGAATCCTATGCAGCAAAATAGCTTAAAAATGTACAGTAAAGGAAACTTGTGAAGAGCTTTGGACCACAAGTTCACCGGCTGTCTCCATCTTTAGTTAGAGCTGTGATCCAAGGATGCTCTTCCTGCCATGCAGTCATGCCAGTCTTTAACAGGCCACTCACACGTTCAGAGTATTATGTTGGATCCAGTTTCCTTTGAAATGCATCCTTGGAAATGCACCCTACATCCTGGAGACAGTATAAAACTCAGTGCCCTGTGGCTCCTGGAGATCTCTGAGCTGCAGATCTGCTCAGCCCCATCCTGTCACGCAGCACATGAGGTAACCTGGCTTGTCCCTGTTTTAAAAATCACTGCAGACATTCCTTAGTGACATTTATAACTCATGGATACAACTATTTCTGGCATTCCCTGGGAATGTGACACTTGTGACTAAAGTGCTCACAATGATGATGAGCCACTCAAACAGGTCAAGCAGGTGCCATACATCTCACCTTGGCTTGTTCAGTCTCCTCCTCTGTGAGGATGAAGAGTGCATCCCTGGGCAGGAGGCAGGAAATGAGGACATCCAGGAAGGAAATGTACTTCCTGAAGAGATTCACTGATTCCAGCACGAGCACACGGCACCCTACACAGAGAAAGAGGATAAATATTTCAAAACAGCAGCATTCTTGTAAGGTGCTCTTTTCTCCAGGCTCAGCAGGTCTTTGCAGCTTCCCTGTGCTGCTGGCCTTGGGAATCTTTTTTGTGTCAAAGGGGAGCAACTTCTGATGCTTTCATCAGGATTTCTGTGTGCCCAGTGCACATCTATGACCATTTGTATTGGCTCTTATTCTGTATATGACCCTTTGTACTGGTTCTTGTTCTGTAATAGCCTGTGGAAAGCAAAGCTAGCTTTGAATACCCCAAAAACTGTGTGGTTTTTTTGCTTATAATTTAAATTATTCCTACATAATTAAGCTCAAAGAAAAAGGTGCAGATGATTCTCTGAATGCTGGCACTGTATCATGTAATGGAATTTTAAAACAGTAGTTTCTGGTTCAGCTACCAAAATGAAATTTCATCTTTCTACTCCAATTCTTAGCTACAGAATAAATATTTACAAGCCTCAGGAATCAAATATTAACTCAGGCAGGCAGTTACACTTTAACAGAGTTCCTGAATTCATTGTTCAGATATTTGTGATGAAGCAGACGAAAGTAACATGTTTAAAGATTCTGCTGATGTTGTAGGGGTTTTTTTCGGTTTTAAAGATCCCTTTGAACTCAAAAGTTAATTGCTGCTTTTTTTACCATGGCTAAATTGTCTTCACTGATGAGTTCAGAGCTACTGATGGTCCCCCTAAGAGCCTGTAGCTCTCAAGGGAGCTGCTTTGGGATTTCCTTGGCTTGGAAGCTGCTGTGATTATGTTCCACACTTCCCACATTGTATTAAAGTTTGACAGAAGAGGCCAAAGTCACAGTTTACACAGGTGGTCAGAGATGCAATTCGATTTGCAATGAGATTTCCTTCAGTGAGCCCTGAAACAGTGAAATTACACAGAAGAGACAGAACAAAGCTCTCATGGACTCCCTCTGGCACATCTCCAGGATCTTTCAATTCCTTTCTTTCTTTTCTTTTCTCCAAGGGTGTTGTTCCAACTTTTTAATAGCCTCTCCCACTCTCCAAAGCAAGACTGGTTAACTCTTCATTTTAGTATCACAGAGGGCTCCAGGGCCATGCTTCCCTTCCATTGAAGGGGACACGGGATACTGGGACCTGACTCCCCAGCAGGTCGCACAGAGCATTCACAGGAGAGATTTTCTCCTCCTGTGAGCAACAATGGGCAGGGGCAGAGCCCTTAAGGGCAGTCACCGGCGCTTCCATGCGGACAGGCGCTGACGAGCCCGTGCTGTGCCGGGCAGCGGCGGAAAATCCCCGCTGGAAGCGGCGGGCGGTGCTCGGGAGCGGCCGGGAGGTGGCGGCGTCCGCCGGCCGCGGGACGGGAGCCGGGACAGCGGGGCCCGCATCCCTTCGGCACCGCTGCCAGCAGCACCTCCTGTCCCACCCGTGCCACCGCCGTGTCCCCACCGCCGTCCTGCCGCAGCCCCGGCCCCGGCCCCGCAAGGTCACGGCGCGTCCCGGAGCGGCAGCTGGGCAATGCCGAGCGCCCGGCAGGGCCCCGGGACGTGCGGGAATGCGGGGGCTGTGGGACCAGCACGGCCGGGACACTTCCTGACCCCGAACCTGAGCCCCTCTCCCGCTCACAGCCCGCAGGGACAAGGGACAGGCAGAGCTGTTCGGCTGCCATCCGCTCCAGTTGCTCTCCCAAGGGATGCTCTGCAGGCACAAGTGCTGCAGTTGCTCACAGAGTGCCCTGACACTTCTTTCACTCCCACTGGAGACGTTTCTTGTTTCCAAATAGCAAACTTGTGATGTGCCGTGAGTGGGGGAACCACTCTTCCCCTTCCTCTGTAGAGATCCTCTGGGCTGCTGCTGTGGTAGTTTCAGAGGAGTGAATTAGTACAGTGCTGCTCCTGTCAGCATTCCCACTGGCACCTGTTTGCTTTTCAAACACGGGACAATGGGTCTTTCCTTCCCTGGATGGTTTTAATGGACTCTGGCAATGCCACATCAATTCCTACTCACAGTGATGGGAAGAGAGGCCTGGCACAGGGTTACCCAGCACCAGTCTCTGAAGGAGGCTGCTCTGTTAACCAAATGTGCTCTCCCTTTCCTCAATCTCTTTCCTTGAGAAATATTAATTCATGGAACAATTACACCCTTTTGTTCCCCAAAGCTAAGCAATAAGGGCTCAAAACCATGGCAAGTGATTTTAGTGTGGATGGGTCAACCTGCTGGGCCCTCCTCGGTCAGATCAGGCTAAGTGGTGGAATTCGGCTCCCCAAAAAGAAGGGCAGTGTAAGAGCCCTCTGTGTCAGTGATCTGACCAGGATTTCCATGTGCTGACAGCAAAGCCTGCTCTGCATGGCAATGTGAGATGACATGAAGCAGGGAAGGAATGTACAGTCCAGGGAGAGATGGAAAAGTGTTCAGAGAAACATGCGCGGGGTGAGAGCAGTGCTGCCATTGAGGAGTCTGCTCCTGTGACACCAGCAGGTGAAGCTTGTCAGAGCCTGCTGTGCCTGTGACCTGGGCAGGATGGGATTAGCAGTGTAATGCAACCTCTCCAGGTTGGCAGAAAGGGCAGGATCAATATAGCTCATGGATTAGGCTGAGAATAGAAGTGTGTGAAGCCTGCAGCCTGCTCAGCTTGGCTTTCTGCTTCCAAATCACTCAGGCAGCAAGGATGCCTAGAATGAGGAGTGCCTGAGTGAGCACTGTGTATGCTGCAGGCCTGCACTGCTCCTGAAGGAAGGAGGCACAGGTTCTTCTGGAAGAGCACTGGTTATAGCTGGAAGGGGTCAGTGGCAGGGGTGGGAGCACATCCAGCAGTTGTCTTGGCTTCTTGAAACAAGTGCTTGTGCCTGGGCTGGAGAACTTCATTACAGATTATAAAAAGCCTGTTGTGTTTGTGCTGGCGAAAGGCATTAGAAAGCAAAGCAGGATATTTAGGGTGCTCATTTGCATATCACTGAGGCAATGCAAGGCTTAGCTGGCTTTTGCATTTGCAGGGAGATTTTCTGTGGATTCCCTGATCACATGGGCTTACACAGGCTCACCCACAAACAGTTCCCTCTTACCAAGAGCAGCGCAGCACTTTTCCATGGCCTGAACATGCCTTTCTGTTCCATCCAGCCAGCCTCAATCCCAGCATCACTCGTTTCATTAAGCCCCTCTGATGCACAGCCCTGCACGCCTGCCAGATCAAATTATAAATACTGGGAATTTCAATGAGACTGGAACTATATTTGGAAAGGCTTAGCGTAAGCAGCAGCATGGGAGCTCCCCGTTCCTTTGGTGTTTGTAGGTCATGTCAGATGTGATGTAATCAGAACAGCAAGGCTTGCACAGAGCTCCAGCAGTCTCTTGATGCTGCTGGAGAAATGGAAATGTTCTCTATATGTGGGTCTATTTCAAACCTGAATGGATTTGAGGCACAGCCCATATTCAGGACCAGAGTGAATCTCACAAACCTGCATGAGCAGCACATGAAAGTGGCTCGGTGTAGATGGGGCCTGACAGCCAGCAGTGACATCAACCACTGCAGGTCCTTGTCCTTTGTGCTGCACACAGCACACAGAGCTCTGCTGCATCCCAAGGCTGAACAAAGAAAAGGTCCTAGGAAAGAAGCTGGCACTAATACTCCTCTTTCATAAACTGGGGAACTGAAGGGACTAGAGTCAGAGCTCAGCTTAAGGGCATTCTGCCATCTTGGCTCATGCTGTCTCATTAGGCCTGCAACTTCCTGCTAGCAGAGAATTAAAACTGATTTGCTGTGACTCATTCAAATCCTACAATGATTTGGGAATTAGCATTAAAGGAACACAGCCTGGATGGCTGCTGAGGGAGCAGGAGGTTCACTGGGTGGGCCTGGCTGAGCCACCTTCCTATGCTCTGTCCAAACAGCTGAGTGGCAGCTTTGTGCTTAAACGAGGTCCATACATTTGTCCCTGGGCAGGCACTGTTTGCTAGAGATAAGGGCTGCAGCTCTACTCTACAAAAGGGCTCAGTAACAATCTCCTTCTGTACTTTGTTTCTTTCCTTTCCCTACTGGTACAGAGAATTTCTCAGAGATTCTTGCTCACAGGTGGAAGAAGCCACTACAGTTTGTTGTGCCACTGCAGATTTCAGATTCCTTTCCTGAGCACATTTTGGTGGAGGCTTAACTTGCTACATGCAAACATTTTTGGCTAAGGTGGTAATTGTTTCTGAGGCTTTTGTCATAAAAAGGAAAAAGGCTTGTAAGCAAGACGTGACCAAAACCTCTGTAACTAAGCTGAGAGACCTGGAAAGAGCACTCAAATTCACCCAAGAGGCACAGGCCAGACACTGCATCACACCACTGAGGCAGGACAACCCCAAGGGACTGAAAAGTGACTGTAGAGAAGCCTGAGCTGGTAAAAAATTGCAGGCAGATAAATGTTCAGCTGTGGGTTTCATTTGCAGTGCAGGGGTGAGTTGGGCAGCTGGAACCCTGGACACAACAGTGATGTAAAGGACTGCAGGGTGGGGATGTGAGGTTGGGATGGGAGGTGATGGACTCCTACCTTCAGGTAACTTCCCCTCTGAATGCAGGTACCTGTGAAAGAAGAGATACAAGGTGGTCAACGCTCAGTGGAGTTACTCAAACCCTGATTTTACAGGTATAAACTCTGCACACTAAACCAACCCTTGTCATTTAACACATACACACACAGACAATGGCCAATCTTGTGAGAAGCTTCAGGAGCCCATACTGGATGCACCTCAGGCAAGGATAAGCCTCATTCCCCACACTATTCTGCCATTCCTTTCCTCATTCTGGCTGTTGGGACATGTCACAAACAAGCTCCATAAATCAAATTCACTCTCAGACTTCTCAAGGGAAACGCAAGAGGCTACCAAAGGCTGTTCACCCCTGAGAGCACCTCTGGCTGTTTAAAGCCCAGGCTCTGCTGGCCAGGGGCATTGTCTCAGTGGCTGCTCCTCTTGGGGCACCAGCTCTTTTTTTCCTAACCCAGGCTGGCACTGGGACATCTGAGAAGATGCTCTGGCTTTTTGCTCACCAAGACTTTGATCCCTTCATGACTTTGTCCTGGGGAGTCTCTGTAGCAAAACAGAACGACAGGAGCACTATGGGGGATGGGAATGGCGCTGGCACTTCCATCAAGAAGCGTAAGCAAATGACCCTGAGAGGGTGAGGGCATCAGAGAGTGTTAACTTCAATTCCTTTTTAATTCTCTTGTTTTTTCTGCTCATGACTTCGGAGCACTTGTGCTGACACTCCCGTATGCATTGCCTGGATTTGGCCCACGGCAGGGCTGGGAAGCAGCAGGTCTCCAGCAGATGGCACTCAGGTCTGTCCCACACCCAGTCCTGCTCTTCCAGGAGAAAAAGAAATCCAAACAATGGAACATTTGCCAAAAGGAGAAAGGAAATAATAATAAAAAAAAGTTATTTAACCCTGTGTAATATTTAAAGAGATTGTTATCACGTTACAGTGGTGTATTTAACAAAGGACAATGTCCCAGTTCATGTGTAAATCAGCCAGGATAAAACATGCATTATATGTAAACTGCTGTGTTTCTCCAGTCACTTTCAAACTAGGATTATCTCTGGCTATTGGTTAAGTTCAAGGAAAAGGATTAGCTACACAGGCCTAGACAAAATAGGAAGCACGGAGTGATGAATACCCAATGCAATACAAAGCAAAAGTCAAGCCAGAAATGCAGGTCATGACAGAACTCAAACAGCAATCAGAAAACATATTTAAACAGACTCTCCTGCCAGTGGTGTCCTCTGCTCCAGAGCCAGAGCAATGCCATCTCCTACTAAACAATGGCCTTGGAATACTGACTTGACCACCTTCTACCCCACCACTCAAGTCTTACTGCTCTGACAAAGATTGTTAAATGTTGCCTTGTAATTTAAATATCTCCATTAGTATCTGCTCTGCTCTTCTGCCAGAGGTTTCTTCCCCCACAAGTGGAATCTGGCCACCCAAAGAAATGATTCAGCACTTGGTACAGTTAGCAGGGTGGGAACCTTTTAGAATAAGCTTGGAGATAAAGCAGTGAGTGGTTGTGAAATTTGGCAAGCTCTCTGAAGGGCCAGTGTCTGTTCTGGGTGTGCTGCCCGCCATGAAGGCACCGTCAAAGCACTGAGCTGCTCCAAGAGGGAACTAATAATAACCATTCCTGTCACTAGAAACAGGAGTGAGAGATCCAGCTCATAGGGAAATGTTTCAGCAGGAGCAGGGAGCATCTTCAGCAGGGAAGAAGAGCTTGATTCAGCAGCAAATTAAGGAGTTTGTGCTTGTGTAAAGGTTCAGGGAGACACAAACTGTGTTTGGTTACTGAAAGGTCCTCAAAGCTGCTACCAGCAGACCTGTCACTCATCTGGAAGAACAGGCATGAAGAAACTGCATCTCTCCTCATCCTTTTTGTCCCAATCCAAATGCTTCAGTTCTCAGCAAGGCTCAGTGCAGAGCCCTGGGAACGGGCTCCACCCAGCTCTACGTGCAGAGGAATTGCAGCCTTGCTCATTTGTATTTCTCTGTGGTTGCAGAGAGAGAGAGAAACACGAAGCTCTACCTCCTGCACACGTTCACAAAATGAGCCAATCCTCTCCCAAATCCATCTTCTCGCTCCCATCTCCACCCTGCTGGAGCGTCTCCGTGGGACACTTCCAAGTAGGGGAGAGGTTGCAGCTCTCAGTTGTTGCCATTTTGGGAATGTTGTTTTACAGATTGGACTTGCTGTGGTTTGGGCGAAATGAAAGAGTTTGGCATAAAAAAATCTCAAAAAGTAAAACACAAACAGGCTCTTTTTCAGGAGATTTTTCCATATGGGTGTTGTTTTTTTTTTCCCCAGAGAGACTTTTTATAATCCTTTTTAAACATGAAGTGACCTAAGGTGCCTTGTTCCCACCCACTGCCCAAGTGCCAGAGGCTGGTGATTACAGGACACCTCTCCCTGCACCCTCTCTGTTATGCCTGTGGTAGGTTCAGATCCACATGTGAGACCCTCTGCAGTGAAGAAGTTGCAAAGGCTGTGAGACATCCAAAGGCTCCAACTATTTCTGCCCTGCAAGAACTCAGCCCCAGCTCCTCCCTCAAGGCCCAGCTGCTTTGAAGGCTGTTGCTGCCTGCAGCCATCAGCTCCATCTGCTCAACAGAAACACTGAAATGCAAACTGCAGGACGGAGCTCGCTCCCAAATTCCCTGTCTTCACTCAGGCATCCTCAAGGAAAGGTGTGAGTGGGTCAGCTCCTATGTGGCACTGACCAGTGAAACCTCCCAACCTGTTCCAAGGGGAACAAATCAAGATGGAGCTGAAACCTCGGTCCTGGGGAGCACAGAACTCCTCTGGGGCTCATGCCCACGTGGGTGTGTTAAGGTTTGGGTGATGTTCTGTTTGATGAGAAGTTGTTCATTTAATTCAACGACTTCACTCTCCAGTTTCCCAAGCCAGAGGCAAAACCCTTCACTGAACTGACTCCTGGCTGCTGTGGAGCACTGGGGAAATACAGTTTTGAAGAGCATGGCAAAGAATGGATGTCTTAAAGCTGCGCTGGGGCTCCATTTAGGATTCCAGCCTCTAATCTGCCTGATTAATCTGATGAAACAGATGTGAAGGAGGAAGAACAGGCATTCTCCTAGGAATCACAGAGACATTAGAAGGATATACTTGCCAGATGTTGGATGTTTGCTCTCTGGAATGCCTTCTCCCTCCCTAACTGGACTTTCTGGCTCCATTTCCATGCACCCTGAACTACACCATGGAGCAACAGTTTGTACAACTCTGTACTCACACATGGGACAGGGGCAAAAGATGGTTCTGCCAGTGGCAATTCAGAGATCTTCCAGCTGACAGAGCTGTCCCTGGCTCTGTGCTTTGGGCCCTGCACTGTCTGGGAGAAGAATGTGCAGTGTCACTGCTCCACTTGCTGCTAGCAGCCCAGTGATACTGGGAAGGACACCCCAGCTTTAATCTTAATGGCTCTTGACAATGCCATGGAAGGGCACTGGGATGGATGAACCTGGCCAAATTAAGGAATGAGGGAAAGGAATAAAGGAATGAGATAAAATGTAGAAAACTATGGGATGTATGCCAGTGCAGAGAGCTTTGAGGGGAAGTCTCAAGGATAGACAGCAGAGGACAATTCTGTCTCAGCCTTATGGGGACAGTCTGGCTGCAACCACAGCCATCACTCACATAAGCTCCCCCAGGACATTGAAGATCAGTAAAACAAGTGAGAAATGCATGGGCTGCAGCTGCTGAAAGGAGGGAGAGATCTTCCAGCAACACACTGTAAGAAGGCACCAAATAAAAATGGTAAATGGGATATTATCCACCATTATCAAGCTAATCATCCAAACCCGGCTTCCTCTCTGTCCTTTAAGACCTGGCCTTGGAAACTCAACACAAGAATTGTGCTTTGTTGGGGTGGGATGCACTTGGTAGCCTCTGAGAATGGCTCTCACCAAGTGGCATTGGCTGCACACTGCTCTGCTCATTGTTTCCACACACGGATTTGCAGCTGGCATTTAACCAACCCTCCTCTTCCAGGGAGCCTCAGTGCAGCCCTTCTGCACAATGTCCAAGGCATTCAGGGATGGGGCATTCAGTGACCAGGCTGGGACATGGAAGTGCAACAAGGCATTGGTGGCACTCAGGCTGCATCCTAATCAACTGCTGAGTGATAAAGCTCCCAAATATTGTCTCTGCACAGCCTCATTTACAACCTGCCACAGAGCTGGTGAATGTTAAAAAGCATCCTGCAGGACTGAGAGGTGTTTTTCCAAATGGAATTGACGAGAATAGTCTCAGCTAATGATTCCTTGATGTAGCTTTTTATATGGCATCATTGATAGAAGTTTTATGGATGCAGTTGCTATAACAACATAATGCACAGTGGTTAAATATAGCAGCTCCTATTTTCCACTCAGTTTGCTCTGCCCTAAGCAGACAAGACTATTCTTTTCTGTTCTAGCTAGGATGAAATGGATTTAATAACTCACTAAAGAAAACAAGTGGTACAGTCCTTCCTCCTCCTCACAAAGATGATTCCTCTCCATCCTAAGCAAGCAAACAACAAACCAAACAGCCCCCATTTGCCAGGCTCCTGGGCAAGAGGGCTTGTTTAAAATCAAAATGCACAGTGACTCATGCAAAACTAAACCACCTTGATATTACATGTGATCTCAGTGCAGGCACTGTCATTTCAGAGTGCAGGAAAGAGAGGTTCTCCAATATTCCTGTCACACAGTATTTACCAAGCTCATTACCACAGTGCCTAGTGACTGGCCAAATGCTGAGGGGGGATAAAGTGACTTGGTTGTCACTCAAAACCTGCTCTTCCTTGTGGATGAGCGTAACGGATCCAACCTCCTATGGCCACAGGAAAAGCTCCTGTTTTGAGGGATAAGAGAGAATCATGTTGCCAAATCAAGCTACAGGAGATTGCTTCCAGTTCTTCCTGCTTTGCTGCAGTGGGTTTTTCTTGGGTTTGGGCTGGTTTTTTTTCCGTCTGGGAGCCAGAACTGAAATACTCCCAGGGGAGACTGAAATCAAATAGCAATTTGTGTTCCTCTCCCACCCTGTTTTTTCTTATTTTTCCCTTGCAGAAGAACAAATCCACCCTTGAACCTTGGTGTTTCCCAGTTCCTCCCAGATCTGAAGGCCAGGCAGGCACACAGCAGCAGCTGGACTCCTGCAAGCTGTCAGGAGGAAGGTTGCTGCAAGGGAAAGAACTCATTTCTTCTGAGTAGTTCCTGCTCCTTTGAACATAACTTCTGTTCCAGACACTGGAAAGAATATTTATGCTCTTAGCAGACAATACTGAGCATCTGCTCAGCTACAACCATTTCCTGAACTGTTTTATTCCTTGAAGCTGTTCAATAATTTGCACCTCCTGAAGCGAAGAGCTGTGAGAGGAGTCAGCCTGTTATACCCCTGTTCTTGCAGAAAGTAATGTCATGGAAGTGAGCACCAGCCTGTCTCCCAGAGACTGGGAGCATCCAGAAGAGCTGAGGATCACTGCACCAGCCCTCTGCTGCATCCTTTCCTCCACTTTTCACAGTGGAGGCAGAACCCTGCAGGACTTGTTTAGAGATGGTTAATAAATACATTGCAGTTGATACCTAGAGGGGAGAGGTCGTTTGCCTTTCTCTTGCCATGTAGCACTGGGGCCCCAGGGGCAGCCACTGCTGCTCTGCAGAGCTCTGCTGGCACAGGGGGACAGGAGAAGCCTCAGTTTATGCTCCCAGTGCTGCCTGTACTGGCCAACATGTGAGAACTCATCAGGGCACCGAGAGTCAGGAGTGATACAGTCACGCTCTACTTCCTCCATAACACAAACTGAAAAATAATGAGGGCAAGCAAGCCACTAAAAATAAACTTAACCTTTCAGCAGCCACAGTGTCACTCCTGCCACATGCAGATGATGGGGCTACCATGATTAATTCTGCTGATTCAGGACTGGAAGGGAGACAAGACATAAACCAGCCCTTAGTTAATGAGAACTGCTCATGCTCTGATGTCCCTATCAGCACAGATCTCATCAGCTCAGACAATGTTCTGCTCTAGCTGAGGACCAATGCAAAGCTCTGAGTTCAAGGGAATTGTAGACAATGAGCATTTCCTGGTAACATGCTCTGAGACAAGTAGAGGGTTAAATCCCCACTGCACACACAGGAAACCTAAAGCATTGAAGGTGGGAAAGTGATTTCTGCACAGCCACAAAGTAAGACATGGGTAGAACTGGGATCAAAATCAAGAGTTTTCCTTAAATTTCTCATATATAATTCAGCTGCTAGCTTGTTTTCCCATGATCTCTTCAGGGTGGAGGACACCTAACAGCCTGCCCTCCATTCCTCTTTGTAGGTCATACAGCAGTTGACTGAGCAAACAGGCAGCTGGAAGCTCTTTAGTCCCTCTGTGCCAATGGTGTGAACATTGGTCATCAACCTCTGCTCCTCAGTCATCAACCTCTGCTCAACCTCTGCTCACTCCTCAAACAACTGTGCCTGAAACCATCTCCACATTCAGCCCAAACAAAGACACTGTTTGCTTTAACTCCACCCCCTCTCCTCTGTTAGGCTATTTCAGAAGTTGCTGGGAAAAGCCATGATCCCTCTCTAACACTGAGTTCCAGCCATCAAAGCTCTCAGCATCTTCCCAGAGGAGCTGAAGGTCCCAGTATGGGTTCTGTGGCACTGCAGCTTTCTCTAGGCAAGTGAGAAAGGCAAATCACTGTGATGTTGTCAGCAAGGAGAGCCAGAAGAATTTGTTTACTTGAATTGCACAGATGATTCAGAAAACAAATGGGTGCTATAAATACAAGCTATACTTGCAAAGAGTTCTTCTCATGCCTGGGAAAGGCAGGGGCAGCTCTGGAGAAGATCTCTCTAGGACACAGTAAGGTCTGAATGAGCAGAGGGTTAAAGTAAAATACAGTGGCTGTCTTGCCAGCAAAATTTGAGTGATTTTAAAACAGGGATTTTTGTCTGTCAACCTCACCACATCACACATCACCACGGCACGGAGACAGAGGGTCCCATAATGTAAGGAATAAAATGGTGAAGGAACTAATGGACCAATGGACTCTTCCTAAAAGTGGTAAATAGGGACAGCTCCTGCGAAAGAGCAATGTCCTTGGGTCAGAGAGGGAAATTCAGGTACCTGGGCAAGACGGCAACATCCTCTGGAACAGTGGTGCGGAACTTTCCAAAACCCAAGTGCCACCAGCTCAGGCATCAGCTATTCACATACTCTCCTCAAAGCAGAAGGGCAAAGTGATCTGTGGCATATTTTAGTGGGATCAAGGACAGGAAGAGCAAAGAGGGCCCAGTGAAAGTGAGACTGGCAAGGTCCCAGCTGATGGAACACTGAAAGATGCTGTAGGTTATTCCCAGAGCTGTGGCAGTTTCTCCAGACAGTGTTGTGTCCCACAGCCTGGCACTCAGTTGGAGCAGTGAAGTCAACACTGCCTTTGGTTCTGCTTCCACACCAGCACCACGTTGACCCTGCAGCCCCCAGGGAGGCACCCAGAGAAGTGTGCAGACACTGTACCTCACAGCAGTGTGAAGAGAGATGTGGTTGGCATGGCCACTCACTCCTCCCGCATCAAATGTCACCACCTGCAATAAAACCACAGAACAAGAAGCATTTAGGAGTGAGAGGAGGAGCCTGTGCAGCTCCCAAATTTGATATCCAACACAGCCCTGTCCCAGCCCGTTGTGTCTAACGAGTTGTTTATGTGTTGCACAATGAGGCCTTGTGTGTGAACTCCTCATGCCACAGAAACACAACTAAACAAACAAGCCACTCTGGAGCTAGATGACTACACAGCCTAACAGCCTGAACAACAGAAAGATGACAAAGACCGTGTCCCCATTGGCAGGATGCACTTGTTACTTATTACCAGGGCAAAAGGTCACTTTCAAAGTGATCTGTTGCAAATGTGTTCCTGACCCGAAAGGTCCAGCGCTATGAATCACTCTCTCCTGGATGTGAGAACATCCTCCAGTGCCTGTGGATGACAGGGTGAAGCTGCAGTTTGCTGTGCTGTGAATCAGGACATTGCTGCAACAAGAGCCACACAAGCGTGTCTGACTGGCCTGGTTCTAATGAGGCTTCACCAGAGAATTAAACAGTGATAAAATAATCCGATAGGAGAAGAAGCCTTTTTAAACCATCTGACTGCACTTTTGTACAAAAATTGATTCTCTGCAGGGAGAAATGGGAACTCCAAAATGCAGAAGTGTGTGAGCACAGCAGTGACCAGTCACTGTCCAGAGCCACTGGGGACTCACTCCCTCTGTGGGGCTGTGCACAGGGTACTTAAAGGCTCCAATGCCCAACCAAGAATCCAGACTGGCAGCACAGAGTGTAGAGCAGACAGGGAATGTGTGCCCATCCTCTTTCCAGGGGGTGAAAGTGACAGTCCCTGGACAGTGCAAAGCTCAGTGCTTGCTCTGGGAGAAGCCCAGCAGCAGAGCTCTCCACAGCTCCCTTCTCTGGGACCAGGAAGAATTCATCAACTCCCACATTTCAGGCAATGTTTGCTTCCTTGCAAGCTTGTTCTCTCTTCAGGGAAGGAAATGCTACAGCCTTGCTCACTCACTGCACCTCCCTTCTCAAAATCTATTTTATATGCAGGGCCTGGAGCACTGGGTTAGAGATCAAGGGAAGATCAAAAGCCACCGTGCCCATCCTGCAACTTGCTCCTCCACCCTCCAGCAGGAGAGGCCCTCTCAGACATGGGATATTGAGTCAAGAGGGAGAGGAAACACAAAGGCAGTGATAAATACTTCAAAACCCACAAACTTCAGACAAGCCTGCTTATAAACCCACCCACCCAGGACAAGCTCACAGTTAAGACTTTCCACTTTGCCCAGTGGCTGCCAGCAAGCACCAGGTTGGTCTTTGCTGGCAGGAACTGGTAGGACCAAAATTGGTTTCATTCAAGAAGCATTTTCTGGTTAACCCCTGTTTTATAAAGAGAAAAAGGATGTGTTTAACCTTGGCTGCTGCACATCAGCACTGCCAGAGAGCTCTGCAGGGCCTGCCATGGTGCTGAGCCCTCCCTACGGATATCAGCTTTTGGAGGAGCTCATCAGGGAAAGACATGAAATTCAGCACAGCTCAGGGAATGAACACAGCACCCTGTACTTTGCAGATAAGAAAAAAACACACTCTGAAGTCACTCCTACCTAGAGTGGCACTTTCCTAAGATGACAACATACCCCACTCAATGCAGGCAGAATAAATTCCTGTTCAGGTGAGTAACAGTGTTAGTCTGATATGGGCTGGACTTGCACTAAACCCTTTTAGTCAATGGAGACAGAGAGAGGGTTTGTCTCTTCTGCCTGGTCCCTGATTTTCATGTAACCTGTACAAACAGAACGTTTTTAAGAGTAGTACCCTTCTGTCAAAAGTGGCTGAAATTAGCCAATGGGCTCTAAAGTCTTCTGAAACATGCATGTGCACATACATATAAATACAATTGCATTATTTCTGCTTCCTTAGGAAATCAAGCTAAAAACCCCAGGCAAGCCAAAACACACATTTTTCCTTCTGCGGAGGTTACAAGAGAACAAACCAGAAGACTGAGATAAGAGACTACAGTGAGCAGACTAAATAAACTAATCATTGTTTTTACAAAACTGGCTCGGGCCAACTGTGGGAGCACAAGGCTGGGTTAGGAAATATTCTTGACATGGGAATTATCTGTTCAGAAACACCTTTGGAGGCTTTTCTTCTTCACATCTGTTTTGAAATGGAAGCTGCTGAGCTTATGTAACATCTGAACCAGCTGAAGAGACTACACAGAGCTCATTTTCAATTACTGTTGTCCAATTTACTGTTAGGACATTTACACTTGAATTGCCTGTCTCTTCCAATAAACAAATTTTTAAGTACAATTCCCAAGGTATCTGCACAGTGACTTGGCCACGGTGGCATTCCCTTTGTCTGATCCCTCTCAGCACACACCTGGCTCTGGGACAGCAGGGATGTCCCACCCTAAGTATATATCATCTAAATATCTATATATGTCATCTAACAGGGCTCTGATTCCACAGCACCACTGTACTGTTCATGACTTAAAGCAGGCAGTAATCACATGTAAATCAATCCCTCTGGCTTCAGGGATTCATTTCATTGATAAGGAATTTGAATTTCTTTCTCACATGCTGAAGATATTTTCACACGGGAGCATTTGCTCCTTCCACACAGTGCAGCTCCTGCTGTGCTGGCTTTTAACTCCTAACCTGAACCAGGCTGATGATGAAATCAAGCAAACAATCAGGACAGGATGAGAAAACCTGAACATCTTGAAAGTGTCTGGGTTAAAAACAGGCTTAGCCAGTTCTGGGAGCGAAAGGCTGGGACAATAAATATACTTCATGTGGAAATTATTGCTCAATGAAATCTTTAGGGCAAGAGGGAGTTCCCTCCCCACACCTGTTCTGAAATGGGAGCTGCTGCTGTTGCTGGTTTTTCTTCTGGGTGACCTTGGTATTCAGGAAATGGAGCTTTCACTAGTGGAAGCCAGAGCAGCAGCCAAGACAAACAGGTCCAGAAATCCCTTCCGGAGAGGGGAGAGCACAGAGGAAATTACTCAATTACCAGCAGAAGAGAAAACTCCTGAGAGGTCTGGAGTCCATGATCCCTCCCCACACCTCAAAGCTGAGGGTCTCCCTCCTCTCTCTGGTGTCATGCAGTGCTTCAAACACAGCACACATCTGCTGTGGGCACACAAAGGTCTCTGCTTTTTAGCAAGGGCCATCCCTTAAAATGCCACAGCAACCAACTCCATTTCTCATGGCCTTCCCCCAGGCATCACTCCTTACACTCAGAGGCCATTGAATCTGAGTTTGGAGATGTCTTTTGAGTCTGATTTAGGAGCAACAAGAGCCTGCCTGGAGCTCACACAATACTATGTAACTTCTTTTTTTACACACCAAACACTTTCTAATCTGGATCAAGACAGAGTAGCCTTGGCTGCCTCTCCCTGCAACACTGGCTTTTGCTTGTAAATCCAGCAGGCAGGAAATAATTTCCAAAGTCTATAAATTAGTTTTGGCTTTGAGTACACCAACCATTAATTTCTGTGTCTGCACTATTTAATGTAGAGCTTGGATGAAACATGTCCCAAAAAGATTGAGCTACTCCTGGATTTGAGCAAATGAGTAACCATGTAATGGAAGGAAACTACACAGAATATGGTGGGACTCCTTGCCTTGCAATCTTCCTTTCAGACATGCTGGAATTGCAGCCCCTGCTCCACTGCCAGATGGCACACAACATGTTCTGTAAATAAAGATACCACTGTCGATGCTGTGACTACTGGGAGAACTGGGGAAAGTTTTCCCACTGGGATAGCTACAACAATACACATCTTCCAGTCATGTTGACTCCACTGAGTTGGTCTGAAACTGTTAGTTTTTGTTTTTTTCAAGGCTCTTTTAACATGTTCAGCCAATTCTATCAATTTCAACATTAGTGAAAAATGGACTCAGTTTACCTTTCAAGGCACAGCTGTTGGTTTAGGACAGCAGAGACATCACAGATAGCAAACTCTGAAGTCTTAAATTGCAGGATGTTTAACAAAAGTAATTAGGTGCTTCTCTTGCTGTTGTCGGCAAATTCAGTCTGCTCCTAAATGAATGGTATTACAGCAAACACCTGAGACCTGTGTGATTGCTTGGGACACTTCAAATAATGAACATTTCCGGAGCAGTTCATTACCAGCAGCCCTGAGAAGCTGCTCCAGCTGCCCTTGGTGCTGCTGATGTGTCCTGCTGCAGTGATTTGTCCTCGGTGCTGCTCAGGGAAGAGCTGATGGGAATGCAGGGGGCAGGGACAGCCCAGCAGGGCCAGCACCATGCCCGGGAATGTTTTCTGCTCTGCAAACCCCACATTTCCCTGCTCAGCTCTGCTCTGATAGTGGCAGACTCCAGCCTCCCCCAGCACAGCTAGAGTTTAATTTTCCCCGAGGCAAAGATGTAATCCTTCCTAACCATCCAGAGGAGTTCTGGTGTTTTCAGAATTTCTTCTGGGGTTTTGGTGCACTTGTCCCTGTGCCCCTGAGAGTCACAAACATGCAATACAAATCCTCCTGTGTTTGGAGCTTTCAGATTAGATTAAAACCTATCTATTCAAGGGGCCAAATGGCACAAAAGGAGTCCAGGAAAACTGCATTTGTCTCCGTGCACAGCAATGAATTTCATGGAAAATTAGCCTCAGAATCAATACAAAGTTGGATGCATGATGCTGGTTTTGTGCTCATGGGGCTTTCATGCTACAGGAGATGTGGTTTCTTGTTTTGTGAAGTGCTGAAAGGCTTTGAGAGTTTCGTGATTTTGCTGCTAATCAGTGTGTGACAGTGCCATGCCTGATCAAAGCAGGGTTCAACAGAGAGGAACACAACACAACCCTTTCCATGCTTAGGCCCATATTCCTGTTCTGTGGGAAAAAACTCCCAAACTATACCAGTGCCAGGAAATCTCCCCAGTTTAATATTCTTCAATCCTGACCTATAACCCTGCTAATCAAGCTCTCTAACACACATCTGCCAATGGGCTTCAAATCTAAGCCTAAATCTAAGTCTAAACCCCAGATGGGCTCTCTCCATCACAACAGGTTACTTTAAAACACAGAAACCGTTTGAAGAGTTAGAAAAGAGAAATTCCTCCACTGTTCATTTCTCACTGGGAAGCAAAGAAAGCTCTCCCGAGAGAGAAGATACATCCTAACCTTAGAGGCTCCAAAGAAAGCTTCCAGAGGGAAAAGGAAAGCCCAGAACACTCAGAAGTAATGTGGCAATGTGCTGCAGAAAGTGTCACATTACCAGGTTGATGTTCTTGGCTGCTATGTGCTTCAGGACAAGGGTGGCGAGGAGCTGTGTGTCCCACTCCACAGCAGGACTATCCGGAAGATCCCTGAAAATGAGAAGGACAATCAGTCACTTCACTGCTGAGAACTTTGTAAGGACCACACTGGACAAGAGAGATCCTCTTAAGCACAGAATTAAATCAAGATAAATTTATTTACCATATAAAACCACTGAACCTTACTTAAAAGCTTTACAGGCTGGGATACTAGAGGGTTGGAAGGGAAATAGCAGTTCCTACACCCTCCTCATGGATCTGCCAAGGTCTCCCTTTCCTCTTACCATTAAGGCAGACTTTGTGACTGCTTTACTTCAAGCAACATCTATTTTGTAAATTCTTTTTCTTGATTTATCCCAGTCAAATTTAAAACCCCTTTAAAAACACATTTTTCTGAAAGACTTCCCAATCTTAATCTACTGGTGAATTACATTGGGAAAGCACCAAGCAAACTCCTGCTCTCATTTATTCAGGAATAACCCATTAACCACAACCAGAGGACAGCAGAGTTGTAATTATATGGCTTGGATTTGATAGTAGTTGTTCATGTGTTTATTTTGTGCTTTGCATACCCAGCTGGTATGCAGAGCATACTGTGACTGAACTCCCTGCCTGGGTATTTTGTACTGCAGGATTCGAGGGGCAGGGAGCATGAGCCAAATGCAAAATAGCACCAGACAGCCAAGAGAACATTCCATATTTACACAACTGAGAACTGAATGTGACCCCCCAGTCATTATGTTTGAATGATGCCAAGAAAACATTGCTCACAACGTTGCAAAGGTTATTAGTAACAATAGGATAACACACAGCTGCTAAAGCCCAATAATGACACGTTAAACTGGTCTTTTTCTCAGACCTTTTCCCTCCTCTGGAAGTCTGATAATCGCTGTGAGGTGGTTCAGCAGCAAAATGACTACACAGCATTCTCCCACAGACACAGGGGCCTGGAACTGAACTGATCCAGTTGTTTGCAGCAGAGAGCAGGAGCTACATCCCAACACTGCTCAGGCCTTGCTCACTCCCCAGACTGCAGGGACGGCAACATCTGCAACAGAACAACAGGGAAATGTCTCCTTGGCACATTCCAAAATAAAGCTCAGCCTGAGTCTTCAGGAGAGGTCTTCTGGCCACAGATCTTCCCACTGCTGTTAACAGTAGTTGGAGTGGAAGGAAGAGCTTTATGTCCAAACTGACCATTAGATTTTCCCTGTTGTGTTACGTGTTCCTGTTCAGCTCCGGCCCAAATAATGTGAATTAGAAACCCCAGCACAAGAGGAGGAGTTCCTACACCAGGCTACACATTCCAGCTCTGGTCCCTGTAGCAGTACTACAGCAACAGAAAAGTTTTGTGTTGTTGGCAATTCCCTCTGGCACAGACAGCATATCTGCCTGATGTACACCAGACACCTGAATTTCACCACTGGAAAGATGCCCTGCAACATCTGGTGGCTGTCTCATCAGCTTAACAAACCTGCACCTCATCTGCTCACACACAAACTTTCCCATCTCTTGTTTGAGGAGGAAGTGGCCCTGGTGACCCCGAAGGTATGACAAGTCCCAGCATGTCACAACAAGCCTTAAACTTGCACATTTAAAAATATGGTTCACCTAAAATATCACCAAGAAACAACCACACTGAGCGGAGTCCAAGTGCAAGTCTGACAGTGCTTCAGTTGTTTGAATGATACCTCTGAGGTCTGTCAAGGCTTTAATCTGATAATATTAAAGCAGCAAATCAGTGTAACAGGGATTCTTACACTGATCACTTACAGTGCAAATATCATGCCCCTTTTTGGACAGGGGTTAAATGGAGGAAGTGAAGAGTCCCATTAAAACAGGAAGGGTGCTCCAACAGTGAGAGGTCAGGAAAAAAAAAAGTAGGGCTTGGAATTTATGATGTCCAGGAGGCTTTGGTGTCATAGCCACCGCACTCAGCTTTATTGGGCTGTCTCCAAAAAGGCTGCTGGGTAGTGGAGCAGGTTTTAACTAGTTTAGACAGATAAAGATCATCCTCGTCAATGGAAATGAACAGCTGGAGGCAACGGTTTAGAATCCCTGGAAACAAAACAATCTGAAGGCATGAGCAAATTAACTCCATCAACACTGAACTGATTAAGCAGGAATATTCCACCCAAAATTCTGCTTCTACCCAATTACTGCTGGTCAGAGAGAGACCACTTACTCCCAGTAAGGAAATCTTTTTCTTGCATCGTATTTATCAGGTACAGAAGAGAAGCTGATCTTGCCAAACAAGAGACACATGCACAGAAGCACATTCCTAACTCATTAATAGCCACGATGGCCCATGGAAGTATTCCCAGCTCATTCTGCAAACACAAAAACTTACACACAGCTAAATGACAAACCCAGAGTCACCCAGAGAAGTCAGCAGCAGAACTGGCAATAAATACATTCATCGAGACTGCTCCAGGAAGTGACTTTTATAGTAAGAGTTTGTATAATACTTTATAAAGTTGGAAATGTGTTACCGTGATAGTAAGGGCTCACATGAGAGCAGTACTTTTCTGCCTGTGCTCTGGATATCAGTAACTGGGTATAATAAGGATGAAAAGGTGATGAAGAAAAGCGAGTTCATACACAGCGTGCAGCCATGCACACAGGACGGGCTTACAGGAGGTCTCCACATGCCCAGGGAATTCTGTAGGGACATCAAACTTTGAAAACTGCTCACAGAACCATATATAAAAAAATATTTTTCTTAATATCGTAAATAGGTTCTCACCAAACCTGAACAGTCCCCTGATGTGCTGCACTACTGAAATGAGCTGCATTCATTGCTTTTACCTACAGGATTTTGTATGAGAAACATCCAGCATTTCAGTGGTTAACTGCACGCTGCCTTTCTGGCTAAGGCTGATAATGCCTCTGAGCTCAAGGTCGAAGGGCTGAGATAAAGGACTATAAAGGAGTGAAAATTAGCACATTCCCTGGAGCAGACTGGAGCTCGTCCCAGGAGACACCGTTCCCCACCCACCCTCCCTGTCCCCTGCCCCAGAGAGCTCCTTGTTGCTGCTGTCAGTCACTGCCACAAGTCAAGACATAAATCCTGCACCAGAGGCCTCCCAGGTCATGCTGCTGGAGGGGGCTGTGGGAAGGGCAGAGGGGTTTGGGCACTTGGCCATATTTCCATCAAACTATTTTGGTCTGGAAGGGATGTTTATGGGATTCCACGTGTCTGATACTGAATGCAGGTGGCTGCTTGGATGCAGGGAAAAAATGGGGAGATGCATAGGAGAAAAAAAAAAAATTGGAATAAGGCTCCAGAAGAGTTGTCTTCCCAAGAATTTTCAGTGAAAGCCATGCTGTGCACTGTACAGGGAATTTACAGCTGTGCCAGGGGATCTGCAGCCTCAAGAGGGAAATAGAGAATTATGGTGCTGCAGTTGCTACAGTGTGGAGAAGGGTCTGTCTCTGCTCACTGATTTCAGCAGTCACAGGAAACATCACGTTCAGAAAGCAAAATCCTGCACCTGCCTATGCATCCATCCACTGGCAGCAAGAACCAGACAGGACCCCTGGTTTTCTCCATCTCACTCCTTTGCTTTTCTCCCTGCCAAGCTGAGCAGAGCACACACCGGCATCTGCAGTTCCTCTTCCCAAGGTTTGCCCAGGAAGGATGCAGCAGATGTCCTGGATCTTCTGGTCCTTGTGGAGAGCTACAAGGGCTCACAGCAAATCACATCAGCACAGTAAGGCACCACTCCACCTTGTGCAGGTTTTGCCCAGCAGCCTTACAGCTGAGAATGAGAGATGTCAAAAATCACTGCCTGGTGCCAGTTCCTCTCCAGGCCTCCTCCTCTGCCTGCCCTGGGCTGGAGCTCCTCTCCCACCTCAGCCTGGCCATTAGAACACGGTCCACTTTGCCAGCAGCACAGTTTTGTAGGGTCGTCTTTCTAGGAACATTTGGGCTCAAGACGACCAGATTCCTGTCATTTGGGAGGTCACTTTTGGCCAAGGTAGAGATTTAAAAACCTTCACAGATATGTACTGCCAAGTTATACCCTTCTCACATGATACACTTCTCAATCCCTGTCCAATTTTCCACTGCTCATCTCCCCCAGACCTTTCAGCAGCAGCCAGTGCATTCAGATGGACAATCCTCTCTCGAAGCCTTCCGTGTAATTTATTCTGCTCATGAACTAAGCTCTCATGACTGCTCTCAAGGTTAAGTTAAACCCAACAGCTGGTCTGTGTGATGTCCACGTGGCTCCACAAACAGCAAATGGGCTATGGGATAACCTTGAGATCCGACCCTCTGGAAATCTGTGAGCTGGGAAATCCCCAGGCCCTGGGGGCCTCTGGTTACCTGAGAGTCACCCCATGGGGACCAGCAGGGACCTCTCTGCCCTGACATGAAACCTTTGTGGGAGAGGGCAATAGAGTGACTTCTTGGAGATGTTTAGGTGTCCATTTACACATTCCAAGGCACCAGTGCAAAACTTCCAAGGCGCCCATGTGATTTTCCATCCCACTACACACCAAAAGGGTCAGGATGAAAGAGCTTTCCCATTTCTTATTGCCTTTTTATCCTGCAGCACAACCTTAATTAGTCCAAGGCTAGGGACCAGGAAACATTTTGGCATAACTTCTCCTCCTTATCCCCAGTGACTGATTTTACATTAAATCAGCCCAAAGGTCGGTGGCTTGATGGTGGAAGCAGGTGAGCTGCTGTGCACGAGGTTCCCAGCTGGGAACAACGACCACAATGTGTTTGTTGGAACAGAGGATGCCCTTTGTATAAAGTTATAACTGTATGAAATGAACATGTGGGCAATGAAACTGGATCAAGAAGCAAAAGATCCCACAGAACAAAATGACGTGAGTGCACAATTAGTGAAAAAGCCATGTGATGACTAGAGGCAATCAGTGACCTTTATATCACAGCATCAAAGTAATTGAAAAAACTGTGTAAACAGAAATTATTTCATGCTCTCCAAAGTAGAGCAGAGAATTTTTATTTTTGAGATGATGCTAAGATAAGCTAAGACTGGCTAGCCCTAGCTCTTGAAGCACAGCCTCTAAATCCTGACTTTTATAACTATTTATAAATTTCTCTTCCTATAATGGGCAATTACAGACAGGAGGGAATTATTGCTGTTAGGCTGCATGTACATCTCTGATTCAATTGAAAATAGCCCACTCAGACAAATGATCAGCATCTTGCAACATCATGTTCTACAGAGAACAGATGCTGTGTGCTTATTGGAATGTAACAACCCACAATTTGGGAGAGAAATGGACTCGAGCAGGATGCCAACTGTCAAATGAAAAGCCACCTACGACAGGGAAGCTCAAGAAATTTTTACGCCAGCAGCATCCTCCCTCTCCTCATAGTAAAGAAACACAAATTATTCTGAGAGTTGTATTTTAAGATTGGAAATAATCATCTTAGGGTTTGGTGTAGGTAGAGGGTAAAGGAAGTGGGGAAGATGTTAATGACTGGAATATTAACAGTAAAATACTTTGGAAGAGCTCTGCATGTTCCCCACTGAGCCATGGACAAACCAGCACAACTCTGACAGGTGACACTCCAGCTTCCTCCATACCTCCCCAAAGAGAAATGGTAATTAGGCCGTGAGGGAACACATCTTTTTGACTTGGGCATGATCAGGTGTTTCTCTTCAAGAAACAAGCATCCTTTGGGTTTAAATTCATAGCAATTATGACAGAACACAGGACTGGTTGTTTGCAAAGACCTATCCAAATGGCCCTGTACTCATTTATTTTTTAAAATGAATTATTGATGATTTCTCAGCAGAGACTGATGTCTATTCACAGAGATGACACAATTGCTTATCATAATTTGAAATCTGGTATTCATTTGACGTCTGTGCCTCAGCGCCCTGTTGATAAATTACAGCACAAAGCTCTGTAGGAACAAGTTCATATTCAATGTCTTCAAACAAAAACAATTGATGGTTCCTTTCAAGACCAGAAATACATAGAAGCTATCATGGCTAAAGCTAATTTTAAAAAGTAACTTTAAAAAACTAGTTTGGAGAGGGTATCAGGCCCTGCTGTGTAAGACAGGAAACAAAATTCCACTCAATTATTTCTAAATTGATATTTAGTCACAGCATTCGAATCTTCTGCTATTCATGCCTGTGAAATGGAAATAATTGTATGTTTACCCCTATGTAAATAAGTTTGGGATCCTTTTAAGAAAAGTGTTCTGTCTGTTCTCTGATTTCTGGATGGAAATCGATGTGTCTCAGCAATCCTGGGTACTGGGAACCCCACAAACCTATCCTTTATTCCTTGTACTGTCTTCCCATGGGGTATTGAATCAAGTTCAACATCTTGGTACTAATTTGAAGGTCTAGCCCAAAATATACAAAATACTGCATAAAACTCCAAAATTATGAGTATGGTGTACAGTTCTGTCCATTCGGAGCTGAGGAACTCTGCAACAAGGGTAACATCTCAAGCAGTCAGGACTTCCTTAGAGGCTGGTGCCAAACACTGAATGGGTTCCCAAATCAAGTAATCACAAACTGCTTTGATTTCTACTGCAAATGCCAAGAATACTCCTTGGAACCTGTCCTTTTCAGCAAAAAACAGCAATATTTAGTTTAAAATTCCCCAGGCTCTCCAGAGCACATAAGAAAGCTGAGACATCTGGGCCAAATGTCATCCCAACAATGGAGACCCCATTTGCCAAAGCATGTGACAGGGGCTGGGTGTGTCACCTACGGGGCACCTTGTTTTGGTCACGTAGGTGTCACCACTCGGTGCTGCAGCTGAGGAACATGATTTCCAGGAGGGACACACCACTGGAGAACAATATTCCTGGCAGACGTCTACAACTCCTTATCCAACCCTCAGTCTCACAGCAAACCACACTCGAGGCTGACAAGCCTTTGGGAAGCAGCACTGCTTTTTGCACAGACACTGCACCCCAAGCCAGGCCAGTGACAGCCCTGTCTCCCTGACAGCCATTCCGGGACCAGACTGTATTTTGTGCCTGTTGACTGAGTGGGGCCCACAGATCCCACGTCAGTGACACATTTCCAGCCACCATGCAGCCTGTTCCTAGCACAGCCAGCACTTTTCAGTCCTAAGGGACTGCCAGCAGTGATCTGCCAAGTGCTGGGCAAGAGGCCTCCCTTTCATTCTATAGCAGCTGGATTTGTGTGTGATCTGTTGGGGCCATTTGCAGAGGTCACTGAAAGCACCAGTCAGAGCCCAAACAGCATTTTCAGGAGATTTGGGGCTGCCATGAATTATGGGCCAGCAGTTCCTCCTCTGGCCCACTGCAATGTGGTTTGGGCAGCAGACAACAGGGCAGTGTGAGATGAAGACAATTCCTCTCCCACCTTGGACAGGTAGCCAGGAAAGGAGAGCACTGAAGTCCCTACCTAGTTCAGCAAAACAAGAATACACCAACATTTGTCTGAGTACCTGTTGACAAAGTGCATTTCTGGTACTTGCTGAAAAGTAACAGATCTATTGGCAACAGCTGGCAATTTCATCTGTAGATCTCTAATAAGAGAAACATCTTCAAACATGCAGCTGTCTGGGACCAAGGAGCACAGTTGCTGGGCAAAGGGATACATGCAGCAGCTTTTCAGTTCAGCACCTTCCTAAGGCCAGGAAGGTGAATGGAAACGCTCAGTGGAAAGCTTGAACAGCAAACATGGACCACAGCAGCTGGTGGCCTTTGGGAATTTTGGACCACGCTCCTAGAACCATCTGCTCTTGTCTGTGTCAGCTCCCACAGGAGGGACAGACTGACCTGATCCCAAAAAAAGGTGGACTGATCTCTACTAACACCCTGGGCTCCATTAGGTACCACTTTGGGATGCCTCTGGCCACTCTGATATTTTGCACAGTAACAGGGGAAGAACACAGCCCATATTTCTCCCAAAGCACCATCTGCACTGTAAGGAATGAGATCACTAGGCCCATATTAAGTGATCAGGCAGATCCCAGAATAGCTCCCAGCCATGTTCACTTCCTCATTATTATTGTTGGCTTTGCCATAGTGCCTTGGAATTCATCTGGGCCCTGACAGTCTAAGTTGTCCTGACTGAGAACAAAAAGCCCAGCAATCCCACAGTCACAACTGATGTTTTAAAACTGAAATACAAATCACCAGCAAAACCAGGACTCTCTGAGGAGCAGACCACAGGACTTCACTCCTCCCTTACTTAATTTTGTTTTGTAAAATGCTTTGAAGAAAAGAAGAGCTCAGCAGGACAGGGCTTGGGACAGGGTGTGTTAAGCCATTCACCAAGAAGCCATGTCCAGCTCACACAAGTCCTGGCACCACTGGCTCAAGGACAGACTTCCAGTTTCAAACTGGGGCAGGAGGTCTCACTCTCCTGGAAGAAGAGCTGTAAGAGCACAGGTAGAAGGCAATATCCTGTTGTTCTTAGCTAGGTTTGCACTGCAGTTCTGCCACACAAAAGGTCACACACATGCATCCTAACATGCCCAGGACCTCACAGTGGAAAGGGTACAAACCCAAGGGGAAGGAACAAAAAGTCTCTCACAGCAGCCAGCAAAATCTTTCAGAGCCAAATGACTGAAATACCACAACCTTCATATGCCAAATAAACCTGGTGACCCTTCATCACAAGCTTAATATTAAATCTGTTTGCTCTCGTAACGATAAATACACCACACTGTATAGGCAAAACTGCAGTTCTGGTTCTGGCCCAGGAAAGTCAAACAGGACTTTGCCACTGACTCAATGGCCAGACCCTTAAAAAGCAGGAGAGCCAAAAGCATAATCACTCCAGCCAAAGAGATAGACCTTGGTCTATTCCACATAACAAAAATACTACAGTCAGAAACCTCAGGAGACAGCTTGTAGCCAAATCAATCCCTCAGCCACTTTAATTAATCATCTAGAAAGGGAAAGCACAGAATAGTCACTTCATGGACATGGGTTTTGCAGGCCAAAACTTATGCAAATGCAGATGCAGCTTCAGCAGAGATCTCCAGAGGATGATGGCCTGATTCCAAATGCAGCTTCCCATGCTGCAGCGTTCCAGCTTCCCTCTACCAATTCCATCCAAAAAGTTTCCTGACTTCTCAGCCTCCCACAAACTCCCATCTTCTGCAATCCATTTGATCTATGCAATGATATGGGAGCATTAATTCTTGCAGTCATGCTGTACCCACATAATGCTGATGCTCTGATGCCCTGAGCTCTCTAGCAGGGTGCAAATTTAGTACTACATCAAATCACTTCCTTTTAGAAGACAATGTATCAGGAAGTTAAACACCTATCTTACTCCCACAAACTTTACCGGCATGCAAAGTTTCTGCTCATGCAAACAACCCTCCTGCAGGCACTGCCTTGCAAAGCGAAAGCCCCAGTTACAGGGTTCCATGAGCAAGCTCCTCTCTCCCTGCTCCCAGTGCAACCTCCCACAGCAGCCCAGCCAGGAACTACGCCTGGAACGCCATTTGCGACAGCAAAGTGGGCCTCGGCAACAATGAACAAACCGAGCAGAAGGAACGCGGGGCCCTTTGTGGCCGGGGCCGCTGCCAGCGTTATGCAATGCTCGCTATGGCAACCCCGCGGCGCTCGGCAGTAACCCCGCCGCAGCCACTGAACTCTGCCCCACTGGCGAGCGCCGAGCCGCCCACTCGCCCGGCCGGGCTGTTTACACTGCTCACATGACAGCCCGAGGGAGGCTCCTGGCAGCCGCTCCAGCAGCCAGCCGGATTTCTAGGACCGGCCAGCATTGCCAAAGGCTGGCAGCGATTAACTCTTGCGAGCGGGGGCCGCCCGCAGCGCCCCGGAGATGGGAAGGGCACCGGAGCTGCGAGCGGGGCTTCGTCCTCCCGACATCAACCCATTAAGGCATCCAGCGAGGGGACAGGGAAATCAGGAAGCTTTAAAGAAGGGAACTGTATTGTTGAAAAATGTGGAATATGTAAAACTTCCTTTGTTTGCTAAAATGTATGCTAAAAAGTCCTGATGGTTGATATGTGGAATTCCACCTGGCACGCAGCCTTGGCAACTCTCAAATAAATAATCAATGTCTGTCTCGAGTGTGCCATTATTGGCTTGTTGCACACCGGGTAACAAATCCGATTTTTGCAGACAACAGTATCTTTTTTTCCCCTTAATGAGTGGCAGATGAGTGAAGATAATGAACTGGAGCTGGGCACATAACACTCGTCAAGAGCTGCGTGCTATGAGCTGCACGTACCTGGGTTACACGAGGTTGCACAGAGCTCCCAGAGTGGCACAGAACTGTCCCAGCCAGGGGCTCGGGAGCACTTTTAAGTACCAGGGCACAGAGGGGGATTTGGAGACAGGGATGCTGTGCTCCACAGGTGCCTTGCTAAAATGGTGATTTAGTCTTACAGCACAATCCCGTAGGAAAAAGCTGCAGATTCCCAAGCCGCTGTGCGAGTGCTGCTACTGCTCTGGCACTCTCACAGCATTTATTTCCACACATTAACAGATGTTCATTAACTCACACCCCTGTGAGGCTGGTATGGGGAAGTGAGCAAGTAATAACCTCCACATTTTCTAATGAGAGAATTAAGAGCTCAGGTAACTCTCCCTAGAGAGCCCGAGGCACCAGAGCTGAGTCAGGGGCAGAGCCTGGAACGGAGCCCTGAGCTCCCGGATCAGCGCTGCAGCACCCACACACACACTCCAGGAATATGTTTCACTGCCTGGGGCAAACAACAATCCAATTTTCTACAGGCCTCTTACTGGTGCTCTGCAGAGCCTCCTGTATTCCTGGGCATTTGGACTGTGCAGAAAACACATTTACAGTTGCAAATGATCCACCACTACCACCACCATCAAAGGAACTGCTTAAACGTACCCCCCAAAACTTGCCAGGGGCCAAAGTGTGACCTTGGCATCACCTAACTGTGCTCTGCTATGACACAGTCCTGGATGACTCTTTGTGTCAATACTCTTGTCTGCTCTTCCTTTCGAGAAAAAAATCATGTCTTGCCCTAAAATATTGTACTCTCCAGTAAAACCTTGTTATTCTCAGTAAGAGGTTGTGTGGATTTCTCTTCTTTGCCATGATGACAAGTTCACTGGCACAAGAATGGACACTGCAGATACAGCAGGGAAAAGCAGTGCCCTGACATCAGAACTGCCTTCCACATGTTCATCCAGTTATCCCTACATCCAAACATAAAAGTTGCATTAAAAAAAGTAGAAAGGAAACTTGTTAGGTCTGGTTAAAAATCTTAACACAAATTTCAGTCTAAATCAGTGGCTCAGTCTCGTTTCTGCAGGAACAGGCTCATTGCAGTTCTCTGACCCTCACTGGTGAGAGCAGCTGTGGGAGCTCTTCAAGCCTCAGTCTCTTGGCACCAATCCTGCAAACCCCTCACCTCTCTCCCCCACGGGTCAAACCTCTGCCTGCAAATGTTTTATCCTGAAATATTATAAAATGCCTTTCCCAAGGCAAATGATAAACCAGCCTTGGCAGCCCATCGTGTGGCTACTTACAACAAGAGGAGAAATGCTGAGTATTTGGCTTATGAAACAGAAATACAGGAAGAAAATATTTATAACAATGCTACTGTTTAAATAAGGGAGACCATAATTTATTACAGATGTGACCCTTCTTCAAAATGAAGGGTTTATATCTTGCTGATCCAATTTAATGACAAGAAGTAGAATGGACTTAATGAAGAATTCAACCAACTTCAATTCTGAATTGCCCCCTTCTATCGCCTGCCATTTTGTACCCCAAAATAGGAACAAAATTTGCTTCTTTCAAGCACTGTTTGTCAGACTTTTCAATGCTCAGATTAAAAACTGATTGATAGGAAAACATCCATCCTTCATCCTAAGAGAGACTGAGCGCTTCTACATTTAACAAAATTTGGTTAATTATTAACAGTTAAAGAAGAGAAAATAGCATGAAACGTAGACAAGATTGGTTATGCTTCAGTCACATAAAAAGAATGTAGAATGTATGTGCAGGGAGGGGAGGCTATGCAATGAATTATTTCAGTGCAAATGGCAATTGCAGAGAAACAGACTGCAACACTGAAATGAAAAACCCTGAAATTACTGTACAAGGAGTCTGCAGGTACAATGAGACAGAGTTAATACGTGACTGGTTAGAAGAGGGGGCATGACTTGGCATGGAACTGTAATCAAATGTTTTCATTTAATGCTTCACTTGGCACAGAAGGATCAGATAACAAAATATTCACCCCAAATCCTACTTCAGTTTCTAAAAAGGTATTTCAGTTTCCTGCACTGCAGTAAAAATACTGTTTTTCATTTTAACCAAAGTGGATTGAAGAACGTACAAGAGGCAAAAGATGCTCAATGATGTCCAGCAAAGAGTTCATTTTCCTTCTTCCTGACGCAATAAAACTGAAATTATAAAACAGCACCCACATTTGCTAAACTAGTGCACATTAGGAAAAAGGTGAATATGTGACAAATTAAAACATTCACTTCCTATTTGCTTCATCAAGTTCTGTTTTCTCCTTTTTAAAAAGCTGGTGTTGCATCATCTGAACAGCATTTCCTTCAGAACAAATTATCTAAAGTCCTCAAAATTGGCTTCAGTATCTTCACCAAGAGCAACAGTAAAACTCCATGAGCAAACTAGTAAAATTGATCCGACTTCTTTGAGATACTGAGCATCTTTTACACTGTTTTACTCCTGATATGAAAATACCTAAATATGTGTTTAACAATTTGCCAGCATCACTTACCTGCATACAGAACATCTAGTTCTATTCACAGTTGCTGTATGTTGGGAACTCTGCATTGCTGGCACTCTTTGTTGGTGGGCTGGGTTCTCTTAAACAAAATTCCTGCTTGGTAGTGGGGTTATATTAAATGTACTCCCAACCTAGCAAGTGTCCTTTAAGGAATTGATTCTTTTTCATAGTTAGCTCTAATCTGAAGTACCACACCCACCATCTTCTAATTCAAGTTTACACTGGAACAAAAAACTTTGTAATTTCATGTACACTGATTGAACTAGGGCCAAGGGGAATAAAACCATTAAGGTTTCACGTGAACTCAGAGAAGAAAGACTTCTTTGGTAATATAATTACAGAGCACAGATCTCGTAAGAGGAAATGAACTATAGGGATTTATTTGATTAGACTTTTTTTTCCTTTTCCTTTTTAATGATAGCAAGGGCTCTCCTTCCCCCAGCGCTTCCAGTCTAACAGTAGATATTAACCAAATTCTTAGCAGGCAGGAACTGGGACTGTTACAGAGATGTTTCAATGGACACTGTTATGGGATGGAGTGTGTCCAGTTCAGTTTTGAGTACCTTGTCCATCTTGGTTGTTGCTGCTGAGGAGCCCTGAACAACACTCCAGCTGTATGAAGAGTTTGTTTGTACAAGCAGCTGAGGTTGTGTCCCACCACATCACCTTTCCAGCATCAGGACAAAGCTGGAGCAGGGATCTGTGAGCCACTTCACGGGCTGTGCAACACTCAAGGGCAGTGACCAGTTTACTTCGTTGTCTTGGTAACATTGTGGCTGACCTGGGCTGACCAGATCAGTGTGACTTAATCATCCTAAGAAGGAAACAACTGCAATAAGTGGCAGAGCTAATTACTGTAGGTTCCCTCCCAGAATGGACTTCCTCAAGCTCGTGTCTCACGTTCACAACCTTTGGCCTGCCTAAGCATTCAAACAATTCTGATTGTGCACCTCCCTGGGACAACCAAGTCACCTACGGCACTCACTGTGCACTCTGAACCGTGGATCTGTACATATTCAGTACCCACACACTCCCTGGGATCTCAGGAAGCAGCAGGTTATAAACTCCTATTTACACTGTGTCAATATCGAGGATTTTACTGACAGTCTGTTAGTTGTAAAGTGCACGTTTTAACCTACGCAGTGTGTTTAAACCCTGTTTTTCTCTCTCTGTACAGTAATGCAGCTGTGGAGATCATCTGAGAGACTAAAACAAATGGTGCCCTGATATAATCATAACAGAGCTGGAGGAAAGGCAATTTCAGCAAAAATCTTGACAGCAGAATCTGCTTTTGTTTAAGTCTGACCTGCTCTCCTTGCAGAAGCAGCATGACAGAATGTTTTGCAAAAGATTTGTATTTATATGCTTGGCTGTCAGCTCTAGATGTTGCTCCTTGTCTGTATAATAATTACATGGAAAGCTCAGTGGAGATGTTCTCTAAATTGAAATAAACAGAATCAATACAGACTTGAGTTAACTGCCCTGTCATACCACATGAATAAAACACGCTGATGGATTCTCCTGGCCAGTGTTCAACAGGGATTTGGTCATTGCTATTGCTATGCAAAGTGCATTTTAAATGGTGTGCCAGCAGTTGAAAATGCCATTTCTGTCTAACTTCTTTCTACCTACTATTGTTACAGTAACTCCTAGGATTCCTCAAATAGAAAGAGTTGCATATTTATCTCTGTCACACAGCACAAAGGAAGAAAAAGAAACATTTCAGAAAAGAGCTATGTGCAATGGATAACAGTGGGTAGGGATCTAGGGGACAGATATTATATAAAAAATGACTCAACATAATTTTACAAGTTAACTTCAAATCCTCTGCCTTTCTTGTATGTATTTCTCCAACATCAAACCATCCTTTTTTTCATGCTGCCTGATGAACTGCTACAGTAAAACTGACTCCTGAACCTTCACTTGGTTTTGCAGTTTATGTGTCCTTTAGAGGGTCTCACAAAACGACTGCCAAGCCCCTGAACATGGTCACTTCCTTCATCATCCCAACCAGACAAAGGTTGTTTCAGTTCACTGGAAGGCGCTGAAGCATGTACAGGTCTCATCTAATTACAGAGAGCCTATAATGCCCCGAGGCCACTGAGACTGTCAACACAGCTGTCCCTGTGTGCTGAGACAGATGTCCTGCTGGGCAATCCCTGAGTCAAAATGGAAACACAGCTTCTGAAATGGATTAGGGTTAAGGACAAGGACTGTAAATAGGCCAGGAAACCAGGGAAGTTTATTAGATATTACTAAAGGACATTCTAGTGAGATGTTAGAAAGTACCTTGACTCTGGTGCTATTCTGCAAATCTGAGTATTCTGAAGTATTTTACTTCTCTGGTCACCTGTTGCTAACATAACATGTAAATGAACATTTTTTGAGCATGTCTCAGACACACAAAACCACACAGAATATGCATAAAGCTCACAAAGAAAGGAGGTGCAGAGATCTGCACTCTAATGGCATAATTAGCTCTTGTGAGAAAAGCAGTCTTGCTGCATCAGCACTGAGCAGCTCCCACCCTCATCCATCCCACGCCCTCATCCATCCCACACCTTCACCCATCCCACACCTCATCCTCCCCACACCCTCAGGAAAATCCTGGCAGAGCTGCAGTCAATGGCAGAAATTCTGTTTCCTGACACAAACTCTGCAGCAGAAGCAAACTGGAGCAATCCAGTCACTGAAACCACTGAACAATCTCCTGAATGTACATCCTGGGGGTTAAACACCCCCAAATAAATTACTGTTAATGCAGATCACTTTATGGGCAAATGAGTTTGGGCAACATTGTTTAAACATAAGTTCTGCATGTTTATTTTTCTAATATATCTTCATATTCTTTCTTTTTAATTAATTTTCTGGTCATCTGTGGCTTAGAAAATGATTGATTCAGTAGGTACCTGCTCCCACATCTGGGCTTTCTTTAAACAAAGTCACAAAAATAATGAATCTTCTCCTACATAATACTTTATTGCTTTCTACGTTCATGCTTTTGGTGTTTTAATCATAACTAGAGGCTCACAGACTCCCATCTCAGCAAGTACAGTATGCTGGGTAAGCCAAAAAACCATTTTCAGTTGAAGGCTTGCCGAGATATTTGATATCTTATCATAAAAATCTGAAATTTTCTTTTGCTCTGAGTCACTGATAAAAAATTTACTTCATGGAACATTTCAAACAGGAAAAAAATAAAGGAAAACAGCCCTGTAAAACAGAACTCAAAGCACCGGCAGGAGCATTCCCAACCTTGGGCCTTGTCCCTCTCAGTTCAGCTGCTCCAAGGGCCAGAGGATGTTTGTGACACCACAAAAGTGATGGTGCCACACAGAAAACTCAAACCAGGCTGTGGTGAGGGCCAAGCCAGCAAAATTCCTACCTACCTCTTTCTGCAGCCCAGGACAGGTGGTTTTCAACCCATTCATTTTAAATAAGTGATTTAGTTCTTTCTAAAACAACCCTCTATCTAAGGATAAAATTTAATTTCCCCAGTTTGTTGTATTAACAGGCATGGAGTGATGCATTTCTCCTCACTAAATGAACTTTTAGTCATGGTTTGTGCAATTTTGAGATGGAAGCTGGAGCTCCAAGTCATAACAGTGTTTTATAATTGTTTCCTAACAACTGGGTAAATTATATCAGAATTTCTAGAAGTAATGGAAAAGCTTATCAAAACACAGTATTAAAAACTAACACACGCAGTAAACAAAGATAATATTAACTTTAGTTAAGGAGATAAAACAGTTGGTTTTGGATCACACATGCTGTTCAGGCATCTAAAAAATTAGTAGAACAGACTTTCACATCTATTTTTATTCACAGACCACAAGATGAAAAAGGATTTCCTCCTTCAGTCTTGAATGAGCTTCTCAACTCTGAATTACTGGGTGTCTGATAAGACAACTCAAAAGAAGCCTCTCACTCTAAATAGTCTAGTGCTAAGTGAGAGGACTCCATCCATTCTATGGTTTTACTTTCTCTTAAACAGTGGAAGGAAAAAGCACAGTGCCTGCCTCTTTAATTTCATGTAAGTTATCGTATTAAGACTATATGGAGTTTAGTTCTTAGTACAGATGGTCATAAATGCATATTAAATCACAATGGTTTATTTTAAACCATTTAATTTAACATAATAAAATATTAATAATTGCAATAAATTTTGATCCATGCTGCTCCAGTGCCTTTTGGTTTTACAGGGAAAAATCAGGCTTGTCTGATCAGCTAATTAATTCTTGTGACTGACTGTAGTTATTATCAGTGTCACAGACTTTTACAGCCAGCAGGACCACTGTGTTCATTATTCTCATACAAAATGTGTGTAACACTTCAACAGACCCCACCCACCAAATCTCTTCCCCGTGTTGGTCCCCCTGTGTGACCATCAAGTCATCTCATGGATAAAGCAAATAGCTCAAGCATTTTTCACATCCACTACTAGGCCTGTTTTCCACTTCTTTCATCATTCTGGTAGCAGTTTCCCAAGTATTTTACACCAAGATATTGAACTAGAAAAAGAGACTCTCAAACACCTGAAGGGGCAGTAACAGCTCCTTACTCCTGTCTGACACTCAGAAACTGGGAAATACATACGTACGGGTGAAGAGATTTGGTCCAAGTGACACAGTGCACCATTCCTTGAGCTGGGCTTGGCTTAAAACAAAGGAATCTTGGCTCTCATTTGCACGTTCAGATTCCTGAATACACTGCCTCAAGCAAATGAGTTTGTGATAATTCTGTGTAAGGATCGCTTCAAGCCATTCATCTGTTCACAGGCAGAGGGAGAAGAGGAAAGGGCACAAAGGTGCAGCATCAGCAAACTGGGCTGGTCCTACTGCTGGTCATTTAATGGTACAGTAAAGAACTGAGACCCCTGTGCTTGTCCCCAGGTTCTGCTGAGAGGGCAAAAAGAGCCTCTGGTCATCTACTTCCCACGCCTGAGCTGAGCACAGGGACTCACTCGTACGGGTTCAGTGTTTGCCCTTGAACTGGTGTGGGCTGCATTTGGCACTCTGCTTTTAGATCAATATATAACCCAGGAGTAATCTTATCTGGCAGGAACAGGGGTATTGGGGGGAGGAACACAGCCTCAGAGGTGAGGAGAGCAACTCTTCTAAATGTTAATGGGTTAAGAATAGAAAGGTCAAATGCCTGCCTTATCAGAAGGCCCCATGTGCAAACAGGCACCAAGCTCAGCAATCAGAGCACCAGCTGGGTATAAATGTCAGAAGTTAGTTACTGTAGCTGTAAACACCAAAAGCAGGATGGTGCAACTGGGAAACCTCCCAAGACACTTCTGGTTTATACAGATCACTGGGAAAGTCCAACTGCCAAGCCTGGCTGGAAATTACTTCAGTCTTAGAGCTGCCATGGAAGCAGACAGCACCTGTGAGCTGTGTGGTGGCCCCAGAGTGAGCCACTGTAAGAGGGGGTGTTGAGCATGTCCTGTATCAAACATCCTGTGTTGGCTCCAGATTGCTCTTGCCAGAACTCAACACATTCTCCTGGAATGAGGATGGACGAGGATGGAGACAAAAGGTCTTTCCTTACCTCCCTGTAGGTAGAGAGGGCACTAAACAGCAGAAGCTGCATGAGGACTCTGAGCACAACATGTAATGGATTGGGGTGGAATAAGAGATGAGGCAGCACAGTAAAAATATATCTCCCTTAAATACGAATACATTTTTAGCCCTGTTCTAATTAATCTTCTTATTGGCATCCAAGGAAAGAGGCCAGAAGTTGTATTACACTGGGCAGTAATCTTCTTACAGATACAAGCAATCAGCTTGCAGGAATGATGAAGAGCACAAACACACACTGGTGTGAGAGTTACTGAGAGGGGCCTGTGCCAGTCACCACTGCTTCCAGCCTGGCACCTTTTGCCTGCAATAAGTTGTCAATAAAATTAATCAGCTGATTCCCATTCTCTGCAAAAGACTGGCAGTGAGCAGCCATGTTAAGAATACTGCTGTTCCCTGTCTCCTGGTACTGGGATTGCCCCAGGAGAAGGTTAGCTGAGTTTGGGAAACAGATACAGGATACCTGGCACAGCTCCCTGCTTTCTGCAGAACAAAGAGCACCATTCTTGTCAGCCTGTTCCCAGCTGTAAACAACTATCAAAGGAGAGGGTTAATTACCACGTAAAACACGAAGAAGGAATAATAACTACAAATCCAGCAAAGGCTAAATATATTTTATCCCACAAAAGGGATAAACAGGATCTGTGCTCATAGCTCAGAGATCATATTCTAACCATTGCATAGTTACTTTAATTGGTAAAGATAGGGTTACACTGGAAAACAAAAAAGGAATGCACTCATATGAAGCCACTGCTCTCTGAAAGATGATTTTTTGATGTTTGTACCACAAAGTGACACTCTGCAGTTAACTGGCCAGGCCTCCAGTCCCAGCCATAGGGGAGAACATCATAACCTACTTAAATCTGCAGGCTGCATCCTCTCTGCAGCAGAGCTCCCAAACGGGCACAAATGGCTCATTCCGTGCACCAGCCTTACTCGGCATCTGTTTATCCCCCGGTCTCCTGCCAGCATCTGCTCCTTTGCTGACACACACGAGCTGCTCCTCTGCATTACCACCCTCGTTTGCAGTCTGGGAACTCGAGTTCATCCATTTGAAAGAGCACAAATATTCAGCAGCACACGTTTCACACACATGGCACCACTGAGCTCTATTAACAGTTCTGTTCAACCCTGAAGCTACTGGATTTTCAGTGACAGCTCCAGCATGTTAACGACTTGGGATGTTTTCTGAATTCATGTAGGGAAGAAAAAGCTCTTATAAAAATACAAGATTTTACCTTTTTCTATTCACAGCAAGAATGACCAAACTTATTTATCCTATGAGTCACATCCTGAAAGCTCCGCATGGCTGACAGCCTCAAGAGATATAATATACATTCTGGAGAGCCACTGCAGGAGAGAGAGAGTCTTTTCATCTCTCATTTCTTGAGCTGAGAGCTCAACTGAACTTAGTTCAATTTAGGAATAGGAAACACAACCCAAGTCTTCCAGCAGCACAATGACATTTCCCGAGTTGCTGCGAATTTGAATGAAATAATTTGCCAACTCTGAATGAAGCTGTGGAGATTCTGCCACAATTCCTCTGTTTCATTATGCAGGAGGCAATTTTGAGAATGCTGCCTCAGCTCTGCTGTTTATTGTGTGGACGTGGCTGCCTGCCTCAAGTCCTGTCACTGCCTCTCATTCTGACACACGCTGGCGTTTTCTTGGCTCTCAGTCACAGCAGGGGAAGAGCACAAGGATATTGCAGAAACACCTCCTTTCTTCATCCCTCTTTAACATGTTCACATTTCAAAAGATCATTCTGTGAGCACATTTCTTGCAGCTGAAACTGTTTTATAGAGATTCAGAACTGGACAATTAAAATGTATAGCTGACCACAGCATTAAATGCAATCCAGGAGAGACCACATGCAATTTTCTGACCTGTGTTATTTCTATGCTGTCATCATTCTGAGGCATTTGATATGCTGCTCTTTGGTTTAAACCCAAGAATGGCATTTGAATTTTTACCATAATAAACTTTCTCAACAGACTTTGCATTCTCATTATTGTATCCATGCAAGCCACAAGGATTTTTTTTCCTCCTTAAATGTCCAATCTGCAGGCAATGGTTGTGAAACTCCATTATTTCCAGGAACTGCTGGCAACCTACTGCTGTCTGCTCTTCTCAGTACTGCCTGTATTTTCCTTGTTCAGCCTTAAAAGCCAAACTTGGTTTGCAAAAATGTCTGGGTTTCTTGATGCCAGAACTGAATAAAGAGTAGAACAGGACAGAATTAGATGGTTTTATTATGCTGAAAAACCATTAACTCACATTAAAGTCTGTAAAACAACAAGAGCATAAAACTAGAAATAGATGCTCAGCCTTAAATCCCATTACTCAGAAATTTTCCTAGGCATTACCAATCTTTTTGGTAATGTTTTTTTAAGATCCACCTTAAATCTTTTTAAGCTCCACCACCCTCATCTGATCCTTACAATCAAAACAATGCAGGATATTTTTTAAAGTTATAACTACTTGGATTTTCATCATTCAGTAAAATCAAAATAATCTGTAAAGGAAAGCAGCCTGAATTGTCCAATATAGATGATATCTGCCACAATTTTATCTTCAACAGGCAGAGGTAGAACAGGCAGGCATTCTCAGTTGCCTGGGAAGAGAATACACAACAGGAAATACAGCCAAGGAAGCTGGAAGATGTGACAAGGATTCTGGATTATTCAAATCTTTCATCAGTCAGGATGATCTAAAAGTTGTAATGGAAAACTCCCCACCTAAAGGTTATCTGCAGGACCACACAGTGATCTCAGCCACCCACAGCAGGATCTTCACAGAAAGAAAGGGAATTATTCCAAATTTACATTGGCAGGACCAAGATCAGAATCTGACCAGATCCAAACAAAAACCAAACAATGCCACAGGCTGTAAGAACAATCATCAGTCCATGGGGTGTAAAAGCAATGGAGACCGCTGAAATTCCGATGCACTTCAGTGACTGAAAATATTCCAGCCCTATTGTTCTTCCTCTCCAAAACATCTTGGACCTCATTCTGTGTTCCTGAGCCCTCCTGACTGACAGCTCTAGAAAGATAACTGACAAACTCACGATGGCCTGAGCTTCTTCAGCTGAGTATTCCCTTGCATTCCATTTGGGAAAGCCAAAATGTATGGAGTGCTGTCTGAGGCTGCGTCCTGGGAAGGGGAAACCGACCATCCACGATGTCAGCCGAGTTCATTCCTAAATGCAAACCACATTGGGCTGTCGAGCACAATAATAAAAACCTGCTGACCTAGTTTCCTGCAGAACAAAATCCTCTGTCTCCCCTCCTCCTGTGCCAAATCTAAATCAGATCTCAAAATTAACCCTTTGACTACCAAGGAAAACTCTAGTAACGATCCTCAACACTCATACAGCGTCTCAAACCATGAGAATAGCATGAAAACAGCAACTGGTCCATCCCCACAGCTCTGCAAAAAGGGAGGGTTATTGCAGGATGAAAGTAAGACACAGAGAAAGTCAGAGACCTTAGCAGAGTTCAGCAGAGAACTTAAAATTTCTCTTCCTTCCAAAGGATTTTGAAGCTCTGGGCTCCAACTGCTTTGCTTGGTAACATTTCTCCTATGCAAATATAAAACCTTCATTCATGATGTGGCAAAAAAACAACAGCACAGCTTGGCTTTTTTAAAAACTGCATCAAACCACTCAAGAAAGGATCATTGTTCTTCCCAAATTTTCCAATGTCAACTTGCAAGTCCATTTCTGGAAGATGAGAGCTGATTGTGTTTGCTCTAAGTGTCTGGCGAAAGTGTTCACTTGTAATGGCTTCACTTCCTCAGTGATGCAATGTTTCATTTGAAGGGATGCCTGGGGGAGCTTCAGAATGGACCCAGAATGCAAAAATAACAGGGCATGTCACAACAAACTCAGCCAAGAAAATACAAATGGGAATTCTTTGGCTGTAGGATGCTTCCAAAGGCAGCTCTGGATCATGCTTCTGCTGCAGAGCAGAACCCACTGCAATCAGGTAGGAGCACTTGGGGAGCCTCAGATTCCAGACTGCTGAGAGCACCTTTGCTGGCTCACACTGACACTGTCAATTGGAGAAGTTTTCAGTCATGTGTCAAAGAGGGTTTTATTAACAGAAGAGTGGAGATTAACAACTGCTATAGAGCTTTACAAATGGGTTTTTTAGAATGAGGCAACCGATGTGCAACCTGCAAGTGGAATTGCTGACTGCAGCCAGAACTTGCAGTTGCTGTAAGAAAGACCCTGCATTGAATAATTTAATCACTTGTTGCTCCTGTATGAACTGAGAGAGCTTTGCCTACATCCAGACAGTACCCAGGACCTGGAATGACTCCAGAGTTTCCTACAACAGCGTTTGAGAAAAGAAGGAAACAGGAAAGTGACAACTACAAGGCATGTCAGCAGTGCCACTTCACCTGAGAAGACGTTCCTGTCTGTGTCACTTTGTCAGTCTGCAGGGAAGCAAGCTGTTAAGGCTTACAGAGCAAAGACAGCACTTAATACACTGTACCCTCCAGGGAGTTTGAAGTGAAGAACAAAAAACCTGGATGAGGGAACACTGCAAAGGTTGTTGTAACTATATCTGTTCTCTGGATGCTGCACCTTCACAGGTAAAACTCCACAAAAGCTTCTGCTCCACCTTGGAAATGAGGAAGACAAAAGTTTGAGTTCCCATAGACTTACCACTAACATTGGTCAGGCTTAGAAACGTGATGATGGAAAAAGAACATCTTATTCATCATATCTGGTCCCTGAGGGGTTAGGAGTTGTATATGCTTTTTTTATTGACACAAACAAGCTTTAACTTCTATTGTCTTGAAGAGGAAGAGAAGGCTGAACTCAGTTCTGGCTCACACATCATCTGCAATTCCAGCCAAATCCCAGCCACACAACTTTTATTACTGGGAGGATGTCAGAGGCAAAAGACACAGCTGGATACTCAGATCCCAGACTGAGCTTTGCTGGCAGGGAGACAAACCAGCTTTTGATTTGTATGTAAACAGAGCCAATCTGAACTGGAAGGTCATTAAGAGAAAACACATTTTACACAACACCCATTGTACAGTTCCCTTTCCAACTTTCCCCATACCAACTTTTTTTTTTTTTAAACAAGACTTTGTCTTCTCCTGTTGACTGTTTCAGTGATGATTCCTGGGTGTGCTGAAGTCAATGGCCAACCCCCACTGGAACTGATGTAACTGAAATTCTTTAGATTGGATCCCAAAGAGGAGTTTGCCAAACAGAGAATGCAAATCCCCTCCTCTGCTTTCCAGTAGAGTAATTACCTGCAAAAAATGCAAGTCCACTGCAGATGCAAAGGGTGATGCTTCCAAAGCATGTCACAGCCTCAGATCTCACAGCTTTACTTTAACTGAGGCACTCACATTTTCTACTGTAGCTACAATTAAAGATTATGAGAATCCACAAAGAAACCACACAGTTATGATCAAGGCGTTAACGCCCGATCCATTATTGTGAGAAGGCTGTTAAGAGCATTCCCAGCAGAAATAGGAATATATTCTCCCTGAGTAAGCTTGGAGGAATGCAGAGATTCAAAAGCTTAAGCAGAATTCCTGCTAGATTTTTTTCTGTTTGTTCCTCCTTTTTGATTAACTTACTGTGACTATTTGATATAATTGTTAGTCTTTAAGGGTAAGAGCGAAGCATTTCTCTGAAAGAAGACTTGGGTCTGCCTATAATTAACAGCTGCAGGTTCAAATGAGGGACTAACAGAGATGTTGCTGGGCTATCAAAGCAGGGAACCCTCAGGAGCAAAGGGAAAACGCCTGTCATTCTCCATTAGTTCCTCAGGGTCAGTGATGGCAAAATACACTGAATTGTTCCATGTGTAACCACCAAAATAAAGAGGTTGTTGTAGTTTGCTGTGTTTAAAAGGGTACTCCTGGGTATAACTGCTGAAAATAGCTTTAATCTAAAAACTGTATCTTTCTATAGCTTCCTGAAACCATGAAGAAAGTCCACTCAAAATGTTTTAACAGGAAACCAGCAAACCCAAAGACACTTCCTTCTGCTTGGACACAAGTGTACTAGTGACAGAATGGCTCCCAGCCAGGAAATCTCTGTCCCCAGGAGACAGCAAGCTGGGACAAGAACCATCTGCAAATCCAGGATGGCTCCTTGGAGCTTTCTTTGCTCTGAAGATGATGCCTGTCTTTAATGTAGATGGAGGACTTTCAAAAATCATTCATGAAAGAATAGTAAAAGGCAGTTCTGAATGAACTAAGAAAGAACAAAAGAAAAAAAAAATACTTGTAATGGATTTTCCTGTTCTCCTGCATGCCCCTGTCTTCAGCCCCAGACTCCTGAAATGCAGCCACTATGCACAGCTTTATTTCTTTTCTTACCATAAGCTTAGCAATGTTGATGGTTTTTAAGTCAAATCAAACTTTCATCAGCTTCAGGGGATGGCTGGAATCCCTATTCTCATCTTTCATGTTTTGAGATCAGTATTTCATAGTTTTTATCCTGCTAAAATCATCTTGAGCATTAAAAGTATAAATCTCAATGCAGAGTATTTTGATTTGATTTCCATAAACCATTTTTTCCTCTAGCTGTACTCCTTCATTTCCCCCTGCATTTATTCTGAGCCCTTGGCTTCTATGGCCAGGCTCTTTCCCTCAATCAGTGCCTGCTGTGACTTCACGGATGTGCTGTGAGAGGTCTCTGTTGACATCTGAGGGAGAATCCTTGAGTGTTTTCAAAGGTACCATTGCTCATTGCCCTGCAGCGGGAATCCAGGGGACGTGGCCCTCTGGCACTGAAAGATCTTTTTCCCTTTCACCACAGACCCTTCCCCTTGGTGGACAGCAAGGAAGTTCATTTTGCTGGAAAGCTGAGGAAGGACCTGGCTCATGGCAGCCCCAGGGAAGCAAAAGGGCAGATTTCCTTACTGACAAAAATATCTAACTTAGGACAAAATAGCTAAACCTAACTTAGTGCAATACAAGGCTTTGTTTCAGAAAGCAGCTTTCCTGGAGGGCTGTGAGACAGCTCAATCCCCAGAAGAATTTCCTCTTAAATTATTGCATAGAGCAACACTTATAAAAGCAGATGCCTGAAGGCAGACTTTGATATAATCCTTTTTATAAAATGTTTGAGGTCCTAAAATGTCAGCAGGAGCTGCCATGTGGGAAAGCATTTTGAAAAAATTATCTATTTAGAAATGTAAATAAAAATAGGTGGCCAAATATTTTATTGTCTTCTCAGAAGGAAAACAATTTACATTTCCAGAATTATACTAAACAGAAATGAAATTTGGCTACAGATTGATAAATATCAAGATCCCCACCTGACTGACAAAGTGCCTTCTTGTCATGGTGCAGCTTGTTAGTGTTCAGGATGATTTTGAGTGTGTTTGGCTGATTCAAGGGATGTAGGCTTGATTTCCCTGCAATACACACTGAGCATGTGATCAATTTACATGTAAGATTTCTGGTCCCACAAATGTTGTTCTTAATTAAGGAAAATTCTGCAAAAAAATAAAGGCCTTTACAGCATTGCTGGGATAAGGAAGATTAAGAAAATCCCATCACTCACTCCTGAAATATGCAGCTCTTCCAGAATAAAGCATGGCAGCAATTTTAATCAGCACATAGATCAGCTTTTTAGAATTAGCAATAAAATAAAATGTCAAACTGTGATACCACAGGGAACTTAGGAAGACAAAATGTAACTCATTACCACAATTACTTCAGCAGAATTAAAACTATTAAATACTGATCCCAAAATATGAAATATGAGAACAGGAAAGAAGAAATATTAGGGAATAATATCACCTTTGTAATAGAAACACATAATAAGTAAGATAAATATGTTTTTTAAGAATCCCACAGCTCTGTGCACTCAGCACCCACATTCCCATCAATAAACCCAAGGACAGCAAATCCAAACTGGATCAATGGCATGTACTTAATGACTGTGTTTCTGAATTCTAATAAAAAGGCTCAGACTTCCAGTGATATATTTCATTCTCTGAAGGGCCTGAGTGTTTTTGTATCTTTGTGATCATCACAACCAGACACACACACTATTTACTTAAGGATATATATTTCCCATGACCTTACAGACTCATTTCTCTGCCACGGAGAGGTCATGGAAGGAAGTTTGTTAGAAGTTAAATATGAGGAAGTGCAATAAAGCCTATTTATCTTATAGGAGGAAAAAAGGAGTCAAACAGCACAGAATTATTACATAAAAGTGTAAAAAAAAAAAAGGTTTTGAGCCTCTCTGCAGCCTCATAAAAATAGCCTGCGACTGTGCATGGGCAGATGTCCTCTCTCCTGTGCAGTGTGTGATCAGAGCCCTTTTGGACTACAGTGAAATAATAATAACAAAAAAGCAAAGGGAGTGCAATTTCCATGGAAACTTGGAAAGAGATGTAACATTGTTTGCCGTAAGCGTTGGACTGTGAATGGAAAATTTTCCAGTTTACACAGATCCCAGCTATTATTTTCTTTGCAGTGCAAACTTGGGCCAAATATTTTCTGTCATATTAAAGATGCAAATAGTCAGTTTTACTTTCTGTCCAGAACAACTGTGCACAAAAGCTTCAGAATCTGCAGTAAAACATCTGATATTTATCTTTCCATGAACCCAAAACACACATTAGAAAAAAAGAATAATTTGGGCTTTCTTTTATCTGCGTCTCCTCAGAAAGTGAAAGCAGCTCAGAAATCATCTCCTGTTTATGTGCAATGTTTCAGAATAATAGATAGCCAGAGCACTGGCAGATGTGCCCACTGTAAATGGGAGCTTAACTTACAAGAAAATCTACTGTTGAAGCATATAAATGATAAAAATATACCAAAAGTCCAGAGTTTACATTAACATTTATATAATTAATGCAGTGACTTCTATCTTACAGGAGTTTCAGAACTCGCTCTCTTGCTACTCCTCCTTTACCCAGCAGCAGGAATAATTGTGACAGGCCAGAAACTAACTTTGAACAATACAAGCCCAAGTTCTGAGCTGGGCTGCTCCGAGTGTTAAGCCTTGTGTGGGAATGGTAACAAACATGGATTGTGAAACTTTTCTCCCCTAAAACCCAGCTGGTTGGTGTAGTGTGGGAGCTATGGTAATGACATGGCAGCTCAGGGGACACCTCTGCAAATCTGGTGCCTGATCTGTACTAGTCACAAGTTGGAAGAGTCCAGAGCTCAAATCTAAACTACTCTGGAACACGTCTGCATGCCCAGACATTCCTGCCCTTCCCACTCCTGGACATGTCCCATACAGCAAAGAACTTTTCTGCAGAGATTTGTGGGCACATCAGATCTCTAGGGCTGAAGTGTGGGTACAGTTTGGGGCCATATTTGTGCACATTTGAGTTGTCTTTAACTGAGATAATAAACAAAATGGCAACATCAAACACAGCTCCTGAAGGATCAGGGCAAAGCAGTTGTGTGATAGAGACTGAACTGGTCCTGCTGGGAATCCTGGATATACTTGAGAGAGTCATTGTTTAAGGCAAGGCACTGCTTAATAAGCCTTTGGTGTTTAGCTCAGATTTCATCATAGGCTGACTGAAGCTTTCTCTTCACAAGTTCACACACAATTCCAAATGTCATGTTGATTTTATACCTGCCTGCCCAGTGAGACGACAGAGCAAGTCAATCACCTGGATTTGCAAATCTATTTCCCCTTTTACATCTTGAAAATACTACTCACTCACTTGTAGATCACACAAAGAAAGAGGAAGCAGCATGACTCAGCTCCACACTACAATGGCTGGAGCAGATCCAGATCTTGCAATCCTTTGGGCTTTCCTTACCAAAACACAAAGCTGCAGCTTGGCTAATGTAAAGCATGTAGTGTTTGTGCAAGCAATGGTAGATGGGCAGCAGGCCAGCAGCTCTCCCAGAGCAATGTGCTCCTTCTTTACATTGATGGCAAATTATCTTCTGAAGAGTTCAGCAAGGAACTAAAGAGCCAAAGGGCTCTGATCTTAAACAGTGCCTACAGAAAACAAAATGCTAAGGAGGAACAGACTCCTGAGCTGTATTCTGTAGGCATGAATGTACATTGAAATCTAGTGGTAAATAATGTTTCACTTTAGCAAGTTCCACACAATGCCATACCAGCAAATATTTTTGTATAATCTGTAAGTTACATAAGTCTTAAGAGACACAGGAAAACTACTGACCTTAGGGAATCCAAGAACTTTGAGTCCTATTGATTTGTTGAAACCACTGGGAAACCATATCTAAAAATTAGCTACACTAAAAATTCCGCGTGGTCTAGAAATTAATCCTGATCCTCTACCAGCTTGCTAACACCTGATCCACAGATGTCTCTCATAAAGAGCATCCCACATGGTGAGTTATGGCACAGTAAATAATGCACTGTAAACACACAACTTCGCTGTGTAAACAAGCTCAGAGCAAAATTCATCAAGAACTTCATTTACTCCCCAAATGCACAACAAAGTTGAAGGATTTGATGATTATCTCATAGCAATCTCACTCAGTGATAAAGACCTCAAATCTAAACCTGTTTCTTGGAACAGTGATGTACATTCCAGCCCACCTCTGGGCAATGGGATGGATCTGTCATTTCAGGCACTGCCTTCACAGGGGGACATCACAGATCAGTACAGAAATGTGTGCAATAGTAATAAGGTAAGAAAGAGGCATCATCCAAGAGGTTTCTCTGAAATGGCCCTCACCTTCCTACCACAGCAAACCAAAGATTTACTTGCAAAAAGCAGCTCTCTGGGCTCTGTGTGTGTGGGGTGACTGAGCAGTATCAAAACTTGCATCACTCACTAACCAACCTCACACTGCTTTAGAGGATAAAAGGCCAAGTGGCTTCTGGGCTCTGTTAACTTCAAAAGATGGTTCATTGAGCAGACTTTATGCTTCGCAAAGCTTAGCAGCTTTTTCCTTATTCCTCCCCAGAATGTTCTGGGCATTGTCATATGCTTGTACTACAAAACTTGCAGTTATCCAAAGCCAGTTCATGAGAAGTGAACGGAAACATCTCTTTTCATTCCAGAGGAAAAACAACTCCTATGCTGTTTTCCTCAGCAAGCTGAAAACTTGGAGAGAAACCTAAAGCTAAAAAAAGCAAAGAACTCAAAAAGATTCATATTCTGGACTGTGGTTTCTGTTGCCTTAGCTCAAGGGAAAATATGTTCATGGGAAAAGGGCCTGCCTGGAGCCAGATTTTTTTTCAACTCTAACTCTTCTAGCTGGAGTGGCTTTAAATCAATATGTTGCTATTATTTCTTCATAAACAGAAATATTCTTTATGGGCTGTGTGATAGCTGTTTACAAGTGAAACAACCACTTGTATCATGTTTCCTAGCAATCAGTGTCTCATTCAGATCTTATACACAGACAGTGACTGGGCAATTTGAGAGGCCTTTACAACACTAGTTCCAAGTTTCACTGATTCAAAGTGTTAAATCACCCTCCCAGAAGAGAGTTCCTGCACAGAGAAGTGTCAGCTCTGTCACCTACCTCTGCAGCTACACACAGCTAAAGAAAACAACACCACACCTTAGAAAAACAAATCCTGCATGGCTCAGTTTTCAAGAATCTTACTGTCATGTTATTGTGGACTGCCTTTAGTACTGCAATTCACTTTTGTCTTTAGCCAGTACTAAAGCAGATTATAAATATAATAGAATTCCACACTAACCCTGCAAAGTGCAAAGACCACCTACAGACAAACTGGCCCCAGGCAATTCAGAGAATTTGTAGCTGTCTGTCTAACACTGCAACAAGTTGTTATACAATAAAATGTGATCATGCTGCCCAGACACACAGCACCAGATCCCAGTAAGTGTGGTTATTATTATTCTAAATGCTGTATGAACAGAGCTTTACCTAGGAATTGGGATCCCCATAATGCAAAACAATTGTCTTTTGCATTAATTCGATTTATGAGAAGAATTAACAAAAATATCTAATATTATTTTTCTTGATATTCCTCAAGGCTTTTTAGAACAACACAGTCGGCTCTCCTGAAAGTTAAAGTGAACTTCACCCCCATCTAAAACTGCAATGGAATTGTGTTGGAACTGAAAACCAGTTACCTGTGATCAATGACTGTGACATCAGAAGCAGGAATCCCCAGGACACAACAACTCTGTTCCAGCTCTTTCTTACGAATCTCTCCTTGATTGTAATAATTTCCTGAAAATAGCAAACACAGCAACACCATCTAACTTAGTTTGGGTTCAGATCAAGGGGTCCAAACAGTCCAGTATCCTCTTCCTCGTTCCATTCAGAGAGCAAATTCAAGCAAAACTGATATGGCAAGATTGCAAAAACTTACAGAACCAAAAGACAGAAAAGGTAATCAAGATAAAGGCAGTTGGGAAAAGTTCTAACAGAGATCAACAACTAACAGGGAAATGGATTCATTATCTTAAAACATTGCGTCCCTCTTCACTGAATTATTTTCTTCTCATCTTGCCCTGACATTCCCTTATTTTTTCTTGGCATCAGCCATGCAAAGTCCCTGCCAGAGCTGTGATGCCCCTTCCAGAATGTTGCTCTATGCAGGGCAATACTTGCAACTCAATTTTAACTTTGAAGCAATAAAATGAAAAAAATACAGTTGAGTATTAATGTGTGATTCAAGTCCGTAGTCAGCTGTCTTGAATTACACTAGAACTTTTTATTGTTGTGGGTGTGAGTCATCTAAGTCTAGAATTTCTCTGGAGCAGTGTTGCAATCTGAGCCATCACTAGCAAGCTTTGTAAAATTTTCGAAGAGGGAAAGAGTAACTAGAAAAAAAAAACCCTCTTCCCACAGCCTGTGAGTGAATGACTCTGGGAGATTGACAGCGACTGACTGTGGGATGAACCTTGGATTGCATGTTCCAGCTCCAGCAGAATTAACTGAAGTGTGCACCTTGTCTGGAATGACTGAATGAGTACAAGAGGGCTCATTTCAGACCGATTTTTACACAGTGTTGTAAGGTAACAGCTTTTGCTGCAATGCAGTGTCACAGCTGACTGCAGGTGATGCTTTATCCAAACAGTACCACTGCTCTCAAAATACCAGCCTTCTGCTGAAGTCAAGGGAACAGTTCCACAGCTGCAGAAATGTGTCAGGACATCAGGAATATGTAAATGCTTACAAGAAAAAATGGGCAGCTACTGAGAGCAAAACCAGCTGAATAGCTGATGCTGCTGGACCTCATCCATGAGCACTCACAATAGAGTCAGCTACTACAGAGAGCAGAGCACATTTAGACTGAGTTATTAATTCAATCTAAGATTATTCAGTGTGTCAAAGACTGATTTCTTTTTCCCAGTGCTGTAATTCTAACTCATTTCTAAGTCAAATTGATTGATAACTGAAAACTGCAAGTAGAATGGTTTTTAAGTAATGATTTTGTCTCAGTGTTAACAATTTGCAGTGTCTTTGATCAACTCACTTGTCATCATCAATCACTCAAACAATGAGAGGATGAACCATCTGAATCACCCACAAGACTAGTAAGAGGCTTTTAAAATAAAAATCTCTTAGCTCATAAAGGTGCTCTCCCCTACATGGGCTGCTCATTTCCTTACAAGTGAGAGAGTACCTAGAAGGAAACATCAAACACACTGAATGTGTCATGTCACTGAATCAGGAGTAAAGAGAAAAGAAAATTCAACAAAATAAACAGAAACACAACACTTCTTTGGACAATTATCTACCAGCAGCAGTGTATTAGTCCCCAAAACTGAAATGTCAGAGCTGCACTTCAGTAATCTCCCCCTAGCTGTGAAAAAGCCAAAGGGGATGCACAGACCTCTCTCCCTCAGCAGAGACAATGAAAGCTCTGCACTAAATCTTGAATGGGAAGTGTGCAGAGCCATCAGTGAACCACCACGCCGTGGGACTTCAGCAATAGTTTAATCCCTGTCTCCCTCACCTAGACGGTCTGACAGGACAGAAAGCTTTGGAAATGACAGTGAACTGGCAGTGAACTGGCTGGAGCTGCCAAAGGCACAAAGGGCTCTTTCCCAAAGGCAAGCAACTCTCAGTGTAAGAATTCTGGTACAGCTATATGGTCTGAAAGATCAATTCAAATGAGGTTGTTTCTTATGCACAAAAAACCTGAACAATGGAATAACTGATCAGGTGTCAGATGGTTCTGTAGAACAATCTGTAGCTTTAGCAGATCATGAGAACAACACGAAAGTGTCATGTGCTGTGAGAAGTTCTTGTTCTGGGCAAACAGTGGAGCCTGTAAGAATCTTTCCACTCTATTCAGCCCGAGCAAGGCCTCAGCAGGAGTGCTGCTTCCAGTTTGTGATCACTGCCCTTCAAAAAATGACATGAACCAAAGGAAGAGTCCAAAGGAGAGTGCTGAGAATGATTAGAGGTTTAGAAAACATGATCTGTGAGGGAAGATCGCTAGTAACCAGGTTGTTTAGTCTGGAGAAGAGAAGACAGAAGAGGCAGATAACAGTCCTAAAATATGTAAGAGGCCGTTACAAAGGGATACTCTGATTTCCATGTTCCTGTCAGGCACGAAAAAAATAAACAAACAAGCTTAAATTACACCAGTGACTCAGGAAAAAGTGATTTGAGGGAGAGCTAAAGCAGCACTGACACAGACCCCACAGGCTGAGGCACCTCCCCGGACATTCTGGAGAACAAACATTCGTCTGCAGCAAATGAAGACACATCAATGCTGCCACCAGATCAACTGATGGACAGCACGGCCTCGCATTCCCTTCCGGGCTATTGTTCCATGATCGGATTGTAATGCAGCCGCTATTTTTAGATGTGTTACAGGGAATGTATCGCGACATTAAACCTGGATCATCCAAACAAGTCTTCTGCAAGACGACATTTTTACAAGGAGATGCCAAAAGGCTGTGCTAAACAGCACCTTTTACAGCCCACTGAAAACTGCCACACAGTCTGAAAGCGCCTCAGCGTTGCAACTTTCAATTTGAACACATTCATTTCTGTTCCGTCACGACATGCTCTTGTAAAGGAGAGGGGAGGCGAGGGACGGAGAAGGGCGGGCGACGGCCGCACCGTGCCTCAGTTTCCCCACAGCCGGGGACCTTCCACCCCGCGTCACAGCGCGAGGCCACACGCGCGGGGAGCCATCGCGGCGGCCTCCCCGTGCCCCGGCGGTGTGTGGGTGTGTGGGTGGTCCCCGCTCACCTGCGGAGCAGCAGAGCACGGCGGGGGCGGCCCCGGCGCTGCGCAGGCCGAGCAGGGCGGGGGCGAAGAACATCGCCTCGTCATCGGGGTGCGCCGTCACCACCAGCGCGCGCCCGCCCCGCGCGCCCACGCGGGTCCCGGCGCGCGCGCGCCCCCGGCGCAGGCGGCGCGCGCCCCCGAGCAGCAGCAGCAGCAGCAGCGGCGGCAGCGCGAGCGCCACCGGCGTCCCCCAGCACCACGGGCCCGCTGCCATGGCGACCGCCCCGCGCCACCGCCGCGCCGGCAGGAAACGCGAGCCGCGGAAGGAAGGTTCCGGAGTACGAAAGGGTTCCCCCCCCCCCCCCCCCCACGGCCCTCCCCTCCCGTCCCCGCCTCGGGGCGGGGCCGCTCGGCCGCTGCCGCGGAAACGGGGCCCGGACTGTGCCGCTCCCGGGGAGATCGGGCTATGCTGTGCCGCTCTGGGGTTCCCGGAAAACGTGTCCCGGTACTGCTGCCCCAGAGGGCCGCCCTGGCAGGGTCCCGCCCGAGAGCGGGGCCCGAGGGTGTGCATTGAACACGGGCTGTTCTCCTGGGGCGGCCGGCGGCGAAAGCCGTATCGCCCTGACCCTGCTGGTACCTCAATAGTGATTAATAGTGACAAAAGTTGAGCTTTTCAGCGTGTGGTACCTTTTATCCGTGCTGCGCTGCTGTGGAGGAGCTGTTGTGGGTTAAGGGGAAGCTCAAAAGCAGGGCAGGAGGAGCTTATCTTCAGACACGTTCTGTGGGCTATCCCGAGTGTGGCTGCAAGGGGAGAAACTTTTGGATATGTTTTAGAAGTGAAGTCAGCCACTGGAGAAAACTGCAGAGGAGAAGGAGACGGGAAGTGTTACAATAAACATGAGACAGTCAATCAGATGCACGATGGCTTGGATACTCCGCTTTTCCAGACAAACAGGCAATATGGAAGACAAGTGTACAGAGCAATGGTGGAGTGCGGGAGTTAGGTGGGTTAAAGTGTAAATAAATGGTGAAAACAATTTAGGAGAGTTCAGAGGAGCAGCTCAGACCTCACCAGGTGAACGCCTGACTGGTCTTCCCTGGCTCTTCTTTGGACACCTTTAACTTGCAAGTGATTCCAAGTGAGAGTCATGGGCTTGTGTTGGGATTAGAGACTGCAAACACAGGAGATGTGCTGTGTCACCTTAGCGTGGCACTTTTAACTACTGTAATAACACAACCCTTAGCACAACATGTGTTTTCTGAATGATCCTGTTTACCACAGGGTGAGCCCCAGCTTTTTCAGTCTGAACCAGTAATTGTGTGGGCACCCATTCTGCAAATGTAGGCACGACTTCTCCATTTAATGGAAATTGTGACAATGAGGTAATTTAATCTTGCCTAATGGTATATCTTTCCCATAGTAAACCTGATTAGAGATTAATCTGTGATTTTAGCAGATCCTGAATTACACATTTGCACGCACAACGCCCTGCAGATTTGAAACTCCTGAGAATGCAGGGAGCAAGTTACACACTCCTCATTCCGTGGGAGGAATGAACAGACACTTAACGAAATTTAAACCTCTCTCACAATTTCGGAAGTCATTCGTCGCCAGGCCACGGGCCCGACCTCAGGGACAGCGCGGGAAGCACGGCGGACGGGGCGGGAAGCGCCCTGCGGGACCTGACGGGCTCCGGGCGATACTCCCGTGAGGGGCTCTCGAGGCCGCGTTCACCGGCACGACCGCAGCCCGGACCCACTATGGGTTATTATCAATTTACAGCAGTCCGGCGAGGGCCACCGGGGCGCTGTGGCTCCCCCGCGCTCCCAGCCCGCGGCCAGCCCACGGCAGCCCCAGGAGCCCCTCACGGGTCGGGCCCCGCTCGCCTCATGGCGGCCGCGCCCCCCCCCCAGCCCTCAGCGGGAGGGGGAAGGAGCCCCTCCCCACCGCACCGGCCAGCGGTCCTGGAAGGGGCATAGCACCCCTCCCTCTCACCGCCAGGCTCTCCGGTGGCTTCTCTCGGGATATTGCTGCCTGTGCATCACCAGACATGGCACAGCGCGAGGAAGGGGAGAGCCACCGTGGCCGGTGAAAGGTACCGAGCCGCGGCGCCGCGGCTTGTTCGGTATCTGGCAGGACCTGGCGGGAGGGGGCGGAGCGCGCGGGGCCGGGGGAGGGGAGGCAAGATGGCGGCGGCGGCGGCGCTGAGGGTGAGGTGAGACGCCGCGCCCGCTCAGCCCCGCCGGGACCCGCCGGTACCCGCCGCCCGGGCCGCCCCCGCGCCGCGCCTCGGTAAGCGCGAGGAGCCCGGTGGGGCGGCGCGGGGGCAGCGGGTTGAGCGCCTCCGCTGTGAGGAGGAGGAGGAGGAGGGGGAGGAGGGGGAAGAGGCGGGGGCCCGGCCATCCCGTCCTCCTCCCTCCTCACGGGGACGGAGCCCTGTGGTCTCCGGGGGGAGGGCGCTGGAGCCGGGGGGGGGCCCGTGGGGCAGCCGCCGGGGGCGCGGGGGGTGGGCGGATCAGGGGCGGGGGGTGCCCGGTGCCCGCGGGGCTTTCCCCCCATTGACGCTGTGGATGCGCGGGGGGATGGTGGGGCACGGAGAGGTGGCCCTCGCTGGGAAGTTTCTGCAGAAATCCCAGAGCATCTCTGTGCTGGGTGTTCATCCTTGCGCTGTGGGCAGGAGAAGTGCAAGTTTAAAAAAAAAAAAAAAATTAAAAAAGGGTCAGTTCTTCAAAATGGTCCTCTTGGAGGCTCGGCCAGGAGCGCGGTAGTTCCTGAGGATGTGCTGCGGCCACAGCTCCGTGTCGGGGGAGCATCGCGGCCGCTGTCAGTGCCGGGGAGTTGTTGCTGATGCTGACGCTGAATTATTCATATGGGACCTGTAAACATCCCCGGCTTCTGTCATCTCCGGGCTGCTGCAGGGCACAATGGAAGTGGCTTTTGCTAGAATTATTCTGACTTGATGGTAAAGAACTTCGCGCTTGCTGATTTTTCTGTACTTAGAAAACGTGTGTTTATAAAGTCGGCTGCAGTTAGGCAAGATTCGAGGTGGATGCATGAATTGTCAGTGTTAGACAGGCTCAAGTAAGCAAGTAGATATTGTGAACAATCTGTTGTCCAAAACCTGCTTCTTCGTGTTCTGCAGATATGGTCTTAACAAGTCTGTTACCTTTTCATGACTGTAAATACTGGTGGAAACTAAGACAACTTATTACAGCGGGAATGTGTAGTCTTGAAGACTTGATTTTTGTGGCAGTATTCTTTTATTAATTTTTGTTATGGCACTATAGTTATGAACTCTTTGAGCTCAGATAGGGATTTTTATCCTAGGCACTATGATTTGAGAGATAGGAAACAGGGCAATTATAACAAAAACTGTGGTGGTAAGTGGGATGGCACAGTGTAAGTGCCTGAAGAAGTGGACACAGTTATGTCACTGCACACGAGGACCGTGCAGCTCTGTTGTAGTTTTGCACTGGAATTTTATTCCGCAAAATGTTGTTATTCCTGATTAACTAAACAACCTTGACATTTGGAAAGGAAGTCTGTAATATTTGAAGTGGATTTCTAGTTAGCTGTAATGTGGTGTCTTGTGCTGGGGGATGAAAGACCTTCGTGCTTAGCCCAGGGATTCAAAAGTTCAGGGGAAAGAAGCCAACTGCAGTGACCCTTTTTTGCGAAAGCGTGGTTAATTTTTTCTTTACGTCGCTTTTCTTTGTGATATGGTATGGGCTGCTGAGGAAAAAGAGTTCTTTTGTCATTTATGTGCAGGGTAATTTGTCTGTTTGAAATACACTGTTCGATGTTGGTCACTAAAATACCTAAACCTGTTGCTGAAATGTGGGAAAGAGCAGCATTTTGGAATCTTCTTTCTAAGAGTTATAACATGTGTTTTTGAACGTGTGGAGAGGATGTTACAAGTGCTTGCCTCCACAAGTTGCTTCTCTCTAGCTTGTTAATCATTGCACCCATCAATTAAAAGTAACTCTCCAGGTTGAAATTACATGCACAGAATCTGAATATATTCATTTTGCTCCATTGTACTGCTGCTGTTTTGTGTTGAATACACTTTGTCTCCTATAGCCACTCATTTTAGTTGCTCTTTTGGGGCAGACATGTTTTCCATTGTGATCTAAAAGGATCTACAAAACTCTCTTAAAAACTGTGGTAGAAATAGGGACAGACCCTAAAGTGCCTTTCCGATTCCCCCCTCAAGTCCCTTTCCACAGTTCTTGTGCTCCTCTGACTGCGTCTTCTGAGTTATTTCATTTCTCAGTTGTAGCATGAATGAAAGATGCTTGCAGGGAAGGGAAGCTGCCTCTGCTTCAGCTGGTGTTAAATGCATGAAAGCAACTGAAAAAAATCTTCTGTAGTAGAGAACAATATTTCTTATAAATAAGAAATTTATACTCTTTCAAAGCTCTCAGCCAAGGTTTTGGTGAAATGTTTTATTCCTCTATATGGCCTTTTGCCTACAAAACGATTTTAATGAAGATTTTCTTGCCCAATTGAAAATACTATTTAGAGTTCTGGTGTAGTGATTTACATGTAAGATTTTAAGAATTGTTGAAGCTGGAAGGGGTCTTTTCCTTGTGCAGGTGCAGTGTGACACAGAGCAACCTTAAGAACAGACTTGTAACCAGACAGTGGTTTCATAATGCAAGCAACGTTTCCTGGATGCCAGGCTTGAACTCTTCAAGTCATTTATGTTCTTTAGTCAAATCTGAATCAGTGTTTCAATGTTGGGCTATTAACTGAACATGGTACCTTCCCTCCCTACTGTAACTGGTCCAGGTAAAAATTCTGACCTATGCAGGACTGCTGTCTGTAAATATTTACTTTGTGATACTTCTAAATTAGCCAGGACAGTGCTGAATGTATCTTCCATTTCGGTGTCTCTCTCCTTCAGTGATTATCCAACTAGTAATGGACTTCTGTGAGGTTCCCTTTCCCTTCCTTGCTCCTTCAGTGCTCTCCCACCATCTGTTAAATCACAGCCTGGGCCTGCTGGGGCTCAGCTCTGAGTTGTGTGAGACAGAGGGCTCAGTCTTACCTTGGAGCTGTGTTTCTTCCCAGTATCCTAAGAGAGACTCCCATGTCCTTGCCCAGCTCCACATCTAAACCACTTGTAATGTTGCCCCTCCCAGACTGATTTGATAGATCTTCTTTTTTTCTTCAGGCTCAAGGCAGGTGTTGGTCTATGTGGTTTTGAAGTCAGCAACTTCACCTGCTTATGATTGCAAAAGTTATTGCAAAATTAACAGATATTCTCTTAAGATGCACGAAGATGTAAAAAGATGCATCAGCCATCTCTGAAAGATCCTATTGTTCATAACTTACAGCAGTAAAAAATGATTTTTTTTTATGCAGACAAATTACCTGGACAAATTGTTGGCCGAGACTTAAAAATTCTGTGCATGTTGAGTGACTGCTCTTGGGTAAAACTGAAAATGAAAATACAGCCACAGAGATGTTGAGGAAAAGGACACCTATAAATGAAAAGGGATGATGTTAAGTGTAAAACATGCTTAAACTAACAGTGTGTTTCTTTTAGTACTCCTCTGGTGTCATGCACTTGCTTGTGCCTTGTGCTGCAGGGAAAGGGCATTTGGGTAATTCTCCTTTATGTCCTCACGATGTCAGAGGGCTCTTGTGCCGTCCGAGCTGCAAACAGCCCAGAGCATTCCCTGGCTGTGGGACACAGAGCACACACTCCACGTGAAACCTCTGCTGGTCTTCCTGGGCAGAGCCCGGGGCTGCCTGGAAAAGCAAATGCTCTCCTGAAGGGATTAAAATGCGTTCACGTTTCAGGGAACACGTCTAACAAATGTGAATATAAATCAGGTGCAAAACCGACTGATTCCTGTCCTGTTTGTCAGTGTTAGAGAGTTAACAGAGAAGTTCATGACACGTTCAAGTGCAGTTCAGCAAATGAGGCAGGTATATGATTTCAGATCAGCTGCACTCTTCCCCGTGTTAATACTATTTTGGGGAAAAAAAGATGAATTACTTTAAATCAAAAAATTGTATTTACCCTATAGAGTTTTGTCTCACCAGGTTCATATTTTTCAACTCTTGTTCTAATTCTATCTGAAATGTTGGATTTGCAGAGGAGGGGTGTTTGAAAAGTGGGAATTCTCCCATATAATCATTGTAACTTCATGGTTTAGCTTTCTTGGAATATTGTTGCCAGAACCTGTCATAATAAATGTCACTTACCTGTTCCATTATAGCCATTATTTGTATAGGTGCTGGTGTTTCACTATGGTGTCAAAGATCAGGCTTAAACATATATAGAACCTTGAAGTTCTGGGTTGTTTGTTTTTTTTTTTTTTTTTACTCCAGATCCAAAAGATTATTTGTACCATTCATAGTCCAAGATCTCTTCCATTCTCTGCATTTTTCTGACTTGGAGGCTGTTTTAAGACTCCCAGTTGGAGTTACATCTTTATATATTGTTGCATTTCCTGTGAAATAGAGTACCTTAAATGTAATCATAAATGTAATAACAATAAACTTTGTTTCCAGAAGGCCCTGCTGCATTTCCTGTGGAGCATTGGTATGGACCAAGGCATTGCTCTTAGATACAGTTAAAAAAATGTTATTTTAGGCTTTTTGTATTTTCTAGTTAAAATCTAGACTTGATTTTATCTGAACTCAGTCAGCTGAGGGGAATTATGAGGCTGATACTTGGTTTTCCTGACCCTTTCTTTATAAGTGTTTTCTCTTACAATCCATCATAGTTTGTGGGTTTAGTCAGTATGGATTAGTCAAGTTATATTTCCTTTTCCAAACCAAAGCTGTTTTTAAAAGCTGTCACTATAGATCCACTTTTGATAATCAATGATCTACAAGAAGATGCTGGAAACTTAAAACTGTGACCACATCATTTCTTGGATGTTAGGTGATGTCAAAAACCAGTTTTACCTGCAGATGGATTAACAGTGGAGGAATAAATTCATGTGCAGGAGCTGTTCTTGAACTGTGTACAGTTTCAGTCCAAAAAAGGAGAAGAAAAATTGTTTTGAGAGAGTATTTTATGCATAGTGTGTGATGCATATGAAGTTTGAGGTATGGTTATTCCTAAGTCCTAGATGAAATGTGAGAAAAAAGGTGAATTGGAGCAAACCTCAGTGAATTGTTGAACACTCATGAGTGAGGATGAGTTGCTGAGGAAGGTTTTTTGCAGTTCTTATCACTGTCGTTTGTGTAGCATCTTTTGAGTCTCTTGCCTGCTGCACATGGGTGCACTGGAGGATGCCTGGGCTGGTTTCTGTTTCACATTACAGTTTTCAGGGTGAAGTTTGAATGATCCAGTTGATGTTTCAAAACCAGTTGAATTACCCCTGTAGCAGGGGTAGGGCCCTTCAAAAGGCTGAGGGAGATGTTTGGGATTTGGGAAGTGCTGGAGTCACCTCAGAAAAAAGCTGTCTTCCCTTGGGAATGAGAGTCCTTACATGTGCAGTGTTTGGGCTTTGTAGGGTTTGCTTTGGACATTCAGTTCTGGAGATTTGGGTTCTTTGGCTCATGAAATTTTTTTTGTGGTGTGCATTAACTGTGTGCTATTTGCCATATTGGGACAACCAGGAATCTGGTGTTCCTTGGAAAATGTCTTTAGGAAATAAGCTATCTTTGTTTCTGTGACATACTTTTAAAACCAGAAAACCCTGATGTTTGTACCCTTCTCAGTTTTAAGTCATCGCTCTGTGGTATTTTTAGTCAAGGAAATGTCTACATCCTTAATTTCCATTTCTGAAGGGAGGACTTCCTCCTACCTCTTTTGGCTGATTTTGGTGTTATTGTGACCCTCCTTGGCAGAAGAGAGCTGGATAAGCTCCATGGCAGGGTGTAAGAGCTGTTCCTCTATGAAAATCCATGAGGATTTTCCTCCCTCAGGGATTCTCTGTATCCCAGGGTGTTATGTGGTAACTGGTGAGTGGATGCTGGAAATATGGACTCATTGGAAGTGGATGTGCTCAGCATCCTTCTATTTTTATTTTTTTGGTGAGGCAAGTGGGTAATTGATCAGAAGCTTCCAAAGATGTTAATGTGATCTTAGTTTTTCCCATTATGTTCCCCCATATAATGCAGCAAAGTTGTATATGCCCTGGGTCCTGAGATCATGTATTAGCAACTTTTCTGTAAGATCATAAATTACAGGAGGGATTAAAATAGAATTTCCAGGAGAAGAGTATCTTGTCAGCTGAATTTGATCAACCCCATTTTGGTAGAGCACAAATTCTATTTGTATTTGTAGCAGGAGAGAGAGAGAGAGAAACTGTTATTTAAAGATGAAGCATAACAATGTGATCCTGAGATTTGGCAAGAGTTTGGATGTAAATTACACATGTAAGGATGCAACCAATTTTCACCTTTGGAATGGCAACAAAAATTGCTTTGAATGACTCTTTAATACTTAATATTTAGTGTTTCAAAAACTATTACTTGAAGTACCTTAAGTAGCTGGTAACCTGTGAATAGGGAATCTTTTCCTATTAAAATATGAAGTATAAAAACCTATTTTAATTTTTTGGCTCCCTTGATGGAGATGGAAAAGTATTCCTAGGATAGAGTCAATGTGACATCTTGAATTGACAGCTGTAATGCTCCTTAACTTGTGTCACGTCTGTAATTGGCTAAATTAAAGTTTGCCATGTGTCATGGAGAATATGTCAGGCACTGTACAGCATTGTGAGTTACTGCTTTGGATGTTCAGAAATAAGATTATATTGTACATTAATGGAAATTTCAGGGTGTGAAAAGGGTTGAATTCAGATGTTTGGGCTTTTCTTAGCATCTATTTTTCAAATACTCACATTTCTTGATTTATTAATTATTGTATTAATAATTAATGGAGAGAATGTTGTTCAGTATTGATAGTAATGTAACTTTCGTACTGTATTTCTAGCAAGGACAGAAATAGTGATTTTTCCATCAATAACTTTGTGAGTAAAGGGAATGCAACTGTGTGAGATTAAAGTTCTTGGGAATTTATGGTGTATTTGGGATTTTATGGTTCTGTCTGTCACAGAAGAAGAAAAGGCATCTGCACATGTGGAATTGTCATGGAAAATTCAGTAGTTAGTTGTCCTAAACTTGGAGAAAATACATTCATTGTTTCTATTCATTCCAATAGCATATGTCCATGTGCTTTGACTACAAGTTTCTGAGTATTCTGCAGCATAAAACTGAGTGAAAAAAGAGTGAAAAAAAGATTAGAGAAAGTGTGGGAGAGGCCCTGAGCTTTGAGGGTGATGCCTGTGTCCTGCAGAAATGGGAAGCACAGTACTCTGGTACATATTTAAATGACCATTACTCAAGTTGTCTTTAATTTTAGTGTTGGCCTTTTAACATTTTTTTTTTGCTTGTAGCATGCAAAGAATTTTTCATCTTTTGGAGGGGATGCCCAGCAGATTTTCATACATCTGTCTGTAAGCTTGGATATTGTAGCTGGAATACATGTCCTTCAGTTTTAAAGCACAGAATTATCTTAAATCTGCTCAGGCATCAACCTTCTGGTAGGTTCTTGAATGAAAACCTTCTATCTTTTAGGATTGTCCTATATATTGATATAGTAGCTCACTTACCACCCCATCCCACAATACTTCGCAGAATTTTGTGGTCAGGCTTCAGGGTTGACACAGATCAGTTTGAACCCCAACTTCTTTTCTTCATCACTGAATTTTGCCATCTGAATAGCTGCCATATGACTGCTGATAAGTGGATGTTGAGGAGTGACTGAAGGACTAATGACTGCTCTGGAAGTGTTTGGTGCTTTTTTACTGAAGACTTTCTACACTGCTAAGTCAGTGTGAGCCTGCAGCCCTACTGTTAATACTCTGAGCACTGGAATTTCAGGTGGGAGATGATACTCAGCCTTGTGCTGTGTCCAGTAGTTTGAATAAATAATTTTTTATATGGAAGTTGGACCCATTAAGCTATCTTTAGCAATCTGTCAGGAATGGATGTGTTAGTATTTTCTGGTGTATGGCATATCCCCAGGATGCAAAGTTGGTGTTTTTGTTTGTGTTTGAACAGGTTAATGATTATCTGGTAAAACAAAATGCTACTGGGAAGATTTGTTTTGCAAAGCTAGCAATACACTGAAGGGTTTTACTTCTGTGACTCTTGACCTGTAGTTTTGATTTGTTTTATGTGTGTTGAAGCATTGTGTCTTGAAGGGTCTGTAATTCATGAAATCTGGTCAGTGTGGTTTAATAGGTTAGTCCATAAATACAGCCTGATTTTGGTTTTTTCCATGAGGTAGTTTCATTACCTTATTATGAAGTGAAATCACAGAAATAATTATTCACAAGTATTGTTATCATGCCTTGGATAAGGCCTTTCGAACCAACTGCTGAAACACTCCCTTCACTCTTCATTTTTTTTTGCCAGAGTAAACTTTGAATAAATATCCCTGAATTAATTTTGTGATTCATTGTAGATCCCCTGTGCAAGGCAGAGCCTCCCTTGCTCTGCCATGGGTTAGTTACATCAGAGCTCAATTTACTAAAGCTGCCGATTTAAAAACAAAATCTCCCAACTCGGGTTAGACTATAATCTCATTCTTTGCTCTCTTTATATCACACTTAGTTTGCTCAAAAACAAGATGAGGAAAATTCCCAAAAGGATGTGAAATTTAATTAGCAAATGTTGGTTAAGCACTTCAAGATGGCACAAAAATTACTCTAAATGCAGAAATGTCAGCTTGTTTTGGATAGCTGAAGGAAAACTGAGTCTACCCATGAGACTGGCCTTTTATCCCTGAAGGTAAGAGATGGAGACAGGATATTCCAGCAAGTGGCTCCATGGACATGGAGCAGGTGACTGCCCTGCCCTGGGACAGCTGTGTCAGGTCTGTGTGGCCGTGTGGTGAAGGGGTTTGGGGAACTGCTCTGCTAAAAATAGTCCCAGTTTTTAACCTACTGTGTTTTTCCAAGTGAAGAACTGCTTTACTCAGGCAGCGCCTTCAAAGTGCTGCAAGAATCGAGTCTTATTTCTGATTCAGACTTTGTCTATTTCCTGGGGAGTCTTTGATAGATTTTTTAACCTTTCTGTGACTCATTTTCCCACATGTCTGCTGAAGATAGTTTGTACTTCTGCTTCTGAAGCATTTTGAGTTCTGGAGATCAAGCTGAAATTACACCGTGATTGTTGCCATTATAATATTGATTTCCAAATTATTTCTAACTTACTCAAAATTCCCTGCATATGGTGAATGTAAGTGTGAACAGTAGCTTTTAAGAGAATACTGAATTGGATCTGATCAGTAGTTTGAGCTGGCCAAAGACAAAAATATCGTCATACCTTTAGAAATAAACATTGTTAAATCATTTCCTTGTCCGAGAAGATCAAATTAACACAAGGCCAAGTATCTCTTCAGTTCCTGAATCCATTACTCTTATCATTGCTTTTTCTCCCCTGGCTATCTTCACTTAACTGCTTCTTTTTTGATTGTTTGCTCCTGTGTGTCCTGTAATTTTTATTTTTTTAATATTATCCATTTGATGCTACTTGATTTCCCCATCTGTTTTGCCATAGAGTCTGGGAATGTCAGTGAAATGGGACATTATAACACAATTTCTGGCTTCTGAATTGCAAAACAAAGAAATATTTCTTTCTGCCCCTTCTAATTGTCAGTATTTGGTGAGACAAGACAATTTGCCAGCCTGGTTGGCAGCTGTATGAAAGTATTCATGACCTAACTTTATCTTTGTGAGACACGAGGCAGAATTCCAAAGTCTGTAACAGCTCTTTTAAATGTGTATATATTTAACCTCTGCAATTTGCAGGATAATATGAAAAGGTAAAAAATGCTTGTCTGAAAAACAGAATCTTGCTGTCATTGACTGAGCAGAGTTGGAAGCTGATTTCTGGTGTTGTAGTTTATCAGGGATGCTGAAAATGAAGATGAGCAGCCTCTGTTCCGGCAGAGGAGGGGGAAGCAGTGCAAGGATCAGAGAGAGTTAATAAACAGTGAGGAACTTTACAGGAGGATTCTGGTTGGCTTTGGGTAGAGCAAGAGGAGGTTTGTCATGATTAGTGAAAGGATACAGCAGGGAGGAAAGCCCGGATGAGGTTGTTTACAGTCTGCACACACAGTTACAGTTTTATGCAAAAGGATGGCTGTATTTAAACATAATCTGGACGTATGGAAATTGGAGAGGTTACAGCAGGAAGCTGGCACTGCCCTCACTGGCCAGGAACTAGATTGATGAAGAAGAATCTGTGTCTGCTGCAAACATGTGAGCAGATGCTGAAGGGAGAGAGGCAGATGCTTTTGGCTGACAGGTCGTAAGGTTGCCTGCAGAGAAATAGGAGTTCAAGTCAAGCACTTACATCCACAATTCCAGAATTAAGGTAGTAAGACAGGGAGAGATGAGCAGAATATTGGTGGTAATTCTACTGGCAAAAATGTGGAAAAAATCTCTCCCTCCCCTTGCAGAGAGGATAAACAAGCTCATGCTGTAGGAGCCTGGGAGATAAGGGGGGGTCTGAAGGGCACGTAGAGGGGTCAAATCAGGAGAGTGTGCAGGCATGTGGATGTGTCTGTAACAGGAAAAGGAGGCTTAGAGGGAGGGACTATTGTACTTCAGTGTCATTTTACGTGTTGTACTCCAGGGTTGATTTTATCTTGAAAGAAATGAGATCCCATGCAGGATCCCCATCCTTTAGTTCCCTCCACACCTTGTAATTGCCAATATGTGACCATGTGTTCTCCTCTACTGTTACCCCCTTATCTCTGCTGCTGTTTTGCCAGTTCCCTCAGGGAGGAGGAAGAATGGTCCCCCACCACTGATAACTTCATGTTTTCTTTTTTTTCCTCTCTGTGCTTCTCACCTCTCATATTGACCATGAATAGGCTCCTTGTTGCCTTCCTCTGCTGGCAACTTTCATTTGTTTCCCTTTTAAAACAATTTCCATTATGAACATGATCACACTTGCAGCTTTCAGTAGGAAAGTCATCAGATTCAGTGTTTTCCTATCTATTATGTAAAACTTGTGGGTTATGAGGGGGTTTAGGTTGACATTTTTGGATGGATGCAGGATGTTCATTCTTGTACTCCACGCCCTCTCTCTCATCTTTCCATGTCCAGTGCAGAATCTGGAGAGATGGTCAGATGCTCTCACTGCAGTTGGTTGTGAAAGATTTCAAGATGAGCACAAACCTAACACTCTGTCCACTGCAGTTCTTGTGAATGGAGAAATAGCTTTTATAGCATCACAGAAAGTGAGCGTGGCTTGAACTTTCAGCACCTGGGTTAATGATCAACTTGTGGGTTTGACTGAATATTGAGAAAATAAGGAGCAGATGTAACTTGACAGAGAGAACGAGAAAGGACCTTGAATCATGCAGAAGTTGACCTATATTTGTGTGTGATTTTCAAGTGGTTGCTCTCCTGATCCCCTCTGCATTCCCAGATTCTTCAGATCTCTGCACATGAAGCTGCTGGGGGAGCCTAGGTTGGGGCATCAGCAATTCATCAAACTAAGATTTGTACTTTCATAACCTTTTAAAGTGTTTGAGCATCTTTATACCATGGAGCCAGTTCATTTAATGATGAATGTGCACCAGCCTGTGACAGGAGTAGTTATCACATCAGTAAACATTGGATTGAGCTGACAGCTGTGTGCCATAGCTTTAAATCCTGTGAAAGTCCATGTAAGAAAGGAAAATTAGAGGTTTTCTTTTGGCTGTGGCTGGGGTTTAGGGGTACATTGGGGTGCTCAGGGGTAGCTCTCTGCTCTCACAACGTGTGCAGCTGAACTTGCCGGCTTTCTGACACTGTGCCTTGATTAAATGGAAATCATATGACTCAGACCCATTAGACCATCACATAGTAGGTAAAGCTGTACTCTAATGAATGCAGTGTGAATGATGAAGTATAATAAATGTTAATGGTGAAGCATTCTGTTAGAGCTTGTCAGTTGGATATGAATTATAGGTACTATAATAGATCTATAGGTACAATAAAGCACACTATCAGTGATCTGTAGTATTGCTTTGAAAGATAAACTGTTGCTTTTTCCTTTGATTTTTCATAGCTGAAAATCAGCTTTAAGAGGTAAGTGTAAATTTGCCTCATTATTCTGGGAGTCCAACACATAAAGCTTTGTTTGATGGAGAGTTAAGGAGGAAAAATCCCCTGACCAGAACAGGAATGATAAAATATGCCAGATATACTTCAAGATCTGCTGAGCTGATTTTGTCTATTGACTGATAATGGAAAATGCAGTTCAGAAGTATAACTTTATAGGTGATGTTTGTGAAAGGATGTGGATTAATGTGCTTTGAAATGTAGCCATTGAGGCAGGGATCAACAGTTACTTCATTTGAAGGTCTGATATGTCTGCTGGTCTCTGGGCAACAGGTTGAGAATGTGTTCCACATCTGATAGAATTCTGGATTTAATATGTAGGCTCCAAGGATTACATCTTTTGAGCTATCAGAGAAAACTATTTTCTGTTAAAAATCTATTTATGTCCCAATTTTTTGCTTAGAGCCATAATTCACCTGCTCAAAACACTGATGGGGAAGGAGGGTTTAATCAGTTTATTTGGATCTTCAGCAGCTGGAACCATACCCAGCCTCAGGCATGCTCAGACTTTGATAGGGAACTTGTCTGGATTTCTTCAGTATTTTAAATCTTCCCCCAGTCAGTTTGCAGTTCAGTGTTTGCTCTCCATCTGCAGCTAGAGAATGCAAAGTAGTCATTGATTGTGAACTAAGCAGGATTGTTTTAGGGCTTTGTAGTATATTCGGTTTCTGGCATCCTGTAGGAGCCAAACTATGCTGGCATTTGAAGCTGAGCTGGTTTTCTGCTTTGTGAGTGCCTTTTTTACTGACTACTTGAGTTAAGCTGCTGTTGGATGGTGATGGCATTCAGGGCCTGACTAATGCACTGGGATTTAATGAACTGTAGGTGACACTGAGTGCAGCCCTAAGACTACCTGAATCTGAAAGTCAGCAACAGTTCATGGAATCCAAAACCTTTGTAGAAGAAATGAAAGTGAACTTCATGTTGTGCTAAGAAAATTTACTGTAAATGCAGAGTCCAGCTATAGACTATTATAACCTCTTTAACATTTATTTAAAGTGACCTACTTTTCTTGTCAAATTCTCCTAACCCAACTGGTAACTGGTAAAAGGATGTATTCCAACAATATAATCCTCAAATCTTTGTGTAGACAATGCTGACACGTCCATTTTGAGCCCATTTAAGACCCGTTAGCATGTTTCAGACTGAAGTAACCTATTAAATAAATACATCAGGAAAAAGCTTTTACTGGTAATGGTTGTTTTGCTTAGGTGACTATGGCTGTAATGTATTGTGAGTACATCTGGTACTTCAGTGCTTATCAGCGATCTTTTTCCCTTTAGGCGGTTTCCTAGAAACATGATTGCTTGCTGGTCTTGATCTCACAGCTTTGTGGAGACTCCTTCCCTGATAATGTCAAGTTCAGGCTATCCTCCGAACCAAGGAGCTTTCAGCACGGAGCAGAGCCGGTACCCGCCCCACTCTGTGCAGTACACCTTCCCCAGCACCCGCCACCAGCAGGTAAGGGGGACACCTGAGAGCCTCAGCCTTAGCCAGGCTGAAGTTCAGGTGTTTGCTGTGCCAAAAAGGGATTATTTCTGGTTTTTGAACGAGGGTAACACCAGTCATTCATGTTTGGAAACACATCCATGTGCCCCCGCTGGGGAGAGCTGCTGCCAGTCTGCTTAGATAAATACTTGTGGGGGGGCTTCTTCTGTTTTGTTTTGCCCTCCTTGCCCTTTATTAATATAAACGTCCTGGTTTTATCATTGGTTTCTGATGGTTTGAATAAATTCAGTAGGGGTTCTGTTCCTAAACTTCTGTTGCAGTATTGGGCTAGAATCTCTCTAAGATACTTGTCAAAATTCTGTGCAAGGTGGAGAATGTGTAAAAACTTGTGTTACACTGATTTTTTTTTTCTGAAGCAGCCATACCAGTGCTGCCAGCTGAGTTCTGCTGGCCAGAAAGGGAGTAAAGGATTTCTAAGGGTATCGTACTTGCTCATTTCTGCCAAGCATTTATTCTGCCATCCTGTGCTCTGTGGTGTGGTGGGCTGTGGAGGACAAACTGTTGCCTTTACAACAGTTCAGGTTTCCCTCATTTTAATGAAATTCTCCTCCTGCAGCAGATACTTTGGATGTTTTCCTCTACTTCCATGTTAGCAAAAGGAAATTCAAAAATTGAAGCTTTTTGGCTTGCTCTGTGTTTATTTTTAGATAATTTATGAAAACGAAATCTCATGGGTAATGATCTATTACATGTCTTGTAGAGCTTTTCTTCGGTTTAGTGCCAGCTGCATATAATTTTTAAAAGCGAGTGGTTGATGACACAGATATACAAATAAATAGTCTTGTACCTCACTTTGATTGTAAATTGTATCAATTGGAAGATGCATCTTGTGTGACTCTTAGTCCTGATTTATAGTGTCTGATATAAAAGTGTCTTGAGGTGATAACAAAAGAAATTGCCTCGAGGTTGCTCTCGTTTTACCATGTTGCAGTTGGATGTGCAAGACTGATTTTAAAGGATATTTTTGAAAGGCTATTCATCTGCTGCTGACTCATTTGTGTTTTGTTAGCAGTTGTTAATAAATTAGGTGGAATTCCTAGTATAAATATTTAGTCTCTTTCAAGTTTATTGAAATCTCGGAACTGCCATTTGCAAACGTTATTTTTTGAGCTGGAATAAGGCTTCATTGATCCGGTGTTACTCTGTATTTAGTAGCTTTGGAAATGATTACGATCACCGAATGCTTTTGGTCCTGTCTCTACCCTTGTTCCTATTAACACAAGAAACGTTTCCCTCAGGAATTTGCTGTTCCCGACTATCGCTCGTCTCACCTGGAAGTCAGTCAGGCAACGCAGCTCCTGCAGCAGCAGCAGCAACAGCAGCAGCAGCTCCGGCGCAGGCCCTCCCTGCTCTCCGAGTTCCACCCAGGCTCTGACAGGTGAGGAGGCTGAGCTGGAGGAGTGCAAACACCGATCTTGTGCATGCAGCTGCTCTGGGGTTACCTGAGGACACGGAGAGTGGACAGCAGCAGTGAATCAGATGATGGAGTTTGCTTCCAGTTTGCCAGTGTCTTCCTTCCCAGTAAAGGGGTCACTGCATGGGGGATGTTGAGGGATGGTCAATGTGCATCGTCACTGCTGGTACAAGAAAGTTTTCACACGGTGTCAAGCGTTTATTTGAAGAACATTGAATGTTCTCTGAACATCAAATCTGGAGATTAGAATCCCACTACAGATCAGAATAATATTAACTGGATTGTAGTAAATTAGCAGGAACATGCTTCTGTTTAGGGGAGAGATTAAAATATGGTTTGTGCACTCAATTCTATAGTGTATTAGTCTGCTGGTATACAGTCATAAGCAAGTGTTAATGCCTGTAACAACCTCTTCTTTTCTTGCACTCACTGCTTGTAAAAACCCTTTTTGCCTTGGACTCTTAGTGAATATATCTGCTAGGAGCAACTTTATATGCAGGATTACTGCTGGAGGTTTATTTTGGCTATAACTGACCAATCTGGTTCTGAACAAATACCCATGATGAATGTTATGTAAATACTGGTTTGGCTTAAAATCTCATTAGGATATTCCCAGAAATAACTTGATGATAGTGAAATCTGGGGCTTCCATATTGCCTTCGTCTTGTGTCAGCAAAATGTCAGTAAGGCTCTGTTTTAATGCTGAGAATCACAGCAGCTTTTAGAGCTCTCAAAATTGAGTTTATAGCAGTAGTAAATCACACCCCTCCCCACACTGTAAATTTGTAGAAGCTTATTTGGTAGTTCTGGCAAACTGCAGGAAACTGCTGCTGTCATCTCTTCAGTAGCACTTCATAGGAAGATGTTGAAGCACATGAGGGTCTTTTATGGACATCCTGTGCACTGCAGTGTGAAGCAGCAAGTGATAACTGTTGAGCATTTTTCTGAGAAGGAGGAGTCTTTAAATGACTCATGGATTGAATCAATGACTGCTTCTGTCATAGAGTAGAATTTTAGTAGAGATCAAATTCCAAACAGACTCGTGGCTCATCTCAAGCGTTCTGTGTATATTTAAAAATTATTTGGCTACAAAATTTAAATAATGGAGCTGTTGTGGCCATCTTCAGTGGAATATAGTACTGTCTTTTTCTCATGGATTTTTGGTGTGTTTATAATTTGAATCAGAGCTTTGATTTGAGCAATATCCTTGTAGCACTGCTGAGTTTCTTTAAGGTTGTGTAATGATAGGAGTGCCTTTGAGATTCAAGTTCACTTTCTCTTTTCCAATGGATTTTAACTGTTGTGTTTTTAAAGATCATACTTAAACGTATTTATCTGCTTTACTGTTTAGAAGGAGCTTCACCAAATTGCATCTTCTTTAAAATTGAAAAGTGTCAAGGATTTTTCTTGTATCAAAAATGTGTATTTTAATAGTTTATCTCTTCTGTATAGGCCTCAGGAAAGGAGAACTGGATATGAACAGCAGTTTCATCCAGGTCCATCTCAGACAGATCATGATTCACTGGAATCTAAGCGACCACGTCTTGAACAAGTGTCTGATTCTCATTTCCAGCGTGTCAGTGCAGCCACTGTCTTGCCTTTAGTACATCCTCTGCAGGAAGGGCTGAGATCTGCAGATATTAAGAAGGTAGAGCCATTTTCTGTTACAGTGCTGAAGGTCTGACTTTCTATGTTGCAGTGAGCTAATCAATTTTTTTCCGTTAGGTGATTTTTTTTGTTTGTTTGGGTTCTTTCTTTAATCCCAAAGATTTACTTTTACACATTATCAGAAGCTGTGATCATGAGTCAGTGTTACTCTCTTACACAGTCTGACTCAAACCCAGTAAATAGCCTGGAATTCTGAGTTGCCACTACTCTCTTACATCACTGAAACCTCAGTTGTAAAATGATTATAGCATAGTGCATGAAATATTTCTGCTTTTCAATTGAAAGTTGCTGGCAAATGCATGCAAGTCCATTTTTTCCTGTAATTAACATTGGTACTGAATAGTCAAAGTACTTCCTTCCACCCCCTATTCCCTTTTAAGCATTTGAAATGAATCTGCTTATTTACATAACACTAATTATACTTGTCACTGTCCCATTTTGACTAAATCTAGGACAATCTAGTTTAGGGTGGGTATTTTCTATTGTAGATATTGAATATTAGAGCTAAATTCAAGAGAACTTGACGTTTATAACCACAGCTAACTCCTGATGTGCTTTATCAAGCTAGTCATGATTATATTTGAGAATATCCTCCTCAGTATAGGTGCAGAGTATTGAGGAGTGGCTGTCAAGTAACCCTTCCTTTAAAAATAAAAGTTACTGTTTACATTTATGAAGATGTATTTTTAAGAGGGAGGCATTTTGGTCTTACTTTGCTTTCAAGGTAAATATTGCAGTGTGGTGGTTTTTTAGAAGGTGGACTTTGAAATTACAGGATCATAAATAGGCTGTCAGTTAATTCTAAAAGATTTAGAGCATTATTAAAACTTTAACTGACTTCTCAACAGAGCTATAGATAAATGGAAATTGTTTTTAATTCCTGGCTGTTTGGTTTCTGAGCACTCATTCCTGTGTTATGACTGATTTCTCTCTATCCCCCCCCCAATCTCCTGTCCCCATGGAAGGACCCAGCTTTTGGAGGAAAGCATGAGGGACCATCTTCTCCAATTTCTGGTCAGCCTTGTGGGGAGGACCAAAATGCTTCACCTTCCAAGCTGTCAAAGGAAGAATTGATCCAGAGCATGGACCGCGTAGATCGCGAAATTGCGAAAGTGGAACAGCAAATCCTGAAACTGAAGAAAAAGCAAGTAAGCATTGCAGACACTGCTCTTGTCTTCTGCCAGTGAAAGAGGTGTGGAAAAATTTCTTTTGATGGTGGTGAATTTTTTGGTTATATGAACCAGATGAAGAAGTTAAAAAGGAAAGGTTATGTGTATGATTTTATTTTAAATAAGTTGGACATCACATAGTTTTAAGCATTTTTGAAAGTAGGAGAAAGCCACATAGGAACAGCAGCAGCAGATGGGTTTATATTTGAAACTGCTGTGAAACAAGGGCACTGTGACTGTAATTTCAGCTTCAGAGCTGCCTGCTGGCTGAGGGGAGGATCATCTTTCTTCTTTTGCAGTCTGTGCAAGGGGAGAATCCCTTGCATGCATCTCCAAAACCAGAGCTTGTAAAAAAGTCCCTGGATCATCTGCTTTCCCAAGGGCAAGAGATCCTAATATCTGGAGCTAAGGTTAGCCTTGTGGGAAAGTGCAGTAGGAGGGGTGTGAATAAACACAGAGAGCAGAGAAATAAAGGAGGAAATATCTTTTTTTTTTTTTTTGTATGGTCGTGGCTATGCTTTGCATCAGAGAACTGCACTTCAGCCACTGGAAGCAAAGGAAATGTTTGCTGGCAGAAGTTGTTACTTTCCCTGTAGCTGTTGTGGCCAAGTAAACCCACCCTTCAGTTGAGGCATCTGTTAGTCATTGACAAAAACAAAGTCCTTGTTTCCTTTTCCTTTTCTGACTTTCAAAGATCCAGATAGAAAAAGTGCCAACTTTACTTTTTTTTAGTTTAAACTCTGGAGGAAATGAGAGTTACACTGTAGGATTTGTTAACTTGTAAGTCCAGGATAACAAACGGACAACTCTCAGGAGCTGTGTGTTTTTATGGTCTGGAAACATTTAATTACGTCTGAATTTTAATGACCTGTAAAGTGACCTCCAGCAGAAAACCAAACGAGGATGTCACTGAGTACCTGTTTGTGTGTTAATGATGCTTATCTCTCTGTGCACCTTTCCACAAAATCAGCAAGTACTGTGCATCTCATCTATGAAGGGTCATTTGTGCACATTTGTGTGTGATTTGACTTAAAAAAACCTACAAAGTTGCTCTTGAAATAACTGAGCTCATGTCTTAGGGTATTCTGCTAAAATTTTAGGGAATTCTTGCACAGCAATGTAGCACATTCTAGCCAGGACTGCAAGGCAGGATGGATCCCTGGTGTCACAAGTTCTTTGCTGTATGTTTGTGGCAGGCATGGGTGAAGGATATTTGAAAAATGAAGATGTCACTGAACCAGATTTATTTGATGTGAAAGTAAATCACAGCAGTGTAGTAGCTAGGAAAGGATTACAGGGTGGGTTTTTTTTGGTTTTGGTATTTTCTTTTTTTTGCCTGTTTAGTATTGTAACAGTGTTGGAACTTTAATGCATGTGGAGTGGTTTATTTTTGCTGTGAAGTACCTTTAGAATGATGTTCTCTGTGGAGTGCTAGAAGGACTTTTGTACCTTTTGAAACCATAAGACAGCAGTAATGGTGACACTTGAACATCTACAGTACAGGAAGGCAGCTCTGGTTTATTTCCACTGTGAGAAGGCAGCTCTGATGTAACTGGTCTCCTAAGTTGATAGTTTTGTTTAAAGTTAAATAATGATAAATTACAAAGTGACTGTGGCTCTTTCAAACTGAAATAAGTCTGATTCAAGGCAGGTGAGTCTTGTAAACAGGTAATTTGGATTACCAGTAGTACAAAAAATAGTCTTATTATTGTTCCTGTGGGCACTAAAACCATTTCATTCATTCCTTGTCAGTGCAAAGCGAAATAAGAGGCAGTGCTGACTGATCAGCTGCGTATTTTATCTCTGGTGACTAATTACTGGTGGGGGGAACATGGATGGCTGATTTTCTTTCTTTGGTCTCTTAGCAACAACTTGAAGAAGAAGCTGCTAAGCCTCCCGAGCCTGAGAGGCCTGTGTCCCCTCCTCCCGTGGAGCAGAAGCACCGCAGCATTGTCCAGATCATTTACGATGAGAATCGGGTGAGTGTCCTCTGCACCTCACCGGGGGGGCTCTCACTGACCCACAGTGCTGACATTCTTTAGGTCTTCATTTACTTCCATGGGGCAAATTTTACTTCTGTTTTACTGATTTGCCCACCCCTCTTTTACTGTTTGTTTGCTTCTCTAAATGAAAGACATTTTTATGACCTTTTTATTCTCGATCACAGGAATCTTCCTTGTATCTTGTAAGCAGTCTGAGCTGTGGGTCTTATCCTTAGAGCCTTGTGCTGAGATACATGAATTATATATAAACACACACATACATATCCTTTCAAGTGTGTGATATGAAAAATGCCTCAGAAATTCATCTTGAGTTCCCTATTCCTCACATGAGCTGACAAACTTGGCTGAAGACTCTACTTTTAAATGAGCTGAAGGGAAAAAAAACTGCGTATGTTGTAGAATTTTGTGCCTTCTTTATAAACTCTGACTTCTGGCACTTAAGATTTGGATAAATGAACAGATATTAAGAAGTAATATATTGGTAAATTATGAGCTTGTGTTGTTTAAGTGGTGAGAAAAGTCCAGGAGCTCAGTAATATTGCCAACAGTAATAGCAAAAATGCTTCCTGCCTTTTTTTCCCCATGGTAGTTTGAGATAAGGGAGTCAGATATCTGGGGATTTTGAAAGTATTGTGATCTTCTGTGAGAGTGGTATGTGTTTGTTTAATTTCCCAATTTTATTCTGTAGTTTAGAGGAACAGCTAATTTCTATGACAACAGACTTTTTTTTTTTTTAATTTGAGGAGGTAAAACCCCCCTGCAAAACAATACTAGATTTTGTACAGAAGAGCTGCGTCCCAAGCATTCCATGGAAGGAAGGGCCAGGATTATTTCGTGGTCTTCACTTAGTGTGAATGAAGGACCTTTGACAGACTTTGTGTGTTTATGTACACACAAACATTTGTACACAGATTTGGCAATTGGAAAATTTTAGTTCCTTTATTCCATTCTTCAAAGCTAATTATACTTCATTTTATTGGACACCTTTCTTCCTCCTTGTAATTATTTGCAGTATTACGTATTACATTTTGGTTTTGAACTGCAGAGGTCAGTTTCTGCCTTTATGCTCTATCAGCTTCCAGACTTGGAGATCAGAGTCGTAACTGCACAATTCAAGTACAGGTTTCTTTATTTGCTGAGGCAACATTGCAGAAGTAGGTTAAGAAAGATCTCACATGGTCAGGCAGGGGTTTAGCAGAGAACACAGAGTTCAGATTTGACATGAACTTCAGAGGATTTATTCAGACTATATGAAAAAAAATCTTATTTGCAGAAAAAAGCAGAAGAAGCTCACAAGATTTTTGAAGGTCTTGGTCCTAAAGTTGAATTGGTAAGTTGTGGAATTCTGCTTTTTTTCTTTTGTTCTATTTCCTGTGTTGCCAGTTGCTCTAATTCTGTTGTGCTGATCGGCTGCAGTTCTGTGATGATGTATAGAAGAAATGTGTGTTTAAATGCACTGGTGAGTTGGGGCTTGATTGAGTTCATTGGCCACATAAAGTGTGATTTTTAAAAAGATTTGAATCTGTTTGAGAGAACAGGTTGGAGTATGAAGAAATGAAGTACTGTTATATACATAAGTAGTTACAATCTAATTTTAAGTAGTGAAATCTATGCTTTGTGCAGAATATCTTCTAGTCCCTTCAGCTCTGCTGCATCTCAGATTAAGTGCACTGTTGCCAGAATACTAAAATATTGTTAAATGTGTTGCATACACTTTTAGAGTTCCATGCATTGCAAAGTGCTAAGTGTTCCTTTCTCATCCAAAATTGCAGCCACTTTACAACCAACCATCAGACACCAAGGTCTACCATGAAAACATCAAAACGTGAGTGCTTTAATACCCTGTCATTGTCCCATTCAGGGCATCTGGATTTAAACATTCCCTCACATTTTTCATTGCTGTTATTTCCAAGTAGGATGTGTGAGTTTTAACCATAATTAAAAGCTTCCTGTCCATGTAACTTTCTGATTTCTTTGTTGTAAAATAGCTCTGCAAGATGTGCATTATATGTGCTGAAGGCAGAGGGAAGCCCTGGCTTTCCATCTTCATTTAAAGATAAAAATAAATAATAAAACTTAAGCTGGCTGTCCTTTAAAAGCTTCTCTTAAAAAAAGTAATTCTTGCTCCACTCCATCAAATAGATTGATATAGAAGTTCCAAAGTACTTATTTCTTGAACAATATATTGGAAAACTTAACTTTAGGGCTGAATTGCCAAGACTTTTCCCCCCTAAAAGCATAATAGCTTAAACCAAATGTTCTCATTTTAGCATATTATCCCTCCTGTGGTAATGGAGAGCACCTGCCTTGAAATGGGAACCTTTTGTGTCTCAATTGCTTATTTCAGCCAGCTTCAAGAATCTCCTCTCTGAAAAAATACAATATTAGGTGATTTAGCTATCTGGACTTCATTGGGAATTTACCCTATTTTTTATCCTGAAACTGTTACTCATAATGAAACTCTGCCCTCTAGGATTGAGATGAGTTTTGAGTAGTTTTGAAGTGCCTGATTCTTATATAGTTCACTTTTTTCCCCTAATTCTGTTTCCCAGAAACCAGGTGATGAGGAAGAAGCTGATCCTATTCTTTAAAAGAAGGAACCATGCAAGAAAACAACGGGTAAGAGCACCATGATTTTCTAAAAGCAGCATGTGGCTGGTTTCCTGTCTGGACCCTTGTCTTGCATTCCCAAATGTAGTGATTAGAAAAATAAGACCTCAGGCTAACACAAGTGTGGTACCAGAAGGTGGGATAGTTCTAGAAAGCAGTAATGACAATTACCAAATACCACTGGGATGTGTAAAGCAAAAAAATAGTGTATAATATTCAAAATCTACATTTTTATATCCACTTCCTCTGTGCTGAAAATTTGGTATAAGTTATCTTCATAATGGAAGGGACTAGAGCAGGAAAAATCTGTGCATTCCAGGAGTCTGCCCATGTGACATGTTCTGATCACTTGGTGTATTTTGCTTAGTTCAAGGTTTGCTTTTGGAATTTAACAGGAACAGAAAATCTGTCAACGTTATGATCAGCTGATGGAGGCATGGGAGAAGAAAGTAGACAGGATAGAAAATAATCCACGCAGGAAAGCCAAGGAGAGCAAAACACGGGAGTACTATGAGAAACAATTCCCAGAAATCCGGAAGCAGAGAGAACAGCAGGAAAGATTCCAAAGGTATTACTGGAGATTTGAAATATTCCTGCAAAATATCTCTTCAGTTTTAAGTTTTAAAATTATTTATTATAAAATTGGTTAATTTTAGTGATTAAGTTTTATGTTCATCACCTTCTTGCTTTAAAAAGAATTTTACTGTGTCATGAAGTGAAATGTTCTTCCATTTGTTCTCTGTGTTTCCATGGCACTGAGCTCATGTTTCACTTCCCATCCTAAGGATCTCCATGACTTTATCTATCCATTGTCATATGTCCCCTTTCCTGTCCCTCCCCTCCAGCTGTGCCAGTCTCATCCCTTGGTGTCCTCTCAGGCCGCTGTGGTGATGTCCCCGTGGTTCCTTTCCCATCTCCCTTTTCAGATCTGCCATCAAACCCGATATTTCCCAAAAGGAACACAGGAAAAGGGCCATTTAGCAAAGGCTAGGTTGTGGTGTCAGTGAGCCAAGGAGAGTTAAGTTGCTCAGTAAGGTGTTTGTGGAGTTCTGAAGACAATTGGAGCATCAGCTTCACATGAGCCTGTTCATTTTGGGCACACACTCTAATTTATTCTGGTATTTTTCTGTCACTGGGTGTCTGTGTTACTCCTGTGTTTCATGATCCCTGTATTCATTAGCCCCCACACTCCAAAACCGTTTGTCTTCTTAATTAACAATTTGACTGATCTTTTGTTGTACTTGCCAGGTAATTTTATTCCAGACATTTTTGCATTTTAAAATATTCAAGGTGCAACAATTAAGGCCCTATTATTTAATCTATCAGACATTTGTTAGATGGAAACTACAAGGAGTCTTAAAAGGAATGAAGTGCAATTCATTTAAGAGTTCACCTTGCAGTACTGTAGGTAGATAGATAAGATTCTAATTAGAATTAGGTCAAGTTTGATTTAGTGTTGAAATCTGTTTATCTGATGTTCGAAATAATTTCAATACACCTTTGAGAGTTCAAGCCCCATAAAGATTTAATCTCATCTCTTATAACCATCTGCCTACATCACCTTTCTTCATAAAACATGGGGAAAGCAGAGAGTTTGCAATACATTGTGAAGGCTGCAAGATTTTGTGGAATCAGGAAAAGAAGAAAGTAAACTGTTAGAAGGAGAACAGCACTCATACATAAGAAGCTTTCCCTTGAAGAATCTATCATGTCTTTGTAATTGCAAACTACTGGGGACAGGGTCATCTCTTTATGTTATATTTACATTCTCTAATGTAATGGCCTCTTTGTCTATAGCTGTGCTGTAATACTATTGCTATGTAAATACTAAAGGTTTTTTCCTCAGATTTTGTGCAAATGGATTAATTCAGTAAAATCTTTGAGGTATTTTGTCTCTCCATTTAGTAGTGATTTTTACCTCTGAAATGCTTTTTGACCCACATGCTGTGGTATATTGTTATGATGTTCCTGAGGGTGAAGATCACAAGCTGAAAAATTCTTCCAAATTACAGCTCTCCCCATCAATTCAAAAGTGGAAAAATTTCTTTTGTAAAAGTTTCAGTGCTGTATTAGTAACTTGACCAAATTGATAAAAGACAAATTTAGTGTGGTTTTCTTAAAAAAAATAAAAGGCTCTTTCAAGGTGTATCAGTTGTACTAATTAAGGTGATAATTTCTGTGCCACTGATGAACATTTCTCATGCTCAGCAGAAGCAAATTCATTTATCTGAAGCACCTACTTTGCAGTGGAATTGGTGGTAACACCTTTTTCTGTGCCCTTTCTGCTGAGCTTTGCAAATTCACTGTAAAACCAAGCAGGACATGACGAAGTTTGTGCTCTGACTCTCCGTAAGAACGACCGGTCCTAACTGATTTGAGAGACTGGCAACAGCATTGTAAGGAATTTTGAAGGTTGTCGTGGTGTGCAAAACCTGCAGATAGAGCTAATTCCCACTTTATCCTTTTTCCCCTCTGTGTTCTCCTCATCCCAGAGTTGGCCAAAGAGGGGCTGGCCTTTCAGCAACGATTGCTAGAAGTGAACATGAGATTTCAGAAATCATCGATGGACTCTCTGAGCAGGAGGTGAGGCTGGTGGCTGTACTTCACTGTAGAAGCACAGCCAATAAATATCCTTTCATTGGCAGTGAAAGGTCTCTTGCAGAGGGTTTGTTTCTTTGATAAGAGAAAGCTCTTCTCTCTTGGAAAGAATCTGTGTGAAGTGTGGCTTGAAGCAAGTCTTACAAATACTTTTCTTTTGAGGGTTTTGCTTTCTAATTGTATCTGCCCTAGATTTTTCTCATGTGGCTGTTCATTGCAGGCTTGCTGCAACCTAGTTTTTTACAGCTGTAACAAACATGTGAAAACTCTTCCTTTTCTCAAGCCCTCCATCATTTTGGTTTTCCAGCAGTTGTGGCGCTGTTTCCTTTAGCTGACTGTAAATGTTCACTGGGATAGTGACAACTTCTGCAAGAGTTAAGACATGTACAAAAACAAGTCCCAAGCTGACTGTGAATGTGGAGCTTTAAGAGTTGTGTAATTCAAGAGCTGTTAACATCAGCAGCAACACTTTGTGTGTTCTTTACTTTTCCTTTTGTTGTGTAGAATAACGAGAAGCAAATGCGGCAGCTCTCTGTCATCCCTCCCATGATGTTCGATGCAGAACAGAGACGGGTGAAGTTCATTAACATGAACGGGCTGATGGAGGATCCCATGAAAGTTTATAAAGACAGGCAGTTCATGAATGTCTGGACAGACCATGAGAAAGAGATTTTTAAGGAGAAGTAATGGCCTTTCTTTTCTTTTTATTACATTGAAATGACAGTTAATTTCCCAATCATGTAAAGCTAAATCAGGAATGCTGAAGCTTTTGTGCAGTAATGTTTGATAATGTTCTTAGTTGGCTGTAATAAATATTGCAAAATTTTAGACTTATTTTTCAACTGAGTATGCTCACATGCATTTAGTCCTTAAATACAAAATTCTCACAGAAGTACCTTAGTTCCTTTAGTTACTTCAGTATAATGAGAAAAGTAGAGATATGATCTCATTTTATCAGATCATAAATTTATCAGTTAATTTTGAGTGCTTAGTTCTAAATTTGCACAGTGTGAAAACTGGGCTTTTTAGACTAATTTCACTCGTGTAAATGAAGGGCTTGCTGATGGAACAGATTGTGTGCAGGATTATTTTGCTTGTTTGATCATGGATAATGTTGTTAAACTGAAATAATTTCTGATTTGTAAAAGGTTTGTCCAGCATCCCAAGAACTTTGGTCTAATTGCTTCCTACTTGGAACGAAAGGTAAGACATTTTTTAATGTAAATAGAGCCTAGGGTGGGATCCCTAACTTTCCAAATGTAAGTCACTTGCCCCAGCATCATTTTGTCCTCCTGAAAAAAAAAAAATCAAGTCCAAAAAAGTTATCACTGTAACAGAATTTTATAATACCTGATCAGTAACACAATCAGTGTGTGCCAACAGAAATTATTGCAATGACACAATTGGTAAGGATTAAAGACAATGGCACCTCATTTAGTTTGAATGTTTGCTTGTTGAAGCAGGTAAGCTTTAACTATAATAACTATAAGCATAGATAAGAACAGCCTTGGCTCTGCTGAGCTGCTGTGCTGACCCAGAGAAACCTTCCAAGTCAGGGAGATCCTACTGCCAGCTCAGTCTTTGGGATTAATTTTAGTCTTTAGAATTTGATTTGGCAGAATTGATGTAAGAATTAATGGAGAATTAGGATTTGTTAAGACACACAACAGAACCTTGAATGTGTACACTTACTGTAATAAATGGAAGCTTTTTTATTTTAGTCTGGAGGCTTGAATCGTTTTAAGTGTTCAGAGAAATTAAAAACTCAAATCTTATCTTTTCAATAGGAGTAAAACCTACTTTTTCCTGCTTTTTTCACTTTAGAATGTTCCTGACTGTGTATTATATTATTATTTGACCAAGAAAAATGAAAATTATAAAGCCCTTGTGCGAAGGAATTATGGTAAACGCAGAGGAAGAAACCAGGTATGTTGAATTTATTCATCACTTGGGTACTGTTATTTTGTTGCTTCATGCTTACAACTGTTTCATCATCTGAGATAGCAACATGTTACAGGCATAAAGGGGAAAGAATTATTTTTCCTTTGTTGCATACTTGCCCTTTTAAAATTTAAGTGATCTGATCTCAAGGGTGTTGTTGGTTAGTTTGGTTTTAATTCTGTGTAATATCTTCTCCCTTTGCACATTTATTACTTGTTTTAATATGACAATTCATTTTTTTTGAGGACCCACCACAGACATTGAGACTGAATCCATCATTAAATCCTATGTTGGAGCCAAGAGAAATTAGGTTTAGCATGTGACTTGCAGTGGAAAATGTATAATCTGTTCATAATGTCAGTGTTTGTCAAAAAGCAGAAATTAATAGTGGTCTTTATTTGGTGGTCAGGCTCGAAGTCAAACTGGAACTTCAGAGCGAGAAGAAAGAGACCAATTTAATGCATGTGAATAGAAAATTCTGCTGATTCAGGAAGTGTTCCTTTGGAAGTCTTTGGAAAGGAAAAGAACAGCATTTTATGTACCAAAAGCTTATAAATACATGTGCTGGGCTACCAGGATTAATGTGGGTATTGGAAAACAAAATAACCCTGGAACTTTGGGGCTGCACAAATCTGCTCTGCAAAACAGTAAATGCAGTAAATATAAATAAATGCACTGAAATACACAAATACTGAAAGTTTTCTAGGAGTCCCAGTAAATGTATTTTTTTAATATAAAATTGCTGCAAATGGATTCAACTGTTGAGTGGATCCTGTTCAGTAGAAACAGGCATCAGGTTGTGCTTCCGTGGTGCTGTTGTACTTAAACCTTTTGAATTATGGGCTGGTGCTCTACAAGAAGAGTCCTGTCATGGGAGGGTACCTTGTCTGTACCCCACAAATGATGGATTGCTTAGGATAAGGTCATTGTCACTGTGCACAGGATTTCATAGAACTTCTGCTCTGATGGGAGAAATTACTGGAAATAACCTGTATTTTGCCAGGATTTCTGTTAGAATTTCTAAGCCTAATAATGCTTCTTAATAGGAAAGGTTATTGTTGTTGGAGTAGTGATTGGGGAAGGATTGCAATTGAAGTCTGGATGTGTGACAAATGAAAAGAAGATGGAAATAAACAGGATTGTCCAAATGTGGACAATCACTGTGGACACTGAACAGAGGTAGTGCTGCCATTTGGAGTGACTCTGTTTCTTGTGCCATTATAAAATGAGGTTGGTGTGATCACAGGAAGTGTCCCATGTTGAGGGGTATCTTTGCTAGGTGCTGTTCTAAGGGGTGAGGAGACAGAACTGGCTTAGCTGTAGTGCAGTGGAACTGGAGATTCCAAGATACTTAGGAAGTCATTACTGTATATTTAAATGTCTTTTCCACGTTGTTAAACTTTGGAATATTGGAAGTGGTAGAATTCAAAATTTGGATGGACTTTTCTGTCCATAAATGGTCGCTTTCCTTGGATAATGTATATAGACCAGAAAGGTTTTCATTCCAGCCTTAGACACACAGGGGCATGGATTTGCTTGGTGAATTCAGCTCAAGGTGCTCTGCCTGACTTTGTGACTGCTCCTGTGAGTGCTGATTTATATGTGAGTAACTGAATACATCAGTTGGAACACTGAAGGTTTGTCCAGCTCAGATTACTTGCTCTTGGAATTGTAGCAGAGTTTTGTACTTCGTAATTGCTGGTTCTTGATCCACATGAAGTGCTACAGCAGATCCCTAAACTTTGGGCAACTGCTGTCCAGGCTTAATGTGTGCTCTGTTAAGGATGCAAGTAAGTGCCAGGTTTTTCGCTCTGGAGAGGGTTGAGCTGGACTTGCCAACTCAAGGAAATACTCTCAGCACTCTGAAAGGGAAATTTTACCACTTCTGGAAGTTTAAATTCAGAAGTATTGCAGTTAGCATGTTAATAGTAAGGAACTACATGGTGCCAAAAATCATATTTGTATTTATAATTTTATTCATGATTAATTAGCAACATCTATAACAGCTAGTAAAAAAGAACTTGAGAGGGTTGAACTGCCTGGCTTGCCAGAGCTTTTATCTTACAGTTGCAGAAAGCAGCTCACCCCTTCCCCCTCCTGTACCCCAGCTTTGTTTGAAGCTGATATTTTTCATATCTCTCAGTAGCAACTTGAAACTTTCTTGCTGATTGGCAAACACGAGTCATGTAAGATTTATGAGGTGCTCCAGGATGGGCTTAGGCCAATAACAGGTGCTTCAGCTTAAACTCTTAATAGTTCATATATTTTTGTAAATTAGAAGGCAAGCAAGTGGAATATTGCAGCAGAGGAGATATTAATCATGGTAACGACGTTGAAGTCCTTCAGAGAATGCAGTGAGCACAACTTGGCTCATGTTTCAGTGTGGGGGCTTTCACTTGAGAGAAGCTGAGTGCTGGATCAAGGATGTGAAGCGAAGAGATGCAAGGCTAATAAAATTCTGATATGTGTTTGTCCTCAAAAAGGTCTAGAAAGAGCTTTTTATAAAATGCTGCCTAAACTGTTCCAGACTGTCCAGACAGAGGCAACTGAACAAGTGTGTCTTAAACCAAAGCTTGTCAAATGTAGAGCAAGTTTTTAACATAGAATTGAGAGAAAGCCATGGCTGTACGATGCTTTCACTTCCCTATCCCTGGAAGTGTTCAGGACAGGGCTTGGAGCAACCTGTCTGGTGGGAGGTGTCCCTGCCCATGGCAGGGGATTTGGAATTAGATGATCTTTAAGGTCCCTTCAAACCCAAACCATCCTGTGATTCTATGATTCCAGAGAATTCCTTAAATAACTCGTTGACAGAAGGTTTCTTTAAGCAAGGCTTTAAATGAATTTGGTAGCCAGGCAGTGGTGGGTGCTGGCTGTGTCCCTGCAGTGTGTGTGGCTGGAGCCTGTGGCCGGGCAGCAGGTGGGAGGCCAGTGATGTGAGCAGACAGAAATTCGCCGCGTGTGTGTGACGGGGATCACCTCTGGTGACTCCGGGGAGATTAGAAGGTGCTGTGTGAGAGGGGCAGCGCTGCTGCAGGCAGCTTAAGTGGCAGAATGACACCATTTCCTGGAATAAACACGTTGCTGGGTCAGGCAGCCTCTGCTAAAGAGTTGTGTGATGTCGCTGCTGGGGTGGGTTTTGTCCTTTTGAGCCGTGCCCTGAGCTCAAGCCCATCCCCTTGTGTGGACAGTAAAAGTTTTAATCAGCACATGAATGTGCAGGAACGTCGCTGACCGAGGCTTCGACTCCTTTAAGGTTTGTGTTTATGCATTGATTATGCAGCTTAAACAGAGAACCAAGTGATGTTGAGTTGGCCAGGTAAGAACAGGATTTTCAACAACTGTTTTCTAAATAGATTAGATACAAAATAATTTTCTTTAAATTATGGGGGTTTTAAAATGCAGTTTTAACTCCTTGCTTTTCAGGTCAATCTATCTAGCAAGGTGGAAATAAATTATATTAGCATGTCTGTGACATCTTGCTTGAAGGAAGTCTGCATAATCAATAATCAGCACTTTAATTGCTAATAATTTGCAGTCAGATGATAGTGGTTAGTGTTTAGGGTTTCTGCTCCAGTTTACAGTATTAAAATGTCAAAACCAAGTCAGTTTGGTGACTATCTCCAGCCTCAGTTTTGTTAGTGAAACAGTGACACCTGCTGCTGCACTCATAGGGAGGTTCCTTCCTCTGTGAAGAAGAAAAGCCTGTTTTTGAGGAATTTTTCAGTAGATTGTAAAATCCGAGTTCATGAAGTGCTAGAACAGCAATCTTATCATTCTCTGTCGTTGTCTTGTAGTTCTCTGTCCTTGTGTTTCCATGAATTGCCAAGCGTACTCTGGGTATCTGTTTGAGACAAGCACAGTGTTTACTGTGCTTGTAAAACTGTCATTTCAGTAGAGAAAAGAGTTGGTTTTTTAATAATTCTTTCTGTAAACCCACTGGAAATTCCAAACCAAATTTTTTTAAGTTATATCTCTTAAATACTAATGGAAGTTTTGAGAAAGCGACTTGGAGTTGGTTGTAACTTTCATGCTACAAGACCTTCTGCTCCCCAGTTGTAAGATCATGTTTCACTATAAAATGCACAAAGTTAAAAAATAGAATTTGAGAGGAGCAACACCCTCACTACGCAGGGCAGGCCTCGCTCAGCACTTTTAAAACATAGCTGCTCATTTTTAGTGGGGCACACAGCAGCCAATGTGGGATTGTACACAATCCACGCTCATGCTGCAGAAACCTCCTATACTTCCATGGAATTTATAAGGCAGAGATATTCTATTCTTATGCTGACCACTGTGCAGTGCCTGTAACTTAAAATGTTATCAAGTGGGAAGTAAGGCAGCATCAGTTTTTGTGCTGCTCTGAGGACAAGATGCTGCACCTTTGTGTGATCAAGTTATCATCTAAATCCCATTTCATTTCAGCAACAAATTGCTCGTCCTTCTCAAGAAGAAAAGGTAGAAGAAAAGGTAGAAGAGGAAAAATCAGACAAATCAGAGAAAAAAGAGGAGGAAAAGAAAGATGAGGAGGAGAAGGATGAGAAGGAGGAATCTAAGTAAGTGTATACATACTGAAATGCATTAATTCACCCTAGATTGCAGGTTTTGGCAAAGATCAGAACAGGATTTGCATTAGCCTGCCAGTGAAATCTGGACTGAAAACTATTTCTTTTGTGTATTAAACAATTGTTTTGGACATACAAATTTCTCTGTCTTGCTGAGCTAATCAGACTAGTGGAAAAAGCAATGGGGTTATTTTTTACACATGTAATGATTTCCATATCTTGTTAGTTTGGGCTTTTCTCATATGTTCTAGCACAGTATTCATATTTTCTTTGAAGTTGACAATATCATGTATCTGTGTTACTCTCTAGCAGCTGGAAGTTGTGGGCAATAAGTGAATTCTGTTTCACTAAAGGCATCTTTTGGGTGCATGGAGTTTTGTTTGTGGGGCTTAGGGTTAGGTTGTACATTGATTTTTCAGGGATATCTGCTCACAATGGCTCTCTGAATGTGACTGAATTACATTTTACCTACTCCCAGAGAGAATACCAAAGAAAAGGACAAAACTGAAGTTGCACCAGAAGAAACAGAGGAAAGGGAGCAGGCGGCTCCTCGGGGCCGAAAAACTGCCAACAGCCAAGGTCGGCGTAAGGGCAGAATCACAAGATCAATGACAAATGAAGCTGCTCAAGCAAATGCTGCTGCAGCTGCAGCCACTGAAGAACCACCACCGCCTCTGCCACCCCCACCAGAACCTTGTGAGTAGCATTTACAGGACTCCCAGGGCCCCAGCTGCTCGTAGGCTCCTCACTGACACGGAGCCGTTGCCGGGCATGCAGTGCACTTCTGTTTTCCTGTTTAATATTCCAGCTTTATTGTTTATAATTTTGTGACAGTGTGGAACTGTTAAACTTCACAAGTGTAACTTCATGAATAGTGCACGTGCAATCAGCTGACTGTTAGAATGATGTGAGGGGAGAAAAGGCAGTTCAGCCCTTCTGTGATAACACCTTGTCTCCCTGACCTCTCTGCAGGGTCTGCAGAGATCCAGATGCCTGTGACACAGATTCACTTACAGGCTGCAGCTCACAAAGGATGTTGTTAAATAATTGGCCTGGTATTTGAGTACTTCAGGGAGCTTCATAAGCTGAAATAGATCTTAGCAAGTTGTTGTTGTTTCTGCATTAGATGGCAAGAGGCATTTTTAAAATAAAATGTTACTTTCTTGGCTGGTTTGGTTAAAAAAGACGATGCAGTCTCTGAGTGTATTTTGGAAAAGGCTGACCTAATTTGTGGTGGTGCAGAAATACCAGAATATCTTGTGGCTGGTAAATAATTATCCAGGATGGCAGGGCAGGTTGTTTTTTTTCTTGCAGTGCTCTGCTGTGGCAAAATTTGTTGCTGCTTGTGCTTCAGCTGGGTAGTTACAGGCAGCTGCTATTCTAGAACTTGTTACAACTCTTTTGTTACTCAGATGTTCTGACTGTAAAGGACAGAGTAAGTGGGAACATCAGTTCTTGTGTAACTTAAAACAGCAGAGATTCTGAGAAGCATTCTTGCTCCATTGATACAGTGGGGTTTTTTAAGCAGTTGGTTTTTTAAGGCTGAAGCAATAGTGGGTTCTGCTTTTGTTTTCTTTTGTTTTATTTTTAAACCATTTTTGCAGGGTTTTCTGGAAAATCCGAAATAGCTTTTCAGTGGATCAGATACTTTATAGTGTCCTACTTTTGTGGTTTGTTAATGGAAGCTGTTGCAGGGTCTTTGTTACATGCTGTGTGTAATGGCAGATTTTATGGAAAGGAAATGGAGGCTGGTGCAGCTCAGCGCTGTTCAGAAATTTAAACAGGATGATACAAAATCCAGAAGAGTGAATGAAAAGCACTTTGCACTGAATCATACTTAGTTTCCTGCTTGCTTTCACTTACTGGGTTTTTTTTGTTTTCTTTTCTTTTTGTCCATTTATCCAGTTGGAGACTCAGTTAATGCAGGAACAGTAGATTTCTTGACACCACTAACAGCATTGAACTAGCTTATCACATGTTGGATTGCTGCTTTTAGTAGCTGATGGTAATTACTGACATTTAAAATAAAATTTTAGTGATAAATAAACCAAACTTACTTAAAAATGTTCCTTGACAGACAGTTAATCACAGTTTTGTAGGCAGAATAGTTTTGAACAGTTTTCTCTACTGAGATTGTGGTGGTTCCTTCTTTATCTCTGACTTGGTTTAATGGAGATTGACTGCTTCCCTCTGACAAGAGAGCTTTCCCCAGTGACCTGAGCCAGCCAAAATGTAAATAGATTTCTTGACTATGGGATGCGTAATTGGTGCCATGATAATGAGTCCTGGTCTTTCCTCTGCTCAGTGTCTTTGTTTCTCTTGCAGCTTCTACCGAGCCTGTGGAGACATCCCGCTGGACAGAAGAAGAAATGGAAGTTGCTAAGAAAGGTAAACCTTGTAAAGCCTTTGACTTCCTTCTGGATACTTGCATTTACAAAACTTCAAGGATTTACTGAATCACTGAATACATTTGCTGCGACTTTCACCAACACTATGCTGAATAATTTGCAAATTGCTGTTGGTTTTTTAATGAAAAAAGAGAAAAAGCAAACGTCTTTAAGAGACAAAATGATTTTTGAGACTCATGTTGACTCTTTTCCTATGGGTTACTTAGAACTGTTTGGACAGCAGTACTTCCTATCTTACCCTCCCATAGGCATTGTTGTTCCATTTGCTGGGGTTTGGATAGCTGAGTTACTCATCCTAGTAAATACTGGTTCTTTTATGTTTGACCAGGTCTAGTGGAACATGGGCGAAACTGGGCAGCAATTGCCAAAATGGTTGGGACAAAAAGTGAAGCTCAGTGTAAGAACTTCTACTTCAACTACAAAAGGAGGCACAACCTGGACAGTCTCCTCCAACAGCACAAACAGAAGGTGAGTGCTGTGGACATTGAATATTTTGCAGGGGAAAACTCGTATCTTTCTGAAGTCATCCATCACACTTCACTAAGGCTGTTTTGCAATCTCCACTTGTTTCCTTTTCTACTTGTTTTTTTGTTGTGACGTAAATCTCCTAGAAAGGGTGGCTGGTACTCACTGACCTGTGACAGTAGCCACTCCTTGCTTTGAAATGCAACAGAAAGCTTTGTACCAGGTAAAACACTCGAGCCTGAAGAGTTCTTCAGCGCTCTGAAAGCCACGTTCCTCACCAGTGCATGAGCAGCTGTAGATGTACAGCAGCTCCTTGAAACACAGCAAGCACTGACCTTACCAAACAGAGCAGGAGAGGTGGTAGAAGTCCTGGAAGTGAAGGTTTGGGGGCATTTAAAGTAGAACTCTGTGTGTTGAAATCCTCTAAGCTGCAGTGCTATCCTGGTCTTTTTGCTGCAGTTGTTCTGTAGTCCCCCAAACATGCCGTGGTTTGTTCCCAAACTTGTTTTTGGTCAGGAGCAGCAAAAGTTGGCCTGAAGTTGAAAGAGTGTCCCCTTGTTGACTGTGCTAAACAGAGATTCTCTGTCCTTCATTTCAACCTCAGACTGGTAAATGGGAATGCAGTAAAAGGCAGTAATAGCTGTGAATTCTCACTACATTGTCAATGCTGTGTCTCTCAGTCTTCACGAAGGCCCCGAGAGGAGCGAGATGTGTCACAGTGTGAGAGTGTTGCTTCAACTGTGTCAGCTCAGGAGGATGAAGATATTGAAGCATCCAATGAAGAAGAGAACCCAGAAGACAGTGAAGGTAACTTTTCTGGGAAGGAAACTTGTGTGTGCACAGAAAGGAGTCTATGTTTGTGCTAATTGTCTGCTCAGAAAGCTGTGTTCCACTTCATGATGTTGTTGTTCAAATGCTCTTTCAGTTGGATTTCAGCAATTTGAACTCACTTGAGGGGATGAAGCATTTTTAGAATTTAGCAGCCTAAAGATGTTGCTGCTTAGTATTTTGAGATGCTTTGATTATGCTGTCATCTGGAGTGTTGAAACAAGTTGAATCAAATACGCGTAACCTTTGGTAGCTGATAATCTCAGAAAAGCTTCAGACAAGCAAATTCAAGTGGTGGTTTTTTTGTTGTTTCTTTTATATATATTTGTTGGTTGCAACTGCTAATTTATAGACACTCAATGTCAGTCAGTCTTGGCTGGCCTTTTGTGGAGCAAAAGGCAATAGAATTCACGAATGATGAATGAGAGAAGATGACTAAGTGTTGGGTTTTCAGTAGTTGGTATTTTTTAGTTGCAGTGTTTGTGTAATTCAGCCAATTGTTCATTTCTATAATAAGTCAAAATTAATTGTTTTGCAGATGGGTTGGTTCAAGTTGATGGATCCTTTTTGCACCCAATTTGTCAGATTTCATTAATGTTAAACCTTAATAACAAAATATTTTTTCCCCAGGTGCTGAAAATAGTTCTGATACAGAAAGTGCTCCATCTCCAACTCCAGCAGAACCTGCTAAACCAACTGAAGAAACTCCATCTGAGACTGCTGCTCCAAAAGTAACCACTGAGGCCCCAGCAGAACAGGAATCTGCCATTAAACCTGCAACCAGCACATCTCCCTCCTTAACAGCTCAAAGTGTATCAACAGCTGAAACTCAGAACCCCGAGCCACAGGTCAAGGAAGAAATAAACACTGAGGCAGAAGAGCCTATGGAGGTGGACAGTAGAAGCCATCCAGCTGAAGCTAAGCCTGTGATTACTCTTCCAGTTCATACCAAAGTAGAACCTGTAGAGACTGAAATGAGGCTACCAGAGAATATTCAAGTGAAAATAGAGAGTGATACCAAAGAGAGAGAGATGGACAAGCCCAAGGAAAAGTCAGAACCGGAGGAAATGGACTATAGCCTGTCCCAGCAAGTTACTACAGCCAGACAAGAATCCCATTCAGATAATGATTCCAGTGCCACCTGTAGTGCTGATGAGGAAGTTGATGGAGAACCTGACAGACAGGGGTGAGTAGGGCTTTGAAAGGACAACCTTTGGAGCTTTTTCTCTTTTGGGAATGGCTGACACCACTGAGGGTATTTGAAATCTTTTCAGCATTGTGTTGGTGCAGTTCCTGTGTCACCCCAGCGTGGCACTGGAGCCAATGCCCCCCTCCCTCTCAGTGGTTTAATATACACACAGTGCCAGGGATAGATGTTTAAATGTCAAAAGTATCCAGTGTCATGGAGTGCATGTGGGCTTTGGAAGAGTGCAAGTGGTGGTGTTTCTGCACTCTCTTGCCTCTTCAAACATCATCTTTCCACAAATGTCTTAGCCCTCCATGTGAAATTGTTCTGTTGTAGACTCTGTTTATTTTCTGTGGACTAAATACACGTAATCCTTCCTACCCACTGTGCTTTTCCAAAGCACTCTCTGTAAAGAAGGTTGCATTGTTGGAGTACTGCATACATAAATTTCTGATGTGGGAGATTCTGAGCTCATATTTTGGTATTTCTGTGCATTATGAAAATGTAGCAGCATCTGTTGCCTCTTCTACTACATGTGCTGTGGGACAAAACACAACGTGGTTCTGACTCTTTAACTCTTTGTCCAATCTGATAAATGTGTTGGTTTTTTGAATTTAAGAGTTTTGCCTGTAAATTTTTAAAGATGTGTAATGTTGGTCCTTTTGGTGATATTTTTCCCTTCTGTCTCTTTTTCCAGTATCTTCAGCAGAGAGTCAAAGCCCTCACTGTTAAATCCCACTGGGTCAATACTGGTATCATCCACGATAAAGCAAGGGCAGATGGACCTGCAACAGCTTCACCACCGAGCTGCTGTCATCCCACCTATGGTATGGGGGATTTTCAGTGCTGTTTCAAGGAGTGTTTGTTACCCTTAGACCTAGTCACAACACTAAAGCAGGAAAAAATCATTAAACAAATGAAGAAAAATGATTTATTTATTATCATATTTTTCAGGGGGAAAGGAGGTTAAGTACAACCAAGTATAAACCCAGTAGCTTAAAACCAGGTGTGGACCTTTTGAAACACCCAGACTGCAGGGGGAAGTTGAACTCCACAGTTGCTCCAGGAAGTGCCTGTGAGGGTGTCCCTGACATTGTCCCCTCGCTGTCCCCAGGTTTCCTGCAGCCCCTGCTCTGTCCCCATGGGCACCCCTGTGAGTGGTTACGCGCTCTACCAGCGGCACATCAAGGCCATGCACGAGTCAGCCCTGATGGAGGAGCAGCGCCAGCGCCAGGAGCAGCTGGACATGGAATATCGGAGCGCTGTGAGCCCCTGTGGCACCTCCAAGAGCCCCAGCGTGGAGTGGGAAGGTTGGTGGGCTGGGATAAGCCCGTGGTTTGTGTCAGTGTGTTACACTGCTGCCTCATGGGAGAGCGACAGTTTAGTGTGATAAGGAACTGATAACGAACTGCTCCTTGCTGGAAGGAACCTGCCCACTCTGCTGCACTTACTGTTGAAGGGCTACCTTGTAGCCCCTTTATATAAAGGCAGAAAACTGGTTCCATTTGGGTCAAGCCCAAAAATGAGTTGTTCCTACAGAGGAAGATGCAATGTGTGGGTAAGAGGAGCAGATGATTCTGGTCTAGGGGAGCCCTTTCAGAAGCTTAAGGTGAAGGTGGGAGTATGAGCAGAGTTAAAAGGAATATTTTACTGCATGGAGTGCATGCATGGACACTGAGCACTGAAATAGGGCACAAAAGGTTGGTGGAACACAAGTTTAATTTTAATTAAACTTTAAGTTTAATTAAAAAGTTTAATACTTCTTTTTAATTGCACCGTTTGTACCTGATGGGTGTGTCTGGCATTGGAATAGGCCCTTTGTTAAAACTGTGCTGTAAGTTGGACCTTTTGAGTCCAATTTCTAACTCATGATTCTTCTCTTTCTGATACCATCAACCTTCCCAGGAAAACCAGTGGCCTATATGCCTTATGCTGAGGTCAAGAGAATAGAACAGGAAGCACAAGTGCAAAATCCAGCCACAAGGTCAGCATCACCCTACAGGTTATCACCAAGAGAAGTCAATAAAGCCTCTCCCCAGCCTGAGATGAATGCAGCTCGCTACAGTGTCCCTCCAGGTAAAGATTTGGAGGATCAAATTATTCTCTAAATAATTTGTGAATTAATAGAAGAATAATAATTTTCTCTGTGTGCGTGTGAAGAGGTGCTCAGTGTTTTTCTAGCCCAGTGAGGCTGTTTTTGTTCTTCATTGTTGCATCCACTGCATAACATGTATTTTAATAAGCAAATAGAATGGTCTGAAAAGTATCAGAACAGCAAAGAGGCAGTCATCAAGAGATTTTCATTTTCATACAAGCACTGTCCTATTCATGGGTGGCCTTTCTTATGAAGGGAGCAGTTGAGGAAAAGGGAAAGCAGCTGCTATCCCTGGCATTAGTTTCTGACTGTAATCACTCTGTATTAAAGTCTGAATGTCTTATAAAACAGTGAAGTAACTGACAAATCTTACTTCTGAAACTTGGATTGAAGCTTTTCCCTTCAGATTATAATGTCATGCTAAGACAAGACTAATCAGGGAAACTTAGATTATGCTTGACTCAGTTGCATTCCATGTAGAGAATAAGAACTTTTTAAAACCAGGAAAATAACTAAATATTGGACATAGTGAATTGCAGAGCTGTAAATACAGCTAAAGTAGCTTTTGGATATTGTGAAGCAATTCCCATTAGAAGTTGTCAGCTGAACTGTGCTATTTCTGTTCACACTGCAATGTTTAATGTACAATTTTTCCCCTCAAGTTCTCCAGCCAGCCCCTCACCAGGTGATAACCAATATTCCCGAAGGAGTTCGCCTGCCCACAACCAGACCCACGAGACCACCACCACCACTCATTCCGTCCTCCAAAACCAGTGTGCCATCAGAAAAACCTTCCTTCATCATGGGAGGCTCAATCTCACAAGTAAGAGAATTATTATTTGAAAATCTGTTTTACATCTTTTCTTTTTTCCCCCCTTTCTCCGATCTTCAACTTCTTGTACTCAGTTATGGAGTCACAGCATTAACCCTTAAGAACTACCTGTACATGTCATTCTAAAAGTCTGGGAATTACAGGAGCTTTAGAAATGGAACATTTACTCACATTTAAGGGCATGGATATCCAGTTTAGGTGACCTGCATCTCCAAACTACCAGTGATACTCCACTCCTGCTGCTCTGTGCTTTGGGACATGGCAGTGGGGTACTGTAGCATTTCCAGATGGGATCATAGTACTTTTAGCATTCTCCTGTAAAGAGAGATGTGAATCTTCATTCCAGAAACAAGAATTAACATCTATTTGTTGTTTCAGGGAACACCTGGCACTTATTTAACATCCCATAGTCAAGCTTCCTATGCCCAAGAAACTGCAAAGCCATCAGTGGGTTCTATATCTTTGGGGCTGCCAAGGCAGCAAGAGTCAGCTAAATCTGGTAAGGAAAGGAAAGCTGACATGTTTTATACAGACTATTTAATGATCCACAATTAAAGAAAATTAAAAAACCTCAAACTTTTTCTTTTTCTTCTCCTCAATAGCTTCCCTGCCCTATATCAAACAAGAAGAATTCTCACCCAGAAGCCAGAATTCCCAACCTGAGGGACTCCTGGTCAGGGCACAACATGAAAGTGTGGTGCGAGGTAAAGAAAGTCACACAGATTAAGAAACTCTTGTCAGAGCCTGAGAAAACCAAGAGAATTAGCTGCTGAAGTGTTATTTCAAAGTATTCTATGATTATATAAGTATCATAAGATTATAGGGTTAATCTCTTCTCTGTTTTCCAAGGCATGTGTATTTGTAGCTGGCTCCTTCTGTCTGCAGGGCTCACTTAAAAATATTTATTACAAGACATGCCATTTTGAAAATAAAGTTGCTCACTAGAGCAAATACATCAAAAGAAAATAACTGCCATGAATTAATGCTGTAAAATACTTAAAGTCTGTAAAAGACTATATTAAAAAGGAAATAGCCTAACTGCCTCAAATGCCTACTGTTAAATTGAAATTTCCCCTGTATTTTAATGTAAATGAACAGTTCTCACTAGAATTTTTAATTATTTCAAATGGAGTGGATTTTTTTTCATTCTCTTATTTATCAGGATGTCTTATTATTTCAAATCAGGTACCACAACGATACAGGAGGGAAGTATAACACGAGGAACTCCAACCAATAAAGTTTCAGTTGAGACCATTCCTTCTTTGAGAGGCTCCATAACTCAGGTATTTTACCTTTTGCTGGGAAGGCTGTGGCAAAACAGCATCTTCAGACTATCACTGTGAATGTATTTGCATGTCTGAAAAAGTAAATTAATATCATGGGGTAGGAACTGCCTTGAAACAAGAACTTTCAATCCAATCAGATGTTCAAACCCCACTATTGCTGAAGTCAGCATTACCACAATTTCATCTTCATATATATGAGTTTTCAAACCTTCTCAATACTACCAGAGCTTTTGGTAAACCTAACTGAGGGCAACTTTCATGAAAATTGCATTATACCTGAGTTTAAATATTCAAACCAAGTGTAACCAGTCTTGTGCAGATGCTATTTGAATCCAAGAAGGGAAATTCAGGCCTTTTGTCATTTTAAATGCTGCTGTTCTGGTTGGTTTGGGGTCCCAGAATACAGAAAGCAATTGCCTCAATTCTGCTTGAGATGAGAAGGGGAGCTTTCATTGCTTTGGACAGAAATAAAACCTAATGGCACCATTAAGTATGTGGTATATGTTATCTTCCCTGAAAATGGTATTTATAGGGTAAATGTTCCAGGCTGTGAAATGCACTGGTAACCTTGTCCTTCCCATTCTTCTCTCTGTTATATGTGTTATGTTAATATTTTTTAACAACGTAACAGAAATAACCTTACTCATTAGGTTAAGTGTCCATAATAGAGGCAGAAGTTTAAGCCATACTTGATAAATTAGTTGGTTTTATAGACCTAAAAAGTTTCTTTGGTTTTGTTGCATTTTCCCTTCACTGCTGCCTATTCTCTATTGACTCAGACCATGTGAATTTATTGATGTGCTGGGTTTGAACACAGGGTACCCCAGCTCTGTCCCAGTCCGGCATCGCTGCCGACGCGCTGCTGAAGGGAACCATCACCCGGCTGGCTACAGAGGACAGCAGCCCAGAGAAGTGCAGAGAGGAGGCTTCAGCCAAGGGCCATGTCATTTATGAAGGCAAAAGTGGGCATATTCTATCTTATGATGGTGAGTATTTGTATATTCTGCTTGATCCAAGTCAGGTTCTGTTTTGGTAATCCACAGCTGAAGTGTTTCTGCTTCCAAGTGGATGCATGTGTTTAAAATACAGTTAAACTAATCCTTTGCCATTTATTTCCTATTTGTCATGGAATGTTTTTTTTGTGAAAGGTTAAATAACCAGGCTTAAAATGACCTGTATTAAAATTAAAATAAGTGTATCATGTAACTTTAAACTTCAGTTGAAATACTGATGAGTAACTGAACAAGTAACTTTTTGACAAACTATAAAGGATCTTTTTAAGATTGATATTTAATGTTACAATATTATATTGAAGTTGTGTTAAGTATTAATGACCTGTGGTCTCATTACTGTGATATTCATGTGTCTTTTTTTTATTGTCCACATTTCCTGACCACACTCTTGTACATTTTGCCAGCTATTAAAAATGTCCGTGAAGGAACAAGGAGTCCGAGAACTGCTCATGAAATTGGTTTAAAGAGAACATATGATACAATGGAAGGAAATATAAAGCAAGGGATGTCACTGAGGGAATCTCCAGGGTCTGCACCACTGGAAGGTAAAAACAGCCACTTCCAAGATGTTTTATCTTTTATCCATCGATGTAAGAGTATTTAGAGTTATCTTAGGGTGCAGACTAACAGAGAAGTTAGATTTAAATCACATTACTGACCATATCCATGCAATAACACTGCAGTTAAGAGTGTGCTGGAAAAAGGACTGAAGTAGATCCCAGTTTTCTTTTCTGTTTTACCACAACTGCAGCTTCTTCAGGTGGCACTTCCTGCTCTCAGCACATCTGACACATGTCCCTGGCTCTCCACAGTCCCAGTGGTGCTGTGGAGCTCAAACGCTGGGTCGCACCAGCACAGCCTCTGCCGCACCCTTTAGTTAAATATTGGTACCACACTGCCCTGACCTTTTGCATTCCTGCAAGAAACCTCTTTGAACTGCAGGATCCTGCTGCAGGGCATCCCTAGTGCTGTTGTGTTTTAATAAACTGTAATCAAACAAAGCCTGCAGAGGCCAAGGCAGGTCATTATATAACTTTTCTGATTGCTATGTAAAAATACAAATGCAAGAAAATGTTTTCTGCTTCAACCATGGAGTCTTGCTCCTTAAAAGCATTTTGTCCCATCTTCAGGTAGCCCTTAGAGGCTATTTTGGGGACATGTTCATCAGGTGGCACAATGTGAGTGTGAGGTTTGTAGACTGTACACAGAAATTCAGCATTGTCTCTAAGTTGCTGATGCATTTGGCTCATCTTTGGGCTCTTTTGGCATCTGAGAAGCTGCTCTGGTACTTTTATGCTGTGTCTCATCACTGACACATTTTCTGGCCTCAAACTGTAAAATTATGAGTGTTTTGAGGGCTTGGTTTAGATTCTTACTATAGGCACAGTAAATTCATCTCTTCTCCAATGATTCACTCTGAACTTTGATAATTTGGAGGATGCTGAGGTATATTTTGGAGTGTTTTTTTCTTTTTGTTTCACTTCCCACCATGAACACCTTTCTTTCTAGGCAAGGAAAGTGGAGTGTGAGAAAAGCAGTGACTGCTTTTGAAACAAAGGTTAAGCTTAATTATAAAAAACACCTCCTGTTTTCTAAATATGTTAAAACTTGCAACTGTGCAATAGCACAAATACTTGAACTGTTTTATAACATGTTGCTGCAATGCCTGGCATACTGAGGCTTGGCCCTCTGGGCACTGCCAGGATACAGATACCATCTCTAATGTGTGAGAAGGAGGGGGTTTGTTGGTTTGGAGGTTGGGGGTTTTTAACACTTGTTCAATTCTCTAAATTACCTTCATTTTAATTTTAGGTTTAATCTGCCGAGCGCTGCCTCGGGGTAGCCCACATGCTGAACTAAAGGAGAGAACAGTCTTGTCTGGCTCTATAATGCAAGGTGAGGTATTGCAGGTCTAGAAAGGGGAGCATTAATTAATCCTCAAAAATCTGGATTTCTGAACCTTAAACTGTGGGAGCTGTGTTAAAGGTGGAGCTTATTTTATGAAATGTTTTCAGAGCATAAATCAGCAGCTTTCTGATATGCTGTGTTCAAAGCTAGTCTGTAAACACAGATTTTATTTCTTGTTGGAAAATAAACCTTTTAATGTGAATACTTGGTAATTAGCACTTTTTTTTTAATGAACACTAACAACTCTGCAGATGCGTTTATTTCTTTTATTTCAGCATCTGAAATAACATGGGAGGTTTTCAGTAATATACTGAGTATTTGTTCAGTATTATTTTTGTGATGATTTTTTTAGACTTCAGAGTATCTTAGCATAGACTACAGCAAACCAAAGTTCCACTGTTATGATATGTAGTTGTCACTCTGCTTATGAAAACAGAGACTTAGCAGCTATTAATACCATTCTTTCTGTAAAAGGCACCCCAAGAGCAACAGCTGAAAGTTTTGAAGAAGGTTTGAAGTACCCCAAACAGATCAAGAGAGAGTCACCTCCCATCAGGACGTTTGAAGGAGCCATCACCAAGGGGAAACCATATGATGGGGTCACCACCATAAAGGAAATGGGTCGGTCCATCCATGAGATCCCAAGGCAGGACCTGTTAAGCCAAGAGAGTCGCAAGACTCCTGAAATGGTGCAGACAACCAGGCCAATCATAGAAGGCTCCATATCTCAGGTAAATCCAGAAAGCACTGTTACACTCACACAGATTCAGGAGTGAATCAGGTCAGGCTGTGGGAGCTTTTTACCACAATGTGACCTTAACCTGAACTTTTTCTCTTCTTCAGGGCACACCCATAAAATATGAAAGCAACTCTGGCCAGTCTGCCATCAAACACAATGTAAAATCTTTAATCACTGGACCAAGCAAGCTGCCCCGGGGAATGCCTCAGCTGGAAATGGTGCCAGAAAACGTGAAGGTGGTGGAGCGAGGAAAATACGAAGATGTGAAGACCGGGGATGCCGTGCGGTCCCGTCACACGTCCGTAGTCAGCTCTGGTCCCTCTGTTCTCAGGTCAACTCTTCATGAAACTCCCAAATCACAGCTGAGCCCTGGGATTTATGATGATACAAATGCTCGGAGGACACCTGTGAACTATCAGAGTCCAATGTCCAGGAGTTCACCAATGATGAATAGAGTTAGTGAGGGTATGTCATTCCTATCCACAGTAAGACAAAAAGTTTTATTATTTTAATTATTATGTACTCCATTCTTCTTTATTTTATTCTAGTGGCTTTTCTCAATTTGGAAGTTGACTAGAATGAATTTTAGAAGGCTGTAAGGTGTTAATTCAAATAAGAAAATGAAAATCTGCCATAATAGAAGGGGAGAGTGGGAAGGCAGTTCAGTCTCAATTTGCATTTGATTATGGATCACACTGAAAGTGGTACTTACATGGATAACATTTTAAGAGCAGAAGCTATTCCTGAGTTAGAGGTGTCTAGATGAGGAAGATGATATAGTGAAGTATAAGCAATCTTAGTTTTAAAGTACAGTTCTTTCAGCAGAAGTGTTTTGTGATATAAAATGTTCTCTGCTTTGTTGTATCAGGTTGCAGTCATCAAGAATGTTCCTTGGGAACCAGTGTATTTTTACAGTTAAATTTTCAATAGAAAAATAGGCATTTTGTTAATTTGGGGTTTTCATTGCTTTTAGCTGGAATATCTTCTGGGAAGCCAGCAAATCATGAAAGGAAGAACACACTCACTCCAACACAGAGGGAGAGTGTGCCAGCAAAATCTCCAGTCCCAGGGGTTGATCCTGTAGTGGCTCACAGTCCTTTTGACCCTCACCACAGAGGAGCAACTCCTGAAGTCTACAGGGGTCACCTCCCTCCTCATTTAGATCCTGCTATGCCATTTCACAGAGCTCTGGATCCTGGTAAATACATTTGTGTTGGCTTTTTTTAGTTTTAGAAATACTGTGAGCTTTGTTGCACAGAAAGGATACCTATATAAAGCAATTATCAATGGCCAAATATAATGTATAAGGTTATAAATATTTATTGTTGTGGTTTGATTTCAGTTTAGTGGGAGTTTAATATTGAAGCAGGAAACTTAGTAAAATAGTATTGTATAATGCTGTAACTTCCCTTCAGAGCTGCCAGCTTGCTTCTGTTTTGTTAAAAAGTTCAGACAGTATTTTTAGATAAGTATTTGTGGAATGTATTAAAAGCTTTCAGGAAAGCTATGCAAAGAAGGATGTGGAAGAGGCTAGAGAGTTAAAGTATAATTCTATATAATTATATATAGACTTATGTATTCTTTATAAGCCTTCTGTTCAGGACTGTGATTATTCTCACTGAGGGATTATCAGGTTATCCCTGGTGATACTAAATACAGTAGACTGTATATTTAATAATCCTTTTAACCCTCTGTTTACTTCTGTGAGGTATTTTCTACCTTCTTTAGATATTTCAGCCTTTTACATTTTCAGAATTTCAGGATTTATGTTTTTATTAAAGTATCTCTCCAATCTGGTTTGTTTAGCACTCTCAGTGTGCATGCAGTGCAGAAATTCAATAAAACATCAGTATTAAAATGCTATTTTCACTCATTTGGCACTGGCTAGAGAGACTTGATAGCGCCTCTCATTGAAGCTTTACAAACACATGAAAGTTTGATTTGATCCAGAATCATCCTGCTTCCTAAATGCATCCTTTTGCCTTCTCTCACCCTCAGCTGCTGCTGCTTACCTGTTCCAAAGGCAGCTGTCCCCCACGCCAGGGTACCCCAGCCAGTACCAGCTGTACGCCATGGAGAACACGCGCCAGACCATCCTCAACGACTACATCACCTCCCAGCAGATGCAAGTGAACCTCCGGCCTGATGTCACCAGGGGACTGTCCCCCAGGGAGCAAACTTTAGCTCTCCCTTATGCAGGAGCACGAGGTGGGCCTGGCTCTCTTTCTGTAATGCTCTTAAAAGTGTGTTTTGGCCAGCTGTTGTTTGAATGCACACATACATAGCTGTGTTGATCCTCTAGTGATCACAGATGTCTGACAACTCACTTGCAAACTGCCTTTTGTGGGAAGGAAAACCACCTCTATAATCAATATTTTTAAGGAGAAGGCTCTGAGAGTTACTAGTGTTCGAGAGCCAGGTTGTTTTCTGCTTGTTTAAACTGATGGTCAGAACCACGTTTAGCTCATCGTCAAATTTCAGAAAAGAGAATTGTATTGAAATGATAACTTCTTCAAAAAGAATATAAAAGCAACGTCTAAAAGCATAATGTTGGTGAAAACCATGCTGATTGTTTTATTTTTTGGGTAATACCCCAAATTGCTAAAAGATGGGATTATTGAGTAGAGGTGAAGTGCATTTTTCCAAAGGGCAATTAAAGGGAGTGATACAAATGCAAATTCTATCTTAGTATGTTCCTAAATTGCTGATTGCCAGATCTAAGAGACTATAACCAGCTGGAATATAATTCTACACTTGCTTTATTCTTATATTTCCACTAAACATTCGTTGCTGACTGTTACCAGTGAACAGAACATAAAATGTGTAGACCATGTCCTGGAGTGGCCATTCTCATGTGTGTCATTCCTGACAGGAATTATTGACCTGAACAATATGGCTCCCACTATCTTAGTGCCTCATCCTGGAGGAACGAGCACCCCACCCATGGAGAGAATCACATATATCCCTGGCACCCAGCTTACCTTCCCTCCCAGGCCTTACAATCCTGCTTCTCTGTCACCAGGTAAGAGCTCTCATGGCTTGGTGACATTTCTAATTGTCTGACATGCTGAGATAATTGACCATCTTTATTCAGCTTTCATTAATACCATGTTTTGATGTTTTCTCAGGAGATGCTTTCTGCATGCATCTCGCACTTGGATAGCAAAGGGTTTTTGATGATATCCTGTGTAGTTACAGTAGAAGTGCTATCAAATTCTGAATTTGCCTCATTCTGTTCACTAACCCCAGTTTACATGTGTTGAAGGGTGGAATTGGGGTCTATAAGCTGTGTAGTTTCTAACTGTATAGAAACCAGTTCAGTAAAAGGCTTTTGAGCCTTCCACTGTCACTGTATGTTAAACTTTTGTCTTCCTAGATAAGTGGAATTAAAATGTATTTGGGAGATTTTGCTGTAAGTCTATGGCAAAATATATTGGCAAGTGTTTACATCATCATGCTTCACTTAAGTATCTCTTTTTTTGCTCCTTCATTTTACCTTGTGGACCTTCCAGGACATCCCACACACCTGGCAGCCTCTGCAGCTGCAAATGCTGAAAGGGAACGGGAAAGGGAAAGGGAGAAGGAACGGGAAAGGGAGAGGGAACGTGAACGAGAGCGAGAAAGAGAACGAGAACGGGAGAGGGAGAGAATCACCTCAGTCCCTGCTGAACTTTATCTCCGACCAGGTGAGGGCACATGGACACACTTGGATCAGTTGTATTGTAGACTGTAACTGTTCATTTTATGCAGTCACTGTTAGCAAATACCATTTACAGTTTGCATTTACTCTGCACTTCAGGCAGGTTCCTGTTGCCGAGCAGTTCTGGTCATAATTTCAACATCTGCAACTTCTCGAACTTTCTCTCAAAGCAATGCAGCACCTAAAGGGGAGTGAATCCCAGCTGTCACTGGCACAGCTTGCATGTCATTTAGAGCATTGTAAATACATTTAAATCTTTATACCTACCATCACATCCAGAGTGGTAGAGACAAACTGGAAAGGGATGTGGAGGAGACAGCATTGATTTACAGTGCTGCACTGTTGTAAGAATAATCATTTATTTTGTTTGTTCCCCTCCACTCTGTGTCCTGCAGGTGCAGAGCAGCCTGGCAGACCCGGCAGTCACGGATATGTCCGGTCTCCATCCCCCTCTGTCAGAAGCCAGGAAAACATTCTGCAGCAAAGGCCAAGTATTTTCCAAGGAACCAATGGGACAAGTGTAATCACACCTTTGGATCCGGCTGCTCAGCTACGTATCATGTATGTTTTAGAAGTTACTGGTGTAGGGATATCTGTTCTAATATGTGAGCTTATTAAAAGGTGCATTTAGGGTTAAGGATATTTCACTATATGAGTGCTCTTGGATTTATCAGAGCATTTTCACCAGTGCATTTTGGATAGAAATCAATGTCAGAAAAGCTTTGCCTTTTTGTCTGTGTGGCTGTAGTTCTTTTTTCCATGTGATGTAATTGAGGCTATTCAATGTTTGCCCACAGGCAGCTCACCCCCGGAGCTCCCTCTATCACTCAAGGCTTGCCAGCTTCCCGTTACAACACTGCTGCTGATGCCCTGGCAGCACTCGTGGATGCTGCAGCCTCTGCTCCTCAGATGGAAGTTGCCAAAGCAAAGGAGAACAAGCACGAAGGAGCCAGGATAGAAGAGAACATGGGACGCCGGTCAGCTGTGGTGACTGACCAGCAGCAGATGGAGCAGAAGACGCTGGAGGTAGAAAAGAGGCCTGTGCAGTGCCCCTATACATCTGCAAATTACTCTGGTGGCAAGTCCCAGGGACAGACTTCATCAGTAGTCTATTCAGAGGCTGGTAAAGAGAAAGGACCTCCTCCTAAATCCAGGTACGAGGAAGAGCTGAGAACTCGAGGAAAGACCACAATTACTGCTGCTAACTTCATAGATGTGATCATCACTCGCCAGATTGCTTCAGACAAGGATGCTCGAGATAGGGGCTCTCAAAGTTCAGATTCTTCCAGTAGTTGTACGTATCTTAGTAACTCTCTACTTCTTTGCTGTCTGTCTTAGCCTTTTAGGGAAATGATAAGATGTGAAATGATTCAGATGTTTAATGATAAAATATTCAGCTCTGCACAGCAGAAACACTTGATAGACAAATACAGTTTTTGCATATAGTGACTCTTGAAAAATCAGAGCTGCTTGCTTTATTCAGATGTCATGCTACAGCATGAAATGCAGGATTGTAAGAGTAATCTTATCAGAAGTCAGGAAACTGAAAATTACTTGGTTTATGTTGGAACAGTGTTTCATGGACATATTTGTATCACCATGGTTATCATGAGAAGGCAGCAGTGTTTTGACTTTCATTCACTGGTGCCATTTTAATGGAAGCACCCGTGTTGTTAAGTATAGGCAACAAAACTTTTCTGTCATATTTACGTCTTATTCCACAACCTTTGCTTGATATTCAGTGTCCTCACACCGGTATGAAGCTCCTGGAGATGCCATTGAGGTGATCAGCCCTGCAAATTCACCTGTACCTGCTCAAGAAAAGCTACAGCCCTATCAACAAGAGACCCCCAAACCAAGCCAGGCAGAGAGTAAGTTTATCTCCATATGCAACATATTCTCACTGTCATCTTTTTTAAATTTGTAAGCACAGAAATTTCAAACCTTGAAGCTTAACAGAGTGACCTTTTCTTTTTCAACCAGCTGACCCCAACAGGCCGTACGAGGGCCCCATTCACCGCTACAGGACACAACAGGAGCCCCCCTCACCCCAACCACCTCCACCTCCCTCTTCCCAGGCAGAGGGGATGGCACATGTGCCCAGGACCCATCGGCTCATCACCCTTGCTGATCACATCTGTGTAGGTTTTATAATTATGGGTTTTATTTGAGAGTATTATAAAATATTGTATCTGAATTTATAATCTCATTTGTTGCCATCAGTCTCGTCCAGTTCACAAATACCTACACTGTGGCCAATGTCTAACCAAGATCTCTTTTCTACTTTTTTTTGGTCACATCCAGCAAATTATCACACAAGACTTTGCTAGAAACCAAGCAGCTTCTCAGGCCTCTTTGCAGCCTCCCACCACTACATTCCAGAATTCCACCCCTGCTCCAACGCCTGTTTCTAGCCGGGCAAAGACCTCGAACCGCTACAGCCCCGAGTCGCAGTCGCAGCCTGTGCACCACCAGCGCCCAGGGGCCAGAGTGTCCCCTGAGAACCTCTCTGACAAGGCCAGGGGAAGGTAATGCATGGATTCAGTCTAACTGCAAGTTTAACTGATGCCCAGATATGATATTGATATAAAATAGTGCAGTAATCTTGGTGCAGATTGGAAGTAAAGGCACCTTTTGGTCTTATTTTTAGGCAGAGTCTGTCTCCTATTGTTTTGCCAATTGCTTGGCTCCATAACATAACTGCTTTCCCTTTGCTACTTCTGATTAATTTCCAGTCTTTAGAGGGCTGAAGACGTTTAATTACTTAAAACCTAGCAGAGTTGTTATGGATAATTCAGAGTCATCTTTTTAAGATCACCAGGCTTACTAAAGCATGTAACATATAACTACACATAAGCAGTTATGTAATTCTCCAGTTGCTACATGAGTTAACTACTGCTATACATGCATTGAGAGTAATTATCTGTCTCTGAATTGTGGATGTAGGCCTGGAAAATCTCCAGAGAGGAGTCATGTCCCTTCAGAGCCCTACGAGCCAATCTCACCACCTCAGGTCCCGGTTGTACATGAGAAACAGGAAAATGTTCTTTTGCTTTCCCAAAGAACTGAGCCTAGTGAACAGAGGTAGGTGTAAAACGGACTTGGGCTAGGATACCTAGATTGTTTTTTACTTTATTTTTAGATTATTTTTTAATTTATGTATGAGTTGATTGGTTTTTTAATTCAAGCTTATTTGTTAGAGTGCTGCTGCTTAAGCAAACTCAGTTATTATGGAGCCCCACGGTGTTCATATGACTGTTGTGGTTTCTGCCTGACTGCTTTTGGGAAGATTTAAATGTGCACCTTACAAGTTCTGTCTCTTTGACACGTGTTGGTCTTGGCAGGACTGACTCTCGCTCTCCAGGCAGTATCAGTTACCTGCCTTCGTTTTTCACCAAACTTGAGAACACTTCACCAATGGTAAAATCCAAGAAACAGGAGATATTTCGAAAGCTGAACTCATCTGGTGGAGGTGACTCTGACATGGGTATGCAGGTCTTGCCTTTTCACTCAATTTTTTCAGCTTAAGCTTTATGTGACTTCCACCTGCAGATATCCTGACCTAAATATGTTCAAATAATACAAATTAATATAAATCTATGAATATAAAACACATATAATAATTTATGGCCACAGAACTGGAAGATTGTTAGATTTTTTTTTTAATGCTGTTTTATGTAGGACTGTCACATTTAATCTTTTTAACAATTTGAGAAATGAAAACCACATAATTAATGAGAGAGTTGTTAAAACCTGACATTATTCTAACTAACTGTGTGTTTGTAGTTTGCTTTGTATCAACTTTAAGTAATGCACATTTTCCTTTTTGGAAAGATGTGTTGAAACTAAATGGTTCGTGTTTTTTTAGCCCTTATGATTGTCTGTTAAATGACATTTTAATATAGTTCCAGTAATGAACACTGACATGGTGGAATATGATACTAGAACTATATTTTTGCTTTTTTCTTGTGCAGTAGGGCTACCGGTGCTCACTTAGTGATCATCAGTACTGAAAAACTCAGTGAAATGTTGTGTTTTATTTGCAGCAACTGCTCAGCCAGGGACTGAAATATTCAATTTGCCAGCAGTCACTACCTCAGGTAAGTTCTTCAATAAAAGAAACAACATGTGTTTCAGAAAAATGTAATATCTTTAAATATCTTAAGTTTTTATTCTCTGGGGAGTCCAGTAAAAGAGGAAAATGGTGAAAATTTAAACACTAATATCCTACAAGAAAACTTGTTTGCTGCACCATAAGGAAAAGCAAAATGACCAAATCTTTCCCCACACCCCTTTTTAATTTCTCCGAGATGCATTTTTTGCCTCCCTTCCCACCTTTCCGTGTGTTTTCTCTTCTCTCCCAGGTGCAGTCAGTTCTAGGGGTCACTCCTTTGCAGATCCTGCCAGTAATCTGGGTCTGGAAGACATTATTAGGAAAGCACTGATGGGAAACTTTGATGACAAGAGTGAGGAGCACGGGGTCGTAATGTCCCAACCCCTTGCAGTGGCTCCGGGCAGCTCCGGCGCCGCGGTACCAGCGAGTAACGAGACACGGAGGGAAGAAGCCAATCCATCTCCAAATTCAGGTATTGCAACTCCCAAACATCCCAGGGCCTTAAAGAAAATAAATAAATCAAGGGTTTGAATAACCTGGTGTCACTGAAAACCACTTTTTTTCCTCTGGAAGTGACAGAGGTGGTGTTTGCGTTATCATCCTGGATTTTCCAGGATCCTGTGACAGCACTGATGGAACAGGAAAAGGAGAACCAGGTGTATTGGATACCTGAAGCTTCTCAGTGCTGCCTGATAATTTATAGAAACAAACAAAGGCTAAAATGTGGTTGGTGAAATCTGTCCCTTCTGTTGCCAGGTGGGGCAGTCAGCAAGCAGAAACTCATTGGCAAGTCAAACAGTAGGAAGTCAAAGTCTCCAATTCCTGGGCAGGGATATTTGGGAACTGAAAGACCTTCTTCTGTCTCATCTGTACATTCAGAAGGGGACTACCACAGACAGACTCCAGTGTGGGCCTGGGAAGACAGGCCTTCATCAACAGGTGAGGAATGGGCTTCTTTCAGAGAGCTCAGATGTTGTACTGTAACGCTGGATAATTGGCCAGATGTTTCCAACATGTTGGGGTTTTCTCAAATGGATTTTCTGCTAATTGTCACAACCCAAGCCAACACAGATCTCTCAGAACAGCTCGTGTTTTTGCCTTTTGGTGCAGGTTCCACCCAGTTTCCGTACAACCCTCTGACCATGAGGATGCTGAGCAGCACCCCCCCGACCTCCATCGCCTGTGCCCCCCCGTCCATGAGCCAAGCAACCACTCACCCACAGAACAGGATCTGGGAGCGAGAGCCTGCACCACTGCTTTCAGCACAATATGAGACTCTGTCTGACAGTGATGACTGAACTATGCAGATTATTATTTTTTTTTTAATTTGCGGGTCAAAAAAAGAAATCTATTTTTGACTTGTGCCCACAGAGACTTTCCAAGAGAGCAAGGGCCACACAATGAAGAATTGATGGAGAGTCCGTGAAATGCCTTCTGCACAGGCTGTGTGTTGGAGGATTGTGGTCGAGAAGGTTGACTTACTAAAGATAAATATGTAAAGAGTTTTTAAAAATGTGGACTATTCCTGCTCTACATCTATTTGTAAAGAAAACCATAATGTCTTTTAAATCATTCTTCTGTAAATAGAGAGTACTTTTTGCAGTGTTTTTTTCCCTTGCTATAGTATCTGGTGTACTTATGTTCAAATCATTGCCTAAACTTTGGGGGTCATTTTGTAATTTTTTTTAAGCATTTTCTCCAGTGTAGAATACTCTTCATAACCCTAGCCTCCCTCTCAGCCTAGCCTAACCAGAACCCCAGCCTCCCAACCATCATTGCCCATTTAATGCCGTGCCACTTCCTGCAGGCATTGTGCTTTTATATAATTTTTTTTTCCCTAGACACACTTTCTCAGTGGTGTTCAAGCTCTTGTGAAAATGTTGATTTTTAAGACTGACCCCTTAGTGACTTCTGTACATTAACATACTCCGGTTCGCTGGAATAAGATGATATATTTCTTTGGAATTTTAAATTCTGCCACATTGTAAATTTTTGGTGCAGTTGGTTTTATTTAGCAACACTGCAGAAATATTATTGCATGGGTATGTTATGGTTCATTTTTAAAAGGTTAAAGAAACAAAAAAAGAACAGCTTCTGGAGGCATACCTCACTGTTATGCACACTGGGAATTTTAACTGTGCCCTAAAGCCTATTCTTAGTGTTCTCTGTTTCTGCATTGTATGCAGTCAAAACAGGCTACTAAATTTTACTGTCATATTTAACCACAGCAAATGGCTTTTCTGAACAGAGGCTCTGGGTAGGTTGATAAATCCTTTAAGAAGAAAAACCTCCACATCCCAAGTTTAAATAAAACGAAGTGCTTTTATAGAATAATTAAGCAACACACGAGTCAACTACGTGGCTTCTGTTACAACCAGTTCGAAATAGGTACTGTGATTTTTTTGCCTTCCTCCAATCTGATTTTAAAATCTTTATGTAATAATTATTTTGAAGTCTGCGTCCCGGTCCCTGTCCCTCTAAGCAAGCTTTTGGTGGAAGTCCTTACAAATGCTTGGCTTAACTCCTGGAGTGTGCAATACTTGTTAGGGTGATTTTTATTTTTAGATTGTATATGGTACTAGGAGAGTCTCCTTAATCATTCATCTATCAATGCTTGCTATGGTATGCTTGTAGCTCATGTACACATCCGTCTGGGTAACGATGTCACAGGGTGTCCTGACATCCATCTCCAAAAGCATCTTCATTTTATGCTGCACTGACCTCAGGAAGTGAATTCAAATCTTCCAGGGTAGAAGGACTGATTCACAGATAGCACTGAGCGGGGGGGTGGCGTGGTCTGTCAGATTCCAAACTGCTTTTGCATCTCATTGATCAACAGGGTCTTTGCCTTTGAGTTATTTTCCGTGAAAAGTATTTTGGGGTTTGCCGCTGTATTTGTGATGCGTTGTATGGAAGGTGTAACGCAGTGTGTAACCTTGAGTCGTGTGGCTCTGCATCCCTTCAGGGACTGTGGTGATCCACTTACAAACAGGAAGAAGCACAGAACTATTTATCAATAGCAAATTTATTTTCAGTCCTTTATGGAAAGCCTTTTTGCCCCAAGTGTGGGAAGCAAAATTCCAAAGGAACTCATTTGGAAACTTGACACTGTTGAAAATACAGAACTATTTTGCTACTTTTTTTAAAACACTGCATCAGAGTAGACCCGTTGGCAGTCTTAAATCTTCTTGCAGTCTTTCTCTGAGAAAGATTTCTCTCATCCTCCCATCCTTTACCCTTCTGGCTTGAAGCAGTGAAGTTTTCATCCTGTTTGTAGACCTGTGCTCTTATTTTAACTTTCTTTTTGTTCCCAACAGCAACATATACTGGAAAACGAGTTGATCTGCCCTTTTTGTAGATTTAAATTTGGAGTGGAAAGTTAAGTTCCATTCTTAAACTCACTCGTTCTCACTTTCTTAGTGTAACAAATACAATGTGAAAGAGGCATGTACAGACAAATGTCTTTGCTACCTGTACAGTAAGTATAGCATGTTCATTGCAAAGCTTCATGTTACTGCTGCAGCAGCAGCAAGATATCCAAAGTAGGATAGTCACTATCTCCTAAGATACAGCTTGAGTGGCATTTGCACATAAAATGTTGCTGCTTTTTTTGTTTGTTATCCAAGTTTTAACTTCTCCAGTGTAAAAACCTCTCCAGAGCCTAAGTTAGGGTTTACCACAATTCCAGTAATCTTCAAGTATGGAATTACATCTGCCCTGTTTCAAACAGGAAGGTGTTTGTAAGTCATGTTTACAAAGTGTAGTTTACTACAAATTTTTACCTGATTTCTGATCAGCGCTTTCACAATGCTTTCATCTTGATATGGTTCGTGATTCTGATATGAAATCATTTAAGACTTGAAAAACCCATGCATCATAATTTCCACACAATGTCTTCACTAGACAGTGACTTCTGGATTCAGACCAATCAATAAAGGGGATCAGTTCTCCACTTGCTTTTCCTGTGTCTCCCTCTTGTTTTGCAGCATCAGGCAAGACCCTGCTCCCAGGGGTGCTGCAGGGTTCCCAGGTAACACTGCTGTCCTCCAGGCTCTGCCACTTCAAACCCCAAACCCAGCACTCTAGGGAGGGTTGGCTCTAATGTGCCAGAGCCTTTCTCTCAGTACAGCCATATTTTTACTTCCTAGCTTGCTGAGAACAAAGCTGTGTATGTGACTGAAGTTCTCCAGCTTCAATGAACTTCTGCTCTAGAAAACCTGTGTGCCTCCTCCTCTTAGCTCAAAGTTCAGCAGAGATGAACCTGCTACTGTAAGTAAATTAACAGTGATGTAATTACACTGAGGGTTGTACCAACCAGCTGCAGTTCTGACAACTGAGAGGTAAAACTTGTGCATGGTTAGTGACAAAATTAGTTCTACTATCATAAGTATGGATTTGCTAATTTCTGGTTTAATTCTCTTTCTTTAACATCAGGCTTCCTGGCAGGGCAGAACTGAGAAATTCTGTTGTCTAAAGCAGCTGCTCATACTTCATTCCCATGAAGGCACGTAGCTGACAAAGCTGGGTTTGTACACACCATCTTTTCCAACAGGAAGCCTCAGCATTCTAGCACTGACCTATCCAAGAGAGGAGGACAGCTTTGGCACTCTGTGTGCTCTCCACTGGAGCCAAGAGTTTTATTTCTGACAACAGCTCTGCATGGTAACAGTCTCAGCCCTCCTCTGAGAGGACAAGTTCTATCTTTGGATGCTAAATGAAGAAATACACTTGATCTTCAGGTAACCTGTTGGACCAGGACAGGGAGCTACAGCTCTGTTGCAGTGCAGGTACAGCCTGGGAAATGCTCTGCTGAAGTTCAAACACACTGAACTGCAGCACTGATAAAAGTGTAGCCCCTGTTGTGCTGTTCAACGTGTAAAGAATGAGACAATTCCTGCCTGTTCCTCTTCAAGACTTGCTCTAGGACAGCTATGTTTTGAACCTGAGCATTTCTGTGAGCAGGCAGGAGTAGCAAACTGCTACTCCTTGATTTTAACACAGGTTTTAATACCAGGCCAGACTTGCACTTAGGCAGCCAAAATTAAATCACTTAGCACAGTAGGTCAGTCAAACCACAAACTACACCACACATTCACACCCTTAAGATTTCACACCTTTATTTTGGGCTGTTAGGCAGTGGCAGCCCCTCCTCTTAAGCAGTCCTGAAACTCCTCATTGCTGTTTCTCTGGAGAATTGCACCGAGCTGGTCCCAGGCTGCCTGTGCTGACCAACCCTTGCTGCCTTCACTCACCTCAAGGTTGGACTCTGTGGCCAAACTTACTTGGAGCCCTTTCTCCTCTTGGCCAGCTCAGCTAGTTCCTCCTGGATATGCTGGACAGAAGCAGCATCTCCCTTCTGCTTTGCCTGCTTGAGAGCTTCTTTGTACACTTGTTTTGCTTGCAGGAAATCTTCTGTAGCAAGAGGGAAAAGAGGCCTGGCTACCCAGTTCCATCACCCATTATCACGGCCCCCTCCTGAAGCTGATCACATGCAAAGGACAAGGACTACCTGGAACACATCAAGACCTAGGGAGGTTCAGAAAACATCCTGATAGGTTGCCAACTCTGAGAGCTGGAGAGCAGCAGTGATGATGGGACATGGTGCTGCTTCAGCATTAAAATCTTGTAGAAACAAATGTCATGCATGCCTTGTGTCCTTTTGGAAAAGTTACTGAATGCATGGGAAACAAGATCTCCTGGCAACCTTTTGGGTCAGGCTAAATTCAGTTTGTGAAAGCAATTCAAAGTCTGACCTACTGCTTAAACTAAAACTAATAACCCCAAACCAGCACTATAGCTCAGCCCTACAATACAGATCCAGAGCTCTGCAGTCAGCACAAGCTCAGTGACAGGCTGGGCATTCATTCACTGACCTTTGTGCATCAGGATTGCTGCCAGGTTATTGAGCACCATGTGCTCCTCGGGGTGCTGAGTGTCCCTTGCCAGCTCTGCTGCCCTCCTGACGTAGGTGAGCGCCTCCTCGTAGTGTCCCTGAGCATCCAGCACCGTGGCCAGGTCATTCATCAGCACCACACTCTGCACCAGGAGGGAAAAGGGAAGCTTGTGGAGCAGTCTGGGGCAGCAGAAGCACCACATTCATTCCCTGTCCCACTAGGAAAAGCAGCATTTGCCAGAGAAGCTTTCAGTAAGAAAGTGTGCTGTATTTCTGTATTTGCATGCTCGTCCTTCCTGGCAGGAAACCAGCCTCAGGTAGTGCTGGCCATGTCTGAGGTCACCAGAGCTGCTCCAGGGCTACCTCATTCCCTACAGATCAGCCTTTCCTTCCGTAGAGTCCAGCTACTGCTGTACAAATCACCTGTGGGTGAGTCTCTCCCTGAACATCATTTGATATCTGCAGAGCCTTCTCATACATTTTTTGTGCTGCTGGGAGCTCACTGATGTTCAGGAGGTAGCGGGCATAGGAGTCCAGGCTCATCCCAAGCAGGAGCCGTGTGTTGGCCTTTTCTTCAGCTGCAAACAGAGAGGAGTGAAGTGATCACTGCCACAGGATCCAGCATGAGCCTCCATCCTACCACAGCAAGAAACTCAGGCAGTGTGAAGACAATGGATTGACATGAGGATGGTGCTTAGGCAATACAAAAACAACATCAAGGACAGGGAAATGGAGAAAAGATGAGAAGCCTTTGGCAGGCCAGGCTGCCCACCTGATAAGACATCCTCAGGCAAGTCCTTTTCCTTGGCAATCTTCTCCTCTAGTGTCAGGATGCAGAACTGGTAGCCAGCTACAGCTAATTTGTGCCTGCAAAGTGCAAAGCAAAGCTCCTTCCATCCCTGAAGGATCCCTCATTAAAGAGCCTCTGCTTGGCCACCCCACCACCACTGCAAAGCTGAGATGAAAGCAGGTTCTTGCTGGGAACTCACTGGTTTTGAGCAGCGTAGATACTGGCCAGCTTGAGGGACATCTCAAGGATGGCGTTGTCATCCTGCCAGGAGGACGTGCAATGCAACTGTTACACTTCTTGTATTTCCCCAAAAGAAACACCATTTTCTCAGAGAGTTTAGACCCTAAAAATCCCCATCTTTTTGACTCCAGAGCTGCCATCCATTACAGTATTGCCAATCTCCAGTAAGAGGCATTGCAGCACAAGAAATAAGGTAAAGAGTAGGGCACCACTGGCAGCCTCTCAGAAGAACGTACCTCCTTTGTGTCCCCTGCAAGCATATAGCTCATAGTTGCTTTGTAGAGCTTTTCTGCCTGAAATGAGAATTTTGAAGAGCATTTTAAAACAAAGCAGAAGCAGACTACGGGGAGGGGCATTTTTTTTGTGGCATTGACACTACATCAAGACCAGAAGGGCTGACCAGAGCCCAGTGGTACTGAACCAGTGGGTCCTTTCAGTTTCTTCTTGAGCACTGCTGCAGCAGCCAGACTTTTACCCTGTCTGTGTGAGCTCCTTGGAGCAGCCATCTCCCTGCTCAGCTGCAGCATTTCACAGTAAGAAGTACTCCTTCCCTTGCACACCGTGTTGGAGCTCAAACCTTAACCGTGAGAGCATCTTTCTTAACGTGATGTGCTCATGGGACTGCAGTCCTGAGGGGGATCATTCTGCTTTGCACTGGGTGATCTCTGCTCTCAGTCTGCAGCTTGTGCCAGCACCCCACACCTTCGAGACCACGCACAAGATGTCAACCTCTAAAAATCCAGAGGGAAAAACCAGAGTTACTCACGTTGTCCAGCTGTCCCTGCATATAGGCCACGTTCCCCATCTGGAAGAGACAGACACTGCTGAAGCTCCACCAAGGCAATGGCGACGAGCCTCAGCCGCTTCTCCTTCTTCCTCCAGCTGCACCCCGAGCTGGGCCCAAGCCCCGCTGCTCACCATGCTGTAGGTGTAGATGATGGCCTGCCTGTTCTCCTCCTGCTGCGCCCGCCGCAGGGCCTGGTGCAGGAGCTGCTCGGCCTGGGCCAGCTCCCCCTTCACGGCGCTGAGCTGCGGGGGGACGAGCGCCGGTCAGCGCCGGGCCCCGCGCAGGGACCGCCCGCGGGCCCCGCACCTCACCTTGGCTCTCTTCAGCAGCAGGATGATGGCGTCCTCGCCGTCCTCCTCTTCGTGCCGCGGGAAGAGGGAGAACCCTGCGGGGACAGGGTGGTGGGTGCCCGCTGCTGGGTGCCCGCTGCTGGGTGCGCGCTGCCCGGTGGCCGCCGCCCCTCTCACCTCCCAGGAAGGCCAGCGCAGCGCCGGCCGGCCGTGCCCAGCGCGGCCGCGCCAGCCCCGCGGTGCCGCTGTCCCCGCGGTGTCCCCGGTGTCCCCCTGTCCAGACGGGCCGGGGCAGCGGGGCGGGGCAGCGCCGGGGGCACAGCCGGGACAGGGCCCGCGGCAGCGCTGCCGCCGCCGCCATTCCGAGCGGGCCCTTTAAGGGCGCGCGCGCGCCGTGCGTGACGTCACCGCGGGCACGGGGCGCTGCCGTGACGTCACGGCCGGAGCGGTACCGGGAGCGGGAGCTGCTCCCGTCGGGAAGAGCACCGGGAGCGGGGCAGGGAGCGGGGCCCGCCCCTCTGCCCGGGTTGGTGAGGAGCGGCCTGTCCTCTGCCGGGCTCCTCAGCACGCGAGGGACGCGGAGCGGGGCGGACAAAGATGAGCGAGGGGCTGGAGCATCACCCAGGAAAGGCTGAGGGAGCAGGGGCTGCAGAAAGGGGATCATGTGTGTAAATCCCTAAAGAGGGGTGACAGGAGGCTGGACCAAGCTCTGCTTGTCCGGCAGTGGCACCAGAGGAACGGGCAGAAATGATGCCCAGGAGGTGCCACCTGGCCATGAGGAGGAACATCTTCTTCCCTGGGCAGCGACCGGTCCCTTGCACCGGACCTGTGTTTATGTGGGGGCATCTCAGAGACACCCGTGTGTTTGTGGGGAACCGTGTAAAAAACACGTTTTAAAAGTTGCCGAGGGTGCCGTTCCTTGGCCTGGTTGCTGGGTTGGGATAGAGTGCCCAGATAAACCCTCCCGATGCGCAGTGGCCGTGGTGACCCCAATGATTTCCCACTGTCTCCTGTCTCGTTCCCAGGGATGAGTCCGGCGCCAGTGGGATGGACAGTAGTACCTTGCCAGCAGTAGCAGAAGAGCTCTTGAGAGAGATCAAAAAGGCTTTTCAGGAGAGCTCACACGGTACGTGAAGGATCTCTGCAGGCAGTGGCCAGGAACGGGGCCTCTCACACCCCCACGGAGTGATCGGGCCATTGGCCTCCCCTTTCTTACCAGACCCTCTTGTCTCAGGGGTGGCCTTTCTGTCCCTGTTTGTGACAACAGACAGGTGTGAAGCACAGATAATGAGGAGCAGCCCCTTCTCGAAGTCAAATTCAAAAACCACACCAGTTTGCACACTTTTTTTTTTGAATGTGAGACATAGGGGTAATTCTGCTTCTTAGAGCTCCTGGTGCACGTGGTCACACTTGAGGGATGATAAATTAGTGCCTGTGGCAGGAATTTTGCTGTGCCCTCTGCACTGCTGGTTCTATAGACTCACCAATCCCAAAAGTTAAAGAGTTGGGACGGGAAATTTCCGAAACCCGTTGCCTGTCTGACCGGCAGAGGGGGTGTGCTGGTGATCCCAGGGCAAGGAACAGCTTCCCAGTGCTTCAATGAAACGAGCACAAGCCAGCAGTGACATCCTGGCCAATTCCAGCAGCTAGTTAAGAACAAATACCTTCACTGCTCTGTGACCTGTGCTAAGAGAATATTAATGTTTGTGTTTACTGGATGAGTTGCACAGAATGGCTCTTCCTAAGGAAAGTGTCTGCTGAAGGAATATTTTTAACTGCACAAAACCCATACAGATAAGAATTCAGATAAATCTGTCTGAGCACTACATGGGAGTGAGGGATGGGCAGAAACTTCATGTCTAAACTGTCAGAGTGACAGCTTTTTGGCAGCCTTGCACTGTGGCTCCTGTCAATTTAGAGTAGATCCAAAATCTACATGTGACTTTTAAAAGAGCTTTATAAATCCTGTTCTGAAGTATGCAAAAAAAAAAAAAAAGTGGTACTAAAGCAGAGTGGTACTAAAGCACACTGAGACAGAGCTGTGGAGACAAAATGATCGATCCCTTTGCAGAATTAAATTCAAATAAAGCTGGAAAATTCAAACCGACAGTGCAAGTCATAGAGAGTATTTTGAATTGTTGGAAGAAAAAGATTTTAAAGTCAAAAATCCAGATCTTCCAGTGGGATATGGAGACAGAGTACACTGTGTCCCCTGGGTGATAACAGAAAGATCAGACTGGACAAGCAGAGCCTGAGCTGTCAGCTACAACAAACACACTGCTTTGCTTGAGTGTAACTTTCCATCTTAACGAGAAGTTCCAATAAACGAAGACACAGCGTTTCAGTGGGCTGTATTAAAGGCCATAAACCAGTGGCGCCCTGCAGGACTCTGCTGGGAAAAGAACAACATTTTTAAAGTTGTGATGCCAGAGCTCTCAATTCATGCCAAGAGAGTTTCAGGGAAAATAATATATAAATGTATTTTTAACCAGATTCTTAAAGTGACAGAGTAAGACGCTGAGGCCTCCTGCCTTTTATTGTGTGCTTTTAAAAGTAGGATGTCATAAAAGAAAGTACATTTGGGCTTCTGCATTTCTTCTTAAAACGAATCTCTGCAGTTGTGATTGCTGTACTTGATAAGTGCCTTAGCACTGCCATCATGGATCATTTTGCTGCTCCTTGTTGCTTTTTTGGTGGCTAGAGAGGATGGTGAGAGCCCTGCAGTTCTGTGTGTCCTCTGGGGATACCCTGGGGGGACAATGATCCTCCTGTGATGTGAAATTCTGCAAAATCACGTTTCCTTTTCTTTCTGTTGCAGTCCCTGATGACCTGCTGCTGGGGTGAGTGTCTTCTGCTTCAGTTCCTGCCCCAAGGCCCTGCTGAAGGGCACTTGGTGGTCAGCTCTCATCTTGGGGCTGCTGGTTTTCTCCAGTGTTTGACCAAGTGCTGCTGAAACACAAAAATGCTGCATGGTTTTGGTGGTGGTGCAAATGAAGGTTCTGAAGGGTTTTTTTCCAGAGATTCGTGAAATTAAGTCTGTATCACTGAATTTCCTGTGATGACTTGCTCTAATTTAAACCTGAGCTCTGAGTCCACTCTCAGATCTGGAAGGAGTTAGCTGTGAGAGTGGACTGTTCCAGGGTGATTCATCCCTCTGCCTTCCTATCACTGTGAGCACCCTGAGGTCACTCCTGCTGTTTGAGTCATGGGCATGTGTGATAGAGAGGCAGAAGTGTTCTTATCATCACCCTGCACCAGGGAATTGTTAACGTGGAGATTGAGAGTTTTCTTCTGTTGAGGAGCAGTCTCAGGTCAGGTTTGTCACCCTTGTGAATACTTCAGTCATTCCCCATCGGTGATCCAAGTTTCACAACTTCAGCCCTCACCAGTTGGTGTTGAAGGCAGAGAACAGGCATTGTCACAGTGAAAGAGACTTTTCAGATTCATCTTTAACCTTGTGCTCCTGCCTGCCAGGGGATGAGATCACCGGGAACCCTCCAGGCCTTAATGCCTTTGCCTTAAAGTTATCTGACACTTGTGAAAGGTGTGCTGCCTCCCTCTCCTGGGACCACAGTGGCCTTTGAAAGGTGGGATTAGATTTGACCAGCCTGGTGAAAGCTTTTGTTTCCTTCTCCTCAGAAGAGAAAAGAGAAAAGAAATTCCTTTGTTAAGTTTAATAATGGTTGGGTGGTAACTCTTGGCAGCCAAATTTCCATCAATTCCCTGCAACCGGTAGCTCAGAAGTATTCTGATTTAATTTCCCAAACTCTTCCAAATCTCCAAAGTCCTTGAATTTTCTGTGGGCATTTCCTGTTGAACTGATATACGCAAGACAAGAATTCCCTAAATTTGAAGAGTTCCTGAAACTCACTGAGCTCAGCCCCCTTCTAGTCCCAAACCTAATCATCAAGGAATGTCTTATGTGGAGCATTCCCCCACCCACCTCCCCGCAGCCCTCAGAGGGAGCAAGCCGTTTTTGCCTTGAGTTTGTGCAAGTTTTGGTCTTCCTGGAATCTGTCTGTCTGCTTGGCTGCTTATCAATGAGCTTGACTCAGCCGTGCTGGGGCTCTGCCTTGCTGTGTCCTCCCTGGACTTGGAAACTTTCCCCTTTCTCTTGGTCTCCTGCTCGTGTTTGGTGCTATCTTTTCATCACTGCTGATTTCCTTGTTGTTTACCCTTGGAACCAATCTAGACTACACAGAGTTTTCTCAGCGGATGAAAGGTCTGTAAAGTTAACTGAGTTGCCCCTGAGCTCTTTGGAAACACTCAGAGCAGCTGGATTTATTGGTCTAAAATAACTTTGAAGCCTGTGAGCTGCCTGGACAATAGGCTGAAGGTGCAATGTCCATATTGAACACACACCTTATCATATACCCCTGCACAGCACCAGCAGGAGATAAAATCCCCCTTGCAGGGATGTGCAGTGGTGCCCATCCCAGGCACTCCTTCATCCATAAATGCTGTGCATCCCTGCACGTGTCCTGCCTGAAAGGGAAAGGGTTTTTAGGGAGAGTGGAGGGACATAAGGCACGTGCTGCCCCTGGGTGTTTATCTGGAATAGCTTGGCTGTCCCGAGCCCTGCTCGTAGCTGGGTCACAAATGCAAAACTGATGCTAACTGGTGTCTCCATGTGCAGTGGAGTGTCTTAAGTAATTCCCTGATGCTCTCCAGCTTCCTCCTGATGCAGTTTGGTGGGTAGGGAAAGGATAATTTATCCCTCAGTTGTGACTGTGATGGAGGAGATGTGATCACTACAAAATGACTCACTTGTTCCCCAGGGTTTGAACTGATTTCCAAGGGATGAGGAAGGAGCCCTAGTTCCTGTTGCTCCAGGAACTATGGATCATCCTTGCTCTCTCCTTTCTCCAAGGAGATGTGTGGTCCATGCCTGGAGCTGGGATTTAAGACCACCTGATCAATCCTCTGATCCAGGGCAGCGCATTTAGGACAGCCTGGAATTGCAGTTAAGGTGTCCCAGAGCACGAGCCCCTTTTCCCCTGAGCACTGCCAAGTCTGGCTCCATGTGATCCCCTAAAATCCCTGTTTGTGCCTTTTGTGCCCATGGGACATTTTCACAGTTACTGCAACAAGGAAAAATGTCTTTCTTTTTGCAATGGGCACCTTCTGGGCTCCACTGTGCACTGGGGCTGAGCCAGGTGGTCTCCTTTGTGCTGTGACCTAACTAGAGACACATTCTCTTCCAGGTTGAAGTTCATTTTTGGCCCATCTGCAGTCCCAGCTCTGGACTTGGTGGATCAGCGTTCTGTCACCCGAGTCATTGCCCCCAGTGGAAGGACTCTGTACCAGGTACATGCTCCTCTTTGCTCTTGCTTTCTGGTGGTTTCCAGCTGGCATTTGAGCCAGTGTTTTCCTGACTTGCAGAGCATGGATAAACACAGAGAGAACACCAATGTTTTACAAGCTCCTGAAGTGACACTGGAGAGCAGCAGCCACAGGCTAGAATTAAAGCAGCACGGTTCAGTACCATTTTCTTTGTGGCTCCCAGCCAGCCAGAGACAATTTATGTGTTTGTGGGCATCACAGTCAGGAGGAAGTTTTCCAGGGACTGCTAATTTTGCTTTATTACCCTCATCCTATCCAGCAAAGGAAGCTCTTCCTCTTGACCAGCTGTACACAGCTCAGTGTTATCTGCCATCACTGCATTTCTTTCCCCTCTTGACCTCTGCTTGGCAGGGCATCTTTGCTGCCTGGGAGGAAGCAATGCAGGCCAAACCCGTGGGTTTCATTCTGGTTCAGTGTAGCCAAGTCTGTGAATCACAGAAACATCTCCATGAAATGGCATTTTGGGGAGAAGAGCTCACCTCAGCCCTAAGATCAATTACAGCACAGGAGTGAGGAACAAGTAGAACATTTCCAAGTATCCCCTCTGCAAAGGACCTTCTCTCCTGCCCTGGAGGTGCTTTGGGGTCGTGTAGGGTGAGAGCAGAGCTGTGAAGTCAGGCCTGGCTAAGGGCACAAACCCTTCTCACGTGTTCAGAGCTTGCACATGGAGCCTTTATCACTTCTGGGGCCATGGAGAGGACATGGGCCCCTCCAGAGCGACATGAATCATAACCAGGGCTCGAGAACACAGCCTTGGATTCCAGTTGAGGGCTTGCCTGTGGATGTTTGGTAACGCCTAGGAAGCTTCCAGCACTCTTAGACAGCAGCTGCCTTGCTGATTAATTGAATGCTCAAAGGCTTTCCCTTTTTTACTGTTGCTTGTCTGAAAATGCCACTGGGCAGAGAATGGTCACACTCTCCTTGCAGAGCTTTGTCAGGCCCTGCAGGCTGAGGCAGAGCTTTACTGGGCATCAATTAATATCTACTGATGTTAATAATGGGCTCCACTGGTGCACACTGAAAAGGGACAAGTGTCAGAACTGCTCTCCTGCCTCTGCAGAGAAAGGGAGCCTCTGGTTTCCATGTGGAAAAAGAACCCCTGGACAGGAGGGTCAGGGAGTTGATGCAGGACAAACCTACAGGAAGCAGGTTCCTGTGTGCCTCCAGCTGCATTCCTCTTCAGTGGAGCTTGATTGCTGATTAAGGCCACGCTGATGAGTTCATTAACAGAGGAATCTGATGAGTTCATTAACAGAGGAATCTGAAGAGATATTTTCTCCGGGGGTGTGAGGTTGGTGCCATTGTGAAATTCTTCCTCATCACAGCTGTCTCAGATGCAGAAACAAAGAGCAGAGTCTCCCCTGAGGCTGCTGGCTGGAGCAGTGACAGGAACACGATCTGGGCTCCTAGAAGCTGAACCCCTGGGTGGGACACTGCACTGGAGTCCTGGCTCTTCATTCCTGTGTGGTGTAGGAATGTGTGGAGATGTCCCCCAGCTGAGTGCTCCTGGGGAGAGGGGCATCCATGGCTGCCTGGACACTGCAGAATCATCCCTGTTAATTATCCCCCACAAAGTCAGCCCTGCCATTTGCACCCAGATGTGGTTGAGCTGGAATGTGAGGTGGTGCTTCCACTTGCAGCTGGGTCTGGAGAACTCTTTGAGGCCATGAGGTTGGTTCTGTTGTGAAACTCCTTTGGGTCATTACAGCCAAATCTGAGCTGTTGATAATTCCCTATCACCCAGCACATCTTAGGTCCTGCTCCAGGGGAGGAAGGCTCTGCTCAGACAGGCCCTGTAGTGTAGGCAGCTCTTGCCCTCAGGAGCTGAAATGGGAGAAGAAAGCCCTCAGCAGTCAATTGAAAGCTGTGATTTGTCTCTTAATGCCTGGGGATTAATGCCCTTGCTGTTTAACAGAGGAGCAGCACAGATGGAGTGTCCAAGGGCTGGATGCCTCAGAGCTGAAATCATCCCAAGAGAGCTTGGACAATACCTGCCTTGCTGAGGTCAGGGATAAATGTTACCTGCTGCAGGGACGGTGCAGGGATGGTGGATCTGGCTGATGGGGGAGCTGTGCTGCATGTGGCAGAAGGATTTGGGGCACCCTTTAGTTGTGCCCAAGTGGCAGAACTGCTGAGCTGTGGGAGTGAAGCAGGGCAGAGGCAGTGCTTTAGCCCTGCCAGCTGGCACTGCTCACATCCTGCACTTTTACTGGGATCTTCTTTTTTATTATGTCTTTTTTCATTCATTTCCTAGAACTGTGTGGCAGATGCCCCACGGTGAAAGGTTTGAGCAGCAGGCCCTGGCACAGGCTGTGGTGCTGCCTGCCTGTCTGTCTATGTGCTGGTGCCTCAGCTGACCCTCCTGTGCTCCCATACCCTGGCAGGGACACCTCCAGGGGGATTTCTCCTCACTGAGCAGCCAGCAAGTGCCCAGGGATGAGGACAGCAGAAGGAAATCTCACCTCAGGGCCAGGAGAGCACCCCAGTGCCTGGCTGGGCTGCAGCTGGCCAGGAACAGAGGCACCTTTTTCTTCCACTCTTTGGATTTTAGATTTTGCCTTATTAGGCAGAGGCTGTGTTCTTGCCATCTGGGTCAGGATGGGGGAACGCTGAGCTCAGCCCAAATCTGGCAGTGTCTGTCTGTGGCTTCCCCCCCTCCTCAAAGGAAAACACTTCTGAAGGAAAGGCACCATCGGAATACTTCATCTTGGAAAAAACAATCAAAGGGGCTAGAGGAAAACAAACTTATCACAAGTGAAACAAACTCAGCCTGCAGTGAAAAGAGGACCCAGGGGAAAGGCCAGACTGAAAAAAAAGTGGTTTACCCTGAAATGGGAATGTGAGGTTTGTGTTCTGGATCTGCTGAGAGTGAGGGGGACTTTGAGGCATTGGCACTTCTGTGGGAGAGCCCGAACTTCTGGATGTTCCCTGTTGGGCAAAGGGTGCAGGGAGAGCTACAGGGGACAGGGGAGGGCTCCCCTTGGAAGTGCAGCTCTGGACCACGAGGGACAATGTTCCTCTGGAGGGGTTTGGAATGCCAGGGATGTCCTGGAGGGGAGCAGCATTCTGCAGAGCTCCACTTCCTTTTCACTTCCTGTGTTTATCTTTGGATTTAGGTGTGTGTGTGTCACAAACCCAGCCAGAGTCTAAAGCCTGGGGTGGGAGAGGGCTGTGATGTGCCCTCAGAGCCCTGGGGCCTGGGCAAGTGTTCTGCTCCTGCAGACCCTTCCCTTGCCATGGATTGGGATCTTAAAGGAGTTTCCCAAAAGCTGTTTTCCAGTCGTGAAGAAACCAAAAGAGAAATAACAATCCATAGGTTGGCTTTCCTGTATCCTGCAGTCAGCTCCAGCAGTGCACAGATTGCCCCACGCTGGAAACAAAAGCTTCCCTCACCTGTTTGCTGTACCCCACACCCCTGGTGCAGCCTCAGCACCAGCCTTGCAGGGAGCAGCATGTGGGAAAAGCAGGCAGTGCTGTTCCCAAAGCAGAGATGGAGCAGGGAGGCTTCTCTGGAGACTTCAGCTTTGTTTATTCAGGCAGATCTGGATTCCAGTAGCTGCAGCTGGTTTTGGGAGCAGAACAGCCTTCAGTGGTTGGGAAAGGAGAGGCCTCCCTGCAAGTGCTCAGGGAGACCTGAGGAGCTTCGAGTTTAGGTGGGTCACTGCAGTGTTTGGGGACACTTCTGTACTGTGACACCTCCCCCTCACTGCTGGGTCAGTGCAGACCCAGCCTGAGTCAGAGAAATTAAAGTGAATCCTGCCTCTGACTCCTCATCTGCCTCTGTTTCAGGTCCTTGGGAGCTCAGGGAAACTCTACACCTGCTACAGCTCCTGCCACTTCTGCACGTGCCCTGCCTTTGGGTTTTCTGTGTTGCAGAAGAGCGAGAGCCTCCTGGTGAGTTCTCTGCCTCATCCCCTGGGGCAGGGATAGGGAGAGGGGACAAAGCTCTGCCCTGCTCCCTGAACCTGAAATTTCCAAATAAACACAACGTGTGGAGTTGGCCATGCAGGCTGAGCACGACCCACTGTGCCACTGGCCTCAGAGCCCCAGGTTTTGGATGCAGCCAGGGCTGGGGAGGGCTTTTGGGGGTCTGCAGTGGTGGGGAGGGTGTCAGGAGCCAGGATCTGTGTGCCAGATCTCTGGATTGCATTGTCCTGGTGGCAGAACTGGGGACACTGAGCACCACCTGTGCCAGGGCTTGGCGTGCCAGGAGGGAACCCCGTCCCTGGGAGGGCTGAGCACTTCATTAAACACATTTTGGGCTGGATGGATTCCTGGTCCAGACAGAGCCTGACATTCCTGTGTTGCTCCTGCTGTTAACTTTGCAGTGCAAACACATCCTGGCTGTCTACCTGAGCCAGGCCATGGGAGCCTGCCAGGAACTGTCTGTGTCTGAGGAGCAGCTCACAAACATCCTCCTGGCTGAGGAAGAGGATGAAGGATGAAGGATTTGGATCACTCTGGGCTGTGTAGCTGGCATTTTTACTATCTACAAGGCTGTCAAATGCTCGTTGTGGCTGGTAGGTTTCTTCCTGTGCTGCAGCCAAGCGTGACATTAATTAGCAGCCTGGCACTGATAAATTAATTAATTAAGCCTGTGTTGACTTCAGTTTCATTTATTTATTCTGTTCTTGGGATTTCTGAAGATGTTTGAACTGATCTGTAATAATTGTGATGTGGGGATGCAGACAGTCCTGCAGTGATCCAGAGATTAAAGAGCTGCTGTGGCTCTTTGCAGGCGGCAGCTCAGAGCAATTCCTGATCCATCAGTGTCAGCACCCTGAGGTGCTGGCAGCTCTGTGCTTCCACTGGAACAGGATCTTTGGAAGCATCATCCTGGTTGCTGTGCTTTAAATTGACCATTTTCAGGCACACTGACCACCTCAAGGCTGCTTCCCTGTCCACACAGCAGCCCTGAGTTGGGAACCAGCTTCTTCCAGCTGGGATTCCCTGTTCTCCCTAAATGCAGTGTGGTCTCTCATGCTGCACCATGGGAACACATAACCACGAGAAATAACGGGGCACAGGCTGAGCCAGGTGGTGTGGGGGTAAATGAAGCATTCTGTATGTAAATAGCAGTTACTGCAAACACAAAATCTGAGCAACACCAGGAGAACCCATCCACCCATGTCCATCAGAGCAGTGAGCAGTGACAGCTGAATGGCCACAGCTGCACTCACTGCACAAAGTTCCTCTGCCCTTTTTGCTTCACATTTTTATAGAAACCTTCAGAGCTTTTCATTGAGGGGGGCAAGGGAGGTGTCCTGGTTTTATTTTGCCTTGAAATGTCTTTGGCTCAGATCCACAAAGGCACTTCCTTGCCAGTGACTGGGATCTGGGCCAGAGTTAGTGCCTGACAGCCCCATGGCACGGCTGGACTGAGGATGCACCACATCCATCTGCAGGAATTCTGGCTCATGAAAGGTGTGGGAAGGGAGCAGTGGTGGGTGCTGAGCTGCACTGGAAGCTCTCACATGTGGACAAGTGTTCTGGGACCTTCTCTCTTGGTGTTAGAGCACTGAGAGTTTCCCTCTATTGCTGCTGTGAGAGTTTGGGTCGTTTTCAGCGAGCCAAAGGGAGAGATTACATCCTTTGTTGTGAAGATAAATGTGGCTTGCAACCACTTGGCAACACTGCCAGAGCTGCAGGTGAAACCCTGCTCGTTTCCAGCCGTGATTAACAGGAGGAACACAGCCAAAGATAACACAGAAGGGACGGAATGAACGGAGGAGAGAGTCAGGCCCTGCCCAAATGGCAGGAGGTGGCTCCCTGTGTCAGCTGGAGCCCGACCAAGGCAGATGCAGCAAAGCTGAATGGGGCTGTTAAAGGAGAAGCACTTGGGACAGTGACTGGAACTGCTCAGACTCGTGCTGGAAATGCCCATCTCTGAGCCACTGAGCTGTAGCTAAATTTGGACATTGCATAAACATGTACAAACCCATTCAGAGCTCACTGGTGATTCCACCCAGGTCTGGGGCTGAGTGCTACAATGAAATCCAGCACTCCCAGGGAACCATTCCCTGTGCATGGTGGGCCCAGAGTCATTCCTGCAGCTCTTGCCAGCTGGCAGAGGAGATGCTGCAGGAACAAGATATCTTCAGCTTTTCAACTGATTTTACACCGTATTTGTCATTATATATGCCAGAGAAATGAAACTCTTGGGGTCTTGTATTCCCCCCCTTGTAGTGCAACACAGTTTAAAAAAATATAAAGTTGATTTCTGTGTGATTCAAGTACAATTTTTCAGGGATAAAAATATAAAAACTACTATTAGGGGGGAAAAAAGCGCATTCACAGCTTCTGGGAGTTACAGGGCTGCAGGGGAGCCCCAGCCAGACCAAGCTTTAGGAATCAGGTGAGCTGCAGCATCCAGGTCTCACAGCTAAAACCTGCACTTCTGGAAGCTCTGCAAGGCTGGCAGCAGAAACCTGGGAGCAAACACCTAATTGTAGAGCTCGTGTCCCCAAGGCAGAGTGACACTGGCCTCGGTGGCTCTGGTTCAGACGAGCCAAGACCACTGGGGCACTTCTGCCTCCTGCATGTGGATAGCTGGGAACAGATCTGGAAGCAAACCTGAAGCACTGGACTGCACAATCCTGTGGACTAAAGTGATTGAAAGGCAGTAAAACCTCTGCTCTAAACCTTGGTCAAGTCTTTTCTCAAATCTTGCAGTGAATGGGGTTCCCATGCTGGGCTGGCCAGTTCTGACCTGGTTTTCCCATCCACACAGTCCCTCCCCTCAGTGCCTGGAACACAGATTCAGTTTCACACCAGCAACTGGGCTAAGTAAGACTTTTTCCCATCGGAGAATACAAGCTGCATCAAACAATTGATGGAATAATTAGGGTATTACCAAAGTGCTGTCAAGTATGGACTTAGAGAACAACTCAAAAATCAGACACAAAATTATTACTCCTAAATGAATCAAAATATTAAAAAATAATAATAATAATTAAAATAAAGATCCTATGACTTGACATGAGCAGCACAATTGGGGAAACACCCCCCCAGCAGGTGAGTCTTCCCCAGTCAGTGTCCAACCTGGAAAGGAAACACCTGGAAAGGAAACACGACAGGATCCCAGCTCTCACACCCCCTGGGGCAGCAGAGGAGGGCGAGCTGCACTCAGTGTCCCCGCTCAGGTCACTCCTCTACGGAGGCACGACCTTAATTACAAAAATAAAAATAAAAACACAGCTGCACAACTGCAGAGTGGTCATCTCTGAGCGCTCCTGGGAGCTCGCTGGGACTGGTCACAGGGGGAAGGGCAGCGCCAGGGACGGGCTGGACATCCAGGGGCAGGAGGGGCAGGGTCATACGGTCACCGAGGCCGCGGGGGAGCTGATGTTGATGGCAGTCAGGTGCTGGTTGTTGTCAGAGGGACACTTGGGGAAGTCGTCGGCCTTGCAGAGGATCTTGGAGAGGATCTTGCGGAAGGTGTAGCGGAAATCCCGGATCCTGTAGGCGTAGATGATGGGGTTGATGACAGAGTTGGCGTGGGAGAGGATGATGGCCATGTACATCACCCACTCGGGCTTGGATCTGGAGAAGTCCTCGTGGAAGTGCGTGATGCAGTTCAAGATGTGCAGGGGCAGCCAGCAGAAGGCAAAAAGCCCCACGATGATGGCCAGAGACTTGGCTGCGTGGACCTCCTTCTGCAGGGTGGTCCTGGAGTTGCCCATCAGCTCGATCTGGTGCAGCTGCTTGCAGGCCACCATGAATATCTTGATGTAGATCCCCAGCATGATGACGAGTGGGAGCAGCACGCAGCCGAAGAAGTTGAAGTAGACCATGTAGCTCATGGTGACCACGTTCTCGAAGAGGCACGAGATGAAGCAGCCGTCGTGCTCTGTCCCAGGCTCGGTCCCTGTCTCGTTGGTGCCGTTGGGACAGCCACTCATGGCTTTATTCCAGCCCATCAGTGGGGTCAGTCCAATCGCAAAGGACAGGAGCCACAGCACAGCGATGAGTCCCCTCGCCCGCTTGCCGGTCACCAGGCTGTTGTACCTGCAGTGCCCGGGACAAAAGCACAATAAATGTTATATAAATGAGCACTGCTGACTTCCCTGCAGTTAAAGCCATCAGTGTTTTGGTTAAAGAGACAAAAGCCACACCCACACCCACGCGGGGGCCTCACCTCTGTGATCACCCGAGGGGGAAAACTCTCACCTGTGCTCTCCACCCACACAACGTGATTTGGGGAGGTGACTCATTTACTGTTCCAGAGAGGCGCCAGGCACTGCCCCAGCCCGCAAACCCCCTGCAAGGGGAGGGAAAGGACTTGGAGGCTTAAAAAAAGCTCCATCATTGCGTGATCCTAAACCACCAACTGCTGGGAGGGCACGGACAGGGAGGCTCCCTCTGACTGATGCTCTCTGGCTCTGAGCAGCCACTGCTGGGCACGCTGGGGCAGCTGCTGGGCCAGTTCCTGGGCTGACCCCGTCCAGCTGGGGCAATGCTGGTGCTCAGTTCTACGTTGCAGTCCCACATGGGTTATGAAGAAGCTCTGCTGTGGCCCAGGGACAAGTTGGTGCAGTGCTGAGCCTGGTGCTGCCCCACACCTTCCTCACCCCGTGGACTGAGTCCCTTCATGGCCCCTCCAGCCCTCAGATGCTCAGAGACGCAACCAGAGCTGGAACCTAAAGCAGCAAAAGTCAGAAGTCTGGTTTGGGTGCAACTCAAATCAAAGCATCAGTCAGATCCCTGTCTGGAGATAGGAAGAACCAGCGAGTGCCAGAAGACAACATGAGAAACCCATTCCTGTCCTCTGCACAGCCAGTCAGAGTCTGCTGGCTGACACACGTCCCCTCCTTCCCACACCCTCTCTCCGTGCTTGTTTACTCTGGCTTGGCTGCCCTGCTCCTCCTGTCCTAAGAACGTTTGTTCTGATTTTCTTCCGGCCCGTGAGGCAGGGGAGGGTTTTATTCCCACAGAACTGCAGCTGTGCCTGTGAATCACTGCGTGAGCTGAGCCTCCTGCTCCTCCTGCAAGGACAGGAGGGGACAGTGGGGGTCTGCCAGCACCAACTGGGGGCTGGGGGAGCCCTCGGCTCCTTCTTCAGGTATGAGCTGGGCTGGCTGGGAGGCTGCAGGAGCAGCAGCCACATTTAGGCACTGCTGAACTTTGGGCACAGTCCATGGGTTGGTGTCTGAAGGGTAGATCCAGCCACTGAAGGGCTCCTCCTGCATTTTTCTCTCATTACTGCTAAGTTTCAATACTTCAGAAGATGAGAAGTTCTCAAACAGGGCATCAGTGAGGCCAAGCCTGTTGGGTTTGAGACCCTGCATTAAGTTTTCAGTAGCTGGAGCTGGTCTGGGGTTGTGGGACCTGAAATCATTGAGATTTGAGCAAGTTGACAGAAATCCAATCTCTTGGCAAAGTCTGAATCTTGAGCTACAGCACTGGCCAAGCTCAGTCAGTGCTGCAGAGGCACCAGGAGCTGCTGCTGCCCCTCAGCTCTGCACGTGGAAAGGGAAAACTGCAGCTCCGTGGCTCCTGCTTGCCCTGCTTAGAGAATCTCTCCAGGTGCTCCATCCCAAAAAGTACCATGGTGAGACTGGAAAATGCCAAAGGGCCCATTGTTCAGAAACAGAAACTGAAGGAGTGGAGGGTTCTGTGTGCTCAGGAGCAGGAGGAGCTGCTGTGGCCATGCTGAGGTCCCAGGCTGGTGACATTCAGTGCTGCCTCTTGCTGAAAACATTTGACCCTGAATGTCTTCTTCCATCTGCTCTTCTCCTGAACTCTTCTGCAAAGATAAGGCTTGGCTTGAAGGTTTACAAGACCAGTCAAGAAGCCACTCCTAATGTTCCAGTGGCTGTACTGGTGGCCTGTTTATTTTAGAGCTGCTCGCTCTTCCCAGCGCTCCCAGTGGAGCTGCAGCTGGGATCGTGGCACGTGCGTTTTTACAGCGTCTGAGAGAAGATGTAAAAACATTCTGGGCTCTCAGTCTGCAAGAGCCAGAGCTGAGCCATGGGGAGGGCTGGAGAGGGTTGTTCACCAAGTGCCCTGCTCAGATCAGCTCTTTATTTCCCCAGGATTTGCATTGCAAATCCCTCCCACCCTCTCTCCATTCAGCTGGTGGCCGGTGCTGATGGATGGTCATTGCTGTGGCCAGCCAGAAGAGCCCAGGGTGAAATTTGGAATAGCCTGATGTCCTAGAAGTGTTCATTAATTACCTTGTTATTACCTTAAAACACTTATTTGGTGGGACTGTCTGTATTGCCCTTAAGTGAACACAGGTTAAGCACATGCTTAAAAAAAGAAATGAATGACAGTGACCAGATCCAGGTATGAAAGTCTCACAAGCTCTTCCCTAAGCTCTGTAAAACAGGGTCAGACAGTGAGGAACCGGCAGATTTTCACAGCTCAGAATTCTGCAGCAAAACCCTCCTTCATTCTCTTTTAGGTTTAATATTATTAGGCAAAAAAAACCCCTATTAAAGTAAATTTACTCACCTAAGTCTGCTCAACTAATGTATAACAAATATTGAATCACCTCTACGCTTCTGCCCGGAGGCATCAAATGTTGCTTTAATGTAAATAACGGCTGACTATTTTAAAATGATTTATTGGGATTAAATAACCTGGCGATGCATTAGTTCCTCTTACACCACCGGTCAAGGTCTCTTTACTGGTGCAATCACCATGAAGGCTTTAATTACCCCAGCTCCCACCCTGTGGACACATGGGAGCCCCGATGCCACCACGGGGCGAGTCAGGTTCCTGTCCTGATGGATGGAGCTGTGCCTTGGCCACCGATGTCACGGGCACTGCAGGAGGACAGGGGCTTTAAGGAGCTCTTGCAGCGTCACCATGGGCAGCTGGGGCTGTCCCCGCTGTGCCCTCACCCAAACAGGCCACAAAGGCTCCAGCCAGGGCTCCACTGGGGCTGGACCAGGTGTCCCCTGTTCCTGGTGGCCTTCCCACAGCAGGCATCCCCCTCCAAACCCCAGTGTTGTCCTGGGAGAGCATCCCAGCAAACACCAGAAGAGCGAGCTCTGTTGGGGAGGCTTGCTGTGCTCTCCAGGAGCTGGCAGGAGGGCGCTTGGGGTTTGGGCTTTCTGCATTTCTGCTGCCATTTCCTGGGGCTGGGAAGCAGCCAAGTGGCCCAGGCTGGTGCTGAGCACAGCTGGCACAGAGCAGAGCCCGGCCTCTCCCGGGCAGGAGTTTGGCTCCCAAAGGCAGGAACTGAGTCATGTCCTGCATGTCCCTGGCATCTGCCACCAGCCCCTGCTGGACCCCGGGGAGGCCACCCCAGCCCTGCTGCCCCTGAGCTCTGGAGAACAAGGAAAGCACAGCAGGAGAAATTCAGCATTTGGGGTGATGGACTTGGGGCAGAAACAGCAGCAGCCTGGAGGAAACGCTCTGGAATGGGGCTGTTATTCCCACATTATTTATTTCAGAGAGCAGGGATGGAGGAGAATCCTGCTTGTCCCCAGGCAGCCCAGAAAGATGGGCAGATCAAAGCCATGAGGTGCCACACAGCCCCTCGCCTGTCCATCATGTCCCTGTGCCACAGCAGAGGCTGCCCAAGGACTTTGGGTTCTCCCACTGCCTCCAGAGCAGGATCAGTCTCTGATGAAAAATTTCGGAGCTTAAACTCCAAATTCACACATGGCTTGTGCTGAGGGAGCCGGGAACCAGTGCTCCCCAGCTCCCTCCCCACTCTGCCCCGTGCCCAGGCTGCTGGATGCAGGGAGAGGAGCAGATGGAGTTTGCAGAACTCAGATCAGGCAGATGCTCTGCTACAAACAAGCAGTGACATTTTATGTATTTCTATTTTAAGTGTGAAGGGAAATACACAGACACCTCCATTCACAAGGGGTGAGAACAGCTCTGCTGCCAAGCATTGTGTTCTTGACACCTCCTCACAGCTGTACTTTGCATCTTGCTCTTTTTTTAAAATGTTTTTTTAGCTATAACAAAATAAAGCACCGTTGCTGCCTCTGAGCTCCGTGCACAGCCGCGGAATGGAGATCACACACCAGCTGAAATATCCTGGCAGGACATTTTAAATGAATCATAAATTGCACCTTAGGGAGGAGTGGGGAAAAAAAAAAAAAAAAGAAATAAAAAGAAAAAGCTGCACTGTTTAACCAGGAAGGAGTTGGCGGCCGGAAATCTGATCAGTGGTAACGCTATCAGCCGGGGAAGGGGACATCTGCGAGTGTCCCTGTCCCGGGCAGACAAATCACTTCCTCCCGCATCTGTCCCTATTGTGCAGGGGACAGCGGCAGCGCTCCCGGCCTTCCGCTGGGCGGGCACTGTCCCTCTGTCCCTCTGTCACCCCGCCAGCCCCGGCTCAGGTGAGCTCACGGGTCAGGAGGCAGGAAAAACACACAAAACCCGCCTGGGCTTCACGCCCAGCCCTGGGGATGCCTCTCGGGTGGAGGGGAGCGTCCCCACCCCCGGGTCCCCGTATCCCCAGCCACGCCAGGTCCACAAGCCGGGACTATCAAACACCCGCAGGTTTAAAAACGTGTCTGAGATGTTCTCACCCATGTGCTGACCCCTGCTGTGAGCCCTCCTTCCCCGGGATGGGGATAGAGCCGGGACAGGGGCAGCCCCCCGCTCCTGCCTCAGCCCGGTTCATCCCCGCAGCCCCCGCACAGGCGGCCCCTCTGCCCTGTCCCTGCCCTGCCCTGTCCCCTGCTGTCCCCACACCGTCTGCGGACAGGGGACAGCCACGGGTCATCGGGTGTGTGGGAAGGAGGAACACAGGGGAGGTATAAAACCTACAAGTGGCACACGGCTGGGTAATCTGGGGGATTAATAGGGGGACCTGCAGCTGAGGATGCTGCGAGGGGCTCGCAGCCCTGCTCTTGGTGAACGCTGACAGGGCTGGCGAGGTGTGGGTGCCTCTCTCACGCCTCTCACAGCAGCCCCGAGGGATTTGCGTTTGAGATCTCGGTGTCTGTCGGCGTTCGCTCGCTCGGCAGGGTGAGAAAAAGTGGCTGAAAGCTGAGCTCAGACACCGGGGGCGTGAGCGGGGCGGGCTGGGCCACCCCGGGCTGGGGCAAACAGAGGCCAACAGAGCCCCGGAGCACAGGAAGGAAATGAGCTCAGCCCCCTCTCCCTGCACGCTGCTCTCACACTCCAGCATCCCCTGACATCCTAACAGCAGCAGCTGCCCCAAGACGTCCCTGTGCCGGCAGGAGGATGTGATACTGGTGTGATACTGGTGTGATACTGGTGTGGAATCAGTGTGATACTGGTGCTTTGTGCTCCATGATGTGTTTCTGAGTCCTAGAACTCAACCACTCTCTAAGACCTGAGCCCCTCCTCAGCAGCAGCCTCCCCCAGGGCTCTGCAGCCCTGCGTTATCAGCCTGCTGGGGCCTGGGGCTGGGACTTTTTGCCATTCCGAACCTCCCCGAGGGTCAGGCCTCGCTGAGTTAAAGGTGCCTGGCAGAGGTGAGATAGGGACTGGGATTCAGAGCCAGCTGTGCGGGTGTGATCCCAAACAGTGCTGACCGCTGCCCCTCCCAGTGCCCTGCTCACTCCGATAACAGATAAGGGTGGGAGATGGCAGATCTCTGCTGGATCCCTCTTTCTGCAATGAAAGGGGTGCTAAATCCCTTCCCAAAGCTTCCAGACCGCTGCCTTCCCACCCCCCAGCCCCACCCAGCTGCTGCTCACCTGCCCTCACTGCAGAGCCCTGACCAACCTCCCCAGGGGCTGGGCGATCTGCCAGGGTCAGCACCGAGCCCATCGGAGCCTCATCCCAGCCTATTCCAGCAGCTCCAGGAGCCCATCCCGTCCTCTCCTCCCTGCCTGGGCACTGCCAGGCTGCACGGAGCTCCCAGGCCTGTGCCAGCTGTGCCACTGCAGCACAAGGGGCACATCCATGGAAGGTTTGAGCAGTGGGAAGGGAGGATGTGGCCAAGAGCTGCTCCTGCAGGGACTGTGCTCTGTCCCTTGTCCAGGGTCCAGCAGCTCTGGTCACAGTGACACCAGTGCCCACATGGCCCTGAAGGGACACACACACAGGGACACATCCCCACTGATGCACTCCCAGGTTATTTGTGGCTCATACCCAGGCCTGATGTCATCCATTGGATTAGGAGTTAATCCTCCCTTTGGATTGCACAGATTCCCTAAACCCTGTCCCTTCTCCAAGCCTGAGAGCTGGTGGGGCGGGGACAGGACTGACACATCTGTAGGCACAGCTGGAGTCACTAATTCCTGGCATCTTGCAGATCAAGTACAGTAAGAGGAGTCCCCAAACCCCCACGTGGTCACTGCCTGGGGCAGCCCAGGGCCGGGGCAGAACACTCCTCAAAGACTCAGTTTTGTGGTCTGGTCTCACTGTTCTGACAAACAGCAAATTCATAAAAATCCCAAGCAGCAGCTCGATAATTAACAAAGCAAAAACTTGCAACTTTAAAACAGTTCCTGCCAAAACATTTCGGTTTCGTGTATTTTTTGCTGGGAGAGGTCAAAAGATCTTCTGGAGCAAAATCCTGCTGGATTTCAAAAGCTGCTTTTTTTTTTTACATCTTAAAATTAACCTGTACTTTTACAGATTGAGCTGGCCAAAATGGAAAAAAACTCCTAAATCCGATCTAGATCTGGGTTCTGGCTCAGCCTGGAGAACAGTGCCCTCAGCCAACAGCCTGGAACCAACCCTGACATCCCTGATGCTCTCTGGCATCTCTGCTGCCCCCCAGCTCTGCAGGAGGGCAGAGCTCCCAAAGACAATTCCTTTTCCTGTCAGGACTTTGGTTTTTTTGGGAGGGAAGTGGCCTTGGGGGTGCAGGAAAGATGTAACAATCTGGGACATGCATTTTAAGGAAACCAGGCTGCTCACAGCTAAAAGTAGCTGCGATTTCCCCTCTCTACTTTATTGCCACGAGGGCACAAGTGATTATTCCCGATTTTGTTGTTGTGTTTTGGCTGCATCCGAAGGCTGGAGCGAGTGGCAGCCCTGAAAGATCCTCCCACATCCCCTGAGCCCAGCTTGGCTGACACAAACTTCCCTAAAGATGTGAGAGCTCCATTGCTCAAGCCAACACCCCGGCCCTCCTGCCCTTGCTGGGTTTCTGACATTTTAAGTTAATAACTCAGTGATAACCAAGGCCAGGCACAGCCTCCTGAGGGATGGAGAGGCTCTGGAAGCAGGAAGCAGGAATCAGGATGCCTCCTGTGCTGCTCAGGGAGTGGGCACAGCACGAGAGCCACACGGGAGCAGCAGAACACACCCGGGCAGTGCAAGGACTAAAGGAAATGAGGCAAGGGCAGGGGAGGAAGAGCAGCTGCTGGTGGCACACACAGAGTGCCAGGTGAACACCAAGAGGATTTGTCCTGCTCCCCAGTGGCTCCAGCCCTCCCACTTGGCATCAAACCCCACCAGTTTGCTTTGCTGAATGACAAGCTGGGAGCTGAAAGGGATCTGGGAACAAATCTGTGCTGGGGCACACAGAGGGAGCCCCTCCTCTGCCGCAGAGGGCAGGCAGAGCCTCAGCATCAGCCAAGCCACCTCTGGAAAGGACGAGGGAAAAGCAGCAACAACCCAAATTTAATCTGTCCCACGAGGACTGCAGGAAGGAGCTGCACTGTTGCCTTCCTCATGTCCCAGCTAAGGGGGGCAGCAGCAGCTCCTGTGGGAGCCTGGCAGGAGCAGAGGCAGATTAGGGCAGCACCATTAACAGATCCCGATCCCATTAACTGGCTGTGAATCCATACGAGGATCCTCTGGCTGCAGGAGGGGCAGCAAGGGCTCGAAGATGTGCAAAAAGGGAGGGGATGTGGCTGGTACTCTGCTCCAGTTCATGGCAAAGCTTCCCTGGAACATCAGTCCTGCACTTCTGCTCGGGGTAAAGTTGAAGATGGGGGAGAACTAAACCCAGGGCAAGCAGCAGATCAGCTCAACTCCCAGGGAACTGGGGATGATTTTCCCTCGGCAGGTGCCAGCTGGGATGTTTGCCAGGCAGCAGCAGCACATTCACTGTCCTGCAGGAGCTACCAGTGGACAGGGGCACACACAGCGTGGGGTTACTCCGTGTTTCACTCTCCCTTTGCTCTCTAAATCCCGATCCTCTTCTCCCTCCCTAATCCCTGACACGTTTGTTCCAGGCATCCATCCGTACCTACAATTTTTCACCATGCCAAAGGATTTGGGTTAATGCAAATAAAAGGAAACTGTTTTATTCCACCTACAAATCTTATTTGGCTCCCAGCTACAGGACTGTGAGGTGAAATCCAGCCCCGGAGGAAGCCAGAGAGCAAAAACCTCTGTGCCAAGTGCTCTCTGCAGGATGGATTTGCTGCTGCTGCTGCTGAGAGATGCTTGATTCTCTGCCTTGGATATTCTGCTTAGAGAAAGTGCTGTGGGGGTTCAGGCTGGCAGAGGAGAGCTGGGATGGAGCTGTGTCCCTGGGCACAGGGATGGGCACACTGGGGTGGCAGTGCCCAGGAGGGTGTGGGAAACGCGGCAGGGACGGAGTGTCCGAGGACAAGGAGCTGCATCCTGGTGGGGGCCAAGGGAGAAGGGACCCAGGGAAGGGCTCAGAGCTGCAGCTGCACAGAATGGGCAGCGTGGGTGGGGGCTTCTCCACAAACAGTAAATTCATCAAAAGCAAACAAGAAAAAATACGAGTTTTGAGGGACAGAAAGAATTCATGGCTTAGGGTCAAATTCAGCAAATATTTTTAGCCAGAAGAGGGAGGGTTCGAAACCACCATTTTTAAAATGAGATTTTTGTTCTGCAATTCTCCAGATGAGAAGTTGTCAGTTCCTTCCCCAGCAAAGGAGGTCTTGGCCTCCAAGAGCAGCACAGCCACATTGGAAGGGTTGGGCAACTCAACCCAAAATCTGCCAGGTTGGTCAGGATCACTTTGCTTCACTGAAACCTCCCAACATCGCTGTTCCAGTTTCACTGAAACAATTTTCCCCATGGGATTTTTCAGTTCAGCCACAGTGCTGAAAAATCCATTATTAGCCTGGCTGTAATGCAAAGTTCTGCTGTGCACCCCAGCCCACAGGCCTGCCCAGCCTCTCAAACAGCTCTGAAAGGGTATGAAATAATGTGGCACAGCCAGTCCTTAATGTCCCTGCTGAGCTTTCCTCAGGGAGCTGATGGAGCACTGGATGTGACAGGGACACTCATCTGCTCTGCAACAACCTCGTTATTTCTTGTAATTGCTGGACAGGGCTGGGCACAAATCATTTTCTTAAACATCTAATACTCCATGGTTTGGTATCAGCCTCTGCATTGGCCTCCAGAATAAGTGTTTAAATGAGGAAAGCTTTTCCTACAGTCTCCATTCCTAGAAACTGATGACCTGCTTCCAGAAACGGCACGTGCTCCTGCCCAGAGAGGGTGGTGGGAGAAGTTTCTCTCCTTTCCCTGCCAGCAGCACTGTGGAGCCCCCCAGGAATAACGATGCTGATGAGAAAACTCTCCCCAAGCCTTGCTGGGAAAACCCCGGTGCAGCAGAGAAGTGTTTTACCCGTGTACATTTATAATCTCCTCTACCCCCTCTTCATCTTGGCTGTACAACTAAAAAAAGCCTTTCAGTGTCAGTCCCTAAACCTCCTGTCACCGGGGCAGTGGCCTGTCCATTGTCCTGCTCTCCTCACAGGGGCAACCCCCCTCCTTTGAAAGGAGTTTTTTACTTGCTGGTCCCTTCTTGAGAGCAGTGGAATGGGCCTCAATGCCAAGATGGAGTTTAATCCAAATTTCGCACTTCAGCCGGCCTAGGATGGGACTCCTTGGTCTCCATTTGTGTCCAGCTTGAAAGCACTCATAGGAATAAAGACGTTTGTGCAAATGGAATAAAAGCTTTGGCGTGAGATGGGGTGAGGAAAGCGACGCTGGGAAAGAATCCCAAAGCAAGGCAAAACTGCCCTGGGATGAACTGCCCTGACAGAGAGTCGAGCAAACCTGCCCAAGACCAGGACTGGGCAAAAAAAGAATGGAGGAAATACTGGCTGTTTTGTCAGTTGGCAAAGCCACTTCCCTTCTGCAAGCACAGGAACGATCCCTCGGAGCATTTCTGATCCTCTGCTTCCCCCCAGATCTCAGCAGAGCAGAAACCCCTCACAACAGTTTCCTCAGCTGCAGAAAGTGTTTGTGGTACAGAAATAGAGTTATTGCCTGACAGCTTGTGGCCAGGGGTGTGATTAAACTGAAACTTATAAATCTGACCTGCTTCTGTAGCTGCTGCTGTGCCGCTTCCCCATCCCGAGAAAGCCGCAAGTGAAAGGATGGAAGAGGCACCAAAGCATTTTCCAGAGCCAGGGTGGCTCTGTGAGCCCGGCTGGGTGGCTGGAAGGGTCAGAAACAAGGTCAGGGATGCTGGAAACCACCTGTCCCTGCCCCTATCCCTGCCCATGCCCCTGTTCCTGCCCCGCTCTGCTGCAGGTCTGCTCCCGCTTGCGCGACGTCCCCCGGAATTTCCACGCGCCGAGCTCCGGTGACACACAGCCACGCTTTTCCACCTCTGCCCCACGACTAACTCATATTTGCTCAACCTATGGGAGGCCTCCGATGCAAGGTGCCAGAACAGAGTGAAAGGGGTTTTTTTTTCAAGTCATTTTAGGGTGACTTCATTGCTCGTGCAATGAAGGGAGATGCCGGGGACGAGCAGAACCCAGGAAAGCTGCGGCTTTCCGGAGTTCAGCTGAGGTCCCTGCGTCGCATCTGCCCTGCTTCCCCACAGCCTCTGCTCCTGGCAGTCCCTGGAGCTGTCCCAGACTCCCGAGAGGGCTCCATCAGTGTCTTATTCTCAGGGAAGGACAACTGAGATACAGAGGAGACTGAGATGAACAAACTCAGGTCGTTCATAATGCAAAGCCGGGGTTTGGTGCACTCCAGCTTAAGAAGCTGCTGCACCAGCTCATTAGTGATGAGCCTGTATCTTACACCCATACAGTTTTCCCCTTTTTAATTCAACTCCCATGAATTAGAAGGAAATCAATTCATGTCTTGGATGCTGCACTTGGATGAGACTCTGAGCTGTACATCTCTAAAATCTGACATGTGAAGTTTTTCTGCTTCCCTCTTCTCCTTTTGCAGGAGGAATTAGGAAAGAGTGGCTGCTCCTGTATTTAACTACCTGGGAGATGCCGGGACACCACAATAAAGGGGCTGTATAAATACCTACACAGATGAGCCACAACCATCCCAAACACAGCATTACATCACGGCACGGCCCCCCCGAGAAGCCACTGACCCTCCCAAGGCAAACATCCTCAAGAAAGTGCAAGAGGTGGGATACTGACCCCAGTCCTGCAGGGAGTGAATGCAAAACCTCTGTTATTTCCATCACCTGTGAGCAGCAAAACTTTTGGGGCAGCGCAAGAGATTAGAAGAAGTTCCTGCACGCTAAGAGCAGGAAGATCAGAGCCCAGGCTGTCAGGGAATGTGGATGCTCATTCCCACTCCAATCTCTTACCTCAGTGGGATCTTAATAGCCAGGTACCTGTCGATGGCCACCGCCAGCAAGCTGAAAATGGAGCTTTGTGTCAGCACCAGCACGAAGCAGGCGAAGAAGAGGCAGCTGTGAAAATCCACCTGGAACCCGATGCTGATGGTGATGGCGAAAGGAATGGCCAACAACCCCACGGCGATATCCGCCACGGCCAGCGACACCAGGAAATAGTTGGTGGCGTTCTTCAAGGTGCTGTTGATGGCCACAGCCCAGCAGACCAGCACGTTGCCAGCGATGGAGAGCACGGCGATGATGAGCTCCAGCACGATGTAGGTGGTTTTCATAGTGTCCATGGCGAGAGCCCAGCGCCAGGAGCAGGCGCTGCTCATGGGAAGAAGGGACTTTCCACCGGGCGCCCTCCCGCAGGTACCAACACGCCACGGGTCAGCCGAACGCCCATGTCCGGGCTCCCCGCGGCCCTGGGGGCCGGAGGGGCGCGGCGAGCCCCGGGTCGCGGCCCCCGCTGCCCGCACCGCCCGGCCCCGGCCCGGCATCCGCGGGTCCCCGCTCAGCGCCCGCCCGCCGCCGCCGCCCGCGGGGCCATCGGGGCCGGCCCGGCCCGGGGCTGCTCCGCCCGGGATGCTCCGCCCGGAATGCTCCGCCCGGGGATGCTCCGCCGCTGCCGCCCGCTCCCCGCGGAAAAGCCGCTGCCGCTGCCGGCGGGGCTATTTCTGCACATGGGGCGAGCGGGGCGGGGAGTGCGCGGCGCGGAGCCATTGGCCGGGACCCGGCGGCACCGGCACCGCGCCCCCGCAGCGCCCGGCCCGCTCCCGCACCCCCGGCCCCGGCCCCGCTCCCGCACCCCGGCCCCGGCCCCGGCCCCGCTCCCGCACTCCCGGCCCGGCGTGTGCGGCTCCCCGGAGGTTTTGGGCACCGCTTTGCTCAATTCTGAGTAAAAAGTTGCCCTCGCTGTCGCCAAACTCGAGGGCTCCGGATGCTGCCGCTGCTGCTGCTCTGGGACACCGGAGTTGCCGCACCAAAAAAAAAAAAAAAAACGCCACCAGCAGAGTGCTGACCCAAAGGAAGAGATTTCACAAAATCCTGGCAGCGCTCCGTCTGTGGATGGTTATGGCACAGCGGGGCATTTCCTGATGTAAGAAATGGCAAAATACCACGGATTAGCAAATGTTGTTACTCACAGGGCTGAAGTGGTTGAGTTTCGGTCTAAGGAGCTTAAAAAAAAATTGTACCTGATGCAATCACCGAAGAAAGGGGTTGTCTGCTCTGGTGGATCTTAAACCAGCAGGTTAAAGAATGTGAAGGAATGTGAAGATAAATATAATTTAATAACTGGTTACCTTTATCATCACAGGTTTCATGCTTTATATCGTGTTCACCATCAAAACACAGAGCAGAGATTGAACTTCACACCGCTGCTGAAGCATCCAGCAGCACTGAATAATCCAGGGTAGAAAGTGGGAAAAATTCCAAACAGTAAAGAAAGTAAACCTTCCTGCAGCAAACAGAAAGTAAAAGAAATTGCCATTGATTTACTTTTTCTTTTTAAACAAAGATGGAAACTAAATCCTGTGAAAGAGAATGCTTTCTAAGGATCCAGAGTTAAATCGGAGCAAAAAATACATGGCAAAAATATGATTGAAATTATTCCTGTGGGTGTAGTGCAAATGGAAACACTCCTGTTCATCAGCAATGCTTTGGGTCAGACAGATACAAAGGGGGACTCTTACTCTGTATTGAACAAAGTCATTTTTATCAAGTTGGACATCTCAGGAGCAGGATGCTTAAGGCTGACCAGGATGCTGAAGGAAAGCTATGGAAATTCGATGGGGACAGAGAAGGAGCTGCACGTAGGAGCATCGCTGCCCTTTGCACTTTGGATTCCAGGCACTCTGCAGTCACAGGGAAGGACCAATTCCACGATGGCATTAACTGGGAAACCCATAACTCCCGTGATTCAAGCCTCAGTGTTTGCCTGGAAGTGCCCTGAAAGGAGCAGCAGAGTTTGAGGTGAGCTCAAGGCTCACAGCCCCAGGTCTGGCTGCTCCATCAGCCCTGGCTGGATCCTGAACTTGCCCACACTGGTTTGGTTTATTTATTGTTTTGGGATGAGTGCAGCTTCCCCCGTGCAGAGCCTGTTACAATCATGTAAACTATCACAGAAAAGCACTTCTTCCCCCAAAGCAATGGATTTACATCAGGGTTTTTACACACACTGTTTTCCTAGTGCAGGAACATGTGCCAACAGCCACTTTCTGCTGCTTTAACAGCACCTCAGCAAAACCAGAATTAACTTTCTGCAGTGGATACATTTTATTACAGAAAGATCTGCTTTTGTGATCATGGAAGCACTTATTACAGGCTGAGCCCAAGGAAATTGTGGTTTATCACGCCAGACACGGACAGAGAAACCATTATTTCAGGTTCTGATGGGTAGGTTGCTTGGACTAGGTCTCTGTGAGACAGGTTGTGAGGCACTGAATATTGTGGATTTCGCATTACACGGAGATTCATGGCTCTCCAAAGCAGCAGAACCTGTGCCAAGGTCCAGTGGTTTATTCTGGCAGTAACTGGTGCAACTGAACTTACTCCCAACACAACTGCTGCAAGGGGAACCACGGACAAGCGTGCTCAGCTCTGTTGTACCAAACATGGTTAAATCCTGCTGGCAGGAAAACAGGATGAGCCCATTCCCAGATCCTGCCCTCCAGCTGTGCTCTTTGAGCCCTCTTAAAATATCTGGCATCACACGCCCTACCATAAAACAGCAGCTGAATGTGCTGCCTTGTGGAGCAACGACCTGAGCACTGTGAAACCCTGCAGCTCCCGGGGCTCAGGGGATCCACAGGTAAGAGGGTGCGAATTTATGTTCTGGAATCCATAGTGGAGCAAGGAAATCACAGAACCATCGAGGTAAACACAGCCCAGAGCCGGCAGCCCGATGGATGATGAAGAATTCAAGAACTGGAGTGCAACAGTACCATGGCAGCACCAGAGCACTGCTGGATGCTCAGATGTCAGAGGCACATGAATCACCACTACTATTATTTTCCTGGATTCCACTTCCCTCCAGGGATTCGCCTCCCAGCACTCACGTAGGGAACAGCAGCAGCAGCCCCAATCTGCTGCTTTCAAGTGCAAGAACTGCCCCGGCTCCTTTGTTCCGAGGGAAACCGATTGAAACGGATCCCGCGTTGCGAACGGCGCTGCTGCGCTGGGAGACGGGAGCGGCACCCTGGAGCGGCCACAGCCGCTGTCCCCGCGGCTTGGCAGGAGCCCTCCAGCCTCGTACGTGCTGTTCCTTCTGTCGCTGCCGTCCCGGGGGAGCGGAGGGGCCGCCTCGGAGGCCGAGCTCTTCCTGCAGCCCCTGTGATCTCTCCTGAGCGCGGCCACCGCGCAGGCTCCGGCCGCACCGAGGACTTCCCGAGCAACCTCTGCCTTCACACCTCCAGTGCTCCTGGCCCGGCCACAAAGAGCTGGAGAGGAGCCCCACTAACACATCCCTGCACACACACCCAGCGAGGGGCCCGGCCGGCCCACGGGGGCAAGGCTCTGAGCACAAAGAAAAGCTCCCGAGCCACTGAGAGCTGGGATGTTCTCGCTGGTCCCACAGCCAAATTTGCCAGCTCAGACACTCCTCGGCAACCCCAACAACAATTTTTCCTCTCTAAGCCCACAGAGTTAAAGAACAAGCACTGAAGTGGGAGAGCCTCTGCTGCAAAGGAACACAGACATCTTCTGGCTATCAAAAATAAAGGTGGATGCCACACAAAAAGTTCACCTGTCTTGCTGCTCCGGGCACATTTCGTGTGAGCGTCACACACGTGAGCGCTGCAGAAGTGGGCAGAAGTGGCTCAGCTCAGCACCGGTGGCTTTGCAAGCAGAGCAGCTGCCATCCATCCCTTCTCCCTCTCTCCCCAAAACTGCCCACGACACGGGAGAATAGAAAATCAGGAGACAGAGGCCCTGCCACCAGCCTGGCAGAGCTGGCACTGCCTCCTGAGCCCCATCCCTGTTCCCACTCAAGTCTCCACTGGTACTTCTGAGCTGTTTTGCAGGACAAGACAGAGCCTGTCCTGAGCCTGACTCCAAGAAAGGATTCCCAAGACACAACACAACCCCTAAACCACACAGCAGGTACAAAAACCATCTTCAAACTGGTGCTGCCAGCGACAGGCTGAACTGCTCGCTCTGCCCAAGCCAGGTGGAAGGAATGGATGGCTTTGGATAACTTGGTTATGCAGGCAGTGACACCTCTGCTTGTTTACTGCCCACATTGTGCTGAGCATTAGCACGTCAAAGGCTCCTGAGGAGCTCTGAATTAAATGATGAGGAGAGGAATGGCCCAAGGTGAGGTTTGTAGCTGTAGGGCTGCAGGCGTTTTGCTGGAAGAGATGGAAAGTAAAGAGTGAAATTCCAGGGAAAGCTATTTCCATGCTGGAGATTTCAATCATTCGGTAAAACCCTTGGAAAATCAAACAGAAAAACGACGTTAAGATCATAAACTGCGGATGAACAAACTTGGATTTTCCTAGTCCCCAGGGTCATTGCCAGATAATTTTTGTGTATTATCCTGGAATCTCAAACCGGTGCTTTAAATTATCTCCAAGAACTCATCTCGCAACAGTGCAGGTGTGTGAATTCTTTAGAAGTTGTTTCATTAGAAAACAAAGAAGTCACCACAAGACTGAAAACAAATAAACCATAAAGGGCTCCACCAAAGCGGTTGAATTAAAAAGGACAGATTTTGGCTGAGCAGAGGCCAAGGTATGAGAACATCATTTTGAAGAAACTTTTCACTTTTGTCTATGTTTGGTTTTGTGTACTAACCAGCTTCTGGGGTGGAAAGCCAAGTGCCTCTTCCAGCAGGACTTGTGAAGCAAAGCTGCTGCTCAAGCCCCACAGCGCTGAGCCCTGCACGGGGCTCCCAGTGGGTACTGGGCCCGGCGTCTCCTTTATGCTGGTGGAGCTGGTACAGCCAATTTCCCCGAGAAATCGGGAAGCGTTGTGTTTCCAGGCCAACATCAGCCCCGGTGAGGCTGGACGGGCACTGATGCCCTTTGCAATTCAAACAACCTGTGATTGCTTCATTCAAAGCTGAGCTGCTTCCTGAGCTTGCTGAGTGTTCTCTTCACTCCCAATCAACACTTCACGGCAAAAGGAGAAGTGGTTCTGCTCCCTGCCAAGCCCTGACATCAGGGAAATGAGTCCTCACCCCGAGCCTTCAAAGCTATTCAGGTTCATGTACAGATGTGACATTTGGAGCTCCAAATGAATGCAGTGAAAGGACTTGAATGGGTGCAACACAACTGCTCTGAATGTGGAGTTATGCTCAAATACAAGAGAAAAGCAAGATTTAATTCAAATCCTTCAGCCGACTTTCTCTGTGCAAGATGAGCTCATGATTTATAAACATCTGTTATTACTATTATTGTCTGTGGCTGTCAGAGGACTTAGAAACCTGTGGTGTTCTAGGTCCCAGCCAGAGCTCTGAAAACCACTTGTGATCCCCGAAAATCAGGCTCCTTTCACAGGCAGGGCCAGGCAGGTCACTCAGGGGTTGAAGAGCAAGCTTAGCTGTGGTGAAGGGAAACTGCAGAATACACACACAAATTCAAATGAGCAAATGCAGAGGCAGGACCAACCTTCCTGTGCACAGGCAGCTGCCAGCAGATACTGAATGTGCACTCCAAACCTGTCTGAACCCCAGCATCGTTATTACACAGCCCCTGTTGGATTGCTCCACCAGAGATGAGGATTTTGTTTTGTCCAGGCTCCATAACCGCTGGCAAAAGGAAATCCAGGGCTGTTAAAGCCCAAGAACTTGGATGGTATGGTTTCCATCCTTGCAAAACAGAAACCCTCTGAAAGCAATGTCTAATCACAGCTGAAGGGAAGAACTGGCCTGCACTATCCCCTGGCATATTATTTATTATTAGTATTATTAAGCCCTCTGCAAGCCTCAGAAAGAACTCTCCCTTCCCAGAAGTGCTCTCCAGGGCCTTGGCAGTGCAATTGCTCTCCAGGACTGAGCTGTGCAGAGATTATTATTTATTAATAAATTATTTTTATTCAGACATATTCGGGTTGCCTGGACCGAACACTCTCACTCATGGTTTGCACTGGACCTGCCCTGGCTGTAGTTTAAATTTGGGCAAGGAAAATGACAAATGTTTTATAACTGAAAAACCCCAAGCAAGGCTATAGTTGCAGCCTCACTTCCCAGGAGTTTGAGCCTGTTGGGAGAATGTTGGGAATGTCCTGACGAATCGCTCACCTGGGGAGTTCCTTTGTCTCCATGATTAGAGCCAGGGAGTGGCTTCCTGTGAGAGAAAGGATGAGCTGCCCGAGGAGCCAAAAGTTACAGCACATTAAGGTGGAACAAGGGTTTGAACTGCTATAAAGTCTTTTTTTTTAAACCGATAGAAGTGACAACACGGAGTTTTGCACAGCAGGTGTGCAGCTGTCTGCGTGGAGCAGGTTAAGAAAGGCATTTACTCCCACGCTAATTCTCTCAATCCTGTTACTTTCTCTTTAACCAGCTTAAACTCTTGCTGAGGGGGTGAGGATGAAGCCTCGGTCATTGCTGTGTACTTAAGAGGGGACAGCAGTTCAGTTTCTGGAGATGTGAATGATGTTTACCCACGCTGGCATTTTACGGCTTCATTTTCTTCCTGTTATGCTCAATAAAACCAGTGACTGCCCCATCATCTGCCCCTCCTGGGTGACATTTACTCCAGGGTCCCACTCCATTCCAGTATCAAACTCTGAATAATTCTGTGAGGCTTCAGCCACCTGGTTCTGACCTTTGCAGCCCATCTGGAAGACTCTTTTATTTTACTCACATTGCTTATGCTCCTCTTCCATCTGTTCTGGCTTCCATCTTTCACCAGTCAGGAAGGGAATTACTCTTTCCACGCCAATCCATGTTCTCCAAGCATCAGGAGTCACAAAAGCACACTGAGCCACACAGCAGCCCTGATCTTGTAATCTCACCCCACCTACAACCACCCACGAATCACCCTGGGAAAATACTGGCCTCGGCTTTTGTGTTCAGTCTCTCTTGCTGAACCAAACCTATCCATGGATATCACTCACAGATAATCTCCACAGACAATCCATCTTTCCCAACAAATGAATCAAAGCACCAGGAGCGTATTCTGAAAAGAGACAGCAGAGCCTGGGAGCATCATTTAATGCCCAGCACTAAAAAATCTCACCTTCCACTAGACCAGATTGCTCAGGGCCCCATCCAAACTGGCCTTGAACACTTCCAGGGATAGGAGATACCTACATACAATACAAAATCCAAAGTAACAGAAACATTTCAACAAACCTCAGAAACAGAAAAAGATTTATTAGAAATATTACACAGATTTTTGCATCATACATTTTAATAATGTTAATATTTAAATATTAGCATGTCCAAATCTGCAATGCTTAGTATGTACATTCTAATGTGCTCTTTGTATAAATTAGGTTACGATGTAACATCTGTACCCAACAGGGAAAGCTGAAACTGTCAGAGGTGATCATCCCATATGACAAACTCAAGCCTGGACCAACAGTCAATAAAAACATTGTGTCCAGCACTGACCAATGGGACTTGGCACACGTGCAAGTCAAAAATGGAGAGATCATCAGCTGAGAAAAAAAAGTTACTTGCAGTTCAGTGAGAAGCTGGTTCTGCACCGTGTCGGTGAGCGAGCGTCGATGGCACTGGGGTTGGTACAAACCAACACAGCTGAGCATAGTAGAACTTATTGCTGGGTTTAAAAATGTCTTAATGCTCCATGCCCTGAGTCTTTTTAGGCAAAAGCCCTCTTGTGACAGGAAAATGCATAATCTCATCCCATACAGACCCTGCCTGTGATCAGATGCACAAGGCTCAGCTTTGCCAAGAGCTGGCCCAGTCAGATCCTTGCTGCTGGTACCCCCAGCACAGCAGGACGAGGGAGGTACGGACAAACCAACAAGCCCAGGCTTGTGTGGTCACTGCCAAGGAAGGGGGAACATCAGGGAAGCAAAAAGGTGGATTTTTGAAGAGTTCCAGGTCAGGAATCAAACTGGGAAGAACCAGTCATTCTGCCTGCATGTGCTTGGTTCAGACAGAAAGCTTGCACAGAACTCACTGCATGTACAAAACAAGAGAGAAAACCTGAAAAAACCGACTTCGAATAACAAAAAGAAAACTGCCAAAACTCAAAGGGACCCTGCATAAGCCCAAAATCCCTCTGCTCAGCATGGCTGCCTTGCTGCAGTGCAGGAAGAACCAGGAAGTCTTTGTCCCCTTTGCACTGCCACAGCTGCCACTGGCACAGGAAGGGGAGCCTGGCAAAGGCAGCAAACTCCGTGCTGTGTCCCCTCCTCAGCTTCTGAGACCCCCCCCAGGCTGCACTCGTAGGAGGAATGCCCCTCAAGCTGACAATCCACAAGGACTCTCTGATGTCCTTTTTCTGTCCCCTGTCCCTCTCCTCACACACTGGGCTCTCCCTCAGTCTCACCAGGAACTTTCTGAAACAGCTCCTCAGCCCTTCTAGAAAACCTTCCCACAGGGCTGACTCCGGGCTTGCTCCTCACACCTCTGTACCTTCCCAAGCCATGAAACCATTTGTACCTTCTCTGTCTCACCTGAAATTCCAGGAGCCAGATTGTACCTCCCACACTTGAATCTCCTTTCCTCTCTGACACTACAGTACAACAGTCACACGCTGCCATATCCCTCCATGGAATGTCACTGAAACCCCCTTCCTAACCATTCTCCTCACGTGCTCATCCCAAATCAGCTGTTTGGTTCCCACAGACTCCCCAGGTACACCCAGAGGCAGGTGCAGGTGGTGCCTAGGAGTGACAATTCAGGGAGCAAGGGAAGAGATTTATCTGCCTGCACACCAGGGAAAGATCCATTAATCCTAAGAGGCAAAGTCAGAAAGGATTTAGGCAGTTTAGGCAAACCTACTGCTCAACACCATCCTTGTCATATCATCACATCCAGGACATTTCGAGAGAATTCTCAGAACTTCTATAAAGACTATCCATACACCTTCTTGCTTAACTTAATTGAATTCCCTAGCTTTAAAGGCAGCTTGAACTTTAATTTTGCAGCTCCTATCTGAGATGTTTTACAAGGGCCTGTAGAGTCTCTGAAAACCAGGCCAGTCTGCAGCATTGAGTAGGATAAATTTAAATTCATTTTGAAATTTTAAGGCAGCATGAAAAAAACAATAATGACCTGTGAAAATCCAGGTCTAGAAATGTAACTGTGCAAGGTTTAAAAGGAAGAACCCCCCCCCCCCCAATATTGTAACAGTTAAATGAACAAATAAACAATATCCTTAATTTAAAAAAATAATCTGGAAAACCATCTCTCAAAGCATCAGCTTTTTAAAAATGATACGTTTTGCAGGTTTGAGGACTGAAAACTAACATTGAAGAAAAGGTAAAACCAAGTATCTTCTTCCCTACTACACCTCTGTGTTCTAACTCCTAGCTAAGTAAAAAATTTAGGAATACACCACTAGAATTGGATAGAATTAGTGTTTGGTCTATGCTGCTGGGGGGCATGGGAGAGCAAGCTGCAAAGAGATGACAGAAACATTGCTTTGCACAAATCATTTGGAAAAAAACCCAACTGCTGGAGCCCACAGAGCAGAGGATGCTGACCCAGGAAGTAACACACAGCCAGTGGACACTGAGCCACACTGGACACCCTTCCAGTGACCACAGGGTTAAGATTCCCTTGTTTTACATCATTTACTCTGACTTTGAGGTGTTTACCAGACCCTGGGAATTAAAAGTGTTTTTCTCATCCCTGCAAGTGCCCGATTCAAAGCTCACTGAGGAATATGGAATTTTCTGTGCTGACTTCACTACAGCTTTGAACTACAGCTCGTTGGGGAGAACTGGGATCCCTGCCAAGGGACACCTCCAGGGAAAAAGAGCTGCTGCATCCATGAGGCAGTGGAGCTCTGCAGTGTAAGTGCCTCAAGGAACTCTGCTCAGCAGAATTCTCCTCTTCCATCTTATCCAGTATTTGAGAACATGGAGAGCAACTCATTCTGGGTTCTCTATAGAGAGCAGAGTGTGCTGAGAAATCCTGGAGAGTGAATCCCATCTAGAAAGGACTCCCCTGCCTGTGGCAGCATTCACAGCTGCTTTCTCACAGTACAGGATGATCCCCAGTGTGCAGGGGCACTGTCAGTGCACTCCCCTGTCCATTTTTATCACACAGCCTCTCCAAAGATTGGAACTGGACTTTCCCAGAGGCAATGGAATAGAATATACTTCAGATTAAAACCAAGAGCAAGTGATGATTTTGTCCTCCTCCAGAACAGGCACACACTGCCTTCCTCCAGCATCTTCTCTGTTCAGTGCACTCGCTGGCTGTGGGCTCTACCATCTATTCCTGAATCCTGTATTTTGCTGTGAGAAAGCCAAAGTCTGAAATATGTTGTTTATTAATGAAAGAGCATTACAAAGTAAAATCAAATCAAACAACAAAGCACTATGGGGCGGACAGAGCCTGAATCAGCCACCTGCAAAGCCCCTGAAAGCCTGAAACCAATCTTGTTCTGTGAAAATCTCTTGTTTCCATTTCATGAACCTTTTTCCAGGAGGTAGGAGCAGTGAGCACTAGTATTTTCTGTAAGAGAGAAATGATCCCTAGCTCCCTAGGCCTAATGTCCACAAAGCATCAGGGTTAAACACAGTAACTAAATATCAACCTTCTTCTACCAGCATGCCCCAAAGAAGCCAGGCAGCCTTTACACGCTCTCCCAGCCCTGCTCCTAGAACAAATCCAGCAGCCTGTTGGATCCTGCCATCCTTGGAGACAAACACAAAAATTAACTTCATCAGGTGAAATAAGAGAAACAGATAATGGACATTTAGCAGTGTCTATCAGACATTTTCCTAAGAGTATTACTGAGGTGGGAAGCCACTCTCTGGCGCCTGATTACAGAGACACAGAGACGGGTTCCAGTTATGCTGTTTGTAATTTGTGGAGCGAAGTTGCAACTTCCATTGGTACTGATATATGACTGTGTTTCTCTGCAGGATAACATCATTTCCAAGCATGTAGCAGTGCCCTACGGATTGTATTTCATGGCCCAGGGCACAGGCTGTCTCTGGATTCCTGCCTCTAGGCACCAATGACATAGCTGTGCTGACTAGACAGGAGCAATACAGAAGGAAGAAGTTACTCCACTCACTCCACAAAAAATATGAGATGTCACTGTACTGCTCACCTGATTACCGGCACCTTCCAAACTAAAGCTATTAAATTGCATTTGCAATGTTCCTGTGATAACTGTGCCTGCACAGTCAGCCGGGAAACTGAGCTCTGGCTTCCCAGAGTAATCAAGTAATGAAGTTGGAGTAATAAACCTATTTTTCCTCATAGAGATTACTTCTGTTTGAGCTGAAATGAAGTCCCAGCACCTAACAGGATCTCTCAGAGTTATTTCACTAACTAGTGATGAACAGAGGGTGGTTTCTGAGTTACAAATGATCCTGTTACCATCTTGCTGGTTATGCTACGAGTAAATTAGTGCAGTTATTGGGTGAGATGTGTGAGAATAACTCAGGCTAAGGTTCTACAACTTAAGTGCATCTGTCAAGGTGTTTTATAAAATATATGGAGGCAAGAAAACAACATGTACTTGGGATGAGTTAAGCATGTTTTGGCAAGAAGAGCATTTTTGTGAACGTTTGTATTAATATGAATCTCCCAGCCTCCCTTGAGTGCCAGCATAGTCCACATTGACTTAGAACTTCATTGTGTTGTAGGTCTCCTGTCGAGGCAAACGTTGTTAGCCCAAGGGATCCTCTTCAGAAATATCCCATGTGTGCTTGAAAACGCTTTGCAATTTCCATGTGGGAGTAAACTTACCAATGGATTTGGTTTGCAAAGATGGACAACAGGGAGTTATTTGGTTGCAGTCCCAGATGGAATCAAAACTACGGAAGAGCTTCCTTTCACACTAAGAGCTTGGGCTGGTTGTGGAAGAGGAGCAAGCGGGTTTTTAAAGTGATCGAGTGCATCTGTAGCATTCTTTGTTCTCTTCCCCACTTCTGTCCAGCTCTTGCTCTGCAGCTCAGGTCTCGAAGTACTTGTAAATCTGGGCCACGTACTGCATCACGCTCTGCCAGTCGGGCCGGTCCGTGTACATCATCTCGCTGAGCTCCTGCACAGACACAGCACCACGCTCAGGCAACCCCACCACGGCTCCTCTGAGAGCAGCTGAGCCCACTGAACTCTTCTGTTTCTACTCCAGAGCCCTCTAAAGCCATGTACTTAAAGGGCCATTGGAATGATCCACTGGTCAAGTGCAATGCTGGAATTTGTTAATGCATTCTACAATCTAAAAGACTTCTGCCCTCTGCAAAGATCAGTTCTCTATGTAACTTCATTTAAGTTGCTGCTTCTTTGCTTCTGTATCTAGCTCATGAACCCCATAAGAGTTTTCCCTTCATATTAAACTTCTCTCTCCCTTGTCATACAGTTAATTTTGGAAAAGGTTTTTTTGAACAGTTCAACAAACAAATTATCTTTCTGTTTCTTAAAGCACTAAAACAAGAGAAGGACATAATCCATATCCTCATTTTAATACTGGATGACCTTCAGCAGTTCCTTCCAATTATATTAATTCCGTGATTCTACAAACTCTTTCTGGAAGTTCTCCTAACACTGTGAACTTTCTGATGGTGGTGCAGCCTTCCCCAGCACTGTGTGACACTCTGAGGGTAAGGTCACTGACTGGCCACATGGCAGCAAGGAAAGGTGTGGGAATGGTGCGTGCAGTAAATGCTCCCTTGCTAAAAGGTTACTCACCAGACTGGGTTTGATGCCCACACTTTCAGCAGCTTGAAATGCCAACAGCAGATTTCTCTTCTGTAGAAATAAAAGTCCAAAAGGATTAATATCAAAGCACTATTCCTGAATCTTTCCTTGCATCTGGTTAATCAGTAAGTTTAAATGAGCAGGGATATTTGAAAACTAAACTACTGGATTCCATACTTGCACACAGACTCTTTTTTGGATTAGTCAGGCACACTCACAAGTTCTTTGTCTTTGAATAGCTCATCTTCTTCTGCCTGGATGACACCCTCTGTTTGTCTTTGACAAAGAGGTTGTTGTGAATCTGATTACAACTGGGAAAAAAACCCACTGAAGTTCTGTCTTTACTATGAGCAAAAGGTTTCTGCAGAGGTGTTAACTAATACAAGGCATTCCTGTACATCATATAATTCTTAATGTAACAGATACTGTCTTTGTGTTTATCTGCAGCAGCCGCTGGACTCAGGCAACTTGTCACTGACTTTTCACCCTCCATTTCTCTCTGGGAGTTCACTGTTGGTTTCCTTCCCCTTTCCATCCACCCTGTTCACTGTGAACTCTGCAAATGTACAACACAACTCACTTTGTCCTGGCTGTTGAGCTCCTGGTAAGGAATATGTGCAGGCAAATATGTGTGCAGGAGAGCACAGAAGGCCAGCCCGTCACTCCAGCTGCTGCTGAAGTTGGTAATATCAATATTCTGTAAGAGAAAACATGAGCCACCCTTGAACAGTGCTACACAACAAAAAAAAAAAAAATTCTCCAAACAATAGTTTTTATGCAGCCATGGAACAGAAACCCCAGAGCTGAGCTAGAAACATCTGTGGTGACCACCACTGCCAGCTCCAAAAGAAGGGAGGTGAAGAAGAAAAATTCGGAAAGAAATAGTCTGTTAGAGTTGGGAGTTTATATGGACAAAAAATACATTCCTCCCCTTCTTTCTAGACACTTGGATTGTTCTTTGCCAGTCACATCTCTTACTACAAAGCTGCACTCAGGTGCACAGAGCAAGCCCAGTTTCCCTGCCCGTGACAACTGAGGTCCAGAACCATGGGGGTTACAGTGACTACAGAAACAGAAAATGCTATTTTGAAGTCAGCCCATCTGCAGAGAACTCCTTTAAAACACAAGATATTTCTGGGGGTACAGACTGCACTCGGGGTTCTTCCCTGGGATGCTGTCATGGGGCACAGCTGCAGTTAAAACAGGCCCGTGGCCCAGTCCTGCTCCTGTGAACAAGGTGACCTTTCTGATGCTCCTGTTTGCCCTGACTGGCCACACCAGCACACTAAGGAATTCCCATGGCCCAGTCTCACTGCTGGAGTAGCAGCTTTAGTTCCAAATGCCAGCTAAAAATGAAACAGTGAACTGACACAGCTCAGAAGAGCAAGAGCTGCTGGAGCAGGGAGGCTCTGGGACACGATGGAGCTGCACCATCTCCCACACTACAGCAGGTGTGCAGTCACCTCCAACCCTTCTCAGCAGCCACATCCTCCTGTCTGCTCAGCTTCCATTCACACCCCCTGCCCCTCCTTTATGTAGCTATTTCCTGGTTTCTTTCAAGACTCCCCCAAAGACAAGGCTTTTACTGCATCTCCCATACAACAGCTGATGCAGACACACTAAAGCCCAGACAGGAATTATTTCAGCATGTGCTCCTCGCTTCTAATGCCTCCCTGATTAATTGTCCAACCTGGACTTGATCCAGTCAGACAGGATTTCAAATTAGTAATAAATGTCCATAACCAAACATGACTCAAATTGAAGCAGTACAGAATATTTCAGGTTACAATACTCCGGCTGTAATAAACGTACAACTCTAATGGGCTCAGAAAGCAGCTGACATCCCCACACTGCACCAGCCACCATGCTGTACTGGGCTCTGTTAACATCTGTCAGCGGAGATAATACAAAAATGAGGCACTGGCTTGAACACCATCACAAGAAAAAAAAATAATTTGCTCTGAAGCTGCTTTGGCACTGCCTGTTCCATAAAGCTGCACCATGGAAGCCCATCTTTGTTGTGTATGGAATTGCCTGAAGCTGGATTATTCTGCTTTCTTGAAGTTTCAGACAAACAAGTTCCTTTCTATTTATCAATCTGCAGTTAGTGGGAAAGGATTGACTGCCAAGTTACAGAAGTGTTTTTACTGAGGCCAGTATGTTTTATCAGCAAATAGCCTATCATCAAATGCCAATATTCTCATTTTATATTGTAGGATAGAAATGGAAAATGGAGGTTGTTCCTCCCCTCTGCCAAAGGCCATGGAAACAGGAACAAACAGAGCCTTAGTTAAGCAACAGGACTAGACAAAAACGCAAGGCTTGTTTGTGCGGGAACGTTTTATCTATCCTCATTTTCACGATGCTATTAGGGGACATGTGAGATACAAAACTGCTCCTTCACACAGCGTTTCACTATCCCAGCATCAGTTTAATAATTTTACTTACCTTTGTAATTTTAAATCCACCTAAAACTCTTCTCCTCTTCCCAAATCACAGTATCTACAAAGTGTTAATGTCTACGAAAGTCAGAACTAGGTCCAAAAATCCTCACCTCCCCAACAGCATTGTACAGACAGTCATCCTCAGAAACTTTTGTAGCTAAGTCTTACAAACAAGCAAAAGTTCAAGGATGGAGTTCTGCAGACCATATCTGAACCACAGATGAAATCTGCTGCAAAGTGGTTTGCCATAATCAACAGCCAAAACGAACTCAAATCTGAATTTTTGTCCTAAATGCAAACCCAAAACAAACGTTCAAAGGTTCAGCTCAACTGTTCAGTTCACAGTACAACAAAAAATACCTAGGCATACTCAAGCCCTCTTAGTTCCATTTTTACATCTAGCAAGAATCAATGAATTTTGGTTTTTGGGTTTTTTTTTCTCTAAACAAAGGCATTTTCATTTCATACACAGTATAAACCCCTCTCCCTGGCACTTCACCTTGGCTTCTTAGATACTTTTTGGTTTGGGATATAAGGACATGGTAAATGCAAAGTGATCTGTGTTTTGCTACACTGCAGCTTTATTTGTAATACCTCCCCACTCCACCACACCAAGAGGAATTAAGTCAAAATAGAGCCAACTCTGATTTCTCGGAAGATCTCTGGCTCCCCTGAAGCCATTAAAAAAAAAAAAAGGAAAACAATTTAGGGAATGAACACCTCGGAAACTATTCCCTTCTCTTGATTACTTTGGCAGTGGAACCCGTCTCAGTCCTGCTGCCACACCTCTCTCCCTATTCCTCAACACAGTCCCAGAATATATGGGAGCTATTTGTGTCCACGCTGGTTGTTAATGCACAAGCCCAAGCTGCAGGAGGGTGATTTCTGTGTCCCAGTGTGCTCACAGCAGAACCCCTACTCCAAGCTCTGAAAAACGACACGTGGCTTCCCATGAGATGCCCAGAAAGGATGGCACCACTCAGGAGGAAGATGCACCATCAGAACGAGTGCAGGGAGAAATGGGAAAATGGAGTAGGGATTCAGATCAAACTGAGTTGCAGCATTCACCAGGAAGGGGAGAAAAATTTGCTGTCATACGGCTACAGTACATCCTGTGGTCACTGGTACCCCAGGGTCTGTCCTCAGCACACCTGCAGTGTCACCAATCAGTGAAAACACTTAATTCTCTTCAAGCTCACAAGTGAACTCCTCTACATGCACTGGGAATGTTCAGAGACTGGAATCTGGAAGCACGGCTCCAAAGTGCCCAGTACAGTTTGTTTCTAGGAACATAAACTAAATTTAAAAAAGAATATCCAGGCAATGTTGTTTAGACAACAAATGTACAATCTAGGATATTAGTGTCAGGTCAAGCCTAAAAGACACAAAACACCTGGAAGTGATTGACCTTAGCCCCCCATCCTGGGAACAGGACCTTTGCCTGCAGATAACAGAGCCCTCAGAGAGCCATGGTAAAGACACCCAGGGAAATCTGTGTGATCTGTTCTCATTAAAAACAATTCCTTGTTTGTCTGAGAAAAAAAAACACCACCCCATTAGATTTCACTTGATCTTTGACTCCAAGCAAAAAGCAACAGTGACATCATGCACTCCTCATTACAGTCTGAGTACGTTACAATCCTGACACAAGATATTCCCACTATGCACATGTTACTGTGCCCACAGCAATGGCTCTCTGAGTCATAATTTTCTCCCTGAGACTCAAAATTATCAATTACAGACATGAATCAGCTTGAAGCTGGCCTGGAACTCTGTGGAAGAAAGCCTCCAATAAATATGACTTGAGCATCATTATTCCCACCCTCCCCTCAGCATCCACCATCCCCTCCTGCCTCTCCCAAGTCACTGGTATGGAATAGCACACCAGGAACCCGCCAGGGTGGCTGATCATGGAGGTTCAGCCCATGCAGAATATAAACTTAAAAACTTTAAAATAAGTATGTTGAATAAATAAAAGGGCATTGCCTTGTTTTTAATAGCAGCTCTCCCTCAAGTGGCTCAGCTTCCTGCTGTCCCTCCAGCTCATCAAAACCCAGACCCCCACAACTCCTCTTGAACAGCTCAGTATTTTTAAGTGGATATATTTAAACACATGTCTGAACAGGAGCCACAGCTCTGCACATCTGACCTCTCTAATGCAAAATGGATCAAGGTACCTTGAAAGGCAACTTCCAAAGAGGACCCAAACCTACCCATCTTTAACAACAGCTGCACGAAACTGCAGATCTGATTTATTACACCCTAACTGGCTGGGGCCATGTTAATAGGGTTCAGCCAAAGAGGTTCTATTCATAAGAATCTTCAGGCTCTGAGTAGAAAAGTTCTAAACACTTCCTGAGAAACAACATGAGGGAAGGATGGCTCCTTTTAGCATGACCGAGCCTTCTGAACAAACAAAACACTCTTGTTCATCAGAAATGCTTCAGCAAAGATACGAAACATCTGGGCAATCTACTGGAAATATGGGTGAATGAGAAGTGTGGTCAGGTCTGGTTAACAGGGAGGAAAGGCATGAATGCCTGAAATTAAAGGCTGCCTGGATTCTTGTGTAATTGCAGGCTGCACCCAGATGACAATTGCACACAGCTCTTCTCAATGGGGAGCTGCAAGTCTGAAGTGATTTGCATATCACACTGAGTCCATCTAATGCCAGGAACCTTTCTGAATTCTCTTACCAATCTTTTTCTTTTAAATAGAATACAGGATAAAGTAATGCCTTTTGATTAAAAGAAATCAAAACAGCAGTGCTGTGTTTTGTATGGAGATTAAGTGGGTAGCCAAGACTGGGAAGGAAGCCAGGTGACCTCCTATCCTCCAGCCTGTATTAATATCCCTGGCTCAAATGGTTCAGGCAACTGCAGTCTCCATAAGAATTGCTCTAAATTTCTTTGAAACTTTGTGTTTCTATCCCATAATCCATATTTCTAATGCTTCTCTCAGCATGTCAGTAAGCCATGCATCTTATTGCTGATTACATAGGCATGGAACAACCGAGCTCAGATCACAAAATGCTCTCTGAAAATGCAGTTAAATCACGTAATAACAGCACTATGAACTGAAAAGGAACTGATGCCAGCTCTTTAAAAGTCACGCCATTTACGACATTTCTTTTTATAAAGAATCCCTGCTTCCCATCACATTCTAGGCTCTGTTTGCTCCTTCCTCCACTGCTGCCACAGGTGCTGCTTTGGGTTTACCACTCATCATTTGCTTCAGTAAGAGTGAATTAATGAGCCCTTTAGCAAAGACAAGATATTAGAGGATTTATGGCTGGTTTTTTTTTTTTTTTTTTTTTTTGCAAAAGCATCAAACATCCATTTGCTACAGAATTCACATAGAGCAGAGACACTCAAATAGAGGAAATTTTAAAAGGATATTATGCATCCTACACAAATATGTTTCAGCTCCCAACTATTTCAGTCTCAAAAGCCAGAGAAGATACCAAAAAAGTCAGGCAGATCCAATTTTCTTACATCAACTTTCCTACTTGAGGCAGACTGGCAAGAATAGGTGGAATGATGCTCTCTAAAATTCTGTGTTTAGAACGAGGTTATCTGGACAGTAATTGTCCTACAGACACGATTCAGAGTGAATTGTAAAATGATCTGTGCACTCTTCAAACTCAACTCCTTCTTCCTGTGGTTCAGGACCTCTCCAAGGCAGCTTAGTTCTGGTTATTGTGGTTACAAAAGAGAGGTGGTGCTGAAATAGCTGAAATTTTCATGAGAATAAAAAGTGAAAGTAGTAGCAAATGGGAGACAGTTAAGGTAATAGTGATAAAGTAATTCTGGAACCTCCCTTTTCCTTTGCTTGCAAGGCAAGATCCTGCTGACACTGAAACCATCCCTGCAACCATGCAGTGAGTAACCAAACAGCTCTATTTGTGCCTTCAGGTCTATTGCTCCTTTTTATTTGCATTTTTATATATAAAGACTGACTTTTTATAATGAAAACAAGTTCTAGTGAACAAGGATTGAGAGTAGCTGCTGGCACAGCATATAACACACAGTGGATGAATTTGGACCTTTCCTAGCAAATAATGTGAGTTGTTTTGAATGTAAATAACCCCGTGACAACATCCTCATTACTAGAAGACACCTACTTCAAAGGTCTCACTAAAGGTTAGTAAAGTTACAGGGGTTTGTACATATTCCTCAGTTTGGGTCTCAATTTATTGCTTTGCACGAGAGAGAGAGAAAACGTATAAAACTGATTTACAGGGAGCTGGTTGGTTGTTGCACAAACATACAGGACCAAATGAGAGCTGGTCTAAGCAGAAGCGATTTTATGGATGTGTCTGGGTCATTTCAGAGATGAGGTAATGGTGACAAAAGATATTTATCAAGTGTGACTGGCATTTCTGTAATTTCCACCACTCGCATTCCGTGAAAAGGCAGAGCAAGAGTCAGTTCTGTCTGGAGAGGCAGAGGTGGATTACACAGCAAGACCAGGGGCTAAAGAGTTCTCCCTCTTGCAATAATCCCATTAGATATTGATGAGCTCTAGGTTTTGCTCTGCGTGTCTCTCGTGCTCTTCAGCCTAAATGACCCTTGTGATGCTGAAAGGCAACTCCCTGCTTGCCACACAACTGCCACTTCCATCAGTTTTCTCACCAGCTCCTATAAATGACACCGCTGCTGAATGCCACGGAGAAGAAACAGGCTGGGCTGAGCCCCTTCATTCCCAAGGCTGCAGCAGTGAAGATGCAGCAGCACAGCTCCAAGGACCACACAGATACTCTGGGGAGGAGGGGAGGGAGGAATTAGCTCCACTCTGTGTCCAAGACAGCAACACAGCTACTTCCTGCCTGGAGCCCTGGTGCAGAATTGCTAATGACCACACTGGCTGCTCCCACAGCCCTTTCTAATTATCTGTATTGAGAATTCAGAGATTAGGCATGTCCTGGAATTCCTGGGCCAAGGGGCAGGCTGCAGACTGTAGCAGGCTGAGGGTAGAGGATGGAAACAAGGTGGGGAGAGGTCCCACCAGCAAAGGTTACTGGTGGACCAGCAGCAGGGCCCAGCTGTCTGCCAGTTGAATTCCCAGTTTGGAGCTGTTCCAGCTGGTGACCAATCAGTTCAGTGTTTTCACTGATTGTCCGTGCATCCAGGCAACACAAGGGAAGAGTCTTGGACTTTGGGATGGACAGAATGTAAATGCTATTTTTAAAATCACCCAGCAGGACAGAAAGTTACGCATGAGAGAGCTGCATTTATTTTATCCCTCCAATCAAGAGCCTTCATTTACAGGATAAAGCCCTCTGTGTGAAAAAAAGTAGAGCTTGGCTCAAGTTATTTGGCTACCCTAGGGAAGCACGTTTGTGCACTGGCATCACTGAGAAGGGGGTCTGCACATTGGTCATCAGCCTGGTTATTCCCAACATGCCAAGATTTGGCTGCTGCATTTTAATTCCAGACACCAACCCTGGGTCCAGCTGGGACATACAGATAAACTGCATGTACACATCCAGCCATAAGTATTTTTATTTAGGAAAAGAACACTTTTTTTTGCTTGCTCAGCAGGCTCTGGCCAGCAGCCTCTGATTCTGGAAAAAAAATGGGACTATCTTGATATTTTCAGCCTGTATTTTCATGAATTAAAATCTTTCAAGATTGCCCTCTCTATCAGAGAGCATCTTTCCAAATATTACTGCAGTTTACATCCAGTTATACGGTTCTATGACCTATATTTTAACTGCTAGGAAGATCAAGGCAATGCTATAATATAAGAATACCAAGGTCACAAAGATGGTCCATAGGAGACTTGGGAGCAGAATTCCTCACCAATGTATTGTCAATTTTTATTTAAACACAGGAAAATCTCTCCTATCTCAAGAGCTATTAGCAAAACTCCTTTCAACTTTTGTACGGATAGGAAAAGTCAACATCCTCCTCTTCATCAAAGATCAGAGAAACACAGAGAGAGCCAGAAACTTCATCCACTTCTCAGAAGCTCCCAGAATATACTAGTAACTTCCTGGGAAAAACCCATTGCTTGCATATCCTGCTTCTAAATGTTAAAATGCGACAAGTGCTGTGGACAAGTGCTGTGGACACAGAGCTCTGGAAGCTTGTGCAGCCTCTCAGAACAGAAGGGCTGGCACTGGGACTTCAGGGGACGTGTCACTGTGCACCAAACAAGGCTGTGTCACTGGTGTGACTCAATGCTTTTTCCTGCTGGCTCAGCAGGCTCTAATCTCAGGCACACAGGTTGGTGTGGTACAAGGGAAATCTCTCCAGCCCTGCCCAGAACAGAGACTCTGCCATGAACTGAATGAATGAATGGATGGCTGCCATGCCAGTCTGGAGGGGGGTTCTGTGCAGGTGTTTTTCTTCACCCACATCACACAGCCCAGGAGTTATTTGTTTTGCTGTTAATCTTCACAAGACCACAGTACTGTGGGAATTCCAGCCTTTCCAGGCTGCACATAAACTGTGCAGAACAGCAGATGGGATTTAGCTCCTTGCTTAGAAAAGTGAACCTGTTCATGTGTTCCTCAGTGCTGCTGCTAAATTTAGATAGAAACCTGTTTAGTTTAGACAGAAACCTGAGAGAGAGGTTGATACAATTTGGAAATGCACTGAAACAGTTTTAGGCTACTTGTTGACAGGAATACAAAATGTAATGTAGAACGTGCACGTCTGGTGATTAAGAAACCACTGAGTTCTCTTCTGTATTTCCTTAGGACAGGGCACAGCTGTGCTGGGATTCTCAAGGCTTTAAAACTAAGCTCCATTATACTGGTGTCAAAGGAAGTGTTTGTGCGAGCCAAGTCCCAGGAATTACATTCTGACCAGGTTCAGAGGGTTGATCCTGGGTTTTGTCTCACTCAGCTCTAATTCTGGTGAAGAATCAACTCTGCTGGAACCACCAGCCTGATTACCAACCCTGAGGATTGTGGTAGCATTTATATATTTTTTATATATATACATATATATATATATATATTTTTACATTATTTACACAGCTCTGTTCACTCTCTGCAGCCCAAGATGATGCCTGTGAGGCAGAATGCTCAGCTGACAGTTAGGAAAGATTAATGCCCAAGTACACAGAGAATGTCAACTCCTCACACTAATGACGTACAAAGTAACAGACTTCTTGTTTCTAAATATAACCCTTATTTTCCAGAATAAAGAAGAAATCTTCAAACATGGATGTGTTGAAGTACAACTGGCCACGAAGGAGGATCTTTTGAGATCAGCTGGGATCGCCTATAAAGCAGGTCCTCACAAAGTGCAGCCCCAGGAATGCACCTGCAGTCCAAAAATTCCCATCCTGGCTGTGTGACCCAGCAGAGTCCATCTCCCAAAGGAGAATGGTCCCATGACCACCTGACCAGAGGGAATATGTTATGTCCATCTTTGTGCATCTTTGGGTCACACTTAATCCGTGCTGGATCTCATCCAGGCAGCAAACAAGGAAAAAAAGCATCAGAAAAAGCAGGGGCTAACAACATGGAATAGGGCTTGAGAACAAGGAGGCTTTGGAGGAAATACTGCCTAGCATAAAAAGAAAAGGAATGTGAATTCCTGTGAGAAAAAGCAAGCCACAAATTCGTAAACAAAAAGCTGGTATTAGTCTTAGTTTAAACTGAACACAAAAGGATAAAGAGCTTTATATTACACCCACTGCCAAACCACCAGTCGAGCAGTCTCTTGCTATAGTTGCTTGACAAACAGCAAATACTGCAACAGCTTTATTTTCCTTCCTAAGCTTTTGTATCTCTGCCCCATGAAGAGCTGCCTTGATCCACAGCTGGGGCACTGACACTGCCATAGGGAGGTGATACAGTGCAATGGCTTGAAAGCACAGCTCAAGAATACATGAAACACAAACACCTTCAGAGCTACAGCTGGCACTTCCCTTTATCAGTTCTAGGACATTCCTTGTCTGCTCCTGTTTATCATTCTTCTACCTGAAACAACCACAGAGCTTTACTGCAAGAGATGGTGGATCTTCAACCAGTGGTGGATCCCAAATAGGTCCTGTTAAACCAAACGTAACTTGGAACAAAAGAATAACCACGAAAATGCATGGGAGGGAAGAGCCAGTCTCAGATCCTCTTTTCCTCTGTGCCACAGGAAGGGTGTGTAGTGGTCGGAAAGAGCATGAAAATAGTTCTTTTAAGCAAACCATATTCATTAACATGGTAGCAATTCCTTCCCCTCTGGAGAGAGTGTGTGTGGCAGAAACAATAATCCTCAATTCTAATGATCACGGGTTAAGTGCCTCAAAGTTCTGTGTTTTCGCAATACATCTGTGAATAGCAATAGGCTTTAATCTAGAGAGGTTTGGCCCCTTGACAGATGGTCTCCACAGAGAGAATCAGGCCACTTAAATGACACCACAGTCACTAATGACATGATTATGGAAGGTGATAATGCAACAAGAATGACTCTCAGCAGCTTCCAGGAGTTCCAGCTCACAGGAACTGAGCCTGTTAGAAAAGAGGCACCCAATTCCTACTTCACACTGCTGCTGGGATGTATCATCTTTTTAAACAGATGGAAAAAAACCCACAAGACAACAGAGAAAAAGCTATTTTAACACAAATAGCATACTCTCAGCAGGCTTTGTGGTTTAAAGGACTTGTGGTAAATGACTTTCAGAGCCACAAAAGCATTTCTCAAGCTTGGTCACCTCATGACCCTACATTACACACCATGATGTCAACAAACTCAGAGAGGCAGAAGGAACAGCCTGTGTATGGCTGGCAAAAGAGAGCCTGTGCCAGTGCACAATTCTTATAGGGAACCATAGGTTAGATTAGTTCCTTAAGGTGGAGATTTTCCACCAGGAAGTTTTGCACAAAGACACTGAGCCCAAAGCCTGATTTCACCACAATTCTTGCTACTACTGAGACTTTTTTAGCACCTCCCCCGCATAGTTACTCAGAATCAGTGGCCAAAATGCCAGATAATATTCATCTGGGCACCAAAACATGACAATTGAAACAACATGATGGATCATACCCCAGTTTATGCAATCCCACTTTCATATTCTTTTCTCCCAGTCATTAAATTGAATTTCCACTTTATTTTCACTCTAGTGATTCTGTTTTCATTTTTCCAATACTCTTTCTCCTTAGTATGCATACATTTTTGATATCAAATCCCTGTTTAAACAGGGATCTTAGAATTGACATAGCCAGTTACAGAAACATAGATGCTTTCAATGTTTCCCTTCAGTTACTGTAAACTCATGCAATTTCTTTTTTTAAAAAGCAAACAAAACCCTCCAGGCCACTGCTAATTTGTGCTGCACTTCTCCCAACTCACTCCAGTGTCCCTGGTTTGTTTTACAAGATTGCCTCCTGGGGAACACGCTGAAGTTCAAAGCCAGGGAATGTTCCCACTGTAGTCCATGCAAGGACACTTTATGGCTGGACTCAATCTTAAACTACATTAAACTAAATTATTCTATGGTTGCCAGGAGCAGGATGACAATTTCTATCTACAGCATAAGTTTTGTGTGAATTAAAGCGTTTAAAAAGTGTGCTGGTCCCTAGGTCTCATCCCCAGATACCTTCCTAGGTCCCTAATTCAGCTTTCCTCAGGGAATCTGGGACATGGGGAATGAGAGTATCAGTTATTCTAATCCATTTTGCTCATACTGCTTAATGAAATCGTAATTTAAACAGAAAGGAATCCCCCCTCTTCCCCCTCAGCTCAGATGAGGAACTGCTATCACACATTTTGCCACTGAAAACAGAAGTTAGGCAGCCAAGCAGAAAGCTTTTTATGCTCTCATTCTACTGTGCCACAGGGCTGAAAAGAGTTTGCATCCAAACTTTTCCCTGGTTCTGGGCTTCATGTGAGGAATTACATGACAGATTATCCTGGAATTTGCACAGATGATGCCTCACAGACAGGGGTGTTATCTCTGGGAAAGAAGTCATGCACGTCATCGGGGTTCTGCTCTGTGCAGCTCATTACCTCATTCCACCCTTGCAGTGGCTGAGGCAGGAAGGAGGATGACGTTCTTTACTCCACTTCTTGTACACAAGGATGATAAAAACTCCCTGTGGAGCTTAACATCAGCCTTATCATGGGAGGGCAAGGGTCTGGGAAAAGCAAGTTCATGACGAGTTAGTGAATGCACAGCAAGGAGTGCAATGGCAATGAGAAGCTGAGGAAGAATGTCCAAGAGAGAATCCCTCTAAACAAAGCAGTGAAGGTAGAGAGGCAAAATTCTCACCATAAATCAATACTGTGATTGGGCCTTGGTTCTTCTGACTTTAATATCTACCCTGAGATGTCACATGGGCCTCTATATTTGCAAAGCCACATCATTATTTCTAAAGTCAATTATTTCTAATTGACTAAATTCATTTAGTCGAACTTGGGTGTAAAGCAGAGAAAGAAACCTACAGGCTGATGCTCAGAGAACATTTCTAACAGCAAACTCATCAGAGTTAGATTGTTTTAAGAGAGTGGAAGCAGCTCACCACGGGTGCCATTTCAAACAAAAAAGGGCAACACTGCCAGGAGAAAGTGTTATTTGAGAGAAGGGTTTGCTGGCTTAAGAGAAATTAGACTTGGAAAAGTTGTATTTCATTAATTGTTTTCTGAGGACTGCATGGGAATGTTCCCACATACTTTCAAATCCAAGCCCAGGAGAATTTTAGTAGAGGAGACAGAAAATAAATCATCACAGCGTAGAACACACAATCAGCACTGCAGCCTTTGAGGCAGTATCACAGAACTGGAGGCTAAACTCTCACCCTGGCCTTATTCTTTCGAAGCTGGGTCTAAAGTCAAGAGCTTTCTCCAGTACCTGTCCTTCTGGGGAACTGCTGCAAGCCAGATGAACCCACCAGTGCTAAGAAACAACTGAAAGGAAAGCTACTGTCTTCTCTTCCAAACTCCTGCACCCTGCAGCTAATGCCTCACAAAGAGCTGGCTGGGAAGAAAAAAAAATATTTTATTATTGACTTTAAAAGATGGAGTCTGCTTTTATTAGAGACTTGCTCCAGGGTGCACATCATGTGGTGATAACTGCTTTTGTCTTCTGCTCCAAGTAACAAACAATATTATTCTTCAGGAAAAAACCTCCCAACATTATACCAAACCAAGACTTCCCTGCACACCCAGCACCTACCACAGGATGGAATATTGTCTGTAATTGCCTTCCTTGCAGAACCAAAGGCTTAACTCAACTGCACACCAACACGAGCCAGGCAAGCACAGCAATGGCCACGCAAGACCTGGACAAACCATTATTGCTGCTGAACAGTGAAAATCACTCTGCAAAGAAATGAGACAGCCTCAGGCAGTCTTTGTAAAATCAAGGTGCAAACTTCATTTGGTCAAGGCCACACAATGAAATATTTCTTTGGCTTTGCAGACAGGACTAAAGAACAAACTCACACAATAATGTATTGCCCACAGAAACCTATAGAAAAAATATTAGGATGTACTTTCAAAAACTGATGCCAAATTGAGGCTGCTGCACATACACACTCTGCTTCTCACCATCAGCAACCTTTGGTGCAGTAAATATTTTGGTGGCTGTACACAAATTACTTATGACAAGGCAGTTTTGGGGACTGCAGTGTTAAAGAAATCTGAAGGAAGAGGATGGAAACACCCCATGGAACTAAACATGCAAAAACCAACACACAGTAATATTCATATTTCTTTGAAGTGACATTGCTTACTGCACGCCTGTAGGAAAGTGATTTAAGTAGAAAGGTACCTATTCCCTTACCTGGTAACCTTCAGTCTTCTTTTGGCACCATTTCAACAAAGCATTCCTCTTGGAACCCCCATACTCCCGAGCCAGGGCTGCCAAAGGGTCCTTCCTCTCCACACTAAACCAGGGAAGAAGGGAGAAAACAATAAATACATTTGAAATCTCTTAATTTTTACCAGTGAGTAAATAATATCTGTATGACAAAGCAGAATGGCAGCACAGAACATGAACATAAACCAGACTGAATTAGCTTTTGGTGCTTGCATTTAGTATTTTCCTTTACACAAGGCAAATTCAGGTGATGTCACTGCACACAAAGAGCTGAAAAAACAGAACCTGTGGATATCCAGTGGTGTGTGTTAACCAAACATTTCTGCTCTTATTTTCATCAGCTTTACTTATACAATTTTCAAGTAATCTCTTTATTTTATATATTGAAAACTAGGATTTATGGTGTAAAATTGAAAGAAACTGCCTAAAGAATCTGTAACAGCAAGGTCACACCCAATAGAGCTGCTGCAGAACAAGTTCTTGAAGAAAATGAAAAATGTGAAAGCTGAGGACAGTTGAAGGCCAACAATCAAAACACCCACAATTGTCTCCACTCTACAGCTTCTACTGGTGGAAATAATGGTGGAGATCACGAGGAAAATGTATGTTTTTTCTCAGGAGAGACGAAAATTATGTGTCCAATTTCCTCCAGCCCTCAGAGCCTTTGGATTTTAGCTCACCACAACATGAAAAATGACAGTAAGATAATGAGGGCTGACCACATGTACACGATGGAATTCCTGTGTACAACTCAGTAGCTCCTGAAAGCTTGCTATCCTCATTTCCTCATTTCTCATCTTACAGATAACTGTGATCATTACAATCTGAATTTTGCTATCTGGATCTGACAGAACCTGGTAATTCCCAAAAACCAGCCAGCAGAGTCTGCTCTGGAGACAGGATCCTCCAGATTAAAATATTTATCTTGGTGACAAGGTAATGCTGTTGGTCTTTGCTGTTTTTCCCAGGAAACTGGGCTGGTACCTGAGTTTGCTTTGGGGTTTCAAGCAGCTGGGGGTAGAGGAAAGCATCCTGCTGCTGAAGGCCATCGGGGGTTTGCTCAGGGATTCCAGGGAGGGGCTTTTGCGGAGGTAATGGTCTGGTTTCAGCTCTTCGTTTCTCCCCTTCAGAAGGTCTGTGGGAATTAAAAAAAAAAAGCTGTCAGTTTGCAGCCTGAGGAATTTGATTAATCACTGTGCTGCCACCCCAGCACACAATATGTAGTCTGTTGTTTTGATTCTAAACAAATGTACTCATTTGTTCATTAAACACACATGGGGCTAGGAAACCTTGAGCAGATTAGAGGTGACCACAACAAGGAATGGCTTTGATGACTTCAACAGTACAGGCTGCCTGGTTTCCTGTGATTGATACTCCTGCTGGGGGGTAGGGGCCTCAGGTGAATGAAGGGAAATACCAAAATCTACAGTCCTCAAGGTTCAAAAGCTGAGCACCAGATATCTTCACCAGATGACTGAACAGCCCTAGCACAATGATTTCTTTTCTGCCATTAGCAGACTTGTAACAAGAAAGCCTCTTGTCTCCTGAATACAACCCAGGGAAAGGCACTTATTCCACACGGTGTCTGGCATCCACTCTGACAAAACTTTGGGAAGGCTCAATATATTCCCAGCAGATGCATCTGTATTTTTCTTACACACATTATGTATATTTACAGAAAGTATTTATGATATATATTGTAATACAGTCAAAAGGAAATCATTGCCCATCAATACATGAGGTGATGTAAGAAGCCAGGACTGCACATCATGTTGTCAGAAATTAACTGAATATGGGACACCACTTCTTCTTCTCTTTTTCAGTCACCTCCCTATAATAATTATCAATTAATGCCATATCACCAAGGTGTGAATTCCCTCTTAGCTTCAGCTCCCTTTGACGTCTGGGTGCTAGAAATTCCAGATGGAGCCAGTAAACCTCTGACTCTCAAAGATCACAGCCAAAGACCAGCTCTGGGTGAAGTAATCCATGCTCCTCTCCAACTATGTAACATTTGGGTCATATTAGGGACATCACAGAACCCTGCTGTGACACTGGTCAGATGGAATCAGCCAGAAGATTTTTATTATGGAGACTACTTCACTCTGAATTTCCTTGGGGATAATTTTTGATTCAGTGCTGTTTGCATAGGGCTTGGATCAACTGCCTTCTATGATTATTTAGATTGGAACCAGAGCTATTATAGCTTTACAGTGAGTAAGCCTTTGCTATGGATTATTGGAACTAAATTAAATCCAGGTAGAAAGAGAAGCTGTAAATACAGGAACTTGTTAGATAAGCAACCATAAATTTTTACCATACAATGGCTTATAAAATATATGTTGATTTTAACAGATTTTCACAGAACAACTGTCTATGGGTAATAACAGAAATTATCCATGGCCCAGAGTGGGATATTTATTGTCAAGGACTGGCATTATATTACACAGCTGATAAATTATTTCACTCTACAGTAAACTGGTAGAGATTAAAAAGGTCTTATGTTGTGTTTGGGATCTATACACTCATGCAAGACTTCCTGGAAACCAACTGATACAAGTAAATAAACCCTGTCCATTCCCCTAGACAGAAGCAGACACTTCTGCTTGCTTAGCATTTGCTCCTGCAGGAGAAGCCAGTAACACATACAAGATGTTACTTGTTTATGCTGCCATCTACCCTATAATCTGTTTTGCTGTTCTCCATCTCTGAGTGATGGAAGTGGAGCCTTGGCAGAACATCTGAAGAGTCTAAAAATGAAGCCAGGTTCTAATTTCTCCCCTGTATTAGCAAACAATTGCAGAAAATCCGGGCTACCAATCAAGAAGTTGTGACTGATTTTCTTTTTTTGTCCATCCCTGCAGTTTCACGACAGGAATATAATATTTCATCTGTCCTTAAAAGTTCAAGAACCTGTTGTTGCTAGCTTTGATTCCAATGCAACAACTACATTCAGGACCAGATAATCAAAATAAAGGGCCCTGGAGAAAATGGGAAACAAACACTGGTAGAAAAGAATATTAAATGACAAGAGAACAAAAGCAAAGTGTGAAATGAAAACAAACTCATCTCTTGAGAACTCTTAAAACAAATTATTTCCAGCCCAAATATGACTGCTCCTAAAAGACTCACATCGGTATCTGAAATGTTTGATGTATTTCAAATGAAGCTCAATTTAAAAACAAATAAACCCTCAGAAGACAGTGCTTTGGGCTTGTTCCAGAGACATACATGTTGAACAAAATCCAACCCTCTCCAGTTCCACAGTGTGGATTAGAGAGGTGCCGTGGATACTTTGGAATAAAGAAGGCGAGTTTGTGTTGGCAAACCACAATAAATCAGCTATTTTTTAGTTATGATCAAGATGGGAACAGAAGCACAACAAAATTAATAAGGTCTATAAAACAAAGACACTTTCCAGGTTTCCTTTGACCATGTAAGAAGAGGAAAAATGGCTCAGGCAGAGGCCAACAGTTAATAACAAGTTTAATTAACAAAAAGAGGCAGTATCTGTATATTTATCACAACTTACCTGCCAGAGGGAGGTCTGACAGATCTGCGTGTCTGGCAATGCCCTTGCTGGCTGGCTTGGCATTGTTATAGACAGAATGTCTCTGTGAAACAAAGGTACAAAAGGTAATTAAAGAAGTAATGGCCATCATGCTGAAATAGGTGAGCAGAAAGAAGTTTCTGCTATCTCAAGATCACAAAGCACGTGGAGAGACATGAAAACCTTTCAGCAGGGTATCAGCTAGACCTAGAGCTGGGTAAATAATCGTGAAAAGTAAAAGGACAAAGGGACAATATTTTACCTGGTACTACATTTGCTCCTGAACCATTTCACACTTCTATTTGTACAATTTTTTCTCTTATCAAACACAATTTAGTGTCACAAACCAAAAGTAAGGATGCCTGTGCTCAACCCTGACTCTGTTCCCTACACCTTGAGTTGTATGTCAGGAGGATTCTTGTCTCTGCGGCCCCAGCACCAGTTTTCACATTAATGTCCTATCATCAGGCATTAATACAAAGTTCCCAGATCTTACTGGATAATTGGGAACACACATCTTGGAACTTCAATCCCATGTCTCCCAACTCACATGCCAGCTCCTTTCTTCACTGTGACATTTCTCAAATCTCACTCCCAATAACTGAAACCTCTTTTCTGGTCCATGGTGATAAAAGGTCAGAACTGTATTCCACAGAGTTCACATCCATCCACTGAGACCTCTAAGCTGAAGTCAGAACAAACTCACTTTGATCCTCTTTGTTAGGACCACAGCATTTGATGTTCCACAGCAAGCAAACAGATGAGTTTCCCCTTCCCCCTGTCAGCAGATGCTGGAGACAGCACTGTGTCCACCTCTTTTGATTTGACAAGGACAGAAAGAGCTCCTTGTACCTGCATTGGGGAAACAGCAGCTGCTGGGGCTGTCCTCACTGGAATTCCACTGAGAGGGCTCCTGGGCACCTTGTGAACAGGGATATTTTGTCCACTGCTACCTGCAAGGAAATAACATGGAAACATCTGGATTTCAGACCAAACTCTTGTCAGAACAGGGAACCACTGTGTAGTGATACTCCACAGGTATTTATGCACCAAGCACTGACAGAAAACACCCGTTCAGAAGCAACAAGCAGAGCCTGCTCGCTGCTAGAAAACTTTTTATGACAAACTACAATGTTCAAATACCTGAGCATCCCAAGTCAAATGACTTTATCAGTGACTTCACAGTGGCTGCAGATTCTGGGGGCGTGGGGGATGCTCTGCTGAGGCAGACCCCTTGCCAGCGGTTGGCTGTGTCTGACTCCAGAGAATCCACCTCTTCAGCTGCCAGCCTGCAAAGCACAAACCACAGCAAAGTCAGGGCCAACAGGAAGTGCAAGCAGAGATTAAATATCTTCACAGGTAGCGAGGCAAATCCAGCAATGTGCAGGTTTTTCTGCAATGCCCAAAACAGGGACCACTCACTCTTAGAATATTCAGGTTCTTTTCTTGCAGTGCCTGGCAAACACTAAATCACCAAGTCTAACAAACTTTTCTGCACTGTTAAACATTTAATCCCCATTCCCAATCCTCACACAGGAAGGAGGATTTTCATAGGGAAAAAAAAGCAAAGCAGTTTACTGATGATTACTCAAAAGTCTCATCAATCACCTGAAGATGGGCTTTCCATACAGCACAGGTGCCAAGAGGCTACTGTGGCTCTCAGTTTATAATGAAGAAAGCAACCAAAAAGCAAATACACTTCAGAGTAAAAACTCAACACTTACACCTTATCAACAGAGACATCTGCTGAATAAATGAACCCTCAATCACAATCCATAAGGACTTATAAGGGAATTAAACTGTTATGTGCTTCACCATAGCAGACACAAGAATGCCAAAATCCAATGGCTGGAAGGAAGATAGACAAACCAAACAGAAAGGGTTTCATATTTTAACAGGACAGATAATTAAGTTACTCCTTTGAAAAGAAATTCTGAAGTCAAGGTCAGGTGCTGGACTTACAGGAAAGCCCAGAGCTGTGTTAAACATCAATACAATCATACAGTTATGTACATACTGTTACTTCTGGTCAAGTATTTGATATTTTTTAGACACTTACCTGTATTTCTCAGGTAGATTTGGAGTGCAACTACCTAGCTTTACTTTAGGAAAGCTGCAAGCAAATAAACTCTAGTCATGTAAAAAGAGATCATTTGTACCTCTCCCACCTGCTCAGAACCTGCACAGGAGCTGCTGATATTTACAATGTCTGATACACACCAAGAGTTACATGAACACAAAACCAGAAATTATTTCATAAGGTGGCTGAAGGACTCCATCCAGAAAGTGCCTATGGGGTTGAACAACTTCTGTGAGCTAAAAATAGAAGTCAGAGCCTTTTCCTTTCCCTTCAGCCATTAGAAAATGAAAGAGGCTAAAGCATGTCAGTGAGTAAGAGAATAAGAGTGACTCAAGTTTCTATTTCTGGCAGAGCTTAAGGAGGTGCTTTCTTTAAGCAGACTTCTGCTATTTCTTTGCTAATTCATGGAAGCTCCATGTGTGCCAGGGGAGCCAGAGGCAGATGGCTGGAGAAAAAGCCATTTCAGTTCCGTTCTTATTTAATCCAATAAGGACGAAAGGCAGATTGGATAAGATTCACTGAGCTCTGAGCAAGCCAGTGTTTTGCTAGCTTTAAGTTCCAGCCTTGACTTTTCGTTCTGTGGTTCATAAACAACAAAGGATTAGGTGACAGCATCTGCACCTGAGTTACACAAACCACAAAAGCTAAAGGAGTCCTGCTTCTAGCAAAGTACAGAGGAAGGATAAATTTCTACCTCAAGATCCCAAACCACCCAGTGCAAACTATTACACTTTCAGTCTAGTCTTTGACTGCAAAAGGATGCAAACATGTTAAACAGAGTAACTAGACCAGTCCCTGTGCCACAGAAGAGTCCACTGAGAATCAGGTGCCATTATTCTGTCTTTATGGAGATTCAAGTGCTGGAGCTACAACCAGTTTCAATTTTTTTTAGGATGCTTCCTGTAATCTTCCATCTGTATGTTTGTAACAGGCAGCCTAAAACAACCTCCTTGATTAAAGACAATCCCAACAGAAAACCGAGGCCTCCCATGCTGCAAACCTTGGCATAAAAGGGAAGAATAATAGTCCAGAGAGCCACCTGCTTCAACTAAAACAACGTGTGCCAGCCAACAAGCAATGGAGAGATGAAACTGGTGAGCACTTTCCAACCTTAAAAAGAACAATCTGTATGATAGAGGGATGCACATGTGTGTACAGAGATGGGCTTCTTAACAGAGAAGCAGAAGAGCAAGAGCTTAACTTGCAGTAGCTAATTCAGGAGGAAAGTACAGAGCACAAATTAGAAAGATTAATGACAAGCCATAACTCCAAACCCAAAATGACTCCTCCTTATGCACAGAATTTCTTCAGCTCAGCACAGCTTAGGCCATCCAAGAGACTACACAAGCTCTGCTACAAAAATGAGGGATTTGAACAAAATGTCACCAACTGCTGTATGCTTTCCTGGAAACAAGAATGAATGGTTCACACAGATAAATGCTGCACGTGCAGCTGGGCTGAAGTGGAGCAGCTCCAGGAGGAAGCAGAGCACTGGAGCCACAAAGGAATTAAATTGTGCAGTCCCTTTCACAAAACCACCAAGTTTCATTCATGCACTGGTGAGAGAAGTAGATGCAGTGAGCTTTTCTCTAAGAGCAAGTGAGTCTCCTTGTTTTCTAGGTTTGAAATATGTGGACAACTGACTGACAACAGGGTGCAAGTCTTCCTGTGCCTAATGTTTAGATTTTTGGCAAACTCAGCCTTCTCACGCTTGTAACATTTCTAAACTGCTCTGATGACTGTTACAGGAGGCCTAAGGCCACAGGACCACATTTTCAGAAATAATGACTCCCCAGTCTCGTTTCTCCCAGTTCCTGTCATTGTGACTCCTCCTGAACTCCAAGGCACACGAAGTAGAAACACACAGCTACAAATGCACAGAACAGAAGAGAGGCCAAGGGCAGGCAGCAGACAATTCCAAACACTTAAACATTTATTTGGCACTTCAATGTATATTTCTTAAACATAAAAAACAACATTCAGCAGCTGTCAGCACAGCAAAGAAAGGCAACACAAGTGTGCATATAGGCAAACACTCCAGTAGCACGGCACAAAGGTGGGGGCCATGCCAAAGCCAGGACATCCTGCGGAATTCTCCACTAGCTCAGCCTGCTCCCACACCAGGCCCTTGCTAGGTCTTCACATCCCAAAGAAAAGCACAGAAATCCCACAGCCAAAACACAGCATTCCAGTCCTGGTCCAGATGGTGGGAACCTCCTGATAGAGATGGTGATCTCTGAGTTTTTCCTCAGCATCCATGGAAAGCTCTCTCCAGGCGTCTCCGGCTGCAGAGCTGAACTTCAAGTTCTCCCTGATCATCATATACTTCACCTGAGTTAAAGGCATGAGAACGACTCCTTTCTGAGAGGGGGTTTACTAAGGGCTTGATATGTTCGTTTCTTTTCCTTCTGTTCTCTCCATCTGCAGTTCTTACAGGAGGAGAAACCTCGCAGGGAACTTTCTCCGGGAAGGTCACAGCAGGACACGCTCCGTGGTTGTCCCTTCCCAACACCACTGGGTCGGCCGTGCCACCCAGTGGCGAGCGCCTCGTCAGTGCAGGAGTGAAAATCTGAAACCAGCAGGGCAGCTGAGAATGAGGCAGGAAATCCGTGTTTCTACTCAGTTTTGCTGGTGGATTTCAGTGACCTATCACCAAATTCGTGTGTCTGTACAAACCATCTGTTCTCTTACACGTATTTAGACACACAGAGATAGATCATAAAATATAATACTGTATGGAGAATTCATGTATATGCCATTAAATTTTACAAATCAGACATACACACTCAGTTTTGTTCTTATTTAAGCTTAAAGTAGCATGTTTGAATGGTTGTTTTGAGGAAAATAGCCCCATCCCTCAAAAAAAAAAAAAAAAAAGCTTTCAGTTATTTCAGATCCCCAAATCTCTGATTACTTCTTATGGCTTAGCTGGCTTTAGAATAATTCAGAACTTCTTCTGCCTCCTGGTGTCTTGTGAAGAGAAAAGCCTTCTGAAACAAAGAGAGAAGCTCTTGCCCATGGGGAAGAGGTGGACCTGAGCATTCACACTTTGCAATACACTTGAATTTTGCAGGATAATAAAAAAACCCGAGATGCTTTCTTGAATTGAAACTTCCCTTTTTCAGCTGGGAGTTGAAGGCAAGTCCTGCAGTGTCTCACAGGCCTGGCTGTGCCTCCTTTCAGGGCTGTGTTAGCTGGCAGAGATCAGGCACCTGTGGAGAGACAGACAGCAGTCGGGGAGGTTATGAAAAGCCACACAGTGCCCACCCTGAGGTACAGCTCTCTCTTTTACATCATGCCATCATCTCTAAATTAAGGGGGAAATGCCAGTGGTGTGGCTAGAACAGTTAAAGGAGTGCCTTAACACTCCACTAATTTGGTTTTGAGATGTGATGAGCAACAACAGTACAAAATACAAAATTTAAAAAAAAAACATCTATGTTGCTCAGATCGGAAGAAAGTAATTATTTAAAGCCAGGGAATCAATGCAGGGGACAGGGATGGTAGTATTCCTGCTTTCCTCTCCTCTGGTCATTTCAGACTATTCATTCCAAAGGAGTACGTAAACCCATCCAGGCAGCTGAGTTGCTCTACCTCAGCCAGAGTTTCAGGGTCCTTGCACTAAAGGGGATGGAATAACCTCCCCCAGTGTAAAAAAAACCGCACCAAAAACTCCCTAACAAACCCAAACCCCCACACCAAACAACTCTGAGGAGCAAACTGAGCCAACAAACCCTGCTTTGAGGGCCCTGCTCTGCCATCTTCCTTTGCTTGCTGTGAGAGCAGGGTGAACTATGAAACCTCTGTGCGACAGAACAGCTGCAAACATAGGCACAAATGAGCAGCACATCAGCACATACAGACTGACAGCGGGGTTGAATACACAGAGTACAAGCTCATTTCCAGGAGAAAAGCATGTGACACTGCCATGCCGTGGCATTTGAGACTTTAGGAGGAAGAACAGAAGCAAATTAGTGGAATGCATCACAATGTTCAGTTTAGGCTTCCGTTTGAAGAGCTGGTTAATTTTTTTATTATTCTAAGAAGTCGCTCATTTAATTACAGGTTTAATTTCTCTGAGTACTACTCCTGGCCCAACTGTCTTCCCTCCATGTTCTTGGTCCAAGGCACATAATGTTTTAGTGCCAAAATAATTTTGAAAATTTGAAGCCAAAGAGTCAAAGCAAGACCTTGAAACTTTTACTCAGGATCTTATCCTGTCTGGTCTTGAAAACCTCCAAGGATGGAGACTATTTAACTTCAACTTCCACTACCTGTGAGGATACAGTTGCACTGTAAGCTTCTGCATTTTACTGCACAGAAATAACATTAATTAGGATGTAAAATACCATAGAAGACTGCCTGAAGCATGGGTTAATCAATTTGTAGCTTCAACCAGTCCTAACTTGGGACAAGTTAACTCCTTTTTCCCTTACTCCATTTGGTTGATGCTTGTCCAACCTCCTCCCCAACATTCTTAGTCATAGAACTAGACATTTAATCCGTGTTAAAGATGCCTTTGGGAGGCTCTTACCTTCATTCAGTTGAACTCTGATGACCTCATCAGGATTTTTTCTGCAAGTTCTTTGGCTGTTCCTAAACCAAAAATGACTTTTTGTCTGATTAGAAGAACGTAACGGTGAAATCAAACTTGGATGCAGGAACTCAGGCAGCCACAGGCAAACATTAAAATGGCAGGATGTCGCAGGAGATAAATTGGCTTCAAGATGAATTTATGAGGTGGAGCCTAATGACCCTCAAGAGATGGCTGAGATTTTGCCAAAAACCTTTGAGTAGCAAGCTCTTTGGAAGGTACATTTTCCAATAAGAGCTTAAAAATCAGACAGGAAGCTTTCACTAGGGACTGTCAGACATTCAGCTGAGCATGCAGCTGCTCAGCATTAGCGAACATGAGGAATACTTTATAGATTCTGCTAAGGTATCATGCTACAGACTGCTTCCACCAGTGCTGAGCACACATCAAAACCACCACAGGTACCAGAACCTACTGCTGATTCTGAGCAGTGGCAGTTGTGAAAGCCAACAAAGTGACAATAAGAATACCCCCAGCATTTCCTGGGTGAAAGAAGCTGAGGTGGTGGGGAAGACAGAGACCTCAGGAATGCAAAAATATCTGGGAGTGTAGAACTGCCCCTCAGCAGGAGCTTTGGCGACTTCAGGAATTTGTTTCATAGGTCAGCAGAGTTTTAGAATTCCAGTGTTTAGCTGCTGATCACTGGTTTGTTTAGACAGTGACTTCAACAAGCTTCATTATGTTCCCCATACCACTCAGTACAGACATTTTGCACACTCTGAGAGTCAAATTAATTATCCTGACAGATACAAAATTTGGTTTCATTACCTGCCTTTGAAAGAGAATCAATATTGCCCACTGCAGACAGCATATCTGGCTCCATGACCAAGGCAATACTCAAAGCAAGCCACACAGAGAGTCAACGTGACAGAGACAGACAAATCCTTGTGTGTGTGTGACAGAGGGAAACACAAATGCCAAAACTGACTTCATTAAACACACATCTGAACACCTCGTCCTGGAACTACAGCTGTATGGATTCTGGGGTTCCAATTTAAAAAGGACTATTTGCAGCTCAGGCTTCTTATAGCAGAGAGCTGATAATGCTCCTTCTAGATGGAAGATAAATATTCCTGTTTGCAAATTAGCAGGTCATCTTCTATTCAAGTACTATCAAACATATCTTAAAAGCCAAAATAATACGGAGGGGAAACTATAAGAATATGATTCCCCACCCTCATATAGGAACCCTGCTTTCAACAAGAGAAATTTAATTAAGAACAAATTAGGAATGGAAACAGAGCCCAGAACTTAAATACTGTCTGGTAATCATTTTGTCTGAGTACATAGTCTGTAATAGCTTTTCTGTGCGTCCACTTGGGACTCTTCTAAGGAAACTACAGCCTAAAAACATTCCTTTATTTTCTCAAGTTTTTCTGTTTGTTCAATCCAGGAATTCTGATCCATGCACCTCCACAAAAAAGCTCTCCCATGTTTTTAGTCCCATCTACTGTACAGCTGCTGTGGAAACTCCTCAATGGAAAACAGTGAGCAAATAAGTGCAATGTAGAGCCAGACTGCTACTTCACCTGAAAGAAATGACAGGATTCACGCTTTTCCTGTGGCCATTCTGCCAATGGCCATGGATTTACCAGGAGAGAGATTAAATGGCAAAATTCAGGGGAGCAAAATTAATTTGACATGCATTTCTGATGAAAAGATGACTGCTTGTGTTACTTTGGCTTTCTTCGTTGACTCTCCTCAGGTTAGAAGTTCTCTTCTGGATGTCCCATGGAATACCTGTACCCAACCAACCTTTCCACAGATGGTTTAATACAGCTGCACAGAGTTATGAAGGCACCACCATATTGAGAGCAAAGCTATCAGAGGATATTGGCAATTGTTACTACTTAATATTTGCTGATTAAAACCTTCATGGCTTAGTTGACAGAACTAGATTGCCAAAAAGAAAAAGAACAGAAACCTCTCAGAATAAGAGACAACAAAATCTGCCAGAAGAGCTACAAACAGACAAGATGCACATCCAAGGCAGTGAACAGTTACTGACAAAGCACTGTTTGCATGCGTGTTAGCAGGCACACAGATCGACTCCTGGCCTTGGTAAATGATAAACAACCAACCTGTTGCTGCCCTTCACTTCATCCAGCTCCTTCTGCAGTCTGGCACTCTTCTCTTCCTCCTCCTGCAGCTTCCTCTTCACCACACGGAGCTCCTGCTGAGCTTCACACTTAATGTCATTGGCCACAACCACTGCAGTCTGCAGGTCAGCCTGGAAACGCCTCCACTCTTCTGTGTCCTCCTGGAAGGGAGCAATTACAACCCCAAACAGCTGTAAAAATGCACCCACTCGAGCTGAGCACTTAGTTATTGGTCTCTATTGCAGAAATCACAAGCAACCAAGATTTCCCCACAATTTTAAGGTGGTGCTGGGGTCAAACTAAACACTTGCCTCTTTATAGTACCAAAAACACTGCCAAAGAAACTTATGCTAAGCTTTCCACTCCAGTACTGCCAAGAAGTCCAAAGTGAAGAGAATGAAGACTTAAAGGGTGCAGAAAGAATTTCCACATTTGTTCTAGGAAAACACAATGCCTCTCTCAAACCCAGTATTGCACTAAAGATCAGCTTAGCTTTGTCTTGGACCTTAAACCTTACCTTCATCTGCTTAGTCAGAGCCTTCAGCTGCCTCTCTGTATCTTGTTTTTGTTCTTCCAGCTTCATTGCTTTACCTAGGAATGATAAAAAATGTGAAAAGATTATTAAACACATGAGGGCGACAGTGAAAGTGAAAATGGGAGGGCAGAGCAGCTGATTTGGTTTTGCTTCTGGTAATGCCACTGAAACAGACTAAACAGAAATTTAGCAAAGCCATTAATATAAACTAAACTGAATGATCAGGAATGGAACCAACAGCAGAACTCAAACATCTCCAAAATACATCCTGTTATTTTCAGGTATTAAACCAGACTGAAATTTAGAGAATCCCACGTGGATTCACTTACTCAGCACACACATCCCGAGGGATCACTGATGTGCAGAACAGCCACTGGTTCCACCAGGTGGCAGCTCCCCATCCACAGCAACCTCGGCTTCACTGCTCTTCCCAGTGCTTTGCCCTAAAAGCTCTTTAAAAAAAGAGCAATGATTCCAGTTTCTAGAACGGGCAATACTTCCTTCACTGAAGAATGAGGCTTGGAGACTGGCTCCGATATTCCATCTCTAGCACCATCTGTGTAAGTAGCACTTCTGTTCATGAACAGAAGGGAATATCCCAAACTGGAATATTTGTAAAGGGCAGGCCTCCTCCCTGTTGCAGCCATACTGAGCCCTCCAAATAAGTTCACTAAAATCCCTTTCTCCAGCTCCACCTACTTTCTAGGTCACTGATGAGCTGGTTATTGTGGAGTTTTATAGCACGATGTTGTTCCACCTGGTCTTCCAACTCGAAAATGGTCTCTTTCAGGTTTTTGATATCTGCTTCATTCTCTGATGTTTTCTCCTGCAGCTTCTGGCTGGTTCTGCTCAGTTGCTCGGCCTGTCGGTCACACGCCTCCTTCAGCTGACCATACTCGTTCTCAGCCTGGGAGGGAGGAAAGAAAGCTGCAAGTTTGTCCTTATTTCTTAGGAGATCTCACTCATTAGAGGTTTCACTGGGCACCTCATGGATTTAAGAGCTGAACCTGTGTTCTAAGCATTGTGTACACCCAGTTTCAATGCCAATGAGAGTCTCAGGAAGCAGAGATGAGCTATGAATGTCAGTTTTCTTTCCTGGCAATAAAGATAATACATGATGCTGCAAAGGAAATGAAATTTTCTATATGATGACCATAATTCCAAACCAATCTCTGCAGTTAATGAAGGGAGAAGAATTATATACCCAGAAAGCTCCACATCTATTTCTGATTCACATTATGAAAGTGATATCACTGCCTTAGGGCCAGGATGATGATCAGCTCATCCACATTAACATTTTGCTGCTTTTACCATGTGCATTTTCAATGGACTATGAAAACACACACAACAGAGCCAGCTACTGCAGATAAGTGTATTTCTGGATATGGGACATCTGGAATTACTGAAGGGGGAATCTGCTGCACTTCAGTTTGTTGGCTCAGCCCACTGATCAATGCTTCCAGGTTTGAGGGGAGCTCTCTGAGTATGAACAAGTTATGGAAAAGGTGCAGGCTGCCAACTCAGTGAGCAGCACTGGCACAGCCTCACCAAAGGGCAGCCTTACAGAAGCCTGTGGTCTTGTTTGGGTGTCACAAATAGCCAGTGATTCAAAACAGCTTAATTCAAGGGAAGGGAAGAGTAAAAAGACGGAAATCTGTGGTTTCCAAACCAAGCAATAAAAAGTTTGGTTCAGAGTCAGCAGTTTTTCATTTATTCTTCATGAACTGCAGCTCCAGAAAGCACTTGGGAGCTTCCCCTACTAACTCCATTTGCTGTGGTCACCTATTTTAGCTGAAAGGACATCTGGATTTTCTAAATCACTCAAACCATGGAGGTGCTTTTTGGCAATGCTCTCTTCCTCTGCAGCCAATTTTATCATTCTTCTCATGCTCCCTTCCCCATACAGGAAAGGCTGCACACTCTCACTCCTTCTGCAGCCCTGGGACATTATCACTGCTTGTGCTTTATTAACACTTGTTGCATGATGCCTCACACTGCGGTTCCTCTGAATATCCAGGATCACACAGAAAATAGGGACAGTAACTTGCTTAAGCTTGTTGGGAGCAAAGCTATGAACTCACAAATGAGGTAAATTGTTCTAAAACATTTTTTTTCCCATTACTTTACCTATCCTAAAACAGAGTATTTCTCTTTTTTGTAGAAGTATTTGTTTTATGAGAATTATCTCATCTGAAGCTTGACTGTTCATCATTAGCCATGTTGCTGGCAACTATCAGCTTCTCTGAGCATTAACTCATGTCCTTGTGGTCTCAGGACCAATGACACCTATAATTCACTGCTAATTAATTCTGATTAATTATTCAGAATTTAATATTCACAGCTAACTATTCATGCCCTTCTCTCCATCTGATTAGCAAGTGATTTACACTATTTGTTCACGTAATATCAAAGTAATTTTTTATTGATCTGCTCTTTGCTCCAATTGATAGACACAACTCTATTGATTAAAAGAGTAATTTTCTACAGAAGGTATTGGGACAAAATAGTTATGAATTTATAAACACAGCTATGCTAATAGTTATTTCTGAGAAAATACGGATATAGCAGCAGAAACTGAGACAATATAACCATATAACCCCAGCTTCTATTCAAACCTAATCATACAACTTAAATCCTGAAACTTATAATCAATGGCTCAACAACAATGTAAAGACCAACCTACTTATGGAAGGACAGAAACAACCACTTTATTTTAGAGCTGTTACTGCTTTACCTTAGAGAGCAGCCCCTGAATGTGCTTCAGTTCACTGTTTGCCTTCAGCAGCTCTTGTTTCAGCTCAGTGCAAGAGGCTTCTAACTGCGCCTTTTCTGCATGGGCTACTTTGAGCATCTCCTGCACCTCAGAGTTGTCAGAGGTGCAGCCCATCACGTTGATTTCTGCAGCCTTTTGTTTCTCATTCTCCAGCTGAGTTTTGAGAGAGCCATTCTCGATTTTCAGACCTTCCAAGGCAATTTTACAGTCCTCCAGACTTTTTGTCACTGTGCTGTTGCTCTGCTGTTCCACTTCTAGAAGTTTAAGCAGCTTCTCATTTTCTTCTCTCAGGCTTTTAATCACCTGCTGGGCATCCTGATGCTCCCTTTCTAAGCTTCGCAGGCTGCTGGTTAACTGTTGCTGAATGTTGAGCAGTTTCTCTCTTTCAAATTGTGCTTTTTCAAGAACTTCTGCACATTTCTGTTCCAGCTCGAGGACCTTCCCCTCTTGAGCTTCATTCTTGGATCTCTCTTGGAGGAGAGTCATGAGCTTCTCATTTTCCTGGCTCAGATGCTCAGCTCTATCTCTGTGCTGACGGAAGGAAGTCTCCAGGAGAGCTTTCTCTTCCACCAGCTTCTCATTTTCTGTTGTCAGCTCCTGCACCATTTGCTGCTGATCCGACAGCTCCTGCAAAGTGGCCTGCAGTTCTTCTGCCGTGCTGTGGTGATTCTCCTCCATCTTTTGTATTCTTTCTGTAAGAGATGCAACAGAGAGGTCGCTGATGTTGTTTGGAGAGCTTCCTGCAGTGGAACACTTGGAGCCTTTGAAGTGGTTGCTGCTGGCAGATGTTGGCCTGGAAGGTACATCTGCTATGTGTTCAAAGTCGGATGCATCGGGGGACAGGGAGGCTTTGGTGACATCGCTGCTGGAAGAACCGGAATTGCGCAGGGCACCCCCGTTCACGTGCTGCCTGTGCTCCTCCACTTCACCCCTCGACACATTCTTGGATGGGCTTCCAAAACTGGACTCTTGGGTAGTTGGGGTTGGGAGGCTGCTGTCACCCCCGCTGCTTGTGGTTGTGTCTGAGAGAGGAGAGTTCTCTAGATAAAGCAATTTCTCTTTCAAAGCACGGTTTTCTTCTCCCAGGCTAGCAAGCTCTTTTTGGAAAGTCCTGTTTTTTTCCTGAAGGGTCCTTATTAACGGATCTATGTCAGCAGGTGATACTGATTCTAAATTTTGGTTGGAAGCACCCATTCCTTCAGCATTCAGTGACCCTTTCTCTTTGCATTTCTTCAACTCACAACGAAGTTTGGTAATTTCCGAATCTTTCGTCTTTGCTTCTGCCAGGAGTTCTTTAACCTGAGATTCCAGAACAGCCTTGTCACCAGTTTCATTCTCTTGCTTGGACTTGCTGGTGGGGCGCACGTGTTTGGTAGGAGTTGGTGCACCAGAAGAGGTGGGGCTGGGCTGTGTTTTCCTGGTGTTGGCTTGACCACGCAGCACAGCTCTCTCCCTGGACACAGAGGAGGACAATTCCCGGGGTGCTGGGATCCCTGTGCGCTTCGCAGCCGAAACTGTTCCTTCAAAAACGAGGGATGAAGTGAATTTGAGTTAGTGCATGAAGAAAACTAGTCTCACAACAACAATGCTGGAGCCTAGAGCAGTCCTGGAAAAAAACACCTGAGTGTTTGAATAGGTTTAGTCATGACTGAGTGTGTGGATTCATGTTTCAAAGGCTTGTATTATTCTGCATTTCTTCCTTTCCCACCCCCTGCAAAGGAACACAGCCTGGTGAACTTTTTCCCAGTGTAATAATGTAATACGTAAATGCTGCAATACATGAACTACAACCCCCTATTAATTAAATTGATGTAAAGATATAAGGTTATTAATTATTTGAAAGTAAAAGTTCCTCACACTACTTTGTGAAATACTGGATCTAATTCTAATCATTTCTGGGGAAAAGTTCAGTAACTTAAGAAAAGACACTGTCTTTGAAAAAAATGTATTTTTATCACACACAAAACTATTTGCATTATTCTCTATTTAGGCAGACCATCACAAAAGGAGGACTGAAACATTTATGCTGAGCACAGATTCAGTGAAATATAAAACTCTTCTGGCACTTCCAACACTAAGACAATTGTGTTGCTGCAGCTTCTTGCAGAGATGGATGAGAGATTTTCCATGTTATAAATTCCCATCCTCTTATGGAAGGAGAGCAAAAGGAGCTTAGAGAGTTGATGCTGTTCTGTTTGGTCGTTGGTTGGGTTTTTTCCCCACCAAACAATGCAAAGCATTATGTGATTACAAGGGAAATGAAGTTTATGAGTTGCTGATTTTCATCTTTCAAAGTTCTCTTGAAATACAGGACCCCAGGCACTGAAGAAACAATAAGAGACATCTGAACCATGGAAGCTGTAACAAGCTGGTTGAAGAGAAGAAGCTGGTTCAAAAGGAAGGTATGACATGCCACTGCAAGTGACAACACCGTGAATTTAAGAAAATCCTGCTTTCAGGACCTTATTCAAAAGGAAAAGCCCTGAAGTACAGGAATAAAGTGTGGGGATATGGCACAATGAGGAGATGTTGTCCAATGTAGCCACATAAACAGGATGCAAGAGCGAGTTATGCAAACAGAAAGGGCTTGTGAGCCAGTGTTTGCAATAAAAACAAGTTCCAGAAGGACTCTGGGGGGAAATCCTAGAATGAATTCCATCTCCCCACATTCGGGAGGCTCTTTGCCGACACACATGTGCAGTGCTCACGGAAAATCAAAGGGCATTAAGAGCAAAGGGGAGCAGACCCCCCACCTTACACAGCAACCTCATCACCCTCCCACAGCCTTCTCCACGACGCAGGGCACGGGAGGGTTAACATTAACACCACCCCGTTTGCTCAGCATCTCTTTTGAAGAATGCACTGGGTTTATAAAGCCCACACAAACAGGAGCCCCTCCTCCTCCCCCCCAAACACACACTCTCTGCAGCAGCACAATAAACACCCCGAGACAAAGAGCAGCTGAAGAAAAGCCCCCTGAACCCAGCGCAGCACTGGCAGGAGAGCACAGAGAGCTTCTGTCACGGCAGGGGCACGGTGAGGCCAGAGACAAAGGCTCCAGTGTTTTTGGGAAGAGCTACAGGGACAGCCAGGCCCACGCAGCTTCATTCAGTCACCTACAGCTGGAGGGGACAGCACAGCTCCGGGATCTCCGGTGGAAAGCACCACGCGAGCGGAGACGGGAATTCTCCCGCTTGTCAGAGCCGGAGGCCCCAGCTCATGGATCATCCCCTTCCCAAGCCAGGATCTGGCACCCGTAAAAGGTACTCAGAGTGAGCTCAGCACACAAGCAAAACTCCTGGTGCTCATGCAGCCAACGCTGTGAGATGAAGGACATGCAGAACACTGAAAGGACCACGATGTGATGTGACTTCCAGCAGAGAAATCCCAGCTCAGGCACAGGCAGGTGTCCAGGTGGGAGAGCACTTGAATGCATCTTGACCATGGAGTAGGATGAGTGTCCAGTGTACAGAAGCAGTTTTCACACAAGCTGTAACCCTACTACAGTTTTAAGATGTAAAATCCACATTACAAATGGTCAGAGATGCTCTTCAATGGAGTCTAAGGGGTGATTTAAAGCCTTCTCTATGTCCTGGGCTTTTATTTGATCTGAGAGGCTTTTCTACCCTTCACACAAAATTTTATGACAAACGAAGTGCTCTAAAAACTTTTTTAATGCCCAAGCCAGTTCAATAACATGACTGTGAACTGGTCAGTACATGACTACGCAGTATTCTATATACAGTGGGTGGTATTCTGTACATTACAAGAAACAGTGAGGCAATCACACATTAGTACAAATTGCTTGGCACTAAGGAAGCCACCTTTTCCTAGGAGATATGCAGCACTTGTAGAGATGCCAGCGTGTTTCTAATCATCACCAGATGACAACTGCAACATGATCCTGAGCAATGGAAGGCATATACATAAGGATAACAATTAATGATATTTAACTGGGATTATCTGTACTCCACCAGTTTGCCAACCACTGCAGGCTTTGAGCTTACTCAATGTGCCTCGTGTTTTGCAAGACTCCATGCTCTGCTGACTTGCTCTGTCATAAATCACAGAGCCTCTGCTATCCACCAATAACCATTAACCAACCTGGTTTTTTTATGATGTAGAAAGACTTACACATTTTCCTCACTCCACTCTCCACAAGCACCACACAGTACTAAAAAGCCACAAGGAGCCCAGAAAAAAACCCAGTTCTAAGTGCGTATGTTGATCACAAAACACCAAATCAAGTACAAACACTACTTTAAAGTCTATTTTATGGGCAACCCCCCTCTGAATGACCGTGGAATTGAGCAGTGTAGCAGTTGCCAATGACTGCCAACCCCACAGCCCGAGGCTCCATAGGCACGAACTCGGTGCAAGTCCTCCTGGTGACCTGATTAACCGGCCCCCAGTCTGGTGATGGGCTGTGGGAGACTCCAGATGGACTCGTGCCCCCCAGGCTGCTGAATCCAATACAGCCCTGATTTATGCTGCTGCTTTAGGTGGCTGGAATCATGCAGAACTTCACTGCTGCTTTTGAGCAGGGCAGAGAAAAACAACCAGCCCTGAATCTCAGTGGAGGTCACCTCATCACCATGTTCCTCACCTGGGTGCCCAGTAAGAGCTTCTCCATTTTCAGCTGTACTTTTCAGGTGTGAGGCATTAAACCATAACAATAGATAGAGCTTATAATTTTCCAAGTGCTTTAAAATTAACAGCTATTTAACTCAAATCCTCTGAAACACATAATTAAGTTTAGGTTGCGGGACAGGGAAGCAGAGAGAAATGAAACACCTCACCCAAGGGCACACTAAATCAGGATTAGGACCAGGGCTCATGCCCTGCTGTGCAGCTTTCCATGCATCACTTGCTGCCAGGGAGCACTCCTGACTTCCCACTGGCGTCAAAAGCCAAAGTATCACTTTAATGAGATAAAAGTTGACCCCTAGAGATGATCTTTCGACATTTTAATCCCATTTTCAACACAACTACGATGGTTCTCACAGAAGGATCAGGATTACTCTTCAGTTTTTACACATTATGATGTATTTTTGATCTGAGCTCTTAGCTGCTTCCATAGGGACATCCATAACCAGGAGAAAATGGACTGTGGAATAGAGGGAAACATTTCCCAATCCTCCAAGGTGAAACACACAGGATTCTTGACCAGAAGTAACATCCAGGCAGTAGAGCCAATGTACTTACAGTGATAGCAGGGTAAGGGGGAGTAGGAGGCAAACATTTTACCAGTCACAGGGGGACACGTGTGACACCTTGGAATGAAGATTCAATTAATTCGTCTGCCTTTACATTCCATGTGCTCTGAGATAGCACATATCACTGCAGTAAAGCACCAGCCTTGAATTTACATTTATTTTACTTGACCCTTAATTATACTAACAGTTCAAACACCTGCTTCCTCAGCCCCAGAGCAGAGGAAGAATCTCACTTGGGAAGTGACAACATTTGACTACATAAACATCTTTGAAAATGTTCTAATTTCTGCCTTGAATCTATTTTTTAGAACTGGAGTCAATACAAAATTATTTGCCTCTGGCCTTTGTCCCATTTGTATCCCACAACCTGCCCTTTTCTTAATCCTTCCCTCCATCAACATATTAATAACCCAAAGGTTAATGCCATGGTCTTCTGCTGTTCCACAGTGGAGTTAACAGGGAATGTTCCATTTAGTACCTTATTCCTCAATTTTAATCCTGTCATCTCTTAAGCAAACAACAATAAAAACACATTTTTTCCTTCAACATGATCAAAATTCCACGTCAGTAATTCATTGTTCCATAGTTTAAGCAGGTACTAAGCCTCCTGCATGCAGAGCCCATCTAGGTAATTTAAGCACTGATCACGGAGTCATCTCACAAAGCATTTCAGTCATGTAAGACTAAAGCATGGAGACAGATGCAGCCGTGGTGTGATGTTTTTAAACAATGGATACCTTATTTGAATTGCAAGGGCAGGACAACTAACAAGAAATAAAAGAAAGCTATTCATAGCACTCTGCAATGTTCATACATCTCAGAAAGGCAAACTGTTGCCTGCAGACAAGTTTGGCCTCTCATGAGGGATGTTACAGCTTTGTCATTCCAGCTCCTGCTCTTGTAACAGATCAGCAATTTCACTGTCCCGTGTCTGTCATCCCTAAATCCACCTCAGAAAAGACAGTGCAGCAAGAGATTGCAACAAGAAATTAAGGACTAACTCACAGCCTCCCTGGCAACAGAAGACTGGGGTGGCTCTGTCATTCTGGAATTCTCTTCTCACACGCCACGATATTTTAATAAAATTTCCCATCTGAACAGAACTCCTGAGCCTCAGATAGAGAAGGGGTTCCTTGAGGAAAAGGTCAGTCTGAATCAAGTGGGCTGGAAGCACTTAGCACCATGGCTAAGTAAATGGAATATTAACAGCCCACGCTTGTACAGCAAATAAAAAGAATTATTTAACCACCCCACACACTTTTACTGTGCTCTAGCACTTGTGGTTTAGCTGAAATATGTCCTTCTTATCAATTCTGGTTTTCAGCTCATCCTCTGGCTGTGACTCCAGTAGATCCTGGACTCGGCATGAGAGCACTTCCTCACGCTTTGCCAGGATGTGCTGAGAATCCAGAGCAGCACCAGGAACACACAGTGACAGCCCTGCAAGGCAGGCGGGTACCCTGTGCTCAGCTTTGCCTGGGAAAGGTCCTGTCACTGCTTTTAGTTCCTCAGTAAAACAAACCAGAGCCACAGGAGCATCTTAATTCCACCTGGTTTATGACATCTGGTCTAGGACACCAAAATACAGCTGTCTAGTGCCATTTCAGATGACCTTTAGGTATATTTAAAATACTTTCACTGCACTGAAAGATTTGACAGCACCTGAGGGAGATCTGTCTCCTGCTCCAGAGGCAGACAGAGCAACTGGGATGTCTGAAGATACCTTAGGTGCCACCAGACATCGAACTGAACACTCAGACTTTCACAACAGATTTACAAACTGGTGTTAGAAGGCAGACAACAGCAGCTTTTTTTGTGCTATATTCAGAATTCCTCCAGTACCCAAGTACTCTTTAGCTGATTTCCAGCCACACAAGGAACCATTTAACACAATGGATTAATATGGGATTCATGACATCATCGATCTGAATGGAGTCACAGCCAAGTCACAAAAGCTGGCATTAGTCTGGAGTCACCACACTCTCTGTTGACTCCCTATGATAAAGCAGCACAGGTTACAGGGAGCCTGGACGTGTTTTCTGACTTCTTTTGTCAACTCAGAGTAAAGTTTTCAAGAACCTAATTAACTTGGTGTTTAAAATCCATTTTTCAAAAGCGGATAAGCCACTAAGACCTCGAAGCTTAACTGAAAGCCCAGGGGACTTGGCAGATCCCTTTCACTCTGTTCCAGCATTGATCCTGAGATTGATACTGAGACTGATTAAGAGTCAGCTAGGGATGTCCTTTGGGAAATGGTGACTGTAAAGCACAGAGGAAGGATTGTTGTACACTGGACTTCTTTAAAGTACTTTTTCATTAAAAGGTTTCAGCACACATCTCTTTTATTGCAACACCCTATTATCTACTGCCTTTTTTAAAACTTTGTTTAAAGCAAATGAAACAGTTAAAAAACAACTTCCCTGCTGACCAGAGATGACACATTTCACGGTGGCATGAGGAAAAGCAAACATTGAGAAGTAGGGCAGATATAACAGCAGCCCTTACCTGCAGTGCTGGGCTACTTCATAGCAAACCTACAGAGACAAAATCCCTGCACACATTCTGCCACCCTGCTTAATGCTCCTATCCTTAAACCTCTGGGAATGGTAAGACAGCTTGGTAACAAACACTTCAGGGATGCACACAACTAAACCAAGCCATGAGGAAGCTCTGAATCAGTCCTGAGAGCTTCCTGGGGGCTGAAATGTGAGTGGGACTGGATGCAAAAGGCTGGATTTGCAAAGAGACACCAACCAGCACCTACTAGTATTTTCAAAACTGCTTAAGCTGTTTAGAACTTCATATTCGAGAGTGAAATGGCTGAAACTTCTGCTCCACCATCGGCTCAGGCAAAGGCAGGATAAAGAATGACACTATTGTACTGTGGCAAACTATCACGGCTTGATCTGCTTGAAACACAAAGGGAACGAGCTGAACGGGATCGATGTCAGCATTCTTCCACAACAACAGCACTGGATACTCCTTCAGATAAACCTCAAAAACTCAGAAGAGCACATCGTTTTCCATCTCTTTTAGGGCTGTCCTACAGAAAGACAGTGCTCTCTGCAGCAAACAAAGCAAACCAAGGCTTGGCCAGTCATGGTGGTTCCGAACTAATCAGTGTGTTTGCAGAGTGTTAGTCACAGAGGCAACACCTTCACAGGTCAGCAACTCCTTGGGAAGGTTCACTTGTACTCCACCTAGCTTTAAAAAAAGACAAGGAGATGGCTCCAGAACAACAAATGTGGTTTTGATAATCCAGCACTAATTATATATAGAAGCTTCTGCTCAAATAGGGCCTTTTACTCACTTAGCAACACAGACTAAGAGTAATTAAAACATTAACTTTTTTTCTGGATTATTTTAATGGCTTGTTGGACTGTCTGGCCTCCCTGATTGCACTGTCTGTGGAACAGGAACAATATGCAACAGGAGGAAAGAGCTAAAAGGCTTAATGCAAAGATTTTGATCTATGTAATCATTGTGGAGAGTGTAGGAAAGCAATTCAGGTACTGAGATTTGAGATGGAGGAAAAGAATAAGAGACTGAAAAGAAATAAAAATTATATTACAAAGTATTAGGGAACAACAGATGACTGTACCGAAAAAGCTACACTAGCAAAGAAAAAGAAAAAGCAGCAATGAGCATCTTGATTTGAGTAATTCCTAATTTAAGACTTACAGAGACCCCTGACATTTGAGCTGAACACTTGGCAAAGGTTGGATGATTTTTTTAGTTAGAAATATGAGTCTAGAAATCTGGAGTGCAAAAAACACACAAGAAAAGGCACTTTTGGTAACTTAAAGACTAAGTCATGATCAAACTACTTGTCAATGGTTTAAATCTGCAGATGAACTATTGGTAGGACATTCTTTTCAAGGGTGGCCACCACAAGAGACTCTCCCATGGCAGGAATGTAACCCAATAGTAGAGATGACCTTATAGTTGAAGCATCTTCCTTTAGTTCAAATTTTAGCATCTAAACAAGTACTCAAGAATCCAGAAAAGCCCCCAGGAAGTTTCATATTGGTTTTTGAAGAGAAAAATGTCTGCTCACAATTAAGGAATGATCACACATGTTTTATTTTCAGCTTGTTGGATTCATCTGATCAATAACTCTGTCATCTTATCCTTGCACAGAAAGTCACATTTAACTCTTCCAGAAAAGTGTTAAAATGAAAATAGAAAGAGGTCAGCTCTACTCAGTATCTGGTAGTTCCAAGCTCAGCACAGCCACAACAACTGAATTTCAAGTTCACTTTACCACAGCTCAATTCTGTTACAGTGGAAACAAGGTCGCATTCAGAAGGTAAATGAGACGAGATCTGATCAAAACCCTGTTCACAAAGTCTCATTGTGAATTTCAGCTGACTTTCTCTGCTCTTTATGGGCCTGTTCACATACAATTCCTCTCTGAATAACAGCACGAGTAGTTAAAATCTCTTTACCCTGAGAGACTTGCCAGTGTCCACACAAAAGAGTCCCTCTGACCATTTCTGATGCTATTTACTTGAGTTTCCTGCAAGTTTTTAAAGTCTCAAATGAAAACTCAAGCCTGGATATCTCTGCTTGGAATAAAACTTTAAACCCAGAAGTACAAAAGCAGTGCAGGCTCTACTGTAAAAGAGGGAACTTTAGCTCCCAAATCCAAAGATACATCTGGAAAATGCATTGGCTGAGCTAAGAGACAAGAACTGCTCAGTGCATGCCCAACCTCTGCTCTCCCAAGTACAAACCTCCCTTTCCAATCTGCTCAAGAGTCAAGGAGCATCCAAGGGGCTCCAGGGCTCCACAAGGCTCTGGCACCAAGGGAATCATGAGGGTGCTGCTGTGTTCACCCCCAAAGTGAGGGATACAAACCCACATTGCCAACACGGGTGCAGGTCCCAAGTGGGATGGAATCTACCCCTGAGCTGCTCTGGATTTCTGGAGTACCCAGCAACCTGGCATAACAAACACTGAGCCACCCAAAGCAAATGTTCAGGGAAACTCTATATCCCACACTTGCTGGAATATCCCTATGGTAAACTCAACACTACTTTTTTTGGAACTGTTAATACCACTGGGCCTGCCAAAAACTTTAGTCATCTACAAGTTATACCCCTTGTCTACCCCCACAAAAGAATGACTGAAACTTTCAATATGTAGCATTATCTCCAAATTTATCTGGTGAAAGTTACAGAAATAGAGAATTTTCCCTTTTTAAAATGAAGTACTCTTACTTGCTGGTTTTAATGCAAATTTGTAATTTCCACAACCATCATAGCTCATTATTTAAAAAATACATAATTTTTATATTCCTTAGGGGGGCCTTGACTCTATATACTTGTGACATTAGCACACCAAAATTATTGGGATTTCTGTGTACTATGACACTTCCTGATTTTGTTTGTTCTGGAACATTTCCTGCCTATGCACCTGTAAAAACAAGATAGAATCAGGTAGAATCATCTCATAGCTACAGCAAAATCAATTTTAAGCCAGACTCTATTCTGGTGGTTTTTTAGACAACAATTGTTTAAAAATCTTGAGAAAAATATTGACAAATGTGAACTTTTCTGTGAAGAGGGACAAAATCACTGCTGTTTCACTGCAATGAGGGATTTTCTGTTTGATCTGGTTGGTTAGTTTGGCGTTTCCTTTGTTTTCCTACCTGTTAGCTCTGAGGCTTCAGCTGTCCAGAAGGTGTTTAGCAACGACTGTGGGGAACATCCTTGGAGTTACTAACAGAACGTGCTGTTCAGAAAAAGCAGGGATTTGCTCCAAGATAAAGCAGAGAACTAATTTGTCAACTCCTATGGCTGTACTAGGAATATTCCTGAGATAAATGACCACTAGCTAGAGTAAGAATCCCAGGATTTTCCTTGATTCTAGCTTGCAGACAAGGAGCTAATTCTCCTCAGTGCACACAGCAGCTTCCCAGCTAATCTAGCCCAGAAGTTCTTCATTCAGCCATTGCTGGGTTAACAGTGGTGATAAAACATCTGCACTTCCATTTCTGGAAAATACAACTATAAGGGATAAAATACTAGTGTTGAGTATTTCGAGAAGTACAGGAAATTAAAAAGCAAACAAAACTAACCAGTCCTAAATCTAACCTTACCAACTCACTTGACAGTGGCCATCAGTAGATGTGTTTCTCCATGTACAGTGGTTTTTACAGTGGTTCAAGTGGTTCAAGTTAATGAAGGAGTTGCCTAAAACCTCCCACTCCAAGAATCCAAATGGAAGGAACAATGAGAACCCTGCTCCTTCCAGACAAGCCAGGTGCTGTGGATCACTCCTCTAACCATCAAAATACACCTGACAACTCTCCACAAGCACAAAGGATAACCAAAAGTAGATTTTAATAGGGGAAATGCTTAATATCAATATTTTCACAATTAGAAGGGTCATTTACTCAACCTTTAACTGTTCAGGAGCCCATGCTATGGACTGAATCACAGAACTGATAGAGATACCTGCATGGGGCTTTATCACCCTTTTGCTTACTTTGTTAAAGGTGGATCCTGCTCTAATTCATTGTCCTTCCCACTGAGGGAGCAGAGCTATCACTGAGGAAAAGAAGCTGAAAATGCCTCTCCAAGCACTGCTGTGGAATGCTTTGTGTCAGGAATCCATGATCCCAACCTTCAGTTCGGGAATGCTGCCCCACACTCGGCCAAAAGGCCAGCGCTGACCGAGCCAAAATAACTTCTTTCCTCATGAATTCCCAAACCCTGCTAATCCAGAAAGACTGGAGGGGAAAGGGATCAAAAATGGAAACATGAAAAGAGGTTCCTCCTCCTTCCCTAAAAGGGCAGAACTTAAAAGCTACAAACTTTTTCTTTTAAAATTGTTTGCTTAATGCTTAATAACCAGTTTGCATTGCCTCGGTGTTACAACTGCCTTTTGTTTACTGAAATATGATGACCACATCATAAACCCAGTTTTATTGTCACTTCCAGCCTGCTTCTGTGAGGGGGTGGGGAGAGGACTCTGATTTAGTCTCCACAGCTCATCCAGAGCTTCAGCTCAGCCCAGCACAGCGCTAAGGGAGCTGGAACAGCCAATACTGGGAACTGGGCTGAAATCATTAGAACTATCAACACAGGATGAGACACATCAGGAAAAGAAATGAGACAGAAGGGGAGAGGAGAAAGCTCATAACATAATGAGATGTTTATCTATAAAACATTGCCCACTTCAAAGCAGGAAGAGCTTCAACTCCTTGGTTAAAAAAAAAAAAGCTTTTAATTAAAAGATCAGTCAAAGATTTTCCACAGTCAAGCAGCCTCAAAGAAACTATGTGTGGAGGAGGCTGAGAGTCATTTTTAACATGATTAGTCCATTCTTCAAACTCAACAAGGTTTTATAAAAGCATTTCTCAAGATCTAGAAGATAAGGATTGTGGAAATATCCCCAGCCCCTCAAAAAGGGGCTCTTCCCCTCTGACACCTCCATCTTCATCAGCTTTCACACTGGAAAAGCCTGGAAATAAACTATGAGAGCTCTGTGCCTCCCACCTCGTGGCAAGATAGATTGTAATCCTAGGACCCATGGCTTTGGCTTAAGCAAAGTTATTGCCATGGACTTTAGGAGGCCTGGAAACTTGACTTGAAATATTTCTGAACAACGTAACTTGAAATATTTCCGTACACTGCTCTAGTCAGCTGAAAACAGGCTGTACTGAGCACACAGCCTTCCACTAGACAAAGGCTGAAAAGCCTTTGAAGGTTTAAATGAATTGCACCACTTTTCTGGAACACTCTTTCCATTCAAGGAATGTTTCCAGACAGGGATGGACATGACACCATCACCTTATCCCCTCCCAGCATTACTGCTGACACTACATGCTCTGGGGAACAAGACTGTGAACCACTTCCCTTTGGTCACAGAATTTTTTAATGTTTTTTCTTTTCTGAAAAAAAAAAAAATCCAGGATTTAGAAAAAATCCAGGATTTAGCCTTAAATAAGTAAAATGCAACATGTTCTCTACAGGCTGCACTTTAGCAACTATTTCACTTTACTGCAGATAGACAACACCAGGGCTACTGCGCTCTGGAGAAGCTTTCCAAGCAGAGAATACCAGTCCCTGGAACGACTCCTATTCATGGAAACTCAGTCATCCTCACTTACCAGCTGTTAATTATGACTAATGAACCTTCTGCTGAGTTGGTTCTGCTCTGCACGAGCACAGGGAATTACCTCTGTTTTATTTCAAGAATCACAACCATTTTTGTCTATGAGAGTAAGTATTCAGTGATACTTTCAAAGGACTTTCCCGTATTGCAGAGAACTCAGTTCCTGCCAACAAATGTATCATTATCCACACCTTTGTGGAAACAACCCTTATAAAAGTGATTATATGAGCATAATTATTTGCTATCACAAGGATTTCTACATCTCTGCAATGGCAAAATGAAGAAGACCTTTGGGATGTGAAAAATACAAAAGAATATCCTCCAGATGCAGGGAAGAAGCCACCTTTGTATTCTACATTGTTCAGACTAATTAAAACAGCTTTCTATCCTTAGTACAGGATGGGATTCCTTAATTCAGTTGGGGAAGAAAGAAAAGTCATCCAACGTAAGTAAAATGTGTCAAAGGATTAACTGCACCCCATCCCTAGAGCCATTTTCATCCCATACATTAATAAATATGATTCCACTGGAGTTACTGGTAAAATTCTTCCTTGCCTGAGTAGCAATGATTTTTAACACTTAGCACCAAAGCATCCATGAGGACAGGAATGTGAGAGGAACATAACTCTGCTCATGGGATATGGACACGTTTGCTTTGCTCCTCATAGCTTTCCTAAGCAACTGAACAAATTCCAGTCAAGATACAAAACCTACAGAGCTGGTAACAAATGGAAAATATACATCCCTGTTTCAGCCAACACATCCCCTACACATGCTCAGAACTGAACCCTGCAAACTCCTGTTAGCCCTGTGCTTTCCCAAGAGTGCATTTTTCCAGTGATGAATACCAAATTTGCCTGTAAGAACTTCAAATGTAAATTTTGCTGTTGAGAAAAACATAGAGCTTGTTAGCTGTGTGCTACAGAGCCTGATGAAAAGGGCAGAAAGCTGCAGCTCTGATGTAATTTATAGCCTGAGAGAACCGACCGATGATCACACAGCACACGAGGACAGAGTGCTCTGCCCCAGAACATGCAATCCATATCTATTGATGCTTGTGGAAAAACATTGCATGAAATATAATAGATGGAACATTCCAAAGAGACCTGTGAACACACGCCTACTTTGGATTACAGGAAGAAAAAAGTTGATGCATGGAAAATCTAACAGTGTCTATTACCATCATCACAGATAGCAGTTTTAGATCATCTTCAATCACCATGCTCAAACTGTTTGGAGATACAGAATGGGAAAGTATCAGAAAATAATGAAAATATCAAGTATTTGTCAATCTTCTAGTGTCAGTCTGCAACAATCACAGAAAAGTCAAATTAAGTTCTCCTCAAGCAGTGCAGTACAAATGAAAACAGAGAAGTACTCTGCCTCAGTTGTACAGCCTCATGGTGTGCTGAAAACTACACTCCCTGTGGAAATCAGATTTTATGAAGAGTAAATTAGTAAAATTGGGGAAGAATTGAAAAGAGAAAAAAATAAGATCGATTACTTTGCTGAAATACTGGTAGAAGGTCCAGAACACAGGACTGCTTCTGAATAAACTCCTCAGTACCTCCAGAGCTCTGGCAGGTTTCAGCAGGAAGACCAAGGGACAATACTTGCTCAAATTTCTTTGGCCAGCTCTACAACTGTAAGATCTTGAGGAGCCAAATACAGCCCAAATAAAAAGAAGCAAGCTTCTCTTTTTCTCCAAAAAGCATTATTCCCTTCTCCTTTCACCCTTTCCCCTCTTTCAAGTAATTTAATACTGTGTCAGAACCAACACAATCACAACTATCCCCTGGCTGTTTCCTCGTCACTCTGCAGCTGTCAAGCACATTAACTAAACTAATGAAGCAATCATCAAGAAAATTAGCTTTTACATTTACTATCATGTTAGATCTACCACTGGTAGGTCCTAAAACACCATCAGCACTGGGGCAAAAGCACAGTCCACAGCTCTGGACTCACAGGACAAGTTCTTGCTGACCAGCTCATTCAGCAGAATTCCCAGAATCTCTCTGCCTTCATCCAAAAATGGCCTTGTTTTGCTGATGGAAATTAATCTCACACAAAATGCATAAACCACATCCTGCTGCCTGCCATGCCCTAGAAGTTCTTCTTGTAAAAGCTGTCGTCCTGCCCATGGAGAAAGTACTCCCACTCAGCACATCCTCCCAGCCAATGCAGAAAACTGCTGGGAAGGCCCTGTAGCATAGCAGAACTTATTGATGATCTTTTCCATTAATTTAGCATTCATTAGCCTTTCAACTTGGAATCAGGGTGGGGATTATCACTTAACGCTGCCTCAGATAATTTCAGAGGTAAATTATTCACACTCATGACTAAATTCTTCTAAGAGGCCAGTCCAGACTGTGACAGTGTCTGGCTGTTCCCGTTTCGCTGGCCTGGGAGCAGAGGAGACTCTGCCCCTGACTGAGGTGTTTGTCAGTCCTTCTGAAATGATTTAATCATGTCAGTCCTGTCAAGTCACCTCACAAGACCAATCAACAGAGCCAGCCCTCACTGGCCTTGGAAAAAAAGCTTAAGTCAAGTAAAAATTACCCTCCAGGGGAAAATAAACTTCTTCAATACCAGTTTAATCAGCAGTGTATTACTACTCTGAAAAATGAGAGCATCTGTAAACCCCCCCATGCAAGAATGACTTGTGGGAGGAAGAGGTGACTAAGGAATTAAACTATCCAGTGGAGAGCAAATTGTGGTTTGCTGGCTCCACTGGGAACAAAAGGTCTATGGCTCACTGCCCGAGCTCCAAGAGGACATGACTTGCTGTCGGTATTTCCATGAAAGCTGTTACGTGATTCATTAGCTTTGCTGGCCCCTCTCTCCTCCCTCCCTTCCCCCCAACACTATCATTAAACTCATCTGGTCTCTCGAGCTCTTGCTTGGCAGAAATGGTGTTCTGACATCCAACAGAGTTAAAATGAACGGCTCCCATGTTTGAGAGAAAGGGAGGGAGGCAGATGAGGGGGACTAAAGAGAGCACCCAGAAAAGATCTGACTACACACCCTGAAAACAAAGAACAGAAAGGACAAGAGCATGTATTTCTACAATAGCATTTATCTTGAAATTCTTCTATGTTTTACACTGAAAAATCCCTTCCTCAAACGAAGCCACCCCTGGGCCAGGACGAAACAGACGTAAGAAAACAGATCAATACTGACTCAGTGCATGCACTGACACTTGATATTCTCATCCAAGCCATGTAAGCATGTTTTACAAATAAACACAATTCCAAAAAAAAGCCTAACCCTTGGATAACCCCACCCATCACCTTGCTCCAACAAGAGAAGTTAACATTTCCCATTCAAGCGATTCTTTCACCCAAGTTTTTGTGGGTATTGAGTCATTTTTTTTCCACCTCTTCCCAAAGATATTAATCATCCATCACCTGCAGATGTTTAGAGGATAAACACCCCCCATCACCGTGTCAACCAGTGTCAAAGAATGTCAGTGCTCCTGTTCAGAAATAACAGGAGGCCTCCCTGTTTCCAAGGCAAACTATGTTTGAAAGGCTTTCTCCCAATAAATACAGTGCACTGGATAATGCTGGATTCTTCCGTATAGCTCCCAGGAAACGTTCCAGCTATTCCACAGGTGCTCTGGCCTGTGTTTGTATACACTAATACTTCCTCTAGCTTGGGCAGCCAGCTTCAAAAGCAGAAAACTAATTCTGCTGACAAACTGCAGCAATATTCACTCTTGTTTCACATCATTTTCTACGCTACTTTATAAGTGTTTTCATTCTAAAACCTCCACTGGTTTTAAAAATAACAATATTCAGAGCACTGGGGTATAGCAGGAACACCAATCACTTGCAAGAAGCAGAGTTTTGGCAAACAAGTGATGCAAACTTGGGTCACACCCCACAAAGTTCTCACAAATGACTGTAAGAGCTGTTTAAAATAAGTTTTAAATTAGAAGCCAGGAAAAGCCTATAGAATATAATATTATTACAAGCAATCGTCTCAAATCCTTGTTAGACACTCTTTCACTCTTAGGAAGACAGAGATTAATTTGAGATGATACTGGGCTGTTAGAGTCTTGTCTTCTGTTCAAAACATTCCCATCGGACACCAGCAGTGGATTTCTTTCCTCTGTCTTCCCTTTTCCACAGTCCCTTGTCCAGGCAGTCCCATTTCTTTGTATTAATGTGTTACTTTCAACTGCTCAGTTTGGAGGCAACAATTTCCTTCCTGTTCCTGGACAGCACTGACCAGCCCATCCAGAATTTACACTTAATAGGAAAACCCATTAAAGTACATAATACTCTCATAAATAAGTGAAAGTAAGTATTTTACTTTAAATTATAACCTGTATCGTAACAGGATCAGATTTTTAAAGACTTCCGTGCCCAATGACACCAAGAGGAGGAACAAAGCTGTCACCAGTACCCCAAGATGGTAAGTTTGGGGTAAAAGAGAGGAGCCATAAGATGTCCATAAAGTTTCCTAAGAGGGCAGATAAACAAGATGAATATCGAGCTCAGGGAAACAGGTCAATTTGGTTGTCTGTGGCTAAAGCTGGCTCATGAGCTAGATCAACAAAGCAACCCATTCCTGGGGTTTAGCCTGATTATTCCAAAACACGAACTTAGGAGTACCACAGTTGTTCAAAATGTTGGTGCTCCTGAATGAGAGCTGAATTAAGTTCACTCAAGCAGAAACAAAACTCAGAGATACTACGACGTATCACATTCTGGCGTGAGAAGCAGGTTTTCGTATCCTAGCTGTCAAAAACCAACACAAACTCTGAGTTCCAAAGCCAGAGCTCTCACACACAATAAGGAATATGTTGTCAGAATTTTTTTTTGTCAGCAGGAAAGTTCCTGACACTTTTTCATGGTTAAACATCAGAGTTTTGAACATGTAGTTCAATACAAAACACTGCTCTTCAGTCCTGTTCATATCTTGTGAACATTGAGGATGTTAACACAGGACTTAGTGCAGCCTACACTTAAAACCAGAATAGTTTAAAAACTGCTTAGGTGCAGCAGAAGTATAACTCTTTCCTCTTCAATAAAAAAATAAATCAAGAAAAAACAAAGGATGAAAGAGATTTTTCAAACCCACAGGGGGTCTGCACACTCATTTATCATCCGTGTTAACAGCAATAAGCTGTCCAAATGGCCCTGTGAAATCAGAGGCTGTTTGCTCCAACTGATCAGAAGTTAGCAGTGTATCTCCCGGGCTAACCAGCTCTCCCTTAGTTTATTATCAGTACTACCCCTCCTAAATGACATTAACACGTTTAGCTCCAGCAAAACTTCGCTAGCTGGCCGTGGCCAGCGGATTTCGGGGGCTGGGGATGTAGGCAGCCATACTTTCCAGCCTAAAGTTTAACTTTCCCTTAGGGCAGCATTTCTTCTGGTGACTGGATACTGGCAGCTTTTGTGTTCTTCATTAGTGCGGTGATTAACATAGTGCTAGAAAGTTCTCACTACACCTCACTGCTGTTCCAGCGCTTGCTGGCAGATCTATTGTGAGAGATCCCTGAGCAGCAATGCAGCCCTAGCTAACAATACCAGAGATCAGGTACATTTGTATTTACTCTTAATACCTACATATCTACCCGAAGTCATAGAAACCCCTGACCAAGCAATAACAACTTTAATGGGATTTTGTGAATGAAATTCCCATGGCAACAGCAAGAAACAGAGTGCCAGGAAATACAACCGATTGCGGTTTTATGTGTGTTAGAGGGTTCTAAATTCGGAAAGAAACTAAGAAATAAGCAGCAGAAATCAGTGGACCCACGGGGTTTCCCCCCTCATTCAGCATTTGAGAAACAAGCAAAATAAACCAGAAGGCAACCAAAGCAGCACTACGGCATCAGGAACAAATTAGCAGCCGTGCTGGGGTACGGAGCAGACATTTGGCACACGGGGAATGCGATCTACCTGATACCAGCTCTCAGCTTTCTATGAAATCTGCTCGTGATTAACATGCAGAACACTACACTTCTGAAAGGACAATGGTGGGAGACCTTCCACAAAGCCATCATTTTAAATTCTAAGGCCTGGAAAATTTCAGGCCTCAGGCCACGAACAATGGTGAAGGCTAACACAGCCAAGCTGCAGATCCTGACAAGTTCTGTGTATATCACTACATCGGCTTTAGACTTTTTAGCTGCATCGTGCAGACTATGCAAAAAAAAATCTGACAGCGAACAGGGTCCCTCCCTTGCAGGCGTTCTGTTCCAAAGGACTCCTTTCAGAAAAGCTTCCCTAAGGACGGTGCTGTGATCTCAGGTACGGAACGGCAATAAAGCGCACTTACAAGGCAAACAGCAGCAGGGTCCCCAGCAGGCTGGAAGCCACCAGCGTTCGCTGTGACAACAGCCCTGTGCCGGCTCAGCGGGCGCCGGGCTCAGCCCCCGAGAACAAAACGCCATCCCCGCGGCTGCCGCCGCCCCCCGCCGCTCGCACACACCTTGCTCGTGCTCCTCCGCTCTGCCCGGCTGGTTGCCCATCTCCGGTGGCCGCCGGGCTCCTCCCGAGCTCCTTCAGGCCCCCGGCGCCCCGCTCATGCCCGGTACCAGCGCGGACCTGCCTTCTCCCTCTGCCCCTGCTCCAGCCAACTCCAGCGGGGCGCGGGCAGGCAGCGCCTCGCTAGGAGCTGGCGGCAGAGCCGCGCTGCGGCCCCCGCCGAGGCAGCTGCGCCTCCGCCTCCTCCCTCATTCCAACCTCGCGCTCGGCGGGCCGGGCTGGGCAGGGAGCGGGCGGAGCGGGGGCAGCGCCGGCCGACACCCAGCGGCCGCCGCGGGAACTGCAGCGCTCCGGCCGGGGCGCGGGGGTCGCCCAGCGCCGCTGCAGCCGCGGTCCCCGGGCTCCGAGCCGGGAGCGACGCTCCGGCAGCGGATTGAGCGGAGCTTGCCTGCCCTGGAGCAGCCGTGGCGGACGGGGGGGGATCGCACAGAGCCCGTTCCGGGCGATACAGAAGGATATTTCTAAGCAAAACGCTGAAATGCGGCTGGGAGTGAAGGAGGGCAGAGGGACCCTCGGCAGAGACCTGAGCGGCCAAATGCCTCCAAAGCAAAACCAACATTAATTTTCCACAATTCCACCACCCGAAGCATGCTTACGATGGAGCAAACAGACCCTGCCCACAGATCTAACTACACTGCTGAGCACAGCACTGACATGTCTGGGCAAGGGCAGCTCTTAACCGTCACAAAAATGAGGGGACCCAGTTTCAGAAATGCTCAGCATCTTGTGAAAACATAGGTACCCAAAGGATGCTGAAATGAAGACTGGACTCCTCTGAAAACCTGACCGTGATTGTGAGCATGAGCCCTTTCTGACAAGCCCCATCTATCAGATCTGCTCTGGTATCCTCTGGGGCTATGCCTGGGTCAGCCCAGCACTCTCAGCTGCTCTCAGCCTCCACTGGTGCTGAGAACAGCACAGCAGGTTCACATCTCTATTATATTAAACAATATACAGGATACACTGGATACTACTAAACCCTATTGCTCTTCATTGAAGTAATTTCCGAATTTCCCTTCATACTAGTAAGCAAGCACTTCTTGCTTACTTGCTTCATACAAGCACTAATAAAACAACAATCAAACCTGACAGCCACTACTACATCTAGACCTGCAGCCACAAAGAGGAGCAGATTTCATATCATATCTCTATCATCAATATTTTTGCCTATGACTAGCACTGCAAGAGCAGCTGCACAGGACAAGCCCACCCAGAGCCTGGACAACAGCCCATCTTTCAAAAAAATCAGGGTGCTCCACACTCATGGAGCCCTGATGTACATGGGGAACAAGGATACTGAATGACTCTAGTGATCAGTTTCCACTATGTGGATAATTAACAGAAACATCTTGAGGCTTGTTGAAAAACAAGAGGGTTAAAAAAAAATTCAGAAATAATAAACTAATGTGTCTCCCAGACTCAAAACATCCTGAAAATAAAACATGGAGAATTAATCTAGTTGTGAATCCATCACTTCAAATAAAATATCTGGGGACCTTTCAATATGATAGAAGCAGAATTTTGCTAATATTTCAGTGCAATAGGATGAGCTCATTGTCAGTCTTAAGCTTTCCATTGTTCTTCTTCTGACACTTTATGGATGAAGTGAAAAGTTTTCATACAGCTGTCTATATTTGGATGACATTAAACAATTCCTGTCTGCTGCTGTCTTATGACATGTCAAACACAAAATGCTTTGTTTAATGAATAAGCCATCAAAGTTCTAGGAAAAGGAAACAGTGATACTTCATTCTTTCTCTAAAAGTCGTCTTATGATCTCCTAAGTCTTATATCTTACTGTGGTGGGTACTGAGTCTGCCCTTTCCAAGGTACAGATGCAAACATCCTCCAACTGCTGTTGAAAGTATCTCCCACAGAGATTTTCTTCCATTATAGACTTCTGCTTTTCTTCAACAGGACTCACCTGAGAGGCTGCATTAGCTGAGAGAGTCTGTTGGGCTGATAAATCCTGAAGCTGAGCATTTATTACTTCATCACCTGCTTTCTATTTCTGTAATCACAAAAGGGAATAGCCTAACAAGGTCCCCGTGCAGCACTGGTGCAAGCCTGGAGTAATTATAAAATGTAATCACTGAGTCAGAGCAAACACACCTGAAATCTGAGCACTGTAGAAGAGTCAGGACTGCAAGAACCAATCTGTTACTTTTGACAGTGGCACGAAACGTAAGTCAGAACATTCTAACACCATGATAGGGAGAATGATGTCAGGCCAAAGACTTCTAGCCCAGGTCCATAATGAAAGGTAAAGCACAAATTTTTAAATACAGGTACAGCATGAGCAGAAGGCATGGATAAGAGATTACTGCTTAGGGAACTTGCAGCTCAAGCTGAGGAAAAAGAAAAAGGAGGAACAGCAAGCATGGCATGGGGACTAGGTAATCAATTACAAGAGATGCATGGCTAAATCTTTAGGCAACTATTTGTTACCTGAACATTTTTCATTACTTTCCCTTCCTCTTCAGTAATAAAGGTATAAAAATGAATGAATGAATGAATTTCATCCCTATAATGCAGATTAGCTGGTCTCTTCCTAGGCGTGAAGCTTGACTCATCCCTTTGCACTTTGTTGAACTGCCAATAAAACTTCACAAACACTCCTTTCCTATATAGTGAGAATAGGAATGAATTACTGAAGGTGTGACATACATAATTCTTTCATCTCTCTAGTCAAATGACAGGACTTACTTACCAGGCATAACCTCTCTTTGCATCCTACTCACAACACAGCAAATGAATGAGTGTAACTTCTGTTCAAACTGTAATCCATGCTCACAAGAACAAGTGTGAATATGCCACCAAATCTCAGATTTGGAGTGGCCAGGTAGCTGACAGTCTCTCCAGAAGGCTGAGGTCTAAACAAGTTACAGATACTGATGCTGGAGTAAACAGAATGGGCCCTAAGCATGGGCATCATGAACACCAAAGTTCACACTATCACACTCTCCTTCTTCCACTGATGCTAAAGATTTTACGAGCACCAAGTACTTAAGTAGCAGGGAAAATAAATCTACAGAATTTGTGTATCATTCCCAGTAGTGGACCCCAAAAGATTAGGAATATAACATCTAGAGCTGAATCCCAGATGAGCAATAGCTTTTTTTAACCATGCTAGAAACAAATTTTTTGTAGTGAAGATATTTGGTGAGGTCACAGTTCATGGCACAGACCAACAGCCTTCTAGAAACCCATCTGAGATGGAGCTGTCAATCCCTCTCCTCTTGCTTTACAGTATTAAAATCTAATGTAAGCCAAAAGCTGCTGAAAAGAAAACAGTGGGGAAAAAAAAAATACTACAAGGAATGCCAAGCCCTCCCCGATCTGCATACTTGTCAGACCAGGCCAGCTTTGCACTCCTTTCCTTCTCCCTCCCATTCTTTAAGTGCAAACACAATGGCTCTCTGCCAAGGCATTCTGGCTGCAATACATTCAGGCCCAGAGAATTTGTGTTAAGGATCATTTCTCTTCAAACCAGCTGAAGGAAAGCTGATAATTAACCTAGGGCAGGTAGTCAGAGCAAGGTTGTGTTGACTTTGCTGAACAACTTCAGTAAAGAAGCCTGAAAATAAATGAAAACAAGCTGAGAGAGCCTAGATTTGTGCTATTCCTGGAGCATCCAGGCATGCTCCCCTCTCTGTTTAGGTGTCCCTAACAAGGCTTTTGGGATCACCACAGTTCCCTTACAGCTGTAATGGATCCTCCCTATACATGTTGGCTTGAGCCAATTAACTGTCAACAATTTAATGACTTAAGTCATTACAGCCTTCAAGATTTAGCATTTCAGTATCCCTACCACACACTGAATCCTCTTAACTGGCTCGGGTCCCAGAGGGGCCCACGTGTGCCAACAAAGTCATTCTCAGGGGAATACACAGAGGAAAGTGTCTCTGTCACAGGTGGTTTTAACAAGAAGCTGACTGCAGAATCTTGGAATGTGTTAATAAAGATTCAGCACAGGAAATGTAAATTCTGCAGTAGATTAGGACAGCAAGAAAACTGAAAAAGGTACATTCTGCAGACAGTGTTGTCAGCAGAAGTTAATTCCTACTTGTTTAATAATGCAAGATGACTGCAGCCAGGCTGTGAATGCCTCTCAAAAAGCCTGTTATCCATAACAGGATCAGGTATCAGAAATCCTACCAGACAGCCTCTAAAATGTACTGGTCTCACTACACTCCCAGTTATCAAAAAGGAAAAAGATGCCTGAAGAACAGTCATGTGAAACAGCCCCACTCCCAGCCATTCTGGGATGCAGAACTATCCATGGCTTAGGGAAGGAAAGAGCAAAGCTTCAAAGAACATGAAAAACAAAAACATACAGGAACATTTTCAGCAAAGGCATCAGCAATCAACAACTGTATTTGCAGGTTATGGCAAGAAAAAAAATCCTTGTGAGAAGAACTAAGAGAAACTTGACAAGTAGCAGCCATAACCTAAATCTGGAATGCCAAATTTGATATACCTCAAATCTTGAGCTTTCCCTTTGGAGGATAGTGAGTGAAATCTTCTAAACTGGTGCTGAAACTCAGTCTGACTACTTGACACCTGGGGAATCACACAGAGAGGAAACATTTTGCTAAGGAATGTCAGGGAGGTTCAGGTTCATGTTTGTAGCAATATGTTAAACATCCTTGCAGATATTGAGAGGTGTGTGTAGATGTCAATATGCACATCCAGCTGCATGTACAGCTGTGGATGTAAATGCAAACACATTTCCATTGCTTTGCCTGTTCAATTCCTGAAGCACTTCTTGCCAATTTGAATGCCAGCCTGACAAAGCAATATTTTGAGTCTTCCTTTCCTTTTTATACAACTTTTGGAGCTAGAATCTCTTTGCAAGAAAGAATAATTATGCAAGATCTGTGTCTTGTACCTGGAAGGGGGGGCAAAATGCAAATGGCTTTCCAGATGAGGTTTTGAAGCATATTTACAGCTCCTGGGAAAGCCCAGATGAGCTCAGCCATTTGGTTGCAGTGAAGCCTGGTGGAACAGAACATACCGATCTCATTAACGTCCCTCACACTTGGCACTATCGTTCACAAGAAAAATGAGACAGTAACGAGCCTCAATGCAAAGTGCAGCAACCTCTCCCAAACCTATAGCAGTGCTTTGATGTGACAGATCACAAAAAGCAGGCGCTGTCAAAAGCTGATGTATGGCAGAGTAAAAAGGCCCCAAGGTCAGAGAGCTGTCCTTCAAAAGCAATCACTTTCCTTTTTCCTGTCCTAATTGGGGTGCATTAGCATCTTAGGAACTACTAAATTGTGAGTTAGATTTTTTTTCCTCGGATTTTTTTTTTTTTTTAAAGAAAGCTTTTATTTAAAAGATAATTTCTTGCATTTTCTGGCTGCAGAGGGACAGCTTCTGGTCTGGATTAGCTTCAAATTAATCTGAATTTTTACCCTACATCAGAAAGCGGCACACACTCACCAAGCAGGGAAGTTAGCTGAAAGAAGACAGTAAATTTGATGAAGTCCATATATTACTATCAAATAGCAAGCTGAAAATGACAATTCTATGAATGTGCATGAAGCTCTGAAACCTGCAGTGAGCCACATTTTCAATTTTGCTGGGAAAGAAGCATATCTAATGAGCTGTGTGCAATAAAACATACACCAGTCTCCCCTCTGGAATCAGCCACAGGTGAACAAGTCTCACCAGTGATATTCAAGCTTTCCCAGCACTGACAGCAGTGCTGGCAGGGGCCAGTTGGCCTCATTTAGTTAAAGCCTTTCTTTTCTGAATATCAGCACTATCTACACAGAAAAGCTGCAAGCAGCTGTTTTAGAGGGAAATCAAGACTTTTCACATAAACTACATGAAAAGCAAACAATGATGGACAAATGGAGTCATGGTATGTGCTCTACTAGCACTAGGAAGGAATTGAAAATACACAGGTATCATATTTAGTCACTGGGACATTAACTCTGATTCTTGGGCAGGAATGTGGATGACAAATCACAGAAAAACTCATCAAAACCGAGCCCTTCCTTATTGCAGCTGAAGATTGTTCAACCCAATATAACCTCCAGGCCCTTCTATAGCTTTCACTGATTACGCCACATTTCTCGATACTTTTGTTTCCCTGTTTAATTTGATGGGTTTATTACAAGAGCCTGTGTTGCACAGCAGCTTCATTTCCAATGCTGGCAATGTTCCTTCCTGGGATTAGCAGCTTTTGTCCAGGTAACCTGCAGGGTTCAGAGCCTCGACATGAGATGCTGAGGAGATAATTGAAACTCTCAATATCTTTGAGCTCCCCTCCCCTATGCTCCTGGATTGGCACCATCTCCAGCCTTGGATGTGGATCAACTCAGCAGGAACACACAGAAAGCAACAGGCTTTTGTTATTTTGGCTGAAAACTCAGGCCAAGTATTGATTTTTCCCATTTTATGCATTAAAATAAATGGTAATTTCTGATGAAGCAGGGGGTGACACAGCAGGCCACCCCTCACAGTCCTGCTGGCATCTTGGCTCCTCCCAGCCTCCAAAGATGTAACACATCCCACTGTCACTGTGGGAAGGTGTGGCACCTGTCTCCTGGTCTGGGCTTTAGAGAGAACCTGAGCTTGTCAGCAAAACAACCAGAATTTCTGAAAATACTGAGGTAGGTGATAATAGCATTGTTATTGACAGTTTCCTATTGTTTCTGAGGCAAAAATCAAGCTGTCTATAGAGATTTAGCCTTTATTTAGCTTTAAAAAATAAGCTGATGAAGCAGCCTGAGAAAACAAAGTACAGCTATCTCTTAATTACATTTCAAGGATAACTGATACCTCATATTGGAGCTGGCAGCACTCGATATAAAAATCAATATATTTCTGAGAAATGGGAATGGCTGAAATATTCTCAATGCTTTTGGATGATGTGTGACTGGACTGTGCCATGCCCATATCCTGGCTCTCTCTCTTTTCTGATGTCCAGCATAAGACTCCTTTTGGTTCCTGTCCAACCTGACAGATAATAGCAGCTGTCACTGAAATCACATCAAAGCAGCACAGGAACATGATTAAACCAGACAGCCTCCAAGGAAGTTTTCAGTAAGTGCTTGAACTGGGAGTTTGTAGGGACTGAATGACAGAGCAAGGATTTGGAATGACTTCCAGGCTCCATTGAGAAAGTAATTTCACCTGCCTGAACCTCAAATTTTCCATTTGCATACCAGTCCTGCCATGCAGTGCTCTTCCTGAGAGGTATATGATCACATAAGAAGCTTTGAAATTCTCTGTGAAATTGCATTTTTTAAGGTTATTTGGCTTGCAGACCTCAAAGGAGCAGAATCTGAAGTCATTGATTTCCTACAACCCTGAACCTTAGGAGAAGAGAGTCTGAGTTTCTCATGAAAATACAAACTTCTCTATTTATACATTTCACAATCATTTCTTTACTATACAGCTTCATAGACTGGATGGCTTTACAAGTGCATGCATTAAAATCAATATTCTCCAAGATCAGTGAACTCTTCCTCCTGTTTCACAATTTTCACAGCTCTTTTTCATCTACTGAGACACTAAAAACAATGCCAGAGCTCTGTAAGCTTGGTTTTAACAAACCCAAACGGCTACTTCAGGACAGCACATGGGAAGACATTACACTGAGGATAAGGAAGCTGAATACAAGACATTTATTTCTCCCTGTGTGTCATTTCCCACTGCCTGGGATTTCAAAACTGCCAAGGAGTTACAAAACCAAACATCACAGCACAGAACTTCCAGCCAGAATCAGTCTCCAGCTCCATTTGCTCAACTCCACTCGCCAAGGATGGCTACGTGGGCTTGGCCTCATCCCCCTTTAAGTTGTTTATGATTTACTGTGTTACCTCCCAACAGGACAGACAGGGGTAATTCCATCAATAAAAGGCTGGAATAAATAACTAAAACTCCACCAAGGGCAGCGTAGAAACAGCTCTATTTAAACAACCACTCTTGAGGTCAATTATTTATTATCTGCAGCATTTGGCACATGTGTTATTGCTCAAGGTCAGCACAGAAATGGTGGACAGCCACAGCTAAAGAAGAAAGAAACCTAAGCTTTTTTATTTCCATACCTTTTTCCCTTTAATTTCTCTCACACAAGACTATAATACCAATTGAGTACCACCAGAGTATCAGTATTCTATTCGTTCCAGAGTGGCTGGAACGAATAGAATATCATTTCAGCAAAATAATCAATTCACTCACTTGAGTAACAGACAAAGAGAGCCCAACCTAAAGCACAAACAAGGGGGAGAAATAATGCCTGCAGCCAGGACATGAAATGAAAACACAGAACAGATGAAGGCCATCAAAGAAACCAAAGAATATTCAGATTTCAGAATAAATTTCTAGATTTACACATTTGGCTACATACACAAACATCTGCATTTCCCAGCTACTGGAACATTCTCACTTGGATTAGCTCTACAGTCAGCATTGCATCTTGATCACAATCAGACTATTTGGGATGCCATTGCAATAAAATATAGCAGCTGAAAATGTTCTCTCCTTTCCTCCTTCTGTTCCCTGGAACACGCTGTGCCCTCTGTCATACTCACTGTTAGTTCTCTTAGCAACAATACACCATTTTAGTGGGACTATTGGTATTTTTTTCAGTGTGACAAAGTATTTAGCTTGTAACCTTGCTTACTAAGATCAAGCACCTTCCAGTGGCCCTGACAGTGACATGTTCTCAGAATACAGCTGGATTTCCAAGCACTCTTTTAAACTATGGAACCACTGTAAAAACAGACATGTAAGGCACTGTACACCCACTTATAATAATCCCCATAAGAGCTGGGACAGTTCTAAGTTAAAAAAAAATTTAGAGGGGTAGCACATACATTCTTAAGTGTTTATCTACACACTTGTACTCTTTTCATTCTGCATTAATATTCCCATTCATACTTCTAGAAATGCTGATGCCAAGCAATAGATGATGTTATATCCAATGATGCAATTTAAAGTGGCAAAGCAATACCCAGATGTAACTTGACCTCCATAAACCATTTCAGGCTTTGTATTTAAAGTAGTCGTCATCATAAATCTCCCTCCTCCAATCCCAGTTATTATAGCTGCATGCAGAAGAGGGCTCTCTATTCCAGTGCTTGTGTTTTGGTATCTGACATACATATTCCATTCTGGAATCCCTGCAGTGCTGTTTCCCTGGCTGCATTCCCAGGATCCTGTGCTGCATCATCTGTACAGGTTTCCTTCTCCCTGCGTGGCTCCTCCCAAGCATCATGCCTCTTTATTGGCTTGTGAATCCCAAATTCCTTTGGATACAGCTAGTCTTTAAACTAGAGGATTTACACACTGATAACAGCAGAATGGGGTCTGTCCTTGGGTTACTATGAAACATTTGTGCTGTTACAAGACACATCATTTTCTTCCAGGGGTATATAAAGGTTTTTATACTTTCTTTTCTTAAAGAAATTTCTCTCTGAGAGTAACATTGTTCTGTCACACAGCCAAAACCTGCAGAGGCTGTGACAAATAGGGAGGTCATGGTCAAATTTAATAAGAGCTCACATTCCCTTGGAAATGCCACCAGGGAGCAGACAAAAGCAAGCATTTGCTGAGCTCCTGGGGGACAGCAGAGCGTTTGCACTGAAGCCCTTGGTATGCAGATGGTGTCACTGCCTCTCGAAACAGGCTTAGGTCTGAAACCTACGGGAATTAGCTGATGGGGCTGAGGCTGCTGGGGAGAGCGTGCCCCGGGGTAGCTCGGGCTGCACATGAGGATGCCCAGGACTGGCTCTTTGCTCTCACGCCGTGTCCCAGGAGCAGCGAGCGGGGAACCAGCTCTGCTCACTCAGTAGAGGGAGAAGAGAGAATGCTGTTGATAAATGGGGAAAACTTCAGAGAGCAAGCTCTCCATTGCACTACTGCTCTGGAGACAGGGGGCTGGGCTGGGTCCACCCCGCCCCGGCCAGCCCGGACCCACAGCCGGGACGAGCGCGGGCCACCGGCGCCACCGCCTGGCTACTGGGGCTGCCCAGGCTCCTAAAACCATCCAGCGCCTCCCTTTGAAGCTCATTTCGCTGGCTCGTGGGGTGTAGGGTGCAAGGCACAGCGTCCTGTGGCTGCGACAGAGGGAAAGGCACGGCTGTGCTGCACGGGGGATAGGGAACACTGCAGGGACCTCGGCACACCAAGTGACACTCAGAGCACGGGTCTGTCCTCCAGAGCCTTTGTGCCTACCTGGGCTGGGCTTCAGCCGACTCTCAGCAAGCTCAGAAATGGCTCCAGTTGTGATGGTCTTCTTCAGCCTGGAGACTCCCGAAGCTGCTGCTGCCCCAGGTTTTGTGAGCGTGTCCTCACTGCTCGCCCGCTTCAGCTGCAACACAGAGGGTGGAACAGGTCAGGACCCTGAATAGTCCCATCAGTTAGTTCAAAATGCAAGATTCCTTGGAAAAAAATTAACATTTCCATAACGTAACCCCATGGGAATATTGCCTTGATAACTGGACTACATAATTTTTGTATTTGCTTTGCATTCCAGGTTTTTGTGAAGTGGGTTAAGAGATAAAACACTGTTCCAACGATGAAGAATGAAAATAGGAAAGACTGTTCAAAAATGCAAATAATTAGAAAGCAAGGAGAAAATAGTTTACAGGAGTAGTCTACTGGCAGCTGGCAACTTTTTGGGAAGGAATCTCTGGTGACACAAGTCTGCTCTAAGTACCTACTCAGGAAACTCATGGAACACAAATACAAGGTAAGATTCAAGGAGAAACACTGAAATTATCTTGCTTCAGCAAGCAGAAGTTGTAGTTTATCTCAGAACTTTGGTCAGCTGATTTCCCATTTGTGTGCCTCTAGTAACAGCCTCTAATTAATTTCAGGAAAAATACTTAAAGTATTTTAAAACCAAAGCTTTGTAGAGTATCCCTAGAGCAGTAGTTTTTCTATACTTTTGAGTTTGTGGACACCTAAAGTGTTTTCTCAAATGAAAATTCACTTTCTTTGAAGCTGTCCAGTGACACCCGGGGGTCCCTGAACCACAGGCTGAAAACCACTGCTGGGTTAAGAGAAAAGAGAGCACACAACAAGCACTGTTCCTATTTAGTGGTTCCTGAATGTGAAACATTTAAGCAAAATGAAATCTTTCAACTCTAATTCCTTCTCCTTTTCATCTCCTCCTCTGACTCAGAGTCTGTGGTTTCCTGGACCCTGTGAGCCCATAAGTTTCAATAGCTGAAGTGTTGATGTGCTCCAGGATACCAAACAATGAACGTTTTGCCTTCTGGCAGAGGTTTTGTCAGCTCACTCTGAGGAGGAGAATGGAACAACCTGACTTTCTGACCTTTAGAGAATTCTCCAGTCTCTCTGAAGTAATTTCTTCAATGTGTTCTTTCCTATAGCAGCAACTATGGTGTCTTTTCTACTCCCTTTCTTCAAGGAAGCCACTTTGATGATTTTGAATTTGCAGCTGGACGACAATTTGAAGGTATTAGCTGTCATTAGGAAGAAATCTCTCCACAATTAACACTAAATTTAACAAATCAATCGTATCAGATTTCCTGATTAGTCTCCTCAGCAGCATTCCTTCAGAAATGCTGCCTCAACCACACTGCACAACCTGCCTGGAGCACCAGATTGAAATCCCCTATTAATGAGTGCATCTGGGAGTCTGCACAGCAAGTTAAATAAATTAATCCTTTCCTTGAAAAACTGTGACAATTAATGAAGATTTAATCAAGAAGAGATCTAAATGCTGTACCCTGCTATGTGCTGTTCACTAAACTTTGTTACTAGGAACGGTTACAACCTTGGTCTGGATTTGGATGACCAGGTTATTTCTGTTTGCTGGCTGCAAGGGTGCAGATGCAGCAGCATTTCAGGTGTATTACTCCATTTCCTTAAAAACATTACTTGGACAGAAGTTTCTGCTATTTTTAAAATATATCTGTATAGAAAAATAGGATTCATAAAATGCATTTGTTACATTGCAATATCTGCTGTTAATATGTTTTTTACCTTGAAGGGAGAGGCACAGGTTTTTAGGAATGCTGGAAATTCATTAATAAATCTCTTTGAATTTCTTTACATGTGTAACTATCAGCTGAACTAAGAATTTGCCATTTGTTTTTCTCCATCTTCAAAGTGTAGGCAATTCCCTCCCCCACAGAGTGTACAGAAGCAGTGTCTCCCCCAGTACATGCAAAACACTTTCAGAAATGTGTATTAATCTAACATACAACAAAATTTAGGTCTCTCTACACTTAATACAGTGGATGTAGTAGTCTGAGGACTAAACCAAATCTTTGACCTGCAACAAGACTGGAATGCTTGAACAGTCTCCATGGATTAGTACCTTGCTGAGCCGGGATTCAAAGGCAAGGGAAGTGGAGGACTTGGATGTCTTCATTCCTGTGGAGGTGGTGGAAAGAGGTTTTACTCTGTCAACCCCATGGCTCCCTTGCTTTGCTATTGTGCTCCAAGGCCTGGCACTACTCTTCATTTTCTTCTCAAGTAACTCCGTCTACAGACTCTAAAAAAAAAAAAAAAAAAAAAAAAAAAATTATATGTATTTATACACTCTCACAAAAATATAAGTTGTCTTTATGTGACCTGAAAGGGCAACAGAGATATCTGGCACAAGTTTGAAGGGCTGAAAAGGCTGTGCTAAACTTGATTCCCCCCCTCAGACACATTAGAACTCAGCCCAGAGAAACCTTCAGAGCAGGCTACAGCCACTTTTATTTTTCGTACCAACAGAACACCACTGAAGGAACATTAACTTTTTTCTTTTTTGGGGACAGTTTAAGTCCAAAAACCTCTCTCAGGCACAGCAGAACACCTGTGAATGCTGAAGCACAATGAAAGAGGAACTGAGAACACTGAAGTCCACAGCAATTTCAAGCAACCTTGGGATAAAAAGAAAATTACTTATTTTACTGTTAGATCCAGCATCTTCAACCAAAATAACACTCACTTTTAGAAAGTCACATGAGAAGCAAGTTTCCTCAGATGGATGGAAAATATATCTTTAACTTATCAGAGTCTTCTAGAGGAGCAGCAGTTGATGTTGCCACAGTGATAAAAAGATGTTTCACAACACCGAGATTCACAAAACCTAGAAAAAAAATATCAACTTCCTTGCAAACAAAGATCCAGATCCACTATTCCTCAGAGATAAGCTTATGCAAGAGAGAAATCCTGCCAGGAATCAGCAAATAGACGTGATTTCCTTTTTTTGGACGTAGCTGAACACATTTCAGCTGCCAGCAGGAACAACTAGCCTGTTTCTCTCAGTAGGCTGACAGCTGCCAATTAAACAACTCCCTCAACTCCTGGAGATTTAAACCCATTTATTTTCACCAGCCATTGCCCAATCCAAACCATGAGCAGAATAAAGGAATTATTTGGATATTTTTTCAAAGTCTCATCAGCCTGCTGGGCTGGGAATGTGAGGGAGGGGAGGTGGCCTGATATCTCCTGTCCTCCTCCACTTCGTATGAGCAACACTTTTCTTCACTTTCCAAAATAGACACAGGATGTAGCTGTGGCTCAGCCTTGTGTAGGCAGAGGGTAACTTGCTCCTTGTCTGTTAAACAGGTAACCAGAATATCCACAGGGATCAGCCCAGTGCCTCAGCAATGTGCTCACAGAGGAAGAGTGAACTTGGACAACATCACTTTGACAGGGACACCGAAGCAATTTATTCCTGGCTGAGTCAGGAGTGGCTCTGGTCACATTTTACATCTCATAATTTGCTTTGTACCTGATTTCACATTCATAAGTAAGAACATTCACTGAACTCCCAGGACACAGATCTGTCTGGGGCCAAGGTGGATTTGACAGTGACAGCAGCCTCCAGGTGCCACCACGGTCTGTTCAGGGAATGTTTCTGCACAGAGGCAAAGGCGATGTCAAGTGCTCTGCTGCTGTTCTGGAGAGAACAAAGCCAGCGAGTGACATTGCCTCTGTTCGTCCTTGGTGCCTCTTGCAGGGAGGGCTGTTTACTCTCTCCACAGCAGCAACCTAGCAGCTCCTAAATAAAGGAATAAAAAAGTTACTAGTTGTTGCTAAGTATAGTCGTCACTCCATTAAAATTCTTAACGCATCCAGTGAGGAGCCATCCACTGATCTCATTAAGAATCTTTGGTGATGGTGATGCTGATCACTGTTTTAAAGCCCTGACAGATATGTAAACTATATTACAAGAGATAATATTATTTAGCATTCCCACAGCTCATGATCCACCTTAGCAAGCTTTGGTGCTTTACAGTATTTAAAAACCTATTTTTTAACAGGCTCTTAATCCCTTTAACAGGCTTTTGACATTCACTGTATTTATATGGGTGAACAGGCAACTACACATGCAAACTCTCTTGCTGATTAGATCTCCAAATTATGCAGATTTTGGTTTTTTGCAGATCCAGTGGTTGCACATACATTGCTTTATTATACCCTCCGGTTTTCTTCATAACTGTACCTCATTTTCCTGCCTTAAGCTGTACAGATGCTGTCTTGATATCCAAAGGAATTTAATTTTGAGTCATCCATGACATTTTAAAGTTGCAGTGGAGTGATAGGCTCATTAGAACATGATGTTAGGGGTAAAAGGAAGAGGTACTTTAAAAAAAAACAAACCCAAACCACAGCTCAAGAAATCCAGCCAGTAGCCTGAGGCAAACTGGCTTTTTCATGTAAAGAGAGCTGAATTATTCGCCATGCGGATTCAATAACATTTTACTGCACCAAGCAGATGAAACTAAAATTGAGAAGAAATACCTGGATTTATTAGTGTTTATTATTAGTTTTCCGTGTATTTATAGGAGAACTGGCATTTGTAAAAGATGGAGTTAAGACTTCTCAGGTATTTGGCTAACCTGAATTTGCCTTGTAGATGAAGATTTCTATCTCTGAAGTGGGATTCCAAGACTTTCCACAAGCCTTATATGGACTTCAAAGGATCAAGGCAGGTTGCACACATCCTAAGCTGCTTTCATTCCTAAGTAGGTGACACATATTTGAGTTATTAGAAGTACTGCTTCAGGAATAGTGCAAAATAAAACTATTTAAAAAAAAGAAAAAAAGAAGAAAAAAGTGAAATAAAAAAGTCCTGCTGTTCTTTGATGAGAGCAGAAAATCCATTCTCAGAGTCAACATCAGCTTTCCCCCTTCCCGAAATGCAATTTATTGCATTACAGTGAAACAAACAAAACAAAAAAAGCTCCATGGAAGTGGTGAGCAGTGGGGACAACAGAAAACTCTGCAGTTCAGCATCATAAAATTGCTCATGGAAGGAGCTCATGGTAGCAGGAAACAAAAACTATTAACTTAGCTATCCCAAATGTCCGCAGCAATCAGGACAGCAAACACTGGCAAGGAGGTTTCTCTAATCCTGGTGTAGAAACAGCACATTTATAAAAAACATCAGATCCAGCTCTTATCTACTTGTCTTAGAAGTAACTCTACTGTATTTTCAGTAAATATCAGCCTTTCCTTCCACAAGGACCCCAGAGAGATTGATTTGATCTCTAGGCTACCCACACAAGGAGACTTGAAAGAGAAGCAGCTTTCCACAAGAGACACAACCAAGCTGTTTCCGCACACACAGTGACACAAATCACTTGTTTTACACCCATTCTGTTTCAGCAGTTTCAGATAAGAGCTGCTTCTGTCCACTCTCATGGGAAAATGACTCGCTTTAAGCAATGCCTGGAGCTCTGTGGTTTTATTTTTCATTTTTTCACATCTCACAGGGAATTTTCCTTCAGAAGCAAACAGAATTAGTGCCATCCTGAGATTCAAAGTCTTTCTTTGGCATCAGGCAGAGCAGGGCACTCAGCTGGACAAACTAAATCCCTGTAGCATGCCCTGCTTGGAGCTGTACTCTGAAAACATGAGGAAGCAACCCCATGCTGAAATAAATGAGGACTCAGCAAGATGGAACATCAGAGCAGCAAAATTGGTTCTATTGCCAGGCACTTCCAGACTGCAGGGGTTTGGGGTTGGTTTTTTAAAAACCTTTTACACCCAAACGTGGTGTCTGAATACACCTCTACCCTGAAACAGGTGCTGCAAATGATAATCAGAAAGTTTACCAAAAATGTAAAGCTGGTCCTGACAGAGCTTTTTCTCTCAGTAATCCTCAGAATTCCCTGCAGGCATCAGCCTTTAAAAATTCAGGCCATGCTATATAGTTCATCCTTTCTTACTGGTATTTTTAAAGGGTATTTGGAATATTTTGATGAGGACTATTTTGGCAGTTGGCAGAAGTTCTGCAGACCATTTTACTTGAAATTTTACTGTTTTATTAAAGGCTGAGAATCCAGACATTTCTTTATTAGTCAGTCCACATGCATTTATTAATAAAAGTCTTTAGAACCAGCCTAGAATGATTCCCATTTTACAGCTAGAAAAACTGGATTAAGAATTTATCCTAACTCACAGGCAGTCAGCATCAGCAGAAACAACACCAGGGCTCCGGGATCTTCAGACTTGGCTGTGGATCAAAGGAGGAATTCACCAGTTCTCTGGAATAAACTTCTAGGATACAAATTCTGCTGACTATTAAAGGCTATTTTATTCTGAATAACTAAAAATAATAGATAGGTTGGTTTGAGTGATGATGAGCAATATTATTTCACACTCAAGAAACCTAGGAGTTATACTGTTAAATAAATAAAAATTATCAGCATATCTGCAGAAATGAAATTACACAGGAAAATCCCTGATGGGGGATGGAAATGATCTGTGCCCCACATACTTTACACGATGTAGGTTTTGGTGCCCCTGTCTGTGTGTCAGGACTAAGCAGGAGACTCAAACTAAAGCAGAGTCATGCAACAAAGATGCTTTGGGAAAAGGAGTGAAATAAAGAATTATGAAAACTCATTACTGAATCTGGGCAGGAATGTGCCAGATGGTAGCTTCATCAGGACTTGGGAATGCCCAGCAGTTCTGAAGAATGAGGCCAAAGTCCCAACTCTGCAGCTTAAGGCTCTCAAAGGACACAAGTGTGACTTTGGTGGGTTAAACCGCACAGTCCCCAGTGCCATTTCCCTGTAATTCAGTTACTTTTCATTACATCCAAAGGTCAGACTATTCCAGAAGCTTTATTACACACACTAATTTCTTTCACTTTTTAAAATTTTTTTTTGGTTAAATCTGCATCATGCTTCTACTATTTTCCTTCTAATCAGCTTCTGCTATTTTCAGACAAACTATCAACTGGAATACAGAAATATCTAACAAGTTCAGTAAACTGTAAAGCATTTTCTAGTGGCACGTAGGAAGCTCTATGGCAGGATAGACAGCTGGGCTGAAATAGAATTCTTTTCTGCCTTTCACATCAATTAACTTTAAACAACAATTTTTAGGCTTGACAGATGCTTCCATATGACTCATCTTGATTTCTTAACTGATATTAGGAATCAAACCAGGGAAGCTGATAGTCCAAATACAGGAATTGGTAACTTGGAGATAGATAGCATGAACAAAAATCCATTTGGAAATAAGATCAGGCTAACAAATAAAAACAAACTCCTTACTCTTTTGGTCACCTCTAGCAGCTTTCCTCAGGCATCTGCTCCTTTTCTCTCAGTAGTATTTCTGTGACTATTCATTCTCTCTTTGCTTTAATTTCTATTACCTTGGTTTTGGTGTATTTGAGGCTCTCAGTGCAACCTTCCTCCATCACTCCTCCAAGCAGACACTTGCTGGATTCTTGCTAGTACAAAGCTCATCTTTAATTAGAATTGGATGAAAAAGCCCACAAAAAACCCCCAAGCCAGAACACCTGCTTCCACCCTAACACAACTCAGACAAAAAAACCACCCATTTCCCAAAACCTCATCTCTAAGGCTCCTCTTGCTTTTGCTGCCCAAAAAGAATCCATTATAAACCTGACCCCAGACACTTCACTGTTTCCTCTGGTCTACCTCAGCAGACTCACTTTCCAGTCTCATTTGCAGCTGAATTTTCGCGGTTTGCTGGTAGAGGACCCGGAGACAAGACATCACTTGGAAATTTTCATGTCCAGACAGCAGGGCAGATTCTGCTGGTTTTATTCATGCCTCAAGCAAAGGTGGTTTTAGTGTTACTATTATTTTTCAGCTTTCAAGAGTGAAGAAAAATGTACTACAATAAAACAGCTAGGCAGCTGTAGGATACAAGTGATTTTGCAAGGAGTTAAAAATGCTGTTAAGCTTTAGATACAGAACTACACAGAAATTAAGACACAGACATTCCCAAGGTCATTCATCCAGTCACTCTTTCGTGTTGTAGTTTGCTTTGCATTTTGTTTTAATGATTCTTCTGTAGAACTCCTAAACATCAAAAGAGCACTTCCACTGTGGCATCAGATGAGAATTTTCTTTCCAGGGGATATGGCTCTACCTCTCCTCTATAATCAATTATTGCAGAGTCAGTTCCTTTCCTTCCCCCCATGGTGTCAGATGGAAACAGATAATGGAAACTCCCTTGAACTTCCCACAGACAAAGTTTATCTGTGGTTACAGTGGTTAAGTGATCAGCTCACATTTTTGTGTTAAGGCTTTTCTTGCTTATTTCCTTAGTGTGTTTTCAATAATTCTCTACAATTGGTATTTATTAAGTAGTACATAAATGTACTAAAAGGTTCCAAGGATGTCTAAAGTACATCAGACATGGCCTAGGCAAGGACAGGTCCAGGCAGCCACACGTGACAGCCATCAACTCAGCCTCCAAAACCATCCCAACAAGGCTGCCAGAGGCCAGCTCAGCAACTGCAAAACTCCATGTCTCAACATCATTCAAAATAAAATCCTCTTCCCACAGCAACCATTAGAGTCATTGATGACTTTTCCAGGCGTGGAGAGCACTGCAAAACCTTCTGCCCACCCTCCTCCACAGAAGCTCTCTGTGGAGTTTTGGATTTGTCAGTCTTTCACTCATCGTTAGATCACATGAGAAAAATGCAGAAATCACAACAAAATCCTCATGTGTGCACATGGACAAGGAATTGGTTGGGCTGCATTTCCCTTGTCCTTGTTCCATGCTACTGGCCATTAATGAGGCAGGAAAATACAGATATCTTTACTGTCATCCAGCACAGTGACTGATGCTGGAAAACCGAGCCAAAGCTGTACTTGGAGATGTCTGGGAACATGCTCATCCTGTAGTTTGAATTACACTGTTTGTACACGGATTCTCCATCTCCTCCTCCTCCTCCTCCTCCTTCCTCACATTGATTATCTAACCAGTCACCATCACACAGCTCAGAAGTGTGCTCTGCTACCTCCTTATGACCCCTGATCTTATAAACGTGAGGATAAAGAAACAAAAATCCCAACCCAGCTGTAATTTTCTACCCATTAGCAATGATGTGGCAATTCTGAATCACAAACATCGTGTTACTGAAGGATGCACAGGAAGATTCGGGAAGGCTAAAAATGATGCATTGATTCCAAACTCCCTTTTTGAAGTTACAACCATGTTATAATCATGAAGAATTAGGTCACCCTGGCCTTTACCCAATATGACTCTGTCCCAAATAGATGGGTTTAATTCATGTTCAGTATATTGCAGGTGGAGAACAAAAACATTTTAGAGCCATTTCAAGGCAGCTATTGCTCATTAATCCAGGTTCTTTGAACTACTGTCCCAGTGAATACAGCACAAAGCAAGTGACACATACGGTCACTTCATGTTTTGCCAACCCACAAGAAGGAAGAAAAGGAGGCTTCATTTCAGATACAGAAAGAGCTATATAATTGCTGAAGAAATTAAGAATAATTACAAGTGGTTTGCCTGATAATTACCTGTCATTATGTTTTTCTGTAGCATAGAGGGTAGATACAACTACAAGAAGGAAAAGGAATGATGATGTTTTTTGGAAAAGCAGAGATGCACTGCATGTGGATACAGGGTGGTCCTGTCTAGTGCAGAGACTGGCAGCTTCCCTGTCCCCTCAGAGCATGGAGGGATGATACCACAGGCAACACATTCCATGGAATTCCACCTGATTCCATCCTCAGCTTCAGCACAGAGTCATCACACCCCCTCAGCCATGCAATCTTCCTATGCCTTAGTTTTTCCATTTGTAAAAATGGGATAATAATTGCTTGCTAAATAGGATATTTATGAAGATGGACTCATTCGTTTGCCTTGCACAGGAACCCCACAGAAAAGAAAGCAAAAATTAGATAAATCAACATCTGTCACGCAGCACGCAAGCGAGCAGCCTCACAGATTGCCACATGCTGGGATGTTTCCCTGACTCCCGTTTTCCATCCATCACAGTGCAGAGAAATAATTGAGATTTGGAAGCTATCCCTTAAGGAGATATTTATCTCCCATTAAAGTGCAGAATAGCTCACTTGAAGTTAATAAACTGGGAACTTCTGAGCGTTTATGAGTGACAGTGTGAACTTCTGACAGAAAGGGCTCTTTGCAAAGATGAGGCCATAACTCCAAAGCTGCAGGAGAAACCAGAGGACTTCTGCATTTTAAAAATATTCATAACGAACAGGAACAGAACAGATCTAAGCAACAGTGCCAACAGTTTGCAGTTGTGACTTTGGGGGCCACTGATGGACTGAATGACCCACCTTGGTGGGCTACATAATGAAATTAAATTGGTTTAGAACTGCACAAGAAAGGGAAGGGGTAGCACATACCCACGTGCACGTTAGGATGAGGAATTTCTGTGGTAGTTACCTGTCAAATTGTGCAAACAACAGTGTTTCAGCAAATCAAGTATCCTCTCTGCTACTGAGGTTACAGGGGCTAAGAACACTTCAATTTAGAATGAAATATGCAAACCAGAAAGGATTACTAGGGGATATCTAGAACTGTACACAACAGAAAAGGTAGAGAATCCCTGTTTTCAAACCAGTTCTACCACTAATCCTTTACTGCTACACACACAGGGCTTAATTAACATCTCTACAACTTTGCCATATTACCCACTCCATAAATGCTGGTATTATTACAATTGTTATTATGACCAATCTTCATCCACAATACAACTTTAAGGACAACAGTCGAGGTGCTATAATGAAAGGGTCCTGCTGAGAACCTGACCAGCTCTGTGCTGTGGGGCTGTAAGAGGTACCTGCTCGAGTGCCCCAATGCTTTCCCTGATTCCCACAGACAGGAGCTGCCAAAGCTCTTGGCTTAGCAGCCCATTCCCTTCTGCCCTTCCTTGACTGGACTGTGCACATGCAGTAGCAGAGGAAACTCTGCTTGTGCTCCTGCTTCGTTTCACTGTTGGGGAACAACCGTAAATTGCCAGAGGAAAAAGCAGGAACAGAAACAGCTTCACCCCTTCTGTCACTAAATGTATGTAGCTGAGCAGAAAATACAGTAGCCAGCTCTCACAGGGGGGGGATTTCTTTCTGTGGTTGCAATGGCTTTTAGACCACCCCCAGTCCATTTTCAGCTAACACAGACCTGTTTACACTATACTTTTTATTAATTCAATTTAGTTTTACATTGAGATACTATGAAAAAAGTGTTGCTGAGCAAAGCAGGTTCATTCGTTTAGTGAATACATTATTGACCCAAGAATCCTTCTAGAGATAACACAGTTCCCACATTAAAAAAAAATAAATAAAATAATAAAATACTTACAGTAAAAGCTTGTTCTCTTTTCTGCGTTAAAAAGAAAAGTGTCTCCCACTAGCTTCTGACAGCATGTGCAAGCCAGACTGAAAATTCAGGGCTTGAGTGCTTCCCTGAGAGGAAAACCACATTGCAGAGAGACACAGAGAGCTGCTTGAGAAATGATTCACACACGGAAGCGAGCTGGCTCCACCGGCGCCTCGGCATTCAGCACACACACAGGCACTCGCTTACTCAGGGGAATGACAAATATTATATTTTCATCAAAGCAAGGAGGATTTATGCAAGAAAGCAATTTGTAGCCTACGTCCAAAACACTGAGATGCTTCAATCCTTAAAGCAGAGGAAGAGCTTCTTTCAGGGTCCCATCATCCCCAAGAGCAGAACTGGACACTGGGCAGAGCAAAAACCCCAGATTGGTCTGGGTGATCCAATCAAGCAAAAACATGCAGCACAAGACCATGGAGAAAGGGCAAGGAGGTGGCATAGAAAAAAGGCATTTTCAGAGGAAAACACAGAAGCAGCTTTCAGAAGCTTTTATATTCCACAATAACACATCCCCCAGAGTGCCAGCAATCACAGCCAGGACACCTTATGACATTTCCCTTGCCTCCATCATTGCTTCAGCAAAGTGGAAAAGTGGGTGTAGGGAAGGAATATGCACTAAGACAGAAGCTTTTACAAAACACCAGAATCAGTCCTGAGTGACTCGAGCTGCCCAAGAAGGGTCAATCTGTTCTTTATTTAGAAGAGAGCAAATAAAGGACAAGAGTGAACAAATGCTTGAGAACATCCCTCTTTAAGATTTTTGAAAAGAATTTCGTGTTTGAAAACAGGAAGAAAAAGGCCAGAGGTCTTAACAGAGTTAGAGCAAGCAAAGATAGTATCAAGTTGAGGGAGACAGAGGGGATGCAAAGACATGAAATCCAAATTTCAAACAGAAAACGAACATGTTTAAAACAGGGGGTTTTGTCCAATTCTGTCTAGAAAGGGTCTGATCACCTCTGGTGTCTTTGACCAAAGACATTCAGACTGTGACTACAGATCAGGAATTCTCCCTCCCAACAGCAGAAACCCGATATATAAGTCATGTTGATACTACAGGAGAAGTTTCTAGTAGAGAAATAGGGAAGATTTTTAATATTTGAAATGTGTTGCTGGATCTGAATAGTCCAACATTATTGCACCCTCCTTACTCCAGGTGCCAAAGGGGCCTGAAGGAAGCTGATGTTATGCCAAGAGTAAATTTATGTTTCAGTTCAGTGTTGGCACCACTACTGTTATCATAAGAGTAACCAAACCTTAAAAACAGATTGAGTGCAAGCCAAATTGCCTCTGAAGATTATAGATTTGGGATCCAACTTTATGATATTCTTGAGAGTAACAAACTCTTGCCTTATCTTAAAATGCCAGAACAAGACAAAAGAGCACACCATGACTTATTTAGCACATGACAAAGCTCTGTGTTTGGCAGGTCTCAAGCAGACATTATTGAAGTCCCTAAACCTTCAGTCAGGTGCAATTCCAACTTTGCCAGCATCCACAAGGTACCAATCCTTCTGTCCAGCCCACTTTGACAGTTTCTTCAATACCCAAGGACAGGCTGTGTGCCCACTGGTAGAACTCACCCATTCTGTATTTTTCCACATTTAGAGTTCTTGAGATTATTCACAGCTCAGATAAGGAGGAAGTTCCTGTAGATACTTGATCTGAATGCAGTGTTCCTCCTCCCTGAGGAAGTGACCCCACACATGATGCATGCATAAGCAATAAAGTCACTTAGGTAGCCAGGGGAAGGACTGCAACTCACTCCTTCTGCTCTGAGTATGGACCATCTTCAAAAACAAACAGATGCAGCACAAAAATACCAGCTCAGGGCAAACAGCTGCAGGTTCCTGGACCCTGAGCTCACAAATGAAGGGGACATGAGGTGCAGACACCTTGCTGAGAAGCTTCTTTGTCTGAAGAAACCAAACCCTTTTTGGACTGCAGCGTGCTGCCCCTCTGCCATTGCTGGTGAGTTTGTTTGGGCTCAGAGGGACAGCAGTGTTGGCAGCTTGATAGGTTTTCCTGTCCTTCAGCCAAGAGAAATAAAGAACTGAAATGAGGGAGTAGGGAGGCAAGATGAGCTACTGTATTGCACTCTCAAATATCCTTGGGATACATTTGATAAATATAACTTGACCGAAGCCTAAAAATGAAATGCTTGGCTGTAAGGAGACAGTCACAACATTTACATACTTCAGCTTGGGTAGAGAGCCTGGAATAGTGGTGGAGAACTTCCCCAAACCCAAAAAGACCAGACAGTATATTTGTTTATTTAGAGGTTTTCTGGTAGCACTTATGGCTATAATTATCTGATCTCTTTAGTTAGACCAAAGAATTATTCAGCATAAAACCTTCTGAATTGATAAATTGCCTTTCTGTTTAATGAAAAAACAGCTCAGAAACAAACAGCTAAAATGAGTTGGCCAGGCTCAAAGAAAGCCAGGGCCTTAACCATAATTACTTTCACACAGCCAGGGTGAGAAAACAATTCCAAGTAGCAATATAAACTTTTTTCGAGTATCTGCCAGGTTCTCACCCAGCTGGTAAAATTGGTTGACAGACAAAATAACAGTGAACATATTGCCTGCATTCTGCTCCATGCACTTGCTCCCACAACTTCCCAACAAGGTATGAGAGAATAAGATCAAACCTCACCATTAATACACCTTCAAAATACTGCATTTGAGGAATTTAAAGGCTTTATGTTGCAAACTGCATTAATGGTACAATTCCACAAGAACAAATATGGATGAGAACTTAATGAAATGGGCAAAGGGCAGAATTTTGAGTGGCACAGCTCGTTTGAGAAGCAAATGCATAATGTGGAAAAAAGGCTCACACAAGGAACAAGGCTTAAAATATCTTTGCATTTACAGATATTTATGCCATATTTAACTGCTTTTGTGCATGAAACAATCTTAATTACAAAGGAGAGAAATTCCATAAACAAGGCTATTATGTCAATAACAATGTCTTTTTAAAGCAAGTCTCTAACTGAGCTATAAGGCTTGGAACATTGCTGTCTGGAGTTATAAAACCAAAAGTAATTACAAAGGCAAGCCTGCATCAGACAGTGGGTATTAGTGGAGTCAGGCCATGGCTTTGGGACAGCGTTTACTCTGTGCTGTCTTCCCTTTTGGACATAACTGGTACAAACTTCTTTATTTTCTCAGTTGCAGTGCAGATGTCAGGAAGTTCACTCCGCTGGTGGACGTTTGCAGAGTGAATCACGGGGCACCACTTTCCATTTTGACAAAAACAACTGCTGCTCAAGTCAACGAGCTGCTACTGATCGAATGGGTGGATGGAACTCCTGCAACTGCTGCCAAAAAGCCTCCACCAGCACAAGCAAGCTGTGTGTGCTGGCTTGGAGAACTGGGATTTATTTTTTCTTCCCTGTTCTTAAGAGAATACTCACGGTTTCATGTTCTTACTCAACACCTGAGGGGCTCAGCCTGTGGCTACCAGCTTTGACCTGCAACTGGAGAAAATGCTTGTTGCTGGAAGAGACTAGAATAATTAAACTGGGGGGAGCAGGGGAAGGCAGATAATGTTTTATGGAACATGGAGTGCTATAGGAGACAAGAAAAACAGCTTCCTCTGGTGCCTATTGCCAAAATTTCAGAAGACCAGACAACAACTTGAGAATTTCCAAGGGAACAGCCACTGAGTCAGTCAAAAATAGAATTAGGAAACTGACTGTTTCAAAAGTAAGAGTCTGTCAGATGTGCCAGCATTTTTCAGTATTTCTGTCATTTCCGAGAAGAACACTCAAGAGTTAACACACATTTATCTACCAAAAATAAAAGCCAACCCACAGAAAAAGGCAAAATGAGAAAGGAAATCTATGTACCAAAGGAACACTCATCATATTTCATACACTTAAATGAAAATCACTGATCACTTTTGCACACATTTATGTGAAGTTTATTATTCTTTGCAGTTTTCAAATGTCTCTACTTCCTTAGGCATCATCAACAACCCAAGGACAGCTTTCCTGCAGTCACTCTGCTATTCAAAATGTGGATAAATCGAAACGTGCAAGAAAGGCAATACTCAGTGCTCTTCCCTGAAAGAGGAAGATAACACACTGTTCTTTTTTACTAACTGATTTTTTTTTATTTCACTGATTAAAAGAAAGAAAGACTTAAGGGAAAGGGAGCAACTTTCTATTTTATTATTCCTCGCTGTTAGTTTTCTGATATATAGGTTATAATGTGGCACTCATTAACAATTCATAGAGAATTACCATATTCAAGTAGCACAGCAAGTTTTTACTACCTAGCCAGGCAAAATACTGCACAACCCTACTTGCTCCCTTTACTTATTGTCCCAGAGGGATCTCATGCTGGAAAAGCTGGCATTTTATCACCTAACGGGAAAGGAATCCCAAAAGGTTCGACACTCCAAGGAACCCTGAACAGAAAAACATTCCATGAAATCACTGACAATGCAGAGCTGCACACCAAAATTAAGCACTGGAGAGGATGTGTGCTGGAGGCTGCCTTGGAATTAAAAACCGCAACGGGATTCTGGAGCAATGTCCCACTGCTTTGAACTTCTTGGTGCGTTTCAGGGGGATGCAAACGAGAGACCTGAGGGATCGCCTTTGTTTCCGAGGGATTCACGCTGGAAGTGCTGACAGCCGGAGCGGGAGAGGAGCTGTGGGATCTGCCCAGACCCACACGGAGCATCACGGGGAGCCCAGCAGCAACCAAACCAGGACAAATTCACAGGGGGCACTCAGGAAGCACGAGGAGTTCAAGTCCCAGGAGAGGAACAAGCCCTCTAACGCAGATCAGGATTTAAAAAAGAAGGCTCTTGGCAAGGTTTGATTCCCCACACAGCGATGCCTTGGAGTTCCCATCTCGTGTTTCCTCTCGGCGTCTTTTACAGACACTTGATCATTGCAGTGGCTTAATAACTCATCTATTTTACAGGTCAGCAAATGAAAACACCTAAATTACTGACCAAATATCACAAATTAGCAAGGGTCTACAGTGCCCATTGATTTTAACTCCCATATAAATCAGCAGTTTTGACAGACATGCACACTGTGATACAGAGGCACCCAGAAACTCAGCACAGAAATTTGGCTTTGATGATGTAATCAAATCCAGAAAAAAGGGAGAATCTAAATTAAAGTTCAACAATTCCTTTCTTCTAGACAGCTTGTATGAACAAACATGTCTGCTACCCCTTAAACTTTTAAATCAGCTTAGCAGACCTGAGAAATTGAACCATGCAGCTGAAATTTGAAGTGCCCAAACACGGAGATCCTCCCAGCATTAACCACAATGCTACAGAAGAACCATTAAGAAACAAGTAGTGGTATAATGCAGGCAAATTCCATTCTGAGACCCAGGTTCTGCTTTCAAGACTTCTTAGGAAATTATTTCCTTGGATCTCTTGGTTGGCTAGCCTAATCACTTCAGATTTTAAACCCTCAGTGCAAATCTGGCATTCAATAAACCTTATAACTAAAATGAACTATAAGCATCTTTAAGCTCAGCAAAATAAATCCTGGTATGTGGCTCACATTGCCTACGAGGCAGGTAAGGACAAATATCAACACTTCACCAGCATGAGCTCATCCTGCAGGCACAATCTTCCCATCAAACGTGCTCAGTGCCACTCGTGCTGGCTCTGCTGTGCCAGTTGTCCCCACACACACAGAAAGTGGATGCAAATTGCTCCTCTCCTCAAGGTCTCACTTTCTCGTGCAGCACAGCCACACCGAACAGCTCATTACCAGAGCAGAAGCCCTCCCTCACCAAAAGGCCTAAATGCCAGAAGCAGGAGGCACAGGCAATGAAGTGGGAAAGCAGCAGGAATAGGTGCTCAGCTTTCCATGTTTCTATAAAAGCAAGTGATAATTTAAAATCTCCAGCAGATATTGAAGTAGGAGGGCAATGAAGCAAGAGAACAGATTGCATGAAAAGGAAGAAGTGCCCTATGGAGTTTATGACCTGTTTACCATAAGTAAATAAATAAATGAAAGCGAAACAACCCCCTGAGGTGACAGAGTTTACATGAGGGACATCAGTGACTCTGTCACGTGGAAGCCGATAAAACAACTGTCATTGCAGAGCAAAGGATTGATTGGCCACACAACAGGAACTTGGGAAAGAAAGCAGATGTGAAAGAAGGGAAGAGGAAGATTTGGAAATCAGGACAGCAGGGAAGTCACTCTGAATATCTAACACCACTGCCCTGGTACACAACAGCTGAAGGCCGAGAGGAAAAAGAAGGAGCAGTTTGAGAAAACCAAGAAAGAAGAAAACACACAAGCCAGTTCAGTTCTTTCTACTTCACATTGAATCACTCAGCAACTCTGCTGGCAGGTGGAATATCACAATTTTGCATCCTTCATTAGGGTTAATTAGTTCTCTTGGTGACAGTATTGAAAGAAAGGCCAAGTGTTGGCTCAGTCAGAGGGAGTGACATCTTCCCACTCCTGCAGGAGCCTGCTGTCCAAGGAAAGCCTGGGCTGTCCCTGCCTGTGTAACTGTCCTCTATTCCCTGGTCTGAGGACAGGCTCCAAACCAATCTTATTCCTTTCAGTTCCACTAATATGCACTGCTATTAAAATCAGAAATATGTTATTTTGTCCTCTTTGATCTCATCCAAACCGTGAAAACAACAGCCTAAGCATTTTGCCCTGCTGTATCTTGGGGAGCTGGAAACCTTTTACCAGCAAGAAACTCTTACAGCAGTTACCATGGTGACACTGGTAATAGATATTTAAAGGCAACTCACTCATAATCACATCTATTAGATATCAGGAGGCTTTAGTAAGAGAGGCACAAAAAGCTTGAAACCAGGGAGCCAACCAGGCTTGGTGATGGTATAAGAAATTTATGGGGAGGGATCTGCTTATCCCATCATTTAGCTGGACACAAAGGGCTGCTGTTCAAATCTGGAATGGCACTAAAGCTTGCAGAATAAACTATTTTTAGTTGGTCATTTAAGAAATGGTTCTGAAAGCCTCATTTCAATAGTGGTACTTCAATAAATCCTTTCAGAGTGGTCATTGCCAGAAATATAATAAATAGCTGTACCACAGTTCCATCCCCTATTAGAACCAGGCTGCTGGGAATCTCCTGGTCTGCCATCACTCGATGGAAACTCGAATCTGGATAAAGCTCTCTGAGTTGAAGAGGTATGTTTGGTCATATAAATGTTAATTTCTTTAGGTTCTAGTCCACAGCTTTCCAATCCACTGGAGCACAACTAAGAGAATCTGCAGAATCAGATCTCCAGATAGGGAGCCACTTCACCAGGTTGCCTAAGCCTGTGTAAGAGTCATCAAATCAAGATCTCCTTCCTCTTTTTACTGCATATTTCCATGACAACTTTCCTGCAGTATCAACTTCTTTATACTGGAAAGGTCTCTCAAAGAGAATTTAGGCTTCTATAGCAACAGCAGAAAGCCCTGGGAGATGACGATGCCTGAAACTTTACCCGGATCTTTTTTTAGACCACACAAGTGTGTTTCAAATTCTATAGGTGAAAACAAAAGTATGTGTAATATTGGGCAAACTGTGAAGAGGAGAAGGAGTACCTTGCTGAAGTGGAACAAACACAACGAAACCACCTTACTTTCAAAAGGGGTGCAGACTTTGAGATCTAAAACATTAAGGAGAGCAGACAGGATCAAACACTCATCTTGAAAAGCCACATCCTGTTCCTTTTCTCTGAGTTACAGAGCACAGTCACAAGGAACAAGTCTGCTGATCCTAACAGGGGATTTTAGCCAAAGATCTCTCTCTGCAATCTATTTTATATTGGCCTAAAGCAGAAAAAAAACCCAAAAAAACCATGAGAAATCAGTGAGTCAGGATGTCTTTTGAGTTTTAACTCCAATATACCTGCCACCTACCTATGATCTAACCTTTTTTTTTAGTACTTTAGCTGTTTGCCATGGTAGTGACAGTATTCTCCAACACTGAAAGCTACCTTAGAAGAAAAAAAACCCAACTGCACTCTCAAACAAATAAGTTTGTTAAACTCAAAAGCCAAGAAAAGTACAGAAGCTGAAGCAGCTTTCCTTCACCGATTTTAGATCTATTTCACAAAGCACTTCTCCAGTGTGCTTTCAAACCTAAAGTCTTTAAAGAAAAAAAGACAAAGCACTACATTCACAAGCTCAGAGTGAAGTAGGAAAGGATCACATTTAATGTATAGATGAAAATACCATAGGGTGGAAACAAAGCTCAGCAGGTCCCAGCACCTTTCCTTTTGCAGCCACTGGAAACCTCTTTGTACACAACAGGTGAGATCAGCAGGGTGACCACCTGCAAAGCAGCCACACGTTCTTCTGCTTGTGGTAATTGAAAGCTTTTCCTTTTGTCATTAAAATATCCACTAATTTATCTCCTCTTCTTCTCATTCACCCCTACATTATGACAATTCTGATAAGGAAAAAAAGGTGGGAATGAGTGAAAAAGAATGGACTCTATTTAATTCTTGTTGACTTCCACCTTCAGCCACTTCCTGCCTTTCAGAAAAGGCTCTGGAACTGGCAGTTTGACAAAATAAAGTTGAGGACTGTGAAAACTTATTTTAATTTTTTAATAGCACTGCTAGAGTGTCTTCAAAACCTGGGAACTCTAAAACTGAGACAATATGCAAAACCAGGATTTCTGACAAACCCCGCATTATTTCCAAGATTTACCCTGTCTGGAGAATACTGAAGTGTGGGAGTCACTGAGTCACTGTAAAGGTCAAGTGAAACGCAATTATTCAGTGTCGCCATGTGCTGCCCTCTGCTGAAAACAGACACCGAGCTCCTTGGAGCAGCACAAAAGCTCGGGATCATCTGCACCCCCTGCTGCCGTCACACTCAGCCGAATTCAAAATGTTTCATTTCATGGGGCTAGGCAGGGTTAAAAATAACCTAAGCTCTTGCACTGGACTGAACAGCTCCAGGAGAAAAGAGCGGCTTCAGGGACAGCAGCCAGGGACTGGAGAAGGAAGAGGATCGGACGCATGGGCTGCACACTCTGCGGTCATGAAGGTTCACAGGCTTGTGAAAAAGAAACAGCTGAAAGTTTCATTTGAACAACTTGTTTATCAAAGATGTGTTGAACTCTCATATTTCCTCTCAAATCCTTAATCCTCCATCTGATTTCACCCACACGAAAAATCTGTTCAGGCAGATGAGATTGTTCAAATACTCAGGCACAAGAATTTGTTCGTATGTAGAACACGGAACAGCGTGAATGGGAAAAGGAGGAAACTATTAAATATCTAAGGGGGGGGGAATAACACATAATTCCATACTAACATCTATAAATAAGTGTATTTTATATAATCATATTTACAAAATATTTATTAAAATATTTTATTTACAAACAAATAGTAACCCAGTATTTTCTCCAAAACTCAGGAAAAAGGGAAAGAAAGTCAAAGCAATATTTCAACTATACATATAAACTCTCACTGCTGAAATTGCCAATCCAGCATATATGGTTTTTTCCCCTTAGGCCTTCGGAAATTAGGCTTTGCTGTGTGACTTCGAGATCAGCCCAGCAAGGTTATTTTGGATCAAGGAGAAGATTGAAATCTTAAGTTCAGGGTTCCTTAGGGAGATCATCCTGCCAGCAACCTCCCCTACCTTGTAAAGATCCTGCGGTAGTAGATTTAAATGAAGTGCTTTTTCACGGGTTTTGACCTTAAAAAAAAAAAAAGGGGGGGGGGGGGAACACCCCTAAACAATCAATTTAAAAAACCCCAAGGACATAAAAAAAGAGGGAATAGCAGCGGGCAGGTGGGCCCTGCTGGTGCAGCCAGTAGAGGGCAGTGGGATTTAGAGGAAAGTTGTTGAACTTCGTCTAGTGAAGTATTTGAAGTGATAAAACCATCCATTTAAATCTTTATTTGAACCTACCTACACTAAGACATAAGCAGGACAGAGAGCAAAGGACAAGAGTAAGAAAGAAAATGTATTACTTTGGGATCTCTAAAAAGCTGTGTTTCAGGATATCAGGAAAATTTCGTACCAACGCATCACGTATTCAAATTTTTAAGCAATTTTCAATTATTGAAATACAACAATTCCACGCATCCTATTGAAACCAACACGGCTGTTTCTCACGGGTTTAAAAACCTATGGGAACTTAAAAATAAAATAGAAAAACATCAAATAAGAAGAGAGGTATTTTTAAGGCAGACCTATCGTCACTTGTGAAGATGAAAACTGGTTCTAGTCCACAAGAACAAGAAAGTAAAACAGGTGAAGAAAAAAGCAACACAAGCAAGGAATGTAGATTTTTAATGCGCACTGTGCCTTGGTTACCAAAGGGAAAAGCAACATTTCTCACCTTATCACCAAACACTACAAGCTTTCCAGAGCCAAGGCTCCTGCACGATTTGACACGAGCCAAGTTTGCCTTTTGCGACGGAAAACCCGATTGTGGATATTGTCGGAGCCCTTTTGAGCTACGCACGTCCTGAAGGAACACCGCTGCTCTACGCCAGAGGAGAGCGAGCTCTCCCCAGGGAGGCAGCCGGGGATGAGCCGCTGCTCCGCCGTGTCCGCCCGGCCCGTGGCACAGCGGGGACACCTGCGCCAGCCTCGGGTGCCCTGGGCTGTCCGGAGCTGCGGGCACGACCCGCCCGTCCTCCCGCTGCCCTCAGAGCCCCGCGGGGGCTGCGCCTGCCGGGCTCGGCTCCGGCGGGACGCTGCGGGCACAGGCAGCGCCCGTGCGGGACCTGTTGCCCTCAGACACCGGCGCGGGGCCGGAGTCAGCCGTGGGGAGGCTGCGGGGACACGGCGGCGACACCGCGACACATCAGAGCTTCCCGCTCCCTCCTCGCACCTCAGCCAGGGCACAGGGACTCGGTCCCGCACTGCGGCACCTCGGCGCTCCCCCAGCACGGGGCTGGCCCGCGCGAGGCTGCCGGTTCTCCCCAGCCCAGCCGGTCCCCCCGCGCTGCCCCTCGCCTCCCGGCGCTCACCTGCAGCCGCCGCGCTCGGGGATGCTGCGCAGCCGGAGCTCTCACCTCACCTGCACCGGCTGCACCGGCCGCCAGGGGGCTGGCGCACGGCACGCCGGGCAATGTAGTCCCCGGGCAGCTCGGGACGGCCAATCCACGCTACCCGCCGCGGAGCATGCCGGGAGCGGTAGTTCTCCCCGACGGCGCCGCCGCGAGGCATTCTAGGAGATGTAGTCACAGCGCGGCGGTGCGCGGCCGGCGCCTCGCCGCCGCGGAACTACAACTCCCGTGCCCTCCCGCCGCGGCAGCTGGAGCGGGCCCGGACGCGGCGCCGAGCGGCTGTGGGTGTGCGAGCCCGGCATGGCGGCCCCACCGCCTTCAGCCCCGGAGAGCCGGCGCCGCCGCCGCCGCCGCTGCAGTACAGCCTCCTGCTGCAGCACCTCGTGGGCGATAAGCGGCAGCCCCGCGTCTGGGACCCCGCCGCCCTCGGCGGCATCCCCTGCCCGCCCAAGAGCGAGGAGCAGAAGATGGTGGAGCGGGTCATGGAGAGTTGCCCCTTCAAGGCGGCGCTGGCTTGCGTGGGAGGTGCGGCGGCTGGAAGGACGGGGCAGGCAGCTGTGGGGTGGTTCGGGGGTCCCTCTGGAGTCGGGAAAGGGGCGGATGGAGGAGAGGCTGCAGCCCCCGTGTTTGATTTTCCTTCTAAGCCTCCTCCGGTGCCTGTGACGTGTCCCAGGGAGCGATCTCTGTCTGCCTTCCTTGGAGAGGCACAGGTGCTCATGGCCTTTCCTCAGCACAGCACAGGCTGTCACAAGTGTCCGTAGTACCAAGCGATTCCTGCCCCTGTCACGGTGCAGCGCTCACAGGCAGCGGGACGGGAGCAGAGCCGCTTCATTGCCCTCAGGGAATGTGCTGCTCCAATCCAGCCAAGTTCATTTCATATTGTTTATCTTTTGCAGGATTTGTTCTGGGAGGTGCATTTGGTATCTTCACAGCTGGTATTGACACCAACGTGGGGTTTGATCCCAAGGATCCCTATCGCACTCCCACGGCTAAAGAGGTGCTCAAGGACATGGGGCAGCGAGGCATCTCCTACGCCAAGAACTTCGCCATCGTGGGTGCCATGTTCTCCTGCACAGAATGCGTGGTAGAGTCGGTGAGTGGAAACCTCTCAACCATTAAGAAATGTTTTCTTGTACTCTTTAAAAATCTTTTACTAGATGCAAGTAAGTACGTATATCCCCTTTGCAATAGGGCAATGGAATACGCTACTTTGTTCTTTTTTGGCCAGCAAAGCTTTTCAGCTTTGGGATCTGTCTTCAGAGCTGCTGTTCTCTGACAGAATGAAGATCTCTTTTGCAATAGCAAAGTCCTTTTCACTTTAAGTCTTGAATGTATTGGCAAGCAGGGGCATTACTTTTGAAAACCCTAGCTACAAGTGCTTGTGTAAAACGTCAAACTGTGAGTTGCAACATGGCAAAAGTTCCACATGCAGAAAGGGATCGTTTGATGAAAGTTCTTGAGTAACAGGCCAGTTTTCATCTGTCCCCTACAGCCAGAAATGACCTTGTGCAGCTCAGTGGTAAATCTATCATCTGCTTTTTTAAAATAGGAAAATTACCCTGTTATGAATTTGAGTCCTGCCTTTTAATTGAAAGTCACAATTACTTCTTAACTCATCTAGAAGAAGAGTGCATCTGCTTGCACAATGGAGCAGAACAAAGAGATCTCTGCACTGGTGAAAATCCAGTGTGTCCTGGCTATGGAAATAGTCCATCTTTGTCAGCAGGTGCTGTGACTCTCACCTGGGCCAAGGACCAGCTGCATGGCTGGGCTCAGGGCTGCTCTCATGTAGTTATTGCCCTTTTAAACTCAGGGCTGTGTTCTGGGGGCTGTGCTGGCTCACCTGAGGATCCTTCCCACAGCACTGCATTGCACCATATGGTTTTGTCTTACCTCTCCCACTTACCTGCTCCTTCCTCTCCTCCTGGCCCTGCAAGTTTGGGAGTGCAGGGCCATCTGCTGAGAGCAGAGGGAAGAACATCCTCAGCTGAGAAGGGGATAGAAGGTCGTTGCTGTTAGCACAGATACTGAGTGGTTATTCCGTGTTTACTTGTTGACTCTGATTTCCAATTCCACAGTATCGTGGGAAGTCAGACTGGAAGAACAGCGTTATCAGTGGCTGCATCACGGGAGGAGCCATCGGCTTCAGAGGTTGGTGGTGCCTGCTGGGAACTGTTTCTGTGGTAACTGTGATAAACCTTGAATTTGGTTATGGAGCACCCAATGTTCTTAGAGGAACACACACTGCAAACCTCTTTGCATGGGGTTGTGGTGAATGTGAGAGCCCGCTTCAGACTGGCAGAACTGCACCCTCGCTTTCCTGTCAGCTCCAAGGATGAGTGTGGATAAGGAAGGGTTGGTCTACAAGACAGTGAGATTGGAGGAAAATCAGCAAAATTCACTTGAAAGAAAAATCAGATGGTGGTGGCTGTCCACACTCTTCTGTGGTGTCATGGGAGAGAGCCAAAAATACAGAGCAACTGAGAAGCTCTTGTGTTAGCAGAGGTCTACTTAGCTCTACCATTTCACTGTCTCTGCTACTCTCCTTTGAAATTAGGACTAAAGAACTCTACTTTCTTCTTTTGTACCATGTGTAAAATGCTTTTCTCCTTTCTCATGTATCAGTTCAAACAGACAATTCTACTTACATGTGAAAGAGAAGGAGCACGGGGGTTTTGGTCCAGCAGCACTAGTGGGGACTTTCCTTTAGTGATAACAGCATCTGGGAAAATCCCCAAGTAGGAGAGAGCTGCTCTGCTCATCAGAAATATCAAATTTCTCTCACCTCTCCTTAAGAAAAAAACTTGTCCATGGAGCATAAAAGAAAAGAAAGCTCTTGCAAGTGCATCTAATTGAGCTTGTTAAGTTGTGTCTGTCCTTGACCTAATCCTCTTAGAGTTGTCAGAGCAGTGGCTGCTCTTCCTATCCCTCCCTAGTCCCACCAAGCCACTTGTAGGGCTCAGATCAGAGCACACTGAAATCAGCAGTGGCCACTGGAGGGTTCTCTTCTGTCCCGTGGGTGAGGCTGAGGACACAGCACCCAGAGAGCAAATCCTGCCGGCCCTGCCGAGGGTTGTACATCAAGCAGTGGCAGTGCCAGAGTTCCCTGGGAGGGCACTGCCAGGTTCCTGCTGGTGTGAGCTCTTTGAGCCAGCACAAGTTAGTGGGAAAAAGAATTAATTTCCTACTTTGTCTCATTGTTTCCCACCCTTGCCTTGCAGCTGGGTTGAAGGCCGGGGTGATCGGCTGCGGAGGGTTCGCCGCTTTCTCCGCTGCGGTCGATTACTACCTCCGGTAACAGCCGGATCCCTCGGGAGCAACATTCCCTGCTGCTGCTGAGAGCCTGCATCACGGCACAACCATCAGGCTTACCTTTCCACTGCCTCTGGAGTCCTGGTCAGTGCGAGCGGAGCGGCACTGGCCGCTTTCTGAATGACTAACAGCAATCTGGCTCCGAGCCCTGGCAAGCTGCTCCAGGCAGGCTTGTGGGAGCACGGGAGGATGGAGCCAGGCACAGAGCAGCATCTCCAGGACGGATCAGCTGACTGTCAGTTTCCAGGAAACACGCCTGGGCTCTGAGCTCTTTCGATCCTTTGGGGCTGATTTTGATTAAGTCTGTTGCTGGCATCAAAAGAAGGCAGGAGGACAATCTTCAAAGAGAAATGCACCGATTTAGGTTACCACATATTTGAAGGTGCTGCAAGTGTTCTAACAGTCACCAGTTTGCAGCTTGCTACTTTGTTGGGGAGAGGTAAGATCCTGTGGAGAAATAAGTTTGTTCCAGGCTTTTCTTAAAATACCATCTGAAGACAAACCACCATCTGTACAACTTGTCTTATTTCAAGTACAGAGATGAGCGCCAGATTTCTTTACCATGTTTTAAAGGGAAAAGCAGAAAGGAATCCTTAGCCTTAGAGCTGTGTGGTTACTGGCAGATGAACAAAACAGTTTTAAGGGAAAAAGAGGTTGTTGCTGAAGTATAATTCTCTGTAGCCACTTGGCTAGCCTGATGTAACCTCACTGTGGGAGTACAAAAAATCCTGCTACTGCTTTAACTGCCCCAGGCTCACCCCATTAGTTCCAGCAGTTTGATATGAGACTTAGAAAGCAGAGTTGTGAAAATAAACCAGTGTTTGACAGATAACTGGGCATTCACTCAGCACACAGCCTGCTTCCCATCATGTCCCTGTGCCACCACAGTGCCCCAGCGTTACACAGGGGCAAGTGAAGTGTTATTTCTGCACTACATTGGTGCTGAAATCAACACATCTGTTTGTTAGCTCAAGGAGCTGCTGCATCTTCGATCGCTGTTCCTATCTGCCCTCCTGCTCTTCTAACCAAGCTCTGTTCTCAGACCTCAGAGGCTCATTTTTAACCTTCATTGAACCATTCTATAAAGGCAAGCACTCCCTCTCATCTCTTTGAGGCAGTGGGATTTCAGATGCAGTGCACACACCCAATAGGGGTTCTCCCACCCACCTCCCCTCCTTTGCGTTCCCAGTTTGACATCCCGGAACAGTGACAGCCCTTGTTTACCTGGAAGAGCAGTACTAGCAGTGTGTTTTGGCTGATAGGGTGGTCAGTGGTCAGTTTGGAGGCACGCTGGCTCCCATTCCCACATGGAAAAAAGTGGGGAGACAGCACCATGTGATCTATCAGATGAGGTTTCCAGATCTCCTGATGTCCCTTGCTGTGCCTGTTCAGTATCCTCAGGCCAGAAGCTGTGCAAGTCAGCTGAATTTTAAGCTTGAGTAATTCTAGGCTGATTAAACAGGCTGGCTCCAGACAGTCCAGGTTTTTTTCCTCCAAAATGCAAGGATGTAGCCCAAACCATAAGAAGTCTCTTCAAAGATTGCCTGGCACAACGCCTGTGCTTATACCACTGGCTTGAAGTGCAACTAGCAAGAATTCCACGACAGAAAGAGAGGAAGCTGTTCTGCCAAGGTGATCAGTTAGTGCAAACAGCAACACCACAGGGCTTCTTTTGTGCAAATATCGGGGCTTTGCATTTTTATTAACATTTTTTTTTCTCCTCACGAGGTTTTACAGCCATTTAAAGTTTATAATCTACAGAAATTGAAACAGAACACAAACAAAAATATATCCTTAACAACTTTTGAAAGTCAAATATTAATTAACAGTTCTATTCTACCTGTAGCTGCAAGAGTCCACCCCCCTCTTTTCCTTCCTGTAGGGACAAGCAGAAGCCAGTCATGGGGTCAGCCACAGCCTGTTGTGCTGGGCTGTGGGGACCGGGCCTCCAGCCACCGTCGTGGGGGGAGATTTGGCTGTACAGAGTCTCCATCTGGAATGACAGTGTCGTGGACAGAGACTTGGACACATGTAACAAATCAGACACACACAGGGGTCTGTTGTGCAGTCAGATCTAAAGCTCGGCCTCCTTACTGGGTCCAGGGCCAAGACAGACGCCTGGTTATTTTCTGCAATGCTGTTTCCCTTCTGTTTAGCTGGTAGTCAAGAGGAGCAGGGTCTGGAGTGTGAGCCCTTTGGAGGGGGACTGAGACCGCCCCTCCTTGGTTGCTTTGCTGGTGCAGGGCTGGCAGGTGCTGCCTTCCCCAGGGAGGTGGCTGAGGACATACCTGGTGCATCGGTGGCTGGGCTCTACCTGGAACAGTCCATAGTTGGGAGGGTAAAGGCAACGCTGCTGTGAGGGACACGCTTGGTCACTTCTCATCCATCTCTGTTTGGCACAGGAGAGTGCAGGGCCAACGCAGTTCGGGAGGTGGGGGGCTGTTCCCACAAGAACACGGACTCCGCTCACAGAGCGAAAGGTTTCGTGTCCCAACAGGTACCAACACCTACGTGGGAGTGTGGGGGATGCCTGGGGAACCGGGGACTCGGGCAGCCTGTCCTGCCTTGGGACATGGCGTGGTAACTCCAGCCATCAGCTTGGGAGGGGTCAAGGACTGGAGCCACTAAGAAACAGACCTGAGCTGGCCGGGCACGGCTAATCCAGCAGCAACCGCTTTGGGAGAAAGACAGAACGAAGCATTTCTGCCTTCAATCATGAGGGCCATGAAGGCTTTCCTCCTCCCATCCTTCTGTGCTGGTTCCCAGGCTGGGTGACCATCCAGCTGCTGCAGAGCACTTGCCTCTGGCAGACAGGCTGCCACCGAGGCAGGGCCATGTGCTGCCATGTGCCCAGTGCAGCAGAGAAGGCCAAGGAGGGACAAAACCCCTCCTTGTCCCCATGGCCATGGCAGGAATGCTGGTGCCCTGGCAGGCTCTGCCACGGGGTGCATGGCAGTGCTGGACTGGCAGGGGTGTGAGTACCTCACCATGGCAGAGAGAACTGTACAGCCGGGACCTCCCCACCAAATTTCCAAACTGGGGAAATTTGGGACCCCATCAGTGCCAGAGTAGATGTGGGGTCAGCCCATGGTGATGGAAGCAGACCTGCCTGGCTGGCCGTCCCTTCAGCCTGCTGTGGATCAGGACCAGCACAGCACCTCTGGGTCCAGCCTTGTGTGAGGGGTTACCCCAAAACGCTACTCGGAGGCGAAATCCAGCAAGGGGAGGAACCGCCATGCCACACACACACAGGCAAAGCACAGGGCTGGGGCTGGAGAGGGGACTGGCCTGAAAACACCCAGAAGAGCCATGGCAGGGAGGAAGCAGCTCCTCTGCTCTCGTGGACGCGGGTTTGCTCGGGCCAGAGCAGGATCCAGGCACAGGGTCCAATGTTTGCACAGGCAGCGAAGCCAAAGCAGAGCTGGTCGTCACCGTCACCGGGGAGGGCGGCCCACGAGCTGCCGGCCTTGGAGTGAGCCGGTGCTGCACATGCAGGCGTGGGCAGGGGAGCTGGGCAGCAAACAGGCACTCGTGGGGCACTGCAGGCTTCAGGCGAGGGGTGCCTGGTAGGAGTGAGTGGGTGGAAAGGAGTCCAGGAGAAAACTAGCCAAGGGGGAAGCCTGTGTCCACAGCCCTTGTCAGTCACTACCTCTTCCGTTGAGCAAATATACATAAAAACAATTCTTGAACACAAGAAGGGACATAAGACACGACTACTTTACAGAGAGGGCCTGGCACCTGGTGGGACCGGGCCACTGGAACGCGATTGTACAGGAGCTGCAGGCGGCACCGTCCTGGGTCTGGGCTGGTCTCCCTGGGGGGCTGTGATCCAGTCTGTGTCCCCCAGCAGGGAGCTGGAGTGTTTGCAGCTGGTGCCTTCTGCCTGCAGGCTACACGTCCGTGGAGAAGTAAAGTGTGTTGCGTTTCAGCTCGGTGAAGGAGATGGGAGGATGCTGCAGGTAGTAGAGAAGGACCTGGACCTGTAGAAGGCAAATGGGGGGTGTTACTCCAGAAAGGGAAAGAAAGAGCTTTCCCTTTCTGGAGTAACAGCTTGTAAAGCCACCTCCCAGCTTGTCCCATCCAGCGAAGAGTAACAAATCTACCCAGACAGGCAGGTGAACCCCTCCATTACCCAGCTCTTACCTGAGCCATCACATCGTGGGACCAGATGTCAGAGGCCAAGGTGAGGTGTGCCTTGCTCTCCCCCTCTGAGGGTCTCAGCAGTGTTGGCCCAAAGACCGTGGCCAGATTGTGGAGAGACATTTTGTTGATAGGCTCCTTTTCAGCCACCCTGTGGGGTACAGGGAGAAAGGCAGTGTCAGCCCCTAACGCTGTTCAAGAGCGGGGCAGCAATGGGGTGAAGTGGGGGGCAAGGGCTGCTCTCCCTTCTCCCAGCAGCAGCACGGCACCTCCAGCTTTCCACTGCCCTTTGCAGCCCTCAGAAAACCCAGGTGCAGGGCAGGGAGCTCTGCCCCCTTCACGGCCTCCGCTGGAGCCGCCGGGCCTGGCCGGGAGCCCTGGGTGTGATGTGGCAGCAACCAAGCCCTCGCTCACTTCTGAGCTGCAGGGCCTCCACCCTTCCCGAGCCTGCAGGGTACGGGGAGCTCTGCACCAGCCCGTGCCCCCTGCACCCACTCCCCTCGAGGCTCCCTGCCCCAACAACCCTGTGGGAGCCCTGCCAGCACCGAGGGAACCAGGACCACAACATTGCCATGTTAGGAGGCAGCTGTGCTCCCCAGCACAGGCTGCTCGCTTGAGCCCCGGCCAGGGGAGCAGATGTGGGAACTGGCTGTGCCCGGTTCTCAGGATGGAAATGGATTTTTCCTTCTCCATCCCCCAGCATCAATCACTTTTTCTGTTTGGTTTTAGCCAAACCAGAGGAACAAAAAAAAAAGTTTCATGATGCAAGTAACATGAGCTGTGAGCCCCAGTCCCAAGCTCTGGCCAGGCTCTGTGTGCTGCTCTGCTGCCCTCCCACAGACCTGTGCCTTCCATGGGTTTTGGGCCCCCCAGAGAGCCCCAGTCCATGAGTCCCCAGGTTCAGATGTGCCTCATGTGGGCCAAGACAAAGCCTGTCAAACCACACACTGCTGCACTCACTCTGGGACAGGTGACACGGGGTGTCACCTGCAGCTCTGGGACACGTCCACAGAGCTGACTATCCTTGGTTCTTGGCCACCCGCTGCTGACAAGTGACAGGCATTGTTGCACCTTGTTTTGCAAGGGCTACTGCTGGGCTGGTGGGGAGGGACACAGAGCTGTTTTCCTGCTAAGGGGGACACTGCACAGCTCCCAGTTGATTCCCATCCTGTGCCGAGGCCAGCTGCTCCCTGCAGAGCTCATCCAACCAGCTGCACGCAGGCTGCAGCAGCCAAGAGTTCCATGTTTCCAGAGGTCGTGTGCTCCCTGCAGAGCTGACCCGGATCACTGGCCAGGCACGGCACAGACCCTCCTGGTACCATGGCCAGTGGTCCTGGGACACCAGGGGCTACTCTGGAGGGGCAGAATGGCTCCAGGATCCCCCCAGCATCCCACAGGGCCCAAGGAGAGGAGATGTGGAAAGCCAACACCAACATCAGTTGAAGGGTCTGAACAAGCTGCAGCCTGGTAGGACCCTGGGGAATGTGCCAGAGCCCAGGGAGACAGGGCAAGTGGGACACACCTGGAGCTGTACCCTCTTGGAATGCCTGGGAAAGGACCCCTCTGTGCCTGCCCAACACCGAGCTGCTGTTGCTGGCCCTGGCTGCTGCCCACAGCCCTGCTCTGCACCAGCACAGCACCATCTGCCTCCAGTCTGGGATCAGCCTGCAGCTGTGCAGGCACCACAGGAATCAAACAGCAGCTCTAACTCCATTCATGTCCCATCCCCACAGCAAAGCAGTGAGACAGACCCATCCTGCACCTCCCAACCACCCCAGGCAGCCCCTGAGCCATTACCTTTTCAAGTGCTCCAGCAGGAAGAGGAAGGTGATGAGGTTGGGGTCAGGCAGCGAGCGGAGAAGGTGCATCATGCAGTTCTCCTTGGCAGCAGGATCCGAGAGGGCTGGAGGCAAGGAGAGAGAGGGCTCAGGGCAGGATCTGGTGCAGCAGCAGGACCCACCATGGCCAGATATCTCCTGGCAGCCAGTGTGTGAGCACTGGGGAGCAGCACCACGAGCTCTGAGCTGGCCTGGAGCTGGCAAGAACAGCCAGGACCGAGTGGGCTGAGCTGGGAAGGACCCTTGGGAGTCTCCCATCCCAGAGCAGGCGATGCCAAACAAAGTTTGTGCATCAACGCCTTCCCCATCCCCAAGTCCTTACCTATTCCCTCCATGAAGGCGGGGTAGAGTCTGTCAGTGAGGAGGGGCTCGGGCAGCTCACGGAAGTACAGCTTCAGCGTGCCAGCGATGGCATTGATGTCCATGTCACTCAGCATCACCAGGATGTCCTTGTTATCTGTCCAGAGAGCACCCACATGTGAAGCCTCCTGCCCTCCTTCCCCTCTGGGTCTCTACCCTCTGTGTCACTGCAGTTATCCAGACAGGCTGCCAGCTGGAGGGCAGGGACAGCACTGCTGGGATCACAGCCCCATTAGCCAGGCTGAGGCTGGGAAAAGCCGAGTGGTTCCCGCCTGGCTGGGCAACAGGACGTGGAACGATTTGCAAATGCATTTGCAACATTTCCCTGACTCAGTGTCTCCCAGGAGCCAGCCAGGAGCGGCGGCAGCTCAGAGGCATCGAGGCACAAACAGGGCTGGGATCTCTGGGTGTTTCTGTCCCTCCTCACCCCCAGCCCCTCCCTGGACACAGCAGCTCATCTGTGCAGTGCAATAACCAAACCCTGGCCTTGCAGAGGGCTGGGGGGTCTCGGTGCCTGTGAACCCTCCCATGGGAACATCAAGCTCCCCCAGGATCACTCACTCGCATCAAAGACAGCTTTCAACGCCTGGATGTCAGTGGCGACTCCAGAGATCCTGTAGATGCCGACCTCCTCGATGCCCCTCTTTTCCACCTCCTCGATGCACTGGCGCACGATGTAAGGCACCTTGGAGCGCTCGCGCCTGGCTCGGGGAGAGGAGCCCTCAGCAAAGATTCCCAGGGGAACCCGCGGCAGCCAGCCCAGCCCTGCAAACCCCGGGCCAGCAGCAGGATGGGCATGCAGGTGGGAAGGATGGGGATGGTGAAGGGAATGGGCAGGTCCCCAGCAAAGGCCAAGCTCCCCGGTGTTGGCGGGAGCAAGGGGACTCAGTGCAACCCCACACCCACAGAGCACATCAGCCCCCACAGCCCTGCGCTTACTTTGTCACAACGCTGATCTTGACCCCGAAGACACCAGTCTGCTTTTTGGATGGGGTCCTCTTCAGGCTCATGTCCCTGCTTGTGAACTTCATGGAGAACTCCACCTTGATCTGTGGGAGACAGGGGGTGAGTCCTGGCTGGCCTGAAGGCAAGAAGGGGCTGCCTTCACAGCGAGGGGCTGTGGGTCCCCCGGCCCTGCTTACCCCATTCATCTCAATCACGTCCATGTGCCAGTTTTTTGTCTGCACGGCCTGTGGGTCCAGCTGTGGGGAGAGATGGTCTGTGATTTCTGTGGGGACACAGCCCCATGCCAGCCCCGCTGTCATCCCAACCTGGTGGCCCCCAAAGCCCCTGATCTGCAGATGGTGTAGGGCACAGGACATGCTTTTCCTGGGCAATGTGCTGCTCATGACCCGAGGATGGAGAGGTTCGTTCCCCTTTGGGGTCTGGGGTCACTCTGGCTGTGCCCTGAAGCCAGATGGGCTCAGCCCCCCTGTCCTGCCCTCTCCCCAGAGCCCCTGCAAGGCAGTGCTTTGACCCACACCCGAGAAGCAAGAAACTTCCAAGAAATTAGGACTATTTCTGGCAGCAGATTGATGAAACAGAACTAGGGCAGCGTTTTCCATGCAGAAAAACAACATCTCCCCATAGCCAAGGCTATTTATAACCCCTGGGAATGACAGGCTCTGCTATTTCTGGCTTTGGGGCTAGCGGGGGACTCGGTGACGCTGCCCCGGCGCCCGGGTGCCGCGGTGAGGTGCTGGCATTCCCAAGGCCCCGGCACGTGCCGTGGTGGGTTCCGGGCTCCAGGGCTGGGCAGAGGCGGGTGCAGTTGCCTTTTGGGGCTTTTTGGTCCCCAGCTGGCGGTATCGATCTGGCCCCATTGATCCGTGTAATGCACGGGGCGGGCAGCCAGGCACTAATGTCCCCTTGGGGAAGGGGAGGGGATGTGGGAGCTGGTGGGGGCTCCCAGGGCTGGGGACATGCAGCTGCCAGGCCACACTTGCGCCAGGCACGCGGGGTCACTCCGCAAGGACACGGGAGTTTCCTGCAGCTGCTGGGTCAGGAGATGCTCTGGGCGAGTGTAAAGATGTCCAGAGCTGCTGCTCCAGCCACGGAGCTGCTGTTCCCCTGCCCATAAAGTCACTGCATGTCATGATGGGGGGCACTCTGGGGTCCCTCATGTCCCTTCTTGCACACCAAGACCCCACAGTCCCACGGACAGGCTCGAGCTGCCCTGGCTCTTGGCACAGACCCAGCACGGTGGCATTGCCACATGCCCAGCCCTGTGTCACAGTGAGCCTGAGCAGCTCCTCAGCCATGGGAAAATTGTAGTCCCCAGCAAGACAGAAATGCTGCTGTCTCCAGCACAGCCCAGGAATGGCTCCTGACACGGAGCCCTCCCTGATGCTCCAGCCCAGCACATGCAAGAGCCCGGAGAGTGCCACGCTGCTTCCTCCGTGCCAGCCCTGCGGCTGCTGGAGAGCAGGAAAAGGAAGGCTGCAGCTGCCCTGGGCTCCCATGGGACCGTGCAGCAGGTCTGGACACTGAGATCACAAGACTGCAGCCAGACCACAGCCAACCCTGGTCCTGCTGCTCCAGCTCCTCTGTGTTCCCCCCCAGCACCGCATCCCCCACGGTGCTGCCATGCAGCCACCACGGCCAATGCCACCTGTCCCAGGGACTTTCATCCATCCCTGTCCCACTCACTGCAGTGAAGCCCCTGTGTCCCCCAGCCAGCTCAGGAGCCTCCCTGCTCCGCAATGCGATTTAAACTGCAGCCACCACATCCTTCCCCTTTCCCATCCCCATCCCTTGGGTCCCTCCAGCTCTGATGGCCCTGGCAGCTCACATCTGGAAGGGCTTTAGCAGAGCTCTGAAGAAAGCTTTAATGAAAGCCAGGTTGGCTGCCGCCAGTGCCGCAGACCTTACCCTGAGCACGTCACTTCCCCACAGCCCCTTCCCCCTGCATGGGCAGAACCATCCCACAGCAGCCAGCAGGACCCGAATTTGGGCTAGTTCTGCTGGCACCATGGGCCTGAGCCCCCTTGCAGCTGGGGCAGGTCCCTGTGCCCCTCTGGGGCACTGACTGTGGCCTGGCCCTGGTGTTCTCTAACCCTCCTGGCCAGCACCCCGTGCAGCAGCAGCAGCAGCAGCACACAACGCTGCCACTCCCCAGTTTAAGCAAAGCCGCGTCTCCAGGTGTGGGAGGATGGATGGGAGCATCCACCCACAGAGCCAGAGGCAGCTCCTGACCACACAGTGCTGGCAAACACCCTGTCCCAGCTCCCAGCACCATCTCCTTCTCCTCCGAAGGGAGCTGCCTTGCTCCAGCAGGACGCAGGGACATCCCAGGTCAACGGGGAACTCCTGGGCTGGGAGCCCTGGGGAACAGCCCCCGAGGCAGCACTGTGCAGGATGAGCTGTTAGCTCCTCTTTGGAAGGTCAGATGGCTTCAAACACCAGCCTGTGCCTGGGGAAACATCTCAGCCAGGTCACGCCTCCAGGCTGCTCCCTCCTGTGTCTCAGCCATGGTGGTATCCATGCCCACTGCGGTGCCGCTCATTCATGGCGAGGTGAAACACCCTCTGTTTGTTGCCACAGGGATGTGCCATCATCCTGGTTTCCTGAATTATCTTAAGGTGTTTACTTGTAGGACAAGGCCCTGGGATGTGGAGGAACAGACGATGAACATCCTGGCAGTCCTGCAGCACTTTGTGTGTCTTGGGGAGATCCGGCTGGTGCTGACCCCCTCTCCTACTGCTTGTCTTGTCCACGGGACAGCTCCGGACTTAAGGTGATGAGGCCATATCCTGGAATTTTGGCCTCAAGACACCTCCAGGTCTTGGCACTGTGACAGACCCAGGCAGAGGTCCAAGGTGAGGAGCTGAAAGGGCTCGAAATCTTTATGGTGGCTCCCTAGGGCCCCAAACACTGGGATGCTGTGGTGGGGCAGGGGCTGCCAGGCTGGGCACGTCCCTTCCTCACATCTCAGACCCATGAGGTCAGCCAACCATCAGCCTGGGTGAAGCCATCAGGAGCACACTGGTGACTCAATCAGCGAGGTCATCTCTGCCAGGGCCCTGGGGAGCGGGATCCCGGAGGAGCTGCTACAGCCAGCATTGCTTCCCATCAGTGTGGCACCCACAGACTCCCCAGCCTGGCCTCCCGTGGCTGCCCAGGCAAGCAGATCCCTCACCAGACCTCCATGCCAGCAGCTCCCTCCCCAGGGAACAGCCAGTCCCCGAGCCCCTGGCGCCATGGGACAGAGCAGCCCCCACACCACCAAATGCTGCCAGTAGCAAAGCACAGCCCCCCAAAAAAGCAGTAATTCACAGACCCGACTGAGAGCGACCCGAGGAGCAGCAGCAGCACCCACAGCCCACCAGGACCCCGCACAGACCAGCCGGGGCCACATCCTGCCCTGCAGCCCCAGGGCTCCCGGGCAGCAGTGGGCAGGGAAGCCAGCGGCCACAATGGGCACGGGAGATGAAACCCCTTCATGTTTTGACCCAGCAACAGCCGCCGGGCAGCCTCCCCACAGAGGCCTGGCTGCCCCTTAATCCCCTGTGCGGAGCGGTGGCACAGAATCGAGGTTAATGCCGCTGCGTCACACGCGGCCCCGCCGCTGCCAAACCGAACCCCCACGGGCCCAGGCAGCTCCTGCCCGCGGCCACAGCTGAGCCCCGAGCCAGCAGCTCCCTGCACAGGGGGACGCCACCGAGGGAAACCCCCAGAGTCCCCCATAGGGCTTTTGGGACAGCCTGCAAGGGCGCTGTCCCCCTCCGTTGTCACCTCTGTCACACATCCCTGCACTCTGTGCTCCCACGGAGACGGGCAGCACTGGCTGATGTAGCTGCGACACAGCTGTGGGCTGGGGAAAGCCTGGATCGACCCGGGTTGCAGGAGGAGGGACGCAGGCACTGGGTGCTGTGGCACCGCAGGAACCTGGCCCCAGCCAGCCCAGAAGCATCACTGCCCCCTGGGCAAGCTCCAGGGCTGGGCAGGGGCTTCCCTGCCCTGCCTGTGCAGGACCCGCTGGTGCAAACAGCTCAGCCTCCCCGATCCTGTCTGCACACAGAGGGAGAGGGAAGGAGGAAAACGAACACCTCACAGGCTGCCAACTGCATCGAAGAGCTCCTGAAGCACCCAAACAGCCTCCCTGCTCCGTGCACAGACCCCAGAGCACTCACTCTCCACACGAACAACACAGCCGCCTGTATCAGAGCCCCCCCACCAAAAAGCCACGGCCAGCACAGCAGAGCTCGGCGGAGCCATCCCAGAGCCCAGCACCGTCCCCTGCAGCCACCCCCCGCACCCGGAGCACCTTCTGCCGGAGCAGTTTGCTGCGCACCCTGCCCCAGAGCCGGGCGCCCGTGTTCGGGGGCCGCTTCCCCTCGGGCTCCTCCACGCCGCGCTCCGGCTGCTGCTCGCCCCCGGGGCCGGGGCTGCCCTCCGGCTGCACCAACACCTCCGTCATCGCCACGATCGCTTCGGCTCCGGGCAGGCGACGCGAGGCTGGCCGGGAGCGTCCCCGCGGCTGGGTCAGCACAGCACCCGCATCCCTTCTGCCGGCGGGGAGAGGTCAGCGGGGGCCGGCCAGGGGAGCCCTGCTGGGGCGGCGGGGCGGCGAGCGGGCAGGGCTCATCTTCAGGGTGTGAGCCAGGCTGGCGAGGCGGCGAGGCAGCCCCAAAAACCTCCCTCCCCCTGCGAGGAAGTGACTCAAAGGCAGCCCCCCCCCGCCGGCGGCCCCCACGCGTTTAACTCTCGCCCTGCCGCCCGCCGCCGCTCGGGAGCGCTGGGGGGGTGCCCGGGCTCCCCGCCGCCGTTATCCGCCGCTATCCGCTGTTATCCCTCTGCCGTTATCCGCCGCTATCCCTCTGCCGTTATCCGCCGCTATCCGCTGTTATCCCTCTGCCCTTATCCGCCGCTATCCGCCGCTATCCCTCTGCCCTTATCCGCCTCGCCGCGCCAGCGGCAGCCGCGGTCCCGCGGCACCGCCGCTGGCGGCTGCAGCGTTCCTGGCTCGGCGCAGGAGCCAGGCTGGCTCTCCTGCTCTCAGCAAGGGGCACGGGGATGAGGCTTTTGGGGTCTGTTGTCATGCCTAGGGACAGCTGGGGACCCCCATGTCCCCTCTGTGCACCCTGGCCCTTGTCAGCCCCGCTGCCAGGGGGTGATGTGGGCAGGGAAGCCCTGGAAGGGTCCCCGCCTGCTGCTTCTCCTGACAGGCAGGGACATGGTGAGGCACAGGTTTGGGGGGACTTGCACTGCCCCCCAGTCCATCCCTCAGCAGCCCCTGGAGTCCACATGGGTCACTATGACTCCCTGCAGCTCTGGGGTGCCCCAACATCACAAATCCCCCCATCCGGAGTCTCTGCCAGCCCAGGGAAGCGGACAGACAGACAGGCAGCTATTACCTGAGGGTACAGCAGGCACCATGCCCATGACAACACAGGCTCTGCTCCAACAGCCACAGCCCTCCTGTGCATCAATGAGCTGAGGAAGGGGCTCCTGAGACCCCCTTCATGCACCCACTGCCTGTCTCCTCACATGCCCCAGGGCATGGGGGCCAGATCCATCCTCTGTCCTCTGCAATGTGGGCACAAGCACTCACAGCCTGCTTTGCCCACCACAACATCTGCCTGCCGTCCTGGCACAGCACCACGCACCCCTGCCAGCACCCAGCAGACATGGCCCAGCTGCTGGGAGCAACTGGGACAGCTCAGAGCTGAGCCCTGCAGCGCAGGGGACACAAGACCCTCATGGGGACACAAGCCAAACGTGGCAGCCCTGTCCACAGCATGTTCCAGCTTTAAAAACTGCAGACAAAATGGGGTTAACAACAACAAAGCAGGGTTAATGCCAACCAGGAGTCACACCTTTCCACTGAGCAGCCAGTGCTGCTATGTGGAACCAGCAGCAGCTCATGATGAGCCCAGAGACCAGCTGGGGTGAGGAACATCCAAGGCAGCATCTCTGCCTAAACAGATCAGGGACAAGAAGGGGGGCAGCTCTGGGGCCTGACTACAATCCACTGCCCATCCTGTCCTGCCCTGTCACCCAGCCCACCCCTGGGGCAAAGGCCAAGCTGTGGCTCTGGGCAACAGCAGGACAGCCCCAACCCTGACACTCTTCCATCCATCCAGATCCTCCTTGGGATAAGCAGCCCCAGGGCCCTCTCCTCTCCCTTTCTTCCCCCACAACTTTTGCACAGCGGGTACGAGCTGTGCTGTCCCTGTCCCGACCCCTGCATCTCCCAGCATGACTCATGTTTGTTGATCCAGGCTATTTCCGAGAGTGCAGCTGGACTGATCCCCGCGGGACACCGAGCCCCTTCCCTGCCCTGGCCTTCCCACTTGGCCCAATGCCACCCCCACGCCACTGTTTCCTGGGGGAGACAGCAACAGACGGGTGATTCCAGGTATGAACAAGCCACTGGTGAAGCTGAGCCCCCACCTCCCTCCCTGTGCCCCCCTCCAGTGCTGTTTCCCCACAGCATCCCCTTCCCAGCAGCATTTCCACGCTGCTCTCTGCTCCCCTGGGACCTGCCCTCAGTTGCTTTCCCACGGAGCAGGCAGCCATGATGGGCCCTTTGAAGTGGCCCTGGGTCGAGGGCTGTGTCCCAGGCATGCCCCATCCCCAGTACTGCCAGGAGGGCAGCCAGGCTGTGGTGCCCACCAGGAAAACACAGGGACACCCCCATCCCGAACTGCGTCCCCCTACCCTAGGCTTCCCTGCAGCCTGGCCAAGGTGGGTGCAGAGGGACTGTGGGGTCTGGGGGCTGCCTGCCCCCTACTCCATCCTCCTGGTCCTGCTCACCTGAGAGCATCTCAGGGCAGCCCAGGCCTCCATCCTCCCTGCCTGGCAACCGCCAATCAGAGGCGGCTCAGCTGTTGCCCTGGAAACCCCTGTTGCCATAACAGCAGCGGATGGAGGCACAGGGAAGGCAGATGGTGGCAGAGGGGGACACAGGAGGGACGGGGGGCTGCACATGCAGAGCCCTCCCTGGGGCAGCTGCCAACCCCTCCCTGCAGCCCCCTGGGGCCATGGCACGGAGAGCAGCGGAACGGAAACACTTCCAGCCCAGCTGGGGCTGGATGCGCCTCTGCGGGGTAGGTCTGGCTCTGCCATCTCCACAAGGCCCCTCTCACTTTGTCCCACCTTCTCCTGCAGCCACTGGACCCCAGGACCATCCTCCCCATGCCTGATGCCCACCCACCTCACTGCCTTCAACCCCACAATTGCTGTACCCTGCTCCCAAAACCAGAGCTCTCTATCCCAGGCATCACTCCAGGAAAACCCTCCCAGCCCAGCTGCCAGGCCCTAAGGGGTCCACCTTCAGGTGAGAAGATGCCCAAAAGTCCCAGTGCATACCTGGATCTGCCCCTTGCCCATGATCTTGTCCACAATTTCATTGTTGTCCTTGTTGAGTTTGGTCTTGTCGTAGCACTTCTCGTAGCAAAGGATGCGCAGGGACTGGGAGCCCTCCAGCTCGATCTCAAACTCCTGGGGTGTGGAGGGAGGGTGTCTCAACCCCAGCACCCCAGAGCAGCTCCAGAACAAGGGTTGAAGGGAAATGGGGAGCACAGCCCCCTCCCCGCATCCCACCTTCCCTCACCTCATTCCACTGCGGCTCCGTGGTGTCCCGGAACACCCTGGTCTTGGCTTTGCTGACGAAGTAGCCAAAGGAGTCCACCTCCAGCGTGCAATAGAGGTCTGGGGGAGCAGACATTGCTCAGCACCCCAGGAACATCCCCACCATCTCCCAGGGGATCACTGTGGCCAGAGTGGGGTCACGTGCTGGACCCCAACTCTTCTGAGCCCACTCCAAGCAGGGTGGGCACCCACACTTACTGGCTGACTGCTTGAAGCCCTTGGCAGAGTGGACGATGACGTGCAGGAACCCATAAAGCCCTGGGGACTCGTCATCTGTGGCAGGAGAGCAGAGGCTGTGTCAGGGCCTGGGGCTGGCCACCCCCGAGGCCACCTTTGCCACAGCAAGCACGGTGCCTGCAGTGGTACCCAAATGCCCCCAACCCCCTGGAGGGACATCCCTAAATTCTGTATCCCCCACTGACAGATATCCCAAGCTCTCATGCTGCTGGACAGTCCTGGGGGAGGTTCCCAGTGGGGCTGGCTGGGTCTCACCTTGGGGACACTGGTCCTGCCCAGCCCATGGGGGTGCCAGAGAGAGCCCAAAAGCAGCCCCGTGCGGCAGCCGGGATTGTGCTGTCTGGGAGCCCGACGCTGCTCCAGCAGTGCCACCTGGTGGGAAGCTGTCCCCTGCACAGCAGGGTCCCCGCTCCAGCCCAGGGACCTCACAGCTCCTGCCCAGCATCATCCTGAGCAAAGCAGGACCCACCAGCCCAGTGGTCACTCACCGTCCTTGTTGCTGGTGACCGGGATGTTGTGGACAGTGCGTAGCTTGAAGCAGGATCCCGTGAGCACCTGCAGCTCCACTGAGCTCAGGACAAAGGCCTGGAGGTCTGGGAGAGGACAGAAACTTCAGAGGAACACAGCCAGTGCTGGTCATGGAGACTGGAGAGCACCAGGCTGGGATCCTACAGGACCTCCCTGTGGCCTCTGGGAGGGCCAGGAGCCCCAAGGGGGCCTCGGCAGCCCCAAACTCACCCTTTTTCTGCAGTCTCTGGATGGCCTCCCTCCACTCAGACCGCTCGTAGTCGGAGGAGAGCAGGAAGAGGTAGCTCTGTAAGAGAAAGGGGGATGTGGCAGGCTGTGTGCAGGCAGGGCTGAGCCCAGCCCCAGCCCACCCTCCTCACCTTCCCGTTGCGGTTGTGGATGCGGAAGGGAATGGCAGGTGAGTTGAGGAGCAGCCAGAATTCGTTCTCAAACATCTTCTTCTTGAGGCGCTCGATGGCCCGGCTCTGCCCCTTGTTGGCTTTCTGCAGACGGGGAGCAGAGAGGACCTTCCACAGGTGCCCCTGTCCCCCATGTCCCATCCCTGATCCCGAGCAAGGCACCCACCCCGACAGCAAGTCCCACACCCTTCTCTCACCTCCTTCTGCACCTCGCTCTTGATGGCTGAGATCTTCATCTTCATGTCCTCCAGCTCATGGTCGGGGATGACGTGGACCTGCGGGCAGTGCTCCGACTCCTCCGGCGAGGGGAACACCAGGTCGGCCAGGGGCACGTACCACTTGCAGTCGTACTGCTGGTGCTTCCTGCAGGCAGGGCACGGATGCTGACTGATGCCTGACACCCTCCCTGGCACAGCCCCTGGCCCACTGAGGGCCCAGCACCCTCCTTACCCCACCGCTGTCTTCTTCAGCTTGGCACAGAGCAGCACGTCGGTGAAGAGGAAGACGTGCCGCAGCTTCCGCGAGCCCTCCGACAGCTCCACCAGGAAGCCATCCTTGACAAGCTGCCGGGTCTGTGGGGCAGAGGGGCTGCTGTGAGAGCAGGCAGGGAGCAAAGGCCAGCAATCCATGGGGAAAGGCCGACACTCCTGTCCCTGTCTGTGGCTCAGCCACCAGGAGCATGGAAAGGTCCATGTCCTCTATGCTTAATAAGGTACCAGCAAGCAGCAAGGACCGGGTAGAGCCCTAATCTTGTACCTAGGACTTGGAGGAACCCCTCCAAGTCCTACCCAGGCACCATGGAGCTCTTCAGGATGGAGACACCAGCCAGGGGCTGGCAGAGAGCTCAGCCCTCACCCTGTGCCCAGCCACTGCCCACCCTGTGGGCTCACCTCTCCCTTGGGGGTGGTGACTGCTGTCCTCCGGGGATCGATGTCCTCATTGATGCTGGAGAGGAAGTTCTGGGAGATACGGAGGGCATCCTGGAGCAGCGGGTAGTCAGGGTGGTCAGCTGGGGTGTGCTTGAGGAGGTCCTGGAAGGAAACAGGCACAGGTGAGCACCTCAAAAGCACCCACCCTAGAGACCCCCTCATCAACTGCAGATCCCCAGGAGCAACAGAGACAGAGCTCACCACCATCCCCCAAGGACTGGCATCACACTCACATGCAGGACGAGGGTGCTCCGTGTCACCCGGTCGATGGGTTTGTACAGCAGCGCTGAGGGGAGAGAGAAGGTGTCAGCAGCCACCTGTGGCTGGAGCCCTGGTCCCTCTCCCACCTGTCACAGGCAGCACAGGGGCAAGGAGGGGAGCCCAGATGCCCAGAGAGCCCCCCTGGTCTGCACAGAGCCCTGGGCGAGCATCTGGGATCAACAGTCATGGTAGTGCCAGGAGCAGTGGGGAGCCACCAGTGCCAGAGCCCTGTGTCCTGCTGTGCTGGAGGCACGAGGAACCACAGCCAGGCTGGTGTGTGGTTGTGGGTGGTGAGCACCACTGGCACTGCAGGAGGAGGGCCGGGCCTCTGTGGGAGGGGTGAACCCACGCTTGCTGTGCGGTGGTTGAGGAGCGGAAGAGCCTCTCATCACCCTCAGCAGCTTTTTCAGTTTCCCTTTTGGCTCAGCGCTGGGTCCCGTCTCTCACCGTGCTCTGCCACCCCACAGGACACCTTGTACCCACCTCTGTGCACCACCCCAGCCAGCCTTGGGTGCAAAGGGGAGCCAGGCTGCTCCAGCAGCAGCAAAACTCCCACCTACAGAAAACACGGGGGCCAAGGCATCATCCCAACACCATGTCCCTCCCCACAGCCCCCCATGACCGCACATGAGGCCCCACTCTGGCCAGGGGAGCAGAGTTGCCTCGCACACAGGGTACAGACAAGCCCTTTCTCCTGCCATGCACCTTCCCAGCAGGAAACAGCCCCAGAGGCTCTTCAGAGGCACATTTCAGTGGAAGCAGACAGACCCTTCTCCTCCTCCCCAGCTCTTTGGGCAGGAAAAGGCACGGAGCCCACTCACAGTGCTGCTCCCTGTGCCTGGCCACATTCATGTCTTCCCAGGCTGCTTCCAGCCAGGCTGATACCTCTGTGTTTTCCCTTCACTTTGGAGCACTTCCCCAAACTGCCAGGGCCGAGAGGAGCCAGGTTTCAGACCATGAGAGAGAAGGGAAACATGCTACCTCCTCATCCTGGGCTGAGTCGTGGGGAGCTCCCATCCCCTTTATCCCAGAGGGTGCTGCCTCACAGCACCCGGTTCTGAGAGAGGGTGAGCAAGGGGTCTCTGCTCAGGAGGTGAGGATGCCAGCCTGAACCCTAACCAGAGGCTGCACCCCCACAACTCCATGCCAGAGGGTAAAACAAGAGCCCTGCTCCCTGTGACAGCCAGCAAGAACCCTGCTCTGGGATAAAGCGGGGCAGCCAGGGTATCCCCCCCTTTTCCACCACCTTAGACCCACAGGAAGGATGGACTCTCCTGCTGCCAACACCACAGGCACACACAAAGCTCCGGGGAGCCCCGGGAGGGGTTGTCCCAGCACAAGCGAGGAGCAACGGGCTCCTTGTGCACACAGTCGCACCAGCCTGGGACCCACGGGCAGCAGCAGGCAGGGATGTCTGCTGCCTCTCCTCCCAGCCATGGAGAGATGGACATTCCAGCCCCCACGATGCTGGGGCAAATAGGGACCCCTCCCCATCACCACCCACACGGCACAGCGCAGGCAGAGGGGGTCCCCCAGCCCAGGATCCCCCTGCCCACCCCAGCTCCTTCTGTCCCATCGCCGGCACGAGCCCCTGCCCGGCGGGGACGGCGGGCGCGTGGCTGCGTGTGCCGGAGCCAAGATGATTCAATCGAGCCTGGAACAAAGACGCTCCCAACTTCAGCCTGCAGAGCACGACGCAGCCTCCACCCCCCCGGCAAAGACCCCGCGGCATCACTCCCCACCGGCACCCCAAAGCGGAGCCGCCCCCCTCGCCTCACCATAGGTGCAGTTACAGCAGAGCCGGACAATGACGAGGATTTCCATGGCAGCCCCGTGTCCACGCAGCCATCGCTGCCGCCCCGCAGCAGCTCAGCCCGGCTGCGGCACAGCTCCGGCCCCTCCGCACGGCTCCCGGCACGGCCGCGGGCGGGGAGGAGCGGTGGGCAGGGGCTGGGGGGCTGCCACACGCCCCAGCATCCTAAAGAGCCGCGACCCTCCCTCCCCGCCGGCTCCGGGCACAAAAAGGGCTCAGCAATTCACCCACGCCGATGCCGTGCACACAAAAGGCTGCATCCCCTTCCCCACGCCCGCCGTACCCTCCATGGTGACGGACGTGTGGCTCTCCTTCGAGTCCTTGGGGCCCTTCACCTTCAGCTCCTAGGAAGGGAAAGGGCCATCAGCGCAGCCCGCAGGGGGCTGGGGTGGGGGGGAAGGTCATGGCTCAAGGTCATGGGGTCCCCCTCAGCCTTCCTGCACCCTGCTATCTCCCCCCGGGCCCAGCCTGGCCATGCTGGAGGCCACACACGGGTGCTGGGTGGAGGAGTGGGGGATGCTGCCTGGCTGGGAGCAGCTCTGGCTGTGCCCAGCAGCTGGGGCATGGTGGTGATGCCACCAAGCTGAACAGGACAAGGGGGGGCAGGTTGTAGCCACGGAGGTCCCCATTTCTGTAGGGGATCCAGGCATGGAGATGCAGGCAGCAGGAGATGAGCCACAGGTGCCCAGCACCCACCGACACTGGATGGGGTGGTGACAGCATGGGACGAGCCCAACCTGAGCTTGCACAAGGTGGGGACAAACTTGTGCAATGCCCAAAGACCATGGCCCTCCAGCAGAGCCCCCTGTGGCCCAGCCCTTGGGGACAGTCCCTGCGAGTCCCCAGGGCAAGGAGAGCATCTCTGCGGGGCAGACGTGGTCAGCTCAGCCACGTGGACAGTGTTCTCTGCCCTGTGTGGCACAGCCCAGGCACAGCCCTGTCCCACTGGCACAGCCACATCCCAGCTTACCTCCGAGATCTTCTGGAACTGGTAGTTGCTCTGGCTGCACTTCTCTGCAGTCTCCAGGGCGATTTTGTAGTTATCCACAAAGGCCTTGTAGACCCCCAGCTGGCTGGCCTGTGGGGAGTGGGGGGTTAGCTGGGCACCAGCAGGGTGCTGAAGCCCCCCACTGCACCCAAGGGCTCAGGCAGCCCTTGAGGTGACACTGCCCAGATCTGTCCACTCCTGGCAGGACACTCAGCCAGCTGGGGGTCACATGCTTGGCTCCTGCTCAGGGCAGGATGGTGGAGCTCCTGCCCAGCCCTGTGCCTCCATAAACCTCCGAAATCCAGCAGAGAGATAACAAGTGCCTGGACAGCAGAAGCTGAAGCTACAGCACTTCAACCTGGCCTCTCCTTCTCTTCTCCCCAGCATGGTCATGGCATCCATGGGCACAGCCTCTGCTGGCACTGCAACTCCAAACTCATCACAACTCCAGCCCTTCTCCTCTTCCAAGTGGAGCAAGACCTGGGGAAGGTGCGTACCAGCTTCTGGAAGAGGTGGCCCATGGTGACGTTGCTGTCCCACTGCTGCACCTTCGGGCACAGGCTGTCGTAGAACTCCTTGTGGATCTCATAGATATCCTGGATCTTGTAGAAAATCGTCTCGATCTGCTGGAGGGTGAGGACAGGCTGCGACGTGGTGGCCGTGGCCTTCAGTGGCTTCATGGGCTGCCAAAGAAGGGAGAGTTTGAGATGAAGGCTAAGAGAGGAAGGCTGGGGATGAGGAGGATCTGAGGCTGGGACAGATGGACCAAGGGGCACTCCGGGCTCGTGCATCCCCGGACTTCCCCGCGGCGGTGGTGACCCTGTGTTGTGCAACAGCGTCTCGCCATGAAGGTCAACTAGTCCACAAGAGGAAGCAGGGCTATAAATATGTCCCCAGCAGGGACAGGGACATGGGCAGCAGGGGAGGTGAGATGGAGGTAGCCAGGACAGAGCAAAGCTGGCTGTGGTGTGGCTTCTGGAGCTTTGCTCCCACCCAGGCTGATGTGGCTGGGAGAAGCTGTCCAGGAAGAAATTACTCACTCCATCCATCCATCCATCCATCCATCCATCCATCCATCCATCCCTGCTGGGGGTGTCCAGTCTAGGGGCTGTGCTCACCAATAAGAGGGCCTCCAGCTGGTTGATGTAGATCTCTTCACTGGCCAGGAAACCAGAGAGCACCAACTTCCTCATCTCCAGGCCTTTGCCAGCATCCCGCTCGCCCTGTGGAACACAGCAAGGAGCCTGGCTGAGCCAGCAAATGGCACAGGAGGAGACCCCTCATCCCACCAACCCATTCCTGGCATCCCCACATGGCCACATCTCCCTGCCAGTGTCAGGGAAGCTCCATGGCATGTGCCCGATGGGCAGCAGAGCCCATCAGGAGCCAGCTGGGAAAGCAATGAGCTGCGCTGGCTTCTCTCCCCTCCCTGCTCCAGGCTGGCCATGAGCCCGGCACTGCTGGCAGCGCTCCAGGATGGCGCACGGCATGGCAGGACTCTCCCAGGGCAGAGTCCAGAGACGCCCAGTGAAATCATGCTTGGCGCTGGATGGTGCTGCCACGTGACGCAGCACCACCCTTTCCCTCGGCTGAGGTTTCCCTTGGAAAGTGCCACCCCAGCAGGCACTGCCCAGTGGCACTGGGGCAGGTCCCAGTGCCCAGGTCTGCTGCAGCGCTGGTGCTCCGGTGGCATGACCCTCATGGCAGGGGGATGGCTGGGCTGGGGGGCTCTGGGACCCGCGGCGAGGATCTGCCAGTGCCCAGGCACGGACACCCCAGCCCCTGGACCATCCTCGGTCACGCCTTGGCCCCTCCCCTTAAAAATCACACTTGAGGACCAGGCTTTGCCACCCAGACAGGGACCAAGCAGAGCCATGAGAGCACCACTCTGGGCCATTCAGGATGGTTTAGGGGGGGACATTGGTCCTGTCTCACCTCTGCCCATGACAGCCCTGGCTGTTGTGCCAGGGGAGGTGGCAGCTGCAAACACCTGGGGGAGCACAGCCCCAGAGTGGGCATGGCTGAGGATCAGCATCTCCCCACCCCACTCTAGTGTCCATCAGCCGGCCCTGGGCACTTCTGTGACAACCAGGGTGTCCATGCTGCCGCGCTGCCCCATTAAGGCTGGGCCATGGTGACCAGCGCAGCAGGAGGGTGCGCGGGGGGGCCACTTTTATTCACTGGGAGCTCGTGGGCTCTTTGCCACAGATTAGTCACGGGCTCTTCCTGCTTCCCCCAGCCTGGGCCCTGTACAGGGGCTCAGAAGATAAGGGGCCCACCCACGCCCGGGGCCCGCACACCCCACGGGGACGACGTCAGCTGGACCCCCGTGACCCAGAGCAGTGACTCTTACTCAGGGCTCTGCGGCTGCCCCGTGCAGGAGACCCCAGGAAGAGCAGGGCCGGAGCCCTCTTCCAGCACCGTGGCAGGGTAGGCGTGAGAAGGATGCTGAGCTACACCTGGCAGCACAGGGGTCTCTCCAGGTCCACTCCCCAGCTCTGTTTTGGGACTGTTGAGGAGTTTCTGGTGGCCGAGCAGTGGGGCAGAGTGTGAAACCAGCCCCTTCCTGAGCATCCGGTGCCAGCTCTGCTGAGCCACGCAGCCCCCACCAGCAGCACGTGTGGCCTTACTCCCCCCTGGGAGGACAGCTGGGTGGTCACCCCACTCCGAACCCTTCACACCTGGAGCCTGGCACAGCCCTGCCCTGTGCCCCTGGCCACACTCCTGGGGGAGTGGTGGGGCCGCAGTGATGCTCCCGTTGCCCCCAGCTCTGCCCCTCGCCAGCACCCACCGCATCGCCCCAGGAGCTGCCCCAACACCTGGGCATCACCTGCACCAGCAGGATGCCCCTTGTCCCACTGCCCAGCACGGGAGCAGGGTCCCCCCGCTGCCCACCTTCTCGCCGGCCGAAAACGGAGACACGGGGCTGGTGGGAGTTCCTGGCTCAGAGTCATCTTCGTCCTCCAGCACTTTATCCAGGTACCCTATGGCCTCCTCTTCCTCCTCCATGGCCGGCCGGGCAGCGGGGCGCAGAGGGGACCCCACAAGGCTCCAGGCAAGGGGCTCACGCGGCTGAGCTGTCCCAGCCTGACTCAGCTCTGGACGCCGGCCACCAGCGCGGGATGAAAGGAGCCATTATGGGATCCCCGGTGCTCCAGCCTGACCCAGCTCCGGCCTCCCAGTCCCCGGCGGCCCGGGCGCTCCCGGCGCGGCTGCGGGGCCGCCTGCGAGCGGCGGCGGCGGCTCCGGGCTCGGCAGCGCCGCAAGCACGGGGCCAGCCCCGCTCCCGGCCGGCTCCGCTCGGCCCGGGGCCGCGGGCGGTGCAGGGGCCGCTGCCCGCGCCCTGCGCCCCAGCCGGCCCCGCCGCTCCGCCCTGCGCGCTGCTACAGGAAATGCTCCTCGGCGATGGAGGTGGGGCTGCTCCGCCGCCGCAGCCCGGCTGTGGTCAGGCTGGGGCGAGCGGCAGCCGCCTTCCCCAGCCGGCTTCCCGACGTGTGTCCAGCAAGAGCCGCGGGGAGGGGTCCCCTGCCAGGCCCCCCGCGCTCTCACCCGGCAGTGGAGAGCATCCCGTCTGTTGTAGCCCTCTGGAGCCCCGTGTCCCGAGGGAAGGCGGAGTCGGACCATGGGGATTGCCACCAGCGAGAAGTGACCTTGGAGGGCAGCAGCATCACCAGGTCCCACATGGGGACCTGGCTCTGCACCCCCAGAAGGTATCAGACCTCTCCCCGCCCCAGAGGGGACTTGGGGCAGTGTCACACAGCTGAGCCGTGTGTGTTCACGCATATCTGCTGCACATCCACCACTGCCCCAGCCTGACCAAACCCGGGGCAGCCAGGACATGGGGACACCAGCAGTGGACATGGGGACACTGTGGGCCTTGGCAAACGGGGCAAGAGCAGGCTGGAGGAGGGGACACCAATGCAAGAGCTGTTTCAGCAGTTTCCCCCAGGCTCCTCAGAAGCAAAAGGGGAACCAGCAGCTGCATGTGCTCTGCCCACAGGAGCCATCTCTTCTCCCTGCACCCATCTGAGCCTGCAACAAACTCCTGCTGTGAGATGTGGGCAGGGAGACAGACACAGGGACTTTCCAGAGCCCGTGTCCAGCCATGTGTCCATGTCACAGCTCAGCTTTTGCCCTGCCAGGGCACCACAACCCTGTCCAACCCTAGAGTGGGGAATGGTCCCTGTCCAGGGGAACGCTACCCACAGTGCCAAACCCAGCAGCACCCAAGCAGGGGCTGGGACACCATTCCACAGCATGACCCATGTTTCCCAAGTGGGAGAGGGAGGGTTAAGATGTGTCTGCACCCAGCAGTCGCAGGCCCCAGACATGGTTCCAGCTGCCCCAGGAGCTTGCAAGATGAGATGCCCCACCAGAAACTTCCTCCAGCCCTCTCAAAGGCAGTGAAACCAGTCCTGCCTCACTGGAGGAGAGCAGTGGGGTGAACCTGGCACCCTGTGCCACCAGCCACACAAGCACAAGCCTGTGCCCCTCGCAGGGCTTGACACACAGTGCTTGTATCCGAGGCGGCTCTGCCAAGCCCCAGCACAAGCAGCTCCAGATAAAGAGATGGAAGCAGAGCTGGCACTGGGCTCCAACACTTCCCAATCCTGTCAGCGACAACCAAGCCAACGTCCCTGCCTGTGCCCAGATCCAGCGGGCCCCACCACCCCTCAGGGCCACCCCTCTGCCAGCATCTCCCCCAGCCCTGCTCCCCAGAGCCACCCTCTGCTGTCCCTGCTGGCCTCGGGGTCAGAGCCCAGCGCCCACAGCACCGGCACCGGAGTGTCAGGGCTGGGGCTCGAAGGGCTGGGCTGGGGCACAAGGAGCCCTGGGCCCGAGTGGTTTAGAGCCAGCTCCGGGAGGGCAGCATCCTCCTCGCCCTCCCCAGGGGCGCTGGGTGCCGGGACGACGATGCTGCGCAGGGCGACCCTGGGGAGGAAGCCACACCTCTCCCTCTTCTGCCTCAGCATCCGGGTCAGGAGCTTAACTCTTTCCACGACAAAAATAAAACTTCACTTTCCCCAGCCCGGGCAGCGGCAGCGCCAGGGGATCCCCCAGCTCGGGGCTGTGCGGCTGCTCCCCGCACCAACCCCAAGGGGCCGAGGTGCCTGCCTGGACCCCACCGCTCCCGGGCTTTATGGAAACTTTCATTCCGGAGAAAAAACCACTTTTTTCCCTTTGGATCCCGCCCCGCAGCTCTCCGGGCACCCCTCCTGCTTTGGAAAACCGAAGGGCTTCCCAAGGATGCGCTGGGAACAGCAGGGGTTACATCTAACTTGTCCAGAGCGAGGGGGGCACCGCGTGTCCCCACCCCTGCTGGTGACCGGTCCCCGAGTGCCACTAGATGGAGCCGGCAGCCCGGCGGAGCCGCTGCGCCCTGTCCCCAAGGGCTCCCGGAGCTGGGGACCCGGCAACTCCCCGCTTCCAGCACGCCCGGCCGTGCTCCCAAGCCGGGACCCCGCTCTCCAGCCAGCCCATCCCCTGCGGGCTCTGCATGGCACGGCGGGGCAGGGACACGGCGGGGCAGGGACACGGCGGGGCAGGGACACGGCGTGTCCCACGGGCATGGCACGCCCCGAACTGCTGCTCCCCGGCGCTCAGAGTGCCACGGCCAGGGGAAATTGAGCTGCCGGACACAGTGCCCCAGGTCAGAGCAGCACCAGAGCATCACAAACACCGCTGACACCCGAGCTGAACACCCAGAGCCCCGAAGCCCCCCGCCCCCGGTGCAGAGCCCCGCGCCGCCAGCACCTACCCCTGTGCCGAGGCCATCGGTGGGCGTGGGCGAGACCCCGTCCCCGCTCTCCTGGCCGCGGGCGCTGAGCTGGGGGGACATGGTGGGCGACTCATCGATGTAGGGCATGGTTTCCGAGCCCTCCGGCAGCGCCTTGGGCTCCTCGTTGCCCTCGGCGTCGTACTCGTCCGCACCATAGTTGAAGTCTGCCGGGGTAAGAGAGGGTGGCCGTGAGCATCCGGGCACGGCTCAAGGTCACCGTGTGGCACCACGGCCACCCAGCCCAGCCTGTGGTTACCCGAGGGCAGCTGACCCCACGTCCCAGGGCCACTCACGGCCACACGTGCCCGCACAGCCCAGCCCAGCCTCGCTGCCTGCTCAGCCAAGCAGGCAAGAAGACATCAGACAGCACACCGAGCATCCCCGGCCCCGCAGGCACCCTCTGCTCGACACACTTCCCTATATTTGAATAATTAACGGAACCGAGAGGCCGCCGGCCTCGTCTGCGCAGGGACAGCTGCTCTGCCAGACGCTCCAGCCCCATGCAAGTGGCTGTGCCCTGCCTGCCCGCCGGCCACCATCCCTGTGCCATCCTCGCGGAGAGATGAGCTGGGCTGGCAGCCACAGCCGCCGTCCTCCCCGCTTGCCCATGCCCACACACTCCTTGGAGAGTGGGAATGAGCGCCAGGCCGCCTGGATCCACAGCACGGAGGGCAGTGCCACCCCCCTGGCACAAGGGCTCCGTTGCCTCCCTGATGGGGGTCAGAAGGGGGCTGCATTCCCAGTGCAGGATGAGGCTCCCGCCCCCCCCAGAACAGCACCTATTTTTGGGTGCCTCACGCTGACCCACAACCCCCCATCACCCATGGCCCAGGGGAAGCCATTTCAGGGAGCCAGAGCCCCAAGTGGGAGGGGAGGGGGGGGCTCCAGGGTCTGCAGTGGGTCCCTGGGACGCAGCGGGGGACGGGGGTACATCCTAACCTGTTACCATGGGAACGGCAGCGGCTCGGTGGCGGCGGGAAGAGGTGGCTGCAGCAGCCCCGAGATGCTGACAAAGGGGAGGGGGAAGGGAGCCCGGCTGCGGCAGGGGCAGCCGTGGGGTGCAGCCAGCACCCCCCCACCATGCCTGCGGCCAGGGCCCCCTCGGCAGCTCCCAAAGAGGCGGGGGGCCCACCCAACACGGCCCCAATCCCACGCCAGCCCCTCGCTCCCCTCCCATCCGACAGCCCCGTGGATCCCTGGAAGCCACATCCCCACAGGCTTCCTGGGCACAGACACTGGGGAGACCCCAGCTAAGACCCCAGCTGATAACCTGGCCAAAACGGGGTGCACTGGGGTCGGAGCAGCCATCCCAGACCAAACCCCACACCGCTGCCACTTCATGTCCCCACGGCCCTGCCATCCTGGACAAGGACTCCCCTGGCTCCCACCAACACCGCTCAGCACATTAATTTTACATCCTGCTTCCTAGGGAAAGTGGATAAATCTTTAAATCAAAGAGCGCTGCAAAGCAGGCTCAGGCCAGGAGCCCTGCCAGTGCTAGTGGGGACGGATGGGGTGCTCCCTCCTGCAGCTGAGGGGGGTTGGAGGAGAGCTGTGACATGGGCCAGATGCACCACATCTCTGCCAGGACACTACAGCCCCTCTCAGGCCTTACTTCTTTAGCAATTAGCTAGTAACAATCCCTCAGAGGCTGTGAGGACACCCTCAGTGGGCCATCACAGCCCACCTTCAATCCAGGAGCTGACTGGATGGGCAGAGAAGGGGGTGGTCCTCAGGAAAACAGGATCCCTGGCTTTAACCTGTCCTGCCTCCTCACGGTGGGATGTCCATCACCTCTCCTGTCTTGGACGGGTCCCAGCTTCCAGCACCCTCCAGCATAAGGCATAATAGCACTGCTGCATAAGGCTCAATAGCACTGCTGTCCCCCATGATGGCCACTCCTCAGGACACCCACCCCACACAGCTCCCCCGAGCCCCCTCAACCAGGGACTGTCCCCAGGCTGGGAATTCCCCAGAGCAACCCAAACCTCTCACCCAAGCACCTTTCCCCATCAGGTGGGGTCTAAGGGGGAGCCAAGGCAGCAGAGAGAGGCCAAAGCTGATGGTCCCCACCAGCTCGGAGGCCACCAGGTGCCTTCCCTCCACCATGGCAAGGTCTGCAGCTCCAGGCTGAACCACAGGGACACCCAGAGTGGCACTATGACTGTGGCAGTCCTGGCAACCCAGGTGGGGTGGCTCAGCAGCCAGGAAACGAGGAACACAGCGTTAATGAGGCACCTGGGGACCCTGGGAGGTGACACCTGCAGCAGTGCAGGGAAGAAGGTGGCATGGAGAGGGAAGGGACTGGCCTTCAGGGGTGCAGGAATGACCTGGCTCCTGTTGCTACCAGTTGGAGCAGATCCACATCCCAGTTCCAGACCAGAGCTGGGGATGAGATCTACAGGCAGTGCCCCAACAGGCACCCAAGGAGAGGGACCCTGCGCTGCCCACGGGAGGAAGGACAGAGCCATGTCCCCATGGCTCCAGCTGTGCCACCCATGGCTGTGCAGCATTTGAGGGGCCTCACCTGGGGAGGCAGAGGAACCTCCCCAGCACGCCCAGAAGCTGCTACAGGAAGGGAACCGAGCACCACCAAGCAGCCAGGAAGGGCAAGGGAGCCACTGATGGGTGAGGGGACACAGAAAGGTTGTCCCCTGCATCTCCCTGCCTGTGGGGTGTTAGTGCCACCCAGGCAGCCCAAACCCAGTGCCTCCCTCCCTCCTCCCCCACAGCTGCATTGCCCCTGCAGCCTGTTCTGTGCCTGTGCCAAAACCCAGTGCTATTTTTGCTCCTGATTTTTAGCAGCAGTGGAAATCCTCCTGCTGCACCCCAGGCATGGAGACCGAGGGGAGGGAGGAAGCCTGGCCCAGGGGAGCCACTCTGGGGGGCAAGGACACCCCGACCTGAAACAGCCTTGTGGCCCAAACCCCACACACAGCCCCGGGGCCCTGAGCTGGATCCAAGCCCACACTGCACTGAGGGATGCTGACACCCATGAGATGCTGACGCTCATCAAGACAGAGGCCCTGTGGGCCGGCACATGGACCCAGCAGGGTGACAGAGCCAGGAACACATCCCCGTGAGGGATTATTTTCCCCAGGAAAATGTTTCTGCTTTGCCACATCTTCCCAGGCAGACCCAGGCTCATGCCAGCACGATGGTCCCCATGAGGGAGCTCCGCCAAGGGCAGCAGCTGGCTCCTGCCCAGCCTGGACACAGGCAGCACAGTCACAGCAGCTCAGGGTGGCATTTCCAGCTGGACACGTGCTATTCCCCGACACCCTGTCAGTGTGTTGGCACACCCCAATGCTCAGCCATTCTATCCCACTTCCAAGAAAAGCCCAACATTCACACAGAGCCTGTGAGATTTTGGGGAAACGCCATGGTTTCCCTGTGCCTGGGTGAAAATTCACCATGACAACACAGATGTGTGAGCTGGCCTCGGACCTGCCTCCGTGGGCCTCTGCTGAAGGGTGGCTCAACATGAACGGCATCTCCTCCACACCATCACTGCCTTGCCCAGTGTGATGAGGGCTGGACTCTGCCCTGCATCCCCCCAAACATAGGCATGCCAAGCAGCCTCCCCCCATCCCTCAGGGAGGGCAGCTGGAGCAGGATTTGGGATGGCAGAGCCATGGCTTTGCAGAGATGCCATGGCCGGGAAGGAGGGTGCAGAGGCTGGGGCTGGATGTGGCCCCTGGGCTTCAGCCCAAACGCCTGCACAGCCACCCCAGACCCCGGGACTGCCACTGCTGGATGCGGCCTCTGCCTGTGGACGTCAGAGGCTTCAGGCTGGAAAACTTGGGGAGGGGGCTCAGCCCTACACAACGTGCCCCTTGGCAGCCCCTGCTCCCTCTAGGGCATGACAGATGCCAGATCCACACATGGAGCATGCTCTGGAGCATCCCACCTTCCCACGCACCCGTGCCAAACCTCGCTGCCCCACCAGCACCAGGCTCCGAGCTCATCAATGCACCCCAAACCCCACCCGGGGTGCCCACGCAGCTCGACGCTCCCCCAGAATAACAACGGGGACCCTGTGACCGAGCCCCCTCATCCCCCGGCCACATCCCTGGTGCCGTAGCCGCCGCTGAGACAGCTGCCATGGGAGCAGGGCCGGGCTCCGGGCTTCACTCCTCCCTGCTGCCCGTCCGTGGGACTGGGGGGATTCGCACCCCCAGGATGCTGCAGGACGCCCCCGGCCCCGCCGGCTGCCAGCCCCCGGTACCGACACCGCGTCGACACAGCACCCTCGGCCCAGCGCCGGGAGCTCGCTGAGAAAATCACGGCTGAGGGAGGGAGGGAGAGGCGCCTTCCCACCGCCACGCGGGGACGGGAGTGGGACCCGGCGCAAAAAAGCATCCCCATGCCCAAAGCGCCCTGCGGGCAGTGCCAGCTGCTCCAGCCTCAGCGAGCCCTGCCACGCTGGGGCCACCGCCACTGTCACCCATCCTGCTCATGCAGCGGGTCCCCAGAGCCTGGGGGATGCCGGACCGATTCCGGCCGGCGCCGTCCTGCCAGCGGGGCATGCGGGATGCCCACAGAGGGGAGCACAACCCCCTGCCAGCATCGCCAGCCCCCTGCCCGGGCTCGGCTCCGCCTGGACCCCCAGCCCAGGCTCCCCGGCGCAGCATCCCTGCCCAGCGCGACGCAGCGTTACACAACAGGTAGGGGGGACCCGGCCCCTCGTCCCTCTCGCCCGCCCGCCAGCCCAGGGCACGTACTGCTGTAGAGGGTGTCGATCCAGGAGAGGCGAGGCAGGCCGCGGTGGCTCAGCGGCTCCATGCTCGGAGGGCTGTGCCGGCGCTCAGCCCGCTCTCATCTCACAACAAAGGCGGCGGGCGCGGGCGGGAGGCGGGGGCCGCGGGCCCAGGCGGGGGCTGGATGGCAGAGCCGGACACAGCCGCCTGCCCGGGCGCACGGCCGCGCTTCTGCCAAGGGTGCCCAGGGAAGGAGGTGCCGCCTGGCAATGGCAGCGCGTCCCGCCTCCCGCCCCTGCCTCGCCGGGGGGAGCCGAGCTCAGCGTCCCCCCGCACGCAGCCACGCCGACCCTCCGCAGGGGTCTGGGGACCGGCGAGGAGGAGGACAAGGAGGCGATGGTGGTGGCACAGCAGCATGTGCGGCTGCCCCCCAGGCCACCCCAAGGAGAGCGGCGGGAAAGGCCCCATCACCTCTTCCACCACAGTCTTATCTCCTTGCTGTGACCTGGGGATGCTGTGCCCACTCCACAGCAAAACCTCTGCAGCCCCTCAAGCCGCTGCGGCTGAAGGACACAGGCTCTTCCCGGCCCTGCTCACCCTGGTTTTGGGAACCAGGGCCTCCAGGAGCCGGGAGCAGCCCTGCCCCACACAACTGGGGCTGGCAGAGCGGGACGCGGGCAGGCAGGGGTTAAACCGCCCTCCCCAGCTGCATGTAGCCAAAGGAAATACGAAGTGCCAGAGTCATCAACCCCAATATGTCAGGGCGCCAGCCAAGCGTTCAAGTGCAGAGACTGCCCTGGTTCAGCCTGTGCCGGCACCGCTGCCCCGTCCGGGCAGTGCGGGCAGCATTCCCTGCCAGCGCCCCCGGCCGCATCCTGCCCGCGGGGCCAGGGTGCGGGGAAGGGCCTGGACCGGGCACCGAGGCCAGATGGGAGCCGGGCAGGAGGGATAATGCTCTAGCGGGCACACGGGGAAGGTAGAGCCATTGGAGCGAGAAGTGCCAGGACATGGGTGGGAGACCTGAGGGGACCCTGCCGGGGCACTGCCACCACCTGATTCCCGCTCCCAGGGATGTCCATGAGAGGCTCGGACACAGCATTTTGGAGGAGCCCAGCAATGCCAAAGCTGTGGTTCAGCATGGCTGGAGCACAGGGAGCCATTGGCACTTGGCATCCAGGATGAGGAGCCACCGCTGCCCCCGGCTCAGCCCTGCCTGCCTGGGGGCTGCATCCAGCCCCAGTGTGGCAAGGACACCCAGAGCTCCCTGCACCCACGGGCTGTGAGTCACCCGTGCTGAGCCAGGGGCACAGGGTGCAGCCCTACAGCTGCCATTGCCCACCCTCCCCCTGCCCTGCTCCCAGCTGCTTCGGGGAGCCAACACTCCCCTTGTCCCCAAGACATCGGCACAGGCAGCGCCAGCCCAGCCCACGGGTGGCCACAATGTCTTTGCTGCTGTCCATCCCGCACCAGCTCCCCCATTCACTCCTGCTTTGGCTCAAGCTGAGCACGTCCTCGCTTTGTCCCTTAAAGGTTCTGATGGAGAGTTTCCTCCATACTCCACAGCAAACCCTGCACCCCCCAGCCCCTCAGAGCCCGAGGCCCTGCCAGGAAGGTGACAGAGGTTTAACTGAGAGCATCAGCCTTGATCATGGCAGGAAACCACACTCCGTTCATGCCTTGGGGAGCCCTGCTGCAGCACCAGCACCAGCACAAGATGCAGCTGCTCCCCCTTGGCGCCGCGGCTGCAGAGCCACGGGGGCAGCAGGCAGCTGGTTTTCCATGCACAGCTCCCTGCATACAGGCAGGGGCTTCTTCCACATGCTTCCCCCAGCCGGATACACTTCCTGGCCACTCCCACCCACGGCACCAGCTTCTCCATGCCACCATGCCCCCCTCTGCACATCTGCCTCTTTATCCAACACAGGGCATGAGCTGAGCACTTGCATGAGCTGCCAGACCCCCTGGAGCCCTCCCCAGGTTGGTCACCCCCAGCCTGGCACCACACAGCAGGTCCTGGCAGTGCCATGGCCAGGAGGACCAGGCGGACAAGTGCCTCACAGCTGGATGAGTGTCCTGGGAAGGCCAAATCAGGACCACCTTGTGCTGCACAACCAACCCAGGCAGAGGCCCATGCACAGCCCACACCAAACAGCCCCACCAAACCGCTGGGCTGTATTTTTAGTTTGGTTTTCGTGTTCTTTTCACCTTTGCTAAAACAACAACAACAAAACCTCAAAACCTGCCGAGCAGCTGAACCTTCCTCCTCTCCCCCATGGCTGGGGGGAGCACCCACCCACACCCTGGCACCCATCAGCCCTCGGTGACAGAGACCAGTCCTGTGTGAGGAGATGCTGCCAACCATGTTCTCAACCCCCGCCAACCACCCCCAGCTCCAGCTGGGAGCGTCCCTGCGGCAAGAACCGAGAGCTGAGCTCCATGGTTCCTCCCCACCACCAGCCAGCCCTGCACAGCCTGCCTGGTGTCTGGCTGTCTGCCTGGCATCTGCCCAGCCCCTGCCCGCCAGCCCACGCATCGCTATTTCTGGGCTCTTGTGCAAGAGTCCTCCAGTCGCAGCCACAGGAGCTGCAGGAGCCCCAGTGCTCGCCCAGGGCTGGGCAGGGGCTGGTGGTGGGCACCCAGGGCTGGCAGCAACCAGACAGCAGTTCCAGAGCCACCTGCACCTCCCAACACTGGGGGTGTTTTCCCACAGGGAGAGAGGAATTGGGAGAGTGAGGTTGGGGAGCATTATGCAAGTGGCTAAAGAAGCTAAGGACTAAAAGAGCAGCCAGAGCGCTTTGGTTTGGCAGAGAGGAAGCCTCTGTGTCCTGGAGCCATGGCAGGAACACAACCAGGGCTGCAGAGTCTGGGGCTGAGGTGGGAGATGCCAGAGGAGAGCCTGGCTTCCCCAGCTCCTCCAGTGCCTTCCCCAGCCTCCTCCAGGGCTCTCAGGAGGTCCAGGCTCTCCCTTGCTGGTGCAGAGCAGCAGCTCTCCCCTTGCCAGAGGTGGCAGAGAGGGAGGAGAGGAATAAATGAAAATGTTTCCAGCCTCCCTGCCAAGGACCACGGAAGGTCCTTCCTGCTGGGTGTCCTAAACATGCTGCTCCTCAGTCCAGCACTAAACTTCCAGTATCACTTCCCTGTGGAATTGAAACCCTGAGGTCTGTGCTGCATCGGCCCCAAGCTGCACTCGCTGGGGCACAGCTGTGAGGTGCCTGGAGCACAGGGCGGTCACTTGGAGCATCCTGCTGTGCCAGGCAGGATGCCAGAGCCCAGCAAGTGTGGGGAGGAGGGCAGAGACCCAACCACAGCAGCACTGCCCCCGGCCTCTCTAAATACCAGATGGAGAAGGAATGAAAGGTGGTGGCTGGTCAGAAAAAGCTTTTAACTTCAGCTGAAGGCCTGGGCCAGCTATTGCATCGTGGTTCTCTTCTGAGAGGGAGGCAGCCGTGCCTGTATCTGCCACAGCCCCCAGCTGCTCCTCTCCCCCCAGCCCTGGTGCTGAGGCTGGGCCAGGTTTGCTTCCCAGCACAGGAGCTGCAGAGTAGGAGGAGGAGGTGTTGGTTCGAAGCCTCCGAACAAAAACCGCCCACGGAACAAAACCCCTCCATGGCAGAAAGCCCCGTCCCAGCACAAAGCTCTCCCTATCTGCCAGATCTTCAAACAATCCCTGAACTTTACAGCTGGGACTTATCTGGAGGCAGATCTGCAGGAGTCCTCTGGGATTCTGCTTAGGCTGGCCAGGCTCCGCTCTGGCTGCAGCCAAGGGAGCCAAGAAGTGCTGCTGCTACTGATCTACACATGCCAATTATCCTGCTTAGCAAACACTGATAAAGTAATTTCGGGTGGGAAAGCCAAGCCTGCTCAAAGATGTCTCTTGGGGATGGGGTGAGTTCTGCGTGTTCCCTCGGGCTGGCTCCCGGCCCCTGCTCCAGGTGACCTCAGTGGGAGGAAAACCCCAGCAATACCATGAACCAAGGGGGCATAGGTGCCACTTTTCTGGGGTGGAGGGACACTTGGTGAGCTGCCCTGGCTAACCCAGGCTCTCCTCTCTAACCAAAGGGAATATGAATTCCCTGCCAGCACAGAGGAAAGCTTCTCCCTGCGATCACTGCTGCAGGGTTGGCCACAGCAGACAGCATCCAGCAGAAGACAGAGCAGAGCCATCCACTGGGATCCCAACTGGCAGCACGGCTGGGCAGAAGGGGAGGAGGAACCCGAGGAACAAAGAGCCCCTCTGCACAGAAGTGTCTTTCCAGGGAAATAGAAAGAAAACAAACCCCAACCAGATTTCAATAGACTTACAATGCAAATGAATTCAGGCCCCGCAGGGCACTTCTGGCTCTATCCAGACACCTAATGAGGGTTTCTTGCCTGCCCTGCTGCCGCCGTTGCTTCTACCTGAGGCTACTGATCACCCACAACCAGCCTGGGGGCCACCTCCGTGCTGAAGTGCTCTCCCCCATGGTGGGCACAGCCCGTGGCACTGCTGGCACCGAAAGGCAAACTCCATCCCCTCCTTCCCTTCCGCAGGGAAGGTGCAGCCCAGCACCACCACCCAGCCCTGAACGCTGCTGAGCTGGGGGAGCTCAGCATCGGCTCTGCCCCAAACTCTGGGGGCCAAAACCCAGCCAGTGGGACCGTGCCCAGCTGACAGAACACAGGGGTGCACAGGGATGCTGCATCCAGACCCACCTCCTCCAGGAGGGATGTTGGCATGTCTGTGCCAACGAGAGCAGGCACTGCTGCCGTGCCAGGGGAGTGCCCCTGCCCAGTGAGACAGACAGACATCCCCAGCCCTCTGTGCACCCATCCAGCCCTTTGGAAGGGCTGTTCCCCCACCCAGGAGATGCAGCTGCTGCCATGGTGGTGCCTGCAGGCAGAGCTGGACACAGGTTTCCCCTTTGCTCTTGCAGCTCCTTTACAAGCCAAATCACAGGGCAAACTCCAACAAGCAGCACTTACTGCTCTCACCTAAAGCTTTAAACATCAACTCTTCTACTCAAAGGCTTTTCAGCCTCATAAACTTCGCATTTATTTATGATCTTCTTCAGTGACAACCTGTCCCAGAGTTAACCCTGGAGTCCCCATCTCAGGCAGCACCACTCTCCAAGGAAGCAGCCTCTCGTCACTCAGGGGCTGCTGTCACAATGCCATCGGGGGGTTTGTGGAGAGACATCACCTCCCCAAATGCTGTCGGGCCCCAGAGCAGATGGAGACAGTTCAAAGGTCCCCAGCAGGCGCACGCACACACACACACTGCGGTTTTGTCCTTGCCTGAGCAGTTAAAATTAAACACTGACACTCTGCCTGGCCTGCCCTGGCCAGAGGAGGAACATCCAGCCTCTTCAGAGCCAAACAAGCACTTTCTAACAATAGGGAAATACGACCAAGTAAAAATTTAAAAACGAAATATGAGGACACAGAGGTGGTAGAGGGGCTCTTGGGGAGACACAACTGCACCTCCCTGCTTCGGCACCAAGATCCCATCCTCACGCTAAAGGAGGGGACATGGATGCACAGACCATGTAACATTTCACCTTCCTGGGGCTGTGGAATCACCAATTTTTACCTCCTGCCCATCGTGATCTACCACAGGTGGAAAGAGATGTACCAGGACAAACTCTGGACTTTGCTCACTATTTTCCATTCTCCTTCTGCTGAGGTTTTAGGGAATATCCCAAGAAAGGGACGAGGAACCAGCAGGGTTTAAACACGGCTTGAGACAGCAGGACAGAGCTGCCCCATCACCTCCATAGCTGCAGGGAGTTTTTCTGGGACAGACAGAGGTGCCATTTTTGCAGCAGCAGCAGCACAAGCTGAAAGCAGGGAAGGAGTAGCAATTTGCCTTTACCCAAATCATGTCAGGAGCCCGCAGCATGGCACCCATGCCAATCCAGCCCCAACCTGGGCATGCAGAGATGAGGTGACCAATGCCCCAGGAACTCCAGATGCCCCAGGGCCCCTTCCCCATCTCAGCGCTCTGCTGCACACCCTGACACTGCTGCCTTTCCGTGCTCACCGCCCTCCATGGCAGGACCCCACTGCTGCCGGCAGCTCCCTTCCCATTTCCCAAGGTACCAGGGAAGGCAGTGCAGCGGAGCGAGGAGAAGAGCCCACGTGACTCCAGAATCTTTCCTTGAGAGAAACTGTAATTCCAGCTAAACAGAGGGCTTGGAATTCACTTACAGCACATCTCACAGCCGCAGCATCCTGCCGTAACCAGATCCACCAGCCCACGCCACCACGGACTATTCCAGCTATGCCAGCGCTCCCCACCCCACAGCTCACATTTCTGGGGTGTAGGGTGCTGCACAGGGCAGGTCAGGCACCCCCAAACCCCACAGCCTTCCAGAGGAGCTTCAGCTCCATGGCAAAGCCAGCTTCTTTCTCCACTTCCCAAGGACAAAGCGAGGAAACCCAGCACCGAGTTGGTTCCACCTCCGCGCTACCTGGCTGCCGGGCACAAAGCATCTCCGCTGAGCATCACCGCGTCCTCCTCTCGGCCACCAGCACCATCTCCTGCTCAGCTCACCCTCTCCTGGCTGGCACCAACCCACAGCCCTTCATCCCTTCCGTGGCAAACGGGAGGAGATGGAAGCAGCACCCAGCCCCGGCACAGCCCGGCACCGCGCATACTCAGCTGCGAGGCCAGCTGCGTGTTTAACCACAGGGACAGGTGACGGCCAAGATGAGGGGAATTTCAGTCCTTTCCACGCTTTGTTTTTAGCCATCTGCTCGCTGACGCTCAGATTTTGTTGGTCCCGGGTGAGCTGGCACAGGCGTTATCTCAGATGCCAGGATCGTGTATCTGGCTGTCACACGCGCCGCTCTCATGCGATAGCCGCAGACAGGGGCATCTTGCAGATCTCCTCGCTTTAAATCAGATTAATCGCAAGCTACTTAAAGGAAAACACTGTATTTCCCTGGTAATTCCCATAAAGATGATATTCAACACTCCTTCACTTGCTGTCCAGAGGGTGCTTCCACAGGCTGATACAGCTGGGGACTGGCTGCGCTCAGCCACAGCCACAGCACCACTAAGCTCCAAAATTCACATTAAAATTCTGAGGGACCCAGGCAGAGCAGTACTAACCAGGTCACACACCGCCAGAGTGCTGGCAGGAAAAGCAAACAGCACCACAATCAGGAATTTTCAATTACATCTGAAACATAGAGAAGTGAGAAGAAAACAACAGGAGCACCAGGTTAACCAACTGTCCTTGAAAGGGGGATCCAGGCAATGACTGCACACCTCTTACTGCACTCTCAAACTCTGCTCTTAAATGTCAGCGCAGTCAGTGCACACAGGGGCCCTTATAACGCCCAACAAAGAAAATGCTGATGCCTGGGAAAGGCTCAGGACAGGCTCGGGGCAAGGCTGGGGAGGGCAGAGCCCAGCCATGTCACAGGGCAAGGAGACAGGCAGAGGGGACGCTTCCTCCTCTGATGAGTGCTGGAGCTGCTGACCCTGAGGAAGATCCATTTAGGGGAGGAGAAAAAGGAGGAGGAGGAAGAGGCCACATTTAACCACAGCAGATGCAAACTTGGACTTCAAAGTCTTGCCAAAAGACTCACCCCCACCAGCTGCAAAGGTCTCAAAGGGTGGTGCAGGGCTGGACCTCTCCACATTACAAAGCCAGGACCCTCAGGGGTTTATGCTGTGCCTCAGGGAAGCCCCTTTAACAACACTCACTAGCCTGAGAGCAGCCTTGCACCATCCTGGGTTTGGAAACATCCAGGAGCATAATCCAGATATAAACAAAACACAGGTCCGAGTGTAAATCAGAAGGATTTGTGCTTGGTCGCTCTGATGCACTCGAGCCACTTCAGCCACGGAGCAGCTCTCCAAGAACCACAGCCCGTGCTTGTGATGGGAGCTGGAGAGGGGCTTGGAGCAGGCCTTTGAAGGCAGCATTCCCAATGTCCTTGGTCCTGGCTGCAGGGCTGGGCACAGGCTCCCACAGTCAACTGGGGAGCGGGACAAACACTCACACGTGCAGCCCAGCACAGCACGGTGACAACACTGAGAGCAGCCACGTAGTTCGGACATTTCACCTCCGGGCAGCCCAGAAAGGTGAAGTGGAAACTTCCTCCAGCACTGCAGACTAATGCAATAAATATAAATGAACTATATATTAAGCATAATTTGACATCAGAGTACTTGCTCTCCAGGCAATCTTAAACCAGCACGATACAGCCTTGGGGGAAAACCATCACCCCCAAACAATCGAACAAGAACAAAATTAACTCAAGTCAGCTGCAGAATTAGCAGCATTAAAAGTGACATTCCCTAGCTGCCAGGACTGTTTGAGCCGGGTTTAATGCTGATGCAATAACAACTTCCAGGCCGCTGGAAGTAGGACAGTGTGACGGCTGACAGCGCTAGCTGGCTGTGCCTTCAGTGCCACCACACAGCCAGGCACTTGTGAAATAACATTGTCCTCAATCCACCTAGAAAAACGCCCCGGGACATGTCACCACCCCGGCATGCTTCTGACTTCCCCACAGGAGGTCACAGGGTGTCACCTGAGCAGAGGTGTTCCCATGAGCCAGGTCACGCCGGGAGGAAGTGACTCCTCTGCAGCGTCCCAGCCCCAGAGGTGGCTCGTGGGCACTGGCACATCACCAAGAGCCAGCCACCCTCCCTCCTCGCACACTCAAGGATAGGGCCTTAGCATGGGATGTCCTTGGGAGTGGGACAGGGAGCAGACAGGGGCTTGGGGTGACTTTAGTGGTGGCACAGAGACAGCACAAGGGCTGGTACGGCATTAGCTGCTTGACGGGGATGGCAAAAGGAGTTGGGGCATCCTTTACTATGTGACAACATGGGGTGCTCCTGGCTGCGTGACGGGGACACCTGGGGGTTCCCTGCCGAGTCACAGCAGGGGCTGCACCAACTGTGTAGCAGGGATGGCACAGGGGCTCGGGATTGCCTTTACCCGTGGCACGGCACGGGGCCGTGGGCACGGCGCGCCACGGGCACGGCACGGCAGCGCAGGACAGGCAGTGCCAGGGCAGGGGATGCCCTCGGCCGTGCGGCGGCACATTCGCCCTTGACCGTGCGGCGGGGACGGCGCAGGGGCTGGGGACACCCTCGTCCCCTGGGGCGCGGGGTGGGGACGGCTCCCCCTCACCCACCTGCCGAGGAAGCGTCCTCCGCGTCGGAGCTGCCGGCGCTGCCGCCCTCCGGGGAGCTGCCGGCGGGGCGGGGGGCGGCGGGCGGCGGCGGCGGCGGCGGCGGGGGGGCCCGGGCCAGCGCCGCCTCCAGGTAGCCCACCTTGAAGCGCTCCTCGGCCAGCGCCCGCTGCAGGCGGCGCAGGTGGCGACGGCAGCGCTCCAGCTCCCGCTCCATGGCCCGCACCGAGCCCAGCTCCATGCGGGGCGCCGGCTCCCCCGGGAACTGCTCCTGCCAGTGCCGCGCGAAGTCCGCCCGGGCCGCCTCGCCCGCCGCCATCCCCCGCCCCAAAGCCGGGCTTCCCCCCACCCCCCGGCACCGGCACTGCCGCCTTCCGCCCCCCGCCGCCGCCGCGGGGCCTGACGTCGGTACCCGCCCCCGGCCCGCCCCGCCTCGGCTCGGCACGGCACGGCACGGCCCCGCCGGGGCGGGGGGCAGCGCTGCCACCGCCCCCCGGCTCGGCCCCGGCTGCGGCCCGCGGCGGAGGGAGCTGCCGGGGGCGCCGGTGGGATGGGATGAGATGGGGACACCAGCGGGGCGCGGGTGCTGCGCTCCTGCAGCTCAGACCTTCGGTCCCACCGCCCCTCTCCGGGTCTCCCCGAGGAGCTGCGGGCCGGGGGATGCGGCGAGGGAGCGCCTGGTGCTGGCAGCTCGGGGAAGTAAAAACATGATAACTCATGCCAGAATCCATTCCGCGCGCTGCGGGAGATCCCCGAGCCAGGAACAACGGAGCCTTGAAGGCTCCTGTGCCATGGGGTGGCTCCTGTGCCTTCCCCAGCTGCCATGTGCCCTGGCCTTCACTGCGGAGCTCTGTCTGTCCCATCCTCATCCTCTGGCCTATGAAACTCTGCCAGCCCTGTTGGTCTCAGGATGGGTGAGCCGTTCCTGGCAGATGGAGCAGCAGGCACAGGCTCCTGTGGTGGGAAATGAAGGCCTACAAGTCCCTGAAAGGACCGTGTAACCCGGTGGGGGGTTTGTCTCTGCTCCCAAGGAACAAGGGCCAGGATAAGAGGAAATGGCCTCAAAGCTTAAACTGAATTTTAGGCAAAATGTTTTCAGTGAAAGGGTGGTCAGATATTGGAACTGGCTACCCAGGAAAGTGATGGAAATGTTAAAAAAACGTGTGGATGTGGCACTCGGTGGTTTAGTGGTAACAAGGCAGTGCTGGGTTAACACTGGGATTCTGTTAGAGGGCTTTTCCAACCGGGACGACTTTGCGGTTCTGTGAAGGCCCAGGTAAGCCTTTTGCCCACTCCCTGCCACACGTGCCGTGTTTAAGCATGTGCCCATGGCTCACTCTCACTCCACAGGATGTGGCTTTTCCGACCTGTGCCCTGAGCAGGGCTGTTCCCTTGTGTTGTGCAAGGTGCTGGAGCACGGGACCTCCTCACCCGCAGGCGCCTGCAGGCAGCACGGCCTCCCAGTGCCCTTCCCTGCCTCCTCCCGTGCCCTGCGGGATGGCTGCCTGGGGATGGATGACTCACCACCCCGTGTCCCTCGTGCCACCTGGTCGTGCCCCAGCAGGAACAAAGCGCCCTATTTATTTACCCGCGGGGCCCCGGCAGTGTCGCAACAGCCGCCTCCTCCTTCCCTTCGTCGCCAGGAATGGGCATCTCCCCGCATGCCAGTTCCCGGCTCTCATCCTTCCCTGCCGCAGGCTTCCTTGCTTTGCTCTGGCACATCCATGCCTTCCCAAGGAGGATGGGTGGTGCTGCGACACTGCCAGGCGCTGGGCAGCCCCCCAGGCTGTGTCATCTGCCTCTTCACTCCATCACGGTTCCACCTCCAGTGAGGGCCGTGCTCCCAGATGGCTCCAGCGGCTCTCACCTGGAAGCATCGGCAGCTTGGGGGTGCTAGATGGATGTGGCAGCCAGTCCAAGGCTGAGGCTCAGCAGCAGTGTTACACACCCAAAACACAGCTTTGGGCTATGGGACCCCTGAGAGCTGTGGCAATGCTGTCCAGCAAGGGCAGGTACCCAGCACTCAGCAGTGCTCCAGTCCAGAGTGACACAGGCTGGGAGGTGGGGAGTCCCTGAGGGCCAAACCCCATCTTGGAGGCTGGGGAGTGCCATGAATGGCCTGATATATGTGTGGCGACAGATAATTACGGCTCTTTCATCATCTGTCAGGCCCAGCAGAGCCTCACAACACGTTTCTGGTTCCCCATCTCAGCCCATAAATCTCTCCAGCACACGGTGATAAATCAGCAGGGACCGGGGGAGCAGGGCCTGGGTGGGCGTTCCTGCTGACCTCCCAACCTGTAATGGGCACCTAGGTCGGAAGCACCCAGGACGAGGTGGGGGTGGCCCAGTGGGATGTGCTAATTACAGGTGGCAGGTGGCATCAGATGCCCCATGATTTATGGTCTGGCCTTGCCCGCTTCCGAGAGCTGGGGCTGGATCCCTGCAGCCAGGGCTGCCCAGAGCTGAGGTGCTGAGAACCCCGGCAATGCTTCCCAAGGAGCTCCTGGGGGCTGTGCGTGGGATGGGAGCAGCTTTGGGACTGCTGCCGCTGCCCAGGCCCCACCCAGCTGGGACTGGCTTTGTGCCCAGCTCAGTCACCTCCGTGTCTGCTCTGGACTGCACCTCCTGACCTCCAACACCAGCAAAAACATCCCCGTGGCAGGGATCTGTCCTGCCTAGCTGGGTTTTAGACAGGCACATCTCTAAGTGGGTCTGACATCTGCCGGCATTCAAGCATTCCAAAGATCCCCTGGCTCCCGAGCTGAGCTCGCTGGGTAAGTCAGTGGTCGGGGAGGCTCCATTCCCAGCAGAGCAGGACTGGGAGGTGAGAAGGATGCTGGGGAGAACAAGAGGGTCATAGTGAGCACAGGTGAGTGCTCAAAAATATTTGCAAGCTTCACCTCCCTTTGAAGTCCTGCTGCCTTGTTCTCCCATGTCCCCGAGGCCCTGGCTCCTGATTTATTGGGTTCCTGGAGCAGAGGCACCTAAATTAGCTGCAGCTTCAAAGAGCCAGGAGAGGAGAAGGGCAATAGACAAATAACCCCCCACTAATTGTGGCTATTGATCAAACATGAGCTGGGATGATCAGATAGGAAGGGATGGATCAAGGGGGGGCACATTCTCCCAGGGCTCTGCTTTTGCACCAGACACCCCAACAATTTGTCAGACCCACTCCTGGGCCATTTTTCAAAGCGTTACCCCTCGCACAGGAAGTCATTTAGCACCTGCTCGCTAATGAGATGATGGGCAAACACACGTGGCTGTCCCCCACTGCTCAGAGGTTGGGGACCTGGCCCTGCCCATGGCCTCCGGACCTGCTGCACCTGGCAAGTCCCTCATCCCACCAGCTCGGGGATGCAGGAAACAAGGAGCTGCTTTCAGCATCGTCTTCCCCAAGTTAAGTGCCGGGCAGGCCCGGGAGCGCCAGCCCAGACAGCTCTGCCCCCAGGCTGCTGGGAAGGGACAGGAAGGCTCTGGAGGCAGGTAGCACTTTAGCTCTTTTATCACCTGCCCCAATCCCCCCCCACATTCCTGCTTCCTGCTCCGCAGGGCAGAGGCGTGCCAAGCCCTGCACATTCCTGCACCAACTCCCGGGGTCTGCCCCTGCTCAGGCACCCACCCACCCCTGTGCCCACGGGTGCTCCCAGCTCACTGGGACAGGAGTAACTGTGTCTTCTGTACCCAAGCACAAGACTTGCTGCTTTTCTCAGCAATGGCATAATTCTGTGCCTCAGTTTCCCTTAGCTGAGAAATAACAGAGGCGCTGCAGGACCCATGAGCAGGGGGAAGGGAGAGCCAGGGTGGTGATGCCCCATAGGGCTCTGCCTCATGGCACCATATAAAAACCAGGGATGACCTGTCCCAGGCTGAGCCACCAGCCTGCCCAGCAGAGGAGAGGGCAGAGCAGCACAGGGGAACTCCTGCAGTGCCCAAATTCTTAGCAGACACTAAAGCAACCACTGAAACGCGTGCTTGGTGGAGGTGCTTCCCCCGGGGGCCTGCAAGCATCCCACCACGAGCTCTGGGCACCCCCCAGCACTGGTCCCTCACGCTCAGAGCAGGGATCAGGCAGGGCTCTCCCTGTGCCTCACCTGCGGCAGGTGAGGAGGGTCGGGGCAGCCACGTGACGAGCCCTGCTGAAGGTTTTTAGAGGCGGCTGCCTGTCCCTGGAGGAGTGTCACCCACACCTCCCAGGAGGCAGGATCGCAGCAGCTCCTCTCCTGCTCCCCTCGCCGCTGCCATGCCCGGAGCAGCCACGGGGAAAGGCACGGGGCCAGAGCCCGACAGCTCGGAGGAGGACTTGGAAGCGGGGGACGCGCCCCAGGCCTGCTACAGGCAGGGTTTGTGGGTCTCCCAGGGCAGGGAAGCAGACGCCAGCCCGGGGGACACGGAAGGGATGAAGGTGAGGAAGAGGAGCAGGCCGGTGCGCTCCAAGGCCAGGAGAATGGCTGCCAACGTCAGAGAGCGTAAGAGGATTCTGGACTACAACCAAGCCTTCAACGCCCTGCGGCTGGCCCTCAAGCACGACCTCGGTGGCAAAAGGCTTTCTAAAATCGCAACCCTCCGGCGAGCCATCCACAGGATCACGGCTCTGTCGCTGTCCTGCACGGCGCCGGATGCTGCTGGCCCTGTGCCCACTCAGAGTGCCGCGCCCAGGCCGGGGTCCCTGCGCAGGAGCCGGGGGTGAAGGGCAGCCGCCCACAGCTGCCCTGGGAGCCCGGTTCTGCAGGTACACGGTGCCCTCCGTCCCCTCTGTGCGCTGGGTTTTCCCCTCAGAGGCAGCTCCCATCACTACGAGAGCCCGAAGGAGACTCGCTCCGTGCCCAGCCCCGCCTGTTTGCTCCAGCGCGATCCCGCTCCGCGGCGCCGGCCAGCAGCGATTCACGGGCAGCCTGCAAGAACCGCTGGCCGGGGCCGTCCCCTGGCAGCTGGGCTATTGCCAGGGCTGGGGACACCAGCAGTGCCTCCCCATCCACTGACCTGCAGGGCTGGGGTGGCAGCACGGTGACGGGAAGGTGACGGATCCGTGGGACAAATGGGGGAGCGGGAAGGGACTGTTGGGTGAGGGAGAGAAGCGCTGCAGGATGTAGAACTCAGCTGCGATGCTGGCGAGCTCAGTGAGCCCCCGACACGCTGTACAGGACCCTGCTGCGGGTCTCCCCTCCGCGGGAAAACTGCAGGAGGTGGGAAGTCCTCTGGAAGTCCCGGCTCTGTGTTTCTCGTCGCGAGGGCTCACTGCTGCTGATCGCCGCTGTCATTTATTCTCTCTTGCTTGCTCTGCGAGAAAACACGACTTCCAAACCCAGCAGCAGGGCACTGGCTGTTAATATGTGTGGGATGGACAGATGGGCCGTGGGGATCACGCTAAAGCCCCTGGCTGGCGGGTGGCTCTGGCTCCCGCCGGTGAAGGAGGGGAACAGGAGCAGGCAAAGGTTACTGCCCTGGGACTTTTGACGCTAAGCTCATTGGTACAGACGTTTGTGCCTGACAGATTTGCGAGGCCGGGAGGGGAGACAGATGTCAGCTTTCATAAAGCCCACCCATCCGATTGCGGTTTCCTTCTGATCCCAGTGAAGTGGCTCTGTTGGGACAGGCCAACAGCGCGCTCCCGGCCAACTCCTGTGGAAGAGAGAAAGGGGGAATTTTACTGGAAAGGTCCCTTTTGTCCCTTCCCTCTGGCTTAGAGAGCTTGGACCAGCTGTGAGGGCTTCATCTTGCCCAAGGCTCAGCAAACTGGAATTGCTGCAGGAATCAGGCAGGGATTTACAGCCACACACACCACAGCTGGCAGATTTTTGGACAGGACAAATTGCACTGTGTGATTCCCGCAGTGCTGAGCTCTGCAGAGCTCCTCCAGCCCCGCTGCTCCCACCCCAGTGCTATCAACATACCAGGGGCGGTCTGAGTTCTCTCCCTGCCAGGGGGCACGTGCTGGAACAACCATCCCAACCTTCTGCTGTTCTGGACTGGAATCTCCTCCGCCTTCCTTAAACCCTGGTGGGACAAGAGAGCTGGGATGGGAGCAGAGGAAAACTGGTGGCAGCCAGGAGAGAGAGCTCTTTGCTTGGCAAAGGAGCCTCTTTAAAGTGCTGGTCCTGGCTTCAGCCTCTGACATGTGTTCCCCTCACCAGAAGAAGGCCTGCAGCCACATCCACTGAAGGAATCCTGCTTCTCCCTACAGCATCCCTACTCTGGGTGGCTCTCCCTGGAGCAGTGCATGGCCCTGCTCTGCCCTGTCAGCAGCCATCACACGGGGAGTGAGAGCCCAGCAACACCAGCACTGAAAGAAGGTTTAAGCGACACCCTAATTCAGGCAGGAACCCTCCCTCCTCCCAAATTTTCCTCTCCATGTTTTTCCCACACCAGCTTTGCTGGTCAGCCAAAGTGAGCCAGATGGAAACAGATGGTCACAGAGGCAGGAATGGAAGGGAGGCAAAACCCCCTGAGACCCCCCCGAGCAGGGTCACCCCACTGCTCTCAGATCCACATTCACAAAACGCGGGTCCTAATTCTGTCTGGAGGCTGCAGGACGGGATGAGGCTCCAGGCAGGGCTGGGCAGCAGGTCCTGGCTGGCAGAAGGCTCTTCGGGCACCTCTCAGGGAGGCAGAAGGTGCTGGGTGTGCCCCGTAGATGGCACTCACTGCCAGGGAAACCCCTGGCAAATTTGGAACTGAAGCATAATACAGAAGGGGTGGAAAACATCCATCTTTTCCAGGCATCAGAGGGTTTTTTTAGCCTTCCCTCCTGCCCCTCACAGCATCCCTGCTCCCAAGGATGGAGAGGATGTAACTCACGCTGCACCAGCACCCTTTCTGCTTTGCAGGTCCTATGTAGGGACGCAGTATGACACTGATCTGGTGTCCCTGTCCCCAGCTGTGGTGTCCCCACGGTCACCCACGCGCAGCGAGGGCAGGGTGAGCCCGGCACAGGGTGCCCAGAGCCCCCCCCCCAGCCCCGTGCCCCGGGGACGACGCTTTCCCAGAGCGGCTGGAGCCAAGGTACCACCGGGCACCCACACAATTGCCCAGACCCCGTCACCCTCCGGGCAGCCCTGCCCAGACCCAGGGCACCTCCAGCCCCTCTCCGCAGCAATGAGGAGCTCGTGGGTCTGCTCCGTGTCGCATGTCCCCCACCCGCCTGGGGACAGGCTGCCAGCCAGCGGGGACAGCAGGGCTGTGTGTGCCCCGCACGGCGCTACCCTCGGCATCCCCCGCACCTCCGGGGCTGGAGGCGGCCCCGAGCCCCGTCGGCACGGGTGGAGCCCGGTTGGGCTGGGCTCTCACGTACCGCTGCAGCGGAGCGGAGCCCGTGGGAGCCCCGGCAAGAGCGGGGGGTCGGTGGGGCGGGACAGAGCCTTGGGCTGGGCCGGGCTGAAGGAGGCGAGGACTCCCCGGCTCTCCCACCGCTCCGCTCCGCCCCGCCGCATCCCCGCCAGCATCCCCGGGGGCCGCGGCGCCGCACGCACCGGGTCGGGCGGAGGCCGAGCGCGGTAAGGGGGTGAGGAAAGGGGGACCGGGGACACCCCGGGGGCGGTCCGCGGCCCCGATCCTGCCCCGGGGGCCGAGCCGGGCTGGCCCCTCCTCCGGCTCGGCCTCCCGCGGGGCGGCGGGCCCCGAGCGCAGAGCGGCGGCGGCGGGGCGCTGCCGGAGCCCGCTCCGCCGGGCCATGGCCAGCACCGGCTCCGCGCCCGGGGGCGCGGGCCCGGGCTCGGGCACGGCGCTGCCCACCCGCTTCCAGGAGACAGAGAAGCTGCTGTCGGCGACAGAGGGCCGGGAGGAGAAGGGCCTCCGCGGCTCCAAATCCTTCACGGCAGCCTTGCCCGGCGAGACGGAGCGCAACGGGCACGGGCTCGGCTACAAGTCGGTGTCGGTCGGGCACCTGGAGGCGCCGCCGCTGTCGCCGTCCCGGCTGAGCCTGGGCAGAGCCTCCTCCACGGCCACCAGCACGGCGGCACCGGAGCAGGGCCGCCCGCGGGACTACCTGGTGCTCGCCATCTTCTCCTGCTTCTGCCCCGTCTGGCCCCTCAACATCGTGGCCCTCGTCTTCTCCATCATGGTGAGTGCGGGACCTGCCGGCCGCACGGACCCGCCCGGTTCGCCCCCGGCTCCCCTCCCGCCGCCGCCGCCCCGACGGCCGCCCCGGAGCTGTCCGCGGTGCTGCACCACCGGCACCGGGGGCGCGGCGGGGCGGGAGGAGCCCGCTCGGCTCCCGCAGCGCTCGGCCGGGCTGTGCCGCCCTGCTCGGCTCCCGCGGCGCGCTCCGGTGCGGGTCCGGGGAGCGCGGGCGGGCGGAGGCGGGCGGGGAGCGGCGCCGAGCCCGGGGCAGCGAGAGGGGAGGCGGCGAGATGGAGATGGAGATGGAAAAGGAGGCGGTGGGATGGAGATGGAGATACGGGGAGGTGGCGGGATGGAGATGGAGATACGGGGGTGGGATTCCAGGGCAAGGCTCCGGGAAGCCCGGTGGCTCCGGGAAGCGCGGTGGCTCCGGGAAGCGCGGTCCCTGCCGCCAGGCAGCGGTCCAGAACGACTCGCCGGGCTTCCCCGGGAAGGAGCTGCGAGGTGAAGCACTGACAAGGGATCTCCCTCCGCCCCTCCTCGCCCAGCCCTGCAACACCGGGGAGACCCTGGCTGGAGGCTGGTGCCTGGCCTCAGGCACTTCAAAGGGACCGGCTGCACCTGCAGCTCTTTAGTTGCCCCGGAGAAGCAATTTTTCTCCATTAAACATCCCCCACACCTCAGCAAATACACCGAGAGCCGAGCAGGGGAGAATGAAGCCAGCCGGCCTCCCACCCATCTCGGGTACAGGTGGCTCAGTCAGCACAGCCCTACAAGCAGAGCCACCCCCTTTTCCATCACACGCTGCTCTCTTGTACACACCCAGCACCTTCAATGCCTTTGATTTGCAACACAGGCAAATCTTTTCTTTGAAAATCAGCTCAGTTACCTGCTTACCACACAGAAATACAGTGAGGGGCACCTGCAGCCAGCACTTCCCCCCAAAACCACCAACGACTTGAAGGCAGGCACGGGCGCTTGCCACAAAAAGCCCTCTAGAGAGACCAATTTCCATTTTGAGGAGGAATCATCGTTTCTGCCAGTGCCAGCTGTCATCTGCGTAGTACAGTTGTGTGGCAGAGCCTGTTTAGGCAGCACACAGGGAAGGCAGCCAGCCTTGTTTGGCTTTGCACTGCAAGGAGAGGGAAAGCAGCTGGGTATTGCATATCCATGGTAATAAACAAGGTCTCTCACGGGGATTTTCCAGCCACATTAGCCTTCATGCAAAATAGATCCTCACACTGTCCCTTGCAGGCATCAGAGCCTCCAGGATGGTGGGGATGTGCCTTGGGCCACATGAGCCCTGTGGAGGAGAAGAGTGGAAAAAGAGCAGGAGTTGGTTAATCCTGCCAGGCAGAGAGGGACCGGGGTGCGGTGACTGTCACACCCAAGGGGAGGCAGGACCAGCAAGGCAGTAAGATTATTTGTTTGCCCTCTGCTTCCAAGGCCACTGGCAGCACTGACCAGGGCACATCCAGAGCTGGGGAAGGCGAGGCAGAAAGTGCATTCAGCTGGGCTTGTTCTCCAGGACAAGGTTTACGGCACATTAATAGCCAGTGCCCATCCTCTGGCCCCTGCACGGTCACCCCTGCACTCCCTGTCCTGTGGTTTAATTAATTTATTACAGCCCTTTCTAGTCCCAGCCCTGCCTGCACCATCACCCCCTCCACACACCCACCTGCCAGCCAGGGACCTCCACACAGCACCAGCAGAGCAGGATGAGGAGTGATCCATGCTTCCTCCCTCCCGGGGGAACCAGGAAACATCTGGCTGGGCCCTCCTGCCAGCAGGAACAGCTCTCAGGGCATGGGTTGATGTTTCTCCTGCTTACAGCAGGGAGGAATTGAGCTCCTGGTGACCCCCAAGGCCCCCCCAGGCTTAGATCTTCTCACAGAGTAAGGCCCAAGTGTGCCTGATCGTGCACAAATCTGAGCAGGAACCAGGTTTTTGTGATTCCCATCACCTGGGGAAACAGGAGGACCTTTCCACAATGTGCTGACATTCCTTTAGCTCTGCAATTGTGCTTTTCTTTCCTGAGTCAAAGCTTTTGCACATGAAAGCTTTTTTTTTTTTTTCTTTTTTTTTTCTGGGTAATAAGCAGTGTCCAGAGAGGAAAGTAAATGAATGCTTTTGAGCTTAGTGTCTCATAAATCATTTTTCAAAAGCTGCTCTCAGATCCCAGCAGGGCCTATGGCCAGAGGTGGAAAAAAACCCTGCTCTACCGCCCCCCAGCCTGTTCCTGCTAATGATGGTTCCATGGAAATGAGTTACCTGGAGGCTTCTCCATGGACTCTTGGATGTGTTTTCCTCACCGAGTGATGATCTGGCTGCTCTAAGGGGTTCAGGTCACTCCCCAAGACAGAGAGTGGGACTGGTGGACACAAGGATGGTGGGTCCATCCTGTGGGATCCATCTCACAGTGCAGGGCAGGGCTGGGTACCATGCACCCCGCTGCATTCCAGCTGTGAATCCTTTCCCCTTCCCACCAAAGTGCAGCCACACTGGGGGAGGAAGCAGAGGAGCCACGTACCAGGGTACAAAACTCCAAACAAATGCAGGGAAGTGAAAAAAATCCAGCCAGAACCACCACATAGTAACATCAAGGGCAGTTCTGCACAGCACTTGGTATCCAAAATAAGTTCTGTCGTTCCCAAAATATGCAGGAGAAGTCAGGTTATCCTCACCCACTTTAAGTGCCACAGTCATCTGGCTCACTCTGGAGTTGACTTATACTTCTCTTGGAATGTTTCCTTCAACACAAACACCAAGTGTCGAGGATTAATGATTTATTCTGAGTAACTGGTGGAAGGCAGCAGAGAGCATCCAAAGCCAGTTCATAAATCGGGAAAGATTGCAGGACAGAGGATGTGATGATTTGTCTTCTCCATCCCTGGGACTAGCCCAGGAAAGTAATTGCCTTCATTTGCAACAAGGCCACTTAGGGAAAAAGCCCATTTTGAGCAGTAAGTGGAAGAGATAGCAGTGGGAAACAGGTAAGATTAATAACTCCTGAGTCACCCAGACTTACCTGGCCCACGGGTGCTGCAGAACAGCACCCACTCCCCAGGTCCTGCAGATTTTCCAGCTCGGGGCTGTACCAGGGAGTCCCTTGGCACTCACACAGTGACTCACTCCCCCTCAAGCCTTTCGGAGATGTTCTGCCTTGGTGAGCCTCGATTAATAAACAAGATGTTAATGTTTTTATGTGGAAAGCAAAACACGGGATTAGTGATACCAGAGAGCTATAATCAACCCGTTCCACACCGATGAATAATATATGTACAGTACCAAAGGCTTGCTAAACACCCCATGCCAGCGCTGATATGCTTCTCATAATTGTTCAGGATAAATGAGCAATAAACACTTCCAGAAGCTGGAGTGATAAATATACTGGATCCCTTAGCCTATATATTTTTCCTATTTCACTGCAATCTAACCCACACCCTGCCAAAATATTACACTGTTTACAAAAAGCAGAGGCTGAAAAACCATCTCCCCAGAGCTGGAGCTGTCAGCGAACAGGGCCGGAATCCTGTCGATCCCTGGGCTCCCGCATCCTCTCCATCTCTCACCACCAACCCATGAGGCTTCATTTTGTCACCTCCTGTTCTGGGATGAAAATAGCTCTTGGCTGCATCCCATCGCTTTCAGAGCGGGTCTGGCAAACCTGCTGGTGAGACCAGGAGGAACAAGGTCCTGAGCTCTGCTGGTGTCACTGGTGGGGACAGCGATGCCCAGGGTGGTTCGTGAGCAGAGCAGGACGTTGGCAGGGGTGCAGTGGGAGCAGCCACCCGCCCTTTTGGGGCTCTGCTGTGTTATTTACGTGGTGACACAAACTAAAACGAGTACATGGGAACCTCCAAAGCTGTGTTTTTCCTATGGAGCAGCTGCCCATACCCAGCCTAGGCTGGGGATGTTTTGGTCACGGTGCTGCCAAGAGGCAGTGGAATTAAAGCAGGACGAATGGGAAATGGGGCAGTAACATCAAGTATTTGTTCAGATTTTCAGCGATGTTTCATGGTTAATGCTGGAGCTGGATGAGGTCTCCCTGCTCTTAATTTTTAAATTTTTTTTTTTAACATGTGGCAGGGGATCCTTTCCAGCACAGCTATTTCTGAGATACACATTTTTTGAAAGGAAACTGGGATTGCTTTAATCCTCTCCCACCTTTAACTGTTTTTAACTAGTACGCTTGGGTTTTTTTAACTGAGAATTTCCCCAGTTTTAGCAGGGAGGAGCTGCCACACAGCACAGGGCTCTGGGAGCTGCTGGCCCCACAGCCTGCCCCACATCCCTCTCTTCTCCTCCAAGGCAGCATGGCTGGAGATGGATAGGGCAGGGCAAGAAGCCCTTAACCCATATTAAAGTGTTAAATACTTCAAAGCAGCCCTAAAGGAGGAATATCTGCTTCAAAGCAGTTAAATCATCAATAAAACCCCATTCCCAGTGAAGTTTAGGGGAGCTTTGCCTGACTCCTCCACTGGATCAAGGCTGCTGGTCTCCCTTCTCCCCCTATCCTACCTTGCTTCTCTTGTCCCTCACTCCAAGCCTTCCCAACCAGGTGAAAACGTCACCAATGGGCCTTAAAACCCCTTACCCACTTTCCCTCCCTCCAAACCCGCTTCCCAATGGGTTTTGTGGGTGGCAGAAGGGCGCTGCACGAATCTGGGGAGGCTTTTTGGTCCGGAGAGCCGGGCTGGTGGCACTTGTGCCGCACAGGCAGCAAGTGCTGATGCACGGTGAGTAATTCCACCACGACTCCTCGCACAGCTGCCCTTCTGCTAAGTGCTGGGTGCTCCCTCAGCCAAGGGCAGGATGCCCAGTGCTCCCTTCCCAGCAGGATCAGGAGGCCCTGCTCTCAGCAGTGGTGCTTCTCCCTCACCAGGAATCCTTCCTTCCAGTATTTTCTGCTCGGGAACCAAGTGATTGCCAACTGGAGGAGCAGGAAAGAAAACGGGTCTCAGTTTGGGGCTCCACAGCCAGGGAGTCACCCCAGAGGTGCTGTCACTCTCAAGGGGCTCTTTCTGTGTCTCTCCAGTCGAGGAACAGCGGCCAGCAAGGGGACACGGACGGAGCCCGGCGGCTCGGACGCATGGCCAGGCTGCTCAGCATCGTCTCCATCGTGCTGGGGACCATCATCATCGTGCTCTACATTTCACTCAGCGTCAGAGGTAACGCTTCCTTCTCCTTCCCCCAGCCCAGCTCCAGCAGGAACCTCACCTGGCTGCCAGATCCAGCCCAGGGGATAGGATAGACCTGCCCCCAATCCACCCCCACCCCATTCCCAGCCTAAGTGCTGCAGGAGGGCACTGACTCCAGGCCGGTTTGGCCATCACCAGCTGCACACACACAGAAAAAACACCTCAGAGAACGGGCTCCTTCCAGTAGAAACACACATTGCCCAAGTGACTGGCATGGAAAGCCCTCCCTGTGCTGTCCAAAGTGCCCTGGTGACCGTACAAGGTCTCCCTGGTGAAAGGTCCTGCCCTGGCAAAGCCCGTGGTGGGTTTAGAAGAGTGAAGTGCTGTAAAAACAGGAGGGTTTCAGGACACAAATCAACCTGCCCAGAAACACAATCCCAAAATGTCTTGCACAGCTCAGGCAAACAGGAACCTCAGAAACACCCAAAGGGCCAGCCAGGAGCATAAGGGGAACATCTGCTGACTGCTGGAAGCTGCCCTGAGCCTCTCTTTCTTTTACAGGTTCCTAGAAGACGTTTCAGCATGCAAATACCTTGAAGAGGAGGAAGACAACTTTCCTTTTGGGGTTTTTACTTTCAGCCTTGCAACAAAACAAAAAATTGTCACAGTGTAGGTGGGCAGCCCTAGCCAGCCTGCTCCGGAGCGCCGTCGGAAGGAACGCATGCTTCAGTTCACCGCCTCTTGGGAATGAGCCTGTACAAGGGATGGGATAAAAATCACCCTGAGAAGGAATGGGAGAGGCCACGCGGAGAGGAGAAGGGGGAAATCCACTACCTCATTCCCCTCCAGCAGAACTCATGGAGTGGGGAGACAACTAAAGTGCAAGAGGAGGAGAGAGTCTCCAGAATGAAGCTGGATTTGGAAGAAAAATACAAGGCGAGAACGGGACGTTTTGAGGAGACCTCCTGAGAATTTTGGCACAAGTCACTGGATTTTTGGGGGGGTTGTTGGTTTTTAAATCGTCAAATTCTCTGTCTCTACAAAAAAAAAACCAGACAAGCAACAAAACAAAACAAAGCTCAAACTGCCATCAGGAGCTGAGAGCTGTTCCACGGAGGAGGAGGGAGAGCAGAGCTGCAGCAGGACCACGGCTCTGCTCCGAACGAAACGCAGCCGCCAGAGCTGGAGGATGTGGTGGGTGCTTTTGTATTTTTGATGAAAAAAAAAAAAGAGACAATGACCATTTGCATGCCTTTGGGAATGTTCTCCATGTCTGTTCCTACGAGCTCTTTTATCACTTAGGGCAGATCTCAGAGCTGGCAGAGCGGGATGTTGCTGCATGAGAACCCCAGGCTCCTCCTTACTCCCATCCCATGGTGGGCTTTTTAATGGAAGGCAAAATAAGGCATTCCCTGTGAACCCACACATCTCTCTGTGCACCCCAAGGGAGGTGAACACCCCTGGCACCGAGACAAGAGCCTGGTTAGTGCCCAGCAGCAGCACCAAGGCACGGAGAGCCCGTTCCACCCACTCCCACCCCAATGTCACGGCACGTCCATCACGCAGAGGCTTCAGCGTGATCCGGCCCCCACCACTGCCAGTGCTCATCTCCCCAACCTTCTGGGGCTTCAGCTTAGGGCCCTTCAGGAGGTTTGCAGGGGCATGGAGGAGTTTTAGACCCCTGCTCCTCTCCTTGCACCCCTCACACAGCTCTCCTGCAGCTCTGAAAATCTCCGGCGTCCCCGGAGCTGCCTGGGGTCAGTTCAGAGTTGTTGTGTTATTTTTTAATGTTTTGTATTTAACAGGAAAACAGACTTTGCTCCCCCCACTCTGTCTGTAGGTAGCATGGGCCCTGTCACGTCTTCCACACCACCCGGCTCCCTCGGCCCATTCCCGTGGGATCCAATCCCCACACGCTCCCTCGAGGCTCCATCCAGCCCCAGCCCTTCTCCTCCCTGCTCACCCCATCCTTGCTGTTGGGAGTTCCTGGGGTCAGCCCTCTACCCACCCACCCAGACTATGCAAAGCTCCATTGCCTGTTGTTTTAGTCAGGCTTGGTGACTTCTGGCCATGTCCACTGGCTCCCTGTTTCCTGAATCCCTCTGATCCAAACTTTGGGGACACACAACCAAGAGCTGCACTCCCCAGCCTTTCTGTTGTCTCCCACTGACAACCTGCGACCTAAAACCACGGACTGACTGAGAAATGTGGTCCTTCAGGGCACTTCTGCTCCCTAACACCAATCTCCTGTAAAACACCCCAAATTTAGACCAAATTCAGTGCTTCCCAGGGCTTGTCTACATGGAGAATCCACCACACACCTTAAGAAACTTCACAGCATGGTAACTGCTTGGCACTGACTCCTTCCCTGGGCTCTGAGTGGGCACATGGGGTTAGCACAGGGTAGGGGTGAAGTGCAAATGCACACTGTAGTTGATCTGTAGTAACTCATGTGCAAAACCACAGGCATGGCTGTGAAAATTCTCCTGTCACCTTTTCGATTGCTCCTCTTTCAAGTGTTTCTTTCCTCGAGATGTTATTTGAATGCAGGGGGTGAGGAAGCCAAATCCCCCAGACACGCTGTCAACATTTTTCTCTCCACCAAAAGGGATTCCAGGGACTCACAGCAATAGCACATCACTACAGCACTTTTTCAGGCTCCATTCCCATCCACCCCTTTGCCAGCACTCCATCACAAACTACTGGCATCTCAAATGGACCAAATCTGCAATTTTTCTTTTGCAATTTATCTTTTGTGAGTTCAGCAAACAGGGACTGCTGAGTGCTGCTGGGTGGGAGCTCCCTCCCCCCTCCTCTGTCCAGGCACTGCATCTTTTCCTCCTGAGCCCTTCAGAAACCCTCCCTTGGATGTCCAAACTTTCATCTTATGGCTGTTGAAATCCCATCAAATTCCCCAAACGTTTCCTTCTTTAACTCTTGGACCCAAAAGCTGCTTGCTGGGGAACATGTGGGGGGTTTTTTTTGGAACTACATAAGGGCAGTGCTGCCTGTCCCTGCATCTCCTGCCCCTTGCCCATGGAGCTGCTGGAATTTGGCTGATGGGAAGAGCCCAGGAAGCTCCTCCTCTGGCAGGAAGAGACCTTTTTCAGGGAAAAGTGCTGGAGGGAGTTATAGGACTTGAGAGAGCCAAGCGTTTATTAAGTAAGAATTTAAATGCTCTTTTATCATTGTACAAAGCCTTTCATCTAAAGTGCTTCCCTGCATCCAAAGGATCAAACCCTGCCACCCCCCACGAGGTGGGTTCACATTACTGCTCTAATTGCAGGGATGGCAAATGCTCAGGCACCAAGCAGCTCCCAAATCAACCCCTTTTCCTCCTCCTCCTTAACAGAACCATGTATGAGCACAGATTTCCTTGGAATCTGTTTTTTATTCAGTGGGATCTAGACAAATTATACCCTGTGGTTCCAAATGGGATCCCTGCAGCTGGAGGAAGGAGGGTGCTCTGTGAGGCAGCTGCAGTGGTCCTTGCCAGGGACAGTCCCAGGCCAGGGCAGCTCAGGGCAGTGGAGGTACCAGGATTCCTCTGGAGCCAGGAGAAGGCAGAAGATTTCCCCCAAAACCCCATGGTGATGATTTGTTTGTGCCTCCTGTCTCACTGGACAGCTCAGGTGATGCTTCTCACCTCACCAGTAAGTGTAACAAAAAAGAAGAACTGAGGCACTTAAATCCCTTTCATTCTAAAATCTTCCTGAATAGATACCACTGTACTGCACACTTGAACTCAGCTTTTTTCCTTATCCTGCATTTAAATCCAGAGGAAGGCCTCGGCAGTTATCCCTGACAAAGGATTTGCTCTGCTTGTAACCTGCCTCTCCAGTGCTGGAGGAATAAAATCTCCAGGGACATCCAGAAAGCCCCTTCTCCCTGCTCCCCCATCAACTTCTCCACACATTTTGCTAAGTTTTTGCCACTTTGCTCTCCCCATCCCCCACGGTTTTATCCCAGCTCAGCTGCCTCTTTGGCCCTTTTTGGATGGGATTTGCTCATATTTGTGAAGGAGGAGGTTGCAGAGCCCCCAGCCCTCGGCACACACCTCACCTGTGCTGTGTTACAGGGAGGTTGATGATGGCTGAGCTTCACCCTGAGGCCACCAGGCTCAGTCACTCCTTTGACTGCATCCACCAGGGAACTCTCCTTAACTCGGCTTGTAGCACACAGGGGGGCAATCACAAAAACTGGGTCGTGAGACCTTTCCTCTCCATCCCCACCAAGCAGCCCTGTTTCTTATCCCCCAGCTCTTTGCCAACTGCTGCAGCCTCCTCTGAGCACACACGTCAGAGTTCTCCGTGTTTGCCACTAAAACAGTCCCGAAATCCTCGGGGTCTGGCCAACTTCTCCCCCCTGGTGAAGGAAAGGTGAGAGCACGGTGACAATCCAGCCCTACCTGCCAGGGAAGATGAGCTGGTAGGAGGAGAGCTCGCTGAAGGGATGGAGAAGGTGGGAAATGTCTCTAAATGTAAGCTGGAGTAGGAGTTACGATCGACAAGTGCGAGGTCCTGGTGGGATATAAATACATGGGAAGGAGCCTCTGAGCAGAGCACAGGGCTGGTGGCACCTCTCTGCCACTGCTGTCCCTGGGCTGCTTTCCCAGGATTTGGGGCAGAGCTGAGCTCTGTGGGGTGGCACAGAAGGGCTGCTGGCTGCATCAAGGCTGGATTGAAGCTTTAAGCTGCACCAGCAACAAACTTGGCTTGGTTTTGTACCAGCTCCTGGTAGGATGCAGTGAGCAAGGGTCAGGAAAGGTGTGGCACGAGTCACTGGGTCACTGCTCCACGCTGGGGCCGCCTGCAGAGACCAAAGGGATCTGAGCACAGCCAGAGGAGAGAAAGCCACCCAAGGATTTCAAAGCTTGCCGTGTTAAGGATGGGTTTGCTATTTCTGGTTGGCATTTCACCCCGTTCCAGTTTACCCCTCTCTCCCTGCTCTTCGCCAGTTTTGCCATGCTGTCCCCTCAGCATTCCTCCCCCCGGAACATTCCTGAGTCCCACGGCTCGTTCCTCCCATCCTCTGCCTCTCCTTCAACCCAGACAGGTCTTGCTGCAATGAGATCTCATCTCTGGGCTCTGTTGGAAGGGGTTAGAGAGGGCAGGGAACCTCTGCCCCGGCTCCCTGCAGGCTCCAGCACGTGGTACCCGACCTTCCCCTCACAGATTTCTCCATGTAGACAAGGGGAGCAGATCCTGCCTTTTATATAAAATGAAATCTCCATTTCCATTCATCCTGAGCCCAGGGAGAGGCTGCAGAAAGGCACCCACTGGGCTGGCCCCACCCTTGCCCTGTCGCCTTGGTATTTGTCACAGAACCACGGCCAGGGTTGCACTGTCAAGCTGAAATAATTCAGATTTAAGCTCGTTTTTCTTTCAGTATACAGCCTTTAATTTTGGCAAAAAACAGTTAGGTTTGGACTGAAAAACTCCCCTGCTTGGGCACAAGCCAAGGGGGTGTGGGGAGGGGGGAAAGCAGCCTTTTCAAAGTGGGAATATTTGTAAAGCATTTGCTGACACCAGTAGGTAGCAAAATTCCAACCTATAAATACCCATCCAGGATAAGAAACATCAGAAAGGGAACGTGTGCAGGATTCACCAAGGCAACCCTGAGACCAGCTGGGAGCCCAGGTTGGAAGGTGCCAGGACTTGATCCTTGGCATGGCAGTGCAGGGTCCATCCCCCCACTGGGAGAGCCACAGCTCACACACAGCATGCACACACCAGGAATTGCAGCTGGGTGCTTCTCTTTGCTGACAAATGTTTCTTTTTCTGCAGGATGGTATGGTATATCTTATATACTTTCTTTGTATTTCTTGGCATGAGAAAAAAAAAAATTAAAATGTAACATGCATGGTCAAAGCTGAGCTGGTTTCTTCTGTCTAAATGAGGGGGAAAAAAATTATCCAAGCTACTCATTCAGCGATTGCTTCACACTCTGAGAGCAACTGGTTGGTATTTTGGGTGCAGTGGGTTGCAAATAATATGTACAGGCAAAGAGTAAAGGAAACAGCTCAAGTCAGAGCAGGGAGAGGTGCAGACAGAGCAGCCTCGTGCTGGTTTTTACCCAAAACACTGGCTGTAGCCTTCCCAGGAGTTTTTCCAACCAGACTGGCAGGCTGCTGACCCTGTCACACCCACCAGGGTTTATCTGTGTGTGGTTGATCAGTCAAGGCTACTGATCCTCACTGAAGCTGAGGTGCACAACCACTTCGTTCAGCTGAATCCTCTCACTGCCCATCCCTGGCATCCTCTGGGAATGAGTGGCAGCACAGCTGCCAACCCAGCCCAGCCTGGAGAGAAGACCTGCCAAGCCTGCAGGATGAATTGGTTGTCCCACACAGCAAACTCTGAGTCTGGCCAGGCTCCAGTGCAGGGTAGGACTTGCAGGAGGTGGCACAGTCCCACAGCTTCCCCAGGACAGCTCCTTCCCTCTCCCAGCAAAGGAGGCAGTGCCACCACCACCAGCAAGGCTCAAAACTGAGCCTTCCAGGCCCCTGGTATCAGACACAGCACTTCCATCCCCGTGTGTGATGGAAGAAGACAGAGGTAAATTCTGCAGCGTCATTCAGCAACAAATGGACTTCATGGCCCTGCCTGGAGCACATCCTGCTGGGATTCCCTCCCAGGCAGGGCCAGGTCCTTCCCACCAGAGCAGCCACAGGGACCTTGGAGGGCTGAGCCACCAGCACGAGGGGTCTGGACTCTCCTCCCTGACAGAAACACCAAATAACTCATCAGCAAACGCTGCAGTGGAGCAGATCCAGCTGCTGGCCTTGCTGTGGGCACTTTTAGGAAGCGGTCACAGGCAGAGGGTGAGCAGCCCCACCCCTGGGATCCAACCCCAAGCTCCTCTGCTGGGACCATCTTTGGCCTGCCTTTTATTTTCACTCTGACAAACGCCTCTTGCCCTTTCTTAAGGATACAAGCTGTAGGGTTTTAGGGCATTGAAAATTGAATAATCAGCAAAAGCCTCACAGGTACTCAAAGCCAGAGAGGATGGAGATTAAATGTTTGTGAGCTCAGGAAAAACAGAGTTGTTATCCTCACAAGCATCTCAGAAACTGATCAAAGGACCAGGAATTAGTTCTTCTAGATCAGCTGCTGCCTACAACACAAAGACCAGCCCTTAAAAGCCAGGCTCAACATTGGATCTGTCCCTCAGGCTTCCTGTAGATCAGGCACCAACCATTCCCCAGGGAGACAGAGCTGCTCCACAGCCTCCAACACACCAGCATCGTGCTCAGCCTTCCTGTTCACCCCACAGCCCTTCTCTGGCACTGCATTATTCCCCTTCCCAGCTCTGCAGCTCACTCGGGCATTTTTAACAAATTAAGCCCATTTCTTTGGTGCATCCATTCCCCGTTGCTTTGAGAATTGCAAGTCTAATTAGATCTGCTGGTTCGTCCTCCTAAACACCCTCCCCTTGTAATGCCACCTAAATCAGTGCTCTTGATGTTCAGCTTCACATCCCAGGGCTCAGAAAGCAGCTGCTCAAACCTCTATGAGCCATCAGCCAGGGTTAATTACTCACAGCAATGCAGGTCCAAGCTGACACCACACTACAGCTACTCCCATTTTACACCAAGGCTGGGGTCACACAAAGCCTCTGCTGCTCAGCCACAGCATCTCCCCACTGCCTCTGCTCACCCAGCAGAGTCAGAGGCATCACTGTCTGCACTTTTGGCAGCACAGCTGGGATTACAGGGCGGGTCTGAAGAGCTGCATTTATTTGTCCTGATGGGAGACACAAAATGCAGGTGTTTAGAAGGTCCAGTGTAACTCACTCCCCATGATTCAGCACAGCAAAGAGGGTTGGGGCTGGTGGTACCTGTGTGCAACAAAAAGCATGGAGGCATCTTGGAGGGGAGAACTTGGAAGGAACAGATGCCATTTGCATCCCAGCACAGGATGTCTGAGGCTGCTTTAAACCATCTTCAGCCTTCTTCCTGCATTGCCTAAAGAATTCAGCAAGTCAGAAGACCGAGCTGAAAAAAAAGCAACGGCTTTGTCCTGGAGGCGAAGGAGGAGGAGGAGGAGGAGGATTTGAATCACATAAAAACCCCCACGCCGTGGAGAGATTCCCCTTCATGGCGAGATTCCCCCTGGAGCATCCTGACCATGTCACCCTGCAGCCGGGCAGATGCAATCCCAGGCTTCAAAGGCCGCCGCCGCCAGCCCGGGCTCTGATGTTTCACTGAAGGCGAGGCAGTGCCAAGTGCTTCAGCTCCTGTTTTATTAATACCCTGCTCTGATGGGCTCATGTATAATAGATTCACACAGGAACAGCAAGAGGTTTACATCCAATTTCCACATTGCATACGTTCCCTGCTCAGCGTTATGGGCTCTCCCTTCATCTCCCAGTGTTTGTCTTCACCGATGAATTTGCATGAGTTTGGGGTTCAGGCAAAGGATAAAAAGTTGGCCACCAGTTCCTCTACTGGTTTCCATGACTTTGCTCCAGTCAGGAGCTAGGAATTAAAAGCGCAGGGAGAACATTTCCATTTTCTCTCTGGCTCCTAATGCTGGCTGCTGTTGAGAGTGAGCAGCTCAGGGATTCCTTGGTCTCTCTCAAAGCCTCTCAGGAAGTCATTTGGGAGGTGATGGAGCTGGAGCCCTGGGCTCAGCGGCCACAGCAGGAGAGCTCAGGGCTGCTGAGGTGCAGAGAGACCTTGTGATGAGCAGCACATGAACATCCTGGCTCTGGTGTGCAGAGTTGCAGCCCCCAGCATTAGGCCAAAAAAGAACAGATTGCACCCCAAATTCTCCCTGCTCACAGAACGGGGATCTGTGGGTTGGCAATGCACAAATTCTTAGCTGCAGAGATTCAAAAAAGGTGAAATTTGGGTGCATCGTGGACATCTTCAAAATCTGAAGCAGCTCACCAAACACACTCCTGGTACACAACAGTAAAACAGCAGAGAAAAAATGAATTTGTCTTTGTGAGGGTGCTGAAAGGCTCCATCTTCCTATTTTCCTAGCCAGATCCAGCCTCCCCTCTTTGCAGACAGGAGCTGTTCTGCAGCTCTGCACCTTGCATCCAGCTCAAAGCTGTCGCTGCTCCCCTGCAAACGCAGCAGGAGTGACACGGCCACAGCTCCCACATCCCCACAGAGACCTTGGATCAGGAGTACAGCTCATCATGGAATCAGCGAGGCTGGAAAATGCCCCCAAGATCATCCAAGCCAGCACTGCCATGCTCACCGCTAAAGCATGCCCCCAGGTGCCACATCCATGTGCCTTTGAATGCTCCCAGGGATGGGGATTCCACATGATCCCACATGGTGGATGTTTCTATCACGTCTCAGAGTGATTTTTCAGTCAGGCAAGACATGTTTGATAGACTTGGCACAAGCTTGGGTTAGGTGGTGAGGATTTAGGATTTATGTGTCGGAGGAGAGCCTGGCGTGCCCAGGTAAGTGGGAATTGCACCAGCAGATCTGCTTTAAATGAGGACTTTTGCTTTATGGTGGTTATTGGTGGGTTCTTCAGAAGATGAAACATCTTAGAACACCTGAAATAGAGAAATGGGGATTTCTCCATGAGCTCAGCTACCTCGTTTACGGGCTAAAAAAACCCAACCAACTGACGACTGCTGGCCCTCATTGTTTCCAGCTTAGCTGTGATGTGAGATGCTATTCTTGGTCAAGAGCTGCCAATGCTTCTGAAGCTTGTGAAGTTGTTTGCTTTAATAGCACACAGCGTGAAACAAAGCAAAGGCTTCCCAGCAAAATGCCTCCTTCTGCTGAGCTCTCTGCACCTCGCTGCCTCCTGGAAATGTTTAATTACAGGCTGCAGATTCCAAAGCGTTTTCTTCCAATTATTTGATCTCAGGTATAATTTCATAAAACCCATGTTTTAGCCTCCTTCCCAGCAAGGATCAATGCAGATGGATCATTTCACCAGCTCCAGATGGGGAGAAAAACAACCCAGTCCCTCACACCCTGCAGTGTCATTCCTCACTGGTCTGAAGCACCCGGCGCAGGTACACAGCAAACGGCGATCAAACAAAAGGAGCTCCTGCCTTTAAAGCAATGCTCTGCTTTTACCTTGATGTTTGACTGCAAAACAGAGTGGGTATAAGCTGAATTGTCCCAAAAAATGAGTTAACAGCTCTTCCTCCCCTGCCCAGAACCCCCAGCCCTCACCTCCCAGAGGCACCACAACTGCAGAAGGAACTTGGCTGCGGAGTTAAGGAACAGCATTTCCCGAGGAAGAGTGGGAGAGGCTCGTTCCCCTGGGATGTGGTTGTGGTTAGAGTGGAGGATGCTGGTGGCAGTGCAGGATGGCCAACACGTGCCTGCCTGCCATGGCAAAGCTGACTCCAGGAGCTCAGGTTTTCCAAGACCAAACAGACACAAGCACCAGAGTGAATGAAAAAGGATCCGAATACCAAAACCCCCACGGTAGAATCCCTCCTCTCCCTCATTTGCTCTCCCAGAGTGGCACAACTCAATCTGAAGTCACCCTGAACTATTACAAGAATTGATCACTCCCCATTATTTGTTGGTTTTTATTTTAAAACATTTTTGTCTAAGCCACAGCGTAGGCTTGGAAATTATTTACATTTCCTGAAATGTTTGGAAACACAGGAAGAGCTGGCCAGCAGATCCTGCTCTAAGGAACACACAACCTGAAGGTGCAATTGTTGCCCAGTACAAAGACCTATTTATGTAGAGAGGGCAGACACACACCAGGAATGGTCCCTGCTGGAGCCCGAGCCCCCTCCTGCCTCTTTCCAAACTTATTTCTTTACATAAGCAGTGCATGCTTTTATAGACCTGAGTCACAAACCTCCCCACCTCAGTAATATTTTGAAGTAAATTTAGCACTGGTGATACATGCCTGACCTAGAGGGAACTGCATTTATAGCACAGCAGGGAAATATCCACATATTCCCCCCTCCTGCACTTGGGTGTTGTCCCACATCAAGGCTGAGCAAGCCTCAGGATGATTCCAGCCTCCCCTGACACTGAAAGCGGGGGACACTCACAGGACCCCACCAGGTTCCCACCAGTCTCCAGTGGGGACAAGGTCCTTGCATGGTCCAGTTGCTTTTTAATGTAATAAATTGTGGTTTGTGTGTTAAAGCTGGGCCTGACAGCACCACCTGATCAGCACTTTCCCAGCTACTCACGATTTCCTTTTACACCTGCAACGTTCCTGAGCGTCCTGCAGAGTCTTTAGAAAAGGCTCCCTTAAAAATCTGACGTTTCAGCAGCATTTCACCCTGGAAGAAGCCAGCTCAGCACAGGTCTGGAGCCGGAGGGCTCTGTAGCAGATGACATGCCCAGGCACAGGTAGCAGCAAACATCTTGGGGAAGTTTCCACTGTACAGCTGGCAGCTCAATGGGGCTCTGCAACCTGCAGAGAGGAGCTTCTATTTTCAGTGCAGCTTTAGAAAGGCAAAAGATGAAGAATACTGTCCCCACTTCCAAGAACTCTGCATCAGACGGATGGGTATGGGCAAGGGAGATAAGAAAAGAAACAAACCATCGAAACCCTCCCTGTTTACAGCATTTGTGGGAGAGCCCCACACTGTGCTCGTGCACCTGAAAGGTTATCAGTGAATTTCCTTCAGGTTTGGCTTTGATTGATAAGCTTCAAGTCACCCTGGACAACCCTTCTGGACTTCAAAGAATGGATTTTTTAAAAACAAACGAAAATTATGAAAGCAAAAATAAATTCACGTGTCTGAAATGTGTACGTGAAGCCAAACACCCAGGAAGGAAGGGAGGAGAATTGGATGGGCAGTGCAGTGAGCAGACAAAGCAACACAAGATGTAAGATCTGAACAGCCACGATTGCAGGAGACCTCTCAAAATCACACCACTGGCTGGCAGAGGGACCACAGGGTGCCAAAATCAAGACAAGCAGAGAACAACCCACAATGAGAGAATGGCAAATGCTGTTCCAGGGGCGCAGAGGCTCTGATTTACAGCCAGGCTCCTCCTGCCTTACTCGCAGTGCTCTGGAATCTGGGTTAGCAAAGCCTGCGGGTCCCATTAGGAACAAAGAACACGGGAAGGGCTGCGACAGGCGAGGATGGAGAGAGGGAAGAGCTGCAGCACACGCTCCAGCGGCCCCAGCAGCTTGGGAAGAAGGTGACAGCAGGCTCCGAGTGCTTAATGAGCACAGCCCAGCTGCCAAGGCACGGGCGCTGGCAGCACAGCTTTTCTACCTGGAGATGGTGGCTAAAAGGCTGGCATTCAGGAAACGGGAACAATACCAACTGTAAACATTGAGGCTTTCTATTAAAACACTCAAAAATCAAGTTCACGGCGCTGTACACCGCCCACGTTCAGCGAAAGGGAGGAAACAAAGACACTCCTGTCTCTCTGTGTGAATTTCTAATGGAGAGCTCAGCTCCCTTTCAGCAGGAAATCTGCTCGTGGAATGGCACCGGGGCTGAGGGAGCAGAGCACGGCTCATCCATAATGCAGGAACACCCACTGCGCCGGAGCCTGTCAGGAAGGACAGCACTTCTCAATATGAACAACAGTACTCTGGGAGGCGGATGGTTAAAAATATATACCCTATGCCTGTGCCACTATAAATTATTGACTGTACAGGGAGCTGGAAAAAAGGATTCAGTGCCATTAATAATTTATTTTCTAATCCAAACGAAGATGGAATTTTATGCACCACTTATTACCAGCGCCACAACTGGAAAAACTCACTGCACTTCCCACTATCTGAAACCAGAACTGCCTTTCCATTTTCAAAAGTTTTTTTGAAGTTTCTCCTTTAGCTTGAGATATACAGTCAAAGCCTTCCCTTGAGAGAGCATCTGGTCACTCCTGAATATTTAGTAGGCATTAAGGATACAGAGATGTATCTCTGCTTTAAAGCAGAGTTTCCAGGCACAGCACGACAGCTCTGCGAGGAGGAATCCCTCTCTTCCCTCCCAGCCTCACGCACACAGACATGTATCACGCTGCCAGGCAGCTCTGCTGGTTTGAGAATACAAATTTGGAGTGGCATTGAAAGATTTAGCATCAACTGCAAAGTACCAGGTACAGGTGGATCCTTCAGGCATGACACTGCCTGGCTGGAACACCTGAGGGAGGTGGACCAGACCACAGTGGTGCTGGAGAGCTACAGGGTAACAGAGCCCTGTCTGTCCTGAAGACAGAAATTCAGAGAAAGATTCTCCTTTTTAACACTTACCTCTAAAGAAAACCAGCCTTGTTCCACCTGGTGAAGAACAGCAGGAAAAAAAAGACCACAATTTAATCAGCCCCCTCCCAGACAGGAGATGAGTCCAGGACTGCACACACAGGCAGGAGGAACACATTCCATCAAACCATTTTAGGTCAGGAAATGCTCCATCACACCTGATATTTGATACAAAATGAGAATACACTGATCTGTGTGTTCAGGGACAATTCCAAAGTGATGAAATGAATCCTCTCTGCATATTCCCTGAAGTTTAGGTAAGCAATGATTGTCAAGGGGAGAAAGAACCAAGCACCTTGCTTAGAATTCTAATTTATTATTAAATTACATATCAAAGCCTTTTTATTTTTTAATACATACAGAGAATGCACAATAGGTGAGAACAAAAATAATTACAGTTACAATAGAAGTTTCAAGAATGTATATGAAAAGAAAAAAAAATCAGAAAGTGCAATCAGAAACTCATTTACAAGGTCTGGGATGTTTTGTGAGAAAGGGCTTTGTTTTGGGTGTAGCGTGTTTATTTAACTGCTTTCCTCACTCAGTGCCACACAGACCAACAGCTGCTTCTGTACTCAGAACTAAAACATCACCACTGGTTCAAATGTGCAGTGACAGGAGAGGTGCAGGGCACAGAGGGGACTCACAGATATCACCTAGGACATGGCTCAGTTTGTATCTCAGTGCAGTTTCCTGTCCTGCACATTTCATAATCCAATTTTGTTATAAGGAGTTTCAGAATCACTTCCTCCTTCAGCACTGACAGCTGTTACCTCTCCTTCCTGTCTCAAATGAAAGCTTTGGGACAAAACCAGTAAAAATAGGAAAAGGTTGTGCCTCAAGTGATCTTGGGAAACAAGCTGCTACATTTAGAGAGTTAAAACTCTCATTTAGTCATGACTAAATGAGCTGCACCATCAGGAGTGGTGGAGCAGCCTCGGCTCTCTGTGCAGCAGTTTTGGGAAAGCAGCACCTCAGGGGAAACAGCCCTGGAGAACAAGCTGTGAACAATTCATCTGACACTTTCATATCTCCTAAAAATCTACTTTTGCTCTTTCATTTTCAACATCCAGCAAGGAACTGACTCTTTGCACACTAACCTTAAGACCCCTCAATGAAAGGACTTCTAAAGTACAAATGAAAATTCTAGTTGATTACTCAGTGTCATGAATCCAGCAGGAATTTATACCTCACTTTGATATGCAAAACTCCTGATATCAATACTGGTTAAGAAAAAAGTATTGCCCAGGAAGGGTAAACTCATCTTTCCAGCAGCAGAACAGTGCCTGGTCAAGGTCCTGGCACTGTCCTCAGGAGAAGCCACAGCTGTGGACACAGTTCTGGGTGTTGCCCACATGCCATTGCTCTGCTGCAGCAACCAGAGAATGAAGATCAGATAAACAGGTAAAAAATAGTCTAAAGAACAGGGATAAAAATATTCCCACCCGTGTGAAGTGTGGCATCAACGTTACCAACAGGATCCTTTGTGTTCCAGTGCCTGGCCAGGTTTGAAGAAGCTGCTTATCTGGTAGGAAGAATGAAGCAGAAGTTTAAAAAGTGTCTTTGTGTGTGTGTGAAATGTGCCCTGCAGAAATATCATGGGTTTTCCCCCTTCATTTCAGTGCTCAGCAATGATCTTCTTAGCACAGTTCTGTTTGGCTGAGTTAGGAAACTGCCACTTTGGCAGGAATTGCAGGAATGAGAATTCTTTAACCACATCTTTTTTCCTCAGTGCAGGAAGAACCACACAGAATGAAAAACTCAGAGAACACATTTAGCAACAGGAGACACACAAACCTGTATTTTGGGATTTGAGGCGGAATACTACAATCCATTGTGTTCATTTTCCAGTCCATTGTTCTGACCACAGCTCCAGGTTGTTGGAGATGAGTTATGAGGCCAATTCTCCTGATTTTGGAAGCCTTTCCCTGGGCCAGATGCAAACACACCCCTCCAGGGAGCACAGCACAACACTCACCCTGCCAAATGATGATGAAGGGAAAACTACAAGGATTATTAACTGTATTTTTCAACACAAAACTGACTCAAAACCAGCACAAACAAAAACCATGGAGGGGCTGCCAACACTGAAACCATTTCCAGTAAAGCTTTATCAGAGATAATTCAGCATATTTCCATTATTTTATACTAAAATAGATCAGTTCCTCCATAACATTTTCATAACATGAAAAATCAATTATGTTTACATATTTATTATAATCTACATTTTTTCCATAGCAGCTTTTTCACAATAAGATTAAATATATGCACCAAATAATCAGTTAAGTCCAATAAAAAAACTTGTTATAAGATTAAATAAATGAATTTATTTATGGTACTGTAGATCTTATATTGCCAACTATAGAGCAACCAAATCCTACAAATCCTAAACAGATGCACAAGTGCTGATCAGGGTCCCTTAGGGTGGAGGAGGAATCAAAGAAAAGGCAACAGGGAGAAGAAGTTTGATCTCCCAACACACAGATCCATTAATAACCCTCCTTTATCCATCAAGCTTTTTCATAAGCCCCCTTAATAAACACTTCATCTCCAAATGGGAACATTCCCAAATCAACCAAATAATCACCTTTTATTTAAAATACAAGCCCCACAGTTTTACATGTATTAATTCCAAATGCTTCCAAATCCCAATGGCAGGATGGCTGATTAGAAGCCTTTGTCGACTTTTTAACACAGGGTTATTAAGTCTGCAAAGAAGCCTTTAAATCCAGACATTTGGGTGTAACAGTGTGGGTTTGCACACTACACAGGCACAAGTCTCTACTCCCTCCAACTCACAGACACTATAAAATGAAGTAAAAACTTGTGCCCGTCCCGCTGGACTCTGTTCCAGAGGAGAACCTGGGGACTGTGTGACCTTTGTGGGTGATGGAATACATGGAATCTGTTAGGAGCACTGTAAGTGGATTGTGAAAAGAGTTAATCAAGTTCTTAGAAAGGTATTTCAGTGCCAAGGCTTGAATTTATTGGGTTATGATATGACAGATGGAAAAGTGCTGTGGAAAGAGCAGAAAATCCGTCATCTGGGAAGCTGCAGTATCAAAGCCACTGCAGATGTCAGCTTTATTTAGAGACAAACATAACTGTTCTTTTTGCTTGTCTGGACCAAAAAAAGGTGTTTTTTCCCCCCAGATAATGGTAAATAATACTTGTTTCACTATTCATACATTCAGCTCTTTGCTAGGAGGAGTTATGTCCAAAACCTTTGCTCACAGACACCTTTGCCTCAGCTATAACCATCATCATTTTCATTTCTAATGGACAGTTTAGATCATATCCTTCTTACTGCACTATCAGAATAACTTTACCTAAACTACAGTATAGACTCTGTAAACTGCTTATCGTGTCTTTATAAAGATCTTTATGATGCCAGCCAAAATCAAAGTATTTGCACCCAAAAGATTCCTTTAGGTGAACTCATGTTTGGTCACTTTTCAGACGACTGAACACTTGAGTAAACAGCTGCTGGGACACCGTGCTCCCTTTTTACACAGAGGGACTTTTGTCAGTCCCTTTAAAGCCACAAGAAATCTTATGATCTCCCTCAGAGGGTACTTTAGTCATATTCTGTGCAAAAAGTGAACAGAAAACCCCCCCCTTTTTTTTTTCTGTTAACTTCGAGGACTTTGTGTGAAGCACGGTTTTCACAGCACAAATTATGCAGAAATAACTAGAATCTCAACCAGGAGTTAAAAAGAATTACAGAACATGTATTTAGTAGTAAAGCAACCTGAAAGCTTAAAGCTGCAATATTCATCTCTCAGGGTGAAACTCAGTACTGGGCTGGGATTAGAGGGAAAAGCCTTCCTACTGAGCTTCCACCCAAGCCAAACTTAATCCTTTCCCATTCCCCAGCACTGCTGAGCACTGGAACTGTTCCCCCAGTTCTGGTTAAACATCCCATGGGCACTTACCTTGCAGTGAGAAAGGGAATTAAAGACAAACAAATCCCACCAAATTTAACCCAAAGGAAGGTGAACGGCAGGGGAGGAGAAACACTGCAGCTTCAGCCCAAGCCCAGTGCCACAGTCTACCATCAGAAGCTCCAGACATCATGCTGACAGCCCCAGCCACGAGCAGGCTGTGGAAGTCTGACGCTTCCCCCACTCACTTTTCCTTGGCTGGGAGGAGGGAAGGTGGTGATGAGTTTTAGCAGAGTCCAGGGGGGGAAACATCCATCAATGGAAAGCGTACAGCAGCAGTAGGATGGTGCAGACGCCAATCACGCCGCCCAGAATGAGGGAATCCCGTCGTTTCCGGAGGTTGATCCTTTGGATCAGGCTGTTCACTGCTGGAAAACGGTCTTGGAGGGGTCTGAGTCAAGGTCATAGCAGCAAACAGGAATTCACTAAGCAGCCCCAAAGCCTGGATGGGGAAATGCCAACACTGCAACTACTCCCAAGCTGGGGAAGGCAGGAGCAGTAAAACCTGATGGATAGGGAGCAGGATTACAACTGCACTTCACTGCTTACAGACCAGCAGAGAAAAGGGAACAGCCCAGAGCTCACATTTACACAGAATTCACCACCTGATCACCCCAATTACCAGCATTTTAATCTCCAGTATGTGAGGCTTAGTTACTTTTACTAATTGTGTTTAAATGAGAATGAAAAAAAAATAAAAATGGGGCGGTTATATAAAACATCTGTGGAATTTCTTCAGTGGGATCCTGTTCCTGGTGAAGGAAAATGCCAACCAAAGGCATTTGAGTGAGAAAATCCTGCAGGTTGCATGACCCACACGCTGTGCAAGCTCTGTAAAATCATGACGGTGTAAATCTATCTTTTAATGTACAAAATACAACTGCCAACAAGACCATCAGCTTCAGAGCTTCATGTCTTTGGAATCAGGAATCTTTTCAAGGCCAAAGCTTATTGAATTTTTTTGGTTGTTCTTGCCAATTGGTAAGAACTGTAATGAAATTTCTGGGTTACCAAGATGCATCTTTCCAGATGTCACGTGTCTGATCAAACAGTGCTGACGTTGTCCATTGACAGAAGGGAAGGAATAAGTGGGAAAACCACAAACCTGCCTGACTTGACAACGTGGCACAATCTTTAGCCCTGAGACAGAAAATGCACGGCAACCAACTAGCCAAAATCTTAATTAACATCTACAAGAGGACAAACAAGAGGACACTCAGGCCCTGACTACTCTTAGCTGCAAACCACAGCAAGCACTGATGAACACCAAGCTTCAGCTTTTTTGAGAGCAAAAAGCAGGACCTGAAATGAAATTATACTCTACAAACACATACAGCAGGGAAGGCCATAAAATTCAGATCTCTACCTGAAAATTAAATTCCGTTCATTTTTATGCAGTGCCCAAATTTGACCAAAACCAGCTTATTCCCCATATTTCCCATTAAGATGCTTCAGTCAGGTTACCAGGTGAGACTGATAAAAACCTGGCCTGTTTGTCACTGATGACAGGACAGGTTCTACAGCCACTGACACTGCTGATCTCCCAAATGAGAGAGTGAAAAATTGTACCATAACTCTTCTTCTGCACCAGCAGCACCAATTTTTAGGAAAAAGGATACTTGCCAAGGTATTCATCTTGCTATGTATTGACTTCAACATCCCTCTCTGCGAAGTCATATTTTCTTTCGTTGCCATGGCAATGCTGGGGAAAGAAAGAGGATCAAGTTGTTGGTGCTAAGAATAATCCACAGCTCACACAAGAGGAGAACAAGCAGGCAACGCTTCTTCAGAGGACAATGAATGGGGTGAAGCAACATGAATGAAACCACAATTTTTCCATTAATCTCTATCCTTCGCAGTTAAACGATTTCAGTTTTATGTAAGCTGTTAACAGTGGGAAACGCTGAGATTTCTTGAAACAGGCAGGGTTTGACTTTGCTCCTCCAGCCCCAATGAAAACTGGTATCACCCTATAAGCAACATAAGAATTATGCTCTTGTGGCTTAAGCTTTAAATTTAGAAGTTTGTTTCATCCCAAATGATGCTTCCATCACAGCACAGATAAAATCAGTTTCTGAGACCTGGTCCTAATTAAGAATATCCCCCGTGGTATATAAGTTTTCATTTTCTTTGTTTCTTTGGACTAATGCATGTCCAAGCTGTATTTTTTTATACAAATATAAAGAATACAATACAGGCGAACATAAAACAGAATTTCCCACTTCAAATTCAGTATGTTTTGGAGGTCAGGAAAAAAGCAACTCTGCTCTTGAAAACAAGATATTAAATGGAGATTACAAAGAATTGCTCAGTTGACAAGTTTGGGCTCTGAAGACACAGTGCCTGAGAAAGAAAAGTATGGCAAATGCTCCTCTCCTTGCTGGCATGTGTTTCAAAAACACATAAAGCAGGACATAAATACAACAAGGCTGCATAATAACTCAGAAAAGTCACCTCTGCTGCTGTTGACTTCATCTACAGGAATAACAATGATTAAAACAAGTTCTTGGACAAGTTTGTGAGCCTTAAATATGGAGGGGAAATGTTCTGGAGGAGTAAAAGTTAAGTGGAACCATACAACAGATAAATACAAGAAAAGGAAACTAAAGCTGTCATTTCAGAGATAGGATAATGTGAAATGCTGCTTTTAAGTGATACAAACATACAATTTTTCAATACAGGTATTTTAGTCCTCTAAAGTAAAAGGCAACAAACTCACAAAACCACTACAAGTTTGCTGTTAAGAAGAGAACTCAGGGAATTTTGAATTACTAAGAATCAAGTTAGAAAAAAAAAATATTTTCTATCTGGACACAGAAAGGTTCAGTAACCTGCAGATTCCAATCTCCCTCCCCCACACTGACTTATGTCCAGATGAGGTTTTAATAGAGTGTCTCTCAAAGCACTCCTGAATTAAGCCCCATACTTCTATAAGATGCATCCAATGACTCATTAAAACATCCATTCATTTACAGAAGTGAAAACACAAGATGAGTGCCAATATATAAAGTGCTCCTGAGCCACCTCCAAAATGCCTCTAGAAATAATTATTCACAGAACACAAGGTTCCTGCTTTAACATCTGGGGAGTGAAACTGCCCATTTCATATAAAAAGGCAGGATGTAAAGGGTTAAGAGATTGAAACCACCTTCATTTCTTTTATCCAGTATTTTCAAGAATTTAGCTTGAAGGGCTGGGTTTTACTGGAGAACTCTGAAGGAAAAAAACTGGGTTAATTACCATTTTTAATATGATACGGTCTAGTAATGAAATGTAATTGTGATATTCATGAACAAGAGTTTAACTGGATTCCAGCTACTATTAAAAAATCAAAATTCAAGCAAAAAGCAATGTTGTTCATGTATAATTTGATTATTCAAACCTTGATCTGTAAAGGAGATTATTAAATTTAAGAAGCAGAAGAAAACAGAGTTCCTGGGGACCAGTCCAGCACTTGATCTTGTATCTTGAGCACTGCAGCTTCCTCATATCCTTCATCAGATGGTTTTGGTTTCATTCCCATCCCTGACATATGTTCATTGACTTGCTGTTGCCATTGCCTCACTGACAAATGCATATTTTAAAAAATTAATCACATTCTTCCCATTCACAATATTGGCCCCATTTAGTCACTCCCCACCACAACCTCCCCACATCACCACGACCTGGTTCTGATGTCCTGGAACTCGTGCGTGACGTTTACGATAAAAAGATGAAACGTTTCTTACTGGAATCGAGATGACCCCGATTTAACATTTCACTTGGAAACCAGCAGGAACTATGCTCAGTGCTGCACTGGCTGGAACTACCAGAGCTGGGTGTAAACCAAGTTTCTAAAACCAGATGGTATCTGGCCTGCTCTCTGTATTTAATATTAAAGCCCTGCTCAAGTACAACGCTCAGCATTGCTGCACTACTGGAGAGATCTCTCCTAGCTAAGTCCAAGGTCACAGCCATAAAACACCCACCTATCTCTTCCCCAGATCAGCAGGAGTATCTCAAACTCCTGTGCTTGGAGCCGTATTTCCCTCAAAATTTCTCCCACATTCCAAGTTTGCCCTTGATTGTTCAGCAGTGCCGTGGGTATGGGAGCGGCCAAATTTCCCTCCAAAGCAAACCTAACTGCTATTTGTACTTAGTTTGCTGTTTTCACTGGCATAAAAACCCCAGGGTAATAAATACTTCCAGGCATTATCCCAGTTGGACAAGTCTAACAGCAGAGATACACTTTTGAATGCTGCCTGACTTGGAAGCAAAGAGTTTTGACTGAAATGAATGTTTAAGCTGTTGCTATTTCACCCCGCACTGCAGCCACATCCATCCAATGTCACCGAGGGAAATGTACCAAAAAATCAGCTCCTGGCTTCACCCATTGAGACACATCAGTCAAATCTACACTGCTGGAGAACTAAAACAAAACTCTAAAGAAAGAAATTGTTTTATTAAAAATCAAATAATTCACGTATTAGTGGAACTTCTGCTTCATTTTGCATGCCATGAATCATACTTGCTCATTGAAATTCATGACAAGGTCTATGATTAAGGGAATGGACTCTGTGACTGTGCATAGAAATGAAAGCTCTAGGTTTAAATTGGTAAAAATTCTGATTACATCACTCATTCTTTGTTTGGAGATACACTTCTATATTTGTATCTCTAAATATACACATATGTGCGTGTACCAATGTATACCTACACACAGAACCCTGCAAATTACTTTAAAGAGTATTGTTTCTTTTGATGAAGCCTTGGATGAAAACAGAAGAAACATTTCCCCAGAACTGCAAGTGATTTTGCCTGGACACTCTGGCAGGGTGTTGTGAAATGAGAGAACTCTCAAAACGTAGCTCATGCCTTTCCATTCTGAAAAGTCAACATTTAATGCAGCTGAGTTTTTCCCTTTTATTAAATCCTAATTGCTACCTAAAGAAATAGCCCGAATACATAAGGAGATGATTTTTTAAAAATTAAATCTATGGCTTTGGTCTGGCTTCAGTCCAATCTGTCAATACACAAACACTGACAGATCAGGCCTCAGAAACAGAGCTACAATAAAATCCTAAGAAACTTGTCACACAGTACAGGCAAAACTATAAAAAATATTCCAACTGAGCCAACATAAAAACACACGTTGTTGGAAAACAAGAAATAAATGGTTTGCTATTTTGGAGAAGTGATAATGTTTGAAAATGAAAACCTGAGAACTCCAAACATATTAAGCAAAATCTCTGCTTATATTTAAATCTGGCCAAGAGAAGTGAACGCTGTTCCAAAAGAACTGCAGTACAAAGTATCACATCCCACTCGCTTCTGGAGAGAAATATGCTGCAGTAAGAGCCCATGGCACGTAATTCATTTAAAAATTGATTAAAAGTTTAGTAATAACGACACATCTGGAGTGACAGCCCTGCTCACTGCTTTAGTTACTTAATCATTTCAGCTTAGGTGCCCATTTATTCCCTGGCACGGATGTTTGCTCCGTGGAGGACCATGCAGAGGAAGAGTCAGACTCCTCAGTTCTCTTCCTGACAGAAAATCAGAGCAAGGGGCTCACAATTAGTGGTTGTAGCTCGTTAACAAAAGCCTCTGCATGCACAAAAATATGCTTTCCAGTGTTTAGAATCACTACAAAGTAACAACCCCTAAGGAAATAAAAGTGTGAAGTGTGAAGGAAATAAAACGTGATTTCCTGACTTGCTTAATTAAAAAATGAGTAATGAACTGCAGCAGATGTAAACCTGGAAGACAGAGCAGTAGCCAGAATAAGCTAATTACATCTCAAGGAATCTGTCCTCAAACAGCTTCTCCTGCACAATTCCCTCTTTCATTTGGGTTACAATAGATAAAGCAATTGATCAGCTGGGTACACTTCCATCTGGTAAATTCATTTTGAAGGCAGCAGGATTTACCATCAATTAATGTCACACCCAAACACTCACCATTAGCGGGGACCACAAGAAAAAAGAGTTCAAGAAAAAATTCATCCTGGTTTCAACTGAGGCAGAATTTGACTCAGATAAAGATGGAATTATATTTCATACTCCATGTAGTTACTAAACCAGCCCTTTTTGTACCAAAAACCAGTAGAACATTTTTGGCAACAACTCAAGCAAGAATTTACTACAGATAACAAATGGTGCAAGGTTTGAGCTCTGAGCTCCTCTGATGACACAGAATCAAGAAGGCAGGCCAATGACATAATTACAAGTAATTACAAGTAATTTTGCAGGATATTAAGAGTAATAAATCACCATATGCTGTTTAATGCTCTCCTTACTTGGAATGGCAGCCAAGAAGAAATTTACCAAACACTGAGCATTTCTGAGATGGAAAAATAGGGCTACAAGCATGTAGGCAATAAAGGAGAGGTTTTCAGTGAGGAAAGGACTAGAACCCCTGGGCTAAGTCTGACAAATATTTCTGCTGTGGTGAAACTGTAGCCACATTTTCAGGTATTATTGCACTGACCACTTCTGGTTCATCACTGCACATTGATGTGGTTTAACACATTGTTGCTCCATGTTAATTATCCTGAGCCCACTTGTGTGTACTTAAGCCAGCCAGCACTAATGGACACAGCCTTGCTGCAACTCTAATTACCTTTCATGCACTGTCTGAAAGCATATCTTGCTTTCTTTCTTCCTTTTTGTTTTAGTTTAGTTTTGTTTTAAAGCAATAATCTAAAATTTAAAACCATTAAATCAGGCATTATTATAATTTGAGTTACTGGTTTGCAAAAGGTTGGCTTGGGAAGGGCACAGATAATAAAAGTAATTTATGATGCTGCGGTTCTAAAATGCCTAAATTAGTAAGAGAAGGTACCACTCAAGTATTCAAACAATATAAAAACCCCAAAAGATAAATAAATATACAACAGCAATAACCTCTCAAGCAGTTGTGGTAAAAGCCCTTAGCTATATCAGCTGCACACTGGGTGCTGAATATTCTGAATACATTGAAAGATTATAGAAAATCAGGTTTTAGATGAGTGTCACTGTGAGAAGAAACATCTTGACTAGTGGAATAGCCCTCAACAGCTCAGCCTGAGATTCACTCTGCTCCAAAGGTGATTCATCTTTGAAGAGAAATCCAAATTTTTTAAGCTAGGGTGAATATAATATTTAAACAACATTTTATGTCAATATTGAACAGAAAAAAACCAAATCAAACCCACCAGCAATTCACAGTACTACTGCCAAGGAGCTGGAAACAATACAGTTATTGTATAAATATAGTGACTGATATATTTAGACACAATTTAATGGAAAGGCTGATTGTGTGGAAAATAATGAAAATTTTTACATTCATCCCTACCTTATTGTTTCTTCTATCAGTCGATCTGAGCTGAAAGCCAAAAGAAAAAAAAACAAGTTAAAAACAGTAACAAGCACTAAGTACTACTTTAGATCACTAATCAATGATCCCCATCATCATATTAATAAATTTGCCCTTAGAATGGTTTATTTCTGGATGTTGTCACATCTTGCTACTACATAGGTTTGGTTTATATAGACTTTGGAGAAGATGCATTGGAGTATCCTCTGGAGCAGCATTTCCTAAGTGTAGCAGCTGCTCAGGAGAACACATAAAGCACTGAGAAGACAGAAAAGGGGAATTGGCACTGTGATTTATGGAGGACTGTTTGGAAAGGAGTATTGGAGAAAGGAGTACCTAATTTTACTGCTTTTTAATCCTGCCCACCCCTTCAAAAAAGTCATTAATGATTAAAAAGCTGAGACGTGGGTCCACCTCAGAACCATGCTCAGGGTTAGCTCCCCAAACCATGGTTTATGCTGGCAAATTCCTTCTGTGGCAACACTAGCTGGATGAGAACTGAACTTAGGAGAACACAACACACACCACGTGTCAGAGAAAGCCCTGGCTGACATGTGCCCCCTGCCCTCCCTGCCACACATCGATCCAGTTTCTGTGCAGCATCCCTGGGAAAAGGGCAGCCTAAAGCACAGCACCAGAGAGGACATTTCATTTAAAAACCGGACACGCACCATTAAGGGGAGTAACAAGATCCTCACAATACTGCAGCTACTTCTCCTTTTCTGTACTCAACTTTCACACAGGGTTTTAATCACTGCTTTGCAGCCAGCTGTGAAATGCCAGGAAAACATCTCTTGTTACAGCAATCAATATCTCCAACGTAACCCTGACATGGAACAGGTCACTTCAGCATTCCCACTTCCCATAGTGCGGCTGCATCCCTACAACTGCTCTGTTCACCCCCACAGATTCATACATATTCTTGGAGAATAACTGCAAAAAAATGGAGTTTGCAGTCTGAGGAGGAAATCAACCTGACAGAAGAGTAGTTTTATGTTGTACTGGCTACTGCTTCCAGTATTAAATCCGAATTTATTGCTTCCACCGAAAGGGCACGGCCATCTCCATCTTCCGCCCTCCTCATTCCAAGTGTTTTGCCACTTGGGAAGGGAAGGTACCACCAGCCCCCGGCGCAGCACAGCTCTGCCTCTGACTCAGCCAGAGCTGCCTGATTTGGAACTTTTCTTCTTCCCACAGGAATTCTGGAGATCCCCCCACACCTCCAGCGGGAGGTGCGGCGAAGGAGCGCGCTGGGCAGCGAGCGCACGCGTGCGTAACCTGCTCGGGGAGGGGGAGAGGCAAACAGAATGACTTTATTTGCCTGTGAAGAGGAGTGAAAACACGAAGGTTGCTATTTCCTGGCTTGAAATATAGACACAGAACAGAGCACTAAAAATATTATGCTCAATTTTAAGCTGCCAGGGACTCAAGTGGGGCAGCAAACGGAGATACACTCTTCAAGATTCACATCAGTTGTGAGCACCTTGGTTTAAGCAAATAGAACCAGTTTTATTCACTGTGTGGTGTTTATTACACTGGCACAGAAGAGGAAAACACCGTAGCTGTGTACACTGAATGATGTGAGCAGTCTCACAGCATCTCCCAATGTCCCCAAGGCAGGCAGAACAGAAAAGCAATGCATTGAAGATTTCTGTAATCACTGAGTCTCCAAGATACACAATCCAGCTGAGAATGTGCCTTTCATAGATAGTCTCTAACAGACAAGTGTGTTATGTGGGCAGGGCATAATAAGAATAAACTGCAAAACCATTAGAAAACAGCCTGAAAAGCAAGAGCAGTGCACAAGAATGAATCATTTTAGAAAAGGTTCAATTTTTTTTTAAAATTTGTATCAATGAAAAAGTATTAAAAACCCTGCTGGAAACAGGTTACACTTCAAAAAATTCTGTGGAAGGAAGCATTACTGGAACAGCCCTATTGAAAAACCTACCTTAAAAAAATCATTACCAGCTCTTTGTCCATTTAACTGATGAAATTATAGAATTTTTATGTTGATGAACTGAAGATGACAGAGAAGCTGAACACTTTTACAGACCTCAAATGAACTAGGATGTCCTCCAAGGCTTTTAGAGCACCAAAATTAGGCTTGCCAGTTTGCAGCAGAGATACTCACTGCTTTTTATGTTAGAGAAAGCTGTAGTTGGGCAGTTTTATTACTTAGTCATAAACACGAAAAGTTATTTAAAATCTTCAGATTACATTACACTGCATTATTTTTATATGTGTATGTATGTTTATACACACACAAAAATAAACTCTGGAGATGTGGCCACCTGTACAATGATGACAGAAGGTAATAAAAATATATAAACCAGTAATAACCAGTTCTGAGCACCAACACACACAGGCATGAGCTGCAAATACCAACACAAGGCATCGATGTTTCTCAACTTATGTGGAGTCACCCCAAATATTTAAAAGGACGAGATGCAGGGGAATTTTCTTCAGAATGAAGATGTGTAGGTAAGGGCAGACTAAAGGAAGCACAGATTTATTAACACAACTTCCAGTGTGTTCTTCCCACCCCAAGAAGAACCAGCTCTTGAGAGGATTTGCAAACTCATCTCTCCTTGCAAGGTGAACAAACTCCACAGGAAAGGCCCATGACTTTCATTCCCTGACATTCTGATCAAGGCAGTCGGTGTGAGCAGGAACATTTCAGCGATTCTGATGTGCAGATTTGGATTGCTTGGCAAATACAGATTGTAAAGTTCACTCACAGTGACACCCAAACAGAAGCATCTGTTTCATTCATTTTACAGCTCATAATCATAAAAATAAGTCAGATTTAAGGAAGATCAAGAACACAAAGTACAACAGGGCCCAGAGACGCAAGGGAAGTTTGCAGATCTCTGACTATTAATAACCTGTTCTCCACAAATAGAAGCTGTTCTCACAATTAAAAATAATGTTCGTTTCAATCGTTTGCCAGAATAAAAAAGTAACATTGAACGAGGCAATTGTGCTTAACTTACACATTCAGAACACTACAAAAAGAGGCTCTTAAATCAAAATCTATTGACTTTGTTCTTCTGCTGTCCAAGCACAGACAACAGATCCAGTGGACATTTCCTCATGAATATCCAAGCAAAAGATGGTTCTGGGCATTATTAATCTGACTTGCCATCTGTTTCAATAAGCTCTGCATTTTCACCTGTCCAGACAGACAAAACCATTTAAAAATACTACAGGAAAGAAAGGCTGGAAGATGCTGAGGCAACCACCTCCTGCAAGGAATGGCACAAACCCAACAGCAGCAGCAGCCATGCATATGAAATAACCAGGCCCCCGTGCAACTGCTGTCTGCAGAAGATGCCACAGCTTGTCTTTTAAATATGCAGACAGGTAAATTAATCTGAAGGAGAAATTAAGTGAAATATGCCTCTAAGATAGAAAAGAGTCCTGCCCATCACATAAGGCTTTCACAACTAAAAGAAAGCGTTTTATGTTGTTTTTAAGGTAAATCTCTGTGTCTGTATTTAAACAAAATTCATTAATATAGATGAATACTTGGCCGAGGACTGGGTTTCTCCCATACCCACAGATTTTGCTGCTGATACCCAAACCAAGCACTCATCAGAGGAACAAGCCAGAACAGTAAAACTCATCTGCACACAACTCATCTCACAACACGCTTTAAAGCCTTCAGATGAAATTAAGGGCAATATTATCACCTAGAATAATTTAAAAGGAATAGGGACAGCCCTGTAGAATAAACTAATATAGCACCTGATATATTTTCTTCCTTTCGTAAAGAATAACTACAGAAATAATAATTTTTACTTTGTTCTTTCTCTAACTGCAAGATAAATCACTAAGCCTCTGCTCTCTCAAACTGCCTCCAATAAATCTTTCATATTTTCACAGTCTTGGATCACCAGTGTGGTGATTGAAGCTCAGTGTGGAGCTTCCAGGAATGCAAATCCTGAAAAATATACTCTAATACAAATATACAGGTTATGATGAGGCAAATCTGACTTACACACTCAGTTATTTCCATCATTGTAATAACAGAATAATAATGAAAAAACCACTGTGCACAAAAAAATGCAGCTCCAACTCATTTTTTCTGCTTGCCATCAACATTCCTTATAATATTAAAAATTCATAAGATCATTAAGCTCTTTAAAAACTTAAGTAGAAGAATTTAAAGCAGAACACTTTTTCTTTTTGCCCTGTGATAACAACATATTCCAGATTTTATAAGGCTTGTCCCAAGTTTGATTCAATTTAGTTCCAAAGTGGCTAAAAAAGACAAAAACTGGTGTAGAAGTCTATTCATTGACTAAGACCAATATATTTGACTATGAAGCACACATCTTCCACTTCCAGCATGAGAAAAGCTGGCTGGCCAAAAACAAAGACATGAGGCAGAATAGGCATTTTCAGGGATGAACAGTTTCCCCACAGAAACCACTCTGAAGGCAAAGAAAGGTTCAAATGCTGACCCAAACTGCTGCTCTCTTTTGTGGGTTTTCTTTGAGTGTTAATTCAAGCACAAATCTGGATGCTAAGGAAATGCAATTTTGTCACACTGTCTGTTGCAGAAGGCACCAATCAAACACAAAACCCAGCACAAACATGAGCATTCATCAATGTATAAATTTGCTCAACATCATCACACCTACAAACTCTGAACACCTAAGTAAGCTTATTTCTGCAGATTACTGTATAGGGGAGTCTGATGCTCAGAAATCACTTTCAATAAGAATGAGGAATAGTTGCAAAATTGGAGAAGAAAAAAGCGCAATACCATGTTGCTTTTAATCAATGCAAGCAAGTTGTTAAATCTAGAATGAAAGGCAGTGGAACAAAATCCATTGCTCTAGGCAAGAGTAAACCAACATTGTCTGGTGCTGAATTTCTTTCCAGATGGAAAGAAACCGTACATGAGGAAAAGAAAATACACAGAAGGCATCCCTTTCACTGCAGGGAAGAATCTGCCAAAGGATTTCCAGTAAAATAATCTGGTGAAACCTACTCCCTCCAACTGCAATCCTGGAACAAAATTCAGCTATAAATTCGACCTCTAGCTACATCACTAAGTAAATACCTCAACAGCTCATCAATTCCAGCAACTTGGATTTTAGATACACTAAGAAAAGCACTTTGTTTGCAGCCAACACCTGTAAACACAACTACATGTGCAACATAACCAATAAAAAGATTAGTAGTTCTAACTCAGTTTAAAGGAGACAAACAAGTACCAAGGGATTTTCTCCCTTTGCAGGGAGATCTCTGAGAGCAGGGATCCACCTTCACAGGTCTGAGAACACCAACAGCTGTTTCTCCTGGATTTCCAAAGGGTATAGCCTGCACCTCCACTGAACTGCACAGAGTTGTCTGGGAATTATCAACAGAGTGGAAGAGGAGCTGGCCAAGAAAGCTCTTTGGCATGCAGACGACTGGGAAAGTGCCTGAGAGCCCCAAGAGGGTGAGCAGCAGCAATACTTCTTCCTTTAAAGCAAATCTATAAGGGAATAAGAGCCTTCTCAATAAGCTGCAGCATTCAGTTTACCCAAAGAACGAAGGTAAAAACTTAAAAAATGAGAACAGCTCCTACTGTCTACATGAAGTGCAGCAGCTGGTTGAGCACAAACCCAGTGCCAGGATGGCACCACATAATGAGGCCTCAATTAATGCTTGGGAAAGTTCCTGGAGAGATTGACCCTCCCATATAATTGCTCCATCTCACCCATAGGAACGAAGTGAAATGAACTGAGGAGGGCAGGCCTTACTGTAAGTCATTATCAGCAACCACAACTGTCAGAACAATTCCAGTAACTTCCTAATGGACTCTATCGGCATTTCCTCAAATTTTACATCTGCACGCACTGCCAGCAGTCAGTGGCACAGCTGCCTGCGTTATTCCTGCTGGTTTAAAACGTGGAATTTAGGTGGGACCTTTTCCTAAAGGGAAAAACCCTCAAAACCAAGCAGCACAAGGCTCTGATATCTGACACTGACCTGACTAAAACCGAGCTCTCCCAGGATAACCTGTCACGGCTGATTTGTTGGGCGCACACAGACGTGAGATGCTCAGCTTACAACAAACACAAGCTGTTTGTAATCTGTGCTGTAACAAAATAGATTGTATCACTTTTCTAGCTCAGTGTTTTTTGACTACAGCTTGGCAAAGCTAAAGAACTATTTCACTACTCACACACTCCTAAGTAACCGGGAGAACACAAGGGGGAATGTTTTCTAGAAGAGCCTGATAACATAAACAACTTCATAATTAATATCTTTTTAATTTCCAGTCGAGCTAACACAGAAATGAAGTGAGAAGTATCCCTAGGATGACAACCCCACTTTAATATATTATGAAAACCTAAAACCCACACTGACAGACACGTGCTCTGCTCCCTAACTGCATTTTCACCTGCTGTGGTTTTGAGGGTTTTTTGGGAGAAGCTCTGTGGCTTTCATCAAGGATTTGGACAAGGTACTCGATTTACAACTCTCTACCTGCCTGTTAATTAAGTTTCAGAAAATTATTCTTAAAGCTCCATAGTTAACTCTGCAACATAAAAAACACTTGTGGTTCAAAATGTAAAGTGCACACTACATTTAAACCATGCACAAGCCAAATTCAGGATGCAATTCATTAATGGGTAAAGATCGCAGCATTCTTCTTCTGACCCAATTTCCCAGCGTTCTTAGGGCTTTTTATCTGAGACTGAACAAGATGCATTCTTCCAGAAGTGCAACCATACTTGATGTAAACAAGTCTCTCAAGTGAGAGGAAAACACTCTGCATCCTTCAAATCACAACAGAACTAAGGTCCTTGAAAAGTTCTAAACAGAACTCTATTACTAGGCTAAAATAAGGATGCTTTAAGGGGAATTTGGATCTAGTTCTGCTTAGGATCGTGGATTTGATAGAACACGAAGATATCTGCACAGCAACCATTCAGCAGCCAAGAATGAGGAGAACCTAATTCTGATGCATTAGGAGAGGCAGAAATTAAATAAAACTCAAGAATGACATTTATGCAGTAGTGTGGTAACTTTCCAGAGATACACTCTGTATATGAGAAAATGGAAATAATCACTATTTAACATACCCATGCACATCAAATTGAGTTCAACAGCTTGTTTTTACTGGAGGATCCAATAGCAAATAATGAGCAAGCACTTCTGGCCCTAAAGAATAATGAAGTGCACAGCCACACTGACAAAAAAACGACATACTGCATTAGAATAATAAAAGTGATCCTCAGATTGCACAAAAGGAATTCTATAAAACTCCACAATTGTTGACTCTGTTGAAAAGCTGCACCTGCTTTTCAAAACCAACCCATGCAGGATGGATTTCAGCACTCATGAAAGCCCTAATTTCAATACAGACCTTGGAGGGGGGAAGCTGTCCTAGTTAAGAAACAGTGTTGAAAGGAAAGCTAAAAACAAATAAAACATGCATCACCGACTTGTTTATTTCTGAAAGGAGCAAGAAACTTCAGAAGAAACCACAGAGCCCTGAAGTTTGAAGTGTGGCTTTATATCCTTCCCGTCCCCCAATAAGAACAAAGTGCTGTTTCTAAGGGGAAGCCCAGAATCGAGAACCAGAGCAGACTTTTTTCCCATGATACATTCAGGTAATCTTTCACTCTGTGAGGGTTTGCTCTTCAGCTTCTGCAGACATTCATAAAGACCTACAAGAGTTTCCATAGCCACTTTCCCTGGGGTACATGGAATTCCATCCATAAACCTTCACTTTTTATAAAGGTGAAAAGCAAACAATGAGCTTGAAGCTCTTAATGCTCAATGTGTGGCTGCATCCTTTGTCACCCAGATAATTCAGTTTTGTACTGGAAGTTACAAAGGAAATTCCCAAATTAAGTTTTGTGCTGTCTGTGGTGGGTTTGATGCTTTTTTTTTCATTTGGTGTCCCCATCACTTCAGACATACTGAGGTATAAAAATGTCACAACAGTCATCAGTGTCAGGCAAATTATTGATTACAGTAGTGTTAAAGCAATCCAACTATCAGCAAAGCATGCAAATAAACATTGAAACATAGAATCTTTGGTTTAGTAGTTTGGGGTAGGGTTTTTTTAAGTCCTAAACAGGAAGATTAAAAGAAATAGTTGATTTTACCTTAATGAAACTCAAGCTATTTTTAGAGGAAAAAACCTCTTAAATCCTGAATTGCTTGGCTGATTTTCATGATCTTTTATTAAGTTATTTATAAATAATAATAATAATAATACCCAAGAGAGCATCTTCCCTCATTGCCTGGAAGCTTTGAACCTCCCCAAATTCTCATTAAACTACTTCAATAACTTGCTCATACAGTCATATAATTATACACAGTGAAGCTTCTCCTTTTCCAGGAGACAGGAACGGTCTCCCTCTCTGAACAGTATTTACTATTAAAATAAGAAAACAGCAAATTATTCTCAGCCTGGTGCTGCAGTTGAGTATATGATGTGCCCAAGTGTCATATTCAGTCTGAGACTGTTACAGGAGAAGCTGATCCAGCCACTTCCAGAGTGGCCTTGCATCCCTCTGCCACGAGTCTTCAGGAGACAGAGGTTCTGCCAGCAGCCTTGGCAACCCCAGGCAGAGATAAGGCTAAAGGAAAGAATCACTGATGCAATCAAAAAAATTCTGCAGCAATAGGAGACAGAGCAGAAAGACAGACTAGAATTGTATTTTGAAACAGGATTACAGGAGAAGCTGTTGTGCATCCTTAAGTGAGCCTTTGCAACACCAAAAATCCTCCTTTGCTCAAATCCCTTCTTTGAAAACCATTTTCTTTGTGCTGCTGCTCAGACAGAGCACACAGCCCTGCCCCAGAAGCCTGAGTTGCTCAGTGGTTAAGGCAGTAAGGTGATTACCACAGCCATCCTGGCACTGGCACACACTTTTAATGCAGCATTTCTCAAACTCCCTTATTCCAGAAACAAAGAAAACAAGCCAGTGGTGTTTGGGAAAACAGTGGCACACCGTTGCCAGAGCTCTTGCAATTAATGGCCAGCAGAGAGACCCAGATTCCCCAATCCCTCCTCGCACTGTAACTTCCACTTCAATGGGCTAAGTGCTGCAGCCCTTCGCCAGCACTGCACAGAAGGTCTGCACCCAAAGAGCACCAGAACCAGTGCAAACCCTCCAAACCATGGCCATGGAGGGCTCCTCTGTCCTCCCAGGGCAGAGCTGTTTGGGTTTTTTTCATAACTGCTACAGAGCAGAGAAGATTATTCATTCCCAAGTGCTGCTTCAGTTAAAATCTGCATTCAAATTAAGAGAATGGAACCACAAGAACGCCGCATTCTGCTCTGACATGAACAAAAAATAAGTTTAATTAAGAGGTAAGTTTGGTAATTAAAAAAATTTAAAAAAAAAAAGCCCTTACGGGGCCTGACTAAAGTGGAGCTCAGCAGTTCTGAAGCTGCAGAGCAGGCAGGCCAGCAGGAACCCAGGGAAGAGGCTCATCACATTCCTCCCTCCCTGCTGCTTCCCCAGCCACCTTGGGATGGAAAAAGGAATTGGTGAATTAGCTGTTTTTTCCTGCATCCTCTGTTTCCAAGAGAAGATGAAGAAGATGTAGTGGTGAATTGTGTGTCAGCTGGAGCAGTTGCTGCCCAGGCATCTGTGGGTCCTCCCCTGCAACTGGAGGTGATGGGAAGGGAGGCAACAACAGTTCTCTGGTCTTAATCCAACACTGAAGTTCCACTGAAATCCACAGGAACCTGAGCAGCAACAGCACAGTGAGTGGAAATCAGGGCATGCAGAATAGAGAACAGGAACAACAAAAGAAAAAAGAAGTTCTATTAAGGTAGAAAACTGGCAGCTTTTTCCCAAAAGATCAAGTCACCTGTAATCAAAAACCCTGCAAGGCGTCTCTGCATATTGTTGAGCTGATTTCTCTCTGCAAATCAGTGCTGAAGTGAAAATTTGTAAGGAAAGACAAAATTTAGAGGAAAACCAGTCCGTAAGTCACTCCCTCTGTTAAGATCTTCCTCATATCACCAACAAAGTTTGGAAGCAGTTTTCCTGGCGATTATTCTCGACTGAATGTGCCCCTTTCTGCCCAAACAACAGCAGGAAATCTGAAATAGTTCTGCTGATAACAAAATGCCATAACGAAAGTAATGAAAGTATTTAGTACTCCAGAGTACTTCACATACGTGAAGTACTGCACAAACATTAGTTTCTCCTCATCATCTCAGGTATGTATTATTAATTAGCACCATTACACAACTGGTGCAGGTTCCCATTATTTCTTTTGCTCACTTCTCTGATTCCTCTTTTCTCTTTCCCATGCAGCACACGTCCCTCTGATTTGTTTGCTCTCCTCTTTTTCCTCCTTCCAAAAAAGTTTCTTACCCACCTACTCTGGCACCCTGACCCTCTCTGTGCCAGTTTGAAACACTTTAAGACACACAGGGGTGTCTGAACACCTGCAGCAGGTTCATCTCATCTACCTGCATCACTCACACACGAGACTTCAACTAAGAGGACCTTTTTTTTTTTAATTTTTACTGGATAGATTCACAGGCTGCATAGCAACACTCAGCAGAAACATGCAGTCACCTGACAATTAAAAACACAGCTAATGATATCTGCACCATACAGGCACCTGCTTCACCACCAGCCACTTCTTTTAGAAAGGGAAAAATGACTAATTTTTGAGTGCTGGAACTGAGTAATAAAGTAATAATCACAATGACAGAATTGGTGTGTTTTCACCTAGTTTTACAAGGAATTCATCATAAGTAATAACATCTTTCACTGCAATCTAAACTTCTGAAGACTTCACCAATTTTTACACGAACTCATCAGTATCACCTGGTATCACTCACCTACAACACAAGGGAAATTTTCACTCACATGCACACACAATATTGCAAATTTAATCAAGCACATTAGTTCCTTCTTTGCTGACTTAGACTATAACTCATCAATAACTGCAGAATTTCTCAGGGCAGACTCTAAGTTGACAGAATCGTTTCCTCTGAGGCAGCACTTTTCAGAGCAGTTTTTAAAATGCTAGGCTAGATCTATTCATCAAAATTGTTTTCTTTAGATGGAAAACAGCATTAGAAGAAAAAGGATGACTTGTCTGGACCCCTGGCCAAAAGCACACAGAGAAGATGAAATACCTTTAGGGAATGGCACAGACCCAAGAAAACAAGATTTCAAAAATGAACAGCAAACATGACCACTCTAGATTCGGTGTTTCTATCTGCATCTGACATGCCAAAAAATCTGAGGTATTAGGTAAAAATATTAACAGGCCATCAGTAATCAACAAGATCAACCTGCCAACCTTATTTTAATTAACAGGGGTTAATATTTTCTTTAAAAAAATTTATTTCTCCAGCGGTTGGTAAAGCTGTTTTTGAATTCCCTGGGTAGAACTTAAACAGGAAACTGAGTGACTTGGAAACTTCTATCCACAGCCAGAAGAACTTCTAGACAAATCTCCTTTCCCAACAATCAGCTGATTTATAAAATGGACTGAGCAGCAGTGAAGCTTTCAAAGGTAGAAGAACACGACGTGTTTTGTCTCACCCTCCCCGGTGTGGGGTGTGGCGGCGTGGGGCCCCCTGTGCCCCTTGCCCGAAGGCTGCCCCGGCTCCATCGGGATCCCAAGGTGGAAATCCCTGCTCCTGCCAGCAGCACTGACACAGCAGCCAGCCCCACCCTGGGAAAGAGAGGCCAAATGGATCCAGGATCCTCATGGCTTAATGGAAAGCCAGGCATAGCCTGGGTTTGCACAGCGCTTTTCGTCATTCGCTGCGTGCCTAATGTGTGTTGGAACCTTTTATTCATCAGCATCTTGTACTCACAGATTTTTCATTTCCTCTCCTCTTTTAGGATTACCTACATATATAACATTAAGAGGATCTTCTCTGTGGTGTTCACAATGTGACACAAAAACGAAAGAGGCAGATTTAGGCAAAAAAGCAGAGGAGCTTCCTGTCTCTCCTCTTCCTCCCCAGTGAGATACCCCACAAACAATCCGACCCTGCAGTTTTTTGAAGGGCATTCATGGGAAACACAGCCCAGAGAAAACCCCAGGTTGTGTTTATCCTGTCTCACGTGGCTGTGCATAAAGGAAAAGGCTGACAGAAGAGCCTGGCACTCCACAGTGGGCAGCAGTTCACACATTCTCTTATCAGATCATGCAATAAATATGTAATAGGTCAGGGTACTTAATATCAGAAATTAAACAGGGTCAAGACCAAGTGAATGCTCCAATATCAGGTATGAATACATAATTCCTGTGGTGTTATTACACTGCTTTGTAGAATGTAATAATACACTGTAAACTTTATGTTCCTGTGCCTGTTTTTCAAGCTCTCTTCATAGACTTCACTCCACTGAAAACATTTGGATTTTTACTCCCGTGTCTTTGTGTAAATATATTCGTCATCTACTTCTGTCAATTAGTCTGGCACCAGGATTTATTGCACAACAAATATTCAGCATCATGACTCACACAAAGCTTGTCAGTTTATCCTAGGAGCATGTTTGGTGTAATTTGCCAGCTCCTGGTGATTTCTTGGGACCTTTTCTTAGCTTTTACGGCTTTTTGGCATGAATAGCTCATTAACTGCTTTCTCTGAAGACAAATATGTTGAAACTCTCTAATAATTTCCTTTGCCAGTATCTTTTTCTGAGCTTACTGATCCTCAATTCAAGAGTTTTGCAAGCTTTGATTTCTTGCCAATGTTGTCTTCTCCTTTACACTGGATTTCTTCACAGTCCTTACAGTTATCTCCACCTTGCAGAGCAGTCTATGATTGGTTTTGGCCCTGTTTACTAAAGATCCCCAACTCACACTTATTTATGGTTTTCCTCAGTGTTGTGGTGGGTTTATTTCAAGTCTTAGCAGTTTCAAATAATCACTCAGATGGTTTTAAACTATTTCTAAAACTGCCTTACTTTTATTTTTCATGCATTTTAATCCTATAAACATACTGCAGACTTTAGCATATTTAGAAGACCAAATAATCAATGCCTCAGTAAAGGCTGGGCTCAAATTCTGAAGACATCTGCCAGACAATGTTTACAAAATGCTGTAAGTTTTCCACTCTTAATTTCTGCAAACGTTTCAAAATAATGCACTCAGGGTAATATCAGTTTCTTAGAAGGGTATTTTACAATTCCAGAAACATTTGACCATTTTATTTTGAGATTATGCTTAACAGCAGTCATAATTAAAGCTTTAAATCAGCTAATTTCTAAGTTGTAAGATATTAAAGAAAACTGAGGATGAAGCAGTAGTAAGCCACAACTGAAAAAAAAGAAGTTTTAATGTCCTGTAAAAGCTTTTTGTGCAGTTCTGGGTATAAGTTTAAATATAAGAAAGCCACAGGTAATTTTTTATTTGCTTGTTTTTTCAAATGCAAGCCTGCCCTCTCGTGTGAGCCTGAGGTTTAGCACAATTACAGGCACAGAGAGAGGCAGGAAGATCAGAGCTGCCTCCTGACTCTCTAAAAACCACAAACCCTTCAGATCTTTGCTCTCACCTGCGCTGTTTTTGCAGAACAAGGGCACACAAAGCAGCTACTCACAACTTAATGCCCTCTCTGCGACAGGAATAAGAACAAGGTGCCTTCTATTTTTGCTTGTTATCTGGTAAACTAGAGTCAACTTGTAAATATTTAACTGCATAGGTAATTGTGGAATTAATCTCTTCCATCACCTTTTGTCCACATTCAGTAGAGACAAAAGGAAAAAAGATTTTTCTTTGTCTGACTGGCAAAACAAAAAAGGAGAGGGAAACCCAGCCAAATCATGGGCGTTTCTGTTTCATTTCTTAAACTTTATCCCAGTCAGTGTGAAAGGCATCTATCTACTCCCTTGGGAAGAGGAGGAGGTCTGAGTCACAAGTGACTTGCAAAAGCCCCTGAAGACAACACAGAACTGTCACTGACAAGATCCTAAAGCCCAAATCATTGACACCATCATGACTATTATCTACCCCACACAGTTTGTGCTCAGCACAAGCCATAAATGTTTATCCAGCTGTATGAAATCCAGAATGTTTCACCTCCCAGAAAAGTCAGGCACCTCCAACACAAGTAAATAGGAAACAACACCTACTTCCGAAGGTGTTCGTGCTCCTTCAGGAACAGTTCTGTTCTTCTGTTGTTCACACCAGACCCGCTTTTATATGATCTAAAATCCAACAGAACAGAACCTTAATGAGAATTGTGAATCCAAGGAACTTCTTTTGCTTTATTCAGAGCACAGACACGTGAGCTATGCCAAGCATTCTCTCCCTCTGAGGACAGTCCCACACCTTTGCTGGGGCAAACACAACTTACTCGATATCTTTCCGTACTGATCCCAACAGATTCTCCCTTTCTCGTATTGCCAAGAAGTTTGCTTTGGTTTTGTGGAATTCATGTGTGTAATCCTGTAATAATAAACAGGTATCCCAAAATTAGGGTACTGAGGTTAACTGAACAACGTAATACACCCACAGGAGATGCAGCCACCTTTAAAATTGTCAACTGCTCTCTAATACAAAGTGCAAGACCAGCTTACAAATTTAACAGCAAAAATGCTGGAAGTTAATGCAACATATTCTTAAAACTCACTGCTCTTAGGGCAGTTGCTAAATTTGATGGTTGCAGCTACAGCTGTGGAGGGAAATCCACTGTATTTCTTTCTTCCAGTTTCAGATATCCTCACCTTTCTGATGAATTAGTTTGTGTTGGAATTTCCCATCAGAAGCCCTAACAAAACCTACTTCTTTGGTGTGGTGAAGATGTTCTTGAGTTTATTCTGTTGTTACACCAGATTAAAATAAAGTCTTTTCTGAGCAGCGAAGATGACTTTTAAGTTGCAATTTTAAATTTTAAACCATTTCAGGCAACTGGTATTTCTCAAAACTCAATTTAATTGGCAGCTGGCATGCACCAAAACCATTGTAACCATTCATACAAATGCTATTGCTTTTCACACTGTGTATTGATTGCACAGATACCAGTCAGAAATCAGACTGTACATGACCAGCCAAACAAAATATGCATTTTAACAGTACTATGACATGTAAACATCACCAGTCTGAAACATGGTTAATTTATAGCACTGACTGGTAGCTTTAACCATCACATTTCCTTCATCTCCCCTGAGAAGCTTAGAAGGTTTTACAATCGTGTTTTCTGAAGTGTGATGCTCCCTTGCATGTTGTTACGTGACAAACCACACAGACAAGGTAATTCATTACAGCCCTTTCCCCTCTTGCTATCTAAAATCCACCCACATAAGGCAGCACCCTTTCCTGTTCTTTCTTAGCTAAATTCTAGTCACCAATAAAACATAAAAAGCACAACTCAGAGTTCAGCGAGTGCCTGGAGAGAAGGAAAGCAAGATGGAATCAGTGGCATTCACACCTCCTGGTGAGACACTCCAGCAAGCTGTGATATCAGCATAGATAATAATTATTTTAACCAAAGAAAGAACATAAAGGCAGGGGGGAGGCCCGTTTGTTACCTGCAGGATGTCCCTGTGGCGCTGCAGCGTGTGCATCAGCGCCGCGTTCAGTGACGGCACGCCCGCACTGTTGGTGTACTCTGCCATCTTGTCATTTATCCCAGTCAGCTACAGCAAGGAAAAACACCCCAGAAAATGTGAAATGGCTTCTTCTTGCAAGAAAATGACAATGCACAAGCTAAAGGAGCCAGCTAGACATGCACACCTTGTCTAACACCCACACTCGGATTTCCTAATATCCATCACAGAAACCCGGACTGTGACATTGCCTAAATGCTGAAATAAACCCAAAGTAACTCGAGTTACCCTTCCCAGAAGTTGCTCAATCTCCACAGCCATGGTCTCAAACATTCTGTCCTGGCTTGATCCATTTAGTAGAGGAGTTGTGTCAGAGCTAAGGAGAAGAAGAGGAGCAGTCACTGAAAAGTTGCATCATTTCATGAATGCCAGAAATGAGGAAGCACCAATGACAGGGGTTGGAAAGCTCCACTATACCCAGGTTTGCTAGAGATGAAATAAGCGCTGAAAAATTACATTTTCTTACTCTGTGTGCCTTTAACTCTTATCTAAATGCATGACACAGTATCACCTGCAGGAAATACAACCTTCTCCTTGGAAGAAATGCCTGCCACCACACACGTCTGGTACCAGCATCCTCCTCCCCCCAACTTTTAAGCTTGATTTATTTATTTACTGGCAGGAGGGAGCACTGCACTGTTAGCATGTTACTCCAGCAACATAATTACACCTCAGTAACACTGTGTTAGGACAACCCCCATGCCTATTAAGCAATCAGTGTCCCACAGAGCAACACAAACCACACCATTTACCACAATTAGTTTCACACACCTTCCCTATTTGCTAGTAAAGATAAACTGAAACCACAAGGAAAAGTCACATCTCAGACCAGCCTGCAGAACTGTGGCAGCTAACAGCCCTCAGAGACTACTCATGGCTCTGGTAATCTGCCTTGAGTAAGAGAAGTAAGTTTGGCACAGGACAGCAAAAATAATGAAAACAATTTGATTACATGGCAAGTAGCAGCACAGAGGCAGACACAAAAGTGAAACTAGAGCTCTGATTCAAGTTCTGCTGAGGTGCTCTCAGGCTTCCAGAACTAGAAATTGAGGGAGGGGTTCAAAATTCAGTCATTAAATTAAATAAAAAAGAAAAGTATCAACACACATACCTACAGCAGCAACACTCACAACTGATACAGTTAACAAGCAAAGAAAAGGTTGCAAATGGACAAAGAGTTTGGTAATTCCTGCTGTGGAACTGCAGGGAAGAGCTCACCTCTGGCTCACAAGATAAGACTTGAAGAGTTTTAGCACATTAATTCTTCAGTCAAACATAAATGTGACCAAAGCAAACAGAAACTACCCATGTATATACACACACACCATGTATATATACACACATCTAACAACACATGTGCAGCTCTCATTATTCTCATTGACATCGTCCCTGTCCATGGCCGAGGGATTGGAACGAGAAGATCTTTAAGGTCCCTTCCAACCCAAACCATTCTATGGTTCTGTGATTATTACTCACCTCAGGAGAAAGACAGGAAGAAAGAGCCACTCGTTTTGAAGAGGGCTTGTTCCTTGCACAGCTGCTCAGTGCTCCAGTTCCCTTAAAACTGGGATTACAAATAGCACACCAGCCCACCTGGGAGCTGTAACGCTAAATTCCCCTAATACCAAGTACCTGAAAACCTCCTGTTAGTTTAATACAAGAAAAACTGGGAATTAAGCCCATGTAACGAGCATTAAAAAGCTCACTGACCCCACACAGAATGAAGTTTAAATCCAGTTTTCCCCAGTGACCTGTCACCCACAGCCCTCCGTGACTCACACACCAACATCACATCAAGAGCAACACCAGCAGCTGCAAGGAGCTTCCCAAGAAGCCAAGCGTTAAGAGCCACAGGTGGGACCAGCATTCAGCAAACGATAAAACCGCACCAAGCACCACAGGCAGCGTTTAAAACATAAAAGAAACGGGTTAGTACCTATACCTGTCGCGCCTTCCGTCTCGGGTGCTGCTGTAGCTGGTGCAGAGTTTGCTGAAGGAGACCAGCTTCAGGTCCAGCTCGTTCTCCAGCTGCCTCGCCTGCTTCCTGAGATCTGCACGGGGCAGGGGACAGTCACGGACCCGCACGGGGACCCCGCGCCTCCGGGGGTCCCGTTCTCACAGGAAGACAAACCCACAGGGAGGGGGGACCCTCACGGCAGGGGGAGCGCCCCACGCCCACAGGAGGGCGCGGCTGGACACCCGCAACCCCTCACCCGCAGCCCCGGGAGGGTCCGGCGGGGCCGCCCCGCCGCGGAGCTCAGCAGGCACCGGCGCCTCATGGCTGACGGGCCGGCACCACCCGCGCCCGCGGCCCCTCGGGAGAGAGCAGAGGAGCCCCAGCGGCGGTCCCGCCCTGCCGTGCCCGGGCCGTGCCCGGGGGGACCCCGCGCCCGCCGCCCCCGCCCCACTCGCCTTCCCAGTAGTTGCTGCTCCCCGCCGCCATCTTTGTTGTCCAACGTCAGCGCGGGCCGGGCGGGGCGGAGCGGCCGCGGGGAGCGGGGCAGGCCGGGACGGGCGGGCCTCCCGCGCCAGCGCCGCGCAGCGGCCGGGCGGGGAAGCGCCGGTGCCAGCCCCGAGCCCCATCCCCCGTCCCAGTCCCGCTCCTCCAGCCCCGAGCCCCATCCCCGCCCAATCCCGCTCCTCCAGCCCCGACCCCATCCCCATCCCAATCCCGCTCCTCCAGCCCCGACCCCCATCCCCATCCCAATCCCGCTCCTCAGCCCCGAGCCCCATCCCCATCCCAATCCCGCTCCTCCAGCCCCGAGCCCATCCCCATCCCAATCCCGCTCCTCCATCCCCGACCCCCATCCCCATCCCGACTCCGGCTCTGACTCCGCTAATCCGTGTCCCGCTCCCCCATCCTGCCCGCCCAGGGCCCTCGAGCTTCCCCCGCCCCGTTGTAAGGAAGAACGAGAGGACGCACGTGGACGTCAAAATAGTTTTATACAGATATTTGATCTCGGTATACAGGTAAAAAACAGGCGGCGGCGGCTGAGGGCAGAGCCCGGCCCAGCCCTGCGCCGCGCCGCCCCCTCCCCTCCCGCTGCCAGGAAAGGGCGATTCAAGTCCCTTTGAAAATGTACATTTGAAGGCACAAGTGCACGGAGCGACAGCGACAGGGACGGGGGCCCGCGGGGGACCGGCTCCTCGGCCCGGGGCGCGGATGGACGGACAGACGGACGCACCGAGGGCACGGGGAGCCGCTCCTGCCTTCCCGAAGTGCCCAGGAACAGCCCCAGCGCTGGCGAAGCTCCGAGCACGGATCTGGAGCCAGAGCCAGGCACCGCCCTTGGTCCTGCTGTGTAGAAAAGTCTCACACGTTTGCAAAACATCTCAAATCCACGCACCTTAAATATACACGCCTACTCCCGGCTAATTCCGAAATGCGCTCTGGGGAAAAGGGCCAGTTCCTAACAGGACTTATTGCTACAGGGACAAAGCAGGGCCAGCTCTGTCCATTACCTGCTGCCAGAGCAAACAAAGCCCAAACAGAGCCCTAAGAGCCATTTGCAAACTCGACTTTAAATAAAACCTACTGTGTCTGTTGTTAAAGGAGGAACAGTTCAGAGATGAGGCAGGATTAATGCTACTTTGTGCTGGTGTCCTACAGCCTGTTACACGTGGAAAAGGGACAAAAAGGGACCAAACCCCATCCCCTGCTCAGCACAATGAGCTGGGAACAGGCACAGAGATGTTCATGGCTCCTGCACAAGGCAACCAGAGCAGTTCTTTCCCAGCAGATGTGGGACAGGAGCTTAGGGAATGCCCAGGCCCCTCTCCCTGTTCCCAGCACACCTCCCCAGCCACACCTTGTGTTTCTTGCAATAGAACGTCCTGTGGAACAGGGAAGGAGGTACACTGGTGTCTGAGGGTTCTCTCTGTCCCTGCACAGAACCAGCTGAGATGATGACCATGGCACCACAGCCACAGGCACGTGGTTCTGGAAGGGCATTTCCACAGGCAGAGGTGAAGAACAGCTTCTTCCCCAGGTGACATGGCCCAAGAGCCTTCAGTGGGGCTGTTCCCCCAGAGGAGACCAGGTCAGAGCCCTGCAGAGCAGACCCCGTAAGATTTTTGGGTGCAACCCATCCCCCCCCCCCACCATAGATACCACATGCAGGTTTCACCAGTGAACATCCCCAGGCCTCTGGAGGACAGAGCAGCTCAGGGCAAACTCGAGGCCTAAGGCTTCTGCAGCCCAGAAATCAGGTCAGTGGGGCAAGAATTAGAAAATGAGCAGCAAGAAAATAAGTGCCTATTCTAATCCCAGCCTTCTGCTTCTGCAGAAAGCACAGAACATCAGAGTTACATAAAGGCTTTGGAAATCAAGCGTTTCAACCATTCTTTCCTTCTGGACATCCCTTCTATTCCCCACAAATCCCATGTGCCTTGGGGATGTGTGCTGCAGCTCCTCTTTCCAACCTCCTGCCAAGTGCTACCACAACAGAATTTGGCTGCTTTTCCCTTCTCCCTCAGCACAGTTCAGCCCTCCCTCACTCCTTGCACCACAGCTGCAGCCACACATACAGGTGGAGCTCCTGCTCCACACTCCAGGGATGCTGCAGGAGCAGAACAGAGCCAAGCCAGCAGGAAATTTGCTGCCTGCCATCACCAGAGCTCAGTGATTAAATGGTACTAAGTGGACAGTGGCAAATGGTGCAAGTTTTCTTCAGAATTTAGCACCAAAGTTGGGCCATGGATACTCCCATGACCTCTCCCTGCTGCTCCATTAAGCTTAAATATAAAGCAGTGGTCAGATTCCACTGTTTCCTCCTGAACAGTGGTGGATTTGAGCAAAACTGATAAAAGTTTTCTACAGATTAGTGAATCCATTTGCTTAGAACAACCTTCCAGCTGCTCTTTCAGACACTGAACTATTGGAACATGAACATGAGACCCCAAAGCCAAGCCTATGACACAAACAAAACACAACCAGGGTGGATGGGGATAAAGTTTCTTTGCTCCCCAGAAGTCAGGAGCAGCAGCATGGCAGAGCTGGCAGGCACTGGAGCTCTGTCAGAGTTCACTGAAGCTCTGACTTTCTCCAGCTCACATCAACAGTGATGTCATCTCCCCCAGCCTTCAGGATGCCAAGTCATTCCCTGAAACTAGTGACACGTTAGAGGTGCTCCACAACCATGAGAGGTGCAGATCACAGCAGGCCACAGCAACCCACGGTGGGAAAAGCTCCAAGGGAACAGCTGAGAATCAAAGGGGTTTTTTTGGGGTTTTTTTTGGGGCTTTTTCTGAGGGCTGCTCTGCAGAATGTGGAGCCACTTGAAGGATTTGGCTTCCCCCAAGCATGTAGTGGAAAACATGAAATCAAAACAGGTTTCTCACCCTTTTCTGGAGTGTTGTGACCACGACTCCATGCAGGTCCTGGAGCACTTCCCCACCATCTGCTCCCTGTGCTGAGATGCTGGGGAAATGCTAAGAGCTCTGCTGGCCACCCTGTTAAAGCTGCCTTTCAAACCACATCATATAAACCTCCAGATCTTGACCCAAAAATGTAACAAACCATGTCCTTATCTCAGAAACAGCCTCCAGCACCCACTAAGTGCCTGTACACAGGAACAGAGCAAACAGAGGGAAGTTGGGAGCTGCCACCCACCCCTCTGGAGGACACATCCTGAAGCTAACATTTCAAAACTGAACCACAGGGATCGCCCCCCACCACCAGTCTGGTCCATGGGAACCTCCTTTCCTGCCCTGGAGGTGTCAGTGTTTGCTGGAGTACAGTGTTTCTTCCTCAGTGTCTGTTTCATCCTGGAATTCGTGGCTCAGGAGGGATTTCTTGGAGCCAGTGGACATCATGCGGATTTCGTCCTCGTAGTCGTCGTGGTGCTGCCGGAGGCGGTGGAAGCCATCCTTGTGTCTGTTGGACTTGATGGAGCACACACACCAGATGATACAGGCAGTGAGCACCAGGGCAGACATGCTTGCACCTGCCAGAGAGAGGACACCAAAGTTAATGCCATGTTCCCCCATGCCAGAGGTTCCCAGGCTTGCCAGCATCCCTCCTCCCTCCTACAGTCACAACCACTTCCTTCACTTCATTGTGATCCTGCTCCTTTCTCCTAGGCCATGGAGGAAAGGAGAACTGCTCCCAGAACAGGACACACTCCATTTTCTGTGCCTGAAATCTAGGAGATTATCACTAAGCTGCATTACAGAACACTGGGTCTAAACTCCCACACACCCCTCCTCAGCAGCTGCCACCTTGACAAAATAAAATAATCTCTTTATGCTTACCTGGTGTCACACCACCCAAAAAAGCCTTGAAGAAGCAAGATCTAGCTCCCAGCTATGCACACAAGCTTTCCCCATTCCAAACATCTCAAAGTACATTTTGGACCCTCCAAATCCCTGCAAAACACTCTGCTTCCTCCCTTCCTCCTACCAAGCAGAACCAAGGGCTGTTGGACTAGTTTGCAAGGACAAGAGTGTGTTCAGAAGGGAAAGCAGGAGATGGCTTAAGCCTGCAGGCTGCTTTCCCAGTTCAGTGGAGCATCTCTGTCAGCATGAACTGGTACAGAAAGCAAAGCTCAAAGCTTTGATAAAAAGCATCACTGTACCTGCAACAGTTATAACCAGCTCCCTTGGCAGTCCAAAAATCCTGTTTTCTGTGTCAAATATTATGAACACAGAGCTGGGTGCATCATCACGTACAAAGACCTGCAGAAAGACACGAGAGGTTAGATCATCTCAGAGCTTGGGGATCCAGACAAGAGAGACACTTGTCATCTGCCCCGTCCTGCCCTGGTCGAAGAAAAGCGCCATGGAAAGAAAAGGTACTCTGAAAACAACCCTGCTGTGCTGGGAAGTTGTTCTCCATCCATTCTGTCAAGGCAGAAAACAGCTCCTGATGGCACATAATCAGCAGCTAAACACAGGCACAACCAGGCAGAGCCCAAACAGGGAAGTTTTTATGTGACAGGGAAAGGGGGAATAACTCCAACACGGGCATTCACGTACCTTGACATGTTTCTGCTGGTACCCACTGGCTATTGCATCAATGCTGTGAAAACCTGGAGCCAGGAGCACGTGGAAATAGCCACCTTCTTTAGTGTAGACCCTCAAGCCTTCATTTAGAACAATGGCAGCTTTAGAAATTGCCCTGCCACTCTTGTCTTGGACAATGCCGTGCACTCCCTTATGGACCTGAAATAAAGCATTTCAAGCACTTTACGTTCAGATCCAAGCTTATGGTGCCTCTGTAACTAAAATGGGACCTATTTTCCCTCTAAAACACAGCTCACTCTCCATCCCTGACCCTCACAATAAATAACAGAGCAAGGCAACACAGCACAGATGTTTAACTCTTGTGTCAACACTTGCCGTGGTCACTTGCTGCCTCTGCTCAATCCATTCCTCATACAGCCTAAATCATGAACATCTGTAATTACACAGCACCAACAAAACCACAAAGACTCTCCATGCTGTTTCTCTTCCTCTCCCCCTCCCCACCACTTTATTCCCCGCCAGAATTTCCTTCCTCAGACTGCAGCTCACCTCCACAAGCATGCTAAGGAGAGATTTCCTGTGGTCTGCCCACAGGCCAGGAAGCTGTCCAGCACTGGGGAAGTAGCAGCAGCCTGTATAAACAGTGATCTCAGGACAATGACCAAATGTCACGCTGAAATCCTGCAAAGAACAAAACCACAGTTACAAGAAAAGCGGTATTAAAGAAATCTTTGCAAAGTGCAGCTGGAGGTGGGGAAGTTTTGCTCAGACATCAGGACAAATACGCTTTTTATTGGTTGTTTAGCAGAGATGAAAAGCCCTGTGCCATGCAGCAGTACCTTCATACTTCCCAGGTGAGTGTGCCATTCTGAGCCACGGATCACTCCACCAGGAATATTCTCATCTGTGAGAGCAAAAACACAGCTGTCAGCCAGAGCTGGCCCAGCAGAGTCTGCCACGAGCTGACAGGAGGTTAAAGGATTCAACCCAACATACCTGACTTATTTGGACAGCCTGGCTGGCCCAAATGCATCACTGGGTGGTTGTTTGCATACAGAGATGCCAAATGCTTTAGTGTTTCTTTGTTCTCCACTGCAATGAGAAAAGTGAGACTTTGAGCATGCAACTCTCATTCCCTGCAGGGGCAGATCCCATTTTAACCCCATGATCCTGTACTAAATGGTGACTCACATTGTTTCAGGAGCATTCCTATTTCCTCTAACAATGAGGGGCAGTATCAAAAGCAGACTTTATACTGGCTCTGGCAGAGGAAAGGTTGAAATACTGTTGTAGGCATAGAAATGGTATATGTTCTGATCCCTAGCTGAACCCTGTGAGGTTTTATAGCTTTACTTACAGACTGTCAACTCCACACACAAAGGGCTGAACACAAAGGAGGCTACAGAACACCATGAGCACAAAAAGCTCTTACAGCACGTGGTCACATGAACCTCTGCAGAGACAGCCCAAGGGGAACCAGGCAACTGGTCACACCTGACTGTGTTGGCTTGTCATAGGGGTAAGTGACAAGCAGAGATCCTCCATCCAGAGCAACAGAGAGGCTGAAATCCTGCTTCAGTATCAAGTTCTCCATGATGGCTTTGGTCTCAGGTTCTCGTGCTGCTGAGTACCGGGTGTAATTGCCTATAAATCAGAACAACAAACAGAAAAGGGAACTAAGAATAGTTTAAGAGGTGTTTGAGAGGTCAGATGTACATCCTTTATGTCTGAAATTAGGTCTGCTGTATGTATTAAAAGGCATCTGTTTCATCTCAGCAGATGCACCTGACTGATAAGTAAAGCATAAAGCACCCAGTCCAGACTATCTATGGGGGGAATTCATCTGCAAAGCTAAATGCAGCTTCCCCAAGCTATTTCCTTTTGTGTTCCAGAGGCTATTTTGTGTGTTTGCTCACAACAATGTCACAGAATTGACATTTTCTTAAGGAAGGAGTTGGGATGATCCCAGCCAAACTTGGGCAGAGAACATTTCCTTCTCAGGAAGGGTGGGCTGATACAGTGCTATGGATACAGTTACATGGAAACCAGAAAAGCATGAAAAAAGGAGACTGTTTCTGGGGAGCATGAACAGAGGGCATTTTTTCCAGAGATGAAAGAAATCCATTAAGAGTAAAAACACGTCAGGTATTATCTGACCTCTCCGATTCCTAAATAACTCTGCTTTGTTTCTTGCACATAAGAGACTGCAAATTGCTGTCTGTAAAGAGGATCCAAGCTTTGGAAGCTTCCCAGCAGCTGTGCTGCCTGGAGCAGTGCCTTCTTTACAGGCAGACCCTGCAACCCAACGACTCCACCCAACCATGGGGCAGCTGCTTTACTTGTGAAATCTGTGTCCAGATCTCTGCCATGAGCATTGGTCTGGCCTATCATCGAGGTGCAGCCTCTCTCCTGCGCGATCTCGCGTCCGTCTGGGTTCAGGGAAGGCACAATCACAATCCGTGTCCGGTCTATCAGCTGAGCAAAAGGAGAAACAGCACAAAGTGCAATTAGTAGGGTTCATTTGCCTGGATCTGAACCTAAGAACTGCAGTTTGAGGTTCCCACTCGTCCCATGGATCACACACAGAATTACACATTCCATTACACGGAATCACCGCAAGCCCCCAAGGCAGTTTTGGCAAAAGGAGTCTCTCCCAGTGAGCACTGTCATCTCAGGATACAGCTGGAAGGCTCCAAGGAGGTCTTTTGATTGGTCTCTCACCTTTGTAACAGCAGCATTCTTCTTGTAGTTCATGCAAAGGAATTCTGCCAGTGTCAGGAGCAGCTCTGTCCCAACGGGAGCATTTCCATGAATACCGGCAACAAAGCGGATCTTGGGCTCCTCAGGCTCGGACTCGTTGGGCTTGTTGGAGATTTCAAGGGACCAGATCTGACGGAACTCAACGCTCTGACCCAAACTGCCAAGAGATGGGAAATGGGAGTGTCAGCTCAGCAACAGAGCTGCAACTCCAGCCTGACCTCCTGGAGAAATCCCGGTGTGGAAAGGAACTGCTGCCAGCCTCCAGCGGAAGGCTGCAAAGGCAAGAGAAACACAACCACATCGGGGGGGCAGATTTGCAGCAGCACTGAACAGAATTCACTCTGAACATCAGTTTGAACACCAGCATCGGGGTAAGGGTGTGTCCAGGTCCAGATGCACAGAATATCCAATATTCCATACATCTCCATACAGCCTATGAGATGACAATAAGTGTGGAACTGCTGGATCCTCTGTGCTGCCAGTGGTGGGTTTTGTTTTTTCCTTCAGAGCAGGATACATCTGGACATCAAACTAATTTATAGAGCAGGACAAAAGAGGCCTGTTCCCAGTAATGCAGGAGCTGTTGCTACAGCCATGCCATTAAGTTGGCAAACTGAGTGCAGGGAAAGCAGGGAACAGGCTCAGGGCTGATGCAACTGCAGGGACAATAGAGGCTACAGATCAGCAAAGCAGCCTTGGCACCAGCAGGGACAGCACATGAGCACATTGTGCCTGGTTACAACAAGCAAATGAGGCCCTGGGACAAAGGGATTTGTGCTTTCTAAAGCTGACAGAGGGTAAGTGCTACAGGTCACAAAAGAGAGCAGAGGATGGCAGCAGCTGGTCTTCTGCAGCAGGGCACAGACCTTGGCCGAGGGCAAGCTCACACAAAAGTGTCTTGGCCCTACTGAAATAAAATCTGGAGACAGACAGTGAAAAAAGGCCATCTGAGATGTGTAAGTCAAATCTGGTCATTTTTGCTGGGGACTCTTCAGTAGGGTGTCAGAAAGGATTTAAAAAGCAGACAACACAGTATGGAGCAGAGAGATGTGCAGAAGTCTGGGATATCAGTGCTGGGAATACTGCCAGTCCCAAGCATCCCAAGGGAACTAAGTCAGGAAAAAGCACATGGATGCATGTGTGAGGCCCTGCAGCCATTGTCGTGCCATCATGTCCTTACACGTGGTGCTCCCTCCATCTCAGGGAGCACAGGGAAGGGAGGGATGAGCTCCCCATCTCTGCACTGTGTTCATGGCTAACAACTTCACAACATCCCTAGCCCAGGCTGCTGCTTTGTTTTCACCTGGTGAGATTTGTGATGTGTGGGTAGTTCAGGTAGAGGCCTCGGAGGAACTCGGAGAGGTCCTTGTAGGGCCGGTATCTGTACGGAGCCACATCCCTGGAGGAGGTGAGCAGGAGCCGCTCCAGACCATTCTCAGCAGAGAGATCTTTAATCAGGGTCTCAAACTCCTTCTCGTTGGGGTTGCTGGTGTCTGGGGTGTTCAAGACCAGCACCTTCCCCTCCTCCACTTTGCTGTCTGTCCGTGAAAGAGTGAAGTTGACCTGCACCCCACCTTTGCTGTCAACTTCCACCACCTTAGTGACTGGATCATACCTGCCCAGGGAAAAGAAGGTACAAGAAAACATCAGGCATGTGAAACCTTGGACAACAAGCCAGCCCTGTTCCTGACTACACACCCACATGGGAGTGCTACTGCTCCCCTGCCCACAGTGAGAAGCACAGAAATGAGGAGCAACAACAGCTCAAAAGGACATGGGAATGGCAGGAGGACAGGGAACAGCTCAGGGCCCAACATGGCATTGAGCTCCTTTTGGCTCAGGTGTTGCAGGGCATGACTGGCAACACAAGAGGTCAGGCTGCTTTAACGCAGAATTTTGGCAGTATTGAAGTGATCAAGTCACTTCTGTGGGCAGCTGCCTGGAAAAGAATTTCCCCTAGAGACACCAAGTTATCCACTCCTAACAGGGGAAGACTGGGATTGTACACCAGTGCCAGGTGAGCAGTCTGACACCACAGTAGCCTCCCGCTGCTATCTCTGCACAGGCCAGACGGCAGGAGAAACGCCCATGCCTACGTGTGCTGTGGGCAGGCAGAGGTGATGGAATATTCCTGAGTGGGAAGTCAGTCATGCAGCTGTTTGCTCCTCGTGCTGGGGCTTGCTCACCCTCGGGCAGACGCTGTGATTTTGTACATCCCTGGGACCAGGAGGCGCCAGAAGTCTCCATCCTTGTAGGTGGTCACTGGGTGGTTGATGTCGGCCACGCTGATGGTGGCATTGAGGATGCCCCTCTTGTCCACAGCATCCAGCACAAAGCCCCAGACACCCTGGTGAACCTGCACAAAGGAGCTCTGCTGAGTGCCAGCCCTCACTCTGCCTCCCACCCCTCACATTTTCAGCATTCCCAGAGGAGCAAGATGATCCAAAAGGGTTCAGGTTAGACTGGCCAACAGCTGGCGTGGACAAAGATCACCTGATGAGTACAATGAGCAATTGTTTGGCTCAGGGTGTCAGCATGGCGCTCTCTGCTCCACACCTTTGTTTGCACACCCCAGGTGTGCAGCACCAGCCCCACTCAGACAGGAACAGAATATAAAAGACATTCCAGCCTCAGGAAACCCAAGGTAGTGGTACATAAAAAGCCCCCACCTGCATCCTCTGGATGCTATTTCCATATAGATTTTTGGTATATTCAGAAGAGAGAGTAGTTGAGACAGGTTCTGATAGGGGTGATTTCTGTAGAGCAGGTACCCAGTTTGGCCAGGAAGCAGCATTTGCAGATCACCCTGTTCATTCTGGTTTGTCTAAAGCAAACCCCAGAAGGAGCTGAGGTCAGAGCACCTCACCTGTTTCATGAACTGCAGCAGTGACCGCCGGTTCTGTGCCCAGTACTTGGGCAGCTCCTCAGCTTTTGGGTATTTCACACAGCCCAGCTCAATGGTCACTTCAAAGCAGTTCGTATGTAAGTAATTCCAGTCTTGCATCCCACCTAAAACAAGAATGTAAAACAAGTTTTGACTTCTGAAGTACCATGGCTCAAAAAAAAAAAAAAAAAAAAAAATCAGATAGTAGAGAAAGATGAAGTACAAACTTGAAGGGAAAAGCTTTTACACAGGGCAGGATTCAAGCTTCAAAGGGATGCCAAAGGGGCAGACAAGTAACCTTCCCTCTTGTAAATACCTTTCATGCTAATAAAGTGCTGTAAAATTCTATGAAACAGTTTTACTAATAGCCAGAGAAACTACACTATAAATTCCTTCCCCCAGGAATAACTTCATCAGGGTACATTATTTAAGAGGTTATAAAAGAAACCTGAGTCCCATTAATCTGAGCTGACCGATGCAGAGTTCCTGACTGATCAGACTAAATCATTTAAGCTGCACATGCATTAACTTGAAGACAAACAGCACAGGAGATTTAAGGTGTCCTTTACCTGGAACGTTGTACCACTGAGCCCCGTTAGTGATGCCATGTGGGAAGTACTCAGTGGGGTACATATCCTTACAAGGGCTTCCCTGATACATCTTTGCATTTTCCTGTAAAACAAGATGCAACGTGTGAAGGTGAGCCTGCACTCCACAGCCACAGGCACTCTTGTTCTCCCCTTAGTCACACATTCAGGGTTACCAACCACAGACGTGTGTCTGTATCGCTGCAGCACCGACTGCTCCCACACCCAACCCCAGTCCAGAGATATCCTTGCTCTCCTCCCAGCCCATGAACAGCATTTTCCACCACCCTTAAAAGTGCCTGCACAGAGCCCTCCCCCCTCACTGCCTGCAGACAGAGCATGCTGGGCATCACTCATGGAATGGGACCCTCCAGTAGGACCCTTCTGCTGCCCCTGCAACAGCAGGGGCTCACCCACAGAGCCTGCAACCACCTCTACCAGCTGCTCAGGAGGTTCCCTGGAAGCTGAAGAGGAGTTTCCCAGGAGTCAAGCCAGCAGGATGTACCCATTTTCCTGTTAGAGCTTTACCTTGGAGTAGGCAAGTGCCAGCTTCTGGAACACAGCATCATCTGGGGATTTACTGTATATGGCTATTCCTTGTTCATCGTCATCGAAGGGGTAATTAACCACCAGAGAACCTGCAGGCAAAACAAGCTGTGGCTCATACTTGTGTGCTTTCCCAGTCATCCCTCAGCATAACAGGGGAAATTTTTCCCCAGCAAGTGCCAAGTCTTCTGTTTCTCAAGACTTGGCATTAAACAAAGCATTAAGCTCAGTGGATAGCAGACACAAAAGCACAGGAAGAGATAACACCACACCTCGTTGGGAAGGAGAACCAAAGCCACAACAACATCAAAGCTTTGGCTCTTACATGAAGGAGGGCTGAGCACAACCTCATAATAATTGCTTTCACAGAGAAGAGGAAGCAAGGGGAGGAATTTCCTAGAATATGCATGGTGCTTTTGACACAAATGATGCAGTTTTTCAGCCTTCTGGAGTTTACTGCTGAAGGTTTCCCCAAGGAAGCTGTACTAATAGCACCGTGAAACCCCAGACACCACTGCAGCTGGAGACCTGCCAGCCCCCTCACACCCACACACCAGACTTCTGCACTACAAACCAAACATGCTGGCAACAAAGCATCCACCTGCAAGTTACCACAGCTACAAGCCAGCAGACAAACTGTCTAGGGAGTAAGCTGTAATACACAGAGACTTAATTTAGAACACTCCAAAAGGAGAATTAAGTTACTGCAAATTTCTTAGTTCTACCATGCCACTCAAGGCAGGGAACCCTCAGGATTGCATTCACTCCATAAATGCTGTGAAGCCTTTAACAGCCACAGCTCTGTATCCCATTCCCAGACCATCTGCTGACAAGGGAGTCCATCCCCATCTCCCAGATGCTCCCCTTCAGAGAACTGGTTGGGATCTTCCCAGCAGCCGCCTCAACTCCCTACAAACACATTTGGGGACACGGTTTTCACCCTCTGTGTCCAGTTTCTGCTCCATCTTGCAGCACAAGAGCTCCTCAGTGCACACCTAGGACACTGTGGAGACATCCCTGCAAACTCCCATCTCACAAAGCCCAGCACAGAGGAAGGAGCTTGGTTTGGATGTGGTACCTCCGTGCAGGTTTGCTGAGAGCACAAACGGGTAAGACTTTAGCCAGGCCATGACAGCACGAGTTTCTGGCTGTGGAGGGTCTGTTACATGGACAAACTGATCTGGGAAGTTCCTGTTCAGGTCATAGTTGTTGCTGTTGTTTCTGCCAACAGTACCTCCTTCGTCTCCTGAAAATGAAACACAAGTTCAAGCTCACGCCCTGTGAAGAAGTTTCAACCTTTTATTACAGAGTTTACAAAAGTATCAGTTAGTGAAGAGAGCAGAGAGCACAGCAGTGCTGGTTCCCTGCACCCAGAAAGGGGCACCCAGGCCCTCCCCCGAGAGTGGCCTGCTCTGTGCAGCAGTGCCTGGGGGCCCGTCCCGTGGGTGTTTGCTCAGGCTCTCAGGGCAGTCAGATGAGCAGAGGCACTGAACCATGAACAATCTCTGCAGCCGGATGTCACGACCACAGAAACCTCAGAGCTCACCTTCTCAAACCAGCCAGACAAGTTCTTTGTTAAACCCAAGCAGAGCTCTGCTTCCAGAAAGGGATTCTGGACAGTCTCTGTTCTGCCAATCTGCAAGAGCCACGTAGTTCTAAGACTTCCCTGAAGGATGTTTTTGCCAGTTTTAACCTCATGATAAAAGTCTATGTTATCCTTGGACAAGTGCTCTGCAGACAGCCTGGCTCCCACACTGCACTTACTGACAGAGTGGACCAAAGCACAGCAAGCAAGAGCTGTGTCAAATACATGTCTTTTTTTAAAATAAGCCCTGGATTAGCCACAGACCATAAGGGGACCCAAACAGGGGCAGCTCACAGCACTGCTGAAGTATAAGAGCTCTCCCCAACAGCTTCCAGCATCCATCAATCAAGGTCCACCCACTCATCCCACAGCACACACCAAGTCCCTTCCCAGCCTCCCTGTGTGGAGAGCACTCCTGCTCCCACAAGGCTTCCAGATTTCCCAGGGATTCCATGAACCCAAAGGCTTGTCCTGAGAGCTAGAAACCCCACAGATATTGGCACAAACAGCAGTACCTTCCTGGGATTTCTCATAGCCATCAGGGTTCATAGATGGCATGATGTGGATCCGTGTGCTCTGGACCAAGTCAGTCACTTCGGGATCTGTGCCGAAGTTCTTGCAGAGGTACTCTATGAGGTTCAGGAGAAGCTCTCGCCCCACAACTTCATTCCCGTGCATGTTACCGATGTACTTGAACTCTGGCTCGCCTGCAGACACAGGGTCACACCACAGAGACAAATTATAACCACTATGTTACAGCCTGGAGACACCTCACCACCCCCTGAGCATTGCCCTTCCAGGCTTTGCTGGAGGGCATTTACCTAAAACTCACACTTCTGCTCCCCCAACTCCAAAAACAACAATGTCTCAAAGAACTTTCTTGGCCCTTCCTCCCTAGAGCTCCATGACCAGCACAGATGTCCCCAGCAATGCTCTTTAACACAGTGCCACCCACTGCACTTGCACTTTCTATAAAAGATACAAGGAGCAGCTCAGTCTCTCAAGAGAGGAGCAAGCTCTACACTCCTTTTTGCTCTGCCTCTCCCAGTGTAAAGGGTCTGTCAGCTGCATTTGTGCCTCACTAAAATGGATTTCCCACATCACCTGCTTCGTGGACACCAGGGTTGTCAGAGATCTCCATGACGTAGAGCTCCCGCAGCTCCACAGACTTGCCCACGGAGTAGAGGCGGGTGATGTTGGGATACTCGTTAGCGTAGCGCCGCAGGAAGATCTCCATGTCCGAGAAGTGGTGGTGGCGGAAGTCCATGGGTTGGATGGGTTGATGGACAGAGGTTGGATTTGGGGCCTCAGCCTGCACAGAGGTGGGGGTGATGGCAGTGACAGGGGAAGGCGCTGCCGTGAGCTGTGTGACGTTAGGAGTTGGTGGCATCACAGTCGGCTGCAAGGAGAAGTTCACTTCTGTTGCATCTCCCTCCTTCACCTCGATGTTCTCTTTGGTCACTGGTGAGTAACTGTGGAAAAAACAACTGGCTTCAGCAAGAAGGCTCTGCAGAACAGAAGACAAAATTCCCTGCAGTCCCTCCATCACTCCAGACTACTCCCCCCAGCCCGAACGCACTGGGACATTAATGACTGAGATTCACAGGGACCGAGCTGATGGGACTCATCCCACTGCCACCAAACCCAGCTCCACTGCTGTCCTTGCATGGATCAGCAGGGAAGAAGCCTCAGGTGTATCACAGAACTGGCCATGGGGCAAGTCACACATTCACACGCAGGCTTGGGACAACACAAACTCCTGTTGGGGTGACCCTATTCCACTTCCTTCCTTTGCACAAAGGATGCAATTTGATACAAGCAGTCAAACAGCAGTTGACAGAAATTCTGTGCACTCAACAGCACCCTGAGGGGTGCAAATACAGCTGCAGCTCTGAGCTGGAACCATTTACTGCTGCAGCTTCTAGCCAAGCCCCTTAAATACACAAGGTGTTTTCAACGGGGGGGAATCAAGAGAAGGAACAGGAGCAGTTGGCAGTGTGGGCACAAGCTGCCACAGAGACATTACCCCATCACAAAAGCCGTCACGTTGTAGGTCCCAGGCACCAGCAGCCGGTGGAAATCACCAAATTTCCCTGCTGTGATGTTATGAGCGATACCAGCAACGGCAATGGTCGCATTGTCCAGGCCAGCTCCTGTGATTGCATCCCTCACAAAGCCCTTCACACCAATGTGGACCTGAGGGAAAAAAAGCAAGGGCCTGGCTGAAGGCAGGCAACATCAGGGGAACTGTATCCTCAGGCAGCAATGTCTCTGCATGACTTAGGCAGATCTGCACCAATCAGTCCCTCTAACACTGCACCCCACAAGGCTCCTCTCAGCAGAGCTCTGTCACGGGGCATGTGGGAGCTGTGGCAGAACCACAGAGAAACACAGCAGCTTTATAGCCACCCACCTCCAAACAGCAGCTGCAGCATCTGTGTTACCTCACACAGCAAACAAAGCCAGGAGGGCACCTGAACACGGTGCTCCCAGCCCACCATGGACACACACAGGTTTCACAGCTGCCACACCCACACCCAGCCCAGCCCTCACTACCTTCTCAATGAAAGCCAGGAGAGATTCCCGGTTGTTCTCCCACTCCTTTGGAAGCTCAGAAGTTGGTGGGTATTTGCAGCAGGACAGCTCCAATGTGATCTCAAAGCAGTTGGCCCACACGTAGTTGTAATCCTGCATCCCACCTGAGAAAAGGAGGCAAAGACGTTCCAAGAGCAATGCACACACATCCCACCATGGGATGCTATTTCTCCTTGTCCTTCAGCCCCACATGGCATCTCCCCAGGATGCTGCCCCAGCTCCAGAGTGAGCAGCCTAAGGAGAAAAGTCAGGTCAGATTATGATGACAGCCTGTGCTGTAATTGGAACATTGGGCCATTCAGATCAGTCACAGCCAGCTCAAAGTAACAGTCCCTTTGTCTCACAGCTCCATCAGCTGAACTCTCTCAGCACAGCTCTTGGGAATTCATACAGGTTCATTTTACATTGCAGACACAACAAACCCAGTGTGCCAGGGCAGGTACACCAGACTCTGAACATTCCAGCAGCCAACTCCTTCCCTGTGCATTCCAAGCTACCTCAGATTTGTGAGGTCTGCCTGCAAGAGAGGTTACTTCACTCAAAATGACTTTGAGGCCTTTGATCCAAAAGAACACCAGACTATCAACTTGGGAGTTGGCAGCTCAAATCTGCACACTGGAATCAGTTTCAAGGAACACACAATTGTTCTCCCAAAAGCCTCTTAGCAAAACTCTGGACAGGATGAGAACAATGCTTCCCCTTCTCTACTTCCTCAGCTGCTCTTTTCTTCCAACTCCTTATCCAAAGGTCTATACCTGAGAAAGGTCCACCTGGGAAAGTCTGAGAAACTTGTTCTTGGCCAAGTCACCAGCCTCCTCCCACGCTTCCTCTGTAAGGCAGCAGTTTCAAATCAATTTAAGGATGTTGCAACACCTGGAGAGTTTGTTAGCTTAGTGCTAAACCAGCCCAACCTCGGTGAGCACCAGGAAACAGGAGTGCACAGAGCTGTTTCCCAGTATTAAGTTCATTTTACTGTTTTTGCCCTTCAGAGAAACCACAGGCACTGCTATGAATCAAAAAGGTCCCCTTGTCCCAGCAAGTGTCCTGACCCCATTCACTGAAGTTTATATCCAACGCTCAGCAAGCAAAGCTGTTCCTCAAACAGGACTGAATCCTGCAGGACTTGATTACTGCAGGTATCAACACTCATGATCTGGAGCCCAGACTTGAGCGTGCTGACGAAGACTGCAAATGCTCAGCCCTCTATACACTACTGGGAACTTTCAAGAGTAAAAAGGACATTCCAAAACACCCACATGTCTGTGAAAGAGGTTTCAGAATCACCCTGCTAAACCCCACATGACAATAGCCAGATGACCACATGAAAGGATTGCTCCCACCACCCAATCAGGCAGTTGTGTCAGTAAGGAAGACACACCATGCTATGTTTTTTGTGTGCTGACAATGTCTTCTGGCTCCCACAACCTTATTTAGTTATAACACAGGCAGACTTGTGTGTCACAGCCTTGGCCACCACTTCCTAGACAGCTCCATCCCAACCTGTACAGCAGCGCCTGCAACAAGAGCCCTGAGACCTCCACACCAACAGAACGACTCCCACCAGGGTCACCTGGATGCAGGGGCCCAGAATTTCCTCTGGATGAGCTGAGGGAGTTGAACTGACTCTCAGAAGTCCATCTCTCAGAGAACAGCAATGCATTTTCTCCACAGGAGGCAGATGCCAAGTCCAGGACAAGAAAAGCAGAGAGCTGTGGCAGATATCACAGCACCGGACTGCAAAGCCCCAGCAAAACGGTCTGTAAGAAATGCAAATTTTGTGCACCCATCCTTTGCTTGGCCCACTGAAGTGCTGCATTAGTGCTGTGCCAATAGAGCTCATTTAACTTGAGCGGTTTCCTAATCATTCACAAGCCCCTTGAAGTGAGGGACCCTCTGTGGCAGTGGCCAATTAACCAGCCAGAATGGATCAATACCCTGATGCAAACGCACTCCCTGGCATTGGCAGGGGCTGTGTTAATGCATGGTCAGCAACAGGGGGAAAACAGCAGCACTTGACCAAGCAGAGGAGGCTTCTAACAGAGGTGGTGGCCCAAAAGGTCAGGGACCACTGCCCTGAATTCAACAGCCCCACTGCAGCTGGGTAAAGCAGGGATGGACTGACAGCGTAAAGTAGGATTTAGAACTGGCCCCTGGGAAGATGTGAGGGATGGTATCACAACAAAGATGTCCCAGTTCCTCTCAGGTCTCCTGGGAATGTGCTGCTAAGGGAACACGGAGCTTCCACTGAAACAAATCAAATGTCACTTGCAGCCAGAAGGAGAGCACTGCAGCCTGTGCACGGGCTGACATCAAAACAGGAAAGAGACTTTTCTGTCCAGCAAAAGGGGGCCACAAAGTGTTGGAGGACTTTCCAACTCTCAAACTCCGTTCAGGGGGTTAGAGAAACAAGGCCTGTGAGTCTGATCCACCCCCAGCTTCATTCAGCTCCTGTTACCAGGCTCAGAACAGGCATGCACAGCAGGCTGCTCTCTCGCCAGTAAACACCACGCCGAGCAAAACGATCTGCCAGCCCATAACCATCTGCTCCTAGCAGGACGTTAATGCATTTGAAAACATCCATACGTAAACCAGGGCCATTATGAAACATATTTAGTGCTTCATCTGCCATTCAAGCAAATTTAGGACAGATGCTCACCCATAATAGAGCAGCAACAGACTAAATTAGAGCTTGCTACACCAATTCTGGTAAAACTGTCTCTTGGAGAAAGTAGTCCACTGCATTCTTGAAAATTTGGATTGTATCCACTGCACATATTTGGCCTTCACATGGCTCTTTTGCAGAGCAGGACAGTTATTTTTACAGCCTGTGGAGCTACATATTTTCCCACATACCATCTGCACAGCCTCCCGTGGCTGTGCAGAGACCCAGAGGGTAAAGAGAGACCTGTACTCAGCCTGCCATTAGCAGGGTGCTACAGTCATGGAGCAGAGGAGAAAATACACACCTGAGGTAGAAAACTGCCAGACTACAGTGCTTCTACTCTGTTTGGGTAATATCTGGGATAACCTGTTGGATTTACTTCAGCATTTTAATCATGGGGTGTCGTTAGCCTGCACTGTGAAAAGCTTCAGCCTCCCCATGAGGCACCATTCCCCTTTTTGTCAGTGAGCAGCTTAGTGTCACTGCAAGTCAGCCCCTGACTGGCAGTAGGTCACAAAAGTGCTCAGAAGAAACCTCTCTCCTGCTCTGACCCACTCCCTGAGCATCAGGACTGCACTTCAGGCAGGGATACCAGACCTCCTGCAGCACAAACACTGCAGAGCTCACACTGACAGGGGGGCCTCTGCTCCCTGCCAAACTCAAACCAGGAGAATGCAGCTCTCCAGAGTCAAGCCTGAGGATCCAGATACCATAAATACTCCACGTGCCAGGAGAAGCCTGCCAGGCCAGCCAAGAAGGACTCTATTTTCAAACTGCACTATGCAGCAAACTAATTCCAGCTCTCACTGGAGCAGACATCAGCAGATAAGGAACCTGCAGCTAAGTTAAAGCAGAAAAACGGTCACGTCTGCTCTGCAGAGGGAGCAGATGGCACCAAGCAAGCTGGAGACATGACTCAATACACAGCTCAAGTTGCTGACTCTGCTCAGAACTGATTGTCTCATAGCACGGGACTGAGTGAGCACCAGCAGCAGCACCAAGCAAGCAGAGGAATGTTCTGGTCCATTAGTCTGAAACCATTAAACTCAGAGGAGGTGAGGTTTGGGCCTCCAACTGTAGCAGCTGCATGGCCCAGGGTAGCCCAGCCTTCTCTTCAAAGAGAAGGGCAGAGCCCTCCCAAAGGCTGCACCAGCACAGCACTGCCAAGCAGTTCATGATAGATGTGAAAAGAGGCCTTAGACACTCAAACCACCAAGCCAATACTGCTCTCAAGAAGAAAAAGAACTGCAGCAAGACTTTTATGAAAATACAAGCACATAAGTGCAGCAAATTGTGCATATCCCCAGAAAGACATGGCTGAGAGCTTCTACGAGAGCTCACTCTGTGGAAGTGCCTTCTGCCATGCCCAGGAAAGAAGCCACCACAGTGATGCCACACTGTTCTCAGCACTCATTTTAACTGCTCTGAGCTGGATGCCACTAAGAGCTGGTTGGAAGCTCAGTGTGGCTGGTAACCACAGCCAAAACAACCCAGTAAGCACAAAGGTAACCTAAATCCACTTTCAACCTGAGAAGTGCCTCCCAATAGACACCAGAAACATCTCAAACACTTGGACATCAGAGAGTAAAGCTAGCAAGAAAATAACTTTTAGGAAGGGACTGCATGTAAAACAAATTTTCCAAGGCTGCCCACAAAACATGCTCATGCTGAATTTAGTTTTTGATCTAGAGGATCTTAACAACACAAAGTCAAAGCACATCCTGCCCACAGATAAGACGAGAGCGGTTTCTCAACTGCTCTCTGTACCCCAGCCCAACTTTGCATGTACTCCCTTGATCTGAACCAGCCACTTGGTAGTTAAAACCCCCAAAGGCTAAAAAGGAAGAGAAAGAGCATGCACACCAGAGATAGCCTCTAAAAAGCATCCCAGTCACCAACATGCTTATCTACAGCAGCTGGAATGCAGGAGCCAAATTCAGCTGTCTGGCAGAGATCCATCTTTGTGCACACTTGACCTTAGCAATTACTCTCATGGTTTGTACTTGCCACCTCAATCTGACACATGTAAGAGGCTGTTTGCAAACTCAAATGGAAGCTAATGGAGTCTGGCACCAGCATAAAATTGAACTGGTAACTCCAGGACAACGAATCCCATGGCAGTTTGCTCTCCAGCATGTTTGATTTCACATGATAAAATGTGGCAGGAAAATTTCCACCTGTTGAAACACTATGTTCTCATTTCTTTGTTTTTACTGGCTTTAGTTCACTTGGAGCCTGCGGGAGTCTCTGCTGGCACAGCCTGATCTGGAGGCCTCGAGCACGTGCCCCGCACCGCTCACAGAACCGTGAGCTCTGGTTATCTACCTCTAGAGCTCAGCTCAGGGACTGGGATTTCCCCAGCCTCATTTCACCACACATTTCAATTCTGCAATCACTGGGAAAGGCCTCCTGATCCAAGCACGAGCCTCCGCAGTCCCTGGCACAGAGCTGAGCAAGTCGGATGACTCAAAACAGCCTCTCCGATGGTTTTGCTGCTTCTGTCACACCACTTACAACTGACTCCCCTCTGCCTGCTGTTCATCCACTACTAAAAATAAATGTTAAAAGCTGCAGCCCCGAAGGGGTGAATCGACACAACATCAAACTACACGTGTGGTACTGGTCAGTTCACCTGTGATCATTTTACACAAATTCCCTGGCTCTGGGGGAGCTGCTCCAAAGGCTGCCGTCACCCTCAGCAATGCTCCACTCTACGAGTCCACATCAGTGCATCCTCCCTGCAATCTCTGCCCCTGAGTTGCCTACAGCCATCCGTGCTGAGCCCGAGATTGTGGCCTGTCACAGAGAAAGGGTTCATTTCTGCAGAGACTGGGTGCTGGAGGCTATTGGATAAACACAAACCACAGTGATGGCAGCACAGAGCAATCTGGTCTGCAGTTCACACCTTTTATTTCCTCTGAAAGGAAAATGCTGCCATTTCTTTGTCCTGCTGGTAGAGCAAAGGCAGCCTGGAAGGTTCACACACCAGTGCCACAGCCACCAACCAGGAGGATGAAAAAGTCATCCCTGCAGTGTAAAATGCTGCTCTCTGGGGTCAGGAGAGCACAGACCCAAAGCTCTGGAATAACTTTCCCCTCAGATCACACCCAACCCACTTCATTACAAGGACAGAAGACCTTAGAGCTGCAGTTAAACCTCCCAACTGAAGTGTTGGCCGATAACAACAGCCACCACAACAAGGCAGCACAGATCATCCAGGATATCCTGTTCCCTCACAAGCCAAGTCACCAGATTACACAAACTTTCCTCCTGCAGGACATCTCACAGCAGCAGAATGAACCTTGAGCCAGCAAACACGAGGGCTGGTGTGCTCAGCAACAGCTGGTAGAGAAAGAGATCAAACCGCATCTTATTTGAGCACAACACCTTATTTGCCCAGTGAAATCCAGGGGAGTGATTCAGACACAGCTAAAAACCCAGCCTTCCTCTTCCAGCTCAGAGATGATGTGTTCAGGCCCTATAATGGACCCCTCTCCAGCCTTCCCAAGCAAGCTGGATGCAGGATTAACACAGGACTCTGCTGCAAAGCCCATGTTGCAGAAAGACACTGTCTTACTAGAAATTGTTAAGCTGTAAGCTCTGAAGGATAAACAACATTGGCTGTCACTGCTTGCTCAGCACTTCTGCCATTATCCCTCAGCCACAGCGCAAGGGAAGGCAGAGCAGCGAAGCAACACAACTTCTTGAGACCATTTCTGCAACTTTTTTGTTGTGTTCTCACCACAGAAGTTCCTGCCCTGTCTGGTGAGGCCGTGGCCGTACAACATCTGCCAAGGGGGCACAGCAATGGGGTAACTTGGGAGCTCTCTTTTCCATGAGAGCTTCTCATCACATAAATTATTATTTAAATTTTCAACCAAACCAACACACACAGAGCAACCCACTGAGTGGCTGAGCCAGGCTAGTAACCTCCACCTGCACAGGTAGAGTGGTGGCACCAGGAGGTAATCTCCTTTTCAGCTCACTTCTATATGCAGCTGCCTAATGGAGGGATCAGGAGCTGTCCTAGAGGCTCCAGCAGGCCAAAATTCAGATGCCTTCTAGATCTCCCACACTGGTGGATGAGAACAGGTCATGCAGGCTGTCACCCTCCACACAGGTCTAAGAGTAGAGTAGTCCATGGAAAAGCTGCCAACCCCACTTCCAGCAAGAACTCCTTGGTTAGCTCAGACCACATATCTAAATTTCACATACTTTTACAGCAGGCTATTCTATAATCACAAAACTACAAATTCAGAGGTTAAAAGACTTCTCACAGAACACTGGCATTGGTTTAATACCTTTAACAATAATTTCCTCTTTCCTGTATCAAAATTTAGCCACCATCAAGAGACCTACAAGAGCTCATTTGGCAAATGAAGCCTCCCACGTGCAGGACAATTCTCCACCACGTAAGGGGGTCAGGAAGAATCCTCCATTTTGCTGGGATCTCTTCCCTACAAACATCTCCCAAGCTGTTACTCATCAGCTGCTGTTCCCATGATGTTCTCTCTTCATTTCAAGCTGCTAGAAGACATTCAAAGCTAAAAATATCACTTAACCCACAGCCCCTTCCTCTATGACAAACACCACCAGTCTCAGGTGAGCACAGCTTACCTTCTACATCGTACCACTGGGCACCATTCGTGATGCCATCTGGGAAGGTCTCTCCCTCCTCTCCAGGGCAGTTGGGTTTGCCAGTTCTCATGATGGGGTGATGTGACGCATAAGCTTTTGCCAAATATCTGAAGACCTCATCATCAGCTGATTTACTGTAGACTCCTGTGGGCCTGTGCGTGGGAGAGTCATCGTAGGGGTAGCTTGCCACCACGGAGCCACCATGGAGATTGCCAGAGAGCAGAAACCTGGGGTTGGGAAGGAAAGGGAGAAAAAGTCATACTGGAAACATTTCAACAGGAAGTTTGCTACAGCAACCCAACCAGTTATTCTGCTGCTTTCCCACCCAAACCACGCTCTCAGGAGCCTCCAAACTCTATTTGGGATTAATGAGGCAAATTGCACACACTGGACGTGGAATCAACTGGACCCTGCTCCATCAGCCCTGTGCAGGGAGCACACCTGGAGCTGCAGCTACACCAAGGCTAAGTTAACAGACATGCACCTGTCTGACACTGAGTCAGCTACTGTTGGACATGAAACCCTATCGTGGGAGACGTGTTCCAGCCTCCAACACAGTCAGCAGCATTGTCACAGGGACTGAACAGCGTCCAAGTGGGAGCACAGTGGGGAAATCTGCAGATTTTTGCAATAACCCAACTCTCAGTGCTGGCTGAGTAGCTCCCCAAACTGACATCTGGCATTTCTGGAGATGGAACAAGTTTTTTTCTGCAGTCTAAGAGCAACCCCCAAACTCAGTGACACACAAGCAGTGCACAGCTCTTCATCGAGATGAGTACACCTGGTACGTGCAACAGAATCAACTCACAAATAAAATCTGGATGTGAGACAGAGCTGTTAAAATCCCAAGGCAGAAAATACAGCAGGGCATGCCCCATATCCCCTTTCAGTTTGATCACAGGCAGCACAAGCACTTAAACGAATCCCAAAGGTAATTGTCTCTGTTCTTCCTCTTCCCACCAAACACAGCACTGAGGGGGGAAAAGAGCTCTCCTGTGCATTTGCTCAAATGGGATTTGGTTTCCAAGCAGAGGTAATGTGACCAATACCTTTACCTTGCTTAAAATAGCGCACGTAAATTGCATTACACCCACTATCTCCCTTTTTAATCAAACAGTTCTGTTTACCCATTCATTTTTCTATCAGCAGTTATGTTAGTCTAACAATTACACCAGTATTAACTGGTGCTGCCAGGCAGAGGGACGCACAAAGCACCACGTTCTTCCTGTTTCACCCTGGCTGATAGCAAATCCCACCTCAGGTACTAAGAGAAAAAGATAAAATAAAAAGCTCAAGGTGTTTTCAAAATTATATAAAGAAAGCACATGAGTTTCCCTCGTAACTAATCTTGAGCTGAACCAACTCTGGAGGGATTTTAGTGCAAAGTGCTGCACCAGAGCTGTCCTAAAGGATTGTTAAGACAAGCAGTTACTGGTGAAGTTCCTGAAATTCCTCTGGAGCACCATCGCCATGGGCACTGCCATCCACCAAGTTTTAATAACGATCATTTGTTAATGTAAATTTTGTTTCCTAAACGTGAGCGAACATTATACGATGCTGAAGGTTGTGTGCATTGGCTGGAGTCAACCAACAGCCCTGGAGTGCACTGTGGCCATCAGTAACCCCCTCTCCATCTCTTCCTATCCCTGTTCTGGGAAGAGGGCCACAGTTTGCTGCAGTGCATTGCTGCTTTCTCTGCAGTTTCCCACGGTTGGTTGCACTGACCTTTGTGGTCTGGACCTTACACAGTTCTCTGAAGAACACGTGGTAAATGAAGAATCAATGCCCAGCCTGGCCACTGCACTTTCTGGGGCTGCCCCAGACCCCCACATCAGAGCTGGGCTTTGAAGGCACCATCTCCCCTCCTGGGCTGCCCCCACTCCAGGCACAGCAGCTTCCCACTGTGCTACCCCTTAGGATGGGGAGAGCCCGACAGGTCAGCATGGATGCTCGAGGCTCAGTCCCACGTGCTTCAACTGAACAGATGGGAAAGGTGGCTGTAGAAACAGGGCCTGTCTTTGGAAATGCTGCTGCATAGAGCATTATTTCTAAATCCAAGGAATTTTCCATGGAACAAAAAGATGAGGGGAAGGCCTATCCAACACAGTTTTATTCACGTGGTCGTACACAGACCAGCTGCATACTTAACCCCAAATATTTCCAGCATCCCACAGCTTGTGGAGAAAGCATTACTGGCCCTAAGAGCAAGACCCAAGGACAAGTTCACAGTGAAGCAGGAGAGAAGTTTCCAGCCACAAGCTCGGGGAGATGGGACACATGCAGACGGCCATGGAGGCCAGAACATGTGGGCGGGTACAGGGCACAAGCTGTGCCCTGCGGGGCTAGTGCAGCTCCTTGGCAGGTGCACAAAACCTGCGGCCGCCAAATGCTCTCCCCAGCGCAGGAGGGTCCCGGCTGCGATGAAGAGCCGACGCAGGGAGGCAGGCTGGGGATAAACAGGTGGGGAAATTACTTCTCCTTTCCCGCAGGCCCTGCCGGGAAACACCGGGAAGGGTTGGAAGCTGGCTGACACCCCCGGGGAGCGAAGCCAAGGGTCTCCGCTCCCCGGAGCGGCGCGCCGGGCAGGGGGGACCGGGCAGCACTCACCTGTTGCGGCGCATCCAGTCGATGAGCGCTTGCACCTCGGGCACGGGCTCCAGGTTGGGCTCGGCGTCTCCGAACTGGTCGGGGAAGCTGCGGTTGAGGTCGCGGCCGTGGCTGTTCTCCCGGCCGCCCTCGGCGCCGCCGCCGCAGTTGCCTTCTTGGGCGCGCTCGAAGCCGTCGGGGTTGAGGCTGGGCAGCAGGTACAGGTCGGTGGTGTTGAGCAGGCGGACGATGCGCTCGTCGCCGCCGGCCCAGCCCCGCACCAGCTCCCAGGCCAGGCGGAGCAGCAGCGGCCGTGCCAGCGGCTCGTCCCCGTGCATGTTCCCCACCAGCTTCACCTGCGGCCGCCCGGGCAGGGCAGCGCCGCCGGGAGGCTCGTCGGGGCGCTCGGGGCCCAGCCCGGCCGTGAGCCGCAGCACCCACAGCGGCCGATTCTCCACTGACTGCCCGATGCTGAAGAGCCGCACCAGGCCCGGGGGGGCCGCGGCCGCCAGCGCCCGCAGCGCCTCACCCAGCTCGGCCGAGTGCAGGTACCGCAGCGCCTCGCCGGGCGCCGCCGCCGCCGCCTCCGCTTTCTTGATGTGGGGGCTGCGGGCCGGGCTCTGCAGCGAGGGCAGCGGCGGCAGCAGCAGCGCGCAGAGGAGCGGCAGCAGTCCCGGCATCAGCCGGAGCTCCCGAGCCGCGCTCGCCATAGCCCCACGCACGCCCCGGTCCCGCCGCGCCGCGCCGGGTCCCGGCGGAGGGGGCGGTGGCGCTGCCCCGGGGGGCGGGACCTGCCCCGCACCCGCCAATCAGCGGCGGCCGCAGGGGAGGAGCCGTCCGGGCGGGGCGGTGAGAGACCAATGAGAGGCGGCGGGGGCGTTACGTCACCAGGGGTGAGTGTCACCGTGCGCCGCGGCGCCCCCTGCCGGCCCCGGCGCTGCTCCGGGCCCGGCTCCGCCGTGGGGTTCAGCGGGAGCGGAGCGGAGCCGCTCGCGTTCCCCGCGGAGGGGGCTCCGAGGGCACGGGGGCTTCCGTCCTCCCTCGGGACAACGCGGACTTTGGCTCTCCGCACTCGCTGTTTGCCCTCACGAACGCCTCCGCGTGAGCTGTTCCACGGCGCGCACCGCTGCGCGAGAGGTGAATAACCCAACAGGGATTTCTTGCGCACAGGGGGACAAACAGCAGCACCGGGCGATGCGCCGGTACCTCGGAGGGGTCACGACAGATCCCTCGTCTCCAAGGAGGTCTTCCAAGCCGGAACACCAACCAGGACCTGGGGAGGAAGGACCGAGTGGCCTTTGCCTGGGCACGGTGACAAGCGGTGGGTCACGGGACACGAGGTATTGCTCCTGGTGCCTCCATCTTCCTGGCGGGAAGCGCATGTGGCCAGCCCTGAGCGAGCTGCCTGCTCAGGTCGGACCTCTGGGGATTAAAGTAATTCTAACAGCGTGATGTTGCATTGCATGTGGCTGTGACTGCAGAGCCATGAGCCTCAGAAGAGATATAAACAGTACTTTGGGGTTTCCTCCATCTAATTCTCTTTGTGAGGCAGGTGAGATGATAAGGACTAAAGGCAAGACACCTTACTCTGCAAAAATCACCTTGCAATCCATAAAACAATGAAAGTCTCCATTTCCGACAGCAGATTCCTGTCAATTGTGTTTAACTTTTCGGTAGTATCTCATGTACACATCTGCTTCCCAGCTCTGGCATTTCCTGTTGGAGACACAAGCCCCACGTCTAGCACATAAGACTGATTTTCAGGGGAACCATCTGAAAGTATGACTCCTTCATCTCACGGCGTGGCGTTCCGGGATCCTTTGCGCAAGAGATCAGATGATGCAAACTCGTGTGTGAGCCAAGCATGGTACAGCATCAGAAGAGCCCTGAGGAAAGGGAGAGAAAATTGGCTTCTCTTTATTGGGGCTCATCTGTGCTGCACAATCTTTAGGAGAGGAAGAAGCAGGAAACAGGGGTTATGCATCAAAAGGATGCCCCAGATCAAATGAAACTGGAAAAGCCAAAAGACCTCAGTCATCAGGATGTTCTTAAACCAAAAGGGAGAAGGAATGTCATGAGGGAATTTAGCTATCTTGGAAGTGATCATCACTATATAGCTTTAAGTCCTCAGTCTGCAAATGAATTGCTCTGGATTTACCCAGAGTAACTGAGCTCATTTCCCTTTTTAGCCGATAAAAGCCCAGTTGTCTGGAACTCCAACAGGCCAATTGTAAAAGCAGCATGTGGCAAAGGCTGATGAGTCACCAGCTCATTTGCTCAGCAGCCAGTAACAACAAACCCTTCACATTTCCTTAGGCCAGCCGAGGAGAGCTCTGACTTCCCCATCCCTGGGAGAGCAAATACCCAGGTTGGGGACTGATCTGCCTCCTCCTTCTCTTCCTCCTCCCTTTCCTCTTCCTCTCCCACCTCCTCATCTCTGCTTTGTGCCAGTGCTGCGGCACTCCAAAAGGTGGTTACTCAGGAGCTGGGGCTTTTGCCTCACCACACTCCACAGTGCTTCCAACCATGGAGCAGGACTGTGATTTGCTCCTGAAGACCGGCAGCAAATGGTTCCCCATGAACTGGAAAGATGGAGTAGCTCAGTCTTTGCAGATTCCTCGCAGAGGGAGCGAGGGGTGACCCCACAGCAGGGAAGTTAAAACTGCTAATGCTGTTTGGCAGCACTTCACAAGATCAAATCAGCACTTGGTTTTCCAGCAGAGCACTTCCAAGAAATCCCACTGGTGATGAAAGTTTCAAGGTAGACAAAAATATCTGTGGCTGTAGAGCAGCCACAGCAGAATAGAGTCTTGAAAGAGAAGCAGCTCTGGGAATTCTGCTAGGGAATGTCCTGTACTGGCCACCAGCATCAAACAGGCACCAAGTTTAGCATCCTCCCCAGTCATGAGTGTGGCTTCAGCCTTCTACAGGATTTACTGCCTCTGAGCTTCTGCCAAGGTGATCACAGCGATCTCATCCGGATTCCAGCGCTCCCAAGTGACTTTGCTCCCCGCCAGCTTCCGTGGGTGGGTACCCAGCAGGTGGCATCCATGTCCAACACTTGTGCTGGAGCCTCACCTTCCTGAAGGCTTCTTCTTCGCTTTTATGATCCCAGGATCTGTTTCTTCATTAATGTCTATTTTTCATTTGAATTTATTTTAAAATTTCAAAATATTCACTGGTTTAGTGCTTCTTTAACTATTCCTTTTCCTTCCCAGGGATAAAGTTCACTCATCATCCCTCTGTGTTCAGTGGCAGAGCATGTGACCTTTATATAAGGATCATCAGAAAATAGATTTGTTAACAAATTTACAAAAAAATACTTGAGATCTCTCCATCTCACCAGTGAGAAATATGTTGGGTCTAGGCTGGGAGAAATCAGGGCACATCACATCTCCATAATCTTTATACTTGGGAAAAATAGGTTTTGTGGGAGGGAACAGGAGTGCTGAGTAAGTTCAAGCAGCATTCCCTGACAGCCTCGCTTTCCAGCCCAGTTATTTGGCAAGGAGAGGCACTGGATTTGGGTGTTACAGTCATCCTCCAACAATGGAAGTGTTGCAAAATATGTAGCACCACATATTAAGAAGGGATTAGAAGTGGGGAACCACAAGGAGTAGGAAAACAGGAGCAGCCTTAGAGCAGAGCCTCAGGCACTATTGCAGAAACATGTTTTCTGGAGCAGGATTACAGCCGTGTTACAGCCTTTGTTTGCTTGACAAAACCATAGATACAATCCCGGGTTTCCACACGTCTGTGCAGATCCTGCCATGTCCCTGACTCCAGGAGCAACCATCAGCCCTCACAACTCTGCTGAGTATAAATCAAGATCTCATCTGCCAGTGAGAGTGTGGGGGATTAGGAATTGCTCTCCCTGCTCCCAGAGGCACTGAGGAGATCCACGCAGAACCCAAACTGCTGGGAAGTTTTGAGCTGGAGGTTAAGAAACCCAGTGGAAAAGAAAAACTTCTGCTCAATCTCTATCACGTTTTAAATCTTCTCAAGTTTCTAAGGCTTGGATTACACCCAGGAATAGACTGCTGCTTATTAATTAATTCCTTGGAGGCTGTTCAGAGTCATATTTAACAGTAGTCTTATTCTGGGTTTGTTGGTCCAGCGTTGCCATAAGGATGACAAGCAGGAACCGGTGTGGTGGATTACTGACTCTAGCCCATGGTCTGTCTAATCCAGCCTTGGCAGTGCAGATCCAAGTACCTCAAATGTGAGGGTTGGATCCTTTGCTCTGGAGAGTTACGGAGTACTTGCCTCCCTGAAGAGGTTCCTCCCAGTCTGAGTCATTAGTGGCTGCTTTACATTCTGGAACATGAGGTTTACGTCCCTCCAAAACGTAATGGAAAGGTGGAGAACACAACCCACAGAACTCTAGACCTCAGTAATTAGACACCCACCAGATTAATTACACCCTGTATAAAAAGAAAAGTGTAAAAAGCCATTACGAAAGTAATTCTTACCAGGTCTAAACAACTGCCTTTCAGTGTCTCTGGCCAGGTGACACCTTGATTTTCTAGTCCCTCTTCCTTCAGCAGATCCCGAAGCCCACTGCAAAACAGGACACTGCCATTGCTCCAGAAGAACCCCAGCTCACCTCACTGCTTGCCATGGACCAGTTGATGCTGGGCATCACATCATAACAAACCCCCCACAGAACAGCTGTTGTCTGACAATCTTTTCCCTTACTCTCATTTCTACATTAAAAGAAATACTCCCAAACTCCACTCTTTCCTTCTTTACATTCTCACTTACTCCCAACACCTCCTTCTTCTCCAGAGTGTCAGTCGGTGCAGTGCAGTGACCAGAGGGAGCACGGACTTCCCTGCACTCTCCTGCCTTTGGCTCACATTGTGGAGGGAGCACATGAGCCATTTCCCAGCCCATTCCTTTGAAACCCTCTCTGTTTCAACTCAGCTTAATTCCAAACCACAAAGATCACTTTACTCCTAGGAAGAGCATTTGGATTGAAGTTTGTACTGAACCATAAACCAACATTTAGTTGAATACTACAAGGACAGGACAGTTTTTAGAAGGGAGAGTGAGAACTCTCTCTTTAAGGGACTTTTGTACACATATACTTTTTTAACTGAGAGTGATTCCCTGTTGGTTTTAAGGGTAAACTCATATACACAGAGTTATATTAACACTCAAAGGTGACCCTTGTTTGCAACAGCCCCACAAATAACCAGTGCTCTATGCTCCTGTGCTGTGTGTGTGTGCAGGCAGCAGCCCCAGAGCAGGAGCCCTCCCTGCCCACCTCTGTGCCACTGAGTTGGGACATGGCGTCCACAGATAAAGAAAACACCAAGGACACATCCCAGGCTCCTCCTGCTCATGAAATGCACTTTATGGCTCTGCTGAGCCCATTCCTGATGACCGATGTGCCTGCAGGGACACTGGCAGCAGTGACAGCATGTTTGAAGGCTGCGAGGACCCCGTGCTTTGTGACCACGTCACCATCACCCTGTCGAGGTACAAGCAGCACTTCCAGACACATTTCCACGTAGCCAAGTGCTTCAGTTCTGCTCTGGGCACACACAGCTCAGGCACAGCTGTCCCAGCAGAGGGAACAGTGGGGACAGATCCCCTGGCTCTATGCTGGGAGGTGCCCAGGGCTGAGCTAAGCACAGGAGCAGCCTGGGGGTACACGCTGGTGAGCAGGACAGTGTCTGCTCTCTCCTCTGCCAACATGCAGTTCAAAGTCTGAATCAGTGAATTTTCTCATTTTCCGCTCAAAAGAGGACATGGCAACAGAGCTTTGGGAAGAAAGGGACAAATCGGAGTCTACTCCTGCTCTAGGATAATCTAGGATAAAATCCCTGCGGCTTAAAACAGTGCTGTGAATACCCAGAAAGCTGGGGAAAAAAGGTATTATTTTTGGCTGAAAGTCTTTATGGCTGATGCAGGAACTCTCTCATTAGTTACTCATTGCCTCAGCAAGTCTCATAAAACAGCCAGCAGAGCCCAGCAAATACTTTTCTTCAGTGTTCAAGGAGCTCAGAAATACAGGAATTGAACGAGGCCTTGAACCCATTTTATGGACTCACTTCTTACGAACTACCATAAAATATTAAAATTCAGACCCTATAAATAAGGAGGGGAAAGAACTGTGCATTTCCCAGCAGAAGCAGCCTCTCCAGAGAGTCTTCTCAAGGTAAGTCCAGTGCTACCCGATCCAGAGACAGGTTCCCCTGGCTGACGGGTGATTGGAGACAACAAACTCATGTAATGGAGATTAGAGACATAAAACCCCACTTGGAATCTGCTCTGAACTGGAAAATGCCCTGCAACAATCGACTCCGTTTATTCCCTGGTGACCCTGTCCCTGCTGTGAGGGCTCTCCCCAGGGTGTCTGATGGCAGCAGGGATTAACCCCTGCGAGCCCTGACGGAGGCAGCAGTGCTGTGACCCTCTCTCCAACAGAGCCAGCTGGGCCCCTCTGAGATGGTGCAGAAACGCAGCCTCGCCGTCCCCTACGGAGTGCCCGTCCTTGCCATTTCCTTCTTGGCATGTGTGGCCACAGGTAAGGAATGGAAAAAAACCCATCCTGGCTTTGTCCAAGCCCCATCACACCAACTATTGAAACTGCCCAGGGCTGGGTGATGTGCCACAGCAGCATCCCAGCTTTTGAGTGTTCTGGAGGTGATCCCCAGAGGACTGCCTGAAAACTGGCCTCTGATTTGAGAATAGCAGAGAATGGAATGGGGAAACTTCAGTGTTTTCTGACATTATTGCAGCAGGGATGATGAGGCCACAGTTTCCAAACCTGCTCTAAGCAGTGAGAAGTGTGATAGCTTTGGCCATGTGGGAACACCTTCAGACAGGGACCTTCAGACTTCTTTATATTCACAGGGCCTTAGTACCTTTCTATTCTGAGCTATATTTTTTATTCATTATTCTATGGCCCAGGCTGCAGTAGCGAGTTTCATCCCATTACAGTAATTTATTTCCCATACTGGTTGTTCATTTAGTATGTCCTGAGGTTTGTACCTTTGACAAACTGCAGCTCTGCAAGAGCCAGGATACAGCTGATTAACTAATTTATACTCCCAAGGGCATCCAGCTTCAACTGAAAAACAGAATATCAAACAGTGAGCACAGTGGTGCTGCAGCACTGATGGGCAGCAGGAGGGTGATGGGATGGGAATGACCTTTTGCTGGGTGTCACATGGTCATTCCTGGTTTCAGACATTTTGTTGTCACAGCTCAGGCCTTGGTGTTCTGCAAAAGCCTGATTTTTATTTTAAATAACTGTGGAGCTTTGAGATGAAGACAGCTTCTTGTCTCAAAAACTAACATTCCACCTGAAAACAGCAAACCTGGTAGATTGAAACCTGAAAGTCTCATCCCTCCTCCAAGGTCAAGGCCTGGAGAAGTGAGCAGGGCAGCTTTTGTGGGAAGAATATGGCTTAGGATACTTAAATGTCCTTGTCCTCCTTCTTCTGCAGGTTTGGAACTGTCTGTAAATAACCATGCTGCTGACTTCACCCTGTCTACAGAGCTTGGCCCTCCCATCTCCCTCTCGTGCCTTGTACACAACAGCAGCCAGGCTGAGGAGCTGCTCTGGTACCGGGGAGATGGGCAGGTGGGTCTGAAAGATGGGAATAAAGTGAACATCAGTAACATCTGCATATCCCCGGTCAACGAGTCTGACAACGGAGTCACCTTCACGTGCAAGCTGGCGCGGGACAAGTCTGTGCAGGTGTCTGTGATCCTGGATGTGCACTGTGAGTCGCCGTGGTGGATTTCCGTGGGGAATGGCTGGGGTGGGATGGAGTCATGGGCCGAGCAGCTCTGTCTGGGCGGTGTTTTGCCTCCTTGTATGCTGTCTTCACCAGGAAAAAATGCGTTTAGGAGGAGATAACTCACATGCTAAGACACTCCCTTCCCACAGTGGTGCTTATGGCCTGATCTAAGGCCTCTTTTATAGGAGTGGGTGGGCCCTTAAAGAAAGATGTTCTATGTCCCTGCCTCCACCTAGATTATTTCCCAAGGATACAAGTCAGGGCAGAGGAAATACTGGAGTGACAGTCTCTGCCACTGATTGCTCTCCTCATTCCCGGGGATCAGGAAAGGCTGCACTACTGTGATGTGTTAGACCACTGGACAAGGGATGTGTGAAGGGAACTTGCTTTGTGTTAAATGGTAGGCATTCTACAAGCTCCTGAAAGGAGGTTGGAGCAAGATGGGGTCAGTTTCTTCTCCCAAGTAACAAGTGATAAGAGGAAATAGCCTCAAGTTGTGCCAGAGGAGGCTTAGATTGGGTATTAGGGAAAATTCCTTTACTGAAAGGATCATTGAATCCTGGCACAGGCTGCCCAGGGCAGTGGTGGAGCCACCATCCCTGCAGGGATTTAAAAGATGTGTAGATGTGGCACACGGGGACATGGTTTCGTGGTGGCCCTGGCAGTGCTGGGTTAATGGGCAATTTGAGAAGGCTTTTCCAACCTAAATGGTCCTGTGATTCTATGGGCAGCATTATTAATGACCCGTTGAACTGCATTTCTGTGAACAGTTCCTCCCCGGCTGAGTGGAGAGGAGACCCTCCATGTGGAAGAAGGCGAAGATGTTACTCTGACCTGCAACTCCAAGTCCAACCCTCAAGCCCAAACCACTTGGTACAAGGACAACCACAGCCTGACCCTGCAGCAAAATCATCATGAGCTGCACCAGACCAGTGAGGTCTTTCAGCTCTCCATCAAGAAAGTGCAGAAGTCTGACAATGGGACCTACACCTGCGTGGTGGAATCACCCTTGGGAAATGGGACAAGGGATTTCCACCTCATAGTTGAAGGTAACAAGGCTGCTGCCAAACATTAAGCTTTACAAATAACTCTCTGTTGTCTTTTATAATGACAGCAATCCATTTATATTAAGAAGCATAAGTGGAGTGTGGTAAATTCCCTGCATGGACTTCTGAGGGCACAGCAACAGCCAAGGAGCTCTCCCTGCACCTGTGCCTGGGACCACAGCACCAGGAAGGGCCTCTCCTGCTCTGCCTGTTATTCAAAAGCATTTGGCAAGTGTGACCCGGGGAGGGCTCATCCCACTGTTGCTCTTCCCACGCTGACAGTGTGGTTTAAAGCACCTCAGGTCTTACTTGAAGCATCTTACTCTGACCACAGTATTCTGTCATGCCCAAAGAGCTCCTTAAGGCAAGAGAAGTTGTGCTCCAGAAGTGACTACAGGGGCTGGGTGTTCAGGGCTCAGACAGGTGACTCTAAACGAGGTGACCCACCAGGCACTTATGTCCCACCTCTGCCCAGACCCCTTTCATTTCTACCCTCCTGGCACAGTGAGGGAAGCAACGTTACCTGTGGCAGTGGTACCTCTGGACAGCCTTATTTCTGAGCATAACAGTGCCTGGGGGATCTTCTTCAGTTCACTAAGATACAGGCTCAGCCCCCTTCTTTCCAGGGGACTAACACACAGAGTCAGTCTGCAGACAGCAGAGAGAGCAACAGTTAACTCAGCGGTGACAGCTGTGGGAAGAGAAATATGTCTTTCCACAGTCCTGTGAGATGTTCTGGGTTATGTGGCTGCACTAATCTCTCACATATCCAACCTCTTCTTTCCTGACAGATAAAAAACCTGTTTTTCCCAAGGAGGCTGTTATTGCTGCTGTCGTGGTGGTTACAATCACAATATTTTTTGGAATTGTGGCTCGAAAAGACACAATTTTTAAGGTATGGAAAGCTCTAGTTTCATAGGAAAAAAATATTATTTGCTGCAGTGCCCTGTTTTTTTCTACCTTTTCTGTTCTATGTCATAATGTTTCTTTTCACTGTTAGAAAACTGCTACAAACTACCTTCTGCTTTAGAATTACCAGTAGATAAATCAAGTATTAGATATTTCATGTGGAAGGCATTATGTACTTGCAATATTTGTAACAATATCCCCATGGCCAGGAAACGTGAAAGATAACAGGACCGTTTCTTTCTTTTCAGTGCTTCAAGAAACCAAAAGAAACAACTCTGTAAGTATTTGACTGCTTGTTCACACTTATTCGAGATTAATTCCTTCTTAAAAATTGGCAAAAGCTGGAAAAGTGCACTCAGCATGATAAACTGACCCAGTTCTTACTCTGGCTGGTGAACATCAACCCACACCTCCTGTCCCAGCAGAGAGGGGTCCCTGGGAACATGACAGGGGACACACAAATCCTGCCCTTCCCTGGCCATCCCAGGGCTCTGGCTACCCCTGTGTATAAGGGAAAAAACCCTGATGTCATATCCTCAGCCTGCTGACAGCTTTCTGGAGCTGAACACAGCCCAGATGAATTCAACTTACTTGTGGTTCTTTTTTTTCTAGGAGGTGATTTTTCGTTTCTTCTGTTCATTTTGCTGCAGGTAAAGAACACCCAGAAAACATCATTTCTAGTGGTCAACCAAAGGCATTGTGTGAGAGGATGAGATAAAGCACTGAAACAAGTTTTTTTTGGGTCAAGTTTATATGTTTTTTCAAAATATAAGTGGTTCTTTGCATCTGTTGATTCTAACCTGCTGCTTAGAGTGTCAGAATTGTTATAACTGGTCACTGGGAACCTTTCCTTAGAGCACCATTGAGGTGGGTGGGCTGCATGAGATGGTGCCAGCTCTTGCTCTCCATGCTTATTCCAACAAGGAATGCATGTGCAGTCAGGCATGTGGGTTGTGGATTCCTACAGAGGAATCTCTGCTGGACTGTGATGCTGATGCACACAAATGAAGTGAGGTGTTGGGCTGACAGCTGCTTTCTCTCCTGCAGTGCCATTCCACAGGGTGCTGGGGTGGTGGCCACCCAACTTCCTGCCCCTTCCCAATGATCCTATGGGCACATCAGCTTCTCTTGTCAGGGCAAAAGCTGCCTGGCACTCAGCACTGCTGCTGCACCTCCTGTCTCTGTGGCTGAGACAGACCCCAGGGCTTGGGGCAGCCCCAAGTGAAGTTCCAGTGTGATTGCTCCAGCGCCTCAATGGGTGGAAAACCTCTCCATGCGTCCCTTCCCTCAACAAATGTGCCACTCAAGCACTTTTCTCAAGGTCCTGGCAAGCTGTTGAAGCCTCATCATGCCTTGGAATAGTCCATTACTAACACTGTCAATAAACACTGCGTGCTGTAAATCAATTTGAGACTCTGATGTACCAGCGCTCTTCTCAGCAGAGCAGGGCAGTTCCTCAAGAGGAAGATTCCACAGCCTCATCTGGAGTGAGATCCAGAGCATGTCCTTGACTCACCAGTGCTCAGGGAGGTCCCTCAAGGTGCCATAGCGGTGCCACCTCATGCTCCTGGGTACTCGGCCTAAATAACACCACCAGCTGTGGAGACGTGTCCCAAACCCTCCCGTTAATCCGTGACACCGTGCGGATAGAGCCGGGGACAGCGGCACGGCGGTGCTCCGGATGGGTGACACCAGCCCTGAAGGGCCGAGCCTGTACCACACACAGCCCCTGACAGGCACTGACACCAGCTTGTGCCACCAACAGCCCCAAGCACTGGCGCTCCTCGGGGCGGGGAGGCACGGACTCCAGGCAGTGTGGAATGTTCTGGACCCGGGGTTGTGTGGGTGTGAGGGGCCGGTGTGACCGATCTGTGTGAGGGGTCCATGTGAGGGGTCGCTGTGAGGGGTCGCTGTGAGGGGGCTGTGAGAGGGGTCCGTGTGAGGGCTTTGTGTGAGGGCTTTGTGTGAGGGGCCGGTGTGACCGACTGTGTGAGGGGCCCGTGAGAGGGGTGGGTGAGAGGGCTTTGTGTGAGGGGCCAGTGGGAGGGATCGTCGTCAGGGATCAGTGTGAGGGGTCTCTGTGAGGGGCCACCCCACCGGCTCCCCCTCACTAAACGTGTCCCTCGCCTCTCGCCGTCCGCCCTCCCCTCGCCGTTCGCCCCCCCTCGCCCCCGGCCGCGGCCCCGGGCCCCTCTTCCGGCTTCCGGTGCCGGCGCTATAAGAGCCGCTTCCGCCTCAGGCCCGCGCCGGGATCGTGCTGCCGGTGCCGCCATGAACGCCCGCGGTGAGGGGGGGCGCCTGTCCGTGAGGGGTAGAGGGGGGCACAGCGGTACTTCAGCGATGGGGGGCGGTTGTACCGGGGAACGGAGATTGGGAGGGGGGGATGTTGTCGATGGAGGTGGGGGGGGTGTCATCGTTACCTCAGCAGTGGGTCGGGGGAAGGAAATTACCGGGGTAGGGAGGGAGTTACCGGCCCTCACCGGGGCTACGGGTGGGATATGTAGTCTGGGGGTGGGAGACTCATGGTTACCTCAGCAATGGGTCGGGCGGGGAGGGAATTACCGGGGGGAGCGGGGCGTTACCGGGACCTTACCGGAGCTACGGACAGGGATAAGGTGCCCATTGTACGGAGGGGGCGGGAGCCTCACCGTTGCCTCGGCGGTGGATGGGAGGGGGTGTGTGTGTTGCCGGGGGTGCGGGGCCGGTGGTGACCCTGTCCCGGTGTCCCTGTCCCGGTGTCCCGCAGGGCTGAGCACGGAGAAGGCCGTCGCCTTCAGCCGGCGGCTGCGGGCCGAGCCGCAGTTCCTGCTGGCCCAGAACGTGGCCACATGCAACGACCCCGCTGGAGGTGTGCCTGCAGCGGCAGGTGGTGCAGGACACCGTGCAGGTGTTCCAGCACGCCGTGCCCGCCGAGGGCAAGCCCGTCACCAACCAAAAGAACTCCGGTAAGGGCGGCCGGGGCCGGCGTTTGGGGGCTGCCTCGTAACATTGATTGGTGTCCTGGGAGCGGCCGCTGCTCCGGAGCCCTTTGTCCGGGCTTTGGAGCAAGGTCGAATTCCTGCAGCATCCTCCGAAGTTAATAACACACTTGAGACTTGCAGCGTTTGCCTCTTTTCCCTTCTGCATAGCGTAATGGAGATTTGTGCTTGCAGTGAAAGATTTCAGAACTCCTTCAGAGCTTTTTGGTGTTGTAGAAGCCCAGCCAAAGGCTCGAGGCAGAACTGTGTCATGAATCTCGTGGTAAAAGAAATTGTTGTGCAGCTCTTGAGCACAGGCATTCCAGTTTAATTCGTGTTCCTTTGATCTCTCAGGGAGATGCTGGATTTTTTCCTGCCTCAATGCAATGCGTCTTCCTTTCATGAAGAAGTACAACATTGAAGAGTTTGAATTCAGCCAGTCCTATCTCTTTTTCTGGGATAAGGTACAGTCGTGCAGGTTGTTGTAGGATTGCTTATGCAATCAGGTGTTAGTGTTGGGACAGAACTTCTTTTAGGCTGGATTGTTTTAACATGTATGAGAAGAAATTTCAAAAGTTCTTTAGAAACGTGTTCTAAATGCAGGTGGTTGAGCAAAGGGGGACTTTCAGCTTGAGAAGAAAGTTGCCAAGATGTTGATGTTTTGGAATAGTAAAAGTCTTTTTTCTTTTTTTTTAAGAGTTCTGTATATTTCAGAAGTTACTTGTTGGAGGTTCAGGGGAAACATGACTGTAGCTGTGAGGTTTCAGTTGTGCTTGTGAACTGATGGGTGAGCTGTGCCTGCTTTTCCCCATAAGGGAAATCAAGCAAATCTAGTACTAGTTTGGGCCAGGCTTCATTGCATAACTTCTCTTTCACATTTCCTGTTCCCCTACCCTCAAGCTGTGTGCTAACTCACTCCTAAGTATTTGGTCTGTAACAAAGAATTTTATAGGGTAGCCCGTGGAATGCTAGAGGGGAAAATGAGGACTTCACTGGATAAGCAGAAAAGTGGCCTCATCTATTCTGTACTTGCAAAGAACTGAATACTCAGCAATTCATTAATGCATCAGACTTAAAAGGGTTTTTTTTAATCTGTGTGTTTCAGGTTGAGCGTTGTTACTACTTTTTAAATGCCTTTGTGGAAACAGCTCAGAAAAAGGAGCCAGTGGAAGGAAGACTGGTGCAGTTCCTGCTCTCCAACCCCACGAATGATGGTGGACAGTGGGATATGTTGGTTAACATTATTGGTGAGAGAACTTGTCATGAGGAACCCTTCTTAAAATTGCAGCCTGGTTTGAGAAATAGGGAATGGAATAGAATAAGAAATGGAGTTTGACACCTGGGATTTGGCTAAGGCACATGATGCCATTAACCCCCGTATTTTTTTTTAAATCAAAGACTTTTTTTTGGGCCATATTATAAATATTGGGCCTAAATCTTGTCAGGTATCACTTTTTCATATTCCTGCTGATGATAAAAGCTCAGAAGATCAACAAATAATTAGATACCCTGATTTCCCATTTAATAAAAGGGTTCAATCCCCTTTTTCTCCAGTCATCAACTCAATCTCATTTATTTATATCCATGTACACCATCTTTAGGGTGCATGGTAAGGAAAAAGCCACTGCTTGACCTGGGTGTGTCTGCAAAGCTGAAGCAAAACTACTTGGAACTGCAGCCTGAAGTTGGTATAAAGATCAGTGAGAGGGAATTGATGTGGAATGTGGCAGTGCTGGTCTTACAAAGCTCCAGCAGAAACGGGATCCTACAGCTGCTGGAGATACTTAATTACACCAGCACCTGCTTTCATTTGTGTTGTGAAACAATGTGACACCTTTGTAAATCAACAAGGCAATAATACAAATTTAGAATCACAAAAGGAGTTTGTTTCTTTGAAGCCTGGAGGTTCCTTTTTTCCTTATCCTATTGCTATAAATACTTAATCAGGGCAGAGATTCTGGCTGCTGCTGTTACATCCAGAGCCTTGCATGGTGAGATCTGTGAGTGGTACTGTAATGTAGGAAACCACTGAGCTGCTGCTGGTGTTTTATAAATGTTGAGGAGGAAAGGAGACTGGGAAGTCAGTTTTAACCTTAGATAAACTACATGGAATGATTCATAGGAGGCCCAGTTCTTCAGAACGTATTTCAGGAGATTAATTTTAAAGTAATCAAGTTTTTTTTTTCCTGGTGAACAGGACTTCCTAAAGCACTAATTAATTCAGAACTTTTAAGTGTTGAGTTAAATGATACTGAGCAGTTCAGGGATTCCACATTCTGGGATCCCTGTGGAATGCAGATCAGAGGTCAAGATTCAGTCACAAATTAAAATGTAAACTTTGGGTACTTGTAACCTTTAAATAAGAGCTTTTCCCATATAATCTCTGCACAAACTCAAACTCTTTATCTTTCACATGGATATGAGCAGAAGTAGAAGTATCTATTTTGTGAAAAAGCCAATTGTTAACCTTTAGTTTTATTTATTTTAGAGAAGTATGGTGTTGTCCCCAAGAAATATTTCCCAGAGTCTCATACCACAGAGGCTACTAGAAGGATGAACGAGATCTTGAATCATAAGGTAAAATTGATTTAGATGATACAACTTAGGGGAGGGGATGGGAATGAAACTGCTCCAAATGTTCCTAACCACCTTATCCTTATTGACCAAAGTGTTAAGTGCATCTCAGCAACTGAAATTTATTTACAAGCAGCCTAAAGTCTCAGCAAAGCCTGATGTTAATCTTGAAACGTGGAGCAGGAAGGTGAGATCCTAGAAGATGTCCATTGTCAGGCTTCAGTAGCTTGAAAGTTCCTCTTGTGGTTTTAGTAGCAGTTATTCCTAATCCTCAGATTTCCAAGGAAGTTAATTCTTGACATGTGGCTGCTTAAATCTGTTTCTGCAAAACCAGCACATGGTGTCTAGGTGTCTTTTTCCACCCTTTCAGTATCTCATCTCCCTGTGTGCCAAGGTTTTTAGAGATGACTGCCAAATTTGGTGAAAAAGATGGAGGAAAAAAAAGTATTTTAAAAACACTGCAAGTTAAAAATCAGCTTTCAGTATAGAAGTGCACAGCTTTGTCTGAAGGAAGGTGTTAACTCACTGCCTGAACTGCAGAAGTGAATTAGCCTGGGGAGGTGCTGCTGTAGGTAGCGAAATGAAAAAGGCAATTAAAACATTTTTTACCATTTGCTATATTTTTTCCCGTTCATATGCTGCATGCTCAGGAAAAACTGCCTGCTGAAATCCACATAAAAAATGCAAAATACGTGGTGGAATGAGCTTGGACATATTAAATATTGTTAATGTTGTTCTAATCCTGAGCATGGCAAAGCAGCTGGTCCTGAGGGAGCCCCATCACCGTTCCTGGCCTTATGGATGGTGACACTAATGGGAAGCTGTGCATGCAGTGGGGAAATGCCCCTTTCTTTTCATCAGCCAAGAGATCAATTATGCATTAGAATTGCAAAATAAATGTGACAGGATGAAGAAAGTGTGTTCTGTGAAAGTCAGAGGTGCTGGTATGTGTGGATGTTGTGGCGTCACTTACGGGACTGAGAGAAATCAAACCTTAAGAGCTTAATGGCTGCAAGCCTCACATCAGTGGTTGAAAATGGTAATTGAATTGTGACTATTTGTTAATTTTTTGTGATATTTTACTTTAGCAGCATTGAATTATCTTGTTATTTTTTAATGAATCAATCTTTAATGAAGCTTCTGAAAGGTATTTTTATTTTGAAAACATGGTATGAAGAGTTAAACAGGTGTTTGAAACAACCAGATAGGAAGTCCTGAAACTGATCAGGTGACACCTTTCATACCCTTTATAACAAAGTGACTTTCTCTTTAAACAGATGAGAGAATACTGTTTGAGGCTAAGAAATATGGTGGAAAGTGGAGGAAGCAAGGGAGAACTTTGTGCTGCCATGGACATGATGATAGAAGAGGTAAGTAAACTGGTGTGACTTGAATCTTGGAACACAGGGCTGGAGTGGATGAGATTTTTTTATTTTTGTTCTGTAGTACTGGATCAGCCAAAACAAGTGTCTCTTGTTGCTTAAGAAAGTGTGCTTGGAGCTGTTCAAGTGGATTTGTTTTGCAGTGGTTTGTTGCTTACATCATTCTGAGTTTTTCTAATCCTTCCAGACAAATATTTTGCATCCATAGATTTTGGAATGATGATATTTTACAGACATCTGCCCCTTGCTCTAGGAAAAGCAGCATTTTGTCTCTTGAGAGATCAAAACAGTGGCCTGTCAGGCTCTTACAAAAAACAGGAAAGGTTCAAATTTGCATCCTGATGGCTTTGAAGGCAAATCTTGCAGCACAAGTGTTGTGCAAGGATTCCCCACAAGAGAGCAGAAAAGAACCACAAAAGGGAGGTGTCTGCACAAGGCTGAGTCCAGCTGAGGTGTGATCCTGGAGGGCAGCAGAGGAATGAATTGCAGCATGGTTTGGGCTGTGAATTGACTCCATCACTGTCAGTGTGTCTGTACTGCCTGAACCTTCTCCTGGTCACACAGACCCACATCATTTTTCTCATTCTGTGCTGCTCATACTTGATTCTTAAACTGCCAAAAATAACTTAACCTTGAGGCTGTTTTAGTGTGACCGAGTGCATGCACTTTAAACAAAAATGTATTTAATTTATTTCTCAAACATACAATGCCAAGTGACCCAGTGGCTAAATGTATGTTTTTAGGTGAGTCAAGAAATCAAAGGTTTTGCTGGTGTGTGTTAGTTTTTTTTGCAATACAGTGGACATCACTGTTAGGCAGAACCTACCTTGGGCTATCTCTGTAAAGTTTTAGGCAGTTCCATATTGATTAATGTGTTGGTTTTGAAAATTCATCTTTGCGCTTCCTGTAAAATTCTGTAGCTTCTTTTTGTCTAATTTTAAGGTTAAGTTAAAAGAAGAAAACTGATTTGTGTTCCTTGGGTTTCATCAAAACTGTTGTGAAATTTCATGCCTTAAGAATGCTGTGCTTTGATTTGAGCCTACCCCAGAAAGTTGCCAATCAGCACTTAGTTCAAAGGTGAATTAGTGTAACTTACATGCAGTGTGTGTCCAAAAGCCCTTGGAGGATTCTACAGCAGACATCAGAAGCTTCCTAGAGATGGTCATTCTTAGGGCAGTGACACACAGTTCACTGCTAAATGTTTCTTCATTTATGTAGATAGAGCCTCTTGCCCTCTGACAAAGAGATCCGGGAACTGACATGAAAGGTTCTTAACTGATTGCAGTTTGTTCTGTAAAAGGTTGTGCTTAACTCTCTGATGTTAACACAGCATTTTCTCCTGCAGCAGTGAAGGTGGTTTGCATGTGTTCAGATGTGTACAAGTGGTCTTGCCTCTGTGTTTTTGTGGCAAAGCAGAGCTTGGTTTTGTTCTGGGAGGTTCTATTTGCATAGCAAATCTTGGTTTGCTCCTGCTGGGAGCAGCACTCGAGCTGAAACGGGGTGGTTGTCTTGGAACACAGGATTAAATATTCACTCCAGAACTGCATAAACATTCTTATCAAACCAGTGCACAGCAGGTCAGAAGTTGCAATCAGTGCAGTTCATGCAATAGAATTTTTCTTCCTTTGCTGTTCTCCTTTGTGGACTCTTCCTTATCAGGAGCGTCCTCCTTTTCCCCTCCTCATTCATTTTGGGGTTTATTACAAGCCACTATATCTTTGCTTTATCTTGGTTCTAGCTGTTTCTAGGGCAATGTAAGTCACCTTTTAGTTTAAATATGCTTATTTTATTTATTGATAGAGGAAGCTTGTGAGATATGAAGAGGGTGCCTATGTTGGGTGTGGTAGCAAAACAATTGAGGGAGGCCATTCTAGGCTCCAGTGCCTCTGTTCACTGGAGACTTCTGTCTCCATCATTTTCCTTCCTCTGGCTGGAGCCCATTTGGTTGCTGCTCTCCTTTTAGGCATTTTTCTTGCTTATTTTGTGTTCTTGGCCTCATCTCTCAGCGCTTGCAGTTATCTGAGGTAATGTGGGTGTAGCCACAGCAAATGGTACCTTTTGTGCAGTCTGTGCAAAATTAAATATTTATAGTAGTTCAGGGGTTTACATTTGCTCTTTACCATATTTATTGAGAAATGTGTGAGTTTCTGCAGTAGAAGCCTTATGCCCACACCCTTGTTTCAACCTGTAATTAATCTTTCCAATTGTTTTCTTAAATTGCTTGAAGCAAGAACACCTTTATTTAGCAGGAGCATTGCACTCCTTTTGCTGTCAGCACAAAGAGCACATTAACATAAAGCCAGCTCTTATGGAACCTTAGGGTCAGCTCCACAGAAAGAGTTAAATCAGCTTTGGGAGAGGTATTGTGTCTACTCTGCTATGTAAGTGTGAAGACTGCCAGGCTGGGAAAGCTGGCACAGCCCACAGGAGCTGGATCCCAGTGCAGAAGGTGCAGCTGAGATTTGACTCCTTCTCCTCTTATTTTCAATAACCTGATAGTTCCTTGCAAGGAAGAGACTTGTCTTGTGCTCAGGACATGGACAGAGCTGAGATCAGTGTCAGCTGAAATAAAACAGATTCAAACCTGTTTGACTGTGATTAAATTCCCTGTCCCCAGAGTACCTGTGGCAGGTCCTGCTCAGTATCTCTAAAGACACTCATCTGGTTACACTGCCAGTGTTGGCACATTTTCTCATAAGCCCTGTGAGAAAGTACAGTAGTGGTTCTGAAGTGCAGTTTTATATTCTGATTTACAGGGAGGATGATGACTTGAAATCTGGTCAACTTTTTGTGCTAAAAATCCAAAGATAGCTGCCAGCTGCAAAAGATGTCACAGGCAGCAGGCAGGGAGCTGGAATTAAATTGTGTAACCTGCCAGCTCAGCCCTAAACAGAGATACTGTTAAATGCATTAAAACAGATGAGGAGATTATTCTGGGCTCTTGAAAAGAAGCAAAGGCCCATCTTTGAAATCCAAATGAACATTACAGTAAAAAATGAATTAGTACAGGGGAAACACCGGGATAAAATGCCCATGTTAAAAGGTCTGGTTTGTCTCTGCATGGGGCAAACCACCTGGTGGAACAGGTGATGCTGAATGCTTTTGAGAATCACTTTGATAAAGTTTCTCTTGCAGTGTTGGAGGAGCTTCAGAATTACTTATGAAATGTTGTAATGAGGCTGGGAAGTTTCCTGGTTTTTGCTTTGGGCTGCTGCATTCTTAGGATAACCTGGAATTTGTAAGCTTCTCTTTTGCCTGGCAGTTTACCTGAGAACATGGAGTGTGAAAGTGGGGAGGGAAACTCTGTTGATTTTCCTGAGGCCTTTCAGACTGGTTTTGAACTGCTGAAACACCCAGATTTCAAGAGCTGAATGCAGATAATTGCTGTGTGTGTTGATTCGTGTGTTCAAAGGTGCCCGTTAAGGTCCCGTTTCTCCAGCTGATTCTCATGTGGAGAAATCCATTGTCCAGTGGCATTGCTGTGGTAGGAGAGGCACACCTGCATGTTCCAGCAGGCTCACAGCTGTTTGCTTCTCCGGGCAGGTATTCAGAATAGTGAGCACTTGCCTGGGCAGCCCTCCAGAGACTTTCTGTTGGGAGTTCCGGGATAAGGAGAAGAACTACCACAAATACGGCCCCATGACCCCGGTGCAGTTCTACAACGAGCATGTGAAGCCTTACTTCAACATGGAGGACAAGGTTGGGGATGCTGAAAGCTTTCCAAGGCCTTTTTTTTGCTGCTAAACCACTTATTTTCCACCGTTGCCAGTGTCTGTCCCCCCTGTAGCTGCAGCACATGGGATGGGCACTGCTTGCCCAAGTCAGAGATGGCACTGTGTTTATTCTCCCTGTTGTGCTGTTTGTGCTCTACCCTTCAGTTATCTGGGATCTTGTGTTGCAGTCCCCAAGGGTTTTGTAATGATAAAATTTGCAATGATCTAATCAGTTGTAATATGTCATAAGGCAGACATTTGAGAAGGAATAACATGCAGAGCTGCTCTGCCACAGTTACGAGGTTAACTTGTGAAACAAAACAAAAAAACCCCAACAAACACAACCTTAAAAAACCTCTTATTTCAGCCAAGTGGCTTGTTGGCTAATGGGGCAGACAGCTGGCTGGGACAAAAGCCATTCCCTGAAATCCTTCTAGATTCACTCCTCAAAAATTTCAGTTATGTTGCACCTTACTTTATGGCATCTTGGTTTTTGGCAGATTTGTCTAGTGAACGATCCTCGACCCCAGAATCCCTACAACAGGCTCTACACAGTGGAGTACCTGGGCAACATGGCTGGAGGGAGGAAAACTCTCTACAACAACCAGCCTGTGGAGGTCTTGAAGAAATTGGCTGCAGCATCTATTAAGGATGGCGAGGTGGGTTTGGCTTCTCTTTGTGGATGGCACAGTGCAGCTCATGCCGTGTGAAATTCCTGGGATTTGGCCCAGACATGACCCTTCCTTCTCTTTGCAGGCTGTGTGGTTTGGCTGTGATGTGGCAAAGCACTTCTATGGCAAGTTGGGAATCAATGACCTGAATATGTGAGTAGAGAATCAAACCAGAATGTCATTTGGTATGCTCAGTGAGGACATGAACAGTCCTTTAGCTGCTCAAGGAACTGATTTGTACATACTTTGGATTATATACCCCAAAAGAGTATATTTAAGTAATTCAGCAGCAGCAGAATTTCTATTTTGCTTGTTAGTTTAACGTGAATCCTTTAAAGATGCACTATGAGTAGTTGTTAAATATTCTTCCTTATTTAAATGTCTAATATATGGTCAGAGAAACTCCTAAAGGGATCAGTTTTTGCATTTATTCTGACATTAAAATTGGCTGAACTTGTATGCCAGTGCACTGTCCTGGCACAGGGCAGTCTCCTGATTCCCTGACTCAGTCAGAACTCCCCCTGCATCCTTTCTCATGTGGCTTATTTGTCTTTCTGCTAGATTTAATCATGAGCTGGTGTTTGGTGTCTCCATCAAGAACATGAACAAAGCAGAACGATTGATCTTTGGAGAATCCCTGATGACCCATGCCATGGTCCTGACAGCTGTCACTGAGAAGGTAGAGTCTCCCTCCTGGAGTTCTTATGCTGGCAGGGATGTGTTGGAATATCCTGGCAGCTTCTTTGTGTGCTGGGTTCACTCACACTTTGCCCCAACCCCCTGGTGCACAAGGCCTGGTTGTTTATTCCCTTTGTGTTGTTTGTGTCTGAGTGTTCAGAACTATAAATACTTAACAAGGAGGGAAGACTTTTAGATGTGTCAAAGGACTTCTTTCCTTTTACCCACAAACTTTTATTGGACAACCACTGCATGGTTAGTCCAGTCTGGTTTAGAGCCTGCAGCTCCTGTTAAAATGCTGGTAGGAGGCACTTTGCAGCAGGGTTAACCTCCTGCAGCTCCCTGGCACGTGATCTCTCTGACCTCTAATTAGGGAAGGGAAATGGTGTCCAACATAGCTCTGTGGCAAACAGCAGGCTGAGATGAATCCACAGCTAGATCTGCTCCTGGCACCATAACAAAGCACATAATAAAGTAAAATGAACCATGTTAAAACTTACAGCTCGGGGTTATCTGCAAAGCTGATGTTTCCATTTCTTTCCAGAAGTTGTCAATATTAAAGTTTCTTTGAAGTGATCTCTTCCTGTCCAGCTTGACCTTGGCTTGAGAAATAACAGCTTGCACAGCACTGAGCAAGTTTGCTTGAGCTGTGGTGTTTTGAGTCTTGAGATGGAACTGCTGGGTCATAAGAATGTTCCAAGTTACTTTTTACAACTCAATATAATTTTTTCCTGTTTTCTGCATTCTGAGCTCTTAACACCTCCATTGTGTATCAGATGGCACAAACACTTCTCTAAATATCTCACTGCAGAAACAAGGAAAACTTCGTAGTTGGTACTTCTTAAAAACCTTAATCTGAAGGGGCTTTGAGAAACTGAGTTGTAAAATGTAGTATTTTGGATTTACTTACTTTTTTATAAAAAGGCTTTGAAGATTTAAAAAAATCCTATTACAATTTTACAGCATCCTATTACAAATTTACAGAAATTGATGTGGATTAAATGCACCTTTTGGTTAAAAAGTTATTGTACATGAATGTGTTCTTCCCAATTTCTCTCTGAGAGCATCCAGAGTTCACATCTTTGGTCTGAGAGTTCTCAAGTGTCTCATCATAAAGACTGTTCTCTCTTTTCAAGGGAGAATAGAAGCATTACAATATTCCATTGAGTATTAAAAATAGATTTATGGGGTGTTTTTCAGGTTAGTTTTTTGTATTAAAGTATTTTAATTGCACAGCACCAGATGTGGAGCTGTGGCCTTTAGCTAGATTCTTCAAGAGTTTGCACTTGCTCTTACTGATGCTGTTCTGAATTCTGAGAGTTCCTTGTTCCTTTCCTCTGATTTTCAGTTCAGGCAAGTTGTGCATCCTGTATTTAATTTCCCCTGTGCCCTGATGGGGGATAGGGACAGCAGCTTAAATTCTGTGAGTCAGTTAAGTCCAAACTAGAATTTAACTAAATTTCAGTTTCCTGATAAAATAAATCTTGATTGCAGGCTCTCTTCTTGACCACATTTCCTCATATTTTATCTAAGTAAGTAGATGAGTATTTTAGAAAATGGCCTTTCTCCAGCCATTAACAAGAAACCATTGGGATTCTCAGGAGTGGAGCTCTGTGTTTTCCTGGTGCTGGATTTGGGTGTGGAAGGGGTTGGCTGCTCAGGTGTGGCCTCTCCTTCACTGCTGAATGTCATGGGCTTGTTTTGTAACAGGATGGGCAAGAAGATGCATTTGAAAAATGGAGAGTGGAAAACTCGTGGGGTGAAGACCGTGGCAATAAAGGTAATTTATAGTCATGGGAACAGAAAGCTGAATGTTTGGAAATAAGGATGTGGAAGGGACAATCCAATACCCAGACTGGTTTGACTACAGAAGGCATGGGAAGATACCAACAGACTTTATCAAAAGCTCGTATTTTATCAAAGTTTCATTCCTTCATTATCAATTTTTGTTAAGGTTGTTCAGTTTATTACAGGGAAGTTGCTGATACTCTTAAGCCTTGATATCAGTTTGCTGTTGATCCCAAGTAAATTCCCAGCCATTATCCCTACCAAAAACCCCAGCAGCTGCAGGAGTTTGCAGCTGCTGTGACAGGCAGGGACACAAAATCCAGTCCTTACTGTGCTTCTGCTTGTGCTGGGGCTTCTCCATGAACTTGTTTTCCTGTAGCTGCTGCCCTGTTGGGACACTTTGGGAAGGCTCTGGGGGCTGTGCCAGGGCCCTGTGCCAGCCTGGTGTGGCACCTGGCAGGAGTGGGACACAACCCTGAGTCACAGCTCGGAGCTGGTTTAGGAAATTGCTTCCTGTTGCTTCCCTGCTCATGGAAACTGGGAATGACCACAGGGTGTTTCTCTGCTGGTCTGAGGGGCAGCTCTGAGCTCCCCAGCCCTTGGTGAGTGGGGCTGGTGGTGTCAGAGCATCCCTGCTTTGCCCTGCCAAGGTCAGGCAGCTTTTCCTACATGGAGTGGAGGGGAACTCCAGGATTTTTGTCATCTCCTGAGTGAGACAGGCAGGATGTGGGCTCAGCTGTGGCACACCCTCAGTGGTGAGTGTGCCAGTTCAGACTCTGTGTCCCAGGGAATAACAGTCATTGCTGGCCACATTTTTCTGCTGCACATTAATCCCAAATGTTGTGCTTGTAAGATTTGGTGTGGCAGAACTTTCCCAGGATGTCTTGGTTTTCTTCTGGGAATAGACTATTTTTGGAGAACTCTGTTTTAGGATGTGGTCTTATTTAAAAGCTGTTTGATAGCATGAACAACTCAGAGGAAAACAGAATATTCTTGGAAAAGTGTCTTAATTTATGTTGCGGCCTCTTGGTCATGCAGTAGTTTCTGTTCTGAGTTAACTGTATCCATTTGCAGCAAAGTATTCCAATAAAAATCTTCAGTCTTGACAAAACAATGAAACTGTTGATGCTCAGCCTTCGGCTCAGCAATATGACAGTAGTAAAATGTTCTTTGGACTGTTGGATTAAGTAAAGAAGCCAAATCAATGCTGAGGTAACATCAAAAGCACAGGGCAGCAGCTGAACCCTGACACTGCTGCAAGTGATGCTTGTTGGGCTGGGACTGAGCTGTGGCACTTCTGTGCTGCAGCACCCACATGCACACTCACTTTTCAAGAATGAGTTCTAGAGCCATGTGAGAGGAGCTGGTTGTTCCTTTGAAAAATAAAGGGACCCCAGAGTGACTTGAATAACCCTGCCCTACCTTGTCCCCATGCCATCTGTGTGGACTTTGCAGGGTGAGTCACTGTCCCTTATCTGCTTTGTACCAGGGGACATCACACTCTCTGGGAACTCTTGCTCCCTGACTATACTTGTTTTGCTCAGGGAGTTCCCTGGAAAAGTGCCTTGACAGAAAATCCCATCAGAATTAGGAAGCTTGACTCTATTTCAGGCTGCTATTTTTTTAGGGAGGTGAATCCCTGAATGATTTTCTTGTGTATGACCAAACAAACTGCTCTGGAGCAAAAGGCAAATTGGACATGTCCTCCAGAGCTCCTTCCAACCACTAGAAGAGGTAGCTGAGAGTCACAGAATCATTTAGGTTGGAAAAGCCCTTTTAAGGTCCAAAAGAGTCCAGCTGTTCACCCAGCACTGCCAAGTCCCCACTGAACCACGTCCCCAAATGTCACATCAACACATCATTTAAATCTCTTCAGGGACTGTGACTCAGCTTGATGGGGTTTCTTCTCCTTCCTGCCCTGATTTTTTACTCTTCAGTAGTAGCTGGTGTAGGAGGGTGAGGACTCAGTTTGTGTGAGCTGTCTTGCTGTGCCAATGAGGCTGTGTCTCACTGTGATAAGAGTTAAGCTTTTTATCTTGTCTGCCTTGTTAAGGAATTGAGAAGCTGTGCTTGGGCAAGTCCAGCACAAGAAACCAGAGTCCACATCAGTGAGGAGTCAGCCAAGAATGATGCTAAACTTGGCACATCCCAGCTGAGGCCCAGTTGGGTGTGGGGGATACGAGTAAGCCCCAACTCCCAGGATTTCTTGGACAGGGTGATCAAGGGTCCAGCCTGCAACAAAACACCAGGGACTGGTCTTGAGTCTTCAAAAAATGAGCAAACAAGTGACTTTTTTGGGGTGGAAAGAACTGAGTGTTTTCATGTGGGGTTCCCTGTTGTTCCAAGTACAGTCCAAGGTGCCAGGTGCCACCTGTTTCCCCTGACTGGAATGGTGCAAGACTGGAAAGACTGGCACTCCTGGTGTGGGAATTATGGGATGGAATCAGTTATATGTTCACACTGCAGAGTAGGCTGAACTGAAATCTTGTGGTAGTGCTTGTCCTGGAGAAAGGGAACCCCTGTGAACCAGCCCAGCTTTGTCTCGCCTAAATATTTAGTAATTACTTTTATATCTGTTGTATGAATGTTTCTGGAACCCACCCTGTGTGTTTTTGCTTGAGGAATGAACACAGCTGCTGACAAACATTGCTTGTTTTCTGAGGTAAAAAAGTTACTTCCTAGTCAAATATTTCCTTTCTGTTTTATTGGCACTTTTTCAGCCACACAGGCAAGTTTAATTATTCTGAGTACTCTTTTGTTCTGGAGACACACAGGATGTTACTACCTAACTTTGAACCCAGCTTATCCCATCAGATATCTTTTTTTAAAAGCAAGGAAGAGGGAAATACTAAATCACACTGTGGAGAGGGGTCCATCTGCTTGTTTTGGCATGAAAAGAGCTTTTTTAGGATACATCTCCAGCTAGAAGTCAGCTCCCTTTGGGCTTTTCATCTCTTGTATTGGCTGTTGCTGTCCTGCAGGAAGGCATTTCAAGGATTTAACTGTAGGCACCCAGAGTCTGTGTGTGCATCTCTCATCCCAAAAGTGCCCTGTGACAGAGGCACTGTTCATTTGCTCTCCCCAGGAGTTACAGCACAAGCACAGTGTGCCTTCTCCAAGGCCCTTTGGGGACGTTCAGGGGCGTCTCAGGTGTCTGTAGGATGTGTTTGTGTGGGTCTGCACTGCCCAGGCCTCCCCAAAGAGTGACCTGAGCTATTTGCATGTTCTGGAGTCGTGCTCGGAGCTTCCTCCTCGCTCAGATGCTGCGATCCCAATCGGCTCCGAGGGACAGGATGTCAGAGGCAGAGTTCATTAATCCTCTCAGGGTGCAATTACTTGTTGGCTCTTGGGACTGGGAGGTTTTTGTGTGTCCCAAGAACTCATATCCTGAAGAGAGGATAATCAAGGCAGCTCCCTTTGGCAGTGTTTCCAACATGGCTTCTAGCACAGGTTACAGTTGATAGGGGTTTTAATTTATGGGATTATCTGATCTCTTGCTTTAGAAACAAGATGGTGGAGATAGATGCATTTATTGTCCATACTCTGGACATTTTCTTGTTTCATTTGATTGTGTGATGATACTGTATAAGGAAGGACACGAGGAACTTTATTACATTAAGGTTTCTCATCTGTCTGCTAAATGCTTCCTTTCTCCCAGCGACTCTTCTTCCCAGTTCACCTGGAATAGCTTGCTTCCAATGGCAGCTCTCTGCTAAAACCTCTAAAGTGATTTCCCTCACTCCCAGTTCAAAGGGTGTTCACTGTCATTTTCATATTCAGAGAGAAAATTAAGATTTGATTCAGCCAAAGTGTGATTTAAATGGCTTTGAGGAAAGCAGTGGCTGCCTCTTACTGCAAAAACTAAACCAAGAAAGTTTTCTTAGAACAGGTTGATATTCACCTGGACAATTCTAAAGCCTCAAATAGATTCAAATAATTTTACATTCTGCCTTAGAAGCCTGGAAGGCTTTGTAATTCCCTTGAGTATTGTCAGTGCCCATTTTAACAGAGCAAACATAAATTATGATATTGTTTTTCCTGGTGGGCTTCTTGCTTGACCTTTCACTGCACACAAAGTACATCCTGTATGTCAACTTCCTCCAGATATTTTTTGTGTGTTTTGAGAGATAACCAGCATGACCAGGCCCTGTTTAATGCATCATTCATAGGTGAGACTTGTCTGTGGCTGTTTCCCTGCAGTGGCTCAGTGCTGTGATGCTCTGTGTCCCCCCAGGTTACCTGATCATGACGGATGACTGGTTCTCCGAGTACGTGTACGAGGTGGTGGTGGACAAGAAGCACGTGCCCGAGGAGATCCTGGCCGTGATGCAGCAGGAGCCGATTGTTCTGCCAGCCTGGGACCCCATGGGGGCTTTGGCCAAGTGAAGCACAGAGCATTTGCCTCCTCGTGGCCATCAGAAGTAGCTGCAATAGAGAATTCCAGTGGTCGGAAGCCATAGCCAAACGATAACGTGACCGAGCCCTTGGCCTGGTCCCTATTCCTGAAATGTAAGTTAAGGATCCTTGGGAAATAGCGCTGTACTGATCCAAGCTCCCAGACAGGCTGCTCCAAAACTCAAAAGGGAAAAGGAAAAAAAAAAACCTCAGAATGAAAGCAGATAAGTGCTGTCAATGGCAGTTTGGTTTTACCTTAAATTTTTAATGCGAATCAGCGTAGTAATGTAGTAAAATTATTTTGAACAGTGTTTTCCCTAGAAAAAAATGGGCATTAAAGGCCCTTTAGAATTAATAGCTAGGTGATTGTTAGAGTAAACATATTGAGATAATTAACCAATTATGGTCTGACTTGTCCTATAAAAGAACTCCCCAGAAATACTTTATATATTCACATTTTTAGTTTTGCTGAAATTTGGAGGGGACATATTAATTGAAACTGCTAAAAATTACTTTTAGAAAATTTTAACTTCCAGCAGAATTGGGGAAGGGGAACTGTTTCCCTGAGGTATCCAGTTTCACTTGGTTTTATTCTTCCATTATTGAGCTGGGACTGGATAACCCCCCCAAGAGCCAGTGCTATGTCTGTGTGCACAGGAGCGCTATTTTTCAGTTATTTTAGCAAGAACAACCATAAATATGTTCACAGGTGGAGTTAGTGTCATGCTCAACAGAAAAACCAACGTTTTAATTGCTGCATTTTATTTGGTTGTTTTAAAAAACAAGATGGTGCTATGAAGCTTTTGAATAAACACTTTCTAAAGTGACTGGGACAGTTCTGGTTTCCTTTTCTAAAGAGGTGCATGGAGCTGATGGGATGGGAAGATGTTGGTGACGTGCAATGAGGGTGCACAGACCTTTAACAACAAGTTACAGAAATGTCAGAAATGGCTCTGCTGGAGCTGATCCTCCTTTGGGCAGGGGGATGGACCAGCTCATCCTTCAGGGACCCTTTTGAGGTCTCATGCACAGTCTCCACTTCATGCTGTCACTTGAATGAAGGCAAGCAAACAGTTCTTGTACTCCCTGGTGGCTCTGACATGGAGCCAGATCTCTTGGAAAGTTGTGCTATGCACAATATTTTCTTTATGACTAATGCATGTGTTGTTTGGGGGCTTTTTCCTCTTCCAAAAGGTCAGTAGTTTTAGTCCTTCAGGATCTTTCTACTTAAAACTTCAACATCAGGTCTTCTGTTTCCTCTGTGCTATCTATGAATGTGATAGCAGCCAAGGAGAATTGACTTTTTCTCTTGAGCTTTTTTGACATTTTTCTTGCTGGTGGTAGTGCTGATGAGGATTGAGTTTGATAAAACTGATTCCAAGCCAGTTTTTGTTAGTTTCAGTATGTTAAAGCATTGTCCAGTCCGTGCTTATCTCCCCAGTTCTTGCCCAGATATTCCCCTGTGCACTTTTATACAACAGTACTGTGTTTTTTCCTTTCCTTCAAATAAGCACAGAAAATCCATGTGGCTGAAACACATTATGGGGAATGAAGCCAATCTGGCAGCAACACTTCTGCCTTTATGCCCTGCAATTTTATAAGTTCTTTCCAAGGTGGAATTGGGAAGGGGAGGTGGAATGCAGATTTCAAGGTGGGAGCTGTGGTTTTTCCACTGTGAGGACTCTAGGGGCAGTTGAACAAAGTGTTCTGAGGTTTGTGCTGGTGCCACGAAGTTGAGGATATTCCTCTGCCTGTGGGAGAACAGCCATGGAAACATTGGTAAGGATTGGTTGTTATCCATAAACCAGACCCTCACATCTTCCAGGTAGGTGGGGTTGTTTTTAACCTGCACTTTGAAATGTGGGTAAAATCGGCGGATAAAAGGATTCCCCATGAACAGCTCCTGCTGATGTGACTTTTACTGGGTCACTCTGCCTTTTTGTCCAGAGGGAAAACTCACTGATGAGATCAGCAGCCCTCAGATAAGGCTGGAGACAGCTGAGGGATGATTGAGCTGCCATGTGCTTCCTCCAGAGCCTGAGGAAGTTCTCAGGGTCCTGTGCAGCACAAGAAGATCCAAGAAGAGCCTCAGTCTCTTCCCAGGTGTGTGGGAGACACTTCACAGCCAGGGATTGTTCCCAATGAATTGTTCCAGCACTTCTGCACAGTGTGTGATGGAGGAACAGGCCACTTAACCCCTGTCAGTGTGCAGGAAATGGTTCAGAGATGATAAAAAAACTCTTTCCAAGGGATGGAGTGGAAATAATGTGGGAATAAGCCTGGCTTGCTGCAGGTTGTCACTCAGCAAAGAAAGCTCCATGTCTTATGAACTGTAAATCCAGACTGTAAAATCATTAACATACAACTGCTAAAAAGATGCTTTGGTTAGAATAAAAAACCAATTCGTGCCCACTGTATTTCAATGTTGATTTCTCCCTTACTTTATATCTATATCTATATATATAGATATATATCCTTTGCAAAGCCTTAACCTTTAGATTGCTGAGGAACCAGCTGACTAATAGTTTTCTTTTCCAGTTTGTCAACAAAACTGTAGCTTTCATGTGAGAATTCAAAGCCAGTTCCCCTGACAGGTGCTAAATATTGACAGATAATGTTAGGAAAGTCAACTCTCTCTGATTCAATCACATGGCAGAAAATAAAAACAATTCCTAGTGAAGAAACTGAGGAGAGGTTACGTGTACTGGTGGTTTGTGGGTTCTAGGAATCAGATTTCTCCACTGGAATGTGCTCTTAAAACAGTTGTCGTGGAAATAACAAAACCTCTCCAAAACTCATCGAACTCCCAGATGTGCATCCCAGCACTGTGGGTGTGGAAAATAGCAGGGAAAGGCAATCAGAAATTCTTTTATCCCAAAGCCAAATGTAATAGCTTCTAAATGCAGTCTGATTGCTAACTAAGGAAAGATGAGAACAAACAAATACTGCAGGATTTGTTTGGTTTGTGTTACTTAGAAAATTGTTCCAGTTCTTTTATTGGCAGTGAAATCAGAGATGCTTGCAGAGCTGTTACTGATCTCACAGTACAGTTGGTACTACTGTTATGAGGTCACTTGAGTGATGATTCCCATCCTTGTGTTGGAATCTGCAGCTGCTTTATCTGTGTGTCTTGTGTAAAGTCCATTTTCTTTCTCTTTTTCTCATACTTTCCTTAAATCATCAGAATTTTGCCCACCAATGCCTAGAAGATGTCATGAGATTCTGGAGCTGGCTCAGTACAGCCCCCAAAAGTTTTTCACTTATGAGATAAATAAAGTGTCATAAAGTTGAGGGTTTTGCCTGAAATCTCCAGTCTGTTATTTCTATTATGCCCCAAAGGTTCCAGGCTGTTTGGCAAGAAATTAAACCCAAAAAAACCCCAACAAAACAAACCCAACAACTGCTGCAGAAGAAAAAATGCATTAATGAAAAAACACCTGAACAAAAAGACCAGGATAAGAAACTAAAGAACCTCCTCTAAGCAGAGACTGAGATGGAGAAAAACTTCAAAGGTCACGATCCCTCTAAAATTTTTTAAAACCCGAGATATAATTATGTAAAGAGCAGAGGGGCTCTCAGTAGAGAGAGTTTCTTTCTTGTAAGAGCGTAGAAAAAGTGAGTTTGGAAAATCCCTTCCACTTTCCCAGCAGTAGTGAGCTGGAAATCTCTATGGAAAGGGGGAAGGTGCAGATTCCTTGTGCCCTCCATCCTCTCAGGAAAGAAAAAAATCCTGCTCTCCAGAGCCCAGGGTCTGACCCACAGCTGGATATTTACACACTAAAACACTGTGCTTTGACCTCCAGAAAGGTTTTGTGAGTGAGGCATGGCAGAACCTGTCCCTGCAAACCTTCTGGAATAGGATGAAACAGAGGGAAGGTTGTGGAGGAATATTACATGCAAGGACACAAACTGGTGGGGGTTTTCCTGTCGGCAGTGAAGTGGAGGTTGGCATAGCCAATCCTGATTATTTTGGAAAGCAGGACACAGGAGGGAAATCCAGCACTGCGGACGGGAGGCAGATATTGCTATTTGCACTAAAAGATCCATGGATTCCTAAAGCAAGTGAAGGAAAAAGCTCCGTTTGACAAAACAGCCTTAACGCCGTGCCCAGGGGAGTTAATGGCAAACAAACCTGATTTTAGTACGTGTCCCTCGCGTGTGTAACTGCAATGCCTGAGCTCTCCTTGAGATGGTGCAGGTGCCTCGCCCTGCCCAGCTGTGGCTCTGTCAGGGACCAGGGACAGCAAAGGAAAGTGCAAATTACGGCTCTTCGGTTTTCAGTTTATTTTCTTTGCAATTATTTGGAAGAAGTCTCTGTAAACTGGCAACTGCTTCCAGTAAAGCTGCTGCTGCTCGAACAATCAGCTACTCTTACTTGCCCCTATTCTGCTTTTCCACCTTTTTTTCCCCCTAAATCTGCCACCTAAACTACAGCATTGACCTGTGATTTATGACTTTTTATAAAATCGTGAAGTGCAGGAATGAAGAAATCCTGGATGAAAAACACTGGAGAAAAAAACGTGTCAGAAGTGGAGTGAGGTATTTGGAGTAGTGGTAGGAAGAAAGGAAATTACTTGTTGAGCTTATTGAGGAAGCAAAACACTTGTAAAGAATTTGTGCTTCAAGCTTTAAAACAAAACTAAACCTTATTTCTTTATTAAAATAATGCAACTATTCAACATTATTGAAAAGAAATTACTGTTTTCAAGCCCTTTTATTGTGATAATATCCCAGTCCTTCCTATCCTCCTGTAATCTGCAGACCTATAAATATGTAATTCACTGACTCCCTCAAAACTTTGTTGTGTCCATCCTCATCCCCATCCTGTTATTTAGAGCTGTAACAACACCCAGCAAAGCTGTCCCTTACCAGGAAAGCTTCCCTTCCTTCTGCCTCTGCCTTCATTGGATCCTGCTCGCCCGATCAGAGCAGGCAAATGTAGCCACCCACCTCTAGGAGGAAAACTGAGCTGCAGCCCTGGTGAAACATAAAGTTTATTTGACTAAAGTGACGCAAAAATTCTTAAAGAGCTCTTTGGCAGCAGATTATCTGGAAATCAGACCATGTGAGGGGGACTGGTGTACAAAAACCTCCCCAGGATGCTGAGTTGCCCACAGGCTGAGCTGCCCAGGCTGAAGTAAATGTGGGTGAAGGGGACTCGAGCTTGGATCTCTCCAAGGGCAGTGCTTCGGACCGACCCCAAACACAGGTACTTTATAATTTTGTCCTTACACAGCGATGTCTGAAGTACTTCTATGAAATTCAGACAGACTCAGAGACAGCTGCTCCTCAGAGCTGACCCCCTGCAGCAGCAGACACTGGAGTTTCATTAACTTTCCCTCCTCGTTGTCTCTTTCCACTTCGGTTATAAAATCTGAAATACTAATGACAGGCTAAAATCTGTACTCTAGGTTTTGTTTGTTTTTAAATCAGCTTTAAGGTCTTTGACAATTTTTAAAACATTGTGCATCTAACAACTTTGGGGGCAAAGAAGATACCCTGATTTTAGTTTTAGTTTTCCTTGGGTTTTTAAAACTTTTAGTGTCTTTTATTTCTTTTCTGTTGCTACATGCTCTACTCTGTCATGGCACTTGTCCAGCAGTTATGAATGTTGGGAGTCAAATGCCTGTAGCAGAACATGTTCTGACAATCTAAACTTAAGAGTTTTGGCAGTCCACATAACTGCATTACCGATGTAAAGTTATCTGAAGCTTACAAAAAAGCATTAAACTACAAGGCAAAATGAAGGAAAGCAGCAGAATCCAAAGGAAAAAAGAAGAAAAAATAGGCAATTTAAGCTGTTATTTATTTTGAAAGGGTGAAGTGAGCTTTATTAACCATATTAATTTATATTTTAAAAGGTAAATGGTTCCAGCACAGTAAATTATTGAACTCAATGGGACAGATTTATTGCAAGTAATAAATCTGAAGAGCATGTCCTATGTATTTATAGTCAATCACGTTTACTGAAACCAACTGGTTTGCTGGGTTAGTTTGCTAAGAAATATGGAGTTTAATTAAGGAATGCAATGCAACTAAATATATAAATAGGCAAGGAAAACATGTTTTGATATGTTAAGAAAGCCTGGGGGAAAAGGGATCAGGCATTTAATGGATTTGGATTCTTGAAAATGTTGTGGTATTTTTTTAATGTGGGTTGTCAGACATTTACCAGGGAAGGGCTCAAACACTTGGGCTGCATCTTCTGGTGATTTTGATGGTGAATTAACCATAATTTTTTGGGATAATACTTTGCAAACTTCTCACATAGCAAGTGACTGTTGTGACCATTTTCTAATTGGACAGAGTATGATGAATTGCAGATGGTTAAATTAAGAAAAACTGTCCCCAAACTGGAATTTAATAACCCCCCTAATTTATTCCCACACATGGAAATGTGCACTGTGTTCTTTCCTGCTTTCCTCCATGGAAATACAAACTGATGAGTTTTCATTAGTAGCAAAGCCTAAAGAAATATTAATTCTGTGTCCTGATCTCCTTCCTGATGCTCATGTTTGAACTCTTTTCCCAACCTGTGTGTTTGCAGCTCTGTATCTTATAGAACTGAGAGAACCCAATGAACCCTGCCTGTGGGATAAATGTTTTGTAAAGAATTTGAGTAGAACTTGGAGCCCAAATTAAGAGCTGTAATTTGGAGATAGCCATTAACGAATCTCCTTCAGAGGAACATCATCTGTTACTAAGGGATGGATTTATTTAGTGATGTTTGCTGTGTTATGACTCTTCCTTCAAGTTTATGTAAATAATTTGAGGAAGAATACAAAAGCAGTATCATTCCCTCCAAGCTTATCTGTTTCCTTGCACTACACACAGACACTCTCGAGCCAAAAAAATGCAGTTCCCCTCCTCCCTGTTCTTTAAATGACTGACACCAGTTTGGCAGCATTCCCACTACAGTACAGTGTCTGTCTTCTCAACAGAATTTTAAAGGTAAGACTCTCTCTTTCCTGAGGACTTTTTAATTTCAGACTGAAACAGGGACAAGATTGTGACATAAAACTCCCAGTGCAGGTTTGTATTTCCCCAAATCTGCTGCTGCCAGAAGCACTCTGTTCCCATCTTACCTACGTTTAGCCTTATCTGGGAATACAGGAGTTAACCTCTCCTTGTGCCACTCTTTGGGAAGCAGCTCTTTACTCTCCCAGGGCCATTGTCTCACCAGCACAACTTGCTGAGTTCACTCTGCTTTAGCAGGAATGTGAGGGAGCTCTTGGAGCTCTGCAGATATTCTCATAAAGGGTCCATTTTGTCACCTTCATGCTGCAAGTTTCCTCTAAAATACTCCCAGGTTACAGCACTGTGCCAAAGTACCCAACTGAGTAACATTTAAAATCACTGGCACTGGGATCAAACCTGTTACAATTCACTGGACCATTAATTTCAGTGGGTTTTGTTCACTCTTTATCAAAATTCAATTTTGATTCTCTTCAACTAGAAAAGAATTTCTAAAAAAATCCCCCAAATAAATCAATTCTATGTTGTGGAGGGATGGTCTGGATATCAGCTTAGATCTGCTTTACACCTAATGCCCCAATTCTGTGGCTCCCAAGTATTTATGAATAACAGGTTTTGAAATCTGAAATACAAACTGTCACACTTGCTAATGAGCTAATAGGAAAGGACATCCTAGGTAATCATTTTTTAAAGAAATCAATAAAAGTGAACACATTCAACATCAAAAAGCACTATTTTTTTTCGCATTAGGAAACTAAATATGACTCGTGTATGACACACAGCAAGTAAAATTCATCATAATTGAGAGCAATGCAATTTAATTGGCTGAAAGGTTTATTTTTTAACAAGATCTCACAGTATGGGGACATCTATTCTGTAATACTTTGATTTAAGTGTTGCTCCTGAACTGTGCAAACTCAGGAAAAACACGAAGCCTCTCTGGCTCATTTGTGGCTCAGAGGTGAGAACAGGTCCAAGCAAACAGCACAGCCCTCTCCTGCCTGGGGTGAATGATTCCTATCTTGTCATACAAGCTTCTTGCTTGATATTTGAGATAAAAGTAACATCCTTGGACTCCTTCCACTTACGCACAACTGCCTGTGTGAGCTGCAGGGTGTCATGTGAGTCAGGCAGCTGTAACCTTAACCATCTTAAATTCTTTGTGATAAACGTGAGATTTAGGTCAAGTTAACAGGAATCATCCCAGTGTTTGGTTCTGTTTGCCAACACCCTGGGCTGACTCTTTGTCTTGAGGTTCAAAGTGTTTCAATTCCCTGTGAGTGCCTGCATGTGAAGGGACGGAAGCAGGAGGATGGAAGAATAGTGGGAGGGAAGGTGGGACCTGAGTTTTCCTGCAGGAATGCAGCTGTGGCCCAGCGAGTGCTGCTTCTCCGCTTTCATAAAATTAGCACGAGAAATAAGAACACCATTTGTGTGAAGTGAAATATATAGAAATTAACAACATTTGCGACTGAGAGAGTTAAAATGGGAGGCACAGGGGGTGGGCGAGTGCTGGGGAAGGCACCGCAGCCCCACCTCAAACACAGCAACCTCCCGGTGACTCGAGATTTGCCTCGCTTGAAGCATCTGCTCTTTGCTGCACCTCAACCCGATTGCTTTACTCTCCCAGACACATTAAAAGTCAATTCTTCCTTTTAAAAGTGCCGAGAGCAGGAAAATCACTTTGTTGAGGTGCTGGAAAGACTTGTTTGCTCTGTGGCAGAGCATGAAAGGGGAGGGATTCCCGCACTGCCACGAGAGGTCACTGCGAGCCTCCAGAAATAAACTGGGGATGCTCCCTCAGCTGAGCAGGAGGAACCGGGCCCCAGGCCAGGGATGCTCCTCGAGGATTGCTCTGGTAGACGTGAAAGAGCCGGATTTATGCATCAAGGAATATGCAGGGATTTTACATCCACAGTGTTGGTTCAAGTTCAGCTCAGTGTGGGAGATAAATAAATATAATTTAATTAATGCTTGGCCGATGTGAACTGCGTTGGTGGCTGCAGCCCAGCGTGTGGAAACACATGTCCTCAATTATGCATCCCAGTGCTTCCAACAAAGCTGGAATAGCTGTGGAGGACATGCTGCATGCCCCAGGGTCACTCCTCTTTAGTCACCCTTTGCACAGGGAGGGTGACATTCCCAGGGCTGGCACCTTCCACGTGCTCCTGGACGGAGCTGCCCTGCAGAACAACCTCTGCCCAGGGCTGCTGCAGAGGCACCAGGGCCTCCCAGGGGAGCAAAGTCACATCTACCAAACACAGATCAAAAGGAAACGAAAGCACAGAGCTCTGTCTTCTTCCCTTTTCTATCTCCTCTTTTTTTCCTGCAGCTAATTAGGGGGTGATAAGGAGCCAAGGTGCAGTTATGTAACAGCAACCTTTGTGGCAGCTCAGATTGAAAACAGGTAATAAACTCTTATTTCTGGAATCATTGCTGTCATCATTCAAGCACCTGAATTAGGGATCTGTGCAGAGAAGAAGGGGAGGCTGAGGTGGGCAAAATCTTTCACTCTTGGGGTCATTATCCCCTGGATGTCTTCCCTGGTGTCTGAGCATATTTCGCAACCCCAAGAGCTCTCTCTGCAGCTCTTTACACTCTTTGTAGTGGTCACAGTGCCTTCAAGTATTTTTTTTTCTCCTTGATTTGTAGCAAAGCAAAGAAAAAAGTACATTCTCCCACAATTTTTTACAGTGTAATGAGATTATCTGAAACTGTTCTGTTTTCATGTGCCAACTATGCCCCTGTGAACTCCACTGGGTAGCCGTGAACTCCATCACTCCAGAGATTTCCCAGGACAGCTGATGAGCTGTAATTCCTTTTTCAGAAAGAAATTGTTCAACTTTCAGCTGAAGCCCCTGAAAATTCACATGTAATTTTGCATATATGAGGCTTGAACTACTGAAAATTCTACAGAAGTAGTTCAAATAACATGGTATTTTTTTTCCCTGTAGTCTCCAGGAGAAGGAGCTTAGGTCTGGATGGACAACAATCCTGGTTGTCACAGATCTTGGAAATTAACAAAAATCGTTGACCTCCCCTCAGTAAAGAAAGCACTGAAAAATGTGCAGAATTAAAGTGTTTTACAAACACAGTGAGAGTTTAAGCCTCAGGTATGGAAAAGTCAGTCCCATGAGATAATGCAGTTAAATCAACATCCTTTACTGTGTTCCCATTTATGAGTGAGAGGAGTAAAGTCCAGAAGGGCTCAGGTTACTTTTCCATACTCCCACCTGGTATTTACCATACAAGGGGAGGATTGGCTGTGGCCTTTCCTTGGATTTCTATGTGGCCACCAGGGCTGTTTCCATCTCCATAACCTCCTTTGGGACATTTGGAAGGTTTTGGACTCCAAAGACGTTCAGATTTTATAGTCCTGCAGGTAAAACAGAACCTCCTGTTCTTTGCCCTGGTGTTTTTCTCTGGAGCTCTGAAGATGTTTCAGTCTTTGTGGATTAATTAACGGCAGCAAAGCACCTGCTCTTGTAAGAATTCACATTAATGATGCACTGCTTGCTGTATGATGGAAAGGAGATTCTTTGGGTAGAGACAGAATGTAAGCCTGGAGAACTAAAGATTTCTGAAGGTTATAAATAACATCTTCAAGTGACTTTTATCTCAAGACCATCCTCCTGTTCACTCTGCAGCTAAATAATTTTCCTTCTCTTTCTGCTTGCACTGAGAAATGTTAAGAGGAGGTTTAACAAACTATCCTTGCAAAAGGTGGAAAGCTGGGAAAAACTTGAGTTTTAATAGCTCTGATAATCAGCAAATTCTAGAAATAAACAAATAATCTTCCTTCCCTGCTTTAGTTTTTCCTGCAGTTAAAAGTGAAATAATGCTTATTTTTTCTGCTAGGATGTGACAATGACAGTTATACTGTGATAAAATGTTTTGAAAAGGAAAAATTAGATGTAATTGAAATAATTTAATCTGTGGTGGCACGGTGTAGATTGTGTGACTCTTTGCTAGCAATAAAGCAGGGTTACTGCCCTGGGGAATTTACAGCACAGGGGATCAGCTCCTGTTCCAAGGTTTTGTTGGGTAAAGGCAGCTGGGTGTTTACATTATGTGAACAAATCAGCAGAAATCAAAACATAACCTGCTCACAGAATCACAACTCTCTCTCTTTGTTCTGCATGAAAAGTTAATTGTGTTATACTTTATTTCAGGATGGTTTATTCCCTTGGATTCTGTTTTTAGCACACATGAAGAGGGCAGAGAAGCCAGGGATCCTCCCAGTGCCTGTTTTTTTTGCTGGCAGTGGGTAGGAGCACAAGAGTAGTGCCCACCACCCTTCCCAGAGCTGGAACCACAGTGTCAGCAGATCCAAACAGAATGGAAGATGCTTTTATTTGCCCAGGGAGTCAGACAAGTTTTGTCCTCTAGACTCACATATTAGTTCTTAATCAAAAGAATCAAACTGAACTTTATGATCTCTTCTTCTTGTTATTAGTGTTGACTGAGCCTCAACAGTTAGCTGATGCAAAACCACTGAGATTTAAATACTTTTCTGAAGTTTCATTTAAGCCTTCTACATCTGCTGCTAAACAGAGCAGACACTGTGGGATTTCTGAAGAAAGGTGGTCATGAAATGTAATTTTTACACCCACGGTTGTCTCATATTTGTTTAATGAATTCTTTTCCCTTCATACCGGGTCAATCTAGAAATTGCCACACGATGAGTGGATGAGTCACAGGATGAACTTAGGAAAATGAAAATAAAAGTCACACTAAACTCTGCTTCAGTTTGCAAACTGGGAGTCCAACAGTGTTCAGAGGGAGAAGGTGACACCAGAAGACAGCAGGACTGTGACTGTGTGTGAGGTGTCCAGCAATGCACAAAGCCCAGCAGATCCTCCTGAGACGATGTAATCAAGGTACACCAGGTTCTGCTGTCAAAGAGGATGATTTCTTCCTGCCTTTCTCTGGACAAAATCCCAGATTATCTGCTCCATGATTCACATTGCATGCTGTGATGGTTAATTACCTCTGTATTTTAATCTCAGAATCTGCTGACTGTAACTTGAAAGTTACCAGCACCAGTAAAGTCTGTAATGGATTTTCAACTCTTTTTCATTTCTTAGATGGTGCTTGTGCCTTCAATCTGATGGATTTAAGTATGGAAGAGGAATTCTAAAAGTGCTGGGAATAGAGGTGTGGGAAGACAAACCACGAGGGGACCCTGTGGTGCTGCCTGTCTGCAAGTGACCAGAACAAATCTCAGCAAAAATGGAAAAAAAGGCCACAAGGAATGAGACAGAGCCCCTGACTTCCAAGAAAGATTTCTCAGACTGTAGCAAAGGAGATGATTGTAAAGAGAACGGACTTGTGGTCAGGAACCCTAAATCTGCCCTACGGCTGGTGGAGGATGGCAACAAAGTCCACTCCAGCCAGGGGGATAAGGGGGAGGCAGCTCAGATCTCAAATGGTTATTCAGGGGTTCAGAGCTCCGTTCCCTGCAATGGAGAGATGGAGGATGCCCAGGGCATGGCCCCAGCAGCCACCACCACCACCACAACCACCACATCCACCACCTGCGGGGCCGAAGCTCAGCAGCAGCTGATGGAGCTGGAGGACAGAGAGACCTGGAGTAAAAAAATTGACTTTCTTCTCTCTGTCATTGGATATGCAGTGGATCTGGGAAATGTGTGGAGATTTCCTTATATCTGTTATCAAAATGGAGGAGGTCAGTGCTCAGTCCTGTTCATTGTTCCTTAATGCTGAATTTCTTGGTTTATAAATGGATGATTTAGTGGCTTTTAAAATATCATGTATAACAAATGACCAGGGAGAAATTATTTACTGAAAAACCTAAATATTGGGATAAGATAATGACAGAAAAGTTAGTTAGGAAGATTTAAAAATCTCAGCACAACCAGAAGCCGAGAGCCAAGTAGGTGCAGACCCACACTCCAACACAAACGACTCAATCCCTTTCTCAAGGAGTGTTTTAAAATCTGATAAACCAACATGTCTAAACTGACTTCTGAGGAAGGCTAGCCCTTTGACTTACTGACATAAGGGCCAAAGTATAAATCTAAAATCTAATCAAGGAGATCTTGGAAAGGACTTTTGTCTCTCTGATGTAACAAAGGCATTTTACTGGAGAAATTAATTATTTTACCTGTAGCCCATCTCACAGCTGTACCTACTGCAGCCAGTGGAGTCTTGGTGAATCCTGTGTCACAGAAATGTGAGAAGTTTGGCCTGAGTGTTGCTTCTTGTTCTCACTGATAAGTAGTTACTCTTATGAGAAATCCCACAATAATTCAGTGGTGTGTTGGCTAGGGAGGGGATATGCATTTTCCCTGTGGAATAGAAGGAACTCTTGTTTATGGACTGCTGTTGGAAGCGAAGTCTATGAAGAGTTACAATCATCTGCCTTCTCTCTTGCAGGAGCATTCCTCATTCCTTACACAATCATGGCCATCTTTGGAGGGATTCCTCTCTTCTATATGGAATTAGCACTAGGACAGTACCACAGGAATGGGTGTATTTCCATTTGGAGAAAAATATGTCCTATATTCAAAGGTAACAAAGGGAAATGGAACTTTCTGAATAACTGGAAAATATTCCTATAAAGGTGACATTTCGTGGGGAAAAAAGAAAATCTCATAAAGCCAAGTAAGGCTTGTTCTACACAAGATTTTGGCTTTATGAAGAAAGCTTTCCTAAAACTCCATCTACACCTGCACGTGTGTGTGTACTCGTGTATACACATACAGGATGCAACTCAACTGGATTAGATAGAAGCTGACCAAGTCTAAAAACAAAGAATAAAAGGAACTGTTCTATATCCCAGTGTTGTACAAGTATCTCTTGTTCCCAGTGTTATAGCTCTGGTCTTGTGTTTTTATTTACTGAGACTGCAAGGTGACTATTTCTAGATGGCAGAAATTTAGGAACACAGGGAAAAGCCCCCTTTATAACCATGTTCTGTTTTGATTAAGGATGCTTTGCTGGAATCAGAGTATTTCTGAAGCCACAAGAAATGCCAGTGTTGTAAACACTTGGGAGGGTGTGCGTTCCTCCTGCAGAGCTGCCTTAGACAGTTACTAATGGTACTTGATGTGATAACCAATTCCTTTTCTTTTTTGGCCTAAAACTTACACTGTCTGAATGCAATTATTTCCTGCCTCTCCAGGAATTGGCTTTGCCATCTGTATCATAGATCTTTACGTAGCCTCCTACTACAACACCATCATGGCTTGGGCTTTTTACTACCTCATCTCCTCCTTCACGGCGGAGCTGCCCTGGACCAGCTGCACAAATCCCTGGAACACAGGAAACTGCACCAACTACTTCAGCAAGGACAACGTCAGCTGGTCCCTGCACTCCATCTCTCCTGCAGAAGAATTTTATACGTAAGTGCATGTAAGTGAGGATGATGGTGTTAGCCAGACTGCTGGAACACCAGCAAGCTTTTCTTCAGAGGGCAGCAGGGCTGATTGTTGATGGTACCCTCTTCAAATCACTGAGTTCTTGTAGTGGGTATGAGCTTAGTGTGTATGGGGGGCTGCTCTGCATTTTGGGAGCTTTCCAGTCGCTGTCTGCTGTCACTTACCATCACTGGTATGCTGTTAATATCAAACTTTTAATTAAAATAGAATGAATCCAAAATGTCATGACTTTGAAGGCTGCTGATCAAGGCCTCAGGATTCCTTGTAATGCTCAGACCACAGTAAGGGACAGTTAAATGCACATTTAATGTAAGCATTTGTTAAAAAAATTCTCTCTACTGCGTTCTTCTTTCCTCTTGCAGCCGCCAGGTTCTGCAGGTGCACAGGTCTGATGGACTGGATGACCTGGGGGGCATTAGCTGGCAACTGACCCTCTGCTTGCTGTTAATCTTCACCATTGTGTACTTCAGCATCTGGAAAGGGGTCAAAACATCAGGCAAGGTGATGTAAAAGCAAGACACATCATCTTGGTACAGTGCAGTCTAGAGGCAGTTCTACCTGAGCCAATTAAATGTCAGGGGATTATCTCAGGTTGTTTTCATGACAGGGATTATGGGCTGATATATTTGTTGTACAGTGATTGCTACTCTTATCCAAGCAATAAAAGACAAAAATAAGTGACACCACTGTTCTCTGGGCAGGAACAACCCTGCCAAGGAAAAGGGACAAATATGCAAACTGCCTGTTCAGAGACCTGCAGAGAAGCTCAAGTGAAGATGCTATAAATGCTAAGAGATATAATATAATTAACTAATTCTTATTATCCCTGTTAACTTTCTACCCACGGTAAATGCTCTCTCACCATGTTCCCTCACAGGTGGTTTGGGTGACTGCCACGTTCCCTTACATCATCCTCTTCATCCTGCTAGTGAGAGGTGCAACTTTGCCTGGGGCTTGGAGAGGTGTCCTCTACTACTTGAAACCTGACTGGCAGAAACTCCTGGCCACTGAGGTAAAAAACTTTATAGAAGCGTAGAGATTTGCTTTCAGCCTATCCATGTGTGTATCTGCACAGGTACATAGAGCATGACTGAACAGATGTCTTAGCATGGACTTAAAAGCCTGACTCCATGCTCTTTCCATGATTATAAAGAATTTTAAAGATTAGAGTCCACCCTCAATTTAGCTTGAACTAAAGGCAGACTTCCCATTCAGTGGTTGAACAGAATGAGTGATATGATTAGAAGAAAACAAGCGACCAAACACTCTTCCACCAGGAAAACGGTGACCAGGCTGGCACTGAGTGAGAAGCTTTGAGCGCTCCTACACCGCAATGAAGTGAGTCACACTGAGCAAACTGAATTTATTAAACCCTAACAAGTAGTGGAGCTGCAGTTTTTTGGCTTAAGGGAACCAGTACAGACCTACAGTGTCCACAGCTGCCCCTATTTAAATAGTGCAGGTTACTGGAGCAGAAACTTCTATCTCCATCCTGTAACAAGCTTTGGCAGATGAGACCATGGACACCAACTAAACCCTGACTCAGTAACTCATGTAAGTGCCTGTGGAGCAGGAATAAATCAGTCAGGCCTGCATACACCACCAAAATTTGAAAGGAAAGGAGGAATGAGGACAAACTGACCTAACCAACAAACCCTAGGCCCTCCAGTATCTGATCCAGCCTTGAATTCTGTGGGTGACAAGCAATCCATCAGGCTCAAGGCTGTGCTCACTTCACTGCCTGTGAAAGTGTCTGGTGAGGAGGGTGATGGAATAACCCCAAAGCAATAAATACTACAAACACAAAGATTAAAAAATTCCAATGTTTGCAAGTCTGCTGCTGCCCAGCTGATATGGAGAGTTTTGAATAAAGAGGAAATGAAAAGACACCAGTCTGATAAAGCAGCATCTCCAATAAGGAACCACATCTTCTGCAAAAGCAATAAAGGGCATTGATATTGTATTGGATGTATCTGGAGTGAGGACAGCAGATTGCAATCTGTGTGCTGGGTGATGACAGAGCTCTGTCTGGATGATACAGGATGGCCTCACACGATGGGAGAGAATATTAGAAATGAGTTGTAATGAACTCCATGTTTCAATCAGAAGAGAATAAATGAATGAGGACTTTCACCTTCAGAAAGAGAGCTGATATTGTACTTTAGAACATTACTCATTAGGGCTGTGCCACTTTTCAAGTACAACATGCTTTTCATAACAAGATCATCACACTTGCATCTGTCACAGCTACAACAAAGCTGAATTGAGCCCCAAGAACCAGAACTGCATCCACACTGTCAAATGTATTTCCATAAATCTAGAAAAAGTCGACACAGCCTGGAGGACACATTGCCAAACACAGGACTATTCCACAGCACACAGAGTTTGGAAGAAGACTTGGAAGGCTGCAAAATCATGGATAGAAAGTTCTCTGTACACTGCAAAACTTGTGTTGAACTGATTACAGGCAATTCACTGACTTAATCTAAGATGCTGTCAGAAGTGCAACAGCCACAACAGATCTACAATAAACATTCATATTTCAACATCTCTCTTAACAGAGTGTCTGTTAGAGCAGGACTGGGACATAGGCAGAGCAGTGAAACACCCCTTTGTAAACCTAAGTGATATTCTGAATATGCCAAACTCATTCAATCAGTTTCACGTCATTTTTTCTTGGCCTTCAATATTTTTCAGGTTTGGGTGGATGCAGCAGCTCAGATTTTTTTCTCCCTGGGACCAGGTTTTGGGGTCCTGTTGGCTTATGCCAGCTACAACAAATTCCACAACAACTGCTACCAGTGAGTTCTACCTTATTCTATAAGTAAAATCGAGTTGAAAAATGCAACTGTGGGTATTTATGAAAAAGAAACAGGGTACTGTACTGATGAAGGGCACTGAATTATCAAACCTGTGTACATAGAAATCAGACAGAAGTGTAACAGAACAGAAATCCTTGCTGCAAGAACCTGCAATCTGAAGCATTTCTCCTTGGTTCCCTACCTTAAAGTAAGGTAATTTTTACCAAGTATAGCAAGAGGTCTAAGGTGTAGAAACCTGCTACAACAAAATGGACTAAATCCCTGCCAAACCATCACATTGTAATTCTTTAATCTCAGTAGTCACTTGCGAAATGATTTCATAGTCTTGAGCAGAAAGGCAATTTATAGTTGCTTCCTTGTTACCTTAAAAAAATTACATTTCTAACTTGTAAATGAAATTCTCAATTCTTTAATGTTCATGTAGTAATTCCTATTCTTTTAAAACACCAGGATACAGCCAGCTTTCAATCCAGTGTCAGACTGATGTTACAGCATCTGTATGGATTTGTGAAGAAAAAGTAGTCACGGGTTGTTGGGTTTTTCCCTCTTTCTTTCAAATCTGCTGCTTGTTTTTTTCCTGTATTCCCCTAGTTTTTCTAGGAGTCTGTCCAGACTGTAGACCAAGAGGCTGTAAATCCTCTCTAGCAGATGTAGATTCCCTGATGTGAGTTAGGTCTTCTGTTGCAGAGATGCTTTGGTCACCAGCACTGTGAACTGCTTGACCAGCTTTGTGTCTGGATTTGTGATCTTCACCGTGCTGGGATACATGGCTGAGATGAGGAACGAGGATGTGTCAGAGGTTGCCAAAGACACTGGTAGGTTAACGTTTTATGCACATCTCAAACTGCTTCTAAGGTAGAATATATTTGTATATTAACTTCTAGATTGAGAGCAGCTCAAATTATGAGAAATATTTACCATATTATTCAGGATACTGACTTTATAAGGGCACTGTTATACAGTACAGCTAAAAAATCAGTGCATAAATACCATGTACAAAAGTCAGATTGCAGCTTCACAAATGTGGTGCTAACTGCTCGTGGCAAAACAGCCTGGGGGAAGAAGTTTTCCCCTGGGAGACACCATGCACCAGCCTGTCCTTCCCTCAGCAGTACTGGCTAACAATGACCCCAACTCTCTGATGCAGGACCCAGCCTGCTCTTCATCACGTATGCAGAGGCCATTGCAAACATGCCTGCTTCCACCTTCTTTGCCATCATCTTCTTCCTGATGCTGCTCACACTGGGGTTAGACAGCACGGTGAGTAGCCAGCATGGGGGATCCTCAGGGTACAGCCCGAACCCCTCAGACACCACAGAAACAGAATTACAAACACTGCACTGGCACTGAGGGGTTTGCAGCAGCTCCAGGTGCCTTCTGTAAGACAGCAACTGTTGCTCCAAGTTTTATCTAAACAGGTTTAAATACAATCAAATGATTTGTCACTGTCATACTGTGACAATAAGACCCTGAAATACAAGCAAAGCACTTGATTCACACACTCCTGGTTGAATGCAGCCTTCCAGGCTCCTTTCTTGCTTGTAAACTTATAAAGCAATTATGAAAATCTGGAGTTTTTTCACACAAATTGGATTTAAAAGGTGGGAACTGGAGATATACTAAAATACTGCCATGTGAGTCTGATTTTACAGGTGGAGAATCAGCTCCTTCCATCAGGGCCGAACTCAGCTGATTCCACAGTCTTAGTCCTACTGAACCTCCTCCCACTTCTCCACATTCTGGTGCCTGTAGCACAGGACTCTCTTTGGATGACAGTGCATTCCCACAAATACTTGAACACTAAATCCCTAAAGGGTTTTAAAAAGTTATGAGGAAAGACTTGTCTAAAAAACCCCACACCAAACTCTACAGCAGAACAAAGCACCAGTGTTCCAATGCTGTAATGCTGAAACATAATTTTAAGCAGGTAACCTCTATTTGCCAGTGATTTTTCCACGCTTTTCAGTTTGCAGGACTAGAGGGAGTGATTACTGGAGTCCTGGATGAATTCCCGCATGTCTGGGGCAAACGCAGGGAATTGTTTGTCCTTGGTCTGACCATCGTTTGCTTTTTGGGGTCACTGGCAACCCTGACATTTGTGAGTATTTCACCCACCCTCAGCCTCCCTCACTGGCAGTTTCCTGCCAACGACACCTTGGAGGGCAGAAATTTTTGAAGAGAGTTTCAAGAAACCAGACTGAATCTCCAGCCTGTTTTCTTTATGTATTAGATACCTATTACTTGGAATAAATGTGAAGAGTATCTTACTAGGAAACATGCTGCAAAATGATCCTACTGCAACTCATGATGTGCTACACATCACAAATGATGCTGCTCATCAGTCAGCAGACAACCAGCCATATTTCTTATGTGGTTTACTTCTTGTTCCAAAAAGCTCCATGTTTAAAAATAACATGGATAATTATTATAATCTTCACAATGTTTAAAATGTTTTTGAATTTAAAAAAAAAAATTCTAGTAATGGATTTCCTGGATCTTCCTCATTGTTTCAAGGCAGAAATCATCATTAGTCACACCAAATAGTTCCTGTGGGGCTTGTGGATTTCATTCTCATGACAAGCAATTTTTGAATCAGTGATTATAACGGAAAAGGAAAGAAATATTTGGCTTTCCTGCCATGTTTTGCTCCACTTGCTCATTTATGTGTAATTTCCTTCTCATGTGAAGTGTTTGCTGTACAAGGATGCTGAGTTCCTCTGCAAGAGGTCTCCTCCTTCATGGTTCTAGATCCCAAATGGAAAGAAAGCAAAGTAACACTTTATTTATTTCCTGTTCAGTAGCTATGATTCCTGTTGAAGAAAGAAGAGGGCATGCAAAAAGCCATCATGTAAAATCCCATTTGTTCACTAAAATCCAGCCAGAAGTGCCAGCAGATTTTAGCTTCTGTGCATGGCAGCCCCCCAGGTGAGCGATGTCCACAGAGAGTGAGCAGCTCACCAGGATTTCCCTGGCAGAAACAGAGTGACAGAACTGGGTGAATTTCCCACTTGTGAATGCTCTGCTCCAGCCAAAGGCAGTACCAACCAGCAGAAGGGCAGGATTCCCATCACTGGATCCTTGGGACACTTGACAGTTTGATCTCTTTTCCAGGGAGGAGCGTATGTGGTGAAGCTGTTTGAAGAATACGCCACTGGTCCAGCTGTCCTGACCGTCGTGTTCCTGGAGGCAGTGGCTGTGTCCTGGTTCTATGGTACATCCAAACACCCCTGACCCAAACTCCTGAGCTCCTGCAGCTCTGCACTGCCTCAGTTTCTGCAGACAAGATCACCCATGTCTCCAGAAAAAAGTTTACAAAAGCTTTTTACAAATTCACTGATAACTAAACCAGTGAGATTTAGTATTAATTGCTCTCTGATAGAAGTACACAGACATCTAAAAGTAACAGGAGGTACAATTCAGAATAATTAAGGATTTAATAAAATTAAGAGTTACAGGAACAAAATGGTCTTCTGTGATAGATTCTGAATTTACTTGCTCTAGTGTTGAGCATCTACTTAAGAAAAACTTAGATCTGCTGTCATCCCTCTCCTCCCACTTGTCTCCACAGGCATCACCCAGTTTTGCAATGATGTGAAAGAAATGCTGGGCTCTGCCCCAGGCTGGTACTGGCGAGTTTGCTGGGTTGCAATTAGTCCCCTCTTCCTTCTGGTGAGTTTTCTTTAGAGCTTTTTCTTTCCAGCACAAGAAAATAACCACTGAACAATGCAGCTCCTTAGACTTCTAAAAGCTTAATTCCAGAATTCCCTTGTGAAGTACTTTAGCAACAATTTTTGTTAAACCAAAAAGGCTCAATTAGTGAAAAACCCAATACAATGCTGCAAGATCTTGTTACTAAATCACAGTTTTAAGAATTTTTGTAGAGTTAGCTGAATAAGTCTGGGTTCTGAATAACTCCCCCCCACCCTCTGCTAAACAAATTTACTTTGTTTTGTTGCTTTATGTTTACCTCAGCAAAATGAAGCAATAAAAGCTGATGAAACGTAATGTCAGAGGAGGAAAACCAAGATAAGGAAATATACTGCCTCAGCAACTGCTGACAGACAATTTTAGAATATTCCACTTAAAATTTACAGCAGTTAATTACAACCATTATAAATCTATAATTCAGATTTGGAAATATGTCCCAATGTTTGGCTTGGCAGTGTTATTAATACCATTTGAACATAAAGTGTTCATTTCCTGATTCAAAACGAGTTCACGCTACCTTTTATTCTGATTGGCCTTAGTGGGAGCAGAGCAGGTCAAGATGTAGTTTATGAAGCACAGAAAGTAGATTTAAGACCTACAGAGTGAATTCAAAGCACTTGTAATGATCAAGGCATAATCAACAGACTTTCATTTTATTACCTTAGAAAGAGAAGTCTATAAATAAAAATGTCACAGCACAGTAATTTTTATACTTCTGTCCTCTTTGTGATCCTAAACCAGCAAAATAAACAGAGAGGCACACAGCTCTGGGGATGTGGTTACCAGGCAGAGCTATTTGTATTCCCTGTGAAAACTAACCTAAAATAAGGGAAGCTCAGGATGTAGGATGTCATTTCTGTACGGAACTTTTGCTGGTAATCCTGAGCTTCTGATGATACTCTGGAAAAAAGTCAGAAATCCTTCCAAGGACAGTCACAAATATTTTTCCTGTAATATTCAACTGAAAGTATTTGTTGCTTCCTAAGAAATTTCTCAGCCATGAATGATATGCTCAGGAAAATGATCCAACAGTAGTAACCAAGATGACATTTTTTCCTTTTCCTGTTCTGACAGAGAGCAGTGCAGTGTGCAGAATATCGAAGCATCCTTTTGGTCTTTGTTTTCTGATTTGTTGTTGATTTTTTGTTTTAAAGCTACGCTAATGTAATTTGGGATTTTTTCAGTGTCAACATATTTTTAATCTTGAGTCCTACTCATTTTCTACTTATTTCAATGCTACACTGGAAAACAGAGCTCCCCAAAGTGTGTGCCATCAAAATCCATGTATTCACACTTTCCCCTTTCTCTCTTTCAGTTCGTCACGTGCAGCTTTCTGTCCAACCCTCCTGAGCTGAGGCTTTTTGATTATGATTATCCCTACTGGACCACAGTCGTGGGTTACTGCATAGGAACCTCCTCCATCATCTTCATTCCCATCTACATGGTCTATCGGTTGGTCATCACCCCAGGGACACTTAAGGAGGTATCCTTGATGCTCTGTTGCTTCTGTTTGACTGTTAGGAAGGAGGTGATTCCTAAAAATATTATGAGTAGATTTTTTTCCTGGGACTTGGCTGTTCTGGCTTGCTGAATTGTCTTCTACCCATTCTCACAAATCTCCCCAGTTCTTACTGAGGCTGCTGACAAATTCTTATAAAATGTTATATCAAGTAATTTTTTAAGCTCTGCTGAACTTGAGAGTCTTCCTAAAATTCACGCCAGACACTCAAAATCCCCCAGTCAAGCAAACGAGGCAGTGGAAGGCTGGTTTCCTGGGGTGTATCTGTAAGAAAAGCTTGTTTTTCTCTCCCACATTTAGTAAGATTTCTCTGCCATAAATCTGTAACGACAATACTGGGATTTCTTTTAAGTTCAAATAAATACCAGTTCATAAATAATACGTTTAGTTGGCTTAGGGTATCCAAGTAAACTGCAAAGTCCTAAAGCATTAATATGACATCTGCCAAGCTTTGATTCCAATTATGCTACAAATAATTTTTAAAAACCTCCTGTACTTCTATAGCACTTCACATCTTCATAGTGCTAACACAGGCCTGAAACATTCTTAAGTAGTTCAAGAGGTGCAAGTCAAAGTCAAGTCATATTTTATTATAAATCTCTTTCTAAATGGCTGTCATGTTATGTACTACCTCTAAAATGAATCAATTTCTAATAATTATTTCTTTCCAACAGCGTATTCTGAAAAGCATTACTCCAGAAACAGCTACAGAAATTCCCTTTGGAGACATCCGCATGAACACAGTATAAGCTAACCTGGTTCTGGGGGGAGGGAAGAGGAGCACAAAATGCCACTTTCCCCACCCTCTCCCCGCAAAGAATCACCTTCCCAGCTGAGACAACAAACGGAGTTTTCCACAGAGGCTGCACCACTGACAACACTCAGAAAGGTGATGCCTCCAAGCAATTTATTCAAGCAATTCAATGAAATCTACTGTGCACTTCCAAGCAGGTTGAACTGAGCACTCACTCTGGAACACGAGGGAACATCCCTGCTCCAGGAGTGGCACCGAGTGCCTGCAGCAGCCCCTCCAGGACGAGCAAGGCACGGCAGGATTAGGTGTAGACCCCCAGTGTGTGGCAGTGCTCCCGTATCTCCCTCCGTGTGATCGTTCGTACCGGGCAATGTCGTATTCGCTTCTAAGGTTCTCTAATTGCTTCAACTACATGGGAAAATGCACAAATATTTCTGATAGCCATACATTACTCGAGTAACGCAGGGGTTTATAAACTAGGAAAACAAAAGTAGAAAGTTCCCTAGGTTTGTGGTGGAGTAGACAGAGGGAGAGGAAAAATGCTAAGCAGCACAGCTCTGCACACACCAGCACACACAGCTGGTAGCATTGGCCCTCATTTCATTTCCTCTGTTTTGTAAGTGGTAACAATTTCTACTGTTTGTTGCATTAAAAATACTGCAAAAGCATTTTTTGTGATGTTTTAGGCTTCACTTTCCTTTAGATCCACTCGAGCCACAAAAACTCATCATGAGTTAACTTGACAAGCACTCAAGTTGCCAGCACTTACTGAACTGTTTCCATAACCAATCATTGTCCTGGCAGACCTAAAGAAACTACAGACCAACAATGAATCTTTTTGAGTTCTCATGCCAAAAAGTGGAATCTTAAAGTTCTGTTTCTCTGCTTCACTTCACTTTTTTTTTTTTACAGTTAATTTCACACCTAAAATTTGCTGGAGCCTGTGGGTTTTTCCTCCTCATATTATAATGTGACTGCATTGGGTTTTCAAGCTGAAGAAGAAAAGGAGAGGAATTTTTTTTCTTAGGAAGAAGTTGAGCAGAATTCAGCAGGACTGATTCTCATCAGAACAATTTATATTAAATTTCAAGGCACTGACACACCAATTAACTCCATACTAAGCTCTTCACACGTGCTCCCCAAATGCAGCTGCCCTTCAGCCTGGCTGCACCTGCCCTGTCCCTTGGAGGACACAAGTTCTGCTGCACTGGAAGTGCAGATAAACCCAACCAGGCATCATTCATGCACAAACCTGCGTTGTACTTTTATTCCGACATATAGATTATGATGAAAGTAAAATAAAATAGAGGATAAAAGTCTCTTTTGTATCCCTTTGCTAAACTTGCCAAGGTTCCCTGTGCACCCAGAGCAGGGGGCATTAAGGAACCCATTGGAGTTTACCTGGGTATGAAGAACTTGCCAGGTGAGAGGAGAGCAGGGATGCTGTGTTTGCCTTCTGAAAATATTTTCATCACCTCTGCCAAAGTTTTCCCCTTATGTGTACCTGGAGAAAGGTCTCTTCCACTTCCTCTTCCACTCTGGCTAATGACTTTTGAGTTTAAGTTTCAAGCCCAACTTCCAATAAGGAAATAACTTAAGAGGGACAAGGAGTGTTCTTTGAGAACTACAGACTCCTGAACTATATTTAGAAAGGGAATATGTTCTTTAATTGCCACTAGAAAAACATAATAAACCTGTCTTACTGGACGGTTCCTCATGAGAAATAGTTTTGTAGCTCATGCCTCAAGTGTATTTGAAAACTACTTCTAAAAATTAAATTTTCTGAGTTCATTAACTGAAAAAATACACATGAAATGTCAATGTAAGATAAATGAGGTATTTGCTGTTTCCAACAGCGAAGTGTGGGAAATAAAGGAGAAAACCCTACCCAATTTCTTCCCTCTTCAGACAGGTGTTCAGCTAACAAAAAAAATTTGTCATTTTTAAGACACTGACACAGGACAGATATTGCCTCTCTGGGAGGTTTCAGAGAGACTTCTCAAGAAATGTCACATTTTCTAGTGAATTAAATCAGCCAGGAAGCCCTGATACAAACAAGCACTGCAATAGCTGGAACATGATGACAACATGCTTTGAATCTCAAGATACTGAGAGAGGATGAAAATTTTTAGAATTATTTGCAGATACAAAAAGCAATGTAGATTTAAAAGGCTTTTCTTTTCCTGAATAACACAAAGATAAAATACATCCATGTTTTCATTCTGTAAGTGCTGAACTTTAAAGGCAGTTTAGTCCTCATTACATTTTTGTTACATGGTGTACTGGTTTGAGTATCTTATTATGCTACACTCATTTTTTAGTATTTCTATTTAGCTGAGTGGTTGAAATAGTGAGAAACTGACTTAATTTATTTATACAATTTTTTTTTTTCTTTTACATACCCATGTGAAAACATGTAAAGTAACCAATATTTATCAGGTAGCTCAGCAAGTAGCCATACTTTAAACACTGGTTTTGTATAAAAACTACTTATATTGATACCAAATGAGCTGCACTGCAGTTACAAAGTGTTTTGAGGCAAAAAAATTCCTTCCATTCACCTCACCTTTCACTCATCTATCACAAGGATCTCCTACCCTCTGTTCTGCACAGTGAAAAGGAAGTAATGAAACTGGTAAATTAGGACCATCTTTGCCTTTTAAAGAGAATTAAACTGGAGTTTTAGCTGTACAGAACAAAGCATTCCCTCCAACTTGTACATGATGCACCCGTATTAATTTATGCAGCTGTTTAGTTACAAGTGTTGCAAGCTGATTGTAAGTCATCAGTATGTGCCTTGTACTGTAAACTGTTATTGTAATAAATTTAATATTCATAAACCATATGCAGATGTCTCTTGTGCCTCTCTCTTCTGGGAAGAGCAAAGATCAAAATCTCAATTCTAAGGAAAAGCAGAATATCTAGTCCAGTTTATGATGTCAACAAGGCCTCTGACAAAAAGCAGAGGATTTCCTTCAGTGTTTGAACCCTGGCCCACTGCTAAACACTCACGCATTCCATTCCAACAGAAGAACCAGAGCTCATTACACTTGTTTACACAGAACAGCAAAACCAAACTGCTCCACACTGAAGTATGTGCTTAACTACTTGATTAGCTGACATATAAAACTCATTCCAAGCCTTTGTAAAGTGGCAGCATTTGCATTTAATTTTACTCACATTTTGTAAGTCTGCTGAACAAATAATTAGGGAAACACCAATCTCAAAACATTTTTTTTGATATGTAAGTTCACCTTACTCTAGCATAAAAGTGATAAACTTAACACAAAACAAAGTCAAAGAAACAATTTTAAAAGTGCTGAAAATGTATTCTAAAAGCTATGACCACTGTCAGACATCCTACTTACCTAGTTTGAAGGTAATTTTTATTCTTGAATATGAACCTTTGAACAGAAGACTGACAAATCTAAAATATCACTTAACAAGCAGATACAACTGTGATACATGTAAACAGACTCATCTGCCTTATTCCATGCAAAAAAGATGCAGTAAAATAACCTACACATTAAAAATGACCCACACATTAGATCCAATATGTATCTTACACTTTATTAACTGTTTCTGTACATTTCCCAGACCAAAACCCACACATAATACAAAATTTGTATCTCAATATGCATATAGCTTACAAAACTCCACACTACATACAGAAATCTCCCAAATCATTATTCAGGCTGTTTTTCTTGCTTTTTCACCCACTTTTACAGGTTTGATTCCCATTTTTGAGAGCAGCAGTGGGTAGCAATGACTTCTCCTAAGAGCTGAGAACACCTCTGTTTCAGCAGAGCTCACTGTTTTGGCTCCCCCTCCTCAGGGGATGTATTCTCACCCTAAATTGTTTAACACCCCCAGGTCTGTCCAAAATCTTCAAATACCAAGGACATGGTACTGAAGGGCGGGGTGGACAGTCAGCCACATTTAATATTTCAACTGTACAAACACACTAAGGGTGTGTGTCAAGAGACCTCTTAATCCATTCCGAAAGTTGTTCTCTTAAGGGACACACAACTTCTCAAAGGAAAGCCAGGAATAAATAGCTAGGATAACCTTTTCTGTCCAAGAATCTGCACAGCAGTGGCCTTTCCTCTTGGTTGACAGCCCAGGGACATCAATCCTCCTCCTTCTCGATGTAAGGCTTGGTGCTGACTCGGGCCATCTGCCGGGCCAGGTACCGGTCCCGTGCTGACATCACTGTCTCCTCATTGCTCCTTTTGGCAAATTTGCTCATGCTCTCAGGTGCTTTCTGTGCTTGTTCTTTCTCCTCTTTCTCCCCTTCTTCTCCAGCTTTACGTTTCTGCTCAGAAAAAATTCCAGAGCTGGAGCTTCCCTTCTCATCCACCTCTCTGTCTTTTCCCTTTCTCTCTTTTCCCAGATCAGTCTCTCCATCTTTTTCTAAAGATGTAGGAGTACTTCCCCTCCTCTCTCTGTACTTCTTTTCATCACTGCCATATTTCTCTCTTCTCTCCTTTGCATGATCTTCCCTTTCTCTGTATTTCTCTCCTCTCTCCTTCTCTCTGTCATTGTATCTGTCTTTATCATTTCTTGTTCTTTCTTTCTCTCGTTCCTTCTCTGAGCCCTTCTCCTCTCTCTCCTTTGCCCTCCTCCATTCTCTGCCATGTCCCTCCCTCTCTTTTCTTTCCTTCCCCCTCTGTTTATCATCTTGATCTTCCCTTCTTTCCTTCCCCCTCTGTTTATCATCTTGATCTTCCCTCCTTCTGTAGTGATCTCTATTAGTGTGATCCCCGTGCCTGTGTCGCTCTTCCCTTTCCCTCTGGTAATCCTTTTCATGGGTCCTACTTCTCTCATAATCCTTCTCCCTGTACTGTTCATCATTTCCCCTTCTGCCTGGCCTGCTCTCTCCCCTCTGATGACTTGTTTGGGCTTTGGTGCGTGGCTCTTCCTCCACACTGGATGAGCTTGGTGACCTGGAATGCCTCTGGCTTTTGTGATGTTTAACCTCCTCTTCACTGCTCACAGAGCTCTCCCGCCTTTTCTTCTTCTTCAAATTTACTTTACTATGTTTGTGTCTCTTGTCATCATCACTACTATCAGTTCCTAAGTCGGTATCAGCATCTGGATTGTTCTCTTTCTTAGAGGGCTTCACTCTCTGTCTTTCCGATGGGCATTTGTTCCTTTCACTGGGTTCATCCTGACTGTCAGGTTTTTCTTCCTTTGTCCTACATTTTTTACGTTAGAAAAGAAAAACAACATTAAAAAGCCTGAAATCTTGGACGTTTCTACAAAGTGACTTCTGGTCAGGACTTAGGCAAAAGATGCTGCTTTTTGAAAAGTCTAAGAAAGCAAATCTGTCTGTGGCTCAGGTTCCAGGAATCCAGCACAAAGTATCCATTTCTGGTTCTCTGATGAACATGAGCTGAGGAATTTATCTAAAAGAGTGAGGTTAAGTATGTGCAGCCTCCATCTAAGGAAAACAACATTGATTTGTGTTCCTATGTAAGCCTGCTGGCAGGTTATAAGTTTTCTTATGTGTTTAGTCCTCTATTCACATCAAATAATTATCCAGAGAAGAAGCAGGTTGTGTGTTTTGTTGACAGAGGCAGGAACACGTTTTTTTTGATCTCACATGTGTTCAGACAAAAATTAGTAACTTTCAACAGCTCAAATATTCTTAAATGCAAAATGCTGACCCATGGAGGGGGTTACGCTTTGTCATTCTCTTCTGGCTGATGAGGAAATACATGTTCAGTTGCATGAGCCACATCTCTTCCACTTAATCACACAGCTCCAGTAACAGCCTGTGGGACACTCTCATGAGTCAGCACACCACCAGTTACATTCTATGTCTGCTGAATGCTTGAAGGCACGGACAGCCTATAAACAATGGCTAAAAATTGCACGGAAAAGTTTCGTAATTTACTTAGTAATCCAATTAATTAAAACAACAAAGGTGGATCACTTTAGGGACAATTCTGAGATCTAAACATGAAGCTGTTTTCTCTCTGTATCCTGTTGTACCGCCATGAGAAAGAATAAAATTAAAATATACACCTGAGTTTATTTGAAAGCCTTGCTGGGAACACCATCTACAGGATTATTTGTTTCCCCTGAACTAATTTTATGTGCTAAAGGAAATTCCCTTAATTTGCAAGATTAAAAAAACATCATTTCAAATGGTCTCTACACAGTACAAAATCACATCATCCTGAACACTTCATGGAGAACTCCCCTGCTTCAGATAGCTGAGTAACTTCAGTGATCACTTTCTTCATTTAGGCTAAGAATTTACTTTCTAACAATCCAATCTCAGATCTGGAAGATCTCTTGATGAAAGCTGCATTTTCTTTGGGATGGCAAGCACTTAGCTAGTGACATCCATGCTCAAAACCTCTATCAAATGAGGTTTAACCTGAGTTAATTGTCTCAAATGATCAACTACTGCACACAAGAAACATCCCCTTCATCACATTTATCCACAGGGCAGAATGTTACCATTTTAAATAGCTAAATAATTCAGTCTCATCTCAATACTTTGTTTTGGAATGTTCACGTATTAAGATTTCAAAATATTCCCATTGGATTTCCTACATATATCATTCATTTCCTTTTACCACAGCATCAACACTCAATTTAGTTTTTATGCAACTAAATGTGGAGTAAGCACAAAGTTAAGAGTCTCACATTCTTTACAGGAAATTCATAGTATATTCATTTCCTATGACTTACTGCTATGCTCATTATTTTACCTCTTGTCTTCCTCATGATTCAAAATGTGTAACTTAATACAGATTGCTAAATATTATATAAACCAAAGAAAATGTAGGTTAGAATAATACCAAGCAGGATTACAAGCATAACTGTCCTCTTGATACCTTTTAGACAGCATCCCTGTCCTGCTTGTTTCATTTCTGTGTCACTAATGATCATCAGTTATTTACCAAATTATTCAATTAATCAGCTGTTTGAAATTACCAGTTTACGTTACCACTGTTTTGGTGCTCTCTGTCTAATCCTCCAGTGAGTATGGAATCACAGCCAGATGCTGGTTTTTATACCTGAAACCCTTTTGGAATCACATCCTACCTGGCTTCACGGAAGCTGCATTTAGGCATCTCTTCTTCCCCCACTCTCTGGTTTAAAAGATGTCTGTAAAACCCACTGAGATCCCTCTGTTTGGTCACATCCAGGTATGCTGAGAGAAAGAAAAGACAGTTGGATTTACTGTGCCACAAATACTCACCACACACAACTCACAACTGGTAGACACCACCACAACTGCAATCTCCATCTGGGAAGTTTTCAAACCCAAAGAGATAAAAGCTCAGTTACCTGACCTGACCTCACAGCAGACCACACTTGGAGTAGAAGGCTGGAACAGGTGACCTTCAGAGGTCCACTCCAACCCAATTAATCTTATGATCCTACATCCTGTGCTTTACATCTACTCCTGATACTGATCAGAATGTCTGAGGTGAGAACTGGAAACATCACTGTACCCCAGGCTTAGGAGTCTTCCTTCAACAACTGACCCTCCCTGAAAAATTTAAGTACCAACCCAAATAGTACTGACGCACAAACAGAGGAGCTTCCTCTGTTCCATTTGTAAGACGTGCAAAGGAAAATAGCAGACCAAGGTGGATCTGATTCAGGATCTGTGAACCTGGTCCCCTTTGACTTTAATTATCTTAAGCCTCACAGAGAGACCACCAGATGAATATGTTGTAAATCATGTACAAGGCCCTACTTCTTTTTCAGGACTATTATTTCACTGTGAATCTCACCCTCAAGAGCTGATTCTCTTCTTTCTCTCTCCTCCTCCTCAGCTCTTTCTTGCAGCTTCTTCTTATAGGCTGAAGTCACAAAAGCCTCTTTGTGTGCAAACTCTCCTCCTTCCATTTCACGCTCTTTCTGAATTTTTCTTTCCATTCGTCTTTCCTGTTCCTTCTTTCTAATCTCAGCTGCTTTGAGGATATTGTGGATGTATTTGGGCTGAGGTAGAAGGGAAAAAAGTTACCATGCTGAGAGATAATTGAGGTGGCTGAGAGAACACAAATTGGGATTGATGGAGATGTTGAATTAAGTTGGTAATGGAAGAAAATTGTCAGGAGCTACTCTAATGTGTTCTTCCCCTGATCGATAGCTATCCAAAATAAACTGCCACTCCCTTTCACATCCCTAACATGGCACATTTCCCAGTACCAAGAGAGGTTGCTGTATTCAATCAAAACAGTCATCCCATCTTTGACTAGGAGGATTTTTATTCTAAATGAAAAGAAATGGTTTTTTTGATTTTTTCATCCCTCTGTCTTCCATAACTGTAACAGCCTTGCCCTTCTTTTAAGGCTTCCTTTCATACAGAGAACCTGACAAGAGCCTTCAAATTAAATAGAATAAGTAACAATGAAATTATCATTTGTCAGGATAATTCAGCAATGCTTTGAAGTCTACAAGTTAACCAGTCATGACTACCCCAAGCAGAGAGAGTTGGACAGACACGATACATTCTCATGTATTGACCTTTTTGTCATCGTTTCCAGCTAACAGTTTGGCACTGCTTTCTTTCTTCTTCTGCTGCATTTCATCGTAAATACTGTCATATTCATACACCGTAGCATCTTCTTCTAAAGCCTTCTGAATCTCCAATTTAGTCTAAAACAAAAAAAGGGAGAAGAGATCCAAATAATAACAATGAAATCTTTACTATTTCCAAATATTTCATTCCTATATTGTAATTTAAGCAGATCTATAGTATAAACTTACCCATCAGAACACTGAGAGCAAATTAAAAATAGTCCCTTACCTGTTTCATTGCTTGCTTTTTCAATGCTTCTTTTTGAAGACTTTCCCCAACAGTTGGCTGAAGGAAGCATTGCAGAAACAAAATTAATTACACTGATAATAGTCTTTTTCTACCATTCTAACAAACAACTATATAATAGTCCAATTACAGGCAGGTGTGATTCAGAAAATACTGGAAGTTTTCCTGCATGTCCATCAGAGATGTAGCAGTCACAAGCAGAGATACTGACAATCACATGAAAAAAGAAAAACTATTCATAGTTAAATACAAAAGTCTGAAAGGATTTGGTGTTTACTTCAAGTCTGATCTGTATCATTAATTGTGTATTTTCAGAAATAAAAACAAACCTAAACAGCATGTACTTCAAATGTTACTGTTTAATTTCTCAGGATTAACATGCTAGCAAGTAACAATACTGATCTTTCCTAAGAAGAAACAGATCCCTATTTAAAATATGTTTTCTAATCATACTTTTACAAAAAAGCTTTGCATTTTATTTACTTTTTTCTTTTAATTAGTTTTGACCTAAACTACATATCTATCTTTTCTCAACCAGTAGGTAATAGTGTTAATTAAACAGATCCACTATAATGGCAGGACTTGTATCCTTGTTTAGGCAATTAAACATCTCAATCCTAAAAAGCAGAAATAGGAAGGGAAAATCCTTTTGCATTTTGGCAGCTTTCCAAGTTTTGCAACTTTGACTAATACATGCTCTGCATCACATTTTAAAAAGGCAAAGATATTCTGTAATTTGTTCGTAATAAAATTAAAAAATGAAAACCAAGTAGCAGGGAGGTTGGCAGCAGGGACTAAGATCTTCTGAAATCAAACAGAATTAGCACCATCTAAATTCAAACAGATCCCTTGAACATGAAGGCTTTTAAATTCATTTGATGTTTAAAATAAAATAATAACATGTCGTGACCCCTCTTTCTTATCCTATTAAAACTTTAACAGATGTGTTAACAAGGGAAAACACCAAGTGCTTTTCCACAATTTTCTCCAGGACAGACTGTAAACAGTGCAAATCTTTTTTTTTCACTGATTAATTTCAGAAACAGGGAACGAGCTGTGCAGGGACGGAGTTTCATTATACGTGACTCTGTGCACTCTGTCTCTCCCCTCTCCCCTCCCCGGAGGTGCCTGCTTGACTTGGCAAGAGGGCAGTGCTGTGTGAGCAGACACTGGCCCTGTGCTGAGTACCCAGTTCCTCCTCGGCACTGGGAAAGACTAAAATCACAAGTTCTCATCCGTTTCTGTCCCTTTACCCAGCTGGCATTTTCACAAAGACCACAGGAACACCTGACATCTTTGGGGGCTCTGTCATCCACCCAGGATGGGAGTAATGAACAGGTACAGACAGTGTTAACCTCTAAAGGACTTTTTTTCTGCTACGGAAACCATAAATAATAAAAGTACTTGCAAACTTCTCTGTGGCTTTTATTTTTTTTAAATGCCAGAAAGATAGTATCTCAGAGGAGTACCAAGTAATTCTAGACTCAGCAAGAGAAGGTGCTACGGTAACACTGTCATTATTTGGAGAAGTACATTTGGTATCATACAACAGAATCACCTGATCTAGAGATATTCTAGACCTTTGCTCACCTCCCACAAACACATGACCTTCATAAATAATACTACAATCAAAACCCCCTGAAACACAGAACATTGAAAATATTCCTTCCTAGCTCCCTCAAAGCAAAGGACTCACAGACAAGGAAAAAGGGGAACTCAAAAGGGCACATATTTCCACTTTTTCTGGTGCTATAATTGGTAAACATAGATTAAATCCATCTCTGCTTTCCAAATGTTAAACCTTGTGGCTAATAAAGGGAAAATGCGATGTGCACTTTATGGAAGAAAAACCCTGCACTGATTCTGTGCTCACCACTAGAGAGCAGATGCTTGCTATTACCCAGGTGCAGACAACCAGGTAAGGAAGCAGCCCAGGCTTCGGGCTTTAGGAAGCTGAGCTTGGCAGACATGAGCAACGCACAGAGCTGACTGTGGTATCGGGGGCTACACCCTGTCTGCTGCAGCTTGCTGATTATTTGGACTAGAATTGGATATAGTCTTTAATTTATTTATGTAGCTGGTTGGTTGGCTGGTTGACTGGGGGAAGCAGATAGCAGATTATTTAGTTTAAAACCTACAAGAACCCTGGCTTCATTCATCTCATGTTTACCTCTGCTTTCAGTACTGAAACTTAAGTTCTGAAGAATTTATGTTCATTAGTAGTTTACGACCCTGTACTTAATTTTATGACATATACCTTCTTTTGAAAAGGCTATAAATGAGTCAGTATAAACCATAAACAGCCATTTAAAATTACCATAGAACACACATCAGCATTACACAGAAGACCTCAATTTCCTCCTGGTTCTTGGGAAAGAAGATGGTCCTTTGTTTGATGTATTGAGGGTCATCACTGAAGGTTTCCTCTATGGGAAACTCTTACACTGGTTTAACAGAAAGGTACTTCAACAGTGAAGAACCTCCCCTGCACTATTCCAGAAAGCAGGAGCTCAGTGAAAGACGAAACAGATTGTGCAGTTACAATTACAGAATAAGCTTTATTCCACCAAAATATTTGAAACACTGCTTAGAATGTTTTCCTTGTCTGCCTACATGGAATAAACGCATTTATCTGCAAAGATTATGTAAACACTAAAGTAATACATAATCCTTATTACTGGACATATGATGGTAAAGAAGTCCATCTGCCATTTCTCCAGAGTGGCAGTAAGTTTACAGAAAACAAACACCTTCCCCAATGGTTTATGGCTGACAATTTCCTGTTGTGTTGTGAGCTCTGACAGATGAGAACTTCCCGTCCTTTTGTATTGTTTTACTTATCAACTTCCCATTTATTAAAGGCCCTATAAGCTCAGCAATCTGTCTCATACTTTTTCCCTCCCTCTAGTCAAGCTATTCTTCTGAAGCACAAAGCTTATAGTTCAATATTTTCTGGAAGGAGAAAACATTTTAACCGTATACTGTGAAAGGACACAGAATCCATGCAAATCAAGGAACTCTGAGAAATGAGACTCTCCAGTCTACCACTGCTACCAGACCATGGAAGAGAGCTTGTACACAACTGAAAAGGTTATTTAAAAAAAAAAAAAGCAATAAATTACCCCAATCTGTTAACATTTCTCATGGTTCTCTCAATTTCTTACCTCCTTCTCACTTTAAAATGAGCTACTTACACCCCCATGTACATGGATTTAGAAGTGAATCCTTAAGGCCTGCCCTCATAGAGACCTGCACAATCCAACTACAACCTGCACATGAGACTCCAGTCTTCATGGAAAAGAAAAATAAAAATCACATCAGGCAGAAGATTCTTCTCAATTCACATATGATATGAGTCATGGCTACTAGCAGAAGATCAAGAGAATGAACATGAAAAACAAGTCATGTACACAGAATCAGCTTTCCTCGGCACTCCATCCTAGTTTCCAGAAACCAGATCAAGGACTTCCTGAACTGGAGGATGCACCTGAACCATTGTTTGACATCAAGAGCATCCCTTAATTTGATGAATGCATTTCTGAATCTGTTTATATTTTTCACCATGCCACAGTATCCTGTGGCAAGGAGTTCCACACCTTAACTACACAACTTCCTTTTGTTTAGACTAAACCAGTTACTTGGTAATTCCATAATATAACCTGCTGCTCATATTATGAGAAATGGCAACATCTCCTTACTTCCTGAATTATTCTTGATCTTACACACATCCTCTTGAGTTATTCCTTTCCACTTCTCAGAAAACTCTTTTCTAGGAGCCCCTTTACTCTACTTAGTCTTACTTTGCATGGAAACTGTTGCAAAAACTCTGGTCAGCACCAACATCAGTTACTCAGCAAATACTTTTTAATCAGGCTCTTCCTTTGCAAAGTTGTAAATGGTAATGAGTGTTTCGGACCAAACCACTACAAAGGATCTGTAAGTAAAACCAAAACCCTGAGCCTATGACAGGATATAGTTTTCTGCTTATTTTCAGCTTCTTCCTGCTTAAACATTCCATTTATCTTTAGGTGGTCACTAAAAAACCCACCAAATCCAGCTGATACATTCACAGAATGTATCACACTGGCTCCACAATCTCTCTCCTGAATTGAGCACCTACTGAGGTCTATGTACAGTTATTTTTTTCATCCTGTCTTAACAAATCAGTTTTGAAAGACTGGTACAGTACAGGAACATACACTGGGTAATTCTGGTGCAATCAAGAAACAGAAATTTTATCTGCTGTACCACAGAGATAATTTCAACTAAACTCCAAAGGTAAAACAGAACAATGAACAGCACACAGGGAATACTGACAAGGCACCTTTTCCCAGTCAACACTGTATTTCAAGAAAATTTCCATCCCAGATGCTCTGTTTCTTATGAACTAACACAAAGACCATCTTCAGCAAGTAACATCCATTAATGTACTTAACCACAGGGGAAAAAAATAATCTAAATTCCTTCAGCAAGGACAGCAGCAAAATCTGAGTGAAAAATGCATAGTAATGTTAAAAAAAAGAAGGGAGCAGAAGTTTGGTATCTAATATATAATCACAGACCAAGTCAGGTGTGCAGATTTCCCAGCACAAACTTTATTAGAGTTCAGTTAAAAATACATAATCTCCAGACATTTGAGATGTAGTTCTGACTGATAAAGTAGCAGACAGGAAATGAAACCCCTCCCAAATGCTGCTCCTTATCTTGAAAAGCTCTGAAATTATTACTGAACTAATAAAGTAATTCTGATTTAAAAAAAAAAACAATCTTCTCCGATAAAGGCAGTTACGAGATTATTACTTTTTGCTGGGTATGTACCATACTGATGAGCACAACAACTTCTAAGAGCTTTTATAACAGACTCTGACAGTAAATCTGTCAGCTTTTCTGAAAGGGAGGACACTTGAGCTGTTAAGCTAAAAGTTGGCAGACAGCATCATATATTATTTTTACTAGAATTATTAGCATTCATTCTTTCGTTTCAATGTTTCGATATTAAGAGAAAATGAAGAAGGAAAAAAATACAAGACAGCCCCCAGGAAGGTTCGCAGACCTACCACATGATGTTTAACAACAACAGATTAAATGAGGTTTATTCCTGAGATCTGGAAAATGTGGGGTCAGATCCTTAATGCAGAGAAAGACACCAAATCCCATCTAACAGGGAAAGTGCTCCATTACCATCTCCAGGAGCTGTATCTAAAGGAAAGCCTCTCTCCATAGCCACAGTGGAGGTAAGCATCTCTGAGGACCACAGCTTAGTGAGGAAAAAGATGGGATTTAAAACACCCCTGTCCTGTTTCCTGTAAGCTGCACTGAGATGTTTCATGTTGAGTGGATAACACTAGGAAGGTCCTCAGCCCTTTCATGCCCTGTAAAACAGGAGCTCAGACACCTTCAACAGCAACACTCTGGATTCTGCAATGGAACCAGGTACACAGGAGCTGTGAATTGCTAAATTCAGGCTTTCTGTGACATAAAATTAACAACTGTTAGTTCATTAAAATAAAAATAGATTTTAAATATAAATATTTCAGTGAGTCAGAAACTGACCAAAATTATTTGATGCTTTATTAGCATTGTTTTTCTCAACCACACAAAAGAACAAGCATGGAGAGAAGCTCCAGGGAAGAAAGAACATTTTTGTAGCACAGGTTTCTGTAAGGGCCCCAGCCCAGCCCATATCCCAGACTGTTCCTGGATACTTCCCGTGCTTCCAGGTGCACATCCAGGTGGGATTTACACAGCGCACAGTGCCCTCTACTGGGGCAGGTACAGAGCGAGTATTTTGAATGTAATACTTTGAAAGAAATTAAAAATTAAAGAGTACAGAAAAGAACACTGTCACGCAAATTTCATGCATCTTCTTTTGCTTTAGAACTTTTGGGTTGTACAACTTTGCTTTTGTTCACAATATGGACACCATAAAATCAATTACATCAAATTTGGGTGGAATGAACTAAAGGATTAAACACACTTATCCACCACACTTTAAAGTTAGCATCTGAGTGAGATCTGTTGATTACTACTGGGCTTTCTATTTGCAGTCATTCACCAGTGACAGTCAACAAATCTCTTTACAAGCTACAGTTAACTCTAGCAAACAGGTTGTCACATGTGCTGAACTTCTGGAAGAGTTGACAGAAAGTAACAAGAAAATCATCACTTTCATGTAATGTGTACTAAAGAAAATACAGATCATATTTCACACCCAAATCCAAAATGATGACACATATCCTAATGACATTGCCAAAATCTCAAAATCTGATGCAGCCATTAAGGGTTGGACACAAAGAAATTTGCAGAATATGGGGCAAATTACAGAAGAAAATTGTTGAACTGACCTCTTCATCTGACTCATCTGCGAACACCGACAGCTTCTTTGAAACAAGATTTTTCTGTGGCAACTTTTTGGGCATAATAAGCCCATATCTAGAGGAAAAAAAATTAAAAGTCACCTTTAGCATCACTTACAACACAGCACGCTCCAAAACAAAACATCTACAATTTACATTTACAATTTGAAAAGTAGAAGATCAGCATCAACATAATGTATCAAAGTTATATGTGAGCAGCCTTTGCAGCAGAGCACACCTGCCAGCTTCTCCCAGAGCTACTGCAGTCTTTTGCCATGCAAAGTTTCTGGATGCAACGATTGTCCTAAATCAAGACACAAATCCCTCTTGTCCAGAGCTCTCCAAATTATTTACTTTTCTCTCTCAGAGAAGTAAGAAATTATTGTTTAATCTGAAGGGATTTAGCCTTAGTGTATACCAGGCACTATTCCATGGCTACATTTGCAGTGCAGTAATTTCATGTTTTGCTGGTGATGTAAACCACAGCTACAGCTATGGCAAAGGACAAGATTTACAGTCAGATTATATCGCGCTGAGATTGATTAACCACACACAAACAACTCTTCTACTGACAAAGTCCATCTCTGTGCTAAACCCACTTCCCTTTGGGGCTGAGCAACCTCTAAATCGGAGATTTCTTGCCCACCTGCCTTTCCCTGAATCCATCACTGAGTCAATATTTCGCCACAGCGTGTATGGCTGAACTGACTGGAACACCCCATCATTCTGGGGGTACCACACCATCCCTGCGACCGCTGTTCGCTTCCGTGAGCCCTGAACCCGCCCCTCAGCTCCGTCTGACCCGGCTGCGGAGGCCGAGCGGGAGCCGCTGGCCCGGCCGCTGCCGGTGCTCGAGGGTGGGAGGTACGAGGGAACACTGAGGAGATTCTCCTCCCTAAGAGTGAAAAATAACGCCGGGCAATACCGCCACACCCTCAAGGGCCTGCCCGCTGTTTTGAGTTTTGTTTGTTTTTAATAAACACAGTTTTAAAGTCAGGCCAACACAGCGAGGCCGAGCGGCGGACACCTGGGATAAGCGAGTCCCTGGGCAAGGGTCTTCCAGCGCCCGCCCTCAGCGCCAGCCGCAAATCCCCCCCCGACCGCTGCCCCGCGGCCCCAGCGGGGCCCGGCCGCCCTGGCCCTGCCGGCACTCACTGCTTGCCCAGCGCCGCCATCTTGTCCGGCCGCCTCCCCCGCGCTGCCGCTGCTGTTCCGCGGCCGCAGATTCCTCGCGGCCGAGTCCTCCCCACGCACTTTCCCCGCCCGCCCCGGAGCCCCCCACGGCACCGCGCCGCAGTCCCGCTCCGGGAGGGAAGCGGAGAGCGGGAGGAGCGGGCTAGAGGCGGCGGGGGATTTTTTTTTTAACCGCTCGGTGTCGAGGGGAGAAAGTGCTGATCGGGGAAGGGCGATGGCGGGCGCTTCTGAGGGGAGCGGCGGGGGAAGGCGAGCGCGCCTCAGGGCAGTGGCGGGAACGGTCCCTGAGGAGGGGAAAGCCCCTGAGGGGGGAACGGCCCCGAGACGCTCCCGGGGCCACCGGTGGTCGTCGGTCCCCGGGCCGGGGCTGAGGAGCCGCATTGTCGTCGTCGTCCCCCCCCATCCGTCACCGACTTGTCACTTGTTTCCCGCTAAAGGCTGAAAGAGGAGTTTAATTTCCCAAAATGTTATTAAAAAAGTGATTCTGCCAAAAGGGACGTTATTGGAAAGATGAAATCTCGCTGCAGACAGTGCAGTTGCTGTAATCTCAAGCTTTATCCCAATAAGAAAGCTTTTTGTGTTATAATAATAGTGCTGGGCTTTTCTGCAACGTGTTCAGAAGAACGTTACAAAATGCTGATTAACAACCTTTATTTAAAATTATTCCTAAAAAGTCATTTAAGGAGACCGAGCCTTGAAAATTTTTGCTGTATCATTTATGAGCATTGTAACTTGGGAACCATAAAGATGTCCCTTCCTCTCTTTTTCCCATCAGAATCAATTAAAAAAACCCCTAAAACTTTGATTAAGCCTTTAAAATTTAGTAGCTATACTGGCAAAATTTTTTTCTTTAATGTTTCTATTGCTTTTTCTTCATAATCCTTAACAGACTCCCTCTCATCTTGACTAATAATCCCTAACAGACTTCAGCCATTCTTACAACAAATACTAGTGGCTGTGCATAAAAATCAACAGTTAATTTAATAAAAGATGTGAAACACCAGAATCACGAGGGTTAGATTAGAAATTAAGAAATTTAATTGGAGGCACACTAGAACTGGTTGCCAAAAGGGGCTAAGGTTGGTTTTTTTCGGTGTGTTAGCTCTTTGTGATCTCCACGAGCGCCCGGCAGGTGTGAAGCCACTGGTACAGGTATTTGGCTGGAGCAAAGCCCTGCTGCCACATTGCTTCTTGAGGGACACCTGGGACAAAAAACCAGCTGTAAATACAACAGGGAAAGTCAAAACTGTGAGCAGTGTTGCCACAAGAACAGAAGATCTTTCCCTCAGCAGAGTTTACCCTGAGTCCAGTAATGCCAGGAATGGTGATGCTTTGAAAAGCACACAGCTGTATTGTGACAGTGACCTGTCAAGTACTGGCTTTCTACTATCATTTATCTGGTTTTGTGGTGGGTGCCCTATTGTACAAAGTGCTCTGCTATATTTTAATGCTAAACCAGCACATATATATGGAACATATGGACATTACCTGATGTTCATTTTAAAGGATTTCCCATAATTGTGACTTATACCTGCATTCACACCCCTGATCTGACACTGCTCTCTCAGAATAGGTTCCATCCTGGGAAACCAACCTTTCCTAGCACACCAGCAGTTTCCAAAGCTACATTCTTTAAGCTAATTAAACCTACATCCCTAACTGTAGGAAAACTGGATGCTCTAGGCCTGTTTTGTTCTTTCCAGTGAATTAGTTTAATATATATAAGGAGAACACATGAAAAGGAGCTATGACTGCCACAAGTGTTTACTCTTTATCAGCAGGCAGGGTACTGTTGATAAATATCCCCAGCTAAAGTAATAACTCTTGTCCACATTTGGGTTTTAACAGGCCTCTCAGACTGGTATTAGATCATGAAGAGAGAGGTCTCAATGAGAACAAGTAATTTCTCTTGCAGAGATATTGCAAATAATAGTAACAGCCTCTTGACTGTTCTGGCACCAAAAAAAGCTCACGTTTATTAAAGGAGAGAACGACAGACTGAAAAGCAGCTCCTGTCTATGGCCCGTGAGTACATTAAGCACTTGGCAGATGGTGTTTATGAGGAGGACAGCTCACACTGTGTGTTCCTGTTTGGAGTTGGGTCAGTCCCTAGGGCAGGGCATGGAGGTCTGAAGCAGATTTGCTTGCCAAAAGAACCATCATTCTTCATGTCTTTACATATTCTTTGCCAAAAGAACCCTCATTCTTCATACTTATCGGGAGGTTTACAATGAGATCACTTGTTCTGGAAGGTTTCAAAGCTAATCTGCTCTCCTTTCCTGAAGGCAGTGAATTTTGAGTCTAAATTTAACAGGTTGATTTCTATTGACCAAAAACATTGCAGATATTTAGGACCCTTTATCTGTTGTTTAATCTATTGTGAAATCAAAGTTAATTTCTGAAGTAAGGCCCTTAAAAGCACTCAGCCGAATGTTGCCATTGACACGGTTTCATTGTTGAACCGTGCCTGGTAACCTCACACTGAGTTTATGATATTTACCAGTGATGAGGTCCAGCAGCAGCTCTGCTTGAACTTGCACAGATGAAGCAGTTGGATCAAAGCAATAAATCTCCTGAATCAAATTGTCATCCAGTTTCTGCAATGCAGAGAACAAAAAGATTAGGGTGTTTGTGAAAAGCTTTGTGAAAGACAGAATGAAAGGTAGATGAGAAACATATAGGAAATCTATAGGTAATGAATTATTTCACTGCCATTTCCCCCTTGGCAAATTCCACTGTATCTTCTTGGAGGAGGAAGAATAAATAACAAACTCTCAACAATTTGAATTCTCACCAGTTTACACTGATTCCAGCTCTCAGTCTCCTCTGAGCCCTTCCAGTCTGAATGCAAAAGCAACAGCACAGCCTTAACTACATCATGTACCAAAGCTGGGGGTTCTGCACAGCTCTTTATTCCAGCAAAGCTCTCAGCATCAAGTTTCTGGACACACTCACGCAGCTCCTGCAGCATGAACCGGTGGAACAGAATCCCCGCATGCCTCACGTTTGCCACACGTTCTGCCTCTGCAATCAAAAACAAACCTCTCAAGAAGCTGCTCAGAAACATCTGCTACTCAAGACATACATTATAGAGACAGTCTACGTGCTAGATCCCTGAGGGCAACAATGCCTGCTTCACACCTTTCATTTCAGGACAAGTACCCTGTGAGCCAGAGTTAAAATCTGCCCATTCTGTTTAACTCTGCTCTGCTAAGCACCAAGACTTGCTCAGGAGTAGTTTATCTATACCAAGGATTTGTATTTGTCTTTCCATACTTGTAGGAATGATACTTTTAATACAGTTTTGCTGAGATTCCTAATTTCACCCCAAAAAACTATCTCACAGCTGTATGCACAATACCCAGCACGTGTGTTGGTTCTGCTTCCTCTAGACACCTCTGCAGGATCTCCGAGCAGGCAGCTTGGGCCATCTTTAGCATTTTCTGTAGGTCTTTCTGTTCCTCAGGTGGTAATTTCTTGTGCTGTCCGATGCTGATATCGAATATGCCGAGAGTTTGTCTTGATAGGTCATGGAGAGGTACTGCAATGTGGTATTCTCCATGGATAGAAGTGAGAGTGACCTCTGAACTTTCTGTGCTCTTGAACAGGTAATCTCTGAAATGAAATGTGCTAGGCTTTACCATACTGGTTTGTTTTGGTGATTTACTTAGCATATTTAAGTAAGATGCCATTCATCTCTTGTTGTTAAAATAAAGATATTACATTACTAAATCATAGTTTGTTTCCTTGAACTGAAATTTGCACAGCTCTAAGTATCATTCAAGGCATATACACAAAGGAAAAATAGCATTGGGAACACAATGTTGCTTAGCCAAGGTGATTGCTGAAAATCATGAGACTTTAACTAATGTTGCTTTAAAAGCAGTTTGCTGTTTCTAACTGCACTGACGTTTGTTCTACAGAGTTTTATAAAAAGTAAAAACAGCTGCTGGAACAGCAAATGGCTGTTCAAGCAACTTTGACAACAAGGATGATATGCTTAAAAGACAAGTCTGTGAGGATTTTGGCAGTGGAAGGAAACAGAGAATTGAAGGAAATGAGACTAATATGTCCAGGAAAAAATACAGATTATTCTAAAGAGCAAAATGGTTCTGTGCAGGCCGTAACCCTGCAAACCTTGGCAGCTCAGCTGGTAAGCATTAAGTCAGAAGTTAAGTTTTTGCAGCCTAAAGTCAAAGAGAAAATACTCCTCAGCCCTTCACAGTTCAGTGCCATGTGCGTACGCACCAGAATCCTTGATAGTGAGAGAGCTGCAGCCAGACACTCTCTCAGGGCTGCACTACCAGGGGCTTCATGCAATGTAGGTCAGCCTGATGCAGACTGAGTCAAGGAGCAAAGGGGACCAGTCCCATTGCAGGTGCTGCAGCCTACCTGAGGAGGTTTTCCTCTCTGAGGAGAACAACAGGAGAGCTATGGATTTCCTTTTGTCCCGTGTTATCTGTAGTGATCATCTTGTACAGAGCATAGTTCTGATAAAGAGAAAAGAGAGGTTTAGCTGCATCCAAGAAAGCAACAGATATTTTGAAGCTTGGAGAGGGAGGAAATGGTTTCTTACTCACAGGAAACTCCTATGTCCATTCAAGAGCAATGGGATGGTTTAAAGACATCTCCCAACAATGCTTAGTTTTATTCCCAGACATACATGAAGAATGTGCCCTGGACCTCCCTCAGCCAGACTATTTAATCCACCCCAGGCTCCACACTGAGGAACACCCACAGGCCTAGAGATCTCCATTCTTTTTCCCATCCTCTTGCAGTCCTTTCTCATGTCATGTTTGTGTCAGTGTGGTTGACACATGAAAAGCACAGAGGGGAGCGACTGACCTGGCTATCAGGCAGCTAACAAGGGAACAGTGCCTAGCCTGGAATGACAACAGAATGCTGCCAACATAAACCATGCTTATCAGAGGAAGCAGCTGAATTATGGCTGCAGCAGATGTCATACAGACTTTGGGATGACACGGGATCAGTCCTAAATATTGCATAAACTTTTCATCTTCTTAACTCACTGGTACATGAAGCGACAAACTTCCCAGGGCCCAAGTGCCTGCTGTAGAACTGGAATCTGACCTGCACGGAGCGGGGCTGCCTTTACAAGCTGGCTAATTGGGAACCAGTCACTTCCTGAGCTGTATTTATGTCTTGGCTGCTGACATAAGTTCAGAACAAAGAGCTAATACATTAGCTGGAACATTCTCTTGTCCCTATAAAATACCGTAATTTTGACATGCAGAGAATCTCCAAAGAGAAGCATTTCCCTTTGTGGAAGTCCCAGACAGCAAAGCTGTGGATGGATGGATGGGTGGGTGGGGGGTTCTGCTCTATTGGTTGCTATGCAGCAGTTAGCACTGAAGTAGGAGAATATTCCCCTTTCCTATGGAGAAAGGGTTATACTAGCAGTGCTCTTGAATTCTTTTACATGGGTGGATGAAAAGAATGAAGAGGAATCTCCCTTACAGAGGGAATCTTCCCTCTCTACCTTTGTAGACCTTTTGTTGCACAGGCAGGCACAAGAATCTTGTGCAGACTTCAGCTTTAATGATAAAACCACTGGGAAAACACAGGCAGCTGGAGATGGCACGTCCTCTCTAAAGCAGCCTTTCAGCCCCTGATGATTACAGACCTTTTCTCTGCAGTACCTTGTCTTTGCCAGGTGCCACCAGATAGGTTGTGACAGTGTGGATGCTGGGTGTCCTGGGATACAACCAGTCCAGAGCAGTGACAGCCACTTGTAGGACATTTTCCCTCATGCAGATGTGGTGGTAGGCTTTGCTGAATGCATGGCAAACTCCCTGTGAAAGCAGAATTCCACCATGTGAGCCAGACAATTCCGCATGATTTGGGGAGAAAAAAGCTGAGGAAATGTTCACGTTGTAACAAATTGCTTTAATCAGAATTTGTAAAGCGGAAAAGTGGCTGTGAAATGTCCCTTATCAAATAATGCTCTGAAGTACTGAGTACCCGGTCACGGCCAAGTCCTTAACAAGACAGAGCTGATTTTCAGTGGAAATAGCCAAATGGACTGGTAAGGTTGGCTTGCTGCGCTCCCTGCTGCCCAGATGATGCAACCACAGTAAGGCTGGTCCCAAAGACCATCCGGACGGCTGTCGCTTACAATTATTCCACCACGTAAAAAGTAAGGTTTCATATCATTTTATAGAAATAAACACAAATATGAGATTGAGAGCTTGAGGAAATAAAAGCTGCTATCTTTGGACTTTGCACAAAAGGTCAATTAACTTCCTAGTCAGGAGAAGATTAAATAAATTATTGATGAAGTGATACCTCAATAAATTTCAGATCAGATGCTAATCAGCAGGATACTGCTAAGGTGCTCTTCTAACACCACTTTCACCATATACTGCAGAACAAACGTAAAATTCACAAGTTTTTTGCAGGTTGGAGTAACAAACTGCTTTCTGATGGTGCCCACCTCGTAGAAGGTGATCTCATGGGTCAGGAAGATGGATTTCTCACACTGGTCCTGAAGAGTGTCAAGTCCTAGAATGCCAAAAACTCTCCAATGAGCATCGTGCAGGGGCAGCACCAGGAGTGAACCTTTCCTCTCCTCCACAGGGCGGTCAGAGTTCCAGAAGTGAACATTTCCATGAAGCTGAACTCTTGGAACATAGACTGGCTGTCCCTGGTCAATGGCTGCAAAGCTGAAATATAAGTTTATGAGGAGGTTTGTCAGGAGGAGCAGAAAACCTTTAGTGAAACAGTAAGTACTGCAGCTTTGATCTCTCCCTGTTTTTTGGCATCAGAGAAGGAAGGTGTGAGCTCCATACCCTGACCACACTCAGCAATACCACATTTACCACTTGCATCCCAAAGGCAGTGGTAATAAATAGGCACATTTCATCCTTAGGACATTTTAAAAACATCAGTTAATAAATGGAATGAAGAGGAATACAGAAGCAAGCAGCAGTTACATTTAATAGGTTAGAGGCAGCAATGTTTGAAGAGACAAATATGCCTGGCTTTTGGAAATGACAAGTGAAGAAGCATGAAAGCTGTTTATAGCATAAACCCTAGGGAAGGAAAGGCATTGTTCTCAAAAATATCCTGTGGATATAAACTGGCGTAAGGGAATTAATTTTTAAAGAAGAAAATGTAGGCCCAATGCCACAAACATTTGCTAAAGGATGAGATTTATTAGACTGTGAGCTAATCTCCCCAAGGAAAGGAGTGAAATCCCAGACAGAGCAGTTCTAAGCAGACCATGCGGAGTATAGGATAGGAGTATAGTGTATAGGATATTGGCTCATTCCACAACGGTCTCTTGGGGAGATTTCCTCTCTGGAGTACTCCATCAACCTCAGTTTCCAGTGCATCCCAGACACTGCCCTGTACATTCCAAACAGTTTTGAGGAAAAGGAGCAGTTATTTGCAGTTTTTCTTACCTTACTCCTTTCATGTCTCTGTGCAGTACCTGGTTTAGGACGTAGGGAGCATCGTCTGCGGTACAGGCCACATAACGCAGGAGAAACTGTCCCTGCTCTGGGGAGAGCTGGTTCTCCTCCAGAAGGGCAATATATGCACTGATCCTCTTGTTATCCCCGTGGGCTTCCATGTCCTAGCAACCAAACATTTCCCATTACAGTCTGTACATTAGCCACTGACACTTATTACATGGACTTAGCACTTGTTTAATTTTTGCTGTGATGCTGCTCTGGGTCACTGAGTTTGTGTCACTACCCCCATGACGTGGCTGTGTCTCTGCTGTGGCCGTGTCTGCCCAGTGCACTCAGTGACAAGCACAAACACTCAGTATTTTGATTGGCAAGGAAAACTGATTTCCTTTTCCCTGTTGCTAATGGGGAGGATTAAATAGAAAAATAATGCCTAACTATAACCTGTGCCTGAGCAAAATCCTATGGATTTCTCCTCCAATAGGAGATTCCTTTAAGAATAAAACAAGTGACATAATTGCCACATTTACAAACCTAGACAATACTGCAAAAACACTTCAGCTACTGAGAGAAGTTTGGCTGTAAGGAGGGCTTTAATGGCAAGGACAAACAGCTAAAATTGCAGCTGTAAATTAAAAATGAAACTATTTCCACTACAAATTAACCATCTTTGTCCCAAACTGACTCTGGTGTGTTTCATTTTAGAAGCTCCAAAACTACAGCTGTGGATTTCCAGGTCTGATCTGAGTCAGCTCTTCTGTAAGTGAGGCAAAATTGTTCATGAGATTCCCTCTGTACTGGCAGAGCAAGGATGCCTACCTGGGACAGGGCTTTAAACACTGCTTTGTACACTGGTTCCATGCTTGTTCCGCTGGTCTCAGCCGCTTGCTGGATATCTTGCAGCCATTTCCTCCTGGTTGAGCTTTGCAAGCTCTTGGTGTGACTTTTCCCCACCCTCGTGGTCAGGAATCTCACCAAGTGATCAATAGTTTCATCCTCATTGCCGGTGAACTCGGAAGCAATTAACTCAAGGAAAGTCTGGAATGCCTTTGGGGATAGCTTCCCCACTCTGCTGAGCTGTGGGTATCGGGAGCAAAGCTGCTCCTTTGCTAGTAGCAAAAAAACAGAAAATAAGATAGGGAAAATCTAATTGATTAATCAGTTTTGCAAAATACGAATCAAGACTTAAATTGGCTTTGGGTGGAGTCCATCCAGTCCATCATTCTAGGTTTCTTTCAGCTATCTCCTACATGGAAGTGGTCCCAATGGCAGGTAACCTCCAGTTTCCAGACTGGACACAGCCTTTTCTCTAGATGCCTGCTTTTCCTCCTGAAAAGAAGGGAAGAACCCCGCACAGCCCTGGTTTCTCTCCAGGGGCTGATTAACTCCTCAGGCAGTCTGTCAGAGCTGTCCCAGCGCGGCGCGGGCTCTGCCCAGCCCCGGCTCTGGGCTCACGGGGGTGCTCTTGCACAGCCGGAGAAACGAGCAGGCGCTGCCTGGCTCCGGGAGCCCGGGGGTCTCTGTGACTGATGCTTCCATCATCTCTTCTGCATCCTGATTTCAAATCCTGTTGGACCCGAATATGTCCCTGCTCATGGCAGGGTGTTGGACTAGATGATCTTTATAGGTGCCTTCCAATCCAAACCATTTTATCATCATTAGCACTGATTTTAGCTGCAGAAGTAGCAAGTACTTGGCTCCAGTCATGGTGGAGCTGACTGTTAATGCTGCCTTATCCAGCCCATCATCTACGGAACATTCAGTATTCTAATTTAATTTCTGGTTTTCTGACAGAACTAGGATGGAGAATTTTTTGATCATATAAAATGTTTGGATTTTCACTTCCACTTTCTCCTCACTTTGAAGAAAGGGATGAAGAAAGAGAATACGCATGAAGTTGAATGTGCTATGATCACTTCCTTCACTACTGAGCCATAGCATAATGAATTATTTTCCCCATTATATCTAATGCTACACTTTAGGACAATCAAGTAATTCTACTCACTTTTTACTCTGTGTTTCCATCCAGGAGAAGTGAAATGTCTGTGAACCCTTCCCCCAAACCTGCTTGTTCCACATCCTTGAGAGATTAGGTTGAGGCTGCTAGAAATAGTTTATGTTGCTGGTAGGTGGTATTGATTTTGCTATGCTCCCTTTCTATTTATTTGTCCTTTATTTTATGAGCTCTTCATGGAAGGGACTGTGTCCTTCCATATTTCTGTGGTATGTTCTGGCATGCTTTGAATACAAGGGAGCAGTAAACTGCCAGTTTCTCCTGGCTGGACAGCCTGGAGATGATTAACTGTGACATGCTGGTGTGCTCCCCACCCCACCAGCTGCCTCCAGTGAGCTAAAGGATAAAGAGATTTTGGTGGTTGCCAAAGTGAGCCATTTTTAGTGATTTGCAGCAGAACAAGCAGCATGAAGATGAGCATGGAGATGAAAAAACCAGTCCTCTCCATCCAAGCACACATGCAGACATGTTCATAATTGCTAATACAGTGTTTCAGAGCACCTTATGCCCACATGTTAATATGCATGAGGCTGCCAGACAGGTTCAGGCGAACCTGCAGCATTTCTGCTGGACCCAAGTCTTTTCTATCAAGGACCAAATTTGCTAAGTTTATGCAGTGAAATAAACCAACAGAGAAATGAGACTCGAAGCTGCTCTGTAATTCATGAGAGCTGTGTGACAGTGTGGATAACTACGGGCTATTTGAGACCCATAAGGAAAGCTGTTCTCTGCTGTAAGGTACATTCCTGCAGGAAGCACAGTAAAATGTATCTATTAAAAATAGCTGGATAACACAGATGGACTGGACTAAAAGTGCAAACATGTCCTCAGGCTTTATGTGTGTTTTTTCACTGCCGTATCACATGTATACACATTGCATGTTACAGCTGAAATAATTTTTCAACACATCCCACTGTCATGAAAACATCGGGCTACTCTCCCTGGGAATCTTGCATAGGAGGAGGGGATGGATCAATGCATTAACAAATAGGTCTAGGTAACTGTTCCTTTCCATTTTACACCTCATACTGTGTATGCTTATGACTGCTTACAAAACCAAAGTGGTGCTTGCAACAGTGTCATTAGCCCTGTCACTGAATGGTTGAAGGCCTCCTGTGTTGTCACAGAGCAGAGATTTTCCTTACCCTTCATCAAGGCCACTTTTCCCATGCCTCCCTCGAATCTGCTCAGAACAGCAACCACCTCTTTCAGGTCCAGAGACCCACATGCATTGCTGTCCCACTTTTCAAAAAGTGCCTCCAAAAGCTGCTTCCTTTGGGCCATGTGAGACATGTGGTGAACCTGCAACAGAGGAACAGTTTGGTAACTCCTGGACACTGATGCTGCTTTGGTAACTCCTGGACAATGATGCTGGACACCACACAAGTGTGGACACTCTGCCAATCACATCATTCCTATGGGCCAGGCTGAATCTGTACATACACGGCTCAGACCTAGAGATGAATCATCAAACCTGGGAGATACTTAGAAACACTAAACACAGGTGACAGTTCAGTTTACCAGGCAGAACTAGCACTGCAGAGTTATTTCACAGTGAACAAATGAAGCCTGTGCTGGATTTAAGGTGAGGTCAGCTCAGGTAAGTGCAAGTCTCCCAGAACACAAATGTCTTCCCAGCAAGAACTAACCACAGCCTTGTCAGTGACACCCCAAGATGTGACAGTTCATCTTTCTGTACACTGTTATTTTGCTGGTGCTGCCCTGAAGTGTGTGGGCTCCAAGCAAATATATGTTACCATTTGTCCTCTAAACCCAGCATAGAGGGATAACTGGCTGCAGTGGAATTCTCTCAAAGGCCAAAATACTGGCAGTGTGTGCTGTGTTCAGTGAGGACTATGGAGCCGTCAGATCCAATATCTCATCCAAATTAGGTCAGCAGCACAGAGGGAAACCAGAAAGAGATCTGAGGAAAACACAGCTAGAGAAATGCACCACAAAACAGACCTGAAGTAATATGAGGTACCCTGATGCTGGGCATGAGGAAGGGGAATTTTTTTTTTCAACACATGGCAAGAGCACCTTGTAACTTAAAGAAGCCTGTGCACACATCCAGCCATGCACATAGCAAACCCAAACACACTTGTTTTAAAATCCTCCCCAAATAGCCACAATCTTCTGTGTACATGCCAGTGCAGTAGGTCAGAGATCAGGTTCTTGGCTATTATAAAGGTGAATAAACAGAATGGAATGTTTTGGGCTCTTTCACAATTAACTATCAACTGTTGTCTCACTGAGTCCAACTCTAGGACAGACAGAAAACCTTTTACAGGATGAGTCTGTCATCACTTCCAGAGCTGAGGGCTAGGGAGGGAGCATCTCTATGAAAACAAAGGGGTAAAAGGTCTCCTGAAGAAACAGAGGATGCAAGGCTGCAAATGGAGAGCTCTGCCAGCATGAGATTAACAGTTGACTTTGCTAAGTGTCTGTAGGCATATGCTTGGTTTTTGTTTGGACATGGGATCAGCAAAACTTATCAATATTTACTTTTTCTAGTTGTTTCATTTTTTCCTCTTTTGTCTGTTTGTATTCTCCTTTGATAAATGCAGTAAGCCTCTTCACAGTAGGCAGAGAAACGTCTTCACCAACAAAATTGTCCATGAGTTGTACAAACTGTGGCAGGGTGAGGCAGCTTGCAGCAAAGGAACTCTCAGTACAAGAATCCTGATGGTTCTGAATCTCTGCCACGATGGGACCTGAGTCTGAAAGGCAGAAAACACCGTGTGTCACAGGAAGCCAAATGCTGCCCTAAAGCCAACCACTTGGCAGCTATCAACACAGTCCTCAATCCTGCACTTCCTATCCAGGGAAATTACAGCTGAATACAGACTGACTCCATGCTGAGTAAAGGCCTTAATCTGCTTATCCTGTTCTAATAGTAGCTCTGCAGATCCAGTCTGGCATGGATGCCATTGCACAGCCAGGTCAAACCCTGACTACAGGTGAGCTGGAATTGCTGTTACTCAGCAGGGGGCTGTCTGAGACAAAGACCTCATTGAGGGACTGCGTGTCCCAAACAAAGAGGATGCACATCCAGGGACTGACTGAATAACAGGGTAGTGCTGTGCACTGGAAGTTACCACAGAAAGCTGTAGGTACCAGGGGGCTGTACCATCAGCTTTACAACCCTTTGCATAATGAATCTGTCACTGGATTGCTCAGACAATGTAGACCCAGTTCTTGCAGTGCTCTAAACTGTGAGACACAAGAGTGTTCACAGAGTGCTAGCAAGGAGGTTGGCCCTTCTAGGATGTTTAAGAAAATACCTCTTTGAAACACGCAGTTGTCTGATCACAGCCTTCCTAGAACAAGGGCCTTTGTAGGCAATGAAGTATGATCATTCTTTGGAAACACAGTGAGAGATTAAAATAAAAGGTTCCTGCTAGATGATCTCATAGCACATCTCCCTACAGGTAGTCACAGTCTAAAAATTATTTAAGTAATTTCTAGATTTAATGTGCTCAGGTTCCTGTCCTGCTATAGTAAAATTACAGAGTGAAACAGAACATAAAGTTTCTCCTTATTATAAAAATGCTGCTGCTTCACAAAGTCCCTACTTGAATTAAAATGTCTGCTCAGCACCTTGAATACAGATCACCAGCAAAGTGACTCACCTGCCATCCTGTGAGGGTAAAAAGCTCTGAAACCTTGGCAGAAAACACCATGCTGAGAAGATAGCAAAGCTTATGATCTTCTCTACTCAGAAATCACTCTCGGGGTTTTGAAATGGATTTAAAACACCCTATAGCTAAACCAGTCCAAATACAGACATTAAAAATGGTTGAGGTGTGTCAGAAAAAAGGAAAACACTTTACCTTTACCCAGGTCATGCAGAAGGTCCTCATCCTGCAGTCTTGTCTCTGAGCTTGTCTGTTGGTCAGACTGGCTCTTGTTGCTTGCAGGGGTTTCTTTCACAGCCTCTGCAGCCGGAAAATCCTGTTGGGAATCAGTGACATCCGTGTCTGTCACAGCTCTGTCTCCTGAGGCCGTGGTTGGAGCTTCAGGTGTTGTCTCTGCAGTTCCATTGTCCTCTTGGCTAACTTGCCCTTCTGATCCAGGTTCTCTGTCTGAGGTATGATCTCCTTCCATTTTTGTTTCTGTCTCAGGCTCTCTACCCAGGCTGGATTCCTCTTCTTCCTCTGGTTTTCCAGATCCAGGTTCTCCATCTGTACTGAGACTGTTTGCATCAGAGGCTGATCCTGGCAGAGCTTCATCCTGTCTGTCTGCAGTTCCAGGCTCAGCTTCCCTCTCACTTTTGATGTCTTCAAGGGAGCTGGATTTCTCACTGTGTATGGTATCTCCATCCAAATCAGTAGCTTCAAGGCCAGTGCTTTCCACTGCTGACACAGCATCCTCATCTTCCTTGCTCAGCTCAGCACCACTTGGCTCTTCTGCTTCACTTTCCTCCTTGGAAATACCTCCAGTCTCAGCTTCACTCATGCCCATTTCTTCATCAACTCCTTCTGTAACACTGGTGCTCATTCTGTCAGTCCCTTGCCCATCATCATCTACAGTTTCATTTCCTAAAATCTCTCCCTCAGAAATTTCTGTTTGAGACAAGAACAAATTTTCACTGAGTTCCTCACAAACTTCCTGGTCACCAAGGCCTCCCCAGAAATCCATAAGATCAATATCTTGCAGCTTAATTATTGGCCCTAAAATAGAAAAAATATGGGTGAGCTGATAATTTGCATTGGTTTTATGTTCTCTAGTATTGCATAAGAAAATTTAAAGAAAAAAGGTATTGCCAAGTAAATACAAACTACCAGAAAGTATCTTCTGCAAGGACACATCTCAGGAACACAAAGCTTCAGAATAATGTCTTTGCCTGCAGAGATCTGCACTTCTGGCTATGTATTACACCACTTTTCTTTTGAAAGAAATGTTTCCTCATTCTCTACACTAAGAAGGAGGGATGTAATTCATCTTGCATTTGATCTGAGCAATTAATGAATGTCCAATATCTTTAAAATATTTTACTTTCATGCAGATGATTCCCTGCATTTTTTCTTTATCTTTCTGTGTGCCTGGAGGTGTTTTAGTGCAAACACAAAATTAACTTCTAATATTGCCCAGTAAGAAAGAAAAACTGTTTCAGAAAGAGTCTTTCTTTAATTCTATTTCCCAAAAAGAACTTCAGAATTGTGTAGCAAGGAAAACTTCTGGATGCTGAAGCATTTCTGAACATTGCATCACAGTTTACAAAACGTGTTTGCAAATTCTGGTGTCTAGATCACAGCACTCCTTTGAGTCCTTTTTTGGGCTCTGTTCATTTCTGATAACACTTATAAAATATATCTGAACTATCCAACCTTGTGTGGGCTCACAGTGTTTTACCCACAACTGAAACATCCCACGTGCTCACACTGTCTGGGGTTCCAGAATTCCCACTTGTCAGCCATGGGGCTTCTGTCATAGAAGTGTCTCAGCAGGGCCAGTATTTTTTGTCTATCCAAGACACCAACCTAGGCAAAAAGATTGCAATTATTGGGTTTTTCCTGTGATTCTGGCGACTTACATCAACATTTGCAGCACTACAAAAGCACCATTAGCCAAGAATTACCTGTGACTGATAATTATCCATTACCAGAACATCACTACCAATTTCAAAGAAGTTAATTTATTTCACAGAGGCAAAAATTTCTTCTGGGCTGAGCTGGAAGTCCCCACACATATTACTTTGCAGGCTCTTCCTCTTCCATGCCCTTGACAAATTACAGTGAGATAATTGTAACTGCTCTGCCAAAGGAGTTCTTCGTGTAAAGATCAAAGCTTCAACATTTCATACTCTCGGGACAGATATTGATTGCCTGACAGTACCATGGAAGAATTTTCATGTATTATGGGCTGTGCTGTATTACCTTAGTGACTGCACATTGTAGTTTGGGTTTGTGCCCTATCACCTCCTTTGAAGTGTGATGTATTAGCCTGGAAACATAATTAGTCCAAAAATCTGAGCTGTTATGACAACCTCCCTAATTTCCTTTTAAAATTCATAGATGTTTGACCACAGAGGTGAGAGAGGTATCAGCAGTTCCAGTGCAGAGGAAGGTGCAGAGTTTATTAAATCCTTGTTGCTCAGGGTGAGTGCACACAGATGACAAACCCAGGAAAAGGCAATGAAATGGGTCATTTCCAATCAGGAAATTGTGGGGTTTAAAAAGTAAAGCAAACCTAAATGATTGCAAGTTTTCCATTTTATGATGTGTTCCTGTTGTCATTATTTAAGTCCTGCCACCTTTGTAATCTCCCTCCCATTAGTGAAATAAAGTAGTTAATTAGGAAACAGATTTACTTAAGTTCATTATTTGTAGCGAGTAGCTTTCCATCTGAATTATTGATTTCCTTTTCACATTTTGTTCTTAGATTAAAAACTGCAAAATGTAAAATTCACCAGGCTTTTAAATCCTTGTGAACTTTTCCTGTCCTTAGACTAAAGAAATAAAGGAAGAACTTTGCTGTTCTTTTCTGGAAATTATTTCAAAATGACGGCATTGTTTATAACCTGAAACTGTAATTAATGGCACCAATAGTTAGAGGATTTGGAAACAGCTCAGAGATACACATTGCACCTACTGGTGAAGTTAATGCTGGAACTAAGTGAACACATCACATTTGCTGGTACTGCAGCACCTTCCTCTACAGGGAACTGAAAGTTC